>NC_073350.2:7756785-9047500 GCF_027580225.2 Misgurnus anguillicaudatus
GCAAGACTTCTCCCCTTAAAGAGCTCTTGCGGACTCTGTTAGAAGACTGAAGCAGGTGCCGGCTCATTCTGGCATTCTAGTAACATTTACTCTGTCCACAGACCAATGAGTAATGAACAGGTCATGATAAAGAAATCCCAACCTTGTCTGCCAACATTATCAGACCATAGAAGGCATGAGAGGTCATGTCCTGGTACTGAGGAGTGAGCCCGGATAGCTCAGTCGGTAGAGCATCAGACTTTTAATCTGAGGGTCCAGGGTTCAAGTCCCTGTTCGGGCGATGAGCTCAGGTTTGTGTCCTGTCGACTACGTCAGCGAGCATCTCCCCTTGGCATTTGGGTCGGCCTCGGGGACGTATTGGATTTTGAGGGGCGGTTTCCCGGACAGGGATTAGACTTGTCCTCGACTAAAATAAATGCAAGAGCTGTCCAAACTGAAAAGAACTTGCTCTGACACCATTACCCTTTGCTTTGCTGTGAAATGCACACAAGCAATGTTTTTAATAAGGCATGATTGTTCAAACTAGTTGTATTTCCTAATTAAACTGAGGCCTAGTCCTGTCTTAAACTAATCCCTGTGCGGGAAAACACCCCTGAGAGGCATTTTGCTTAAGGTTTGCCGGTGAAAGTAAACAAAAAATTGATTGAGACCTCAGAAAATGAATGCCAAGCGCCTTCCGGCCGACGCACTCAGGCAAACCTGCAGGCGCAGCTCTGCCGAAGCCTGGTGGCACGCCGTGATCGTATAGTGGTTAGTACTCTGCGTTGTGGCCGCAGCAACCCCGGTTCGAATCCGGGTCACGGCAGTCCATCCAGGGATGTGGGTGGATCATCCCACTGCTGCCCCTTTTGTACCTACCTGACCGCCAAGTTCTTTTCAGCACACACCAAGCCCAGAGGGTTCGCGAGGTCGACTCGTTGTAGTCGTGGCCGAGTGGTTAAGGCGATGGACTTGAAATCCATTGGGGTCTCCCCGCGCAGGTTCAAACCCTGCCGACTACGTGCGTCTGCTCCTTGGCTTCAGAGATTCACTTGTTGGTTGTTCCAGCTCACGGAGTGCTGTGTTTCTGCTGCTCAAGTTGTTACCATTGGATTTGCGGATGGAACATTAAGCAGCCTTTCATAGTTTCTCCTGTGTGTGTTAAACAAGCAGCCCTGTTGTCAAGTGACGCAGCTTTCGTTGTCATATTATCCATATACAGCACGCACAACATGAAACCAAAAAAGAGCTGAAACAGGTTTTTGTTTAGAAATGATGTGCATTGTGGCTAATCGAGTTGATCCTAACCTGATGTTAAGGATTAAGGCCCCACCCTTTTGTTTTCACAATTACCACAATTCCCTGCCCTGGATTGTTGTCCTTAATTCATTTAAAAATGTTTTGCACTCATGCTTTTCCTAATAGACAGCGAATAATGAGTAAACCTCTGGTGAAGATCTCTTACCTGTCGAAAAGGCAAAACATACAGCAAAGCCATACCTTCTTCTTCTTCTTCTTCGTTTAATGGCAAGAAGCACCAACTTTAAGGTGCATTATCGCCACCTTCTGTGTTGGAGTGTGAACCAGAGTTTGACCCCACAAAAAAGAACCTAGATTCCCTTAATCAATCCTGTTATTTTTAAACAATGAAATGATCTCTTCAAGCCGTAACCGATTGTATTCTAAGGGTTCAAGTCAACAATTCCCACTTGCCTATTTTCCCTTTGCAATGTTTACCTTTTTCTCAATATACTTTCGTCAAAAACAAACAACATGATCTAAAAGCAGCATCTGAAGTCTAATCTCAGTTTAAAGCTTGATTACCACCATGTCGTCCAGCGTCCAGGTATGTGCACAGGAAAGGTGGTGACCTTTGCCAGCATTCTTTTGCAGAGGCAATATCGTAGCCTATGAGGTTTATCCGAGGCGTGATCATTGCTGGTTGAAAACTTTACCCAATACCCCGCCAGGATGACTTGAAATACAGTCAGCTTTGGCAATTTTTGCCAGTGTCTTAAGAGACTTAGAAGGTCGTTGTAAATGAAAGATGTCTGCTAATGTTGTTCGTAGTGAGATTAGCGGAATCAAAGTTCCATCCCAATCGTTGGTGTCACATTCATTTCAATCTTTAATGTGGGAGTCAACATTAAAGATATCAAGGTTGTGTTTTTACAGAGTGTTCTCTACGTCATATGTGATGATTTTGCGGAGAAAAGAGCAAATCATAAAAATGATTTAGCTGGCTTTTCACAGGCAGGGTCACGTTTTTGTCACACGTGCTTTATCTTGGGCCCCCTTAATAGTCAGTTCATCATGTTATGCAGACACACCTACACTTCCTTCAGCTTAGTAACGCTGCCTCTCTGGTGACGTTTTGGAGGACGACTGCTTTTTCCTCAAGAGAAGAGTGTCTCAAGCTAAAGCAAGACTTCTCCCCTTAAAAAGCTCTTGCGGACTCTGTTAGAAGACTGAAGCAGGTGCCGGCTCATTCTGGCATTCTAGTAACATTTACTCTGTCCACAGACCAATGAGTAATGAACAGGTCATGATAAAGAAATCCCAACCTTGTCTGCCAACATTATCAGACCATAGAAGGCATGAGAGGTCATGCCCTGGTACTGAGGAGTGAGCCCGGATAGCTCAGTCGGTAGAGCATCAGACTTTTAATCTGAGGGTCCAGGGTTCAAGTCCCTGTTCGGGCGATGAGCTCAGGTTTGTGTCCTGTCGACTACGTCAGCGAGCATCTCCCCTTGGCATTTGGGTCGGCCTCGGGGACGTATTGGATTTTGAGGGGCGGTTTCCCGGACAGGGATTAGACTTGTCCTCGACTAAAATAAATGCAAGAGCTGTCCAAACTGAAAAGAACTTGCTCTGACACCATTGCCCTTTGCTTTGCTGTGAAATGCACACAAGCAATGTTTTTAATAAGGCATGATTGTTCAAACTAGTTGTATTTCCTAATTAAACTGAGGCCTAGTCCTGTCTTAAACTAATCCCTGTGCGGGAAAACACCCCTGAGAGGCATTTTGCTTAAGGTTTGCCGGTGAAAGTAAACAAAAAATTGATTGAGACCTCAGAAAATGAATGCCAAGCGCCTTCCGGCCGACGCACTCAGGCAAACCTGCAGGCGCAGCTCTGCCGAAGCCTGGTGGCACGCCGTGATCGTATAGTGGTTAGTACTCTGCGTTGTGGCCGCAGCAATGCCGGTTCGAATCCGGGTCACGGCAGTCCGTCCATGGATGTGGGTGGATCATCCCACTGGTCCCCTTTTGTACCTACCTGACCGACAAGTTCCTTTCAGCAAACACCAAGCCCAGAGGGTTCGCCAGGTCCACTCGTTGTAGTCGTGGCCGAGTGGTTAAGGCGATGGACTTGAAGGGCCAATCCCATTTCTCTGTCTTACCCCTTCCCCTTCCCCTACCACTTCGTCTTACCCCTAGCCCTTGTCCCTCAAAACCAAGTGTTAAGCGCTAGGGGTGAAAACATACCCCTATGAAATGAGACACCGCTTGGTTATGGTTACGTCATCATGCATCGTCGTTTGCTGGCTGCCAGTTAAAACTGTAGACAAGCATGCAGTCCATTCATGGCTAGTTAGAGAAATACGGGAATGTTGTGCAAATCAGCAAATACGGGAATGTTGTGCAAATCAGCAACGTAACGTTAGCGTAGCAAACTAGCGAAATTTTAAAACATTTAAATTAAGAACATAATTCAAATATATATGAACAGGACTGTGTAGAGCACAAAACAAGACGTTAGTAATTTTTAAATTAATTATTAAGCCGAAAATACTTACATTTATGGGACTCTCTGGACGCTCTGGATGCCATTTTTGCCGGTTGCGCAGTGTATTCTGGGTACCCCTCGGTTTCAAATAAGCTCGCGGAAATTCTTGGTTTTAAGGGGTATCTACCACTTGCCCTTAGCCCTACCCCTTGATCAAAACGAGAATTGGGATAGCCCTTACTCTCACGTGAACGTGCAAAACTAAGGGGTAGGGGTAAGGGGAAGGGGGAAGGGGGAAGGGGGAAGGGGGAAGGGGGAAGGGGAAGGGGGAAGGGGAAGGGGAAGGGGTAAGGGGAAGGGGTAAGGGGAAGGGGTAAGACAGAGAAATGGGATTGGCCCGAAATCCATTGGGGTCTCCCCGCGCAGGTTCAAACCCTGCAGACTACGTGGGTTTGCTCCTTGGCTTCAGAGATTCATTTGTTGGTTGTTCCAGCTCACAGAGTGCTGTGTTTCTGCTGCTCAAGTTGTTACCATTGGATTCGCGGATGGAAAATTAAGCAGCCTTTCATAGTTTCTCCTGTGTGTGTTAAACAAGCAGCCCGGTTGTCAAGTGAAGCAGCTTTCGTTGTCATATTATCCATATACAGCACGCACAACATGAAACCAAAAAAGAGCTGGAACAGGTTTTTGTTTAGAAATGATGTGCATTGTGGCTAATCGAGTTGATCCTAACCTGATGTTAAGGATTAAGGCCCCACCCTTTTGTTTTCACAATTACCACAATTCCCTGCCCTGGATTGTTGTCCTTAATTCATTTAAAAATGTTTTGCACTCATGCTTTTCCTAATAGACAGCGAATAATGAGTAAACCTCTGGTGAAGATCTCTTACCTGTCGAAAAGGCAAAACATACAGCAAAGCCGTACCTTCTTCTTCTTCTTCTTCTTCGTTTAATGGCAAGAAGCACCAACTTTAAGGTGCATTATCGCCACCTTCTGTGTTGGAGTGTGAACCAGAGTTTGACCCCACAAAAAAGAACCTAGATTCCCTTAATCAATCCTGTTATTTTTAAACAATGAAATGATCTCTTCAAGCCGTAACCGATTGTATTCTAAGGGTTCAAGTCAACAATTCCCACTTGCCTATTTTCCCTTTGCAATGTTTACCTTTTTCTCAATATACTTTCGTCAAAAACAAACAACATGATCTAAAAGCAGCATCTGAAGTCTAATCTCAGTTTAAAGCTTGATTACCACCATGTCGTCCAGCGTCCAGGTATGTGCACAGGAAAGGTGGTGACCTTTGCCATCATTCTTTTGCAGAGGCAATATCGTAGCCTATGAGGTTTATCCGAGGCGTGATCATTGCTGGTTGAAAACTTTACCCAATACCCCGCCAGGATGACTTGAAATACAGTCAGCTTTGGCAATTTTTGCCAGTCTCTTAAGAGACTTAGAAGGTCGTTGTAAATGAAAGATGTCTGCTAATGTTGTTCGTAGTGAGATAAGGGGAATCAAAGTTCCATCCCAATCGTTGGTGTCACATTCATTTCAATCTTTAATGTGGGAGTCAACATTAAAGATATCAAGGTTGTGTTTTTACAGAGTGTTCTCTACGTCATATGTGATGATTTTGCGGAGAAAAGAGCAAATCATAAAAATGATTTAGCTGGCTTTTCACAGGCAGGGTCACGTTTTTGTCACACGTGCTTTATCTTGGGCCCCCTTAATAGTCAGTTCATCATGTTACGCAGACACACCTACACTTCCTTCAGCTTAGTAACGCTGCCTCTCTGGTGACGTTTTGGAGGACGACTGCTTTTTCCTCAAGAGAAGAGTGTCTCAAGCTGAAGCAAGACTTCTCCCCTTAAAGAGCTCTTGCGGACTCTGTTAGAAGACTGAAGCAGGTGCCGGCTCATTCTGGCATTCTAGTAAAATTTACTCTGCCCACAGACCAATGAGTAATGAACAGGTCATGATAAAGAAATCCCAATCCTTGTCTGCCAACATTATCAGACCATAGAAGGCATGAGAGGTCATGCCCTGGCACTGAGTAGTGAGCCCGGATAGCTCAGTCGGTAGAGCATCAGACTTTTAATCTGAGGGTCCAGAGTTCAAGTCCCTGTTCGGGCGATGAGCTCAGGTTTGTGTCGTGTCAACTACGTCAGCGAGCATCTCCCCTTGGCATTTGGGTCGGCCTTGAGGACGTATTGGATTTTGAGGGGCGGTTTCCCGGACAGGGATTAGACTTGTCCTCGACTAAAATAAATGCAAGAGCTGTCCAAACTGAAAAGAACTTGCTCTGACACCATTGCCCTTTGCTTTGCTGTGAAATGCACACAAGCAATGTATTTAATAAGGCATGATTGTTAAAACTAGTTGTATTTCCTAATTAAACTGAGGCCTAGTCCTGTCTTAAACTAATCCCTGTGCGGGAAAACACCCCTGAGAGGCATTTTGCTTAAGGTTTGCCGATGAAAGTAAACAAAAAATTGATTGAGACCTCAGAAAATGAATGCCAAGCGCCTTCCAGCCGACGCACTCAGGCAAACCTGCAGGCGCAGCTCTGCCGAAGCCCGGTGGCACGCCGTGATCGTATAGTGGTTAGTACTCTGCGTTGTGGCCGCAGCAACCCCGGTTCGAATCCGGGTCACGGCAGTTCGTCCATGGATGTGGGTGGATCATCCCACTGGTCCCCTTTTGTACCTACCTGACCGACAAGTTCCTTTCAGCAAACACCAAGCCCAGAGGGTTCGCCAGGTCCACTCGTTGTAGTCGTGGCCGTACCTGCTAGCGATCGGACAGCCTAACCATTCCTAACAACATTTGAATACCTCCGAACGAGGTCGGAACACTTCCGACTGAGGTCCGAACGATTTGCGAACAGCTCCTAACTACATCCAAACAGGTCCTAACGCAAATCCGATATACGAGCCAATCAATTCCTACCAAGACTGAAAGAGCCAATCAGCAATCAAGTTGACATGCCAATCGCGCCGCTGATTGGAGAAATGAGTTAACATTACATTCAATCTAATTCTCCGGAGGTAGAAGGTAAGCTTTTCAAATCACACATCAAATTATCAAATTAAAGCCAATGTTAACAGATTTGGTCAAACATTAACTCATGATTTTATTTGGATTGGTACACGCTTACGTAGCAAGTCAGCTAACGTGTATCAGTTATCGCTAACTAACCATAGTTAATACACACACACGCGTATGTATTTCATATACATATGGGTCAGCCCTTACGAAAATTAACCATGTTTTTGTGGTAAAAGTAGTAGTAACCATGTTTTTTTGGTGTATTGATTACTATTAGCAAAACAATGGTTTTACTACAGTAACCATGGTGTTACTATATGTGTTTGTTTGTTTGTTTGTTTGTTTGTTTTAACTGTATTAAAACCATGGTTTATTTACGTTAAGATGTACACATCAAAATTATTTTACAAAAGTATTTTATGTAGAAAGCAAAGCACAGTCATGTTTTTGTGGTAAAAGTAATAGTAACCATGTTGTATTGATTACTATTAGCAAAACAATGGTTTTACTACAGTAGCCATGGTGTAACTATATGTGTTTGTTTGTTTGTTTGATTTAACTGTATTAAAACCATGGGTCAACCCTTACGAAAATTAACCATGTTTTTGTGGTAAAAGTAGTAGTAAGCCTGGTTTTTTGGTGTATTGATTACTATTAGCAAAACAATGGTTTTACTACAGTAGCCATGGTGTAACTATATGTGTTTGTTTGTTTGTTTGTTTGTTTGATTGATTGATTTAACTGTATTAAAACCATGGTTTATTTACGTTAAGATGTACACATAAAAATAAATTTACAAAAGTATTTTGTGTAGAAAGCACATTAAATGTAAGTAAAGTGTGTACTGTTAAAGTTTAAAATACGTTTTTGGAAAGTCAATTTGTTTTCAACAATGTTACAATATATATATGAAAAAATTCAAACAATATGCTTATTTTGACATATTGAAATATATATTAAAAAAATAAGGAAGAATATTAAATGTTATTGTGTTTTAAATAATTCAAATTCTTACGGACAAATGGGCAAAACCTACGCTATTGGCAAATTTATTTAATGAGTCTTTTATTTAGTGTCTTCTGTAGATTAGGGGAAAATATATGATCTATATATTTTTGGCTCAGGACAAAAACAAAAAATCAATTAAACAGAAACACTTTTTTTTTTATTGGAAATAACAACGACAGTTTAAAGCTGTATTACACTTATTGTCTTTGTGCTTAAATCCTTTTTCATTTTCCATATATTTTCTCCTGTCTGATGTCTTTCTATGGCTGGATAGAAGAAAATAAACAACAGAAATGCATAACTACATTGATTTGTTTTAGATTATTTTTCAGATATGACGAAAACAGGGAAATCCTCTGCCTATTGGACTGACATTTGCCATAGGTATGCCCAGGGCACTTTCCAGTTTAGTACAGGAAAAAGACCTGGAAGCAAAAAATGGAAGGAGGTCCTGGAGCGGATTGATGCCTGTCCCCTGCAAAAGGGGAGTAAGGTGGACCTGTTTGGCAGGCACATCGTGTGCACTTGTGGGTTCCATAAGGTAGGTATATAATATAATATATATTAAAGGCAAGAAAAGTCCCTGTATCATGTAATATTTTGTGGCCTTGGTGAGTAGTTTTTGTCCTAATCTTTATTTTTCTCCAGTCAACAGGAACGACCTTAATTGAGGAAGAGCCTAAGGTAGAAGCAGGCGGCAGCTCAGAGGAGGCAGGGACATCACAGGCAGAACTGGGGGTGAAGTGTTCTCTGTGTAGTTTGGTTGTGGAGGCAGAGAAGTTCTCTGAACACCTCTCTGACTACCATGCTGAAGAGAGGTGTGACAGCTGTGGGGCCAGGGTCCAGGGTGCTGTTGGACTCCTCCAACACATTGAAACCGGCCATTATGGAGCCCTATTGGCTCCACGTGTTAGCCCTACAAATAAAAAAACATCTCCGTGCCCTTCACCATCTCCACAGGTGCCACCTACTCCGCTGCATTTGCTGTCTCCACTGCCATCCCGACGGCCATCTCCATCCCCACGGGCATCTCCATCCCCTTTAAAAAATCTGAAGTCATTTTCGTGCCCCTCACCATCTCCACAGCTGGCACCAATTCCGCAGCACTTTACGTCTCCACTGCCAACCCCACGGCCATCTCCATCCCCACGGGCATCTCCATCCCCTTTAAAAAATCTGAAGTCATCTTCGTGCCCCTCACCATCTCCACAGCTGGCACCAATTCTGCAGCACTTTAGGTCTCCACTGCCAACCCCACGGCCATCTCCATCCCCACGGGCATCTCCATCCCCTTTAAAAAATCTGAAGTCATTTTCGTGCCCCTCACCATCTCCACAGCTGGCACCAATTCCGCAGCACTTTACGTCTCCACTGCCAACCCCACGGCCATCTCCATCCCCACGGGCATCTCCATCCCCTTTAAAAAATCTGAAGTCATCTTCGTGCCCCTCACCATCTCCACAGCTGGCACCAATTCTGCAGCACTTTAGGTCTCCACTGCCAACCCCACGGCCATCTCCATCCCCACGGGCATCTCCATCCCCTTTAAAAAATCTGAAGTCATTTTCGTGCCCCTCACCATCTCCACAGCTGGCACCAATTCCGCAGCACTTTACGTCTCCACTGCCAACCCCACGGCCATCTCCATCCCCACGGGCATCTCCATCCCCTTTAAAAAATCTGAAGTCATCTTCGTGCCCCTCACCATCTCCACAGCTGGCACCAATTCTGCAGCACTTTAGGTCTCCACTGCCAACCCCACGGCCATCTCCATCCCCACGGGCATCTCCATCCCCTCTAAAAAATCCTAAGTCATCTTCATGCCCCTCACCATCTCCACAGCTACCACCAATTCCGCAGCACTTTCCATCTCCACTGCCAACCCCACAGCCATCTCCATCACCGCGGGCATCTCCATCCCCTTTAAAAAATCCTAATTCATCTCCGTGCCTCTCACCATCTCCACAGCAGCACTTTCCTTCTCCACTGCCATTCCCGCGGGCATCTCCATCCCAGCAGCCTCCTTCCACCTTATGTCCAGCACCCTCACTGCAGCCCACACCACCTCTGCCTCAGGCTGTTACTGATTGGGAAAGCTTTCTACCCAGTCAGTTCAAGAGAGTCCTCCAGCCAGCTGATTGGGTGTGGATTGCCAAATGCCTCTATGAGCCCACAGGGCAGCTCAGGCAGCAGATCAAGGCGAACTGGTTTTATCCACCGATTCAGCCCAAGCCATCTCCTCCTGAGCCCGAGTGGTACTTCCGTCAGAGAATGTTCTTGTGGGCACCAATGAGGATGTGGGGCATTCCTCTTAAATGCACACAGTGTGGCCGCAAGATGCACCATTCAGGGATCTACCCGAAGGTCAGGGAGGTGATCGACATGGACAGCCGCTACTACCTGGTGGGTGGAGACTATCCGCGCTGCAGTACATGCAAGGTGCCAGTATGCCCATGGAGCCAGGAAATCCTTTCACAACTGGATGTTGCACACAGGGCCCTGTTTCCAGCCGTGCTGACCACTCAGCTAGCCCTGGACAGGAAATGTGTAACCTTTCTCCGGCCAAGGACCAGCAGCAACAGTTCCTCCTACCTCCAGTCAGCAGTAGAGGAAGTCCACAGTGAGGAGTGGGCACGGCAGACCATCCAGTAACTCTCTGACTGTGAGCATCATTTGAGAAAGGTTGCCCTGGTCCAATCTGCAACGACACCTGCCTTTTCTGCACCTGCACCCTTCAGGCCACTTCCACTTGCCCAGTGGTTTGAGACTGTCCACTCCAACGACATCCTCAGTCATCTGGATGAGATGAAGGGGGTGATTACAACCACCTATGGCCGAATCCTGAAAATGGATTCTACTAAGAAGGTAAAATAACATTTTGAGAATGAGGTTTATTTTTAGCTATAAATGTTAATTAATTGGAATGGATATAATTTCATAATAACTATGAATAAGTGTGCATTTGTGTTATATACTATTGTAATGCACCAAAATATTTTTTATGTATAATTATTCCCATCACAATGTCTTTATGTGTCCTTATGTTTGTTTTTCAGATCACCAAAAAGTTGGCTGGTGGCATTGGGGGCACGGCTGCATGGATGACGAACATTGGGAATGAGCTCGGCCAGGTTCTGAACAGTGTTCTAACAACAACTGAAGGCGCAGGACTGGAGGAGCTGTGCCAGGGTGTTGTGAGACGCTACCAGAATGCTGGCGAGCCAGAGCCTGAGGTCATCTATGTTGACCGGGATTGCTGCAGTAAGTCAGGTGGGATTTTCAAAGACTTTTTTGTTTTTCAACATTTTTCAAATGTCAATTGCAATATATTTTGCAAAAGTTATTAGTGGTGTAAAAAAAATCACTTTTTCCTATTGTGATGTGATGGTAATAAGTATAATTTTTAGTGTCAGTGTAATGTAATTGTTATAAAGTTTAATGAACTAAAATAAAATGCATGCTTTTTTCATCCTCCACAGGTGCACCTGCGGTGCTAAATCTTTTTCGGCCATGGAAGTCTCTTGTACGGCTAGATGTCTTCCATTTCATGAGAAGATTCAACTGTGGCCTTACTACAGAGCACCACCCTCTCTATGGTACCTTTTGTTCAAAACTTTCCTCTTGTATTTTTGAGTGGGATCAGGAGGATGTAAAAGAACTTAAGGCGGCCAAGACAGGGGACTGGAAGAACAGCCATGGTGGACAGGCTCCCACTGAGGCACAGCTCATGGCCAGCATCAGCCCAGGTGAACTGGCAAAGCACTGTAGGCGGCGGACGCGCAAGGCTGAGGAGATCCGGGCCATGATTTCAGGGCTGCTGGAATCAGTCTGGGAGATAACAGACACTACAGGACTTCGCTTGGTTAACCCTGACAGCATGCACCATGTCTGGGAGATGCAACAAAAACACCTTGAGTGCATCCAGGACCCCCCACATGTAGAGTTGTATACAAAGACGGGGACACTCCAGAAGGGTGGAAAAATCCTAAAGGTGCTTAGGTGTGGCAGGGGGACATCATCGCTGGAGAGTTTTCATCGCCACCAGTGCCTTTATTCCTGGTAAATTCTGATTGTTAAATTGCAGTATGTTCTGTCGATTTCTAAGTTAAAATTGTTAACTATGGTTACTAACTGGATTTGTCTTCTTTTCATGGAATACCAGCTACTTTTCTCATTATTCCATTTTACTGTTCTATAATTGTGTCATTGAATTTGTATGATTAAAATTGTTGACTGAATCAGTGCATTTTCATTCTTAGGATGGAGATGCAATGCCATGCACACACAAATGTACATGTTAGAGGGGGTCTCAAGGTGGAACATGAGCCGGGCAAAAGAAAGTGTATCTTTGGTGGGGGCCTCAACACTCAGGACATTTGATGTCCGCTTAATGTCTCATTTAAATAAAATGAGCCAACGGATCCTTGGTTGTGCTTTGATGCCAGAATTCACTCCTCCAGGAAAACCCACTGGTAATATATTTCTCAGGGCAATGCTGAGTATTTAAGTACTTTCTCTCTCATGTGTGTCTGTGAGTGCCCTCTCCCCATTAACAATGTGTTAAAAATTATTGCAGGGGAGCGTATTGCAGTGGAGTACTTGTTGGCCCAGTCCAATAGAGGCGACCTGTTGATGGCACACCACAATGATATGCCCGAAGTCCCCCCAGAGGACCCTGAAGATTTTAGTGAAGTTGACACGACTGTGTGCCATGCAGCTGACCTTAGGGCTGATGACTCTGACCCTCCAGCAGCTGATGACTCTGACCCTCCAGCAGCTGATGACTCTGACCCTCCAGCAGCTGATGACTCTGACCCTCCAGCAGCTGATGACTCTGACCCTCCAGCAGCTGATGACTCTGACCCTCCAGCAGCTGATGACTCTGACCCTCCAGCAGCTGTCATGGAGGTCCAGGTGAGCAGTGAGGTTGATGACACTGGACCCAAATCCCCTGATAAAGGAGTCACTGAGGATGAGGAGGATGACACTGCAAGTCCTAGCACATCAGGCCAGGTAATATTGCTCCTATTCTATCTCATAGTTTCAAAAGAATGTATCTGTTGCAGTGCAAAACACTTATTGTCAACTGTTTATAAAGTTAAAATAGACCATTTGCGCGTTTGCAAACAGAGATGACGTTTATTGTGGGCAGAGGCCAACTGGTGGCAGAAAGTGACAGCTCTGCTCGGCAGTAGCGGTGTGAAGTGATTTAGCATTAAACCGTGATTGTACTGGATCCGGTGTTCTGTTGACGTCTGTTACTTTTTAGTTAAATGTTTCTTACAGCGTTTTCATCATGTTACATATATATTTTTAGATAAATTAAAAGTTTAAATGGCTTGGCTACTGATATGTATTGTGTATGTAATGTATATGTATTGTTCTTTATTGGTAAATCAATTATTTTACAGTATGAATCGCTAAAGTACATATAAAACTAAGCAATACTATCAAGTATTTTATATAATACCATTTATTAAATATTTAATAATTTTCCTGTTTTCTATTATTTATTCCTTATATTTATAGCCTACGTATTTGCTCTAAAACTATTATAAAACTATTATGTTTACAAACAAATTAATATGCATAGGCTTGTTTATATATTAATAACACTTTACATCATATGTGTGTGTGCTATATTTATATATTTTTTAAGTATGTAAACATCATAAGTTTAGAACAAAGTGGTAGAAGACAAGATATAAGGTAAAATGAAATATTAGAAAACGGAAAAATATGAAATATTTAATAAATGGTGATATTATAGCTTTTTTAGTATAACCAATTAAAATCTAAAATCTTTCTAAATAAATTATAAACGTAACGTGATAAAAACACTATAAGAAACACATAGAGGAAACAGACTTCGAGGGAACACAGGATATCTTCTCTAATTATTTTCTATTCTAATTATTAAAAGATTTCTAGATGATTTCATCACTTCAGTCTGTCCGTTTAAGGGCTTATTGCAAACATAAACATCTACGTTTATCTTCAAATAGTTTCTTTTACGATATACTATAAAAATGAAAGCCATCTTTATTGGCATTCCTATTCTGACACTCGACAGCACAACAAGACATTTTCGAGTGGGCTATCTTGCTCGTTTCACTTGTGTCTAATTCATTTCCACTGTTTTTCTGCCACCAAATACGTCTATATGTGCATGTACACTGCAAAATAATTACTACAACACTGTATACATTTATTGGACTGTGGTTGGCTTTTTTCTAAATTTTTAGAATACACGGCGTGATTCCAGAGGTGTCTTGGGCTGGGAGGCAGTTGATGCCCTGGCAGCCTACCTGGTTGGGCTAAACCGAACAATCACTGCCTTGTCATCACAAGAGGAGGCCAACATAGTCCAGCTGTATATGGCTCTGCATGCTATGGACAAGGTACCATTAAAATATAAACAGAAGGTTAAGAAGAAGACTTTGCAAGGACCTTGGAGAGCATCCAGAAAGCGGAGTGGCTCTGCTCCAGGACAGCAGGCAGCAGAGAGGTAATTTGACTTTTTACGTAAGATATAATGTATAGGCAGCAGGTCATCCCGTTTATTACATAGCCATTACCTCATAAGTTAGGTAAGAAACATTTAAATATTGATTTAAAATCATTTATTTGCTTATTTTTAATGACTACAGATCGTCCGTAATAATAACTTTTACTTTTGGTTTTAAGAAAAATAATCAACACCTGTGGAACATTTCTCAACCCCAAAATAAAGTATTCAACAGGCCATACATATATATATGTGGTATAACTGAAAAGAACAAGCCTTGGAATGTTGTGGCTGGCCAATCAGAATAAAGCACAAAAATAATAATTTATAACCTAGTATACAGTCCAGATTAAATCATCCTTCTTTTCCATAGACTGTTTATGACTCATGGGCAAGTGGCTCAGGATCCAGAAGTCCACAGGGTCTGTGATTGTGTTTGCCTAAAACTTTTGAAAGAGTTTCAGCAAGCACGTAATAGGCCCAAAGACACAAAAGGAAAAACTCTGGCAATTCCACAATCTATTGTGGTGGTATACAGCCACTTAAAACAGCTGCTGGAGGACAGCAAAGCAGTTTTAGGAAAGACTAACCTGGTTTTGGTCCCAATAAACATCACTACTGTCTCCTCATGGTGAGTTTTCTTTTATGCAAGACTTTTATACAAATAACAATTGTATATCAATATTGTACTTACACATGCTTCTTTTAAAAAACATTATGCTAAGTAAAGACAATGGGTTTTAATCCATTAAAATTGCTAATTTAATATCAAAAATCTCACAGGCTAGAAAGAAGACTGAAACGTGTCAACAAAGACATGCTACTGCAGGGTACTGCACTGCCAAAACAATTATATTTGGCAAAGGAGTCACTTGCTGAAGTGCGAGAACTTCCAGCTGCTCCTGTACAACATGGGCATGAGGCTATGGAATTTGAGGAGCCAGCAAATCAGGAGGGAGAGGCCTTCATTCGCAAGCGTACCTCCAGCAGGTGCCCACTGCCCACCCAACCTCCTGGATGTTACTCTGCATTTCCTATATACCCACCACACTTTGCATTCCCCCCTGGGTCCTACCCACCTTATCTCAGCTACCCACCAGGTCTACCAGTGCCTCAGTCCACCCAGTACCAGTCCCCGTACCAGCCCCCGTACCAGTACCAGCCCCCGTACCAGTACCAGCCCCCGTACCACTATCAGCCCCCTTCCCAGTACCAGTGTCAGCCCACTCCACAGTGTCAGCCCACTCCACAGTGTCAGCCCACTCCACAGTGCCAGCCCACTCCACAGTGCCAGCCCACTCCACAGTGCCAGCCCACTCCACAGTGCCAGCCGCCTGATAACCTGCCACCACAAACTTGTCCCTCTTCCCAGCCCAGGCAGCGCATATGGAGAAGGAAAAAAGCTGCCCAAGAAGACAGGGAGCGAGAGGCTAGAGGTGAACCTCCACTAAAACGACTAGCAAAGGATATATATCACTATATCTGCAAGCAGTGTGGGCTGGCAAAAAATAAGACAACTGGCCACACTCAACTGAAGGGCCAGTGGTATTGTCCAGCCTCAGGCCTCTCTGTTGCACAGTGGAGGGAAAATGTTCAGGGAGGTCTTTGATTTTTTTTTACATTTGTTTATACTTGTATATATACAGTTAGGTTTTATATTGTTGTTTTTATAGTTAAGTTTTAAAAAGTTTTAGTGTTTCCTGTGTGTGTGTTTTGAACATTTTTTTTTAGTTGCTGTTTGCAGTGCTTTGTGTGAACAATGTTTGTAAAACAGAAATGCACACCTCTTGTGGTGTAATAGTAACACATTCATCCTTTGGGTGAAAGATTCCAGGTGCAAATCCTGGCAAGAGTGTGTGGTGGGTTTGTCACACGAGTATTTCAGTTTTTTATAAATTGTATAGTAAAAAATCAATCAAAAACCATTTACTAACCTCCTAGGTGATTGTTCCAGATGGCTATTTTATTTTTTTCTTTCTTTTTCTCCCCCCCCCCTTTCCCCCCTCTTTTCCCTTTCTTTCCCCCTCATAGCATAGTGACGCAGCTTTCGTTGTCATATTATCCATATACAGCACGCACAACATGAAACCAAAAAAGAGCTGGAACAGGTTTTTGTTTAGAAATGATGTGCATTGTGGCTAATCGAGTTGATCCTAACCTGATGTTAAGGATTAAGGCCCCACCCTTTTGTTTTCACAATTACCACAATTCCCTGCCCTGGATTGTTGTCCTTAAGTCATTTAAAAATGTTTTGCACTCATGCTTTTCCTAATAGACAGCGAATAATGAGTAAACCTCTGGTGAAGATCTCTTACCTGTCGAAAAGGCAAAACATACAGCAAAGCCGTACCTTCTTCTTCTTCTTCTTCTTCTTCGTTTAATGGCAAGAAGCACCAACTTTAAGGTGCATTATCGCCACCTTCTGTGTTGGAGTGTGAACCAGAGTTTGACCCCACAAAAAAGAACCTAGATTCTCTTAATCAATCCTGTTATCTTTAAACAATGAAATGATCTCTTCAAGCCGTAACCGATTGTATTCTAAGGGTTCAAGTCAACAATTCCCACTTGCCTATTTTCCCTCTGCAATGTTTACCTTTTCCTCAATATACTTTCGTCAAAAACAAACAACATGATCTAAAAGCAGCATCTAAAGTCTAATCTCAGTTTAAAGCTTGATTACCACCATGTCGTCCAGCATCCAGGTATGTGCACAGGAAAGGTGGTGACCTTTTCCGTCATTCTTTTGCAGAGGCAATATCGTAGCCTATGAGGTTTATCCGAAGCGTGATCATTGCTGGTTGAAAACTTTACCCAATACCCCGCCAGGAAGACTTGAAATACAGTCAGCTTTGGCAATTTTTGCCTGTCTCTTAAGAGACTTAGAAGGTCGTTGTAAGTGAAAGATGTCTGCTAATGTTGTTCGTAGTGAGATTAGGGGAATCAAAGTTCCATCCCAATCGTTGGTATCACATTCATTTCAATCTTTAATGTGGGAGTCAACGTTAAAGATATCAAGGTTGTGTTTTTACAGAGTGTTCTCTACGTCATATGTGATGATTTTGCGGAGAAAAGAGCAAATCATAAAAATGATTTAGCTGGCTTTTCACAGGCAGGGTCACGTTTTTGTCACACGTGCTTTATCTTGTGCACCTCAAGAGTCAGTTCATCATGTTACGCAGACACACCTACACTTCCTTCAGCTTAGTAACGCTGCCTCTCTGGTGACGTTTTGGAGGACGACTGCTTTTTCCTCAAGAGAAGAGTGTCTCAAGCTGAAGCAAGACTTCTCCCCTTAAAGAGCTCTTGCGGACTCTGTTAGAAGACTGAAGCAGGTGCCGGCTCATTCTGGCATTCTAGTAAAATTTACTCTGTCCACAGACCAATGAGTAATGAACAGGTCATGATAAAGAAATCCCAATCCTTGTCTGCCAACATTATCAGACCATAGAAGGCATGAGAGGTCATGCCCTGGCACTGAGGACTGAGCCCGGATAGCTCAGTCGGTAGAGCATCAGACTTTTAATCTGAGGGTCCAGGGTTCAAGTCCCTGTTCGGGCGATGAGCTCAGGTTTGTGTCGTGTCAACTACGTCAGCGAGCATCTCCCCTTGGCATTTGGGTCGGCCTTGAGGACGTATTGGATTTTGAGGGGCGGTTTCCCGGACAGGGATTAGACTTGTCCTCGACTAAAATAAATGCAAGAGCTGTCCAAACTGAAAAGAACTTGCTCTGACACCATTGCCCTTTGCTTTGCTGTGAAATGCACACAAGAAATGTATTTAATAAGGCATGATTGTTAAAACTAGTTGTATTTCCTAATTAAACTGAGGCCTAGTCCTGTCTTAAACTAATCCCTGTGCGGGAAAACACCCCTGAGAGGCATTTTGCTTAAGGTTTGCCGATGAAAGTAAACAAAAAATTGATTGAGACCTCAGAAAATGAATGCCAAGCGCCTTCCGGCCGACGCACTCAGGCAAACCTGCAGGCGCAGCTCTGCCGAAGCCCGGTGGCACGCCGTGATCGTATAGTGGTTAGTACTCTGCGTTGTGGCCGCAGCAACCCCGGTTCGAATCCGGTCCCCTTTTGTACCCACCTGACCGACAAGTTCCTTTCAGCAAACACCAAGCCCAGAGGGTTCGCCAGGTCCACTCGTTGCAGTCGTGGCCGAGTGGTTAAGGCGATGGACTTGAAATCCATTGGGGTCTCCCCGCGCAGGTTCAAACCCTGCCGACTACGTGGGTTTGCTCCTTGGCTTCAGAGATTCATTTGTTGGTTGTTCCAGCTCACGGACTGCTGTGTTTCTGCTGCTCAAGTTGTTACCATTGGATTCGCGGATGGGAAATTAAGCAGCCTTTCATAGTTTCTCCTGTGTGTGTTAAACAAGCAGCCCGGTTGTCAAGTGACGCAGCTTTCGTTGTCATATTATCCATATACAGCACGCACAACATGAAACCAAAAAAGAGCTGGAACAGGTTTTTGTTTAGAAATGATGTGCATTGTGGCTAATCGAGTTGATCCTAACCTGATGTTAAGGATTAAGGCCCCACCCTTTTGTTTTCACAATTACCACAATTCCCTGCCCTGGATTGTTGTCCTTAATTCATTTAAAAATGTTTTGCACTCATACTTTTCCTAATAGACAGCGAATAATGAGTAAACCTCTGGTGAAGATCTCTTACCTGTCGAAAAGGCAAAACATACAGCAAAGCCGTACCTTCTTCTTCTTCTTCTTCTTCTTCGTTTAATGGCAAGAAGCACCAACTTTAAGGTGCATTATCGCCACCTTCTGTGTTGGAGTGTGAACCAGAGTTTGACCCCACAAAAAAGAACCTAGATTCTCTAAATCAATCCTGTTATCTTTAAACAATGAAATGATCTCTTCAAGCCGTAACCGATTGTATTCTAAGGGTTCAAGTCAACAATTCCCACTTGCCTATTTTCCCTCTGCAATGTTTACCTTTTCCTCAATATACTTTCGTCAAAAACAAACAACATGATCTAAAAGCAGCATCTAAAGTCTAATCTCAGTTTAAAGCTTGATTACCACCATGTCGTCCAGCATCCAGGTATGTGCACAGGAAAGGTGGTGACCTTTTCCGTCATTCTTTCGCAGAGGCAATATCGTAGCCTATGAGGTTTATCCGAGGCGTGATCATTGCTGGTTGAAAACTTTACCCAATACCCCGCCAGGACGACCCGAAATACAATCAGCCTTGGCAAATTTTGCCAGTCTCTTAAGAGACTTAGAAGGTCGTTGTAAATGAAAGATGTCTGCTAATGTTGTTCGTAGTGAGATTAGGGGAATCAAAATTCCATCCCAATCGTTGGTGTCACATTCATTTCAATCTTTAATGTGGGAGTCAACATTAAAGATATCAAGGTTGTGTTTTTACAGAGTGTTCTCTACGTCATATGTGATGATTTTGCGGAAAAAAGAGCAAATCATAAAAATGATTTAGCTGGCTTTTCACAGGCAGGGTCACGTTTTTGTCACACGTGCTTTATCTTGGGCCCCCTTAATAGTCAGTTCATCATGTTACGCAGACACACCTACACTTCCTTCAGCTTAGTAACGCTGCCTCTCTGGTGACGTTTTGGAGGACGACTGCTTTTTCCTCAAGAGAAGAGTGTCTCAAGCTAAAGCAAGACTTCTCCCCTTAAAGAGCTCTTGCGGACTCTGTTAGAAGACTGAAGCAGGTGCCGGCTCATTCTGGCATTCTAGTAACATTTACTCTGTCCACAGACCAATGAGTAATGAACAGGTCATGATAAAGAAATCCCAACCTTGTCTGCCAACATTATCAGACCATAGAAGGCATGAGAGGTCATGCCCTGGTACTGAGGAGTGAGCCCGGATAGCTCAGTCGGTAGAGCATCAGACTTTTAATCTGAGGGTCCAGGGTTCAAGTCCCTGTTCGGGCGATGAGCTCAGGTTTGTGTCCTGTTGACTACGTCAGCGAGCATCTCCTCTTGGCATTTGGGTCGGCCTCGGGGACGTATTGGATTTTGAGGGGCGGTTTCCCGGACAGGGATTAGACTTGTCCTCGACTAAAATAAATGCAAGAGCTGTCCAAACTGAAAAGAACTTGCTCTGACACCATTGCCCTTTGCTTTGCTGTGAAATGCATACAAGCAATGTTTTTAATAAGGCATGATTGTTCAAACTAGTTGTATTTCCTAATTAAACTGAGGCCTAGTCCTGTCTTAAACTAATCCCTGTGCGGGAAAACACCCCTGAGAGGCATTTTGCTTAAGGTTTGCCGGTGAAAGTAAACAAAAAATTGATTGAGACCTCAGAAAATGAATGCCAAGCGCCTTCCGGCCGACGCACTCAGGCAAACCTGCAGGCGCAGCTCTGCCGAAGCCTGGTGGCACGCCGTGATTGTATAGTGGTTAGTACTCTGCGTTGTGGCCGCAGCAACCCCGGTTTGAATCCGGGTCACGGCAGTCCATCCAGGGATGTGGGTGGATCATCCCACTGATGCCCCTTTTGTACCTACCTGACCGACAAGTTCTTTTCAGCACACACCAAGCCCAGAGGGTTCGCGAGGTCGACTCGTTGTAGTCGTGGCCGAGTGGTTAAGGCGATGGACTTGAAATCCATTGGGGTCTCCCCGCGCAGGTTCAAACCCTGCCGACTACGTGCGTCTGCTCCTTGGCTTCAGAGATTCACTTGTTGGTTGTTCCAGCTCACAGAGTGCTGTGTTTCTGCTGCTCAAGTTGTTACCATTGGATTTGCGGATGGAAAATTAAGCAGCCTTTCATAGTTTCTCCTGTGTGTGTTAAACAAGCAGCCCTGTTGTCAAGTGACGCAGCTTTCGTTGTCATATTATCCATATACAGCACGAACAACATGAAACCAAAAAAGAGCTGGAACAGGTTTTTGTTTAGAAATGATGTGCATTGTGGCTAATCGAGTTGATCCTAACCTGATGTTAAGGATTAAGGCCCCACCCTTTTGTTTTCACAATTACCACAATTCCCTGCCCTGGATTGTTGTCCTTAATTCATTTAAAAATGTTTTGCACTCATGCTTTTCCTAATAGACAGCGAATAATGAGTAAACCTCTGGTGAAGATCTCTTACTTGTCGAAAAGGCAAAACATACAGCAAAGCCATACCTTCTTCTTCTTCTTCTTCGTTTAATGGCAAGAAGCACCAACTTTAAGGTGCATTATCGCCACCTTCTGTGTTGGAGTGTGAACCAGAGTTTGACCCCACAAAAAAGAACCTAGATTCCCTTAATCAATCCTGTTATTTTTAAACAATGAAATGATCTCTTCAAGCCGTAACCGATTGTATTCTAAGGGTACAAGTCAACAATTCCCACTTGCCTATTTTCCCTCTGCAATGTTTACCTTTTCCTCAATATACTTTCGTCAAAAACAAACAACATGATCTAAAAGCAGCATCTGAAGTCTAATCTCAGTTTAAAGCTTGATTACCACCATGTCGTCCAGCGTCCAGGTATGTGCACAGGAAAGGTGGTGACCTATGCCATCATTCTTTCGCAGAGGAAATATCGTAGCCTATGAGGTTTATCCGAGGCGTGATCATTGCTGTTTGAAAACTTTACCCAATACCCCGCCAGGATGACTTGAAATACAGTCAGCTTTGGCAATTTTTGCCAGTCTCTTAAGAGACTTAGAAGGTCGTTGTAAATGAAAGATGTCTGCTAATGTTGTTCGTAGTGAGATTAGGGGAATCAAAGTTCCATCCCAATCGTTGGTGTCACATTCATTTCAATCTTTAATGTGGGAGTCAACATTAAAGATATCAAGGTTGTGTTTTTACAGAGTGTTCTCTACGTCATATGTGATGATTTTGCGGAGAAAAGAGCAAATCATAAAAATGATTTAGCTGGCTTTTCACAGGCAGGGTCACGTTTTTGTCACACGTGCTTTATCTTAGGCCCCCTTAATAGTCAGTTCATCATGTTACGCAGACACACCTACACTTCCTTCAGCTTAGTAACGCTGCCTCTCTGGTGACGTTTTGGAGGACGACTGCTTTTTCCTCAAGAGAAGAGTGTCTCAAGCTAAAGCAAGACTTCTCCCCTTAAAGAGCTCTTGCGGACTCTGTTAGAAGACTGAAGCAGGTGCCAGCTCATTCTGGCATTCTAGTAACATTTACTCTGTCCACAGACCAATGAGTAATGAACAGGTCATGATAAAGAAATCCCAACCTTGTCTGCCAACATTATCAGACCATAGAAGGGATGAGAGGTCATGCCCTGGTACTGAGGAGTGAGCCCGGATAGCTCAGTCGGTAGAGCATCAAACTTTTAATCTGAGGGTCCAGGGTTCAAGTCCCTGTTCGGGCGATGAGCTCAGGTTTGTGTCCTGCCGACTACGTCAGCGAGCATCTCCCCTTGGCATTTGGGTCGGCCTCGGGGACGTATTGGATTTTGAGGGGCGGTTTCCCGGACAGGGATTAGACTTGTCCTCGACTAAAATAAATGCAAGAGCTGTCCAAACTGAAAAGAACTTGCTCTGACACCATTGCCCTTTGCTTTGCTGTGAAATGTTTTTAATAAGCAATGTTTTTAATAAGGTATGATTGTTAAAACTAGTTGTATTTCCTAATTAAACTGAGGCCTAGTCCTGTCTTAAATTAATCCCTGTGCGGGAAAACACCCCTGAGAGGCATTTTGCTTAAGGTTTGCCGATGAAAGTAAACAAAAAATTGATTGAGACCTCAGAAAATGAATGTCAAGCGCCTCCCGGCCGACGCACTCAGGCAAACCTGCAGGCGCAGCTCTGCCGAAGCCTGGTGGCACGCCGTGATCGTATAGTGGTTAGTACTCTGCGTTGTGGCTGCAGCAACCCCGGTTCGAATCCGGGTCACGGCAGTCCCTCCAGGGATGTGGGTGGATCATCCCACTGCTGCCCCTTTTGTACCTACCTGACCGACAAGTTCTTTTTAGCACACACCAAGCCCAGAGGGTTCGCGAGGTCGACTCTTGTAGTCGTGGCCGTACCCACCAGTGTCTGGACTGCCTCCGAAGTCCTAACATCCGAACGAGGTCTGAACCAGCTCCTAACCAGGGGCCTCATTTATAAAGCGTATTTACGCACAGATTTGATCTAAGACCGTGCGTACGCTCAAATCCACTCAAACGCTCAGATTTATAAAACTTGTCTCTGACGTGGAAAAGTACTTACCTCCACGTCAGGTTCCGACTTGACGTACGCACTTTTCCTTGTGGCAATATTGCAGTATTGCAGGTAGGCATATTCGAAACTTTTTGTTTTTTACCTTTTGTGGTCAACATGCAGAAACATTTTTTCATTTATTTTGGAGTTATTCAAAAAAAGAAAAAAAATGGTTAGATTTGCGCTCTTTCGTTAGAATTCATATATTTTTCTTAAGACTTTGGAAAATATTTAATTAGTTTTTTTCTCTTATGATATCTTATTACATAAGAATTATTATTTGATTAATGTGTTACTTTTGTTTGCAACGTTTATTATAAATAAATGTAAATATGGTGATTATAAACCATTATTCCGTATTTTTCTATTAGAAGTTAAGCAATAGGCTACCTAAAATCTATTAATAATCTGATAAACAAGAAAGCTGCTAAATGTATTAATGTATGTCAGCATTTCCATGTTTTTATTTAATTATTTTTCTCTTTCATCCCCTGGCTAATGTAAAAAAAGTGTTGAATATGTTTGATAAAAAATAAATTAATATTCAAACTTTTACAGCGTCAACATCATCTGTATTAGAGCTTAGATCGGGCACAAAAAACCATAACCGAAGCCCCTGCACGTTGTGTCCGAGCCCAGTCCGACCGACATATTACCGACAACGTTTTAATAGTGCATCGTGACGTTCTCAACTACAATTCAGAGTTGTTTGAATTAAAGAAATCTGTTTAGAATTATCTTAATGCGCTAATGCAACAAGGACGAAGCATGTAAACTGCGCTGTTTGTTTATTCAGAATAGAAACGTAAAAACATGCATCAATGATGCACACAGAAAATGAACAAACTGTGGAGAAGGCCTTCTAGGCTACTCCAAAATAATTTAACCAGGTTTTAGAATATATTTTAAAACAAAATATGTTGGCCTATTTTGATATTTTAAAATGTAGGCCTATTCTAATGCAAAAAGATGGCGCCCAGGCTATAGGTTCAGAAAACGATTTTCTAGTTCGTCATCTTTTCAAAAAATATTTAAAAATATAGCAAAATTGTTTCGCAGTGTTTAAGGCACATGTAAATGTTACAGAACATGTGCTTTATTGAATGAAAGTAAAACCGATCGAATTTAATGATTAAAACGACGTGAAAGGAACCAAATTGTGAAGCCTCGATGTATCCAAGCTAGGGACATGCGACATTTAAGAGTGATGGGTATTTCAAAAATTAATACAAATTATTCCCATGCATTGATTTTAATGTTAAACATCTGTAAATCCTAACTAATCCATATGGAATATATTCCGACAGTTTAAGATACGATCTTTGAATTTTAAAGTCGAAAATATCTTATTTTAACACCGCCGCGCAGGAGGCATGGCAAACTGAAACAAAACTTTAAAGACACAAATATAATATATGTTTAGCCTACGTGTAAAACTATATTTAAATGAAACCCGTGAATTGAAAGATCCACTAATAATCGCATTAACTTGAGTGATGTCAATAAAGTTTCCATGTTAGAATTTAGAAATATTAAAAACTTAAGCAAACGACAACAAATATGTTTTCTTGCCACTCGCCATTGTGGCGGTCAGAGAATTTGGCCTTTGAAAATGTAGTATTTGTGTGCTGGTGGATTGAATTGGGGGCGTTTGCGGGGCGGAGTTCTGAAGGCATTCAGCTGCGCACAATTTTAAGATCATTTGTGATTTATCCACCGCACATCTGGAAAAGAGGCGTGCGCACGTTTTTTTGTGCGTGGGCTCCTTTTCTCTGGGTCACACTTGCGATCATTTCAGAAATGGTCTTAGATGAAATGTAGGACAGTTCCTACGTCGCACTTTTATAAATGAGGCCCCAGGTCCGAACACATTCCTAACGAGATCAAAGAGTTTCAAACGAGGTCCTAACACAGGTCCGGACAGTGACGTAGTCATTGTGATGCGGGAGGGGGCGTGGTTATCGCTTTAGCGTGGAGGCCATTTTTTCACCGCATCAACTCAACACACGGATAAAGGTTTGGAAACTTAATTAATACTCATAAAAGCAACACTCATAAAACACAAATCAATAAACGATTTCATTTGATATTCATGATTTCATGATATTCAACTTGTATTTCAACGTTCTTATTACGTGGCCGCTTATCATTAATAGATGGTAAATTGATTGTAAATTAATCTTTAATTAACGCTAATTGTCATTTAACTGTTAGCAAATAGTCTTTTTACTGTAAACAAACAATGAAATTATAATTAATAATGTTTACTAATTATAAGTAGTGCTGTAAATTAACAGTTTAACAGTTACAGTTATATTTGTCATATAATGTATAAGGTAACTTATCTGGTAATGGTTAACAATGTGTGTAAACTTTCAAGAAACCATTTTTAAAACATCTATAAACATTACATAGGTGGACCAGATATTCCTAACACTTTGTTAAGGGTTACTAGTAGTTGGTTTGTAAAGTTATGTGTCTATAAACATTATCTGGATGGTTATTATTATAATGTTGCAACAGATGACTATAATACCTTGTTAAATAGGTTAATAAATACTTTGTAAATCATCTATAAACATTATTTTACCAGAAGGAGACAGAGGAACATACTTTTAAACATACATTTATTTGTTTATTTGCCCTATAAACTGTCGATTTCTCGGGAAAAGCCATAAGATGTGTAATAGTTGTGCCAAGTTTTATCCCCTCCGGTAATGGAGCCTGGTTATGTGTTTGAGCAGAGCGAACAGATGTGCCCAGATGTGTTAATTTATTATATAGTACCTTTTAAATAACGTATATAGTACCTTTTAAAACATACATTTACAAATTGCTTCACAACAACTATAAAACAGTCATGCAAAACATACCTACCTACCTACATAACATATTTTTTATTTAATGTTTGCAGATGACTAAGACAGGAAAGCCAGATAGTTACTGGAGGGACATCTGCTTCAAATATGCTCGGGGCCAATACCACTTTTCAACTGGCAAACGGCCAGGGGCCAAGAAATGGAAAAAGGCCTTGGAGAGAATTGATGCTTGCCCCCTGCAGAGCCATCTAGCTGTGAAATTCTATATAACAACCAACTGAATATTACTTTCTCCGTCCAATTCCGAGCGTGTTTTAACTCCTACAGTGGCCGTTTCATGCCAAGGTTAACATGGCTTCCAGTACTACGACTTTGTCCAGTGTGAGTGTAGTCTAAAAGCACGAAAGGCGAAGCGAATGTATTTCAAAGATGGAGGCGCAACATGTATTCAGCCATTTGAGGGACTCGCCCGTATGTATTCTGAATAGCAGATTCTACACTTACGAGAATACTTTGATTAGTAGGTGGAAGTAATTACACATGAATGAGCACATATTTTTGAAAGAACAAATGGGGTTTTTGCTAAGAATTAACATAATCTAGGTTTAAAGGAAAATCCCGGTATTTAGCACTTTGAGTCTCTTTTCTGGTTTGTTTTGGATGAACTGTGGTGGATACCGAAATTTTGACAATGCCAAATAAAAAACACCACAGAAACTGTATTTCGCTACGCTACTTGTTTTGGAACATTAACGAAAAAGTGAAAAAGTTGAGACAGGACCAATCTTCAAAGTTTCTTTGCCAACCACTCTAGGTCATCCGGGGCAGGCCAGAGGAGAGACTCGGGGTGCTAAATACCGGAATTTTCCTTTAAGTCATGCTAGTCACTGTAGCATCCCTTACGAAAATTAACCATGGTTTTATTGTGGTAAAAGTGTACTAAGCAACTTTAAACAATCGTTGTTTGGGTTTGGGTAGGGATGTCATTTCATGTAAATCTAACCCTAAACCGAAGCGAAAATGGTAAGAAAATAGGACAAAACAGTTGAGTAACCAATCCGTGAGAATGCCACGGAAAAAGACAGTCCGTAGCAGGGCCACGGAAAAATGCGGAGATCCGTGACTATGCCACGGAAATTCGTGAGATCAGGTTGGGTAAAATGTAACATTCCTCTAACATTCAGACAACACAAAAATGTTCTTAGAACGTCAAGAAAACTAGACACTTTTTACGTTGGCAGAACGTTTTTGGGAACGTTGGGAACTCTCAGGGAACGTTCTTAGAACTTTTTCTGTTAGCTGGGATGAGTGACAAATTAATAAAAACACATTTACTTTGGGTGGCAATTTGGTTTGTTATGTGTTTCTTAATATTTATTTGATATAAGTTCACTGTAAATACTTTATTTTAAAATGAACAAGAGTGCTGTAATCAACACAAGAATACAGCATGTAACAATGTGTTGTTTTGTCTGTAAAACTTGGAAGCTGCACTGTAAACAACTGCTTTAAATTTTACTAAAACTATTCGCAATAAGCTGTTGTTTGTATAATTTACAGTGTTACTGTTTTTTACAGCAGTACACTAAATAATACTAAAATACTGACAACATGGATCCTAACCCCAACTCCATTGCCAGTTTCTCACAGTTTCAACCACTTGACAAACAATAAGACCCAAAGCATGCTCTGTCACAAGACTCTCAACCCAAAAACATCTAAGGCTGATCGGACCATGACGATCACATCATCTTTAAGATTTGATATGAGGACATTATTAGTATTATCATGTGATGGTGTCAAGTCTGAATGTGTATTGCACAATGTGCGCATTGTGCAGGCAGTATTTCTGAGACGTGGGTCAGTTTCTCACAACATCAGTTTAAACAACAAGAGCCTCCTCTGTCTGGTCATTTGTGTGATTTTGATGACTTGGACATCTAACGTTGGCTGTGATCTTCTTCTGCAGAAAAATGGTATGTAATGAATGCTATTTTAAAATAAATTAAAACAAATGCAAACAATCTAAGATTTAATAAATACAGGAATGATGATAAGAGCTTATCCAGTAAAGTGAACCACAATTTCTACTTTTGAACACCTTCAACTTTTGAATACGGTATGCTGCAAAACTTATTTACTGTAATGTTGAAATATAAAAGAGAAGCTTATCTGAGATGCATTTAAATGAATGTGCATTGAATAATGTAGTGAATTAAGTTATTTTTTATCTCTTATTGTCATGAGACA
The DNA here is from genome assembly GCF_027580225.2 of Misgurnus anguillicaudatus. Taxonomy (NCBI): domain Eukaryota; kingdom Metazoa; phylum Chordata; class Actinopteri; order Cypriniformes; family Cobitidae; genus Misgurnus; species Misgurnus anguillicaudatus. The sequence continues at coordinate 7,785,278 of NC_073350.2, forward strand.
TGAGGTTTTGTCCAGCTTACATGTCAGTAAGTTCTAGAACCCTAGTGGGCTGTTCTTGGCAGACGTGAAGTTGACGTACAAGTTGACAGTTCTTGACGAGAGATTTACAGTTAGCTGTAATAGAAAATATTTTAATGCGAAATTTCAACAATCAGGGCTTTACTAAATAGGTCCAGGGCTCAAGCCCTGCTAGCCCAGCTCTAGTGCCACCCATGCACCCTGCAAATTAACTGCATTTGTTCAGACAGTTAGTGAAATCACTGAAATTCTGCTACCCAAAAGGTCCAATGTTGTAATATTATAACATTTCCATAAAAACTTAACAGATAAAAGGTTTAAACTTTTTTCAATGTTTTTTTTTTTTCTATATTTGGGTCTTACAGGGTTAAGGAGAAAATTGTAGTGTCACATGTAAACATGTATGGTTTTGGCAGACACTATTACAGTTTTTTACAATCACTTTGCTACTATTTTCAGAACCTTGATGTCATTTTTCACAACTCTAGATACAAAACTCAAAACGGTAATCACTTGTAACACAGGCTGTCTAGTGTTCAAAACATTGCATTGTGCATTCACATCTTTAAAGACATCTTGCACTTGCACAATCATTGTTTCAAAACACAAATTTACTGTGAAATACCATGGAAACATAACTATAGATCACCCACACACAAGCAACTGATAGTTTCACTAAGTCATTGTTTGTACAATCATTAAATATTGTAGAACAAAATTGGTGATACAGATTTCATTATGGTACATGTAGAGCAAATACATATCTGTAAAAGTACTGCAGTAGTAGAGAAAATACGACAGACACATTGGAATCATTGAACAAAGTTTGTAATGTATTGATGAAAACACTACAGTACAATCACAACATAGGTCACATCATTTCACAATCTGCACTCAATCATCAGTAACAAGTTGGCAGAATTGGACAAGCAATTACAAGGGCCTGCATCTATACAGTACAGTGATAATTGGTTCATGCTCCATGCTTATTGGTTACAATGAACCTCATTATCTTGAAACTTTCATGATTTTCAGTAAACATGGAAGATTCTTTGTCTGTTTCCATACAACTATTACGAATAATGCAACAGTTACTTATCATTTTGGGCAGTTGTATTGATTGATAGTTAGATCACTGTAAGAAAATGAATAGACACGTATTTGAAATGTGATGTGTGAATAGCCTTTTGAAACAGTAGTACTTTGATGTTAAGTTGTGTCATATTGAACATGTGATTTTGGTTGAATGAACAAATGATCCAAGTTTTATGTGTATTGTATCCAAGCAATTGAGAAAAGAGTTAAGAGTTTTGAAAAATGTGCATTTTGATCTTTGGTTGTGAGTTTTGTGTCTAGAGTTGTGAAAAATGACATCAATGTTCTGAAAATAGTAGCAAAGTGATTGTAAAAAACTGTATTTGTGTGTTTATCAATGTTTATTTCTCTGTCCCAGAAAACAAAATATTTTGGTAACACTTTACAATAAGGTTCATTAGTTAACATTAGTTAATGTATTAACTTTCTGTGCAACAACACGCTCACACTTACTGATAATGGGGTAAATCAAACTGGGTGCTGAATCCCTCAATGTGAATAATGTCATAAAATGTGAGAAAGGGACAGCACTCACAGTTCAAGCTTCAAAAATAGCGTTTAATCGCCCACATGTATTAACTAACATAAACAAACCATGAGCAATACATTTGTTACAGTATTTATTAATCTTTGTTAATGTTAGTTAATAGAAATAAAGTTTTTAATTGTTTGTTCATGTTAGTTCACAGTGCATTAACTAGTGTTTACAAGATTTTAATAAAGTATTAGTAGTTGTTGAAATGAATATTAACAAAGAGTAATAAGTCCTGTATAAATGCAGTTTATTATTAGTTCATGTTAATTAATCTAGTTAACTAATGTTAACTAATGAACCTTATTGTAAAGTGTCACCAATATTTTTTTACATCACATAAAATGACATTAACAGTACACAGCATCAAAAACTTTTACATCTGTTTTTGTGTTTAAAAGATGGAAAGAGACTCATAAAGTTATTTATTAGCAATGTGCTTGCTATGAACACAAAATTTAATATTAGTACAAGTAGTTAAAAATGGAAAGACCCAGTACACCTAATACATTTTAATATTCATGACACCTAATTAAAGGCAATATTGACATACGGCTAGATTAAAACTTAAACCTATTAATTATGTTGGCTTGAGAAAGCCAACATACTGTTATTGTACATAAACTTTTTATTATTATTATTAGTGGTGCTTGCATTTATGCAAAGCATCACTATTACTATTGCTCAAAGATATTATTATTAGTGGTGCTTGCATTTATGCAAGGCATCACTATTACTATTCCTCAGGGATATTATTATTATGTTGGCTTGTCAAAGCCAACATACTGATATTGTATTTAAACTTATTATTATTATGTTGGCTTGACAAAGCCAACATACTGATATTGTATTTAAACTTATTATTAGTGGTGCTTGCATTTATGCAAAGCATCACTATTATTATTGCTTTCGGTTATTATGTTGGCTTGACAAAGCCATGTCAAGCCAACATGGCTTTGTTTTGTTGTGCTATGACTTTTATAAGCGATCGGGTGTAGGATTTCCGAAAGGGGGGCGAAAAACCACCCGAAAAATCCCATTGACTTAACATTGCGCCCAACTTTGACGAGTCATAGCTCCGCTCGAGGATTTTGTAGAAACATGTGGGTTACAACATTTGAAGAGGGTGGTAGGCTCTGTAAGAACATACATCACATTGGGGTGTAAGTTGTACCCCTGGGGTGTAAGAGGCGCCCAAAAGTGCCCCAATGAAAAGTCAATGGGGGAAAATCCCATAGACTTAACATTGCAAAAATTTTGACGGGTCATAGGTACGAGTGAGGATTTTGTAGAAACATGTGGGTTACTAAATTTGAAGAGGGTGGTAGGCTATGTAAGAACATACATGACATTGGGGTTTAAGTTGTACCCCTGGGGTGTAAGAGGCACCCGAAAATTCCCATTAAGGAAACATGCCCATATAAGGGAATGAAACAGTTCCAGATGGGATATCTTTGCTTTACAGTGTCGTAGAGATAAGTGGGTGGGCTCATTTCACTCAGGCATCCAATCAGTCTCTCAGGATCATCCCAGAGCTATTAAGCCACGCCCCTAGCAACCACTTTTGGACACCCTAGCAACATCTTCCATAGACTGCCATTATAAAATGCCCAGATGGATATCTTTGCACCACAGTGTCATAGAGACATGGGGGTGGGCTCATTTTACTCAGGCATCCAATCAGTCTCTCAGGATCCTTACATAGGTATTAAGCCACGCCACTAGCAACCACTTTTGAGAACCCTAGCAACATAAAATTCAAACAGTTATATCTCTGCATCCGAACATCGTAGAGACACGGGGGTTGGACCGTTTGACTCGTGACTCACTGTGTAATCATTATGGGATGCCAAATTTTTCCCTAGCAACCAAATACAGTACCCTAGCAACAGAGTAAACAAAGCCTTATATCTCGGCATCAGAACATCGTAGAGACACGGGGGTTGGACCGTTTGACTCGTGACTCACAGTGTAATCATTATGGGATGCCAATTTTTTCCCTAGCAACCAAATACAGTACCCTAGCAACAGAGTAAACAAAGCCTTATATCTCGGCATCAGAACATCGTAGAGAAACGGGGGTTGGACCGTTTGACTCGTGACTCGGAGTGTAATCATTATGGGATGCCAATTTTTTCCCTAGCAACCAAATACAGTACCCTAGCAACGGAATAAACAAAGCCTTATATCTCCGCATCAGAACATCGTAGAGACACGGGGGTTGGACCGTTTTACTCGTGACTGAGAGTGTAATCATTATGGGATGCCAATTTTTTCCCTAGCAACCAAATACAGTACCCTAGCAACGGAATAAACAAAGCCTTATATCTCTGCATCAGAACATCTTAGAGACACAGGGGTTGGACCGTTTGACTCGTGACTGAGAGTGTAATCATTATGGGATGCCAATTTTTTCCCTAGCAACCAAATACAGTACCCTAGCAACCGAATAAACAAAGCCTTATATCTCTGCATCAGAACATCGTAGAGACACAGGGGTTGGACCGTTTGACTCATGACTCAGAGTGTAATCATTATGGGATGCCAATTTTTTCCCTAGCAACCAAATACAGTACCCTAGCAACGGAATAAACAATGCCTTATATCTCTGCATCAGAACATCGTAGAGACACAGGGGTTGGACCGTTTGACTCGTGACTGAGAGGGTAATCATTATGGGATGCCAATTTTTTCCCTAGCAACCAAATACAGTACCCTAGCAACAGAGTAAACAAAGCTTTATATCTCCGCATCAGAACATTGTAGAGACACAGGAGTTGGATCGTTTTACTTTTGGCTTGGAGTATAATCATATATGGTCCCCAGAATTTTGCCATGGCAAGCACCACTCACATTTTCTTCAGGAAATGTACCTATCTAGTTATTATTCTTCTTATATCTGGACACTTTTTCGGCACCTAACTCGTCCCGCACGGTTTGCAGTAGTCCCATGAAAGAGGGCTCAAATTGACCGGTTTATTGAGGAGAGGTGTGCTATGACTTTTATAAGGGATCGGGTGCAAGATTTTCGAAAGGGGGGCGAAAAACCACCCGAAAAATCCCATTGACTTAACATTGCGCCCAACTTTGACGGGTCATAGCTCTGCTCGAGGATTTTGTAAAAACATGTGGGTTACAACATTTGAAGAGGGTGGTAGACTCTGTAAGAACATACATCACATTGGGGTGTAAGTTGTACCCCTGGGGTGTAAGAGGCACCCGAAAATTCCCATTGACTTATAATGGGGCAGGAAACATGCCCATATAAGGGAATAAAACAGTTCCAGATGGTATATCTTTGCTGTACAGTGTCGTAGAGATAAGTGGGTGGGCTCATTTTACTCGGGCATCCAATCAGTCTCTCAGGATCATCCCAGAGCTATTAAGCCACGCCCCTAGCAACATTTTTGGGCACCCTAGCAACATCTCCCATAGACTGCCATTATAAAATGCCCAGATGGATATCTTTGCGCCACAGTGTCATAGAGACATGGGGGTGGGCTCATTTTACTCAGGCATCCAATCAGTCTCTCAGGATCCTTACATAGGTATTAAGCCACGCCCCTAGCAACCACTTTTGAGCACCCTAGCAACATAAAATTCAAACAGTTATATCTCGGCATCCGAACATCGTAGAGACACGGGGGTTGGACCGTTGGACTCGTGACTCACAGTGTAATCATTATGGGATGCCAATTTTTTCCCTAGCAAACAAATACAGTACCCTAGCAACAGAGTAAACAAAGCCTTATATCTCCGCATCAGAACATCGTAGAGACACGGGGGTTGGACCGTTTGACTAGTGACTCGGAGTGTAATCATTATGGGATGCCATTTTTTCCCTAGCAACCAAATACAGTACCCTAGCAACAGAGTAAACAAAGCCTTATATCTCCGCATCAGAACATCGTAGAGACACGGGGGTTGGACCGTTTGACTAGTGACTCGGAGTGTAATCATTATGGGATGCCAATTTTTTCCCTAGCAACCAAATACAGTACCCTAGCAACAGAGTAAACAAAGCCTTATATCTCCGCATCAGAACATCGTAGAGACATGGGGGTTGGACCGTTTGACTCGTGACTCGGAGTGTAATCATTATGGGATGTCATTTTTTTCCCTAGCAACCAAATACAGTACCCTAGCAACAGAGTAAACAAAACCTTATATCTCTGCATCAGAACATCGTAGAGACACGGGGGTTGGACCGTTTGACTAGTGACTCGGAGTGTAATCATTATGGGATGCCAATTTTTTCCCTAGCAACCAAATACAGTACCCTAGCAACAGAGTAAACAAAGCCTTATATCTCCGCATCAGAACATCGTAGAGACATGGGGGTTGGACCGTTTGACTCGTGACTCGGAGTGTAATCATTATGGGATGTCATTTTTTTCCCTAGCAACCAAATACAGTACCCTAGCAACAGAGTAAACAAAGCCTTATATCTCCGCATCAGAACATCGTAGAGACACGGGGGTTGGACCGTTTGACTCGTGACTCGTAGTGTAATCATTATGGGATGCCAATTTTTTCCCTAGCAACCAAATACAGTACCCTAGCAACAGAGTAAACAAAGCCTTATATCTCCGCAGCAGAACATCGTAGAGACACGGGGGTTGGACCGTTTGACTCGTGACTCGGAGTGTAATCATTATGGGATGCCAATTTTTTCCCTAGCAACCATATACAGTACCCTAGCAACAGAGTAAACAAAGCCTTATATCTCCGCATCAGAACATCGTAGAGACACGGGGGTTGGACCGTTTGACTCGTGACTCGGAGTGTAATCATTATGGGATGCCAAATTTTTCCCTAGCAACCAAATACAGTACCCTAGCGACAGAGCAAACAAAGCCTTATATCTCCGCATCAGAACATTGGAGAGACACGGGGTTTGGATCGTTTTACTCGTGACTGGAAGTATAATCATATACTGTCCCCAAATTTTGCCACGGCAAGCACCACTTCACATTTTCTTCAGGAAATGTACCTATCTAGTTATTAGTGGTGCTTGCATTTATGCAAAGCATCACTATTACTATTGCTCATACTTATTATTATTATGTTGGCTTGACAAAGCCAACATACTGTTATTGTAGTTAAACTTATTATTATTATTATTATTATTATTATTTTTCTTCTGAGACTAAATTTCTGCAGCTAACTCGTCCGACAGCTTTCAAGCTACATCCACCAAATTTTCCACGGACATTCTAACTGGTCTGAAGAAGTGTGCTATGACTTTTTGAAGGGATCCGACTTACAGAATTCCTAAAACGGGAAATAAAAATTCCGAAAGTCCCATTGACTTAACATTGGACAAACTTTGCCGGGTTCTAGCTGCGAGCGAGAATTTTGTAGAAACTTGTGGGTTACCACATTTGAAGAGGCTGGCAGGCACTGTGAGAACATACCTCACATTGGGGTGTAAGTTTCACCCCTGGGGTGTAAGAGGCCCCCAAAATTCCCCATTGACTTATAACGGGGCAGGAAACACGCCCATATAAGGGAATAAAACGTTCCAGATGGAATATCTTCGCTTTACAGTGTCATAGAGACATGGGGGTGGGCTCATTTTACTCAGGCATCCAATCAGTCTCTCTGGATCGTCCCATAGCTATTAAGCCACGCCCCTAGCAACCATTTTTGGGCACCCTAGCAACATCTCCCATAGACTGCCATTATAAAATGCCCAGATGGATATCTTTGCAGCACAGTGTCACAGAGACATGGGGGTGGGCTCATTTTACTCAGGCATCCAATCAGTCTCTAAGGATTCTTATTGAGGTATTAAGCCACGCCCCTATCAACCAAATATGAGCACCCTAGCAACATAGTAAACAAAGCCTTATATCTCTGGATCCGAACATCATAGAGACATGGGGGTTGGGTCTTTTGGTCATGTTAGCATCATGCTAGCTTCATGCTAATTCATGTTAGCATCATGCTAGCTTCATGCTAATTCATGTTAGCATCATGCTAGCTTCATGCTAATTCATGTTAGCATCATGCTAGCTTCATGCTAATTCATGTTAGCATCATGCTAGCTTCATGCTAATTCATGTTAGCATCATGCTACCTTCATGCTAATTCATGTTAGCATCATGCTAGCTTCATGCTAATTCATGTTAGCATCATGCTAGCTCCATGCTAATTCATGTTAGCATCATGCTAGCTTCATGCTAATTCATGTTAGCATCATGCTAGCTTCATGCTAATTCATGTTAGCATCATGCTAGCTTCATGCTAATTCATGTTAGCATAATGCTAGCTTCATGCTATTTCATGTTAGCATCATGCTAGCTTTATGCTAATCATGCTTACTTGATGTTAGCTTCATGCTAATCGTGTTAGCTTCATGCTAGCTTCATGCTAATTTATGTTAGCATCATGCTAGCTTTATGCTATTTCATGTTAGCATCATGCTAGCTTCATGCTAATCATGCTAACTTGATGCTAGCTTCATGCTAATCATGTTAGCTTCATGCTAGCTTCAGGCTCATCATGCTAGCTTCATGTTAAATCAGACTAGCTTCATACTTAAACATACTAACAGCCAGATGGTCTACTAAACTAAACTTCTGTCAAACCGTTTTAAACGTTCAGGCCAGGCTTTGTCAAGCCAACATAAAGTTTGTCAACAAACTTTTCTATCTAGTTTATTTATTTATTCTTATATCTGGACACTTTTTCGGCGCGTAACTCGTCCCGCACGGTTTGTCGTAGACCAATGAAACAGGGCTCAAAACGACCGGCTTGTTGAGGACACGTCTGCTATGACTTTTATAAGCGATCGGGTGCAGGATTTCCGAAAGGGGGGCGAAAAACCACCCGAAAAATCCCATTGACTTAACATTGCGCCCAACTTTGACGGGTCATAGCTCCGCTCGAGGATTTTGTAGAAACATGTGGGTTATAACATTTGAAGAGGGTGGTAGACTCTGTAAGAACATACATCACATTGGGGTGTAAGTTGTACCCCTGGGGTGTAAGAGGCACCCGAAAATTCCCATTGACTTATAATGGGGCAGGAAACATGCCCATATAAGGGAACAAAACAGTTCCAGATGGATATCTTTGCTTTACAGTGTCGTAGAGATAAGTGGGTGGGCTCATTTTACTCGGGCATCCAATCAGTCTCTCAGGATCATCCCAGAGCTATTAAGCCACGCCCCTAGCAACAATTTTGGGCACCCTAGCAACATCTCCCATAGACTGCCATTATAAAATGCCCAGATGGATATCTTTGCACCACAGTGTCATAGAGACATGGGGGTGGACTCATTTTACTCAGACATCCAATCAGTCTCTCAGGATACTTACATAGGTATAAGCCACGCCCCTAGCAACCACTTTTGAGCACCCTAGCAACACAAAATTCAAACAGTTATATCTCGGCATCTGAACATCGTAGAGACACGGGGGTTGGACCATTTGACTTGTGACTCAGAGTGTAATCACTATGGGATGCAATTTTTTCCCCTAGCAACCAAATACAGTACCCTAGCAACAGAGTAAACAAAGCCTTATATCTGCGCCTCAGAACATCGTTGAGACACGGGGGTTGGACCGTTTGACTCGTGACTCGGAGTGTAATCATTATGGGTTGCCAATTTTTTCCCTAGCAACCAAATACAGTACCCTAGCAACAGAGTAAACAAAGCCTTATATCTCCGCATCAGAACATCGTAGAGACACGGGGGTTGGACCATTTTACTTGTGACTCGGCATGTAATCACTAGTGGATGCCAATTTTTTCCTTAGCAACCAAATACAGTACCCTAGCAACAGAGTAAACAAAGCCTTATATCTCCGCATCAGAACATCGTAGAAACACGGGTGTTGGACCATTTGACTCGTGACTCAGAGTGTAATCACTATGGGATGCCAATTTTTTCCCTAGCAACCAAATACAGTACCCTAGCAACAGAGTAAACAAAGCCTTATATCTCGGCATCAGAACATCGTAGAGACACGGGGGTTGGACCGTTTGACTCATGACTCGGCGTGTAATCACTATGGGATGCCAATTTTTTCCCTAGCAACCAAATACAGTACCCTTGCAACAGAGTAAACAAAGCCTTATATCTCCGCATCAGAACATCGTAGAGACACGGGGGTTGGACCATTTGACTCGTGACTCAGAGTGTAATCACTATGGGATGCAAATTTTTCCCCTAGCAACCAAATACAGTACCCTAGCAACAGAGTAAACAAAGCCTTATATCTCGGCATCTGAACATCGTAGAGACACGGGGGTTGGACCATTTGACTTGTGACTCAGAGTGTAATCACTATGGGATGCAATTTTTTCCCCTAGCAACCAAATACAGTACCCTAGCAACAGAGTAAACAAAGCCTTATATCTCCGCATCAGAACATCGTAGAAACACGGGTGTTGGACCATTTGACTCGTGACTCAGAGTGTAATCACTATGGGGTGCCATTTTTTTCCCCTAGCAACCAAATACAGTACCCTAGCAACAGAGTAAACAAAGCCTTATATCTCCGCATCAGAACATCGTAGAGACACGGGCGTTGGACCGTTTGACTCATGACTCGGCGTGTAATCACTATGGGATGCCAATTTTTTCCCTAGCAACCAAATACAGTACCCTAGCAACAGAGTAAACAAAGCCTTATATCTCCGCATCAGAACATCGTAGAGACACGGGGGTTGGACCATTTGACTCGTGACTCAGAGTGTAATCACTATGGGATGCAAATTTTTCCCTAGCAACCAAATACAGTACCCTAGCAACAGAGTAAACAAAGCCTTATATCTCCGCATCAGAACGTCGTAGAGACACGGGGGTTGGACCATTTGACTTGTGACTCAGAGTGTAATCACTATGGGATGCAATTTTTTCCCCTAGCAACCAAATACAGTACCCTAGCAACAGAGTAAACAAAGCCTTATATCTCCGCATCAGAACATCGTAGAGACACGGGCGTTGGACCGTTTGACTCGTGACTCAGAGTGTAATCACTATGGGATGCAAATTTTTTCCCTAGCAACCAAATACAGTACCCTAGCAACAGAGTAAACAAAGCCTTATATCTCCGCATCAGAACATCGTAGAGACACGGGGGTTGGACCATTTGACTTGTGACTCAGAGTGTAATCACTATGGGATGCAATTTTTTCCCCTAGCAACCAAATACAGTACCCTAGCAACAGAGTAAACAAAGCCTTATATCTCCGCATCAGAACATCGTAGAAACACGGGTGTTGGACTATTTGACTCGTGACTCAGAGTGTAATCAATATGGGGTTCCATTTTTTCCCCTAGCAACCAAATACAGTACCCTAGCAACAGAGTAAACAAAGCCTTATATCTCCGCATCAGAACATCGTAGAGACACGGGCGTTGGACCGTTTGACTCATGACTCGGCGTGTAATCACTATGGGATGCCAATTTTTTCCCTAGCAACCAAATACAGTACCCTAGCAACAGAGTAAACAAAGCCTTATATCTCCGCATCAGAACATCGTAGAGACACGGGGGTTGGACCATTTGACTCGTGACTCAGAGTGTAATCACTATGGGATGCAAATTTTTTCCCTAGCAACCAAATACAGTACCCTAGCAACAGAGTAAACAAAGCCTTATATCTCCGCATCAGAACATCGTAGAGACACGGGGGTTGGACCATTTGACTTGTGACTCAGAGTGTAATCACTATGGGATGCAAATTTTTTCCCTAGCAACCAAATACAGTACCCTAGCAACAGAGTAAACAAAGCCTTATATCTCCGCATCAGAACATCGTAGAGACACGGGAGTTGGATCGTTTTACTTTTGGCTTGGAGTATAATCATATATGGTCCCCAGAATTTTGCCACGGCAAGCACCACTCACATTTTCTTCAGGAAATGTACCTATCTAGTTATTATTATTATGTTGGCTTGACAAAGCCAACATACTGATATTGTATTTAAACTTATTAGTGGTGCTTGCATTTATGCAAGGCATCACTATTACTATTCGTCATACTTATTATTAGTGGTGCTTGCATTTATGCAAGGCATCACTATTACTATTCCAAAAATTATTAGTGGTGCTTGCATTTATGCAAGGCATCACTATTACTATTGCTCATACTTATTATTTATATCTTTATTTATTCTTATATCTGGACACTTTTTCGGCGCGTAACTCGTCCCACACGGTTTGTCGTAGACCAATGAAACAGGGCTCAAAATGACCGGCTTATTAAGGACACGTCTGCTATGACTTTTATAAGGGATCGGGTGCAGGATTTCTGAAAGGGGGGCGAAAAACCACCCGAAAAATCCCATTGACTTAACATTGCGCCCAACTTTGACAGGTCATAGCTCCACTCGAGGATTTTATAGAAACATGTGGGTTACAACATTTGAAGAGGGTGGTAGGCTCTGTAAGAACATGAATCACAATGGGGTGTAAGTTGTACCCCTGGGGTGTAAGAGGCACCCAAAAATTCCCATTGACTTATAATGGGGCAGGAAACATGCCCATATAAGGGAATAAAACAGTTCCAGATGGGATATCTTTGCTTTACAGTGTCGTAGAGATAAGTGGGTGGGCTCATTTCACTCGGGCATCCAATCAGTCTCTCAGGATCATCCCAGAGCTATTAAGCCACGCCCCTAGCAACAATTTTGGGCACCCTAGCAACATCTCCCATAGACTGCCATTATAAAATGCCCAGATGGATATCTTTGCATCACACTGTCATAGAGACATGGGGGTGGGCTCATTTTACTCAGGCATCCAATCAGTCTCTCAGGATCCTTACAAAGGTATTAAGCCACGCCCCTAGCAACCACTTTTGAGCACCCTAGCAACTTAAAATTCAAACAGTTATATCTCGGCATCAGAACATCGTAGAGACATGGGGGTTGGACCGTTTGACTCGTGACTCAGAGTGTAATCATTATGGGATGCCATTTTTTCCCTAGCAACCAAATACAGTACCCTAGCAACAGAGTAAACAAAGCCTTATATCTCCGCATCAGAACATCGTAGAGACACGGGGGTTGGACCGTTTGACTCGTGACTCGGAGTGTAATCATTATGGGATGCCAATTTTTTCCCTAGCAACCAAATACAGTACCCTAGCAACAGAGTAAACAAAGCCTTATATCTCCGCATCAAAACATCGTAGAGACACGGGGGTTGGACCGTTTGACTCGTGACTCGGAGTGTAATCATGATGGGATGCCAATTTTTTCCCTAGCAACCAAATACAGTACCCTAGCAACAGAGTAAATAAAGCCTTATATCTCCGCATCAGAACATCGTAGAGACATGGGGTTTGGACCGTTTGATTCGTGACTCAGAGTGTAATCACTATGGGATGCCATTTTTTCCCCTAGCAACCAAATACAGTACCCTAGCAACAGAGTAAACAAAGCCTTATATCTCCGCAGCAGAACATCGTAGAGACACAGGGGTTGGACCGTTTTACTTGTGACTCGGCATGTAATCACTATTGGATGCCAATTTTTTCCCTAGCAACCAAATACAGTACCCTAGCAACAGAGTAAACAAAGCCTTATATCTCCGCAGCAGACCATCGTAGAGACACAGGGGTTGGACCGTTTTACTTGTGACTCGGCATGTAATCACTATTGGATGCCAATTTTTTCCCTAGCAACCAAATACAGTACCCTAGCAACAGAGTAAACAAAAGCCTTATATCTCCGCATCAGAACATCGTACAGACACGGGAGTTGGACCGTTTTACTTTTGGCTTGGAGTATAATCATATATGGTCCCCAGAATTTTGCCACGGCAAGCACCACTCACATTTTCTTCAGGAAATGTACCTATCTAGTTAGTGGTGCTTGCATTTATGCAAGGCATCACTATTACTATTGCTCATACTTATTAGTGGTGCTTGCATTTATGCAAGGCATCACTATTACTATTGCTCATACTTATTATAATAATGATTATTATTCTTATGTCTGGACACTTTTTCGGCGCGTAACTCGTCCCGCACGGTTTGCCGTAGTCCCATGAAAGAGGGCTCAAATCGACCGGATTATTGAGGAGAGGTGTGCTATGACTTTTATAAGCGATCGGGTGCAGGGTTTCGGAAAGGGGGGCGAAAAACCACCCAAAAAATCCCATTGACTTAACATTGCGCCCAACTTTGACGGGTCATAGCTCCGCTCTAGGATTTTGTAGAAACATGTGAGTTACAACATTTGAAGAGGGTGGTAGGCTCTGTAAGAACATACATCACATTGGGGTGTAAGTTGTACCCCTGGGGTGTAAGAGGCACCCGAAAATTCCCATTGACTTATAATGGGGCAGGAAACATGCCCATATAAGGGAATAAAACAGTTCCAGATGGGATATCTTTGCTTTACAGTGTCGTAGAGATAAGTGGGTGGGCTCATTTTACTTGGGCATCCAATCAGTCTCTTAGGATCATCCCAGAGCTATTAATGTACGCCCCTAGCAACAATTTTGGGCACCCTAGCAACATCTCCCATAGACTGCCATTATAAAATGCCCAGATGGATATCTCTGCACCACAGTGTCATAGAGACATGGGGGTGGGCTCATTTTACTCAGGCATCCAATCAGTCTCTCAGGATCCTTCCATACGTAGTAAGCCACGCCCCTAGCAACCACTTTTGAGCACCCTAGCAACATAAAATTCAAACAGTTATATCTCGGCATCCGAACATCGTAGAGACACGGGGGTTGGACCGTTTGACTCGTGACTCAGAGTGTAATCATTATGGGATGCCAATTTTTTCCCTAGCAACCAAATACAGTACCCTAGCAACAGAGTAAACAAAGCCTTATATCTCGGCATCCGAACATCGTAGAGACACGGGGGTTGGACTGTTTGACTCGTGACTCGGAGTGTAATCATTATGGGATGCCAATTTTTTCCCTAGCAACCAAATACAGTACCCTAGCAACAGAGTAAACAAAGCCTTATATCTCCGCATCAGAACATAGTAGAGACACGGGGGTTGGACCGTTTGACTCGTGGCTGAGAGTGTAATCATTATGGGGTGCCAATTTTTTCCCTAGCAACCAAATACAGTACCCTAGCAACCGAATAAACAAAGCCTAATATCTCTGCATCAGAACATCGTAGAGACACGGGGGTTGGACCGTTTGACTCGTGACTCAGTGTGTAATCATTATGGGATGCCAATTTTTTCCCTAGCAACCAAATACAGTACCCTAGCAACAGAGTAAACAAAGCCTTATATCTCCGCAACAGAACATAGTAGAGACACGGGGGTTGGACCGTTTGACTTGTGACTCAGAGTGTAATCACTATGGGATGCCAATTTTTTCCCTAGCAACCAAATACAGTACCCTAGCAACCGAATAAACAAAGCCTAATATCTCTGAATCAGAACATCGTAGAGACACGGGGTTTGGACCGTTTGACTCATGACTCAGTGTGTAATCATTATGGGATGCCAATTTTTTCCCTAGCAACCAAATACAGTACCCTAGCAACAGAGTAAACAAAGCCTTATATCTCCGCAACAGAACATAGTAGAGACACGGGGGTTGGACCGTTTGACTTGTGACTCGGCGTGTAATCATTATGGGATGCCAATTTTTTCCCTAGCAACCAAATACAGTTACCTAGCAACGGAATAAACAAAGCCTTATATCTCTGCATCAGAACATCGTAGAGACACGGGGGTTGGACGGTTTGACTCGTGACTCGGCGTGTAATCATTATGGGATGCCATTTTTTCCCCTAGCAACCAAATACAGTACCCTAGCAACGGAATAAACAAAGCCTTATATCTCTGCATCAGAACATCGTAGAGACACGGGGGTTGGACCATTTGACTCGTGACTTAGAGTGTAATCATTATGGGATGCCATCTTTTCCCCTAGCAACCAAATACAGTACCCTAGCAACGGAATAAACAAAGCCTTATATCTCCGCATCAGAACATCGTAGAGACACTGGGGTTGGACCGTTTTACTTGTGACTCGGCATGTAATCACTAGTGGATGCCAATTTTTTCCCTAGCAACCAAATACAGTACCCTAGCAACAGAGTAAACAAAGCCTTATATCTCCGCATCAGAACATCGTAGAGACACGGGGGTTGGACCGTTTGACTCGTGACTCGGAGGGTAATCACTAGTGGATGCCATTTTTCCCTAGCAACCAAATACAGTACCCTAGTAACAGAGTAAACAAAGCCTTATATCTCAGCATCAGAACATCGTAGAGACACGGGGGTTGGACCGTTTTACTTTTGGCTTGGAGTATAATCATATATAGTCCCCAGAATTTTGCCACGGCAAGCACCACTCACATATTCTTCAGGAAATGTACCTATCTAGTTTATAATTATTATTCTTCTTTTTCTGGACACTTTTTCGGCGCGTAACTCGTCCCGCACGGTTTAACGTAGTCCCACAAAAGAGGGCTCAAATCGACCGGATTATTGAGGAGAGGTGTGCTATGACTTTTATAAGGGATCGGGTGCAGGATTTCTGAAAGGGGGGCGAAAAACCACCCGAAAAATCCCATTGACTTAACATTGCGCCCAACTTTGGCGGGTCATAGCTCCGCTCGAGGATTTTGTAGAAACATGTGGGTTACAACATTTGAAGAGGGTGGTAGGCTCTGTAAGAACATAGATCACAATGGGGTGTAAGTTGTACCCCTGGGGTGTAAGAGGCACCCGAAAATTCCCATTGACTTATAATGGGGCAGGAAACATGCCCATATAAGGGAATAAAACAGTTCCAGATGGGATATCTTTGCTTTACAGTGTCGTAGAGATAAGTGGGTGGGCTCATTTTACTCGGGCATCCAATCAGTCTCTCTGGATCGTCCCATAGCTATTAAGCCACGCCCCTAGCAACAATTTTGGGCACCCTAGCAACATCTCCCATAGACTGCCATTATAAAATGCCCAGATGGATATCTTTGCAGCACAGTGTCACAGAGACATGGGGGTGGGCTCATTTTACTCAGGCATCCAATCAGTTTCTAAGGATTCTTATTGAGGTATTAAGCCACGCCCCTAGCAACCAAATATGAGCACCCTAGCAACATAGTAAACAAAGCCTTATATCTCTGGATCCGAACATCGTAGAGACATGGGGGTTGGGTCTTTTGGTCATGTTAGCTTCATGCTAGCTTCATGCTAAGTCATACTAGCTTTATGCTAGTTTCATGCTAGCTTTATGCTAATTTCATAATAAATCTTGCTAACTTCATGCTTATTCATGTTAGCATCATGCTAGTTTCATGCTAATTCATGTTAGCATCATGCTAGCTTCATGCTAAATCATGTTAGCATCATGCTAGCTTCATGCTAATTCATGTTAGCATCATGCTAGCTTCATGCTAATTCATGTTAGCATCATGCTAACTTCATGTTAATTCATGTTAGCATCATGCTAGCTTCATGCTAATTCATGTTAGCATCATGCTAGCTTCATGCTAATTCATGTTAGCATCATGCTAGCTTCATGCTAATTCATGTTAGCATCATGCTAGCTTCATGCTAATTCATGTTAGCATCATGCTAGCTTCATGGTAATTCATGTTAGCATCATGCTAGCTTCATGCAAATTCATTTTAGCATCATGCTAGCTTCATGCAAATTCATTTTAGCATCATGCTAGCTTCATGCTAATTCATGTTAGCATCATGCTAGCTTCATGCTAATTCATCTTAGTATCATGCTAGCTTCATGCTAATTCATGTTAGCATCATGCTAATTCATGTTAGCATCATGCTAGCTTCATGCGAATTCATGTTAGCATCATGCTAACTTCATGCTAATTCATGTTAGCATCATGCTAATTCATATTAGCATCATGGTAGCTTCATGCTAATTCATATTAGCATCATTCTAATTCATGTTAGCATCATGCTAACTTCATGCTAATTAATGTTAGCATCATGCTAGCTTCATGCTAATTCATGTTAGCATCATGCTAGCTTCATGTTAATTCATGTTAGCATCATGCTAGCTTCATGCTCATTCATGTTAGCATCATGCTAGCTTCATGTTAATTCATGTTAGCATCATGCTAGTTTCATGCTAATTCATGTTAGCATCATGCTAGCTTCATGCTAATTCATGTTAGCATCATGCTAGCTCCATGCTAATTCATGTTAGCATCATGCTAGCTTCATGCTAATTCATGTTAGCATCATGTTAGCTTCATGCTAATTCATGTTAGCATAATGCTAGCTTCATGTTATTTCATGTTAGCATCATGCTAGCTTCATGCTAATCATGCTTACTTGATGTTAGCTTCATGCTAATCGTGTTAGCTTCATGCTAGCTTCATGCTAATTCATGTTAGCATCATGCTAGCTTCATGCTAATTCATGTTAGCATCATGCTAGCTTTATGCTATTTCATGTTAGCATCATGCTAGCTTCATGCTAATCATGCTAACTTGATGCTAGCTTCATGCTAATCATGTTAGCTTCATGCTAGCTTCAGGCTAATCATGCTAGCTTCATGTTAAATCAGACTAGCTTCATACTTAAACATACTAACAGCCAGATGGTCTACTAAACTAAACTTCTGTCAAACCGTTTTAAACGTTCAGGCCAGGCTTTGTCAAGCCAACATAAAGTTTGTCAACAAACTTTTCTATCTAGTTAGTGGTGCTTGCATTTATGCAAAGCATCACTATTACTATTGTGCGGGGATATTTTTCTTCTTCTTCTTACATCCGGACACTTTTTTCGGCGCGTAACTCGTCCCGCACGGTTTGTTGTAGACCCATGAAAGAGGGCTCAAATCGACCGGTTTATTGAGGAGAGGTGTGCTATGACTTTTATAAGGGATCGGGTGCAGGATTTCCGAAAGGGGGGCGTAAAACCACCCAAAAAATCCCATTGACTTAACATTGGGCCCAACTTTGACGGGTCATAGCTCCTCTCAAGGATTTTGTAGAAACATGTGGGTTACAGCATTTAAAGAGGGTGGTAGGCTTTGTAAGAACATACATCACATTGGGGTGTAAGCTGTACCCCTGGGGTGTAAGAGGCTCCCAAAAGTGCCCTAATGAAAAGTCAATGGGGCAAAATCCCATAGACTTATCATTGCAAAAACTTTGACGGGTCATAGGTACGAGCGAGGATTTTGTAGAAACATGTGGGTTACTAAATTTGAAGAGGGTGGTAGACTCTGTAAGAACATACATGACATTGGGGTGTAAGTTGTACCCCTGGGGTGTAAGAGGCACCCGAAAATTACCATTGACTTATAATGGGGCAGGAAACATGCCCATATAAGGGAATAAAACAGTTCCAGATGGGATATCTTTGCTTTACAGTGTCGTAGAGATAAGTGGGTGGGCTCATTTTACTCGGGCATCCAATCAGTCTCTCATGATCATCCCAGAGCTATTAAGCCACGCCCCTAGCAACAATTTTGGGCACCCTAGCAACATCTCCCATAGACTGCCATTATAAAATGCCCAGATGGATATCTTTGCACCACAGTGTCATAGAGACATGGGGGTGGGCTCATTTTACTCAGGCATCCTATCAGTCTCTCAGGATCCTTACATAGGTATTAAGCCACGCCCCTAGCAACCACTTTTGAGCACCCTAGCAACATAAAATTCAAACAGTTATATCTCGGCATCAGAACATCGTAGAGACACAGGGGTTGGACCGTTTGACTAGTGACTCGGAGTGTAATCATTATGGGATGCCAAATTTTTCCCTAGCAACCAAATACAGTACCCTAGCAACAGAGTAAACAAAGCCTTATATCTCCGCATCAGAACATCGTAGAGACACAGGGGTTGGACCGTTTGACTAGTGACTCGGAGTGTAATCATTATGGGATGCCAAATTTTTCCCTAGCAACCAAATACAGTACCCTAGCAACAGAGTAAACAAAGCCTTATATCTCCGCATCAGAACATCGTAGAGACACGGGGGTTGGACCGTTTGACTCGTGACTCGGAGTGTAATCATTATGGGATGCCAATTTTTTCCCTAGCAACCAAATACAGTACCCTAGCAACAGAGTAAACAAAGCCTTATATCTCCGCATCAGAACATTGTAGAGACACGGGGGTTGGACCGTTTGACTCGTGACTCGGCATGTAATCATTATGGGATGCCAATTTTTTCCCTAGCAACCAAATACAGTACCCTAGCAACAGAGTAAACAAAGCCTTATATCTCCCCATCAGAACATCGTAGAGACACGGGGGCTGGACCTTTTGACTCGTGACTCAGAGTGAAATCATTATGGGATGCAATTTTTTTCCCTAGCAACCAAATACAGTACCCTAGCAACAGAGAAAACAAAGCCTTATATCTCCGCATCAGAACATCGTAGAGACACGGGGGTTGGACCGTTTGACTCGTGACTCAGAATGTAATCATTATGGGATGCCAATTTTTTCCCTAGCAACCAAATACAGTACCCTAGCAACAGAGTAAACAAAGCCTTATATCTCCGCATCAGAACATCGTAGAGACACGGGGGTTGGACCGTTTGACTCGTGACTCGGCATGTAATCATTATGGGATGTCAATTTTTTCCCTAGCAACCAAATACAGTACCCTAGCAACAGAGTAAACAAAGCCTTATATCTCCGCATCAGAACATCGTAGAGACACTGGGGTTGGACCGTTTGACTCGTGACTCGGAGTGTAAGCATTATGGGATGCCAATTTTTTTCCCTAGCAACCAAATACAGTACCCTAGCAACAGAGTAAACAAAGCCTTATATCTCCGCACCAGAACATCGTAGAGACATGGGGGTTGGACCGTTTGACTCGTGACCCGAAGTGTAATCACTATTGGATGTTAAATTTTTCCCTAGCAACCAAATGCAGTACCTTAGCAACCAAATAAAAAAAGCCTTATATCTCCCCATCAGAACATCGTAGAGACATGGGGGTTTGACCGTTTGACTTTTGACTCGGAGTGTAATCACTAGGGGATGGCAATTTTCTCCCTAGCAACCAAATACAGTACCCTAGCAACAGAGTAAACAAAGCCTTATATCTCCGCATCAGAACATCGTAGAGACACGGGGGTTGGACCGTTTGACTCGTGACTCAGAGGGTAATCACCAGTGGATGCCAATTTTCCCCCTAGCAACCAAATAAAGTACCCTAGCAACAGTGTAAACAAAGCCTTATATCTCCGCATCAGAACATCGTACAGACACAGGGGTTGGACCATTTTACTTGTGACTCGGCATGTAATCACTAGTGGATGCAAATTTTTCCTTAGCAACCAAATACAGTACCCTAGCAACAGAGTAAACAAAGCCTTATATCTCCGCATCAGAACATCGTCGAAACACGGGGGTTGGACCGTTTGACTTGTGACTTGGAGTGTAATCACCAGTGGATGGCAATTTTTTCCCTAGCAACCAAATACAGTACCCTAGCAACCGGATAAACATAGCCTTATATCTCCGCATCAGAACATCGTAGAGACACGGGAGTTGGATCGTTTACTTTTGGCTTGGAGTATAACCATATATGTTACCCAGAATTTTGCCACGGCAAGCACCACTCACATTTTCTTCAGGAAATGTACCTATCTAGTTATTCTTCTTCTTATATCTGGACACTTTTTCGGCACCTAACTCGTCCCGCACGGTTTGCCGTAGTCCCATGAAAGAGGGCTCAAATTGACCGGCTTATTGAGGAGAGGTGTGCTATGACTTTTATAAGGGATCGGGTGCACGATTTTCGAAAGGGGGGCGAAAAACCACCCAAAAAATCCCATTGACTTAACATTGCGCCCAACTTTGACGGGTCATATCTCCGTTCGAGGAATTTGTAAAAACATGTGGGTTACAACATTTGAAGAGGGTGGTAAACTCTGTAAGAACATACATCACATTGGGGTGTAAGTTGTACCCCTGGGGTGTAAGAGGCACCCAAAATTCCCCATTGACTTATAATGGGGCAGGAAACATGCCCATATAAGGGAATAAAATCTTTCCCGATGGGATATCTTTGCTTTACAGTGTCGTAGAGATAAGTGGGTGGGCTCATTTTACTCGGGCATCCAATCAGTGTCTCAGGATCATCTCAGAGCTATTAAGCCACGCCCCTAGCAACCACTTTTGAGCACCCTAGCAACATCTCCCATAGACTGCCATTATAAAATGCCCAGATGGATATCTTTGCACCACAGTGTCATAGAGACATGGGGGTGGGCTCATTTTACTCAGGCATCCAATCAGTCTCTCAGGATCCTTACATAGGTATTAAGCCACGCCCCTAGCAACCACTTTTGAGCACCCTAGCAACATAAAATTCAAACAGTTCCGAACATCCGAGCATCCGAACATCGTAGAGACACGGGGGTTGGACCGTTTGACTCGTGACTCAGAGTGTAATCATTATGGGATGCCAATTTTTTCCCTAGCAACCAAATACAGTACCCTAGCAACAGAGTAAACAAAGCCTTATATCTCCGCATCAGAACATCGTAGAGACACGGGGGTTGGACCGTTTGACTCGTGACTCGGAGGGTAATCATTATGGGATGCCAATTTTTTCCCTAGCAACCAAATACAGTACCCTAGCAACAGAGTAAACAAAGCCTTATATCTCGGCATCAGAACATCGTAGAGACACGTGGGTTGGACCGTTTTACTCGTGACTCGGCGTGTAATCACTATGGGATGCCAATTTTTTCCCTAGCAACCAAATACAGTACCCTAGCAACAGAGTAAACAAAGCTTTATATCTCCGCATCAGAACATCGTAGAGACACGGGGGTTGGACCATTTGACTCGTGACTCAGAGTGTAGTCACTATGGGATGCCAATTTTTTCCCTAGCAACCAAATACAGTACCCTAGCAACAGAGTAAACAAAGCCTTATATCTCCGCATCAGAACATCGTAGAGAAACGGGGGTTGGACCGTTTGACTCGTGACTCGGCGTGTAATCACTAGTGGATGCCATTTTTTCCCTAGCAACCAAATACAGTACCCTAGCAACAGAGTAAACAAAGCCTTATTTCTCCGCATCAGAAAATCGTAGAGACACGGGGGTTGGACCGTTTGACTTATGACTCGGATGGTAATCACTAGTGGATGGCAATTTTTTCCCTAGCAACCAAATACAGTACCCTAGCAACGGAATAAACAAAGCCTTATATCTCTGCATCAGAACAACTTAGAGACACGGGGGTTGGACCGTTTTTGTTGTGACTCGGAGTGTAATCACCATTGGATGCCAATTTTCTCCCTAGCAACCAAATACAATACCCTAGCAACAGAGTAAACAAAGCCTTATATCTCTGCATCAGAACATCGTAGAGACACGGGGGTTGGACCATTTTACTCGTGACTCGTAGTGTAATCACCAGTGGATGCCAATTTTTTCCCAAGCAACCTAATACAGTACCCTAGCAACCGGATAAACATAGCCTTATATCTCTGCATCAGAACATCGTAGAGACACGGGGGTTGGACCGTTTTACTCGTGACTCGGCATGTAATCACTAGTGGATGCCAATTTTTTCCCTAGCAACCAAATACAATACCCTAGCAACAGTGTAAACAAAGCCTTATATCTCCGCATCAGAACATCGTAGAGACACGGGGGTTGGACCGTTTTACTCGTGACTCGGCATGTAATCATTAGTGGATGCCAATTTTTTTCCCTAGCAACCAAATACAGTACCCTAGCAACATTGTAAACAAAGCCTTATATCTCCGCATCAGAACATCGTAGGTACACAGGGGTTGGACCATTTCACTTGTGACTCTGCATGTAATCATTAGTGGATGGCAATTTTTTCCCTAGCAACCAAATACAGTACCCTAGCAACAGAGTAAACAAAGCCTTATATCTCCGCTTCAGAACATCATAGAGACACGGGAGTTTGACCATTTGACTCGTGACTCGGCGGGTAATCAGTAGTGGATGCCCTTTCCCCCCTAGCAACCAAATACAGTACCCTAGCAACCGGATAAACAAAGCCTTATATCTCCGCATCAGAACATCGTAAAGACACGGGAGTTGGATCTTTTTACTTTTGATTTGGAGTATAATCATATACTGTCGCCCGAAATTTGCCACGGCAAGCACCACTTCACATTTTCTTCAGGAAATGTACCTATCTAGTTATTAGTGGTGCTTGCATTTATGCAAAGCATCACTATTACTATTGCTCAGGGATATTATTATTATTAGTGGTGCTTGCATTTATGCAAAGCATCACTATTACTATTGCTCAAAGATATTATTATTAGTGGTGCTTGCATTTATGCAAGGCATCACTATTACTATTGCTCAGGGATATTATTATTATTATTTTTATTCTTATTTCTGGACAAAATTTCGGCGCGTAACTCGTCCCGCACGGTTTGTCGTAGACCCATGAAAGAGGGCTCAAATCAACCGGCTTATTGAGGAGATGGTGGCTATATCTTTTATAAGGGATCGGGTGCAGGATTTCTGAAAGGGGGGCAAAAAACCACCCGAAAAATCCCATTGACTTAACATTGCGCCCAACTTTGACGGGTCATAGCTCCGCTCGAGGATTTTATAGAAACATGTGGGTTACAACATTTGAAGAGGGTGGTAAGCTCTGTAAGAACATGGATCACAATGAGGTTTAAGTTGTACCCCTGGGGTGTAAGAGGCACCCAAAAATGCCCAATGAAAAGTCAATGGGGCAAAATCCCATAGACTTACCATTGCAAAAATTTTGACGGGTCATAGGTACGAGTGAGGATTCCTTAGAAACATGTGGGTTACTAAATTTGAAGAGGGTGGTAGGCTATGTAAGAACATACATGACATTGGGGTGTAAGTTGTACCCCTGGGGTGTTAGAGGCACACGAAAATTCCCATTGGCAGGAAACATGCCCATATAAGGGAAAAAACAGTTCCAGATGGAATATCTTTGCTTTACAGCAGGGGTCTCAAACTCCCGGCCCGCGGGCCATTTGTGGCCCGCCCTCCCCCTCTGTGCGGCCCGCGTCACCTTTCAAAAATATAACATAATCTGGCCCGCAGAAAGATTTTTATTCCCTTTGTTTTATACTCATTTGATTTTTGATTTAAAAAATGTTCGTTCACATTTCGCGTCTAACAACGCGTTAAAACGAGTCAAAGCATTTTCCACTTTCCAAAGTGCTCGGGAGCGGAAGTTGCGCTCCGTGGCGTGGGTCGCGTCACCCGTTGCTACGCAGCCATGAACCGCGTGCGCTCCGTGATGTCGAGGATAACGTGATCGGATTTTAATTCCTCAACTGAACCTCGCGTCAATCATATCATTGTCAACATGCGATCAGTTAATCTGATCGGGACCTTGTAGTGTTTGTCCAGAGAAGATTTGTTACTTCCGGGTGGATACTCAGCTGTTACTCAGAGAAGATCGAGCTGCGGTGGGGTTAGTTCACATCAAGTCACAGCTTCTAATGGAGACACCGCATATGGAGGCAGAGCCGTATGTGTACTGCAACACATTTTAAACTACAGATAAGAAAAGAGCCATCAAAGTGCCCAGGTTAAAAAAAGAGAAAAGATGAGGAGAAATGTAAAAAGATAAAAGTATGTATACTGCTATAATAAAGTATAATATATTATTATGTAGCTTACTATTCAATTACACATAGAGCAATATTATTATTTTTTTCTATCTAACTAGTCTATGTAACATTGACTACCCATTCAAAAGATTTAGGATCACTTTCACCTATTAATATTTTTCCACATATGTTAAAAAAATTCATTAAAACTGAAATAACAAAGAACACAATGAAGTCAATACTATGACTGAAAACAATCCAAAATAAATCAAAACAGAAACACTTACTGGTGGTAATTTTTAATAATAGTTTATAAATCTATACAGAAATTAAATTTGTTAGTTTAGTGCAAGGTTTTAATAGGTCTTAGTTATATAAGGTTAAGAAAAGATTTACTTACTTTTATAAAATAATGTGTATTAAAAAGATAAAACCACTGCTTATATATTTTCAAGCATTATTATACATTAAATAATAGAAAATAAACATGACATTTACAGAAATATAGTGCTTTTTTAACGTTAAAATAGCTTTGCGGCCCCCCGATGAAAGGTCTGTCTTAGAAATGGCCCCAAGCCAGTTTGAGTTTGAGACCCCTGCTTTACAGTGTCGTAGAGATAAGTGGGTGGGCTCATTTTACTTGGGCATCCAATCAGTCTCTCAGGATCATCCCAGAGCTATTAAGCCACGCCCCTAGCAACAATTTTGGGCACCCTAGCAACATCTCCCATAGACTGCCATTATAAAATTCCCAGATGGATATCTTTGCACCACAGTGTCATAGAGACATGGGGGTGGGCTCATTTTACTCAGGCATCCAATCAGTCTCTCAGGATCCTTACATATGTATTAAGCCACGCCCCTAGCAACCACTTTTGAGCACCCTAGCAACATAAAATTCAAACAGTTATATCTCGGCATCCAAACATCGTAGAAACACGGGGGTTGGACCGTTTGACTCGTGACTCAGAGTGTAATCACTATGGGATGCCAATTTTTTCCCTAGCAACCAAATACAGTACCCTAGCAACAGAGTAAACAAATCCTTATATCTCCGCATCAGAACATCGTAGAGACACGGGGGTTGGACCGTTTGACTCGTGACTCGGAGTGTAATCACTAGTGGATGCCATTTTTTCCCCTAGCAACCAAATACAGTACCCTAGCAACAGAGTAAACAAAGCCTTAAATCTCCGCATCAGAACATCGTAGAGACACGGGGGTCGGACCGTTTGACTCGTGACTCGGAGGGTAATCACTAGTGGATGCCAATTTTTTCCCTAGCAACCAAATACAGTACCATAGCAACAGAGTAAACAAAGCCTCATATCTCTGCATCAGAACATCATAGAGACACGGGTGTTGGACGGTTTGACTCGTGACTCGGAGGGTAATCACTAGTGGATGCTGTTTTTTTCCCTAGCAACCAAATACAGTACCCTAGCAACAGAGTAAACAAAGCCTCATATCTCCGCATCAGAACATCATAGAGACACTGGGGTTGGACCGTTTGACTCGTGACTCGGAGTGTAATCAGTAGTGGATGCCAATTTTTTCCCTAGCAACCAAATACAGTACCCTAGCAACAGAGTAAACAAAGCCTTATATCTCCGCGTCAGACCATCGTAGAGACACGGGGGTTGGACTGTTTGACTCGTGACTCGGAGTGTAATCATTATGGGATGTCAATTTTTTCCCTAGCAACCAAAAACAGTACCCTAGCAACAGAGTAAACAAAGCCTTATATCTCCGCATTGGAACATCGTAGAGACACGGGGGTTGGACCGTTTGACTCGTGACTCGGAGGGTAATCACTAGTGGATGCCAATTTTTTCCCTAGCAACCAAGTACAGTACCCTAGCAACAGAGTAAACAAAGCCTTATATCTCCGCATCAGAACATCGTAGAGACACAGGGGTTGGACCGTTTGACTCGTGACTTGGAGGATAATCACTAGTTGATACTGTTTTTCCCCTAGCAACCAAATACAGTACCCTAGCAACAGAGTAAAGAAAGCCTTAAATCTCCGCATCAGAACATCGTAGAGACACGGGGGTCGGACCGTTTGACTAGTGACTTGGAGGGTAATCACGAGTGGATGCCAATTTTCCCCCTAGCAACCAAATAAAGTACCCTAGCAACAGAGTAAACAAAGCCTTATATCTCCGCATCAGAACATTGTATAGACACGGGGGTTGGACCGTTTGACTCGTGACTCGGAGGGTAATCAGTAGTGGATGCCAATTTTTTCCCTAGCAACCAAATACAGTACCCTAGCAACAGAGTAAACAAAGCCTTATATCTCCGCATCAGAACATCGTAGAGACACGGGGGTTGGACCGTTTGACTCGTGACTTGGAGGGTAATCACTAGTGGATGCCAATTTTTTCCCTAGCAACCAAATACAGTACCCTAGCAACAGAGTAAACAAAGCCTTATATCTCTGCATCAGAACATCGTAGAGACACGGGGGTTGGACCGTTTGACTCGTGACTCGGAGGGTAATCACTAGTGGATGCCATTTTTCACCCTAGCAACCAAATACAGTACCCTAGCAACAGAGTAAACAAAGCCTTATATCTCCGCATCAGAACATCGTAGAGACATGGGGGTTGGACCGTTTGACTCGTGACTCTGAGGGTAATCACTAGTGGATGCCATTTTTTTCCCTAGCAACCAAATACAGTACCCTAGCAACAGAGTAAACAAAGCCTTATATCTCCGCATCAGAACATCGTAGAGACATGGGGGTTGGACCGTTTGACTCGTGACTCGGAGGGTAATCACTAGTGGATGCAATTTTCCCCCTAGCAACCAAATACAGTACCCTAGCAACCGGATAAACAAAGCCTTATATCTCTGCATCAGAACATCGTAGAGACACGGGAGTTGGGTCTTTTTACTTGTGATTTGGAGTATAATCATATACTGTCGCCAAAAATTGGCCACGGCAAGCACCACTTCACATTTTCTTCAGGAAATGTACCTATCTAGTTATGTTGGCTTGAGAAAGCCAACATACTGTTGTTGCACTTAAACTTATTATTATTATTCCCTCTTCTTTTCTTCTGAGACTAAAATTTCTAACTCTAACTCCTCCTAGAGCTTTTAAGCTACAGCCACCAAACTTTGCACAGACCTTCAGTCTGATCTGAGGAGGTGTGCTATATCTTTTCTAAGCGATCGGACTTACGGTTCTCCTAAACCGTCCGATCAAACATCCCAAAAAAGTCCCATAGACTTACATTCATAGAATGTTTAGGCTGAGTGTTTATTTTCAAATTCTAACTGTCAACTCTCATTCATACAAATACATTACATCATCTCTCAACCTCTCTCAGTCTATCTCTGTCTCACAAAACTCACTCAATAGCACAGACAAACACAACTACACACACACACAGACACAGAACCACACACAACTACACACAGACACACAACTACACAGACACACAATTACACACACACAGACACACAACTACACACACAAATACAATATTACACTTACAAACACATTATTACACACACAAACATACTCACACAAACACACAAATAAATTCCCCAAATGCCCTAACTGCCCCATCTGCCCCAAATGCCCCATCTGCCCAATTCTGCCCCAAATGTCCCATCTGCCCAATTCTGCCCCAAATGTCCCATCTGCCCCGTCTGACGCAACTGCCCAATTATGCCCCAACTGCCCTAAATGCCCCATCTGCCCTAAATGCCCCAACTACCCAATTCTGCCCCAAATGCCCCATTCTGCCCCAAATGCCTCATCTGCCCCCTTCTGCCCCAACTGCCCTAAATGCCCCAACTACCCTAAATGCCCCAACTGCCCTAAATGCCCCAACTACCCCAAATGCCCCAACTACCCCAAATGCCTCATCTGCCCCCTTCTGCCCCAACTGCCCTAAATGCCCCAACTACCCAATTCTGCCCCAAATGCCCCAACTACCCAATTCTGCCCCAAATGCCCCAACTGCCCCAAATGCCTCATCTGCCCCCACTGCCCTAAATGCCCCAACTGCCCTAAATGCCCCAACTGTCCTAAATGCCCCAACTGCCCTAAATGCCCCAACTACCCCAACTACCCAAATGCCGCAACTACCCCAAATGCCTCATCTGCCCCCTTCTGCCCTAAATGCCCCAACTGCCCTAAATGCCCCAACTGCCCTAAATGCCCCATCTGCCCTAAATGCCCCAACTGCCCTAAATGCCCCAACTACCCAATTCTGCCCCAAATGCCCCAACTACCCCAAATGCCTCAACTGCCCCCAACTGCCCTAAATGCCCCAACTGCCCTAAATGCCCCAACTACCCAATTCTGCCCCAAATGCCCCAACTACCCCAAATGCCCCAAATGCCTCATCTGCCCCAACTGCCCTAAATGCCCCAACTGCCCTAAATGCCCCAACTGCCCTAAATGCCCCATCTGCCCTAAATGCCTCAACTACCCAATTCTGCCCAAACTACCCTAAATGCCCCATTCTGCCCCGTCTGCCCAATTCTGCCACAACTAACCCATTTGCCCCAACTAACTCAACTGCCCCAACTGCAGCTCCATCTATTACTTTCAGACTAGGCTTTCTCAAGCCAACATAAAGTTTGTTCACAAACTTTAACCTCATCTAGTTATGTTGGCTTGACAAAGCCAACATACTGTTCTTCGATCTAAGCTTATTATTATTATTATTATTCTTCTGTTCACACTTTTTTCTAACAGTAACTCCTCCTAGAGCTTTCAAGCTACACCCACAAAACTTTACAAAACTTTTAAGACTGGTACGTAGATTTATGCTATATCTTTTCTAATTGATGGGACCTACCGAATTCCTAAACGGGGCGCTCAAACACCCCAAATTTTCCATTGACTTAACATTACGACCAACTTTGACGGGTCATAGCTGCAAGCGAGGAATTTGTAGAAACTTGTGGGTTACCAATTTTGAAGAGGCTGGCAGGCTCTGTAAGAACATACATCATATTGGGATGTAAGTTTCACCCCTGGGGTGTAAGAGGCACCCAAATTTCCCCATTGACTTATAATGGGGCAGGGAACATGCCCATATAAGGGAATAAAAGCGTCCCAGATGGAATATCTTCACTTTAGAGTGTCGTAGAGACATGGGGGTGGGCTCATTTTACTCAGGCATCCAATCAGTCTCTCAGGATCGTCCCATAGCTATTAAGCCACGCCCCTAGCAACCATTTTTGGGCACCCTAGCAACATCTTCCATAGACTGCCATTATAAAATGCCCAGATGGATATCATTGCAGCAGAGTGTCACAGAGACATGGGGGTGGGCTCATTTTACTCAGGCATCCAATCAGTCTCTGAGGATTCTTTTGAGGTATTAAGCCACGCCCCTAGCAACCAAATATGAGCACCCTAGCAACATAATAAACAAAGCCTTATATCTCTGTATCCGAACATCATAGAGGCATGGGGGTTGGATCTTTTGGTCATGTTAGCCTTATGCTAGCTTCATGCTAAGTCATACTAGCTTCATGCTAGTTTCATGCTAGCTTTTATGCTAATTTCATAACAAATCTTGCTAACTTCATGCTAAATCATGCTAACGTCATGCTAGCTTCATGCTAATTCATGTTAGCATCATGCTAGCTTCATGCTAATTCATGTTAGCATTATGCTAACTTGCTAATTCATGTTAGCATCATGCTAGCTTCATGTTAATTCATGTTAGCTTCATGCTAGCTTCATGCTAATTCATGTTAGCATCATGCTAGCTTCATGCTAATTCATGTTAGCATCATGCTAGCTTCATGCTAATTCGTGTTAGCATCATGCTAGCTTCATGCTAATTCGTGTTAGCTTCATGCTAATTCGTGTTAACATCATGCTAGCTTCATGCTAATTCGTGTTAACATCATGCTAGCTTCATGCTAATTCGTGTTAGCTTCATGCTAGCTTCATGCTAATTCGTGTTAGCTTCATGCTAGCTTCATGCTAATTCGTGTTAGATTCATGCTAGCTTCATGCTAATTCGTGTTAGCATCATGCTAGCTTCATGCTAATTTGTGTTAGCATCATGCTAGCTTCATGCTAATTCATGTTAGCATCATGCTAACTTCATGCTAATTCATGTTAGCATCATGCTAGCTTCATGCTATCATGCTAGCTTCATGCTAATTCATGTTAGCATCATGCTAGCTTCATGCTAATTCATGTTAGCATCATGCTAACTTCATGCTAATTCATGTTAGAATCATGCTAGCTTCATGCTAATTCATGTTAGCTTCATGCTAATTCATGTTAGCTTCATGCTAATTCTTATAAGCATCATGCTAGCTTCATGCTACTTCATGTTAGCATCATGCTAACTCATGCGAATTCATGTTAACATCATGTTAGCTTCATGCTAATTCATGTTAGCATCATGCCAACTTCATGTTAAATCATGTTAACATGCTAACTTTTTGTTAAATCATGTTTATGGAAAGTTAGACTACTAAACTAAACTTGTTTTAAGTTTCTCTCAAACGGTTTTAAACTTTTAGGCCAGGCTTTGTCAAGCCAACATAAAGTTTGTCTTCAAACTTTTCTATCTAGTTATTATTATTCTTTTTCTGGACACTTTTTCGGCGCGTAACTCGTCTCGCACGGTTTGCCGTAGTGCCATGAAAGAGGGCTCAAATCGACCGGATTATTGAGGAGAGGTGTGCTATGACTTTTATAAGCGATCGGGTGCAGGATTTCCGAAAGGGGCGCGAAAAACCTCCCGAAAACGTCCCATTGACTTTACATTGCGTCGAACTTTGACGGGTCATAGCTCCACTCGAGGATTTAGTAGAAACATGTGGGTTACAGCATTTGAAGAGGGTGGTAGGCTCTGTAAGAACATACATCAAATTGGGGTGTAAGTTGTACCCCTGGGGTGTAAGAGGTGCCCAAAAGTGCCCTAATGGAAAGTCAGTGGGGGGAAAATCCCATAGACTAACATTGCGAAAAAAATTTGACGGGTCACAGCTCCAAGTGAGGATTTCATAGAAACATGTGGGTTACTAAAATTGAAGAGGGTGCTAGACTCTGTCAGGACGTCCCCCACAATGGGGTGTAAGGTTACCCTAGCAACCATTTTGGGCACCCTAGCAACCTATCCCATAGACTGCCATTATAAAATGCCCAGATGGATATCTTTGCACCACAGTGTCACAGAGACATGGGGGTGGGCTCATTTTACTCAGGCATCCAATCAGTCTCTTAGGATCCTTAAAGACTTACTAAGCCACGCCCCTAGCAACCACTTTTGAGCACCCTAGCAACATAAAATTCAAACAGTTATATCTCGGCATCAGAACATCATAGAGTCACGGGGGTTGGACCGTTTTACTTGTGACTAGGGGTGTAACAATTGGGCACATCATTGGCCACTCCCAAGCCACGCCCCTAGCAACCAAATTTGAGCACCCTAGCAACCGAATAAACAAAGCCTTATATCTCGGCATCAGAACATCATAGAGACACGGGGGTTGGACCGTTTTACTTGTGACTAGGGGTGTAACAATTGGGCACATCATTGGCCCCTCCCAAGCCACGCCCCTAGCAACTAAATTTGAGCACCCTAGCAACCGAATAAACAAAGCCTTATATCTCCCCATCAGAACATCATAGAGACACGGGGGTTGGACCGTTTGACTCGTGGCTGAGAGTGTAATCATTATGGGATGCCAATTTTTTCCCTAGCAACCAAATACAGTACCCTAGCAACCGAATAAACAAAGCCTTATATCTCTGCATCAGAACATCGTAGAGACACGGGGTTTTGACCGTTTGACTCATGACTCAGAGTGTAATCATTATGGGATGCCAATTTTTTCCCTAGCAACCAAATACAGTTCCCTAGCAACGGAATAAACAAAGCCTTATATCTCTGCATCAGAACATTGTAGAGACACGGGGGTTGGACCGTTTGACTCGTGACTCAGAGTGTAATCATTATGGGATGCCAATTTTTTCCCTAGCAACCAAATACAGTACCCTAGCAACAGAGTAAACAAAGCCTTATATCTCCGCATCAGAACATCGTAGAGACACGGGGGTTGGACCGTTTGACTCGTGACTCGGAGTGTAATCATTATGGGATGTCAATTTTTTCCCTAGCAACCAAATACAGTACCCTAGCAACAGAGTAAACAAAGCCTTATATCTCCGCATCAGAACATCATAGAGACACGGGGGTTGGACCATTTGACTCGTGACTCGAAGTGTAATCATTATGGGATGCCAATTTTTTCCCTAGCAACCAAATACAGTACCCTAGCAACAGAGTAAACAAAGCCTTATATCTCCGCATCAGAACATCGTAGAGACACGGGGGTTGGACCATTTGACTCGTGACTCGGAGTGTAATCATTATGGGATGCCAATTTTTTCCCTAGCAACCAAATACAGTACCCTAGCAACAGAGTAAACAAAGCCTTATATCTCTGCATCAGAACATCGTAGAGACACGGGGGTTGGACCGTTTGACTTGTGACTCGGAGTGTAATCATTATGGGATGCCAATTTTTTCCCTAGCAACCAAATACAGTACCCTAGCAACAGAGTAAACAAAGCCTTATATCTTCGCATCACAACATCGTAGAGACACGGGAGTTGGATCGTTTTACTTTAGGCTTGGAGTATAATTATATATGTTCCCCAGAATTTTGCCACGGCAAGCACCACTCACATTTTCTTCAGGAAATGTACCTATCTAGTTATTATGTTGGCTTGACAAAGCCAACATACTGTTATTGTATCTAAGCTTATTAGTGGTGCTTGCATTTATGCAAGGCATCACTATTACTATTCCTCAGGGATATTATTATTAGTGGTGCTTGCATTTATGCAAGGCATCACTATTACTATTGCTCATACTTATTAGTGGTGCTTGCATTTATGCAAGGCATCACTATTACTATTGCTCAGGGATATTATTATTATTTTTCTTATATTCTGGACAAAATTTCGGCGCGTAACTCGTCCCGCACGGTTTGCCGTAGTCCCATGAAAGAGGGCTCAAATTGACCGGATTATTGAGGAGAGGTGTGCTATGACTTTTATAAGCGATCGGGTGCAGGATTTTCGAAAGGGGGGCGAAAAACCACCCAAAAAATCCCATTGACTTAACATTGGGCCCAACTTTGACAACTCATAGCTCCGCTCAAGGATTTTGTAGAAACATGTGGGTTACAACATTTGAAGAGGGTGGTAGACTCTGTAAGAACATACATCACATTGGGGTGTAAGTTGTACCCCTGGGGTGTAAGAGGCACCCAAAAGTGCCCCATTGACTTATAATGGGGCAGGGAACACGCCCATATAAGGGAATAAAACCGTTCCAGATGGGATATCTTTGCTTTACAGTGTCGTAGAGATAAGTGGGTGGGCTCATTTTACTCGGGCATCCAATCAGTCTCTCAGGATCATCCCAGAGCTATTAAGCCACGCCCCTAGCAACAATTTTGGCCACCCTAGCAACATCTCCCATAGACTGCCATTATAAAATGCCCAGATGGATATCTTTGCACCACAGTGTCATAGAGACATGGGGGTGGGCTCATTTTACTCAGGCATCCAATCAGTCTCTCAGGGTACTTACATAGGTATAAGCCACGCCCCTAGCAACCACTTTTGAGCACCCTAGCAACATAAAATTCAAACAGTTATATCTCGCCATCCGAACATCGTAGAGACACGGGGGTTGGACCGTTTGACTCGTGACTCAGAGTGTAATCATTATGGGATGCCAATTTTTTTCCCTGGCAACCAAATACAGTACCCTAGCAACAGAGTAAACAAAGCCTTATATCTCCGCATCAGAACATCTTAGAGACACGGGGGTTGGACCGTTTGACTCGTGACTCGAAGTGTAATCATTATGGGATGCCAATTTTTTCCCTAGCAACCAAATACAGTACCCTAGCAACAGAGTAAACAAAGCCTTATATCTCCGCATCAGAACATCGTAGAGACACGGGGGTTGGACCGTTTGACTCGTGACTCGGAGTGTAATCATTATGTGATGCCAAATTTTTCCCTAGCAACCAAATACAGTACCCTAGCAACAGAGTAAACAAAGCCTTATATCTCCGCATCAGAACATCGTAGAGACACGGGGGTTGGACCGTTTGACTCGTGACTCGGAGTGTAATCATTATGGGATGCCAATTTTTTTCCCTAGCAACCAAATACAGTACCCTAGCAACAGAGTAAACAAAGCCTTATATCTCCGCATCAGAACATCGTAGAGACACGCGGGTTGGACCGTTTGACTCGTGACTCGGAGTGAAATCATTATGGGATGCCAATTTTTTCCTTAGCAACCAAATACAGTACCCTAGCAACAGAGTAAACAAAGCCTTATATCTCCGCATCAGAACATCGTAGAGACACGGGGGTTGGACAGTTTGACTCGTGACTCAGAGTGTAATCATTATGGGATACCAATTTTTTCCCTAGCAACCAAATACAGTACCCTAGCAACAGAGTAAACAAAGCCTTATATCTCGGCATCCGAACATCGTAGAGACACGGGGGTTGGACCGTTTGATTCGTGACTCAGCGTGTAATCATTATGGGATGCCAATTTTCCCCCTAGCAACCAAATACAGTTCCCTAGCAACAGTGTAAACAAAGCCTTATATCTCCGCATCAGAACATCGTAGAGACACGGGGGTTGGACCGTTTGACTCGTGACTCGGTGGGTAATCACTAGTGGATGCCATTTTTTCCCTAGCAACCAAATACAGTACCCTAGCAACAGAGTAAACAAAGCCTTATATCTCCGCATCAGAACATCGTAGAGACACGGGGGTTGGACCGTTTGACTTGTGACTTGGAGGGTAATCACTAGTGGATGCCATTTTTTCCCCTAGCAACCAAATAAAGTACCCTAGCAACAGAGTAAACAAAGCCTTATATCTCCGCATCAGAACATCGTAGAGACACGGGGGTTGGACCGTTTGACTCGTGACTCGGAGGGTAATCACTAGTGGATGCCATTTTTTTCCCTAGCAACCAAATACAGTACCCTAGCAACAGAGTAAACAAAGCCTTATATCTCCGCATCAGAACATCGTAGAGACACGGGGGTTGGACCGTTTGACTTGTGACTTGGAGTGTAATCACCAGTGGATGCCAATTTTCCCCCTAGCAACCAAAAACAATACCCTAGCAACCGGATAAACATAGCCTTATATCTCCACATCAGAACATCGTAGAGACACGGGGGTTGGACCGTTTGACTCGTGACTCGGAGTATAATCATACATTGCCCCCAGAATTTTGCCACGGCAAGCACCACTTCACATTTTCTTCAGGAAATGTACCTATCTAGTTATTTTTCTTATATTCTGGACAAAATTTCGGCGCGTAACTCGTCCCGCACCGTTTGTTGTAGACCCACGAATGAGGGCTCAAATCGACCGGTTTATTGAGGAATGGTGTGCTATGACTTTTATAAGAGATCGGGTGCATGATTTCCCAAAGGGGGGCAAAAAACCACCCGAAAAATCCCATTGACTTAACATTGCGCCGAACTTTGACGGGTCATAGCTCCGCTCAAGGATTTTGTAGAAACATGTGGGTTACAACATTTGAAGAGGGTGGTAGACTTTGTAAGAACATACATCACATTGGGGTGTAAGTTGTACCCCTGGGGTGTAGGAGGCGCCAAAAATTTCCCATTGACTTATAATGGGGCAGGAAACATGCCCATATAAGGGAATAAAAAGTTCCAGAAGGGATATCTTCACTTTACAATGTCGTAGAGACAAGGGGGTGGGCTCATTTTACTCAGACATCCAATCAATTTATCAGGATAGTCCCAGAGCTATTAAGCCACGCCCCTAGCAACCACTTTTAAGCACCCTAGCAACATAAAATTCAAACAGTTATAACTCGGCATCAGAACATCGTAGAATCACAGGGGTTGGACCGTTTTACTCGTGACTCGGAGTGTAATCACTTGCCACATCATTGGCCACTCCCAAGCCACGCCCCTAGCAACCAAATGTGAGCACCCTAGCAACATAATAAACAAAGCCTTAAATCTCCGCATCAGAACATCGTAGAGACACGGGGGTTGGACCGTTTTACTTGTGTCTCGGACTGTAATGAGCGGCCACATCATTGGTCACTTCCAAGCCACGCCCCTAGCAACCAAAATGAGCACCCTAGCAACAGAATAAACAAAGCCTTATATCTCCGCATCAGAACATCGTAGAGACACAGGGGTTGGACCGTTTTACTTGTGTCTCGGAGTGTAATCAGTGGCCACATCATTGGTCACTCCCAAGCCACGCCCCTAGCAACCAAATATGAGCACCCTAGCAACATAAAATTCAAACAGTTATATCTCGGCATCAGAACAACGTAGAGACACGGGGGTTGGACCGTTAGACTCGTGACTCGGAGTGTAATCACTAGTGGATGCCAATTTTCTCCCTAGCAACCAAATACATTACCCTAGCAACAGAGTAAACAAAGCCTTATATCTCCGCATCAGAACATCGTAGAGACACGGGGGTTGGACCATTTTACAAGTGACTCATTATGTAATCACCAGTGGATGCCAATTTTTTCCCTAGCAACCAAATACAGTACCCTAGCAACAGAGTAAACAAAGCCTTATATCTCTGCATCAGAACATCGTAGAGACATGGGGGTTGGACCTTTTGACTTGTGACTCGGAGTATAATCACTAGTGGATGCCCAATTTATCCCTAGCAACCAAATACAATACCCTAGCAACAGAGTAAACAAAGCCTTATATCTCCGCATCAGAACATTGTAGAGACACGGGGGTTGGACCATTTTACTCGTGACTCGTAGTGTAATCACCAGTGGATGCCAATTTCCCCCTAGCAAACAAATACAGTACCCTAGCAACAGAGTAAACAAAGCCTTATATCTCCGCATCAGAACATCGTAGAGACACAGGGGTTGGACCGTTTGACTCGTGTCTTAGAGTATAATCATATATTGTTCCCCGAAATTTGCCACGGCAAGCACCACTTCACATTTTCTTCAGGAAATGTACCTATCTAGTTATAATAATAATTATTATTCTTATGTCTGGACACTTTTTCGGCGCGTAACTCGTCCCGCACGGTTTGCCGTAGTCCCATGAAAGAGGGCTCAAATCGACCGGATTATTGAGGAGAGGTGTGCTATGACTTTTATAAGCGATCGGGTGCAGGGTTTCGGAAAGGGGGGCGAAAAACCACCCAAAAAATCCCATTGACTTAACATTGCGCCCAACTTTGACGGGTCATAGCTCCGCTCTAGGATTTTGTAGAAACATGTGGGTTACAACATTTGAAGAGGGTGGTAGGCTCTGTAAGAACATACATCACATTGGGGTGTAAGTTGTACCCCTGGGGTGTAAGAGGCACCCGAAAATTCCCATTGACTTATAATGGGGCAGGAAACATGCCCATATAAGGGAATAAAACAGTTCCAGATGGGATATCTTTGCTTTACAGTGTCGTAGAGATAAGTGGGTGGGCTCATTTTACTCGGGCATCCAATCAGTCTCTCAGGATCATCCCAGAGCTATTAAGCTACGCCCCTAGCAACAATTTTGGGCACCCTAGCAACATCTCCCATAGACTGCCATTATAAAATGCCCAGATGGATATCTCTGCACCACAGTGTCATAGAGACATGGGGGTGGGCTCATTTTACTCAGGCATCCAATCAGTCTCTCAGGATCCTTCCATACGTAGTAAGCCACGCCCCTAGCAACCACTTTTGAGCACCCTAGCAACATAAAATTCAAACAGTTATATCTCGGCATCCGAACATCGTAGAGACACGGGGGTTGGACCGTTTGACTCGTGACTCAGAGTGTAATCATTATGGGATGCCAATTTTTTCCCTAGCAACCAAATACAGTACCCTAGCAACAGAGTAAACAAAGCCTTATATCTCGGCATCCGAACATCGTAGAGACACGGGGGTTGGACTGTTTGACTCGTGACTCGGAGTGTAATCATTATGGGATGCCAATTTTTTCCCTAGCAACCAAATACAGTACCCTAGCAACAGAGTAAACAAAGCCTTATATCTCCGCATCAGAACATAGTAGAGACACGGGGGTTGGACCGTTTGACTCGTGGCTGAGAGTGTAATCATTATGGGGTGCCAATTTTTTCCCTAGCAACCAAATACAGTACCCTAGCAACCGAATAAACAAAGCCTAATATCTCTGCATCAGAACATCGTAGAGACACGGGGGTTGGACCGTTTGACTCGTGACTCAGTGTGTAATCATTATGGGATGCCAATTTTTTCCCTAGCAACCAAATACAGTACCCTAGCAACAGAGTAAACAAAGCCTTATATCTCCGCAACAGAACATAGTAGAGACACGGGGGTTGGACCGTTTGACTTGTGACTCAGAGTGTAATCACTATGGGATGCCAATTTTTTCCCTAGCAACCAAATACAGTACCCTAGCAACCGAATAAACAAAGCCTAATATCTCTGAATCAGAACATCGTAGAGACACGGGGTTTGGACCGTTTGACTCATGACTCAGTGTGTAATCATTATGGGATGCCAATTTTTTCCCTAGCAACCAAATACAGTACCCTAGCAACAGAGTAAACAAAGCCTTATATCTCCGCAACAGAACATAGTAGAGACACGGGGGTTGGACCGTTTGACTTGTGACTCGGCGTGTAATCATTATGGGATGCCAATTTTTTCCCTAGCAACCAAATACAGTTACCTAGCAACGGAATAAACAAAGCCTTATATCTCTGCATCAGAACATCGTAGAGACACGGGGGTTGGACGGTTTGACTCGTGACTCGGCGTGTAATCATTATGGGATGCCATTTTTTCCCCTAGCAACCAAATACAGTACCCTAGCAACGGAATAAACAAAGCCTTATATCTCTGCATCAGAACATCGTAGAGACACGGGGGTTGGACCATTTGACTCGTGACTTAGAGTGTAATCATTATGGGATGCCATCTTTTCCCCTAGCAACCAAATACAGTACCCTAGCAACGGAATAAACAAAGCCTTATATCTCCGCATCAGAACATAGTAGAGACAAGGGGGTTGGACCATTTTACTTGTGACTTGGCATGTAATCACTAGTGGATGCCAATTTTTTCCCTAGCAACCAAATACAGTACCCTAGCAACAGAGTAAACAAAGCCTTATATCTCCGCATCAGAACATCGTAGAGACACGGGGGTTGGACCGTTTGACTCGTGACTCGGAGGGTAATCACTAGTGGATGCCATTTTTCCCTAGCAACCAAATACAGTACCCTAGTAACAGAGTAAACAAAGCCTTATATCTCAGCATCAGAACATCGTAGAGACCCGGGGGTTGGACCGTTTTACTTTTGGCTTGGAGTATAATCATATATGGTCCCCAGAATTTTGCCACGGCAAGCACCACTCACATTTTCTTCAGGAAATGTACCTATCTAGTTATAATTATTATTATATTTTATTCTTACATCTGCACACTTTTTCGGCACCTAACTAGTCCCGCACGGTTTGTCGTAGACCCATGAAAGTGGGCTCAAATCAACGGGCTTATTAAGGACACGACTGCTATGACTTTTATAAGCGATCGGGTGCAGGATTTCCAAAAGGGTGGCGAAAAACCACCCGAAAAATCCCATTGACTTAACATTGAGCCCAACTTTGACGAGTCATAGCTCCGCTTGAGGATTTTGTAGAAACATGTAGGTTACAACATTTGGAGAGGGTGGTAGACTCTGTAAGAACATATATCACATTGGGGTGTAAGTTGTACCCCTGGGGTGTAAGAGGCGCCCAAAAGTGCCCCAATGAAAAGTCAATGGGGGAAAATCCCATAGACTTAACATTGCAAATACTTTGACGGGTCATAGGTCCGAGCGAGGATTTCA
Source organism: Misgurnus anguillicaudatus (assembly GCF_027580225.2). Taxonomy (NCBI): domain Eukaryota; kingdom Metazoa; phylum Chordata; class Actinopteri; order Cypriniformes; family Cobitidae; genus Misgurnus; species Misgurnus anguillicaudatus. Next base: position 7,826,341 of record NC_073350.2, read on the forward strand.
TAGAAACATGTGGGTTACTAAATTTGAAGAGGGTGCTAGACTCTGTCAGGACGTCCCCCACAATGGGGTGTAAGGTTACCCTAGCAACCATTTTGGGCACCCTAGCAACCTATCCCATAGACTGCCATTATAAAATGCCTAGATGGATATCTTTGCACCACAGTGTCACAGAGACATGGGGGTGGGCTCATTTTACTCAGGCATCCGATCACTCTCTCAGGATCCTTAAATACTTACTAAGCCACGCCCCTAGCAACCACTTTTGAGCACCCTAGCAACATAAAATTCAAACAGTTATATCTCGGCATCAGAAAATCGTAGAGACACGGGGGTTGGACCGTTTTACTTGTGACTAGGGGTGTAACAATTGGGCACATAAATGGCCACTCCCAAGCCACGCCCCTAGCAACCAAATTTGAGAACCCTAGCAACCGAATAAACAAAGCCTTATATCTCCGCATCAGAACATCGTAGAGACACGGGGGTTGGACCGTTTGACTCGTGACTTGGAGGGTAATCACTAGTGGATGCCATTTTTTTCCCTAGCAACCAAATACAGTACCCTAGCAACAGAGTAAACAAAGCCTTATATCTCCGCATCAGAACATCGTAGAGACACGGGGGTTGGACCGTTTGACTCGTGACTTGGAGGGTAATCACTAGTGGATGCCATTTTTTTCCCTAGCAACCAAATACAGTACCCTAGCAACAGAGTAAACAAAGCCTTATATCTCCGCATCAGAACATCGTAGAGACACGGGGGTTGGACCGTTTGACTCGTGACTCGGGGGGTAATCACTAGTGGATGCCATTTTTTCCCTAGCAACCAAATACAGTACCCTAGCAACAGAGTAAACAAAGCCTTATATCTCCGCATCAGAACATCGTAGATACACAGGGGTTGGACCGTTTGACTTGTGACTCATAGGGTAATCACTAGTGGATGCCATTTATTTCCCTAGCAACCAAATACAGTACCCTAGCAACAGAGTAAACAAAGCCTTATATCTCCGCATCAGAACATCGTAGAGACACGGGGGTTGGACCGTTTGACTTGTGACTCGGCGGGTAATCACTAGTGGATGCCAATTTTTTCCCTAGCAACCAAATACAGTACCCTAGCAACAGAGTAAACAAAGCCTTATATCTCCGCATCAGAACATTGTAGAGACACGGGGGTTGGACCGTTTGACTTGTGACTCGGCGGGTAATCACTAGTGGATGCCAATTTTTTCCCTAGCAACCAAATACAGTACCCTAGCAACAGAGTAAACAAAGCCTTATATCTCCGCATCAGAACATTGTACAGACACGGGGGTTGGACCGTTTGACTCGTGACTCGGAGGGTAATCACTAGTGGATGCCAATTTTTTTCCCTAGCAACCAAATACAGCACCCTAGCAACCGGATAAACATAGCCTTATATCTCCGCATCAGAACATCGTAGAGACACGGGAGTTGGATCGTTTTACTTTTGGCTTGGAGTATAATCATATATGTTCCCCAGAATTTTGCCACGGCAAGCACCACTCACATTTTCTTCAGGAAATGTACCTATCTAGTTATTATTATTATTTTTCTTCTGATCCCCAAAATTTCTGACTGTAACTCCTCCTAGAGCTTTCAAGCTACACCCACAAAACTTGCCAAAAGTCTTCAGACTGGTCTGACTTAGCGTGCTATGACTTTTCTAACTGATGGGACCTACCGAATTCCTAAACGGGGCGCTCAAACACCCCAAAATTTCCATTGACTTAACATTACGACCAAATTTGACGGGTCATAGCTGAGAGCGAGAAATGTGTAGAAACTTGTGGGTTACCACATTTGAAGAGGCTGGCAGGCACTGTGAGAACATACCTCACATTGGGGTGTAAGTTTCACCCCTGGGGCGTAAGAGCCACCCAAAATTCCCCATTGACTTATAACGGGGCAGGAAACATGCCCATATAAGGGAATAAAAGCGTCCCAGATGGAATATCTTCATTTTAGAGTGTCGTAGAGACATGGGGGTGGGCTCATTTTACTCAGGCATCCAATCAGTCTCTCAAGATCGTCCCATAGCTATTAAGCCACGCCTCTAGCAACCATTTTTGGGCACCCTAGCAACATATCCCATAGACTGCCATTATAAAATGCCCAGATGGATATCTTTGCAGCACAGTGTCACAGAGACATGGGGGTGGGCTCATTTTACTCAGGCATCCAATCAGTCTCTGAGGATTCTTATCGAGGTATTAAGCCACGCCCCTAGCAACAAAATATGAGCACCCTAGCAACATAATAAACAAAGCCTTATATCTCTGGATCCGAACATCATAGAGACATGGGGGTTGGGTCGTTTGGTCATGTTAGCCTCATGCTAGCTTCATGCTAAGTCATACTAGCTTCATGCTAGTTTCATGCTAGCTTTATGCTAATTTCATAATAAATCATGCTAGCTTCATGCTTATTCATGTTAGCATCATGCTAGCTTCATGCTAATTCATGTTAGCATCATGCTTATTCATGTTAATTCATGTTAGCATCATGCTAGCTTCATGCTAATTCATGTTAGCATCATGCTAGCGTCATGCTAATTCATGTTAGCATCATGCTAGCTTCATGCTAATTCATATTACCATCATGCTAGCTTCATGCTAATTCATGTTAACATCATGTTAGCTTCATGCTAATTCATGTTAGCATCATGCTAGCTTCATGCTAATTCATGTTAGCATCATGCTAATTCATGTTAGCATCATGTTAGCTTCATGCTAATTCATGTTAGCATCATGTTAGCTTCATGCTAATTCATGTTAGCATCATGCTAGCTTCATGCTAATTCATGTTAACATCATGCTAGCTTCATGCTAATTCATGTTAGCATCATGCTAGCTTCATGTTAATTCATGTTAACATCATGCTAGATTCATGCTAATTCATGTTAGCATCATGCTAGCTTCATATTAATTCATGTTAGCATCATGCTAGCTTCATGCTTTCATGTTAGCATCATGCTAGCTTCATGTTAATTCATGTTAGCATCATGCTAGCTTCATGCTAATTCATGTTAACATCATGCTAATTCATGTTAGCATCATGCTAACTTCATGCTAATTCATGTTAGCATCATGCTAGCTTCATGCTAATTCATGTTAACATCATGCTAGCTTCATGCTTATTCATGTTAGCCTCATGTTAGCTTCATGCTAATTCATGTTAGCATCATGCTAGCTTCATGCTAATTCATGTTAACATCATGCTAGTTTCATGCTAATTCATGTTAGCTTCATATTAGCTTCATGCTAATTCTTGTTAGCATCATGTTAGCTTCATGCTAATTCATGTTAGCATCATGCTAACTAATGACAATTCATGTTAGCATCATGTTAGCTTCATGCTAATTCATGTTAACATGCTAACTTTTTGTAAAATCATGTTTACGGAAATTTAGACTACTAAACTAAACTTGTTTTAAGTTTCTCTCAAACTGTTTTAAACGTTTAGGCCAGGCTTTGTCAAGCCAACATAAAGTTTGTCTTCAAACTTTTCTATCTAGTTAGTGGTGCTTGCATTTATGCAAAGCATCACTATTATTATTGCTCAAAGATATTATTATTATTCTTCTTTTTCTGGACACTTTTTCGGCGCGTAACTCGTCTCGCACGGTTTGCCGTAGTGCCATGAAAGAGGGCTCAAATCGACCGGATTCTTGAGGAGAGGTGTGCTATGACTTTTATAAGCGATTGGGTGCAGGATTTCCGAAAGGGGCGCGAAAAACCTCCCGAAAACGTCCCATTGACTTTACATTGCGTCAAACTTTAACGGGTCATAGCTCCACTCGAGGATTTAGTAGAAACATGTGAGTTACAGCATTTGAAGAGGGTGGTAGGCTCTGTAAGAACATACATCACATTGGGGTGTAAGTTGTACCCCTGGGGTGTAAGAGGTGCCCAAAAGTGCCCTAATGGAAAGTCAATGGGGCGAAAATCCCATAGACTAACATTGCGAAAAAAATTTGACGGGTCACAGGTCCAAGTGAGGATTTCATAGAAACATGTGGGTTACTAAAATTGAAGAGGGTGCTAGACTCTGTCAGGACGTCCCCCACAATGGGGTGTAAGGTTACCCTAGCAACCGTTTTGGGCACCCTAGCAACATCTCCCATAGACTGCCATTATAAAATGCCCAGATGGATATCTTTGCACCACAGTGTCATAGAGACATGGGGGTGGGCTCATTTTACTCAGGCATCCAATCAGTTTCTCAGGATCCTTAAAGACTTATTAAGCCACGCCCCTAGCAACCACTTTTGAGCACCCTAGCAACATAAAATTCAAACAGTTATATCTCGGCATCAGAACATTGTAGAGACACGGGGGTTGGACCGTTTTACTTGTGACTAGGGGTGTAACAATTGGGCACATAATTGGCCACTCTCAAGCCACGCCCCTAGCAACCAAATTTGAGCACCCTAGCAACCGAATAAACAAAGCCATATATCTCCGCATCAGAACATCGTAGAGACACGGGGGTTGGACCGTTTTACTTGTGACTAGGGGTGTAACAATTGGGCACATCATTGGCCACTCCCAAGCCACGCCCATAGCAACCAAATTTGAGCACCCTAGCAACCGAATAAACAAAGCCTTATATCTCCGCATCAGAACATCGTAGAGTCACGAGGGTTGGACCGTTTTACTTGTGACTAGGGGTGTAACAATTGGGCACATCATTGGCCACTCCCAAGCCACGCCCCTAGCAACCAAATTTGAGCACCCTAGCAACCAAATAAACAAAGCCTTATATCTCCGCATCAGAACATCGTAGAGACACGGGGGTTGGACCGTTTGACTAGTGACTCAGAGTGTAATCATTATGGGATGCCATTTTTTCCCCTAGCAACCAAAAACAGTACCCTAGCAACAGGGTAAACAAAGCCTTATATCTCCGCATCAGAACATCGTAGAAACACGGGGGTTGGACCGTTTGACTTGTGACTCGGAGGGTAATCACTAGTGGATGCCATTTTTTCCCCTAGCAACCAAATACAGTACCCTAGCAACAGGGTAAACAAAGCCTTATATCTCCGCATCAGAACATCGTAGAAACACGGGGGTTGGACCGTTTGACTCGTGACTTGGAGGGTAATCACTAGTGGATGCCATTTTTTCCCTAGCAACCAAATACAGTACCCTAGCAACAGAGTAAACAAAGCCTTATATCTCCGCATCAGAACATCGTAGAGACACGGGGGTTGGACCGTTTGACTCATGACTCGGAGGGTAATCACTAGTGGTTGCCATTTTTTTCCCTAGCAACCAAATACAGTACCCTAGCAACAGAGTAAACAAAGCCTTATATCTCCGCATCAGAACATCGTAGAGACACAGGGGTTGGACCGTTTGACTCGTGACTCGGAGGGTAATCACTAGTGGATGGCAATTTTTTCCCTAGCAACCAAATACAGTACCCTAGCAACAGAGTAAACAAAGCCTTATATCTCTGCATCAGAACATCGTAGAGACACGGGGGCTGGACCGTTTGACTTGTGACTTGGAGTGTAATCACCAGTGGATGCCAATTTTCCCCCTAGCAACCAAATACAGTACCCTAGCAACAGAGTAAACAAAGCCTTATATCTCCGCATCAGAACATCGTAGAGACACGGGGGTTGGACCATTTTACTCGTTACTCCTAGTGTAATCACCAGTGGATGCCAATTTTTTCCCTAGCAACCTAATACAGTACCCTAGCAACAGAGTAAACAAAGCCTTATATCTCCGCATCAGAACATTGTAGAGACACGGGGGTTGGACCGTTTGACTCATGACTTAGAGTATAATCATATATTGTTCCCCGAAATTTGCCACGGCAAGCACCACTTCACATTTTCTTCAGGAAATGTACCTATCTAGTTAGTGGTGCTTGCATTTATGCAAGGCATCACTATTACTATTGCTCATACTTATTATTTATATCTTTATTTATTCTTATATCTGGACACTTTTTCGGCACGTAACTCGTCCCACGCGGTTTGTCGTAGACCAATGAAACAGGGCTCAAAATGACCGGCTTATTGAGGACACGTCTGCTATGACTTTTATAAGGGATCGGGTGCAGGATTTCCGAAAGGGGGGCGAAAAACCACCCGAAAAATCCCATTGACTTAACATTGGGGCCAACTTTGACAACTCATAGCTCTGCTCGAGGATTTTGTAGAAACATGTGGGTTTTAACATTTGAAGAGGGTGGTAGGCTCTGTAAGAACATACATGACATTGGGGTGTAAGTTGTACCCCTGGGGTGTAAGAGGCCCCCGAAATTTCCCATTGACTTATAATGGGGCAGGGAACACGCCCATATAAGGGAATAAAACCGTTCCAGATGGGATATCTTTGCTTTACAGTGTCATAGAGATAAGTGGGTGGGCTCATTTTACTCAGACATCCAATCAATTTATCAGAATAGTCCCAGAGCTATTAAGCCACGCCCCTAGCAACCACTTTTAAGCACCCTAGCAACATAAAATTCAAACAGTTATACCTCGGCATCAGAACATCGTAGAGACATGGGGGTTGGACCGTTTTACTTGTGACTCGGAGTGTAACAACTGGTCACATCATTGGCCACTCCCAAGCCCCGCCCCTAGCAACCAAATAAAAGCACCCTAGCAACCGAATAAACAAAGCCTTATATCTCCGCATCAGAACATCGTAGAGACACGGGGGTTGGACCGTTTGACTCGTAACTCAGAGTATAATCACTAAGGGTTGTCAATATTTCCCTAGCAACCAAATACAGTACCCTAGCAACCGACTAAACAAAGCATTATATCTCCGCATCAGAACATCGTAGAGACACGGGGGTTGGACCGTTTGACTCGTGACTCAGAGTGGAATCACTACGGGATGCCAAATTTTTCCCTAGCAACCAAATACAGTACCCTAGCAACGGAATAAACAAAGCATTATATCTCCGCATCGGAACATCGTAGAGACACGGGGGTTGGACCGTTTGACTCGTGACTCAGTGTAATCACTATGGGATGTCATTTTTTTCCCTAGCAACCAAATACAGTACCCTAGCAACAGAGTTAACAAAGCCTTATATCTCCGCATCAGAACATCGTAGAGACACGTGGGTTGGACCGTTTTACTCGTGACTCGGCATGTAATCACTAGTGGATGCCAATTTTTTCCCTAGCAACCAAATACAGTACCCTAGCAACAGTGTAAACAAAGCCTTATATCTCCACATCAGAACATCGTAGAGACACGGGGGTTGGACCGTTTTACTCGTGACTCGGCGTGTAATCACTAGTGGATGCCAATTTTTTCCCTAGCAACCAAATACAGTACCCTAGCAACAGTGTAAACAAAGCCTTATATCTCCGCATCAGAACATCGTAGAGACACAGGGGTTGGACCGTTTTACTCGTGACTCGGCATGTAGTCACTAGTGGATGCCAATATTTTCCCTAGCAACCAAATACAGTACCCTAGCAACAGAGTAAACAAACCCTTATATCTCCGCATCAGAACATCGTAGAGACACGGGGGTTGGACCGTTTTTCTTATGACTCGGAGAGTAATCACTAGTGGATGCCATTTTTTCCCCTAGCAACCAAATACAGTACCCTAGCAACAGAGTAAACAAAGCCTTATAACTCCGCATCAGAACATCGTAGAGACACGGGGGTTGGATTGTTTTACTTGTGGTATGGAGTATAAACATATACTGTCCCCCGAAATTTGCCACGGCAAGCACCACTTCACATTTTCTTCAGGAAATGTACCTATCTAGTTAGTGGTGCTTGCATTTATGCAAAGCATCACTATTACTATTGCTCATACTTATTATTTATATCTTTATTTATTCTTATATCTGGACACTTTTTCGGCGCGTAACTCGTCCCACACGGTTTGTCGTAGACCAATGAAACAGGGCTCAAAATGACCGGCTTATTGAGGACACGTCTGCTATGACTTTTATAAGGGATCGGGTGCAGGATTTTCAAAAGGGGGGCGAAAAACCACCCGAAAAATCCCATTGACTTAACATTGCGCCCAACTTTGACGAGTCATATCTCCGCTTGAGGATGTTGTAGAAACATGTGGGTTACATTATTTGAAGAGGGTGGTAGGCTCTGTAAGAACATACATGACATTGGGGTGTAAGTTGTACCCCTGGGGTGTAAGAGGCACCCGAAAATTCCCATTGACTTATAATGGGGCAGGAAACATGCCCATATAAGGGAATAAAACAGTTCCAGATGGGATATCTTTGCTTTACAATGTCGTAGAGATAAGTGGGTGGGCTCATTTCACTCGGGCATCCAATCAGTCCCTCAGGATCATCCCAGAGCTATTAAGCCACGCCCCTAGCAACAATTTTGGGCACCCTAGCAACATCTCCCATAGACTGCCATTATAAAATGCCCAGATGGATATCTTTGCACCACAGTGTCATAGAGACATGGGGGTGGGCTCATTTTACTCAAGCATCCAATCAGTCTCTCAGGATCCTTACATAGGTATTAGGCCACGCCCCTAGCAACCACTTTTGAGCACCCTAGCAACATAAAATTCAAACAGTTATATCTCGGCATCCGAACATCGTAGAGACACGGGGGTTGGACCGTTTGACTCGTGACTCGGAATGTAATCACTATGGGATGCCAATTTTTTCCCTAGCAACCAAATACAGTGCCCTAGCAACAGAGTAAACAAAGCCTCATATCTCAGCATCAGAACATCGTAGAGATACGGGGGTTGGACCGTTTGACTCGTGACTCAGAATGTAATCACTATGGGATGCCAATTTTTTCCCTAGCAACCAAATACAGTACCCTAGCAACAGAGTAAACAAAGCCTCATATCTCAGCATCAGAACATCGTAGAGACACGGGGGTTGGACCGTTTGACTCGTGACTCAGTGTGTAATCACTATGGGATGCCAATTTTTTCCCTAGCAACCAAATACAGTACCCTAGCAACAGAGTAAACAAAGCCTCATATCTCAGCATCAGAACATCGTAGAGACACGGGGCTTGGACCGTTTGACTCGTGACTCAGAATGTAATCACTATGGGATGCCATTTTTTTCCCTAGCAACCAAATACAGTACCCTAGCAACAGAGTAAACAAAGCCTCATATCTCAGCATCAGAACATCGTAGAGACACGGGGGTTGGACCGTTTGACTCGTGACTCAGTGTGTAATCACTATGGGATGCCAATTTTTTCCCTAGCAACCAAATACAGTACCCTAGCAACAGAGTAAACAAAGCCTTATATCTCAGCATCAGAACATCGTAGAAACACGGGGGTTGGACCGTTTGACTCGTGATCTGTGTAATCACTATGAGATGCCAATTTTTCCATAGCAACCAAATACAGTACCCTAGCAACAGAGTAAACAAAGCCTTATATCTCCGCATCAGAACATCGTAGAGACACGGGGGTTGGACCGTTTGATTCGTGACTCAAAATGTAATCACTATGGGATGCCAATTTTGTCCCTAGCAACCAAATACAGTACCCTAGCAACAGAGTAAACAAAGCCTCATATCTCAGCATCAGAACATCGTAGAGACACGGGGGTTGGACCGTTTGACTTGTGACTTGGAGTGTAATCACCAGTGGATGCCAATTTTCCCCCTAGCAACCAAATACAATACCCTAGCAACAGAGTAAACAAAGCCTTATATCTCCGCATCAGAACATCGTAGAGACACGGGGGTTGGACCGTTTGACTTGTGACTCGGCGGGTAATCACTATGGGATGCCAATTTTTTCCCTAGCAACTAAATGCAGTACCCTAGCAACAGAGTAAACAAAGCCTTATATCTCCGCATCAGAACATTGTAGAGACACGGGGGTTGGACCGTTTGACTCGTGACTCGGCGTGTAATCACTAGGGGATGCCAATTTTTTCCCTAGCAACCAAATACAGTACCCTAGCAACAGAGTAAACAAAGCCTTATATCTCCGCATCAGAACATCGTAGAGACACGGGGGTTGGACAGTTTGAGTCGTGACTCGGAGGGTAATCACTAGTGGATGGCAATTTTTTCCCTAGCAACCAAATACAGTACCCTAGCAACAGAGTAAACAAAGCCTTATATCTCCGCACCAGAACATCGTAGAGACACGGGAGTTGGATGGTTTTACTTTTGGCTTGGAGTATAATCATATATGGTCCCCGGAATTTTGCCACGGCAAGCACCACTTCACATTTTCTTCAGGAAATGTACCTATCTAGTTAGTGGTGCTTGCATTTATGCAAAGCATCACTATTACTATTCCTCAGGGATATTTTTCTTCTTCTTCTTCTTCTTCTTACATCCGGACACTTTTTTCGGCGCGTAACTCGTCCCGCACGCTTTGTCGTAGACCCATGAAAGAGGGCTCAAATCGACCGGATTATTGAGGAGAGGTGTGCTATGACTTTTATAAGCGATCGGGTGCAGGATTTCCGAAAGGGGGGCGAAAAACCACCCGAAAAATCCCATTGACTTAACATTGCGCCCAACTTTGGCGAGTCATAGCTCCCCTCGAGGATTTTGTAGAAAAATGTGGGTTACAACATTTGAAGAGGGTGGTAGGCTCTGTAAGAACATCCATCACATTGGGGTGTAAGTTGTACCCCTGGGGTGTAAGAGGCGCCCAAAAGTGCCCCAATGAAAAGTCAATGGGGGGAAATCCCATAGACTTAACATTGCAAAAATTTTGACGGGTCATAGGTACGAGTGAGGATTTCATAGAAACATGTGGGTTACCACATTTGAAGAGGGTGGTAGGCTATGTAAGAACATACATGACATTGGGGTGTAAGTTGTACCCCTGGGGTGTAAGAGGCACCCGAAAATTCCCATTGACTTGTAATGGGGCAGGAAACATGCCCATATAAGGGATTAAAACAGTTCCAGATGGGATATCTTTGCTTTACAGTGTCGTAGAGATAAGTGGGTGGGCTCATTTCAATCGGGCATCCAATCAGTCTCTCAGGATCATCCCAGAGCTATTAAGCCACGCCCCTAGCAACAATTTTGGGCACCCTAGCAACATCTCCCATAGACTGCCATTATAAAATGCCCAGATGGATATCTTTGCACCACAGTGTCATAGAGACATGGGGGTGGGCTCATTTTACTCAGGCATCCAATCAGTCTCTCAGGATCCTTACATAGGTATTAAGCCACGCCCCTAGCAACCACTTTTGAGCACCCTAGCAACATAAAATTCAAACAGTTATATCTCCGCATCAGAACATCGTAGAGACACGGGGGTTGGACCGTTTGACTCTTGACTCAGAGTGTAATCATTATGGGATGCCAATTTTTTCCCTAGCAACCAAATACAGTACCCTAGCAACAGAGTAAACAAAGCCTTATATCTCCGCCTCAGAACATCGTAGAGACACGGGGGTTGGACTGTTTGACTCGTGACTCGGAGTGTAATCATTATGGGATGCCATTTTTTTCCCTAGCAACCAAATACAGTACCCTAGCAACAGAGTAAACAAACCCTTATATCTCCGCATCAGAACATTGTAGAGACACGGGGGTTGGACCGTTTGACTTGTGACTCGGCGGGTAATCACTAGTGGATGCCATTTTTTTCCCTAGCAACCAAATACAGTACCCTAGCAACAGAGTAAACAAAGCCTTACATCTCCGCATCAGAACATCGTAGAGACACGGGGGTTGGACCGTTTGACTCGTGACTCAGAGTGTAATCATTATGGGATGCCAATTTTTTCCCTAGCAACCGAATACAGTACCCTAGCAACAGAGTAAACAAAGCCTTATATCTCCGCATCAGAACGTCGTAGAGACACGGGGGTTAGACCATATGACTAATGACTCAGACTGTAATCATTATGGGATGCCAATTTTTTCCCTAGCAACCAAATACAGTACCCTAGCAACAAAGTAAACAAAGCCTTATATCTCCCCATCAGAACGTCGTAGAGACACGGGGGTTGGACCGTATGACTAATGACTCAGAGTGTAATCATTATGGGATGCCAATTTTTTCCCTAGCAACCAAATACAGTACCCTAGCAACAGAGTAAACAAAGCCTTATATCTCCGCATCAGAACATCGTAGAGACACGGGGGTTGGACCGTTTGACTCGTGACTCGGAGTGTAATCATTATGGGATGCCAATTTTTTCCCTAGCAACCAAATACAGTACCCTAGCAACAGAGTAAACAAAGCCTTATATCTCCGCATCAGAACGTCGTAGAGACACGGGGGTTGGACCGTATGACTAATGACTCAGAGTGTAATCATTATGGGATGCCAATTTTTTCCCTAGCAACCAAATACTGTACCCTAGCAACTAAATAAACAAAGCCTTATATCTCCGTATCAGAACATCGTAGAGACATGGGGGTTTGATCATTTGACTTGTGACTCGGAGTGTAATCACTAGTGGATGGCAATTTTCTCCCTAGCAACCAAATACAATACCCTAGCAACTGAATAAACAAAGCCTTATATCTCCGCATCAGAACATCGTAGAGACATGGGGGTTGGATCGTTTTACTCATAACTGGAAGTATAATCATATACTGTCCCCAGAAATTTGCCACGGCAAGCACCACTTCACATTTTCTTCAGGAAATGTACCTATCTAGTTAGTGGTGCTTGCATTTATGCAAGGCATCACTATTACTATCTTGCATACTTATTATTATAATTATTATTCTTATGTCTGCACGTTTTTTCGGCACCTAACTCGTCCCGCACGGTTTGTCGTAGACCCATGAAAGAGGGCTCAAATCGACCGGCTTATTGAGGAGAGGTGTGCTATGACTTTTATAAGCGATTGGGTGCAGGATTTCCGAAAGGGGGACGAAAAACCACCCGAAAAATCCCATTGACTTAACATTGCGCCCAACTTTGACGAGTCATAGCTCCGCTCGAGGATTTTATAGAAACATGTGGGTTACAACATTTGAAGAGGGTGGTAGACTCTGTAAGAACATGGATCACAATGGGGTGTAAGTTGTACCCCTGGGGTGTAAGAGGCACCCGAATTTTCCCATTGACTTATAATGGGGCAGGAAACATGCCCATATAAGGGAATAAAAAAGTTCCAGATGGGATATCTTTGCTTTACAGTGTCATAGAGATAAGTGGGTGGGCTCATTTCACTCGGGCATCCAATCAGTCCCTCAGGATCATCCCAGAGCTATTAAGCCACGCCCCTAGCAACAATTTTGGGCACCCTAGCAACATCTCCCATAGACTGCCATTATAAAATGCCCAGATGGATATCTTTGCACCACAGTGTCATAGAGACATGGGGGTGGGCTCATTTTACTCAGGCATCCAATCAGTCTCTCAGGATCCTTACATAGGTATTAAGCCACGCCCCTAGCAACCACTTTTGAGCACCCTAGCAACATAAAATTCAAACAGTTATATCTCGGCATCCGAACATCGTAGAGACGCGGGGGTTGGACCGTTTGACTCGTGACTCGGAGTGTAATCATTATGGGATGCCAATTTTTTCCCTAGCAACCAAATACAGTACCCTAGCAACAGAGTAAACAAAGCCTTATCTCTCCGCATCAGAACATCATAGAGACACGGGGGTTGGACCGTTTGACTCGTGACTCAGAGTGTAATCATTATGGGATGCCAGTTTTTCCCTAGCAACCAAATACAGTACCCTAGCAACAGAGTAAACAAAGCCTTATATCTCCGCATCAGAACATCGTAGAGACACGGGGGTTGGACCGTTTGACTTGTGACTCAGAGTGTAATCATTATGGGATGCCAATTTTTTCCCTAGCAACCAAATACAGTACCCTAGCAACAGAGTAAACAATGCCTTATATCTCCGCATCAGAACATCGTAGAGACACGGGGTTGGACCGTTTGACTCGTGACTCAGAGTGTAATCATTATGGGATGCCAATTTTTTCCCTAGCAACCAAATACAGTACCCTAGCAACAGAGTAAACAAAGCCTTATATCTCGGCATCCGAACATCGTAGAGACACGGGGGTTGGACCGTTTGACTCGTGACTCAGAGTGTAATCATTATGGGATGCCAATTATTTCCCTAGCAACCAAATACAGTACCCTAGCAACAGAGTAAACAAAGCTTTATATCTCCGCATCAGAACATCGTAGAGACACGGGGGTGGGACCGTTTGACTTGTGACTCGGCGGGTAATCACTATGGGATGCCAATATTTTCCCTAGCAACCAAATACAGTACCCTAGCAACAGAGTAAACAAAGCCTTATATCTCAGCATCAGAACATCGTAGAGACACGGGGGTTGGACCGTTTGACTCGTGACTCGGAGGGTAATCACAAGTGGATGCCAATTTTTTTCCTAGCAACCAAATACAGTACCCTAGCAACAGAGTAAACAAAGCCTTATATCTCCGCATCAGAACATTGTACAGACATGGGGGTTGGACCGTTTGACTGGTGATTTGGGATGTAATCACTAGTGGATGCCAAATTTTTCCCTAGCAACCAAATACAGTACCCTAGCAACCGGATAAACACAGCCTACATCGTAGAGACACGGGAGTTGGATCTTTTTACTATTGGCTTGGAGTATAATCATATACTGTCCCCAGAATTTTGCCACGGCAAGCACCACTCACATTTTCTTCAGGAAATGTACCTATCTAGTTATTATTCTTCTTTTTCTGGACACTTTTTCGGCGCGTAACTCGTCCCGCACGGTTTGCCATAGTGCCATGAAAGAGGGCTCAAATCGACCGGATTATTGAGGAGAGGTGTGCTATGACTTTTATAAGCGATCGGGTGCAGGATTTCTGAAAGGGGCGCGAAAAACCTCCCGAAAACGTCCCATTGACTTTACATTGCGTCGAACTTTGGCAGGTCATAGCTCCACTCGAGGATTTTGTAGAAACATGTGGGTTACAGCATTTGAAGAGGGTGGTAGGCTCTGTAAGAACATACATCACGTTAGGGTGTAAGTTGTACCCCTGGGGTGTAAGAGGTCCCCAAAAGTGCCCTAATGGAAAGTCAATGGGGCGAAAATCCCATAGACTAACATTGCGAAAAAAATTTGACGGGTCATAGGTCCGAGTGAGGATGTCATAGAAACATGTGGGTTACTAAAATTGAAGAGGGTGCTAGACTCTGTCAGGACGTCCCCCACAATGGGGTGTAAGGTTACCCTAGCAACCGTTTTGGGCACCCTAGCAACATCTCCCATAGACTGCCATTATAAAATGCCCAGGTGGATATCTTTGCAGCACAGTGTCATAGAGACATGGGGGTGGGCTCATTTTACTCAGGCATCCAATCAGTCTCTCAGCATCCGTAAAGAGTTAGTATGCCACGCCCCTAGCAACCACTTTTGAGCACCCTAGCAACATAAAACTCAAACAGTTATATCTCGGCATCAGAACATCGTAGAGACACGGGGGTTGGACCGTTTTACTTGTGACTCGGAGTGTAATAACTGGCCACATCATTGGCCACTCCGAAGCCACGCCCCTAGCAACCAAATATGAGCACCCTAGCAACCGAATAAACAAAGCCTTATATCTCCGCATCAGAACATCGTAGAGAAACGGGGGTTGGACCATTTTACTTGTGACTCAGAGTGTAATAACTGGCCACATTGTTGGCCACTCCCAAGCCACGCCCCTAACAACCAAATATGAGCACCCTAGCAACATAATAAACAAAGCCTTATATCTCTGGATCCGAACATCATAGAGACATGGGGGTTGGGTCTTTGGGTCATGTTAGCTTCATGCTAGCTTAATGCTATGTCATACTAGCTTCATGCTAGTTTCATGCTAGCTTAATGCTAATTTCATAATAAATCTTGCTAACTTCACGTTAAATCATGCTAGCTTCATGCTAACTTCATGTTAACTTCTTGCTAATCATGCTAACATCATGCTAGCTTCATGCTAATCATGCTAACATCATGCTATCTTTATGCTAATTATTCTAACATCATGCTAACTTCATGCTAATCATGCTAACATCATGCTAATCATGCTAACATCAGGCTAACTTCATGCTAATCATGCTAACATCATGCTAACATCATGCTAGCTTCATGCTATCATCATGCTAATCATGCTAACATCATGCTAATCATGCTAACATCATGTTAGCTTCATGCTAATCATGTTAGCTTCATGCTAACATCATGCTAGCTTCATGCTAATCATGCTAGCTTCATGCTAATCATGCTAGCTTCATGCTAACTTCATGTTAATCATGTTAGCTTCATGCTAATCATGCTAACATCAAGCTAACATCATGCTAGCTTGATGCTAATCATGCTAGCGTCATGCTAATCATGCTAGCCTCATGCTAATCATGTTAGCTTCATGCTAGCTTCATGCTAATCATGCTAGCTTCATGTTAGCTTCATGCTAGCTTCATGCTAGCTTCATGCTAATCATGCTAACATCATGTTAATCATGCTAACATCATGCTAACATCATGCTAGCTTCATGCTAATCATGCTAGCTTCATGCTGATCATGTTAGCTTCATGCTAGCTTCATGCTAATCATGCTAGCTTCATGCTAATTATGCTAGCTGCATGCTAGCTTCATGCTAACATCATGCTAATCATGCTAACATCATGCTAATCATGCTAGCTTCATGCTAATCATGCTAGCTTCATGCTAATCATGTTAGCTTCATGCTAGCTTCATGCTAATCATGCTAGCTTAATGCTAGCTTCATGCTAACTTCATGCTAATCTTGTTAGCTTCATGCTAACTTCATGCTAATCTTGTTAGCTTCATGCTAGCTTCATGCTAATCATGTTAACATCATGCTAGCTTCATGTTAACTTCATGCTAACTTCATGCTAATCATGCTAACATCATGCCAACTTCCTGATAATCATGCTAACATCATGCTAACTTCATGCTAATCATATTAACATCATGTTAGCTTCATGCTAATGATGTTCGCTTTATGCTAGCTTCATGTTAATCATGTTAACATCATACTACCTTCACGTTATTTATGCTAACATCATGCTAGCTTCATGGTAATCATACTACCTTCAATAAACAAAGCCTTATATCTCCACATCAGAACATCGTAGAGACACGGGGGTTGGACCGTTTGACTCGTGACTTGGAGTATAATCATACATTGCCCCCAGAATTTTGCCACGGCAAGCACCACTTCACATTTTCTTCAGGAAATGTACCTATCTAGTTATTATTATTCTTCCGTGTTTTCTGAGACAAAATTTCTAACTCTAACTCGTCCTAGAGCTTTCAAGCTACAGCCATCAAACTTTGGACATACCTTCGGTCTGATCTGACTCGAGTTGCTATATCTTTTTTAACTGATGGGACCTTCCGAATTCCTAAACGGGGCGCTGAAACACCCCAAAATTTCCATTGACTTAACATTGAGACAAACTTTGACGGGTCATAGCTGCGAGTGAGAAACTTGTAGAAACTTGTGGCTTACCACATTTAAGGAGGCTGACAGGCTGTGTAAGAACATACCTCACAATGGGGTGTAAGCTGTACCCCTGGGGTGTAAGGGGCCCCCAAAATTTCCCATTGACTTATAATGGGGCAGGAAACATGCCCATAAAAGGGAATAAAAGCGTCCCAGATGGAATATCTTCACTTTAGAGTGTCTTAGAGACATGGGGGTGGGCTAATTTTACTCAAGCATCCAATCAGTCTCTTAGGATCACCCCAGAGCTATTAAGCCACGCCCCTAGCAACAATTTTGGGTACCCTAGCAACATCTCCCATAGACTACCATTATAAAAAGCCCAGATGGATATCTTTGCACTAGAGTGTCATAGAGACATAGGGGTGGGCTCATTTTACTCAGGCATCCAATCAGTCTCTTGGGATTCTTATTGAGGTATTAAGCCACGCCCCTAGCAACAAAATATGAAGACCCTAGCAACATAATAAACAAAGCCTTATATCTCTGGATCTGAACATCGTAGAGACACAGGGGTTGGACCGTTTTACTTGTGGCTTAAAGTGTAATCATTATGGGATGCCAATTTTCTCCCTAGCAACCAAACTTAGTACCCTAGCAACGGAATAAACAAAGCCTTATATCTCCGCTTCAGAACATCATAGAGACACGGGGGTTGGACCGTTTTACTTCTGGCTTGAAGTGTGATCATTATGGGATGCCAATTTTCTCCCTAGCAACCAAACTTAGTACCCTAGCAACGCAATAAATGTTAGCTTCATGCTAGCTTCCTGCTAATCATGCTAGCTTCATGCTAATCATGCTAGCTTCATGCTAGCTTCATGCTAATCATGCTAGCTTCATGCTAGCTTCATGCTAGCTTCATGTTAATCATGCTAGCATCATGCTAACTTCATGCTAATCATGCAAACTTCATGCTAATCATGTTAGCATCATGCTAACCATGCTACCATCATGCTTGCTTCATGCTAATCATGTTAGCATTATGCTAATCATGCTAGCATCATGCTAGCTTCATGCTAATCATGCTGTCATCATGCTAGCTTTATGCTAATCATGCTAGCATCATGCTAATCATGCTAGCTTCATGCTAATCATGCTAACTTCATGCTCCCTTCATGCTAATCATGCTAATATCATGCTAGCTTCATGCTAATCATGCTAGCTTCATGCTAGCTTCATGCTAGCTTCATGTTAATCATGCTAGCATCATGCTAACTTCATGCTAATCATGCAAACTTCATGCTAGCTTCATGCTAATCATGCTAGCTTCATGCTAGCTTCATGTTAATCATGCTAGCATCATGTTAACTTCATGCTAATCATGCAAACTTCATGCTAGCTTCATGCTAATCATGCTAGCATCATGTTAGCTTCATGCTAATCATGCTAGCTTCATGCTAACATTATGCTAGCTTCATGCTAATCATGCTAACTTCATGCCAGCTTCATGCTTATCATGCTAGTATCATGCTAGCTTCATGCTAATCATACTAGCTTCATGCTAATCATGCTAACATCATGCTAGCTTCATGCTAACATCATGCTAACTTCATGCTAATCATGCTAACTTCATGCTAATCATGCTAGCTTCATGCTAATCATGCTAGCTTCATGCTAATCATGTTAGCATCATGCTAACCATGCTACCATCATGCTTGCTTCATGCTAATCATGTTAGCATTATGCTAATCATGCTAGCATCATGCTAGCTTCATGCTAATCATGCTGTCATCATGCTAGCTTTATGCTAATCATGCTAGCATCATGCTAATCATGCTAGCTTCATGCTAATCATGCTAACTTCATGCTCCCTTCATGCTAATCATGCTAATATCATGCTAGCTTCATGCTAATCATACTAGCTTCATGCTAATCATGCTAACATCATGCTAGCTTCATGCTAACATCATGCTAGCTTCATGCTAACATCATGCTAGCTTCATGCTAATCATGTTCGCATCATGCTAATCATGCTAGCATCATGCTAATCATGCTAACATCATGCTAGCTTCATGCTAATCATGCTAACTTCATGCTAGCTTCATGCTAATCATGCAAACATCATGCTAGCTTCATGCTAATCATGCTAGCTTCATGCTAATCATGCTAGCTTCATGCTAATGATGTTAGCATCATGCTAACCATGCTAGCATCATGCTTGCTTCATGCTAATCATGCTAGCATCATGCTAGCTTTATGCTAATCATGCTATCATCATGCTAGCCTCATGTTAAATTATGCTAGCTTCATGCTAACTTCATGCTAAATCGTGTAAGCATCATGCTAGCTTAATGTTAAAATCATGCTAGCTTCATGCTAAATCATGCTAGCTTCATGCTAAATCATGTTCGCTTCATGTTAAATCATGCTAGCTTTATCTTAAATAATGATAGCTTCATGCTAAGTTGTCAAACTCTACTCTCAGACTAGGCTTTCTCAAGCCAACATAAAGTTTGTTCCGACGAACTTTTCTATCTAGTTTAATGATTATTCTTTAATTTGTATGAAAGTAAGTTCTGGATTTAAATTAAGTTTCAGTAAGATCACTGGAATATCTTCTTACTATAAAGTGATTGGCCCTCATTTATCATTCTTGCGTAGAAACGGGCGTATATGTTGGCGTAAGATTATGCTTACACTCCTCTCACCGCCTGATTTATGAAACTGTGCGTACCGTTGATATTCAGGTGTACGCAATATCTGCCCTTCATAAATGCCGCGGCTGAAAACGATCGTCATTAGAATAACACGCCCATATAAATTCAAGTCTCCGCCTCCCCCCACGCCCTCATTTTACGCCATTGACACACGAAAGACGGCAAAGAAGAGAATCCGGGGAAGTGAAAAGAAACAAAATTGTTTTATTTGGGAGTTTAAAGAGTGGGATTAAAGACACATTAATAATTGGATGACAATTTGTAATATTCTTCTTATTATTTTTGTTATTAATTGATATTTAGAAGAATAATTATTTATTATGATTATTATTATTTACTGTTGCCTACATCTAAATTCTATGTCTGCTTAATGGTTCAGTTAATTTTTTTAAATAATATTTTAAAATGATGTAGTAACGTTTGTAGTGTGTTGTTCTGTATTTACATACAGTTGTTTGTTAGCTGTATCTTAGATCCAGTTTGATACGGAGCTCCGGATATAATTCAAATTAACAATTTGTTTCCACGACATCTACATGTTTTACTAAGCTAATTCATAATTTGAAGTAATAATAATTGTAATAGTAATTACGAAATATTATAATAATTAATTCCAAGGAACAAACTGTTGAATATTGGGAACAAATTCTAAATTTATGGCCATACTTTAGACTAAATAAGAAAAAGAAGTGTCCATAATCCCAGCTAGAAATAAAAAGTTCTAAGAACGTTCCCTGAAAGTTCCCAATGTTCCCAAAAACATTCTGCCAACGTTAAAAGCGGCCAGTTTTTTTTAAGTTCTAGGAACGTTTCTGTTGTCTGATCGTTAGAGTAACGTTACATTTTACCATTTTTAAACGTTATGACAATGTCATGTTTCAATGCTCACACAATGTTTAAAACAACAACTGTTTATTATATTGACTTGTTTAATTGTTATGTAAATGATAGAGAAACATTGCATTTTATTATTTTATAAAACATTATTTCTGTATGTAGTAAATATATTGCTGTAGAAAACTCAATTCCCTTACTAGGTTTAGATGTTGATGTTTCACTTCAAGTCACCCTTATTGTGATTCGTGTTTGTTTTAGTTGGTCTCTTGACACTTGACTTTTTGCCTACTAGTTTTTTCCTGGTTGTGTTAACTTTGTGTTAATGCACCACATTTGTTATGAAAAGTTATTAATGTATTTCTGTGGTAGTTGGTATAACTCTAAAGATCATCACCTAATTCATTTACTAATCAAAAGTTTATTTCCTGCCAATATTGTATATTAGATCCAACTCTTTCACAGCAGTTTGTCATTAAGGAGTTTTAGAAACTTTGGACAAAAAATATCCGCTGTATAGTTGGGATGCCCAAACATCAAGAATCAGACTATGAATCTCAACCATGGTGACAATTAAAATTGTTAAAAAAAATCCTTATTTATCCATGCTGCAGTGCATGCTGGGAGTCCTGAATGAGGTTTGTAATTTGTTAATACCCAGCATGCATTGCAGCATGAAGTTTTTCATTTGATTGTCGCCATGGTTGGGATTCGTGGTCTGGTTCTTGATGTTTGTGCATCCCAGTTATACACCAGATATTTTTTGTCCAAAGTTTCTAAAACTCCTTAATGACAAAATGCTGTGAAAGTGCTGGATCTCATTTACATTTTTGACAGAAAATAAAGTTTTGATTAGTAAATGAATTAGGTGATGATCCCCACCATTATGCACCAACAACCACAGAATAACACTATTAACTTGGCATGTTCATAACAAATGTGGTGCATTAACACAAAGTTAACACAACCAGGAAAAAACTAGCAAGCAAAAAGTCAAGTGTCAAGAGACCAACTAAAACAAACACTAATCACAATAATGGTGACCCAAAATGAAACAAACATCAACATCCAAACCCAATAAGTGAACTGAGCCCTCCACAGCAACACATTCACTAAACACCCAGAAACAATGTTCTATAAAACAATAAAATGCAATGTTTCTCCATCATTCACACAACAATCAAACAAGTCAATATAATAAACAGTTGTTGTTTTAAACATTGTTTGAACATTAAAACATGACATTGTCATAACGTTTAAAATGGTAAAATGTAACATTACTCTAACGTTCAGACAACAGAAACGCTCCCAGAACCCAAAAAAAACCAGCCGCTTTCAACGCTGGCAGAATGTTTTTGGGAACATTCGGGAACTTTCAGGGAACGTTCTTAGAACTTTTTATATCTAGCTGGGATGTTGCATAAAAGATAATTCGTGGCCATGATTTTGTCCGCATGTCATCATGATCGGATTTATGGCTCCATTCAACACAAGCATTTTACCTTACCTCATCTGTATTTATTTATCATCGAATGGTATGTAACTAGCTTACCTTTTGATGCATTATTACCATGTTTTCGTAGCACATCCTTGTGCTTTCTTGCAATGTGCCGCTTCAGATTCCAGGATGAATATTTGCTTTTACAGTCTCTCCACACTCCCTTTTAATGTTTTCTTCCTGTCCAATCTTAACTTTGATTTTTACTTTACATTTATGTATAAGGCTTGAATTCCATAACTTATTGCTAGACGTTTTTACAGATTCTCGAACTAGCAAATTATCAAAGGGCGTTCTGGGTTCAGCGAGCGGAATTTTCGGAAAAAGGCGCTCTGATGGCATTACTGCACCGCTCAACGCTCCGATCCGCTCACGTGCTCTGCCCTGAAATGGCTCGCAACTTAAGGAATACATATGCATACAAATCAAATGCTTTGGTAAAATCACACAAATTAAACATTGAAGTTCATGTTGCAAAAAAAAAAACTT
Organism: Misgurnus anguillicaudatus; assembly: GCF_027580225.2. Taxonomy (NCBI): domain Eukaryota; kingdom Metazoa; phylum Chordata; class Actinopteri; order Cypriniformes; family Cobitidae; genus Misgurnus; species Misgurnus anguillicaudatus. The sequence continues at coordinate 7,849,269 of NC_073350.2, forward strand.
AAGTTTATAAATACTATTGTTGTTGTTTTTTTTTACAGTGGGTCATAATATATCATATACTATTTTAGTTTGTAAGTGCGTTTTGTTGTGTTAGGAATTTTTTTCTGTGCATTTCCTAACTCAAAACGTGCGTACACCACCTCCTGAGCAGGCGTAGGATTTGAGCGTGCCGTACGCCAACGTCCATATTGATAAATCTCAAAGTCACCGTGGTTTTGGGTGTACGCAAGGTGTACGCTGGAAATTTGGTGTACGCACTTTTGATAAATGAGGGCCATTGTGTTTAAGGTCCTGGAAAGTTTAGCAAAGTTTTCTTACGTTACACCAGCAGATGGCACCAGTGTACGTCATTGTTCTTCTGATGCTTCAGTCTGGACTCTTGCATGGAGCTGAACCTCCAAACCTAAACTGTCCTGCTTATGGTGGAGTACCAGGCACTCCTGGACACAACGGTCTGCCTGGAAGAGATGGTAGAGATGGAAAAGATGGGGTCATTGGACCTAAAGGAGAGAAGGGAGAGCCAGGTTTGTGTGAGAGTTTAAGTGCATGAGTGCAGTAATTGGGTCTGTGGTTAACAGGAAATCGTGATGAAGACAGATGAAAAAGATTTATCTTTTTTACTTTTCTGTCACAGGAGTGGATGTGCAGGGACCAGCAGGTAAAGCAGGACCACCTGGACCACAAGGACTAACAGGGCCACCAGGTCTACCAGGTATCAAACATTATGGGGCGGTTTCCCGGACAGGGATTAGCTTAATCCTGGACTAGGCCTTAGTTTAATTATGAAATATAACTAGTTTTAACAAATATGCCTTACTAAAAACATTATCTGTGTGCATTTTGTGGCAAAACAAAGGGCCCTGATGTATTTTAAGATATGGCAGTGCAAGTTGTTTTCAGTTTGGACAGCTCTTAAAAATGTTTTAGTCTAGGACTAGTCTAATCCCTGTCCGGGAAACCGCCCCTTTAAGTTATAATATGTTATTTTGTTCAGATTTTTCACAGCTAATTTTAAAATTTTAATAATGCATATCAGCTATCTTGTAAATGTTTAATTTTCAGGGCATCCTGGAGATGACATCACATCTTTAAAATCTGAGATCCAGCATCTAAACACCAAGATTGCCATAATGGAGAAATTTGCAAGTTTTGATACATTCAGAAAGGTTGGACAGAAATACTTTGTTTATGATGGTGTTGTAGAAAATTTTAATAATGGGATTAAATGGTGCAAGGAAATTGGTGGAACAATTGCTTTGCCAAGAAATGCTGAAGAAAACCGAGCGTTGCTAAGAGTAGCGCTAGCCAGTGGATTAAGTGGTAAGAAGCCATATATTAGAGTCACAGACAGAGACAAAGAAGGACAGTTTGTAGACATTGATGGAAAACCCTTGACTTTTACCAAATGGGATTCTGGTCAACCTGATGATTATAAGGGAGCACAAGATTGTGGTGCTCTCATAGATTCCGGTTTTTGGGATGATGTTGGTTGCAATGTTCCACATCATATCATATGTGAAATAGAAATCAACTAGAATGTGCCTCATTCAGGATATAAGTAACTATACAAACCTGCAGGATTATACACATATTCACACATATTCATCTGACTGTCAAATATTTCCACAATTAAATAACATTTTATAATAAAAAAATGAAATAACAGGGTCTTGAAAGAGGGGCCATATTACCCGTATTTTGTGTTCTTTACATTAGTTATTAATTTAATTGTTTTTTCACAAGCTCGCATTAACATGTAATAGATAGGGAATGAGATAAAACATATTTGGCGTGCTGTCCGAGGAGAGGGCTCCGAGCTCTGAATTTTAGCCAAACCCAGAGTACTCCCCCCTCTTTAACTGTGATAAATGAAACTAGATGAGAGTGAGGTGATGGGGTGGAGGAGGGATGCTGCAAAAAATCTGTCACGGGACATAGGTGAGGGACTGCTATTTATAGGCACATCTTTGCACTGATTGGTCGGCTTAGTTGAATAAACTTCATTAAATAAATTTTTACATGGTATGGTACCACCGTATCTTTTTGATTTAGTACACTTATACTTGCCTTCGAGATCCTTTAGGTCCTCGGACAAGAAATTTCTGATCAAAGTCTAGGGGTAAATCTTGGGGAGATTGTGCTTTCTCTGTCTGTGCCCCCAAGCTTTGGAATAGTCTGCCGCTTAGGACTACCTCCACAATCTCTTTTAAAGACTCATCTTTTTTTCTCTGGCTTTTATGTGAGTAGTTTTATGTTGTTTCAAATGTACAGCACATTGGTCAACTGCTTTATAAATAAATTACCTTGCCTTGCCTCTTTAGGACTTGCTGTGTCATAAACATATTATTTTTCTAGGATTATCTTTTGATGGTGTCAAGTTGAAAGTGCATTGCACATGTTCATGTTGTGCAGGCAGTATATCTGAGGTGGGTCAGTTTCTCACAATATCAATTTAAACAACATCGACAAGCCCCTTAATTTTTACAAGTAAAAGTATTACAAAGAGATTACAATGCATGTCCCTATAAACAAACAAAAATATTCATTAACTTCTTACACCCTGAAGCTATTTTCGCCTGGATTTTGCCTACCCAATTTCAAAAACTTCCCATACCCACATGCAGAGGTTAACATACAAATGTTTGGTATCATTTTACAGGAAACCATTTGAAATTACAAAAAACACTGTTGAAAGTGCTAAACATGGTTGTATGTGATGTCAGTCCTCTAATAAACACAAAAATAAATAGGCGCTTTTTGATGTTTTTTTTGCTAAAGTTTTTATTTGAAAGTGTATAACTCTGGCCCTGAGTGCCTCAGCTCCCTGCAGACAGTTTTGTTTGATTCCAGCAATTGCCAGCTTACAGAGGAAAAAGGAATTTTTCTCTATCATAATCTATGCAAAAGTTATTTTACTACAACTGATGGGAGGAATAATACCCTTTTTGTATTTAATTTCCACCTAAAAATATTTGAAGTGCTCCCATAACCACAGTGGAATAAATGCAATTTCTTTATATCATTTTAAAGAAAACCCTTTGAAGTTACATAAAAAGCTGCTGTTTGTGAAAACTATTGTTATTTATGTTGCTTTTCATATGATGAAACACCAAATTTTCTTTTTTTATGTTGTAAATAGTCTTTGATAGTGTATAACTCTGGTTCTGGGTGCTCTAGCAGACTGCAGACAGTTCTGCTTGTTAGCAGCAGCAGACAGTAAACACCCAAAAAAAATGATCTCTTTAGCATGTCGCATTCAAAAGTTATTCTCATTTTACTGAAGGGTGCGAAAATACATTTTTCATATAAATATTAATTTTTTGTTTTGCACATATAATAAATAGCAAGGGATTATTAATGAACACAACCAAAGAAAATGCTGTGAATGGACTCATTTTTTAGAGTAGGACCTAATATAAAAGATGGTGTATCATTTGTGGCTATCTGTGCTATCTGAGGCAGTTCATGCTCAAGTTTCACATACGTTTACAAAAGACGATTTTTTTACCTTATTATAGGTAGCCTTATTCCTGAGAACGAGAGCTTTCATTTGATATAAGACTTGCCCATGTTTGTCATATTTGAAAAATATGAAATATGTGAATATTAAATCATATAAAAAATTATGGGGGGGGGGGGGTGATAATGTAAATTAAGTGTAAATAACTTTCTTACAGTAAAAGATATCTCAAAGTGATGCATATCTGCAGAAAGTAGCGAGTCTAAGCTTTCAAACAGTATCTCATATGTGTTACTGGGGTCCATGACAGACCATTAACAATTAAAAGAATATTTTATATTAAGTCAAAATAAGATAAAATGGGGACAAAACATTTTCTGCAAAAATGACTGACTTTTGTCTTGTTTTCAGTACAAATATATATTCTTAAATCAAGATGCATTTTCTTCATAGATAACAACTAATGAGATTTTAATGATATTTTGACCATTGAACTAGGAAATATCCCCGGCTTTCATTTAAAAAATCTGGTCACCTTAATGTACAGAACTCTTATTATTCATCTTTGCAAAGTAAATAGTTGTTTTATTCTAAGCCACCTTTAAGACTCTGATGTCTGTGCCAAATTTCATGACATTTTGAGCATGTTCAAAGTTGTTGGCCAATTGGTGTGGGCAAAACCGTCAAAATAGCAACAAATATGTGGCAAAAGGGCTCTGTAGCACCCTATTTTGACTATCGGTGGGGTTAATTTTACCCTCAGTTCCCAAACCTGTCAGTAACAACAAAATAGTTCACTGATACTTACCCACATAATTTCACGTGCACAGTTTTCTGGGAGCAACCATGTTGAAATGACCCGTCTTCACTTTTTGCAGTTATTTTTGCAAACTAGAAGTTTTTAATGTCGGATTTGTCCGGTAGCTGCTGTGTGGTGTACAGTATGATGTTCTATACACATGTTTAAATGCATATGGCTATTTTATGATTTTTTTATATTGTTTTATTCTTCCCATTTTCCCTCTGCTAAAATGTTTTTTTTTTGTACACCTGCTTTGTAACTAAACACATCGTAAAAAAGCGCTATTGAAATAACTACAAAATAAAAGGTGTTTTGATAGTTTAGACTTTAACAATCATAAAGATAACAGCACATGCAGTTTTAATGTATTATTTGATTTCAATGCTTTGCAATGGCTCTGTACTATCTTGGTATCAAACATTTGCACTTTTGTTGACCCTGTAAATACAAAAGAATTCCATGAATGTACTACTGTTAAAAAAAAGGGATGACTCCGCCAAAGACTTTACTAAGACCCCTTAACAGATGTGTGTCTATGTAAAAGCACTACCCAAACAACAAATACATTTTTTTTTACATTTACCTCAGCCATTCAGTGTTTGTTGGTGTATAAATGCTAATGGTGTGATGAGACAACCTCAAAAAGTAGTGGTCACTTTATTTTAAAACAGCATTGCAGTATGTTAAAGAAAAAGGGAAAGACCATTCAACCAAAGTAGAGACATTAAATGACAACTATTGAGGGTCTGTATGTAGTTCATCTTAATTTAATCATGATGAGTGCTTAACACCAAGAGTAACATTCACCTGAGTTCACATATGAAAAGTGTAAAGCTTTGGTTATTACTCATTAGATTCATGGAAAATCCCCCTCTAATGTAGATATTAAGGCTTTTGGCTTTAACCAATTTTAACTGACTGGAAAAAAAATTCTGATAAATTAAAATGACTGCTTAAGACTAGAGCTACCAAGAAAACTGGCACATACATCAATATTTACTGTAACTTAAAAGTGTATTGTATAGAAAGACAAAGGAAACAAAGCAAGTTATGGACCATATACATATTATAAAATGGTAACGCTTAAGACTGCACAATTCATACATCCACAAAACAAAGATCATTTTCGGAATTTGCAGTTTTTATGCTTAGAAAAAATATAACTTATGTACAAAAAGCAAACTGTATCAAATCTGTAGTTTTTTTCTGTGATTAATGCACATAAAGATGATGGCTTGTGAGTACACTAATAAAGACTAAAAAAAGACAACTATGATATCAGTTTCCCACAGCTTTCAAACTTTCTGTGCTTATGTTGTTTACTTTTAACCCACTGTATCCTTTTCCTGGACACCAAGTGAATTACTGAGTGATGCCGAGTAATACCCTACAAGTTCAGCTTAGAGAATTAATAAAAAGAACCCAAAGGACTTTATACAATATACAAGGAAGGGATGCAAAACAAAAGAAGATGAGGTAAAGCAACACTTTTTAGATGCTATCACACCTCAAACTACCTCAGTGAAAGCATGCGTCATGGGCTTTACAATGCATTCACCTCCTGGTCATGTGAGTGAATACACAATACAATGTAGCCAGCCAATGTTCATTAATAGCCATTGCTATTCAGATTAATGGAGTGAAGATCTGTGACCTGCATGACATTGATGCTACCGGGCGGTAAACGGCCAAACCCATCTGAAGACGTGTCCATGGTTAAGAGAGTTTGCTGCTGGCTCGACACGTCGCTGGTATCGCAGCCGTCAGCGCTGGCTGCGGTTGAAAGAGTGTTGTCGTTATTATTCACAGCTCCAGCTGAAGTTTTCTTATTCAAATGGGTCTTGATGTGTTTGGACAGGTGGTCACTTCGCATGAAACGCTTGGGACACTCTGGGCACGAGAACTTCTTTTCACCTGTAAAACAGTTCAACATTTTCAGTGACCACAGTTGCACATTTGCAGAACACAGTCATATCCGTACATATACCTATATAACTGTATTATATAAACTATGGTTTTACCACGGTAAAAGTACTTCAACCGTGTTTTTGGCTGATTGCAATTAGTTTAACCCTCTGGGGTCCTAAGGTGATTTGGCGGTGTTGACCAAAATCAGTGTTTTCCATACATTGATTTACTCGTGGCGCACCGCCACGGAATCAACACTGGCCGCCACAAATAGATTTTCATGATCCCCATTTACATTTATATTTTACTTTCTCGTATGCAGCGCATGCCTTTCTCTCACATAACAGTGAAAAGGTGGCAGTGTTTTCAATGTCCGTTCCTCCGTATACTTTCTTTTTTGCGTAAACGTCAACAGTCACAGATTTTACTGACAGAGAAGACGGGTGATGACTTGAAGAAAGGTTAGCACTAGTGTTTCCCACACACACACACACCCGTTCTCTCCCTCTCTATGATTCGGTATGCATGCGCACGTGTTTTGTAGTAACTTTGTGTAACAGTTACTGTGTATTCTCTCATATTTCTGAATTTGCACCCAATTGTACGCGACAATAAAACTCACATTTAAATAAAAAAAGGGCTCATAACAAGACTTTGATGAGAATCGCAACAGCAGTAAGACTTTAATGTAAATGTATGGTGATTTATAGACCAGCTGTAAATATACACGTACATTTCGTAATTTCCTGTTATTTTGCGGGTTTCTTTCAAATATAAAAGCGCTTCAGCATTTACTTGTGCAATCGAGTTACCCCTCCCACTTCTGAATGTTTTACTGAGATTTCTAATCCCATCCGAATTGACCATCAATATTAGTTGTCAGTTGTGTTAAAATGCAATATAACGTGACATATCAAAGAGTAGAAGTGAAACATATTTCAGGTGCCAACACTCGATCAAAAGCATACACGTGATGACGTCACATATATGCTAATTAGCGTGTGACGTCATCACCGCCACAAATCTCTCAAAATCCTGTGGGAAACACTGAAAAATCATCTGCCTACATATTCACATAAAACAATATATTGATTTATAATTTTAAGACACATTTTGCTAAGAGAGGCAATATGAGAGGAGGTGTTTTCCACTAGGTACAGTATGTACCCAATACTTCTTTTAGTACCACCTCGGTTGAGGTTCCAAGCGAGCTGATACTAAAATATGACGTGAAAACACTGTAGATCTCTGATGGTCTGAGAGAATCATCACTGCAAGCATCATTAGCAAGATTAGCTTTACCTTCCTGTCTCAAGCAAACCTGTGCTTTGTTGCAAGTTCCCAAACTCCCTTTAAACGGTGAAAAACATCAACAGGCTGAGAATCAGGAATGCACGGCATTTTTGCAACTTAGCAGAGCGCGTCGACTGACGCCATGAGTGTTGGTACAGAAAGGTCATGTGAGAGAGAGGTAGTGATAAACGCAATGTGCAAACATCTATTTGTGGTGGTATAGCATTCCAACAACACTCTCACTTGTAAGATGTCAAAGCAGTATGCATCGCAAATATAACGACATGCCTATAATCCCTCCCACTCCAAAGTGTTACTAAAATCGATGGAAAAGCTAACCAAGACAAAGTGAAGTGAGCTGACCTGGCCTAAACCGTGGGGTACTATGCAATGGAAAAGCGCCATAAAGGGCTCTGATTCTACCAAGCACTATTCATTTAACCGTAATTCCTCAACCATTCGCGCTATCAAAATTTTTTATTGTTCCTAAAAGATGACAAATTGCACTTTTTGGCAATATATGGTTTATTACAGTAATTTCTTGCTTTCTGTCCGCCAATCGCTGCTGTTATCTAGAGAGCTGAAGGGGGGAGCAGAGAGCAGATTAGAGAGAAGAAATTAAAAATGTATGGAGCGGTGGGACGGTGGGGTTCTGTTGGTAGCTCAGAACTCGACGACCCGACTGTTTAAGTTGATTTTTAATAAAGTAGGGTGTATTTTTTAAATGATAAAGACCTTTCTCTTTAGTTTATAACATTAACCTATAAATTATACGTTGCAGGAGGGAGCTAGAACAATACAAGACTTTCACAAACACAGTTTTGAAAGATTCAAAATATTGTCTGTTATTGTTATCAGCAAAATTGTCCAGATATGAACTTTTGCCAATTTTGCACACCCCTAGGCTGCATACATCTGCAAGAGGTAAGCTATTATTAGAGTAATAAGCACTTTTATGTGCATGCCCAGTGTGCGTGAATGGTCATGTTTCATGTGTTTATGGTCGTGTATAGTGTGGACGAAGAAATTTTTTGAAATGCCAGTATAGACGAGGATCATTTTCATTTTAAAATGCCTTTTTTTAAAGCAAATGCTTTAAAGGTAATGTAATGTAAACACCACCTTAGAAACCTTGCCTCTAGAGTTTACAGCATGGAGAAATGTAATCCCTGCCAAGAAGAGGAACTTCTCTCTGGAGATTGAAACTTGCAAGGTCAATTGAACCACCTTTGTGTTATTTGGCTGCTTGAAAAGCGGAACTAGAAGTTGAAATAAGTGCAAGATCACGTACGAGACTTCATGACAATCAAGAGTTTCTTAAATGGGTGACAAAATAAGCATCTAACCTATCATACTGCAATTAAGTAAGCTTACCAATTGTTACACGGTTTTCCTAAAAATACCATAGTAAAACTACGGTGAATTTTTCTAAGAGATAAGAGTTGTTTAAGCAAACTACTATTTCTTAGCACTATACTGGTTTTATAAACTCGCTTACTTGCAGACACTTCTGTCATAGCACCAAGCGCAGAGTACAACCTTATCCTTAGTTGTAAATAAGGGACACTGTGATCAGTACACTGAGTGCTCTAGTAGAGATGTACATATTTACACTACCCAAATAACAAGCAGCAGTGTTTGTTGGCTGTGTGAACCTTCAATCACAGAAGCTCACAGACGCTCAACTGGCCTTAGGCTGTTTAGGAATTTTTTCACACCTGGACAGATGCATGGATGGTTCTCACTTGGTTAGCATGATTAGATCACCAGCTTTCTAGATACTAGCTGCTCATTACTTAGGGCCCTATAATTTCCGCGATCACGGAATCGCGGACGGAATCGCGGAATTGGCTAATTAACACGGAATCTAGTATTAACGCGGAATTTTGCGGAATTTGACATATTTTGAATAAAATTATGTTTTTGTGTGGGAGACGAACGTATGTCTGGGGGAAATGCAGACCGGGGGAAGTAAATCTGGGCGACACGCCCCCTCCCGTCGTTTCAGACCCCCTCCAAAACACTGAAACCATGGCGACGCGGCTTTCCACGACTCTGCTTTCGTCAGCAAAAAAATTTAGAAATCCGACACTAAGCACTTAGTTCCGAGCAGGTCTCACATGACTTTTATGTGACCGGAGAACTGTTATTTTGGAAGTTTTGTTCACGGTGAGCGCAAAGATACATGCACTCTCTCATCCACGTCTGTCTCACTGTACCTCTCTCACGTGCACGTGTGTATGTGCGTGTGTAAATGCATCTTTTATAGTCATTAAGTAATCCTGTTATACAGTTTTCCCCCCAAATCATTTACATTTTAATCATTAACATTAAAGGCACACTCTTTTTATGACTAAAATAAAAGTAAAAGGTAAAAAATATAATTGCCAAAAATTAAAACGGATAAAACGGAATTTGCAAAAATTAAAACGGATAAAACGGAATTTGCTAAAATTAAAACGGAGAAAATGGAATTTGGGAAAAAATAAAACGGAATTTGGGAAAAAATAAAACGGATTTTATAGGGCCCTAATTACTGCCTCCATAGAAAGGCAGCTGTAGTAATGCCTGGCAGGAAGTGTTGAAATTACGGTCATGTTTCATGCATTACCTGTATGCGTTCTCTTGTGTCGCTGCAGCTCATCGGATCGCGTGAAGCGTTTCCCACAGAAGGACCAGGAGCAAACGAAGGGTCTTTCCCCAGTGTGCCAGCGCAAGTGTGCCCGCAGATGGGACGTTTTCCCATACACCTTCCCACATCCAGGAATATGGCAGATGTGCTGCTTTTTCTTACTTGGGTCACTGCTGAAATAAGAGCAGATAAGAGACACATTTTCAAATAAATGTACAGCTCAGCTGTTGTGTGGCGTCTATTGGTCATGAATGTACAAATATTTTCTGTTTACACTATGAAAAAAAACCCTATGATGATTATAATTAAGGCTGACTTGTAGACACAATATAAATGGTTTAAATCTAAACATATCTACAGAGTACATACAATTCAGTGACTATGTTCAGCGGTGCACAAAACAGGTACGCAGGTGTGCATGCGCGATTTAAATAAAAAATGTGCATCAGACACTGCTCTAAAAAGGCAATTTTGCGTACAAACGTTGCTGGAATTTTGTTACATAGTTACCTAATTTACTGCAACATAAGGGATTTCTCTGTGCATCATTGGTAAGATAATTATTACAAATGTGTCACTGTCCCAATTGGCCAATTTAAATATTTAAGCACAAAAAGACACAAAACAGATCTCAATACTTTAGAGGTGCACTCAATCAGCACTTCTCAAACAAAGCATGAGTAAAGCAAGAGCCCGATCCACATCTCAAGGCTTCAGACAGCACGCCAGTACAAGAAAATAGTAAGACAGCAAGCAGAGTTCATGTTTTCTTGCACTTGAGCAGACATTTTAACACAATATTATCTCAAAACGTAAACAGTCTTTTACACATTAAATGAATATAAGCAGTTGAGAAATTAAATGTGTGTAACAATATACTGGATCCGTGCACTTAAATAATAGTGGTTATTATTCACAAAGCCACAAATAATAACTCACATATAGAGCCCCCCTCTCCATTTGTTAGTAAATGAGACCAATTTGCTGTATTTTTACACACCAGTTTTATTAAACATTAATGTTTCTTAACAAAACAGTGAAAGTCGCTTACTATCTTAAGGATACGAAAAATAACATTTAAATCAAATGAGGTGATGCAAAAATGAGTACACCCTACAAAAAAACAATCTAATATTTTTTATGGCCTCCAATTTTTTTTTAAACAGCACTAATTCTTCTAGACATTGAATAAACAAGTTGACAACATAGTTACATCTTTTATTCTCCATTCTTAAACAATAACCTCTTTCAGATCCTGGATGGAGAATGATGTTCTGCTTGTCTTTTCAGAACTCCCCATATGTCTGAACAACTTTTACCCTGTGCTTCCTCTAATATGAATTAGTGACCTTAAATGTCTGTTTTGGGCCACAATCATGTTAAAAGATTGCCCGGTGACCAACAGCACAGAGTGATGGTAGCATCTTCTCTTTAAGTATTTCACAGTACATCTGTGTATTCATGATGCCGTCTATAAAAATCAACTCTTCGACACCTGCAGCACTCATGCAAGCCCACAGAAGAACACTGCCACCACCATGCTTTACTTTTGATACAGGGCTCCAGACTGCCACAAAATTTGAGAGTGTGCCACTGAATTTTACATCCGGTCGCACATGTTCGCAAATTTGACCTTTTTTGTGTTGTGACACTATATTTAAAACAGCACATTGCACTTTCTGCATCTATCATCAAAGTATTTATTAGTAATACAGTGTATTACTTAATAGAAAAGTGAATATTTGGTTAGCATGTTGATTTACGGTATGTGCCCCTAAATTTTCTGGTTGCGCCCCTAAAATTTCAGTTGGGGGCCACTGTGCTCCTAGTGAAAAAAGTTAGTCTGGAGTCCTGTGGTACCATGCATTTTTCATTGTACTCCTCACCTTTGCCACACCATACAGTTTGGAACACGTCAGAGCCACAAAGATTCATCTCTGTTACATTACTCCAAAGTATAGACAGTTAGAGACCCAATTGTTTTTACCTTTCTCAATATGAGCTCTAAAAAAAGTTTATTTGTGCATTAGCTTTACCTGTGGATTTCTCAGTGGATGACAGCCATGCATGCCTCTCTTTTGCTCTGTACGTCCGTCGTGTGGTGTCATGAGAAACACCCCAGATTGACTTTCTAATGATTAAGCCAACTGTGCTGAACTTACATGCTTTCAACATCTCTCATCACAAAACGCTCTTGATGAGGTGGTAACTTCACGTACTGGACATCACAGAGAGCTTCCCACAAGTCCATCCTTTTTGGATCCATTTCGTGACATTATTCAAACTAATTAGCAATGCTTAACTAATTATCTTCAAACCTTGACCATTTTGTGCAAAGAAATTATTTTATTTCTCATGTCTTGAGACATTTCTTTACCATGTGGTGCTATCCTGTCATCATTACATGAGAGTGGATTTTCTCTTTTAAATACCACTCTCAATTGCCAGTTATCCTGTGGCCACCTGTGTGACGATTCATTATATTCATCATTTCCTAGTGAATTCCTGTTAATTACACTTTTTTTAAAATTACACTTTATTTTACACATTTTTGCATCACCTCATTTGATTTAAATTAGTTATTTTTTGTATCCTAAAGATGGTCAGCGACTTTAACTCTTTCGTTAATAAAAATAAATGTTTAATTAAACTGTTTTAATCTGTCTCAAATTTACAAACAAATGGAGAAAAATCTTGATTTTCAAAGGGGGTGTATTCATTTATGCTGAGCACTGTAGTTGATAACAGATTTAAGAAATCCATAAAGGATTTACCAATGTCATACACAGGGGGCAGTTGTAGCCTAGTGGTTAGAGAGTCAAGCTTTTAACCCCGGGAGTGGACGGTTTAAGCTTTGAGCAAGATACCTGTCCCCCACTGCTCCCCGGACCATGGGAAAGCTGCCCACTGCTCTGGGTGTGTTTGTGTTCACTACTCACTGGGATGTGTTAAATGCAGAGGTCACATTTCCAATATGCATTGCCTACTTGACAAGCACGTCACATTCACTTTCAAATCATATTTAATGATTAAAAAAGCCTGCTTCATTAATACACAGGAATGAAATTTATCTGCATGATACATGACGTGTGTTTCAACATACCGTCCCTCTCCATCTTTGCAGTAGGGGCAGGTGCACGCTTCCCTTCGTGTGCGTCTGCTGGCTGGTGTTGGACTGCTCTCCACATTCTCATCCATTACACTGCTGCTGTCCTCCAGAGCATCTCCACCTGCATCACCTGCACAACCATACATGATCATTATTGACTATTCCCGTTTAATCTAAAGGGTTCCTCAAATTCTACCCTGGAGAGCCGGTGCCCTGCAGAGTTTAGCATCAACCCTGATCAAACTACCTGTAATTTTCTAGTGATCATGAAGACATTGATAAGCTTGCTCAGGTGTGTTTGATCAAGGTTGGAGCTAAACTCTGCATATTTATTTGTGGCAGCCCACCATAGTATCAACACTGGCCGTCACAAATAGATTTTTATGATTCCCATTTACATTTTTAATTTAATATCTTACTGTTAACTAATTGTAGAATTTCATGTGCTCAGCACCTCTCTCTTTCGCTCATATAGTGTACAACACCTCAAAAGCACCTCTTTCTCTCTCTCACATGACATCAAAATTCAGGGGTGCAAACTCGGAGGTGAAAAAGGTGACGAATAAACAAAGCGTTCACACACACACACACACACACGCACGCATATCACAGTTTATATATCAATTATAATTCGGATTTTATTTATTTATTAAATAAATCAAATTTGAAACTGTTAACATTAGTTAATGCACTTCAAATTAACATCACTTACTGTAATGACATTAACAAGAATTAATAAATGCTTATATACAATATACTGTAAATTTTTTGGTCATAATTCATTTATTAATGTGAACAAATACAACCTTTTTGTAAAGTGTTGAGATTTGTATTTCATATTATTCAGTAACTTGCATATAATAATTCAGGCTTTGTTCTGTTCACAGTCATAGCTCTAATACAGTATATGAACCCTGAACGAGCAAATCAAATCAAACTTGTGTACAATTCCGCATACAAATCTTATTCAGGTCAAATCAAGTTAAATTTACTACTTTTTAATACCTTCAGAATATTTTTAAAACCATCACGACACTGAATTGCAAGTGTTAATCAGCGACCTTTCTATTATTTACACAGATTGTGACATATATAACATACAAAAAAGAATAGACATGGATTAAAGTGAAAAAATTATTCTGACAAATGTTTTTCAGGCCAAGTCATATTCCTTTAACTAACACTTTATGTAGGCGAGACCAATAGCATTTCAAGGGGAGATTTTTTTGCCATAAATTCCATATTGAAGTCTCCTGTGGCATATATAGGTAGCTGTAGTTTGCAGGGCATTTTAGATTAAGGCGAAACAGCTAAATAACTCACTATATAAAAAGAAAACATGAATATCACCTTTAATGAATCTTTTATTAATTATTTATTAATTGTAAATGTATTTATTTTAGCATTAACTAATAATTTTTTTAATCAAAGTTGAAACTGTTAACATTAGTGAATGCACCATGAACTACCATCAATTACTGTAATGACATAAACAAGAATGAATTAATGCTTATATACTCTATATTTTTCATTGTTTGTTTATGTTACATAATGCATTTACTAATGTGAACAAATACAACTTTTTCATATCATATTATTCAGTACACATAAACGAATAATCCAGGGTCTGTTCTGTTCACACAACAGCTTACAGTCACAGCTCTAATACAGTAACATTATGTATGAATATAAACCCTGAATGAGTAACTCGAGTCAAACTTGTGTACAATTCGCACAGGATGTCTGTAACCATAGTGAGTGACAGATGTAAATTGAATGACTGAACCTTTATCAACAAAATATTATGTTACAATAGAGGCAGCGCTGATGTGCTATTTTATGCGCAATGTTTCTGCTGTTTACTTTCTTCTAAGACCTAAATGGTTGTGTTTATATGAGAATATTTGCAAAGACGGGATTTTTGAGGCATGTGTGTTATAAAAGGCCAATAAAGCGGCAAAAAATACTTACAACACAAGCTCAATGAGAAACGAATGTGCGGCTTGCGTGCTCCTCTGACACAGAAACAGCGGACGCATTTAGCACTGTTGTTTGTGTTTGAATGGCTTAAAATCACTTGTTTTTAAACTGCGGTGCTTAAATATATGTACAAATGTTACTTTTTGTGACCACATGCAAATGCAACTGCAAGAACCGACAGGTGGATGACATCAAAGTCCTGCAAGAGCATTTCTGAAGCAGTCTCCTCTTATGATTCCTCGTCAATCGCTCTCACGGGATTTGGATGTCATCTGCCTCTTGGTTTTTGTGGCGCCACATGAAGCTTACCCACGAGTTTAACAAACCCGTTGTATCAGCCACTGGCTAGATGAGCATAGCAGTCAAAAACGGGACACAAGTAATCACGTACGAGAGAAATCATTTACCCCCAAAATACAGGACCCCTAACGTTAGTCATACTGTGCAAAGACAGGCACGTTACCTGGTTTGGTTTTCTTATCCCACGAACTGAAAGGCTTGCAAATCTTCACCATTTCGCTAAGCCAAGTCAATCTCCATTGGTCTTTTACACCTTTATCAATCTTCAAAACATCGGAGCCTTCCTGCTTTATAAGTTTGACCATGCTAGCTAAAATAAAGTTTTACCTCAGCTTAACGTGATACAGTCAGAAAACCCAGAGTGGATCCGGTGCGTAGGGATAACAGAACACTTACAGTGGAGAGAGGAACATGATTTGGCTCCACTCCAGGCTTTGATCACATACCAGAGACGAAAGATCTTTGATTACGTGCCCAGATATGCTAAAGCCCATATTTAAACGAACTAATCCGAACGCAGATAGAATTTCAATCAGAATAGGACACTGGATAGTCTGTAAAAATAATACCTAATTTGGAAAAAAATAATACCTCTGAGACCACATTTAACACTTTTAATGGCCTTAAATTTGACAATTTTGATTTATCACTTTTTAATACTTTTTAAAACCCAGCGGACACCCTGTTATTAAAGGTAGATAAGTGATTTAGTTAAAGGGATAGTTCACTTTAAAATGAAAATTTTGTCATAATTTACTCATCCTCATGTTTATTTAAACCTGTATGAATTTCTTTTTTCTGATAAACACAAAAGAAGATATTTTGAGAAAAGATGGTAAACACACAGCAGATAGTGACCATTGACTTCCATAGTAGGAATAAAAAATATGATGGAATTTAGGGGTGGGCGGAATGACCAAAAATCTATTCCACGGAATGAATCATTTTATTTCACGGAACGGTATATTTCACGGTATACATGTTTTTCAGTTTATATTGTTTTTTATTATAAAAATGTACAGAAATTTGCCACTTACTCTAGCTTTTAACTAAATGCTCACCGCAGTTTTAAATTATGAGCAATTTAATGTTAAAAGTGAAAATACCCAGAAGATAACATCAGATTAAGTCTTGATGAGACAGAATCTCGTTTATAATTGAGTTTTTAATTTTGTAGACTATTGAAGCTATAGTATGCCTTCATTGTATTTTGTATTTATGCATAGGCTACATTACATTAAAAATAGGCAATAATGAACAGGTATAAACATGCAAAAACCTGGATGAATACCTAGCTTATATGATAGACGAACTCTAGATATTATAAATATGACAGGTGCTTTGATGTGATGATCATGAAGTCTGTTTTAAGGTCTTGACGCCCTTTACTTACTATTAGACCTTAACATTTGCGTCTCCTTCACGTCTTTCCGATCTATATATGTTTGAATAATCAAATGGCGCGTCAAACTACATCGCTCCAGCAGTGCACGTGTCACTGATATAAACGCGAGTTTTGTCTTAGCTTGCTTAAAGTTAAAACATTACAACTATTAGCATTATGTTCGAGAAGAACCTTTTATTAGGCGTCGCAGCTCCTTGCTTGTGCAGACCTCTGCACGCGAGAGACCGGCCGGCTGCTGCATGAGCACAGACAGAGAGAGAGAGAGAGAGAGAGAGAGAGAGAGAGAGAGAGAGAGAAAAAGAGCGAGCGAGCGAGAGTCTCGCTGCAAAAAATTACAGAAATAACTAGTTTATTTTTTATGAGGGAATTATTTTACTTGTTTCTCCGTCACACCAAGTCTAAAAAGCGTGAGGGCAGCGTTAGCCACGCCCACTTATTTGCATTCCGCGGAATAGACGGAATAGAAAAATCTATTACGTCTGACATTTTATTACGCGGTTACGGAATATACCGTCATACCGCCCAGCCCTAATGGAATTTATTGAGTACCGTCAACAGTGTGCTTAGCCATCATTTATCAAAATATTTTCTTAGTCATTTATCACAATACTTCCAAAATATTTTTTCAGACTATCCTCGAGCTGAGGCAAACTATCCCTTTTGTTTAAAATATAACCCGCTGCATCTTGGCGCCTCTCTTACTCTCACGCACATGTCTGAAGTCAGATCACCAAGTAATAATCCTGTTTATGATATGCATTTCAAGGAG
Organism: Misgurnus anguillicaudatus; assembly: GCF_027580225.2. Classification (NCBI taxonomy): domain Eukaryota; kingdom Metazoa; phylum Chordata; class Actinopteri; order Cypriniformes; family Cobitidae; genus Misgurnus; species Misgurnus anguillicaudatus. Next base: position 7,866,927 of record NC_073350.2, read on the forward strand.
TTGTAGCAGTACCGTACTTTCCGGACCATAAGCCGCATCATTCAAAACGTCATTAAGACAAAAATTACTTAAGTCACAGTGGACTATACATTGCGCTTATTTAGAAAATTATTTTAAAAAATCCAACCCGAAAATCATTTAATCTGAAAAGACCGAAAAAATACCTTGTGTTTAAAATTGGTTCCGCTGGAGCAATGATTTTAAAAGCACGCCTGAGAGGTATTTTTTGCCTGCTTGGCAAGCCAACCAGACGTGACATGGGGGCGTGGCAGCATCGACGATCCCATGTTTTAATTTGAAGTTCGAGGTTGTTACTTAAAGCAACACCAAAGAGGTTTTTTTACCTTAAAATAACGTTTCCAAAAAAGTTTCAGTGGTTCATCCACTCAAAACAGGGTAAACGGCACTTTCACATTCGCTTTGCAGCCCTCTATCGGCCAAAACCGCACTAAAGAAGTTTCCAACCGTCGGGTAGCGGTCCTGTAGTTCGAGTGAAAACTACAAAAACTTGCTTTACGGCAGACCTACAATCCAATCAGAGCCAGCCATGCTGCAGTATTTATGACAGTGGTAATGAACAATTACGCTTCTAACCTGTAGGGGGAGCAAAGAGCCAGAGTTCTTTAGTGTTGCTTTAATTTCGATCGATTTAAAATCGAAATCGTGGCACCCTTAGGAATGAAAATTATTTGTTATTAACAAAATAAATAAGCCTTTATGTTATGAATTAAAGGCTTCTTTAAAACAGATTCTTAGCTTGTGGTTCATAACTATTTCTATGAAAACCCAACAACAAATAAACAAATACAAACGTACATTAAAGGAAATGAACCCTTTATTAACCAGCGTTCATTTTCACTTTTGCTTTGTCCTGTCAGGGTTGCTAGATCTGCATAACAAAACCAGCCCAGTGGTAGGGATGTGCATGCATGTCATTTTTTCATTTCGATTAATCCATTGGTCTGAAAAACGAGTACCCGATTAACTGAGAGCGGGGAAATCAAGGGGCGGGGCATATGCGTCACGGTGAAAATGAAAATATTTTTATTAAAAACACTCAAATAATACTTAATTTTGAAGAAATTATGACAGAACAATGAACACATACTAGATTAATAATTAAAGGTTGTTAACAGAAACCTTTAACAGGAATAGCTGCGTAATGAAGTGAAACTAAACAGCGCTTTCTATATGACCCACTCTACTGTATTACATAACGTGCACATGAGGCATGTTCGGCTGTACAGAGTTGCATGGATCGGCGGGATTGCCGCGGCGGGAGTGTGCATAGGAAGTTGTCTTATCTAGTTGAATGGTACTGATGTCATACGCCGGTCTGTGCAGCTTACTTCGACATCAAACACAATGTCAGACACGCACCCAAGTCTTTAACACTACAGGCACTTGTAACGCTAACCAGATTTTCAATTGCCATCGTAACCACAAAAAAAATAAAAAAATAAATAAATAAACCCACACAAGTATCGTTTTCGTGTTCTGGTACTTGAACAATCAATTACTCGTGCCCATCCCTACCCAGTGACCATTTAAAATTAGTCCAAATGCATTCCAATGACTTTCACAGCCCAAATACCAACAACTAATCAACAAAATCTTTTCATCTCTAACCCAGGATGAAACACGCTGGTTGAGCTGTGAGAAGAAGCAGCAACTGATAAACATGCAGGTCCGTTATATGAAGAAAAACTGCCTGACTTTAACTATGAGCAGATGTATAAAGCAGATGCGCATTCTCCTAGGGTGGTGCAGGAGCATGCAATGTCATTCGTTGACAACAAATTTCATTATTGATTTTATCGATTGGTTGTTGCAGCCCTAGGTGAAAGTAGAAAACGTAGACAAACCTGTATTATTGGTGATGGTGATTGGAACGCCCTGCAGCTGATGCATCTGCAGCCCTGTGTTGCCAAGAGTGTTCAGGTTAATGGTCTGAAGGCCGGACAGCTGCATGGTTCCTGCTGTACCAGCTGCCGGAAGTGGCGCCAGCGTGATCTGTGCATTAGCAGGGCTTTGCAGCTGAAGGGTCTGCCAGCTGATCTGACCATTTGGACCTACGGTACGGATCAGAATGGGGCTACCGTTTGCAATGGTCTGGATCTGAACGTTCTGCACTCCATCCTGAGACAGCGTTTGCGTTGCAAACACCTGACCACCGGCTGAGACGGCACTTTGCGGAACAGCTTGCAGGACCTGCTGCGGTTGGATGACAATCTGAGTTTGACTGGCCTTCTGTCCTTCTCTGTTATCATTCTGGAAGCTTTTCCCCATCTCACCTTTACTGCTCTGAGTTAGCGTAACACCACATGATGTGGTTGTCTGTGTGCTGCTAGTAGGGCAGTACTCCACCTGGCTCGAAGACGATACGTTCTGAAACAGCTGAGAAGTTCCTAACGTTCCTCCGGAGCTCACATCAACTCCGGCACCAGCAGAAGTACCAGAACCAACTGGGAGAAGAGTGATGTTAGCATTCAACGGGACGGGCATGTTGGTAAGAAACTGCGTCTGCCCGGGCAGCACAGCATTACCCAGACTGATGTTCTGCAGAGGTATGGCTTGTTGAAACAGACCTGGAACAGTTAATATGTTACCAGGACCAGCGGCTCGGTTGGTGGAGGCAGCAATGAGCTGCTGACTGCCATTGGGCGAGGACACAAGCTGAAACTGTCCCGCTGTTGCGGCTGACATATCCTGAGGTGTCTGTGTAAACTGGAGCTGTTGTCCATCCACAGTCTGAAACTGTGGGATCACCTGATACTGAATATTTGGCATTACCCCCGAGAGGGTCGTGAGCAACTGCTGACCTTGAAGGTTTTGCGAGGATGCCATTACATACTGCTGTTGCGGAACTGCAGTGCTTGTGGACGTCGTTTGTCGACCTTTATCATCTCCTGTGTGTGGAGTTGTGCTACTGGAGCTGATGACAGTCTGAGTGCTGGTCGGGACGATGTGCCAACCATTACTGGTCTGAGATAGATGGGGCTGCTGGAGGTCCATTTGTTGCTGCTGTTCTACTGCATCGCTTTCATCAATCCGGCTGCAGGTGGCTGCCAACAGGGCTAAAGGAGACGGCTGCTGTGAGTCCTACAAAGAAAAAACATTTTCAAGATTCCAGATAGCAGTTTTTCTGTCTATAACAGTTTTTCTATGCTATTCTTTACAATGTAGGACAAATGTATTTATCACTGAAATCAAGCCCTTATTCTATAGACACCAGATCATCACCTATTGCAAAACAGTGGCATTTCATGTGAAATTTATGTTTGCCTTTACATGTAGTGTGTGTTAGGGCTTACTCCCAACCCCAATATACATGAGACTATGGGCCAGATTTACAAAACAGGGCAATTAGTAGTGTGTGATCGCAATTTCGAAAAAGGCAATAGGAGTGAACATTTCTGCTCTATGATTTACTGACAGGGCGCAGGTTAAAGGACACAGGTGCAAAAATCTCATTTCCATAATGACCAATGCAATCAACAAAGAGCAGCGCAAATTAACAGAGTTTAAGATTTTAGCATTTTAGGCACTAAATAGAGGCACAAACCTTAGTAAATTGTGTTGCGTGATAGGGCTGGCGATTAATCAAAATCGAACCGCAATCGCGATGTGAAACGTTGCGATTAGCAAATCGCGAAAGGATGCGATATGATGCGATTTCAGAAATATGCAGAGAGGCTTTGTGACAGTCTAACCAATTGAGTGAGCGCAAGTATGGGTGTGCTTTCTCCGTGAGAGGCACGTCAACCAAAACAGCGCTTCTCCTAAACTGACGAGGGGTTTCAATTTAAAGCATGCGCGCAGCCTGTCTCTCTCAATGCTTGTTAAATACTCGCGCCTGGTTCCGCATCACAAGAGTTTTCGCGCGCGTCTTCCACAACAGACAAGGTGTTTAAACTTGACGCACATGCGCAGACTGTGTCTCTATGCTTATTAAATACTCCCGCCTGTCTCCGCAAGTCCGCATCGCAAGACTTAACGTCCGCGTCTCCCAAAACGGATGATGCGTTAAAACTTTACACACACACGCCCAACAATGCTTACAAGCCCGGCTCCTTATTTAAAACAAACTAAAATACCATTTAACTGGGTTGCTAAAGCCACTTGAATGAAATGACATGACATTGAACGCATTTGGATTTTATATTCAATTCCCAAATGTAGCTATTCAATATTTTGATAGTTATGAAGTTGAGTATTAGTTCTTTGTTTACAAAAAACAAACATGCATACAAATCTTTCCAGTAAAACTCAGTCACCCATTTAAATATTTTAACTTGTTGTTAAAGTTGCAGCTATAATGAACCCACTTATTTAAATACTGTTACAGTGTTAGTCCAAGCTAAAGACCATTTTACATTTCATACAATAAGAAGTGTTAATTATATTAAAGAGAAAAATTCCTACAAATGCATATGCTATATGGTCAGTCACAAAATGTCAACGCTTTCTTAGAGCCTTATTTTTTCATGGCGAGTCTTCTGTCATTTTTTAAGGGCAAAAGAGACGTTTGCACTGTCACATGCTGCTAGTAAACCTGGCCTTAGGTCAATAAGCAGCTATCTTCTTTCCACCTATCAGGGTTCATCGATCTATCGGCAGGGCTCAACAGTGCGAGCAATTCACTCAGCATTTGAAAATGAGTTATAATGAATTTTTGGTTTTCTCTAAGGTATTCTGCCGCATGTGTTGTACGCGGAACGTCCGCATGCAGCCCAATTTTTGAGACCGTGTGGACGACAACAAAGCCTCCTGATGACGAAAATAAGGTCATGCAGGTGGGGCGCATACATTTTGGGCTTAAAGAGCCTACTTCATCCAATCAAGGAAATAAGCTTGTTTTTCTTAACAAAAACACGTAAAATAATATAAACACAGCACCCATAATTTAGTTTTTATGAATGTTCTGCAAGTTAACACAGACAGAAAGAGACAGACACAGACAGACAGACAGACAGAGACAGACAGACAGACAGAGAGATGGCCACCAACCCGTTGATCACCATTTTTTGAGATTTCCCCTCTAGTCCCCGCAAGTAAGAGAAAAAAATAAGTAGGTTCAGACCCGGACCATCAGAACCACAGGAACAATTCCTGGCAGCCTTGTGAATAATTTGCCCTGCTGTCAGTCAGCTATTTTATTTCATTTATGTACCAAAGTCACATTTTTTCGAATTTGGCATTCAATCGAAAAATCATCAATTAGTTTAGCCTCTGCAGCACGTATAGTGTGGATTGGTGAATGGATGAGTCATAATTTGACAATTTTTCGGCACAGCACCATGACATGCTTTATCCTGTATTTTGTATACACAAAATATAAAATAAAAAAGCACATAAGAACATTGCTTTGTGGGCTGCATGTAAATGTTTCTTCAACTACATTAAAACATGAAACGGAAACACGTTCTTCACATTTAGCAGCCTACTGAATGATAAGCTGTTCCGTCAGTGACTACGTTTACATGTACACAGGGTCCGAAATTAACACCCGCCAAGCGCCAAATGCGGGTAGATTTTCAGTTTGGCGACTAAATTCAAAAGGCTACCCCGCCACACTGGCGGGTGATTTTCATACCAAAATATTAATGCAATATAATGTGTTTGCCAGTAACTAATCTGGGAACGAGGTGAGCTAGCCACTGAACGTCTCTACGCTCCAAGTCTCGCACTAGAGACGGTCTGTTTCTAGCTAGTACTGCAGGTAACTTGCGGTCTGCAGCTAATGCTATCTGCTGCATATTAGCTATCAAAATGCATCCCCGCCCTGCCCGTCGGGCTATCTTGACTTATAGGGGGGGAAAAATATATTTAAATGCTTATGCATTCTTTCACAGATTTGGATGGGTAATAATGGTGTATGAAATTCAAGCATTGTGTATTTAAATTACGTTTGAGCACGCGCTCGAGTTTTACTTTCACTTTCGCGATCGCGCGAAAAGACGCAGTACAGGAAGCGATCCGTCATGATTTGTCATGGATTTGTTGGGCAAATCCTTCAACTTCGTCCTATCAGTCATTACTATCCTCACGTAAGAAAATTAAATCTCTCGCAGCAAGCTTTAAAGTGATATAGATTGTACGGGCAGTGAAGAGAGTGACTCTGTGCACAATCGCTCTTAAAGCGACAGTAACCCCTGTTTTTCTGATCGAAAAAAGATCCTATCTCTAACTGGATGATCCAAACTGTGAGTTTTGTGACCCACTAAACCACTTTTAAATGGTGAGTATATCTGGTGTGGGGATGAGCAGGAAAGGTTGGTTTACATGGAAATCCAGTCTTTTTGTTTGTTAAAAAAAAACAACAGCATCAAAACAACAACAAGAATAGCAGATTAAACATTGTGATTAGAGGCCCTATTGGCTTTGTATTGGCAAAATTTGGCCTGTGGTAAAACTAATTAAATAAGCCTGTGCTATGCCCACAAAGTCAAGTGGTATTTTCTTATCTGTGACTTCAGTTAATATTTCAGATTCAGAATATGATAAATAGATATTTCACTTCGGTTAGAAGAAAAATTTTAACTGATGATTGATATGTACTGAAAATTGATATATGTTTTGATAGATGTTTTGTCTTAATATTCTACATTAAAAGTAATGTATTTTTTATGCGGGTTACCAAAAACTGAAGAGTGCCTGCCCGAAGGGCTACCAGGGATTTTGAAATTTTGCGAGCCCTGCCATGAATACAGCAAATGAAATTAATGTACTTGTGACAAAAAAAGGCTGTTTATTATTCTGGCCAGTAAAAAATATGCTTGGCTGGTGGATTTTTTCATCTACCAGTCCCTGTGGCAGGTGAGCCAAAAAGTTAATTTCGGACCCTGCATGTACACCAATAATGCGATTATTGACAGTAATCAGAGTAAGGACTTAATAGCGGTAAGATGTTTACATGACACTACCGTAACCGCTTCACTCCATGCAGTTTTTATTTTCTGATTATTCGCTAATGATTGTGTTTATTATTTACACATGGCCAAATTCTGGTGGGGATAGAGGTTGTGCTACTTTATAATTCAGAGGTTTGTTGCCTTTCTTGTGTATCGTCATTGTCACGAGTTTGAGTAACGCAGGTTTATTTTCTGCATAGCTTCATATATCAGACTCAGGAGAAAACATGTATTGAGTCCGCGCGCATCTCTTTGGGGCAACTTTTTGACAGGCGTATTTCAACCTGACTATGAATCTTGCACAAAGCACCATCACGGTGCGCGTTTCATACATTTTTAATTGCGAGCGATAGTTTTGTCAAAGTTTATAATGCAGACGCGGTGTGGTGTCATTTGCCTGTTGAGTTAGCGCTTTAAATCGGAACCGCGTGAAACAGCTGTCCAAGTTCAGAAATATAACTTCGATGAGACAATGTCGCACTGATTCTAAAATAACTTTCTAAAAGAAAGACACACATGCCTATAAGATTTACCTGTTTTATGATGCCTTTTCTGTCGCTACTGCTGCTTCCTGAGTGTACATTTATAATCTTCAGATATTTTATGTTGGTCCGCTTGCTAAACTGAACGCGTGCCTTCGCGGCCACGCACGTGCACAACTTAAAAGGGACATGTAACGTTTTTTGTACATATATTATACGTTTTTAGCAAAAAATTGCTTGTGGTCAAACATCATTTGGCGGACCCCCTGCAGTTCCCCTGCGGAACCCCGGTTGAAGACCCATGGGGTAGACTATTCCTTTAAGGGAACATTGCTTTGTTTTATAAGTCGTAATATTTTTTGGCATATTCCATTTTTGGCTTTTGTGCGTACTTAGACTTTTAGTAAGGATCCTAGGCACATTTTTATAAATGAGACCCCTGGGGCCTCATGTATAAAAACTGCCAGATTCAAGTCTACTGCAGCAGCGAAGCTCAAGAAAACATGGAAAAAAACTTTAAAATTTGCAAGTGCCGTATGCTCAAGGAAATACATCTAATATGACGAGTCACTTGCGCTGTCATCACCAGGGTGGTGTTAATAACACACCAGGTGAGACAAAAGCAGCACACATTGCCTTCTGTGTTTAAATGTTAACAAACTGATCTTCTTGCAAAAAAAACAAAAAACAAACATAGAATATAAAAAGTAACCCAGTGTTCTGAGCTATTTTATGTTCATTTGAAGTGCACAGTAATGTTGGTACATGTAGTATAATAATACAAGTGCTCTTAAGTGAAAATGTTGATTTTAAAAGTAGAGGTTAAAAACTGCTTAGGTTTTTATTTTTGTAAAGAAGCCTGTTGTGACCAAATTGTTAGGTGTTTGTAACCCAATAAATAATTTTATTTTTTTTTAATCTGACAGTAGCCTTTTTGTCCACATAAACATACATACACCGAAACCGTTACACGCACCGAACCCTGAATTATTTGAACCGCTTAACCTAACACCCCTAAAATGACTCAAAACACCTGAGCAAGTCCACAACAGAATGGCTTCAGAAAAACAAAATCCGCCTTTTGGATTGGCCAAGCCAGAGCCCAGACATAAACCCAATAGAGATTCTATGGATTGACTTGAAGAAAGCCATAGACATGAGATGTCCAAAGAATATGACAGAGCTAAAGCAGTTCTGCCAGGAAGAATGGGCTAAAATTCCTCCTTAACGATGTGCAGGTCTGATCCAAAGCTAGAGGAAGCACTTGGTTATTGCTTCCAAGGGAGTGGTCAACCAGTTATTAATTACCAACGTATTAATATTAAAGGTTCGCTTACTTTTTCCACTGCTGTTTTGAATGTTGAATAAATGTGTTCAATAAAGAGATGAAAGATCAATGTTGTGTGTAATTATTTTTAGACACATAATGTTTGTCAATACCCTTGACTTAGACGAAAAATAGATCACATTTTATGACAAATTTATTGAGAAAACAATGAAATTCCAAAAGGTTCATATACTTTTTCTTGCCACTGTATCTAATCTTAATGATTTAAGAAGCCTCTAAACACGATATATTACTAAAACCTACCAATTATACATAAACTTATTTTTTATTATTTAAAATTGTTATAATATTATATGTAGTAAAAACAATTGATTTGTAAAATCAGTTTCTGCATCATTCTCATTTCATTTACTACTACACAGCGTTTAGCAGTGGATGTCGCCAGTAGGGATGTTGCAATTACAGAATTATCCCACTGGTTAATCAGCGCATAACAAACCGGGTGATACCGGTATCACCGGGAGAGAGGGGCTAATAAATGTGCATGCAGCCGTCCACATTTTACTTTCAATTTTGAATTAGAGGCAATTGTTTAAATGCAGCGTTTGCGTACACTGTGTTGAATCACTTATGAGTCCACGTGCAACGCAAGGGCAACAATTGTTTTAATTAAGTGCTTGAGCCAGCAGGGCTTGACATTAACTTTTTGAGGAACTTTTCCTTCGGACAGGTAAATTTGTGTTTCACTTGTCCATGCACAAAAGTCACTTGTCCAGATAAAGATTTATAATATAATGTATTTTTTGTGTTTTGCTTACAGTGGCGGAGCAAGGGATTTTTCATAGGGGTGGCCAGGCAGGGACCAGCAGTTACTCTGGGGTGGCATATAAAATCTATATTATCCAACCTTAAATTACTTTTAAGTATTATAGGTGTGTTAATCACAATAATGTAAAACGTACAATTGCTACAATACTTTAATTTTTATTAAAATGAATTGAGATCAACATACAATTTACAGTCATAATTCAACCTAATGTTTTTTTAAACAATTTAATCAAATAAAACTTTTGAAATTTACTTTGAAACCAGAATTTATATGTCCCATTGCTGAAAAAACTAGAGAGACCAGAAAATCATGTGAATTTTGTAGGCCACTGAAATGTATTTTACTAAGATTCATTTGGCTGCTTCTTGCTACTCTTTCTGAACAAGGATGCTATATCTGCTGCCTTTCTCTTCATTTTTCCCACATTTCAATGCTTGTCTGACTTTAAAACACTAAAGCAAAATATTAAAACATTACCATGTTTTAAAAAACGTATTAGGATAAATGTATCTAGATTATCTGTTATGTATAAAATCAATCTTAATCCTAGCATTTACGCTGTAATGTTTGTGTGGGATTTTGAATGTACAGTGACGAACTCTGTCAGATTCAAATCAGCTGTCGCGCAGCGCACACACATATAGGCGTGCTAAAAGAGAGATTCTCATTATAAAACAGATTCTTAAACAAGTTTTTAAGCCCATTATGTGTTTTTACCAAACTTTAGAAGAGAAAAAACACGGACTTAAATCGGCTTTTTTGACACACAGTGAAGTCATTTATATTCACACCGGAGCTTGAAGAAACATCACTCTCCACTCCACGCCGTCCCGCGACTCCCGCCCCTCCGTGTTCGGCGATCAGGTTCAATGCGCGCGCAGCTTGTTTAGTAACAATAACAGTAACATGTAAACGTGTGTGTGTGTGTCGGCATGCCGCGCTCTCTGTTCAATATTCCGCTCGGTGTTTGCGCTGCGCGTTCTGCTCTGTCGTTAACGGCACATAACGTTAGGAACACTGTTTGAAATTTAACTTGTCCTGTCGAACAACTAATTTTCTCTTACACTTGTCCTACAAAAAATCCACTTGTCCCGGACAAGCCTTAATGTCGAGCCCCGAGCCAGTGTGCGCAGGCAACCGGATCTTCCTGCATACAGCATTGTGTTTAAGCTCTGTCCGTTAAAGGTTTATATTTAACTGCGCGATTTGCAGTGTGACAGGGTCGGGGTCTTTATGTTAAACGGGCCGGGTGTGGAATAAAATTGCTGCTGATGTCGGATAACTGGTCGGGTGTTCTGTCAATCACAGCGGTGCGGATTATCAAACAGGACTGTGCATGACTTTGCAACAGCTCTGTAACGCTAAACACTAGCACGAACTTGCACACTACATTAAAACTACAATTAAAGACTTACGTATTTTTTAAGAAAATACAGTTTATATCAAACATAGAAAAGCAATATGCTATAAATATAAGGAAAAGTAAATGACAGCATGAAAATTATAAAATACATGCTAGTTTACTGTAGCATAGTACTGTAGCATATATTCTACAAGCTGTGGGGGCAGGGGGCGCCCATGGTGATTATAAATGTACATTATTTTTTAAAATGTAGAATATATGCTACAGTAAACTAGCATGTATTTTTTTATAATTTTCATGCTGTCATTTACTTTTCCTTATATTTATAGCATATTGCTTTTCTATGTTTGATATAAACCATAATTTCTTAAAAAATAAGTTTTATAGCTTCGTACGGATCTTTAATTGTAGTTTTAATGTAGTGTGCAAGTTCGTGCTAGTGTGAAAAGTCATGCACAGTCCTGTTTGATAATCCGCACCGCTGTGATTGACAGAACACCCGACCAGTTATCCGACATCAGCAGCATTTTTATTCCACACCCGGCCTGTTTGACATAAAGACCCCGACCCCGTCACACCGCAAATCGCGCAGTTAAATATAAACCTTTAACGGTCTTCAAGACAGAGCTTAAACACAAATAAGCACAGGGCCATTTAAAAACTGCTACCTATCAGAATCGAGTCGAATTTTGTCTTGGATGTTATAGTTAACTCTTGCCTATTGAGTCCCGACCTGCATCTATAACGCAAATGACACGTTAATATTATTATACCCGTTACATCAAATATTATGCGGTTCACCCGACCCTGCTGTCTGAAACAGATGAAACAGTTTCACCTTCTGCCTCAAGTTTTTATTACCAACGTCCTTCTCTTCCCACAGGAATAATGTAAGTTTCCTTCCAAACAGATTCGAATGTCTTGCAGTCCCATATGAGTAGTATTCAGTATTTAACCTTTTGTTTTTGAACTAATATCTTATCATTTAATGTGAAACTTTGTGAGTGTCAATCCGAAGAACGGAAGATTGACAGCTGAGCGGTCAGCAGCGCGCTGCGCTTATAGCATATATTCTGAATAACTAATGGCTTGATAACTTAATAATATGAGTACAGTGATTCCAAAAGAATGTCCAAAAACTCGTAATATGTTAAATCGAAAGTTTAATCATGTCATTTCTCGCAGCCCTGCGCTACGTCCGTGTATATGCACAGGTCAACAGCATACGCGTGATGACCTTGCACATTAAATTACCCTACATTTATTGTCATACAGATAAAAGTAAAACAACATTCGAAACTGTAAATTGTGTATTTTAATTTGTGTGAACTCGCGTATGAGAAAACGTATTTAAAATCATTAAAAACATGACGTGCTTTCTGCTGCTTTGGTTTTAGAGCGCGTCACAAAAAAAAGAACAGAAACTCAAATACTTTTATTTGTTTTGTCAATCTGATAATTATTTAAGTGTAACATATTTCATGTAGGCTTATTTACTTATTTATTTATTTTTTAAACAGAGACGTAGCCTAATCATCATCTGTTGATTTAAATATATTTGTGCATGAAACTAAACCCATGGGGGAAGATATGATATTTTAGATGATTTATTTATAAATGATTGAACAAAGCAAATCCAGAAAGGAATTTATTTCTTTAAGACAGCCAGCCTGGCAAGCCGGACATTTCGGTAGCTTTATTTTGCGAGCTGCCGCCGTGGGTTTTGTCTAGAAGGTATACAGCAAATGCCGAAAAGTTTAGGATTAGATTTGGAGGTAGGATTATTAGGATGAAAACAGGGCTCTGTCTAAATGATATACAAATACATCCTACAATCCTGTGAAATTTTGTGTTTAGAGTTGGGTTTGGGTAAAGGATTAGTCAGGGCTCTAGACTAACTTTTTGCACTGGTTGCACTGGTGCGCCTAACATTTTTTCTTAGGTGCACCAGCACAAAAGTTAGGTGCACCCTAATTTTTGACCGCATCGGATTTATAGTTCACCCAAAAATGAAAATTCTGTCATAATTTACTCACTCTCATGTTGTTACAAACCTGTATAAATGTCTTTGTTCTAGTGGACATGAATGAAAATATTTTGAGGAATGTTTGAAACCAAACCATTCATGAGCCCCATTCACTTCCATAGTATTTTTTTTCCTATAAGTGAATGGGGCTCATGCTTGGTTTGGTTATTAACATTCCTCAAAATATCCTGCTTCGTGTCCATCAGAACAAAGAAATGTATACAGGCTTGCAACAAAACGAGGGAGAGTTAATGATGACAGAATTGTCATTTTTGGGTGAACTGTCCCTTTAACACTGCAAGTTTAGCGCCCATGGTGGTTTAATACAAAATATAAACATGTAGGCTATTTTATAATTTTCCTTATACGAGTCATGCACAGTTCTGTTTGATAACCCGCATCAGCGCAATTAAAATAACACTTGACCCGTTATCCGACATCAGCATCAATTTATTTCATACCCGCCCGTTTTACATAAAGACTGCGACCGGCCGCTCCGCAAATCGTGAAGTAAGTAGAAACATTTAAAGATCTTCATGCAGAACATTGACAGAAATAAGCACAGGACCATGACTGGACAAATATATTAAAATTTAATGTGAAACTTTGTGAGGGTCGGCAGATTGACAGCTGAGCGGTCAGCAGTGTTTGAACACTCATAAGCGCTGCGCTTATATTTATACCTTTTAAATTGATGATATGATTGCAGTGATTCCAAAGAGATGTCCAAAAAACTGAAGTAGAATGTTAAATGTTTAAAGTTTAATGTATTTGTCTCGCTGCCTAACGTAAACCCACGCCGGTGATGGCATGAAACGCGTAATGAGATTGCATAAAAAAGTTTTTTGTGCTGCATCGGATTTGGAGCGTGTCACACAATAAATAAACTCATATAGGCTATATGCTACTTTTGAATTCGTTTTGTTAATTTGCTAATATTTAAGTTAAACACATTTCATGTAGGCTTATTTATTTTATTATTTTTTCACAAAAGAAAGATGTAATCATCATGTTCTATTCATTTTAATGCTTTTTGCGCTTAAACTAAACCCTTGGGGGAATTATTTATAAATGAATCAACAACGCAAATCAAGGAATTAACTTATTTCTCTATTTAAGACAGTCTGGCAGGGCGGTGATAGCGATACAGCAAACACCGAAAAGTTTATAGGATTAGATTTGGAAGTAAGATTATGAAGAAAACAGCGGTCCTGACATTCAAAAGAATAATGCTTTGGCTCTGACTCGATTGTAAGAGGCTCATTACCTAATTCCGTCTTCTGGTTCGGACCTGATGTGACGGGAGGTTGATGTCAGAGCATTGGTTATGATCTTCGGACGGATCAGGCAACTTAACATTTAAACTTAACGAAAAAGTTGTGAATCGTTCTTTTCCTCTTCTCTTCTCTTCCGCGGCTACATTCACTCTGTTTATCTGACGGACTCACCCCTCTCTCTCTCTCTGACTGGAGCGCACACGCATTTTTAAACGTACACACACGTAGGTCTGGACCATGGCTTTTTCCCTCGAACTCCTGGTCGCACCAGTGCGACCTGATATTTTTTTAAGTCGCACCATTGAGAAATTAGGTCGCATGTGCGACCAAATTGGTCGCACTCTAGAGCCCTGTTAGTCCTCATCCGGCGAGATTTTGTTTGCCGTATCCCTTCTATCCACAACCACAGGCGTGGCGGGCCGCCACGGTAGAATGTATATAGCGGAAACACTGTGACGTATGCACCCTGTATATGCGACCTCCGCAGGCTGTAGCCTAGATGAGAAATGGCCAGCATCTGCTCTTTCTTTCTCTCCCTCTCTCGCGTGTTCATCAAAACAGATACAGAATGGTACAAGGTCGGAAGACCAAATCCTATCCAGCGAGGAAATGTTTTCCGTCTAATTTACAGAAACGTTTTGTGATGTCAAGCTGGGATTGTGTCCATTTCCGCTAAATACCTGAACGTATAATGCCTCATCTGAACCAATTACTTTTAATAAACGATTGAAACTACTGATCTGTACAACAGTGAGTGCATTTACATGCACAGTCTTATGCCGCTTATGCTTAATAAACGGTTAACACGTGGGGTCATTTAAACGCATAAAACTGTTTCCTTTAATCGGGGAAAGCCCATAAACGGCGTAAGCAAAAAACGATCGGCACAGGTAGTTTTTGCTCATTATGCCGATTTCGCATTGCATGTAAACAACTTAACCGGCTTTCTTAAGGTTTTGTCCATGTGCGCAAGTCTCTGCGTGTGAAAGATAAACGTCAGACGCGGAAGTAAGTGCAAAGTAAAGCACAAAAGTCTCTGCTCTACTAAAGCAGTTGGCAAAGAAACTGCAGAAATAAAAACTGATGTTATATTTACAGGTTCTGGAGACACGAAGAGATAAAACAATATAGCTTAAGACAGATATGGTGTCGGCTTTTTGATCGACTATTATGTACTATAGGGGATGACGTCACTACCTGCGAGAAACCTGACAAATCTCAAAGTTCCATGTAAACGCAGTTGTCTGCTTAGCCAGTTTATTGATTTGCATGTAAACGCATGAAAAGTTTTTTATAATAAGCATATTTTGAATAGTTATCTGCTTATTCTGTGCATGTAAACATACTCACAGAACTCATGAGACATCAGTCAATCAAACACTCAAAGCCAGGTAAAAAAAATCATAAAAAATGCTTTTTGCAAAGAGGGCAAGAAATGACGACAGCGAGAGTATCTGTTGTCTAATAAATATTGTGGTAGAGATTGTAAAACAGATTAGTATCTGAAAATCCCTCTCATTTTATTAACTGCACAATGAAGGATAATTTTGAGTGTGCTCACATTAGGGCTGTGCAAAAATATTGATACAGCTACCTATCGTGATAGTAAGCAGTATCCATAGTGTATCGATATTTCGATCTCTACTATCGGTATTTTAAAAAACATCAGATCCCCCTGTGTGCATCAAATGTCCTCCTCTGCCGCTACTGTAGTTGTCACTGTCCAGTTGTCTGCCATATACGGTATGGCCAATGTCTCATGTATCGTATCATGACCCATGTATCGCGATACACATTGTATCGGGAGGTCCTTGCCAATACCCAGCCCTAGCGCACATACAACATGTGTTTTTGTTACCACATTTAATCTGTAGAACAGTTGTACACTTAAATAAACTTTTCCATTATTTGCCTGGGCTTCTACTTTCAAAGCTAGGTATTAATTGAGTTAACAAAACCAATAGTAATCAAATGCAGAGAAAATAAGGCAATGTACAGTAATAAAAGAGTTGATACATTCATATAGTCTTACAAATACAACCGGCCCTTTGAGACCAACCGTAATATGCTGATGTGGCCCCGGATGAAATTGAGCTTGACACCCCTGTTTTAAAGACACAAAGACAAGTCCCTGAATTTCATAAATCCCTCTAGTCAACAAGTTGTATATATGTATATAGCCTACACCTAGGAAAAAGATTAGGGATGCATCGATTGTTCAGCAATAGAAATAAATAGCCCTAATGTGTTTAGCCCTATTTGGACGGGATTAGTTTTACAAAGGGACCTCTGAGAAAATCGTGCTTCTCAGAGGTCCTCTGTGTTTTTAATCCTGTCCGAATCTGCCATGTATGTGTTTTTCCTCTGACGACCTCCGTAAGAATTCCAGAGCAATTTACCTACTGTTTTTCGCCGAACTCAGAGGTCCTCTGCGAAATTTATTCCCGTCCAGATGCAAATGTCTGCGTTTGCCCGCAATATCTTTTAAAAACGCGGTTCTTGTCGTGTTTTGGCCAACGTGATCTGCCGTAAGGTCTTACTAACGCGCTTATATTGTACTTCCTGAGTCCCATTTATTCAGATATGGATGTTTTTTCCATTCGGCTAAATAAAATAATTAAATCAAGACGAGCTGAATATTAAACACTGTTAAGACTGGCCACTGTAATATCAAAACTCAACCTTATTTTGTTCAACTCCAGAATGTTAATGTTAATTAATAAAAGATAATAAATTGTGATTAATCATTATTTCTTCATTTCTTTGGGTTTATTATAAGCAACCAGTTATTTAAAGTACATGGGCTACTTTTGTAGGATTTGTTTTATTGATTTGTTAAAGTTAAATTAATAAATAACATGTTCTGTAATAATTTTACATTTAAAGCAAAATATTAAACATTACAAACACGCGTATCCAGAGCACGTGATCCTCTGCAATGGCGAAATGCATGAAACAGACACTCCCATCTCTGGAATAGCCTGAGCATTTAATCCCGTTTGAATCGGTACATAAAATCACAGACGTCGTGCGGGACACGTTGAAACTCAAACGTCGTTTGGAAAACTAATCTCTTACGCATAGTGCTTTTGACTGTGAAAAGACGCAATACGTTTACCCAAATAAAACATCTCAAATTCAGTCTGGGCCCTTTGATGGGTAGATCTTGCCTTTCATCAAGGCTGAGGTTGGGGATCTTGGGCGTAAAAAGGTTGGTGACCACTGCTCTACACAGTCTAGTGAAGCTGGGATGCCTGCGATAGCTATCCGAATTTTGGTAGGAGGAGTGGCATTTACGCTAGATGCTATAGGTATTTAGCCAATCATAACACACTGGGTCATCTGGAAAAACAGGGCAACCTGCACTTTTCTAGAATGATGAGCTTTGAAATAATCTGGGCAAAAAGGAGCTACAATAATGTACAGTATGTGAAAATTATGTACACATAACCTATGTCTTTCAAACCATCATATGATCCCTTTAAAATTAAATTAAAATACTATCTTCTAAAAGAGAACAAAATGTGTGCTTTTCCCCCAAATATACATTTATAAATATTTTGGTAGGTTTGAGATTATAGATTATGCCTGTCTAAGAAAGTTTGGGTACTCCTGATCAAGTTTAATTGTTGTTCAATGCATCGTCTCTGGTGTGACAGTACAGAAGTGCGAGTTATTTACACTGAAGTGCGAGTTGTGTGGAGTATTTAATAGCTGAAGATGTTACACACCCATTTCCCTCCCACAGTCCCTGTGTGAACCTGCTCAAAGCAGGAAGTGACACACAATCAAATGTGTCCATAAACAACAAATACGTTGTTGTTAGTTTGACCAAAATACCAAGGGAATGTGTTAGTAACAGAGTTGATCCTGGTAAAGTTTATAAAGAAAAATACATGTTTTTCGAGGTAAATTGACTTACTAATGCTGAACTGCTGGAGTTTCTCTTCTGAATGAAGCTCGTGTCGTTTTCCACCAGCGCGGCCATTTCATCATGCTGTTGATCTGACACACAAACACAAACTAAACAACACGACTCAATATAAGCTCAGTAGCATGCATTTAATGGATGATGGGATTTAAGCGTATTAGTTAAATAACACCGATCTTGACACTCGTTCAGTGGCCATAGTCACACATTAAAAAAAGTTTCATATTCACACTCACTTCATGAGTACGATTATTCAGCTGATTTGTCTGATGTTTCAATCGCACTTTATCGACATTATATAACTTGATGTACTGAGGATCGATTGACTCAACTTTCACAACTCAAAAAGCAAGCCCAACATTACATTTACTCGATCCAGAGATTTAACAACTCTAATAAAAGTATTCAGAGGACGATGATAAGATGAAGGTTATATATGATCACTAACCGTCACACATGAAGTAACTTAGCAAGAGTTCTAAGGAGGGGGGTGTACGATGTCATGGTTTGACTAGATAGATAACGTAATAAAACCCATGAAATACATGCGAGCATAAATGTGCTTACTTTTTATAGTGACTGAAAGCTGACAACAGTGAATAAAAACTGAACTATGAAGTGAACTTACCGCTCATAGTGTGTGAAGGCGCGAGTTTTTCACGCGTCCTGTAGTCTAGCATGAACTCTTACACAACTCAACCAAACTTGACGAACAGAAGGGAGGGACTCGGGGTGGATGCGGCGCTTGGCCAATCAGAAGATGACTCGCTGTCTCCTCAGCCAATAAGAGTCTTTCGTTTAACACCGTCCATGACGAGTCAGAGAAACTTTTTATCAGTTTACATGTGTCTGAAACTGAAAGACGGACGCTCAGCAGTATTTCTGCAAATATTTGTTATTGGTTTCTCATTATATGAAATATGTTTTAATCTTTATGACGCAGAGGACAGCTGTTCAGTAGAACACAATTCTACTGGTGTTTTATTTGATCATGTATACAATTTTAACATTTGTAATCATTACACAGTGAAGAATGGGGATGTTCAATGTTTCTAATTATTATAGAAATGTTTTCAACAGTTTATTTATATTAGCTTGTAAAACCTGTTGCAACCAAGAATTGTTTGAACTTTATCCCAAAGGCTCTTTTAGATTTTATAAAGACTTGTTTTTTTTTTTTTTACATCAACACAGGTTGAGTTAACCATAACCAGAATGTTTAATCAAATTTGTTAATTGTTCGGTCTAAATGTTCATGATGTATATTTTTTTAAATGGTAGTTTATTATTTACTTTATTGATGGATTTATCAACTGAAGTCATCTAAAATGTGCTGCATTCTATGGTGATTTGTGTACTTCTAGATTGTTCCAAACAGCACATTAATGTTTTTTAAACCCTTTGCAAATTAATCTCAATTAAGTGATTCTTGTGCCTTTCTTATTAATGTTTTTTTAAAGACAGAATAGAGAACTTTATGCCAAGGATTAACCCTTTAATGGCCTTCTCAACCAAATGGTTGAGCACATTTTGAGTCGCTATATTTTATTGAAAGGAGTACCTAACAACCCATGCTGATTGAGACATCCCTACTATTTGGTTGAGATATGTTATGTCAAAAAAATCCACTAGATGTCAATGTGTCGATCAACAGCACTAGTCACAACACATCTTGTTATATGGATGTCAGAGAAAAAAAATCACTCCTGCTATGTGAACTGTTCTTGTTAAAATTTTGCAAGGAAAGCATATTTTTTTGGCATATTACACGGTAAGAGCCCTAACTTTACAATATTATGTGGTACCATGAAAAAACGTTCGTATGTTTTTAATAATTTTTCAAAAACATGCTCAACCAAACGGTTGATTTGCTACTTTATGGTAAATGTAGAAAAACTAAGGTAATGTTTTCAGATCATCCATTTCTGCAGTCAGAATGTACTATTTGCTATGAAATCATTCACAGCTATGAATATGACACAGCTATTGTTATTTCTTATTGAATATATTGAGATAATTTCTTATGTATGTATTTTTTGCCACTTCTGGATATTTTTTGAAATAACTATAATGATTTCATATAATGTATGTATGGAAATCATAATTACTGTTATTTTACCAGAAATTACTTCTTAAATGATGTTTTAAATTGTTTGAAAGATTGTAATGTTGGCTTACTCTTCACAGCATTGCTGGTTTACAAAGAAATGTTGAAGGGGCCATGTCACAAGACTTTTTTTAAATGTCAAATAAATATTTGGTGTCCCCAGAGCACATATGTGAAGTTTTAGCTCAAAATTCCATATAAATAATTTATTATAGCTTGTTAAAATTGCCACTTTGTAGGTGTGAGCAAAATGTGCCGTTTTGGGTGTGTCCTTTAAAATGCAAATGAGCGGATGAAGTGCAAACACTGATCACAATGATGGTGGTTTGTTGAAATTGAAACTTAGTTGTGCTGTGAATTATTTTCTTTGTCTTTCCCTCTCTGCACATAAATGGCAGTGCTGTGGTTGGATAGTGCAGATTAAGGGGCGGTATTATTATAATAAGAGCTGTTTCTGACATCAAAAGGGGAGCCAAATTTCAATTACCTATTTTTTCACATGCTTGCAGAAAATGGTTTACCAAAACTAATTACTGGGTTGATATTTTTCACATTTTCGAGGTTGATAGAAGCACTTGGGCCCAATCATTAGGGCTGGGTATTGTTAGGAATTTCACAATTCGATTCAATTTCGATTCTTGAGGCTTCGATTCGATTCAATTCAATATTGCTTTACTTGCTTCGATATCGATTCAATAATAAGTAAATACACAAGCAATTAAGTACCTGAGTATATTTTTAAATAATGTGTGTAGTATTACTAATGTTTGATCACGTTGATGGTGAAGGCTTGAAAGAAGTGCTGCGGTTTGCCATCTTTGATCTTTCTGTTTTGGTAAAGCGCGTCTTGTACAACGCTGAACGCTCTCACTATAGTGTTGCCCACACGGCGCCACTTGCCGTGGGGGCTGAATCGATTCATAGAATTTGATGAATCGATATTGAATTGAGAAACAAATAATTGCAATGCATTGATGAATCGATATTTTTACACAGCCCTACCAATAATAGCACTTAAACATGGAAAAAGTCAGATTTTCATGCCATGGCCCCTTTAATTTATCTAAAAAAGACAAAAAAAATCTGTTGCACTAACACACTTGACAGTGTGTTTCTTGAAGCAACACTATGTAGTTTCCATGTAAAAATGACTTACAGATCCCCCATGTGGTTGAAAAGCGCAACAGTGCCTGGTATCAGACACTCTTCTGCAGGCAGGGGGAGGGGCGGGGCGGGGCTGTGTTTCCTACCCTCCACCGCCACTTTCAGAGTGTGCTTGTAGCAGCTAGGAGGCTGCTCAGGTTGCAGCAGCAGTAGAATTTGTACAGTTAAAAGTTGTTCTATCACTGAAATAATTTTAGAGACATTATTTAAAGGTAAAAAAAAACCTACATAGTGTTGCTTTAAATCATAAAGGACTAAAATGCCATTGTATTACTATCTTTGGCCTTCTTTTATTTTAGGTTTTAAATGCAGAAAGTCCTTATTTTTTATACTTTTAGTCATTTCTATTGCAAAAAACATGAAAACATTTCATTTGTGTTAAAAAACCTGAAATATTTTAATATTTTATACTTCAATAAATAAAGAAGATTTAATATACAAAACTATTTTATTTTGATTATGTTTGTAAAAAAAGTGTATTATAGTTCATATTTTCTTATTTATATAGTATGAGTTTGAATTCCTTTAAGTGACATATCAACCATTTAAAAACGATTTAAAAAATGATGGGATGTGTTGAAAAAATATACATTGAGTGTGTTAACTAGTGACATAAGGAGACGCAAACAACATTTTTTCACATGCCTTCTTCTTGGTGTGGCAGTTAAAGGGTTAATCATTCTTATTCTATTCCAAAATAAAAAAAGATCCCCTTTCTTTATATAAACAACTTCTGTCCAGTATATGTACAGTATATGTACAGTATATGTGTTATGTATATATAGATACACACACATTTATGTAGAATTTTAAGAGAAAATATATTTATATGTTAAATATTTATATTTATATATAAAATAAATTATATATAAATATAAAAAATAATATACACACGTAAATATTTCTTATATATTTACATGTATGTGTGTGTATTTATATATACATAATTATTATACACAGGACTCACACATATTTAAAGTAAACAAAAACTTTTATTCTGCAAACGATTAGTCATTATGCAGCCCTAAAACGATGCATTGTAACATGCCTTTTGAGTCACTATAAAGTCTATTAAAGGTAAGGGATCTTCAACTACTCTTGAGGGACAGATTTTAAAGAGCCAGTAAGATGCACATTTTAAGCGTCCTATCACTGTTTATAAGTCCCGGACAACAGGTTTAAATGCATGTAATAATCAATGTAATAATCATACTTACAGGTTGTGGTTAGGAGACGCATGTTGTTCCAAAAAAGTGGGCACTAGGGCTGTGCCATATCATATCGTTCACGATAATACCGGTATAATTTTTAACATGATAAAAATATGTCATATCATGATCAATGATATAGTGACGCAATGACTTATGTCACATTTACATTCCCTAACGCATACAGCAACAACAGAGCAAGAGCAGCGAGGGGGAGAGAGCAGCAGGTGACCAAAAAGTAAACTAATGACTCAACCGAGCATCGCTGTGCAAATTACTTTAGTTAAACTGAAGTGTTAAGGAGTTGTGTTATATAGGGAAAACACTGCCAACTCGTACCTCTGTGATGACAGTAACTTACTTTACTGACTGAATTTAAATCCAAAAATGTTTCACAAATGTTCACATTCTAGTTGTACTGAGGCACGTTTACGTAATATTTAAATTGACAGATCCATCTTTTCTCTTCATTTTCCATTAAATTATGAGATTTGATGAGTTTAAATCTCTGTTCTACCCTGTTTGTTTCTTCTGCGAGTGCCGCGAGGCGCGAACGCATCATCCTGGATCCTAAAGTACCCCCATTTCTCACATACAGACCATAGATGATTTCTCCTGTGTTTATATGAAAATCTGATTTATTCACTTGTGTTTTATCTGAACTGGATTAACATTTATCTCACGACCCCAAATGTGCCATGATGAATGTTAATGTTATTTATTTGATGTTTATGCGAACAAAAGTGCACATTTAAATTTTTTATTGTTAGCTAATGACGAAGTTACTGGGATCTGTGAAAATTACTGAAATCTGTGGTAGTGTATAGTGATGAAATGTTTTTATACCATTTCATCTCTACACTGTTAACGATTTCTGTAAATTACACTGTATTTTACTGTAATATGAACTGTATTTTACCGTAGGGCATGTTATACAGTATGTTGCTGTATTTTGATGTTGCATTGTGGGAAATGTAATCTTTGTGCCAGTAACATACTGTATTTTCTATTTACTGTAAAATTTACAGTTAATTAAAAATACTGTATTTTAATAGCAGGTGGTGCTAATTTGTTTTTTGGGGATTAACTCTCTGATTAAGCTATCTTATACAAATAATGTAATATTATTGTATTTATATATTGATTTAAAATGTAAAGTAAAATTCAGAAGACTTAAACAAAGTCCTAAAAACAATCAAACAACTAAATTAGTGCAAGTAGAGCTGATTTATTTATCAAAACACAATATAATCATCTTCATTAAAGTATTTTGTATATTCGAATTAATTTATAAATGTAAGTGTTTAAAAATTAGAGATAGGTTTTGCCGGTTGTTGATGAGTGATGAATACCAGCTGTGGATTTTCTCAACACGTGTAAGCAGCCATGACACAGGAAGCCGAAACAGTGTTCCAATATAAAGTGAGGGTCCTTGACAGTGGCCGAACCCGCATACTACACGATATAATGATTCCCCACCTCGGGAGCTATAGGGAACGAATTGAGACACAGCCCTGGATGTAATCACGTCTTTGCTGATCATGTGCCTGTACACAAACCCGCCGCAGCTCACTTGCAAAAGATTATCCTGTTATTTATTACACGTATAGTAAACGTTTTTAATGTTATCATGAATCAATGTTATAGTTTTGTATGTCACATTATTTTTTGAGAAGAGTCATGACTCAACGCGGACCTTACACGCTGTAAATTTGTGTGTGCATATGGCGGTACAGGCTCTTTTGCACTCTATGACCAGCCATCATTTAATCGAAATACAGTAAAAAAAAAATGAGCGCGAAACCCTGACACTTTACAGAAAGACACGGAAGAAAAAAAGAGCACAGGACAATGGTTTCAAGTTAAACAGCTGGTAAGTAAAATGAGTAATCCTGTGATTTCTTAACATATTTAATTTTTTATTTGGTTAAATAATTTGAAACAACACGCAGTTAACGGTAATTTACCTCACACGTTAGGACTGTTGTGACTAGATAGGGAAAGCGCTTTGTGGTGAAACCTCTTTTTAAGACTCAACAACACTTTCGGTGCACGTTATCATATATATTTATTTTCCTTTTTAGAACATTTCACCATCTGCAAAGGTAAGTAATCTTGTGATTTCTTACCATATTTAATATTTTTGGTTTAGTTCAGTAATTTGAAACACTTTTTTTTAAACACTTAACAACACTCAGTTGACGATAATTTACCTCACACGACTGTTGTGACAAAGATAGTTAGAGTGGTTTGAGGTAGAAACTCGTTTAAGACTGAACAAAACGCAACGTTCTGTGCAAATAATCTTATTTATTTATTTTCTTCCCCTTTTTAGCAAATTTCACCATCGACATTTCTACATAAACGGTTCTCTTTTTCGTGTTTGACTGCGTTTGGTACAGGTGAGTGTTCATATGAAATGCTAGGCGACAAACTGAGCTTTTGTGTTTAACGCTATTTTGAAGTCAGTCTCTCAGTTTCTCTCTAACATGCACATCTAACAAGGAATAATTGACGATGGGTCGTTGAATTAAATTGATATAACTGCCAGTAAGAAAAAGTGTGTGTGTTTGTGTGTGTGTGTTTGTGTGTGTGTGTGTGTTTGTGTGTGTGTGTTTGTGTGTGTGTGTGTGTGTGTGTGTGTGTGTGTGTGTGTGTGTGTGTGTGTGTGTGTGCAGGTCACAACAACAACGGCAGATGCAGAGACCACGCTTTCCCTTGCTTCCACTCCACGGCTGATCATGCTTGGTAAGATTCTTTAACACATACTTTGGGAACATTAAAAAGATTAAAGGGATAGTTCAGCCAAAAATGATGATAAACCCATGATTTACTCACCCCCAAGCTATCCGAGATGCATATGTCCATCATTTTCCAGACAAACACATTTTCAGATATTTAAGAAAATGTTTTAGATCTTTCAGTTAATTAAATGTGAAGTTACAGGGTCCACGTCCTTGAAGTCCAAAAAAAGTGCGTCCATCCTTCACAAAATAATCCAAACGGCTCAAGGATGATAAACAAAGGTCTTCTGAGGGTAATCTGCGCGGTGTTGTTGTAGAAGTATCCATATTTAAAACTTTATTAACGAAAATAACTACCTTCCGGTAGGCTTGCCGCGATAGTCGGTGAAACGGTGATAACCGGTGCTTCAGCCTCTCACCGGTTATATCACTTGCCCACCTCGACACCGTCTCTCATCGTCGTTTTGATATTTTCGTGTAATTAAATCATTTAGTTTCGTTAGAGAGAGCAAACACTTACAACTGTATGTGTCTGTTGTCTGAATTCAGCGGGGCTGAACGCGCGTCACGTCACAGAGCCGCAGGTGTCAGATTTCATTTATTTCTGTCAGAGTTTGCAAGGCGAGCTGACTGACCAGATGATGACAGAAGCCGCGTGCTTTGCTCGTTTTTGTTATAATATACATATATGATGTTTAATATAAGCGAGATCGTTTTGTTGTTGTGTTTTTCATCAAGAAAAATATTAAACCCATCATTCAAGCAGCGCTTTTATGGAGAAGTAGCCGGTTGCTCTGCTTGGGACTGGTGGGTTCTGTAAGGAATTACCTGCGCACATTGACTCAAGCACTTAAGTAAACCAGCTGTTGCACTCACATTGCACGCAAATTCATAGGCGATTTAACGCAGCTTACGCGAGCGCTGCCTTTAAACAGTTGCGTAATTCAAAAGTGAAAGTAAAATGTGCACGTCTGCATGCGCATTTATAAGCCCCTCCCACTCGGTGATACCGGGATCACCGAGTTTGTGACGCGCTGATTAACCGGTGGGAAAATTACCTCACCGCGGCAACTCTACCTTCCGGTAGCGCCGCCATCTTAGTCGGGTCCGCATTCAAGATCACGCAACTTACAGAGATTACTCTGCTGCTGCTCTGTGCCCCCGCCCTCCGAATTTGTCATACGTCACTAAGAAAAGTGCGTACACTACACTAATACTCTCTCCTGAATACAGAGGAGTCTAAGATGGCGGCGCTACCGGAAGGTAGTTATTTTCGTTAATAAAGTTTTAAATATGGATATTTCTACAACAACACCGTGCAAATTACCCTCAGAAGACCTTTGTTTATCATCCTGGAGCCACTTGGATTTATTTTGTGAAGGATGGACGCACATTTGGACTTGAAGAACGTGGACCCCGTAACTTCACATTTAATTAACTGAAAGTTCTAAAACATCTGAAAATGTGTTTGTCTGAAAAACGATGTACATATGCATCTCGGACAGCTTGGGGGTAAGTAAATCATGGGATTAATATCATTTTTTGGCCGAACTATCCCTTTAATCCTTTGTTAATGTTAAGCATTATGCTTAAATTTTGGCATTCTTCTTGAGTTTTGAATATCAAGAGTAATGAAATGATGATTGGCCTTTTTAGGTAACCCCCCCCCCCAAATTGTATTCTGTACTCATTTACTTATTCTTGTGTTGTTCTTAACCTGCATGAGTTAAATTTCTTGAGCGAAGATAATATTTTGATAAATGATGGTTATCTAATAGTTGACAATACCCCTTGACCTCCACAGTATTTGTTTTTCTTACTATGGAAGTCAGTGGGTACCATCAACCGTGCTTACCATCAATTATTAAAATATCTTCTTTTGTGTACTAATAAATACAACAGAATCAACTCCTACAGGCTTAGAACAATACAAGGGTAAGTAAATGATGAAAGAATTTTGGGGACATATGAACTATCACTTTAAAATGATAGATTTCAAATTATTGAGAAAAGCTCTAACATCTAAATATTGTTACTTACACCAAAATCAAATAACAAACGCTATTATTAATTAATTATTTTCAGAGGATCCAGATCTACAAAACAAAAAATGGATGCTGCCGATTGAAGGCTAAGTCCGCTTTCCTGCGATTGACCCACCATTTCTTCAGCTTTTGCTGTTCACTTTGGTTGCTACTACGTGCTCAACATCGAGTACCAAGTGGAAGCAGCCACTACTTTGGAGTTTATTCAGAGGTAAGTACATCTTTCAGTATGCTATAACATTTGGTAAATATTGAAGAAAGACTCATCATTTACTTACTTTTATGTCCTTCCTAACCTGTATGCTCTCTCTTCAGAGGAACACAAAAGAAGATATTTTGAAAAATGTTGTTTACCAAACATGTTTAGTTGGTTTGTTGACTCCCATCAACAAAAGTGGTTTGGTAACAATCATTCTTCAAAATATCTTCTTTTGTTTTCCCCTTAAGAAAGTGCATACAGGTTAGGAAGGACATAAGGGCTTTTATATATGATTTTAGATTTCAGGAAGTGGCAAACTTTTGTCATCTATTAGCAACTGCTGGTCCTTTGTGGTAATTACAGTGGTCCTGAGCAATATGAGGATATTATCGTATAGCAACGATTAGGAATTGCACTATTTTTTTAAAAAGTGGAGTGTCCCTCTCTTACACATCAAATGATCTAATGAATTATTTTTTTATGTAAAGATTTATTTTGAGGATCAGCCCCGACAACAGCAAGTGCTCCTCTAAGTTCCAGGTGAGCAAAAGAAGTGGGAAGATGGTGCAAAGGAAGAACTCTGGCCTGAACCATCATGTATATATCCACCTTTATTCAGGACTTTATGAATTAAGCAAAACTATTAAGCAACTAAAGCAAATACATTCTACTCAACTCACCAGAGGTTTGTGAAGTTCTTTTTTTATCTTAAAGGTTTCTTTTAGTTAATTTGTCCATGCACTGATTTATAATATTGTAATATGAAACTCCAGTGTATACATGTTACTACTGTTGCTTCTAAAAGCAAAATAAGTCTACGCAGGAGAGGTTTTGTTACGTTATTTTTTTTATTCTTATAGACGGTTTCATCGGATGCACGTGATACACGTCTGGATCCGAACCTTACTTCCGGTTTTGCTTTTTTAATGGTCTTACTAGTTGCTAAACTGATCTCTTGAACAAATGCCTCGTCGAAAATAACAAATGTTTTGGTTTCCGAGCTAATCTATGTGTTGTTTTTTTTGCTTGTTATATAAATAAAATGCGTTTAAAGAACTTTGTTGTTTTTTATTCTTAGCGGAGTTTATCGGAAGTTCATGCGGACCGCGACAGCCGTTTGTTTATGTTGTTACTGCTGAAACCGTCTATAGTTTTAACTGAATTTGTACTAAGATTATTTGATAATACTGTGAAATGAAACGGTGAGTAAATGTGTTCATTGGCTTTGAAAAAGCTGTTGCTGCAAGAAATTACAATTTACTCAGAATAATATTTTGAATGTATGAGTTTTTGACATTGCTTATGACTGCATTTTAATGTATTGTTCATGAATTGATGCTGTGATATGTGTGTGTAAATGTTTTGTGTGTTACAGGATAAAAGATTTGCTAAAAGTATTTTGTATTTGAACATTGTTATTATGACTGAGTTAGTGCATGACTTGATTTAAAATTCTGTAATATGATATCTATGAGTAAATGTTATTGCCGGTTTGAGAAAAACAGTTTGTGATGCAAGCTGAAAGTTCAATCTGATTTCATGTATTTGAAAAACTAAAAGAAATTTTAAAAACATGTTGTCATTGCTTATTTTTGTTTTTACTTAAAGCTGTTTTAACACCTCCATTTAAATTTTGTGCAGTTTTGTAGTAAATAGAAATGGGAAAATGAATCACAGGAAATTTTACGGTAAAATACACATTGTAATATATACATTGTAGTATAAAATTATTGTATATTTTACAGTAGAAAATATAATATACTGTAAATACAGTTACAGCATGTTAAACAATACTGTAAAATGTATACAGTATTTTTAAATAGTACTGTAAATTTGTATACAGTATTTTAAAAAGTACTGTAAAACTGTATACAGTATTTTAAATAATACTGTAAAATTGTATACAGTATTTTTACTGTAAGTTAATTTACAGTAAGTTGCTGGCAACCAGCTGCCAGTAAGTTACTGTAAATTCTACAGGAAATTTTTTACAGTGTAGTTTGTACTTTGTTTACATTTAACTCACGCTGTGTGATTGGGTCAGTACTAGTGCACTTTAATGCTGCTTCTGCCACCTTATGACAATGGATTTAAACTTCGAATTAGGTAGTCTGTCATCAGTGACAGCTCATTGGATGGAAAATGTCCTTCCTTTTCCATAAGTTTTTATACCGTCATAACTCATAAATATAATTACCGCAAAAATTCTTAAAATATCATGATATAATTTTGAGGCTGTATTGCCCACCCTTAGTGGGCACTCAACCATCTTTCATTGCCAAATGTTTATCCCTCCGTGAAAAAGGAATTTTAACCACTGATTGTTCACAGCCAAACGTTAAGTCAATCCCTCCTAGAAAAAGAAATTTTAACAACTGATTCTTCATATCTTCATCCTTTGGTAGTGAAAACCACACAAACTGAAAACACAGCGTGATGATGTTTACACACTAACTTTCTGAAGTGTCTGTGGGCAGGTCACAGTTTTCATTTCTCCTGGACAAGGGTGAAGGCGGAGATTATTATGCAAAGTGTTTGTCTTACGTGAATAAAGACAGGCAGGAGATTCAATCCATATGACGACTCGTTTCAGCGATTCAGAGTCGACTCCCTACTTTAGAAGTCATTAACTTTATTAATCGTGCACTTTTTGCACATTGTTTACATTGATGGACAGCTACATGACACACTGCAATACAGGTAATTTTCTATTTTGGATCTGTGTGGCTCTTTAAAATTGTAAATATGATGCAGGACTAACTTTTACACCCATTTTTACCTTTTATGTATTTTTTACTTTTACCTATTATATATACATTATTATAATTATACATGGCGGCGAGGTCTACCTCGAGGTCTAGCAGCTGGACGATCTGGATGGTCTGTATGAAACTGAGTAATTAGGGATGGATCTAAGATGTCTTCTCGAGGTACCCTGGAATGCTCCTCAGGGCCATAATCCTCCCAGTCAACCAGATTCTCCAGTCGGGGACCTCGTCGCCGGGAGTCCATGATAGTGTGGACCTGGTAGATGGGCTCTTCTTCTACCGGAACGGGAGGAGGGACTTCTACAGTGTCTGCGGAAAGAAGAGAGAAAGGATCAGTATATGGTTTAAGGAGTCACACATGACCAGGGGAACAGAGGAGGTTGATAACCCAGAATACATTGAAAAGAAGTGAGTCCAGTAATGGATTAAGGAAGGGAATTCTGGGCGTACTCAGCCCAAGGGAGATAGCGGCTCCAGCTGTCCTGGTACTGGTGGCAGTATGTAGCTTCCGATCTCCTGGATCTTACACTTAGTCTGGCCGTTGGTTTAAGGATGGTAACCAATTATAAACTGACTGTTACTCTAAGGAGTTTGAAAAAGGGTCGGCATACCTTGGAGATGAATTGCGTCCACGGTCCGACATGATGTCCTCTGGAATGCCAAATTTGCGGAACATGTTGTTGAACAGGGCTTCTGCGGTTTCAAAGGCAGTGGGGAGTTTAGGCAGAGGGATGAATTTACAGACCTTAGTGAAATGGTCCACAACCACGAGGATGCAAGTATGGTTATTGGACTTGGATAGATCCGTCATGAAACTGACACCCAGGTGGGACCACGGACGCTGAGGTATAGGAAGTGGTACCAATTTACCCATAGGTAGCTTCCTGGGGGTGTTGGTTATGGCACAGACTGAGCATCCCTGAATGAAGCAAGAGACATCCTGTGTGAGAGAGGACTACCAGTACCAATGACTGAGGAGCGAGAGGGTGCATCTGCTACCTGGATGTCCAGAGTCTTGAGCGGAGTTCAGGAGTTTGGTGTGAAACTGTTTAGGTGCGAACATATGGCCTTCCGGGGTTTCCGGCAGAGTGGGATGTAGCAGATTCTCTTAATTAATCTGTTCATCTAAGTCCCAGATGACAGGGCTGACAAACATGACTGGAGGGAGGATGGATTTGGGTAGGTGATCCTCTGACGAAGAACTATGTAGGCGAGAGTGGGTATCAGCCTTAAGATTCTTACTACCAGGTCTGTAGGTTACAACAAAAATGAAGCGGGTGAAGAAGGGGGCCCAATGGGCCTGGCGAGGGTTCAATCTTTTGGCCTCTGTCAGGTATTCCAGGTTACGATGATTGGTGATCACTTCAAATTGACAATTTGGCTGTGATGGCTTTAGGGGATAAAGATAAGGACTTTGGGCGACCCTTCAGAGAAGAGGTAAGGGGTGTACTGACTATAATTGTGGATGAACTTCCTGTAAAAGTTGGCAAATCCTAGGAAGCGTTGGAGTTCCTTCACAGTAGAGCGTATGGACCAGCTGTGAATCGTTTTCACCTTCCTCTGGTCTATCTGTACTCCATGCTGATTGATTACATAGCCCAGAAATTGTACTTCTGTGGTATGGAACTCGCACTTCTCCAGTTTTAGGTACAACCAATGTTCCCGTAGTTTTTCCAAGGACAGAGTGACATGGTGATGATGTTCAGAGAGCGAGGAAGAGTAGATGAAAATTATGTCATTGTAAATTACCACTTTGTTCATGCCCCCCTGAAACACCACTGGCGAGTTTGAGAGTCCGAAGGTCATGACCTGGTATTCATAGTGACCTGAGAGTGTCACAAATGCTGTCTTCCACTCATCGCCTTGGCGGATACGGATTAGGTTGTACGCACTACATAGGTCCAGTTCGGAGAAGATGCAGGTCCTAGTAGCTGCTCCAGCGCAGCTGAGACCAGAGGAAGGGGATAATTAAAGTGGATGGTTTGGGAATTGAGTTGTTTGACAAGTTGTTAGGGTCACTGTTAAGGCCAACTAAATTCTATTTAAGCTGATAATAGTCAGTTGTACTGGTGTTTGTAGCAGCAGCCGTTATGAAAACCAGCCATTTTGTTGAATGTTTGCCACTCAGCGGGGCGTGCTCCGGCGTGGTCACATGGTAAAATAAAGTCAATGCATACCCTCTATACACATGGATTCATCCTAACCCGTCGGAAAGCACATGGCTAGATGTCAGTCAATTTGTAAGGACATTAACATTTCAGAATGACCCAGGGGCGGAGTGGGACCAAAAAATCTACCGGGAAATTTCGTATACCACCGGCCATCCGTGGTAAAAAAAGGTCTTGTATTTGTAGTAAAACTACTGTAATACAAATCGTAATCAATCTGCAAAAAAAAAAACATTTTCATAATAATAATAAAATAATCAAATCATGGATAATTTTCCTAAATGAGTAACTATACAAAATGATACCTGTTTGAAAGACGGAGATGCGCACCTGTCAATCAGCTATTACATAACAGAGCGAGACCAGAGATGAACGTGCTCATAAACGCGAGTAATGTGGAATACTTTCTTTACATCTTTGAAAAACTGTAAGAATTTTTCCTTTAAATATCATTTTTGTCATATAAAGTTTTGAGAGATAATAATGTGTTTTTCCACTGCTATTGCTCATTTATTTTAACGTGTTTGGCGCATTTACCTCAGAGTTTATTTCAGTTATTTTGCTGTTTTTCCGGTAATAATGATACAATTTACATGCCAATCCTACTTCCTTGTCTTATTATTCATTTCATTATGCTGTTATATGTAATATGAAAATCATATAGTAGGAAATATATAATGTGATACTGCAAAGTTACCCTTCTTATTTTTATTTATAATATAGCCATATGGAGACAAACATTTGCAAATGTGCTGATTTGATCCATTCATGTACTGACCAACAAGATAGAGATTTTAAACATCCTTAATCCACACTTACTATCAAATAGTCTCTGCTTGATGGATCAATCCGACCGCATATGTACTCCAATAAACAGGCATTCGGTGGCGCGGCTTTTTACATCAAAGGCCGACAGGCTATGCCATTTGGGGAGCGCCGTTCAATGATCCCCCTATATTTTTAAAAAATCCTAAACATGGTGGGACCTGTCGAACAGGTTGAGCACTTTTATGTTGAGCAGAGAGGCTGCACAGTTTGACCAGTGGGAAGCGGCCGCACATCAAGCCCCCAGACGGGGTTGCTATAACTCGTAATGTATAACTATTATCAGACCGACCCTTGCAGCCTCAAAACACTACCGGCCCACCGGGAAATGTCCCGACTCTCCCGATGGCCACTCCGCCACTGGAATGACCTCTATAATCAGACAATCAAAAAGCATCAATGTTTTAAAACACCAACAATAGCCGCAGCTCTGACAGCCTGGTGGAAATGTATTCAAATCAAACAAACACCCCCTTGCATCTAAATACACCCCAATCTGGAAAAACACAGATTTTATAGATAACAAGAAGCCACTTAACTTACGCACATGAGTAAATAAGGGCATTACACAACTTCATCACATCTTTTTTAATATGAAATACGGCATTGGAAGTAATTGTTTTTTTGGAATATTTAACTTCTCATCTGTAAATATTGTAATTGTCTGTTTCCATAAAAAAACAACACACTGAATTCCATTAGTTTTATGCAATAGGGTTTAATTTGACACCCTTTGGCACACTCTTTACAGAAACACAGCAGTGCACAGAGTTAGATGTTACAATTGTGTATAGAGGAGTTTCCATGCGTTTATGTGGTCTACAAAGAAAATAAATAAAGATATATGAACAAATTTGCGTTGAGTATTATTGCCGGGTGTGCCTCATAAGCCTTGAAAAGTGAAGCCTCTGGCTCTTTGATCGCCCCCTGGTGGCTGGCTGCAGTACAAGTCATAAACCCCGCCCTCTCCATTCAAATGAATGGGACTCTGCTCTAAATAAAAAAATTATTTACACTTCCATTAAAAGTTTCCGAAAGATGGTTTTGGTCCTTTCAAGTAGTTGTTATCACACTGATATATGTTCAAGTGTTCATTATTGTGGTAAGTTTCATTTTAGCTTGTAATTTGATGCTATAGAAACGGAGCGTGTCGTTATGATTGGCGTGGTTGAATTGGTCGGGCGAACGTTTGGGCGGAAGTTTGATACCGCGGCTCCGCCTCTGGCTCCACGGACGATTCCTTCTGCGCATGCCTTGGCTCCAAACTGACGTTTTTACGTAACATGGCGGCGACCGTGGTCGGACATTTTTGGCTTCAATTTGGGGGGGGCGTGCCAAGATGGCGACCGAGTAAGTCTGTTACTGCTGAGCTCCCGCACAAAAGTTTTAAGTTGGTGGTTTGGTTAAGAAAAACTGCATTCCTTTGTTATCGGACCTTTTCTTATGACTTTGAGAACAACCTGATGTCACCACCTGAGAGGAAAAGAATGCACAAGAACAAGAAGAACGTTATACCCGATACTCAGCCAAATAACGCTCTGATAGCCTCGTGTCACGATTATTCTAACTCTATGTCGACAATTGAGGTCTCTATGTCGGAGGGTAACTTTCCCGCGCTACCTGTGACTCCATGTGATTCCCCAGCGGCAAAGAAGGCTCTTTATAATGCAAAACACGAGCCCGCATCCCAAGACAACGTCGTCATTACTACCCTTTCCCAGCTCATTAAGGAGCAGCCTGATTCCATAAAAATTCTGGTGAGTGAAAACTCCAAAAAAATTGATGGCAATGCACTGAAAATTGAAGGGCTTAAGAAAACTGTGGACTTTATATGCAGTGAAGTTAAAGAAACCCAGCAGAGAGTTAAAAATGTTGATGGCCGCCTTAAAGAGGAAGAAATAAAGTGTTTGCGCTTTTAACTCGCGTGTGTGAACTGGAGACTTACTCTAGAAGGTGAAACTTGAAGATCTATGGCCGATCATGCATGATAACAAACTCCGCTTTGTTGAAGATCTCCCGCAACCTGTAAAGGAGGCCAGGCTAAAGTTGTGGCCATCGGTGAATAAGGCACGTAGTGAAGGTAAATCGGCGTATTTTGTTGTAGCACAGGCTTTTGTCGATGGGAAGGAAATCACTTGAAGACCTGAGCTGACGTTGGCTCGATATCTACGTAATAATGTTCTTGTTTTGTTTAATATCTTGTTCTGAAGCCTGACCCATAGTTTTAATTTCTAAGGTTTGTTTAATATGGGATGCAGCTTAAAAGGTGCCCCGAAAGATCATACTTACTGACCAGCAACTTTAAAGACTCTTTTTTTATTTTTTTATAAACTCGTTGGTCTTTTTTCCGGGACACAAAAGTATGGTATAAAGTTTCCACCATAAAGCTCTTCTTTTTATGTTAAGGTGCAAGTGGTGCTCAGTATAACGTTTGTAAACTGTTCTATTGTACTTAAGTCACTTTATAAGCCTTTTCTTTTTCAGACATTTCATTGTCTATAGTTTCTTTAAATGCCAGGGGGTTAAGAAATGTAACTAAACGTAAAGCTTTATTTTTATTTGTTAAACAGCTGAACACAGACATTTCATTTTGTCAGGAATCTCACTCTAACTCAAATGACGAAAATTTTTGGAGATCTCAATGGGGGAACGAATTATGGTTTTCTCACTGTTCAGAAAGGTCAGCGGCAGTCTTAACATTGAAGCACAAATATAATGGTGACATTTTACACACAGAAACAGACCCAAAAGGGCATTTTATCTGCCAAGTGGTTGGCTATAACAAGATTGTTTTTGTACACATATTTATGGGTACAATTCTAATTTAGAAAACATCCAATTATTTGCTAACATAGAAAATAGACTCAAGTACTGGCTTACAAAATTTCCAAACTCACACATTTTACTTGGAGGAGACTTTAATGTTACTCTAAATTCTGAGATTGGCAGATGGCCACCTACACGTAATAATAATAAAAATGCATATCTTCAGCTTTTTATGGACAGGTATGATTTAGTTGACATATGGAGAGTTAAATTCCCAGATGATGTTTCATTCACCTGGAGCAACAAAGACAACACTAGACTTTCTCGCATAGACTTCTGGTTAGTTTCAAAAAGTATTAAAGAGCAGGATGTCTGTGTTAACATTCTTCCCTGTCCCTTAAGTGATCATAAAGCAGTATTCATTTCTATTAAATTTTTTTCAGATAATGATTGCAAAGCCAATTATTGGAAACTTAATAATTCTCTGCTTAATGTGGAGGAGGTAAAAGAGAAAATCCCGGAGTTGGTTAAACATTTTTTCAACAAAGCTGTGGCGGAAAATTCTTTTTGTCTTAACTGGGAGTTATTTAAATATGAATCAGCAAAATATTTTAGGAAGCTTGGTAGTAATCTTGCTAAAATTAGAAAACTGGAGGAACAGAAAGTTATCACAGGTATTTCGGTAATGTCTCAAATTTCACCAGACGTCTTAACAGAGGATGAAAAAATAGAAATGCTTAATTTACAAGAGAGCCTGGATAATATATATAAAAAGAAGGCAGAAGGAGCTTTTATACGATCTCGTAAACGGTGGTTAGAAGAAGGGGAACAAAATTCTGCATACTTTTTTAAACTGGAAAAGTATCGCACAAAAATGAATACTATTAATGAGTTGAAAATTGGCGACGTTATAAGTGATGATCAACATATAATCTCTGAGTTTTGTTCCTCATTTTATAAAAAGTTATGTACTTCAGAATATGCTGACGATGATTCTTCGATATTCCTTAATTCCCTGCATAATACCCCTAAGCTCGACAACGCTGAAAGAGATTTTTGTGACCTCCCGTTATCTCTCGTAGAAGTCACTCAGTGTATAGAACTGTTAAAAGACAACAAATCACCTGGGACAGACGGCCTATCCTCTGAGTTCTATAAAATGTTTTCCCAGCAGATGGCGCCCTTCTTACTGCAGGTTTTTAATGAAAGTATAATAACCAAAACCTTACCATGGAGTATGACTCAAGGTCTGATTACTTTACTCCCTAAACCACGCAAAGATCTGCTGTATATTGATAATTGGCGCCCAATTAGCCTTTTAAATAATGATTACAAAGTTTTAGCCGTTATATTAAAAAAGTATTAGATTCTATAATTGATGTAACACAATCTGGTTTTATGCCCAAGAGGCATATCTCCAACAACATTAGATTAGTCTTAGACTTAATTGACTATTCATATTTAATTTCAGATGACAGCTTTATATTTTTCTTAGACTTTTTAAAGCTTTTGATACTGTTGAACATAATTTTCTTTTTCATTCACTCGAGAAGTTTGGCTTTGGGCATTTCTTTTGTGATGCGATCAAAACTTTATATAGTAATGCTAATGCCTCAATTAAGCTTAAAAATGGGTCCTCACCCAGATTTGAAATAAGACGTGGAATTCGTCAGGGATGTCCCATTTCTCCCTATCTTTTTTTACTTGCAGCCCAACTTTTGTGCGATCATATTAAAAATAGTAATTTGCTGGGCATCTCTATTGCTGATAAAACAGTCAGCTGGCATAGGATACAACACTTTTTTTTAAAAGACAGCTCCCAGGTTCCTATTGCTATTGATATAATAGAAGCCTTCAGTAAAGCCTCTGGTCTCCGCTTAAACCTTAAAAAATGTGAATTATTGGCTCTTAAAGACTGTGATGCTGAGTTTATTGCTAATATTTCTGTGAAAAGCTCAATTAATTACTTGGGTATTGTGATTGATAAAAATGAACCCCAAAGAAGCGAGAATAATCTCACTCCCATTGTCGAAAAAATAAAGAAGAAATTTAACATGTGGCTATTACGTGATTTATCTCTGAAAGGCAGGACTTTGCTATCGAAGGCAGAAGGTATATCAAGGGTAACTTACGCTGCTCTGTCTTTGGACATAGATCAACCAATGTGTAAAAACATAGATAAAATCCTTTATGACTTTGTATGGAAAAATTGTAATCGTTATCTAAAAAAGTCTGTTTTAATGAATGAGTACAGTAAAGGTGGCCTTAGTTTTCTTGACTTTACTTTGAATTACACTTTCAAGATTAAGTGGATTAAGCGGTATTTAGAGTGCCCAACCGATCTATGGAATTTTATTCCCCATTATATCTTTTCTTCAGTTGGTGGGCTCCAGTTTTTGTTGGTTTGCACTTATAATATTGAAAAAATTCCTCTTAAACTATCTCTGTTCCATAAACAAATGCTAATTTACAAGCACAACTTCACTCCTCATAGATTTTACATTTGAAACAACAGGTATATTTTGTACAAAAACAAATCCTTGTTCTTTTAAAAGTGGTATGACAATAATATTTTACTTGTAAATCAATTATTCAATCAACATGGTCAACTCTTTAACTACAGTGAATTTCTTCATCACTTTGGTATTCCTATTTCACCAAAGGACTTCTCTATCGTCTTTGATGCAATACCTCCAGCTGTCATCTAATTTTTAAAGGTGTTAATAGACTTGCTGATCCCCCTACTGTCATGATTCTGCCCTCTTGTCCTTGTTTTAGTATTAGTCATGAGGCAGGAATGGATCATGACAGGCCCATGTTTTGTGTGAAAGCACTGGCTTTGTTTATTCAAGTGCTTTCTGTCTCGTCTCCTGACCCCGCCCCCTTGTTTCCTCTTTTATTATGCCATTTTTGTTTGATTCATGTCACCTGTTTCTCTCTTGATTTGCTCCCCTATTTAATGCCCTTGTGTTTGCTATCTTGTGCTGATTCGTTTTGTTCAAACCTGTACTTACCTGTGTGATTTGAAGTCAAGAGTATTTGTCAAGTTTATGGTTCTATTTCTATTGTAATATCCAAGTCTAGTTCCAGTTTTTGTTTAGTAAAGTCTTGTTTATTTTAGTATAGTCTTGTTTTACCCCCTCGTGGGTCTTTTGTTTGGTGTGTCTTGTCTAAAATAAAGTCTTTGAGTTCATCTACGCCTGCGCCTGGGTTCTCTCCCTCTCACCTTTTGGAGAATCCTCACAGAACGAATCAGCCAACTAAGAATCCAGCAGGCCAGGATGGACACAGCCCTGACTGCCCGCAGAGCCCACCAGGCTCATGTATTGTTCGGCCTCCACCAGAAGGGGGCTGACATCAAAGACTTTGCCATGGACCTTTTGAGGTCAGCTAAGGGCTCCGGCTTTGGCAAGCCTGAGCTTAAGCTGATATTCAACAGCTGCCTCGATGAGCCCCTCGACTCCTCTGAGCAGAGGATGCTGAGGCCCCTGGGTTTTCCTGACATGGTTAATTATTTGATGAACCGCGATCCCAGAGGCCCAACCAAAGCTGACCAGCCCGCTTGGCTTCCTCCCATCCCGGAGCACCGTGTTGTGGCTATGGTGGCCCTGAAGGACCCAGCTCTCTCCAAATCCGCTTCCGAGAGCCCTATCCCACCTGTCTGCCTTCCTCAGAAGCGAGGGCGAAGGGCATCTTGGGAGTCTACACCTGAGGGGTCCTCCACATAGCCGCCGCTACCACCGTGGTGCCCACCTCACCTGCCACGGCCTCAGCTCCTCGCCCAAAGAGAAAGAGGAAGAAGAAAACTTCCTGTACTCCTCAGTCTCTTCCTGGTACGCGTCAGACCCCCAGCCCGCTGTTGAACCACCTGCCTTTGCACCTCAGCCCACTGCTGAACCCCCTGCCTTTGCACCTCAGCCCGCTGCTGAACCCCCTGCTTCTGCACCACAGTCTGCTGCAGCGCCTCTTGCCTCTACGCCTCAGCCAGCAGCAGCGCCCCCTGTCCCAGCTCTTGTCTTGCCACCGCTGCCTGCCGCAGTGTTACCTGTCTCGCCAGTTTTGTCTGTCGCTGCCTCCTATGTACCCTCGTCACCCTGTTCATCTGCCCGGTCCTCTGCCTCTGTCTCCTTGTCATCCCTGGACTCTGTCTCCTCCCTTAGTAGCCCTGGTTTGTTTCCCCTGTTGTGCCCGGACCTGTCCTACCTCAGTTTGCCCCCCTGGAACTGCTCCTCGTGTGTCTGCTGCAAAGCCTGTCAGTCCCACATCCCCTATTAAACCTGCCCGGACTCCTCGCCCTCAATCATGTCCTGCACCGTCCCGCTCAAAGTCTCCTGACCTACCCAGCTCCACCCTACCTGGACCTCCTCCCATGAACTTTTTTGTTCCCTCGCCACCCCTCCCTTGTTTGTTGTTTTTGTTGTCATCCCAACCCTGTCATTGTCAGTTCTTGTTTGCCGTTATTGTTATTTGTCATGTTTTGTTAATTTGTGTCTGTTTGTCAGTCTGTCGTGTCGCGTATCTAGTGTTCCCCTGAGGAACGCCTGGATGCGTTCCTTAAGGGGGGGGGGGTTCTGTCATGATTCTGCCCTCTTGTCTTTATATTATTATTAGTCTTGATGCAGGATCATGACAGGCCCATGTTTTGTGTGAAAGCACTGGCTTTGTTTATTCAAGCCATGTGCTTTCTGTCTCGTCTCCTGACCCCCTCCCCCTTGTTTCCTCGTTTATTATCACATTATTGTTTGATTCATGTCACCTGTTCCCCTCTTGATTTGCTCCCCTATTTAATGCCCTTGTGTTTGCTGTCTTGTGCTGATTCATTTCGTTCAAACCTGTACTCACCTATGTGATTTGAAGTCAAGAGTATTTGTCAAGTTTGTGGTTCTATTTCTATTGTAATATCCAAGTCTAGTTCCAGTTTTTGTTTAGTAAAGTCTTGTTTATTTTAGTCATTGTCTTGTTTTACCCCCTCGTGGGTCTTTTGTTTTGTGTGTCTTGTCTAAAATAAAGTCTTTGAGTTCATCTACGCCTGCGCCTGGGTTCTCTCCCTCTCTCCTTTTGGAGAAACCTCACACATACTTTGGTGGATGTAAAGGAAACAACTGTTGGGAGTATCTGTTTTGCTCTGCAACCTAAAAGTAAGAACAAGGCAGTTCGTGAATTTTTTCAAGAGGACATTAGGAGTACACCCGCTGTTGTGTTTTATTGGTCTTCATTTGTTGGAGAGATTTGCTGGGAAAAAGTTTGGCTTTTGCCACACAAGTTTTTTTAACAAACAAAGTCAAAGAGATATCATTCAAAATGCTTTATAGGTCTTACCCCACTAACTATTACCTGAAAAAAGACTTGGATATCAGCTGTACTTTCTGTGAAGAGCAAAATGAAACATTGGTGCATTTATTTTGGTCTTGCCCACATACCAAGAAACTTTGGGGCAAAGTGGCTCAATTTATTGTTATCCATATTTACCCTCAATTTGCTTTTGCGGTGGGAAAATGTTTTGTTTGGTTTCACTCAATTTGATGATAATTTAAGTTCAGAGTATTATGTGATAAATTTGCATATATTAACCAAATTTTATTTGCACAAGTCAAAATTCCTAAAAAAAGAAACCAAGCTTTCTGGAGCTTGCTGCTTATATTAGGCACTATGTTCTATCAATTTCTGAGTGTAAAAACAAAAAAGCTGTTAGATCATATGACCTCTGTAAGCTTTACAAGATATTTAATCTTTTCTGTTTTTTTATTATTTATAACCCCTAACCTCCCTGTCTTATTTGTGAATTATTTATAGACTGTATTGATGTACAGATAATTATTGCTGTATATTCTATTTTTGAATCATATTAAAAAAAATGCATTACAATGGTGGGAGGCGACATTGCGTCGTCCATCTTTTTTTACAGTCTATGATTATTGCACAAACATTATTTCCATAACAGTTGTAAATCTCCAGAAAGAAGTTCTCTAGTCTAAATAAGAATACTAAAGGAATTAGCATACATTATTATGCAATACTACCACCTATTGGTCGGAAACGGTAAAACATTGAAAACCAAAACTTATTTCTAAAGTAATTTAAAGGCACACCGCAGAACTTTTTGGCCACTAAGGGGTGCTAGACATGTATTTTTCATGCCTAGCGCCCCTAGAGGCCACAAACGCCGCAGCACTGTCGCAAAGGAAAAGAACTGGCCAACCTTAAAACTAAACTAAAAACTTAACCTTTAAAACGATAAACGATCAACATTTTGAGGCATCAGGGAGAAACGCAGTCATGTTACAACTATCTGATGAGGAACTCGTGGAAGAAGCCATTTCTCAATCTGAAGGTTGCAGCCTCAGGATGTATTCTTTCTAAGCTGCATACGTCATCAAGATTTCAGAATATTAACAATTATAAAGTTGGCTATTATACTTAGTTAATCGTAAATTGTTGCAGTATGCTTATGACTTGCAAATGTAATGCTCAGTTTACCTTAATAAACCAGGCTTGATGACGTATGCAGCCTGCATATTTGACCTCCGGAGGCTGCAGGCTTCCAATTGAGAAACGACCAGAAGTATTTCCTTGCCTTTTTCAAAACAAATATTGTTGCATCGTCTCTCTCTCTCCCTCGCCACCAGGATTTTTCGCAATGGCGCTCGTTTTTCCTCTCTTTTGTGTGAAAATTGTC
The DNA here is from genome assembly GCF_027580225.2 of Misgurnus anguillicaudatus. Lineage (NCBI taxonomy): Eukaryota > Metazoa > Chordata > Actinopteri > Cypriniformes > Cobitidae > Misgurnus > Misgurnus anguillicaudatus. Next base: position 7,909,707 of record NC_073350.2, read on the forward strand.
GCTCCAAATCCAAGTAAACCGATGTGTTTAGGTCTGCCGCTTTGTAATACGTCACGCGAGTGACAGCGGAACGCAGCAAATGAGGAAGAGAGAAGAGAGAAACGCTCGGATCTGATTGGTGAATGAATAGGGTTTGGTTTTACACTGTGTGAGTTTGAGCAAGTTTGACTGCTATAGCATCCTGGATTGTAATGTAAATACAGACAATAAAAGAAAGGTAAAAACGTGAACACGTGAATGCAGCATCTGAATACAGGGAACTATATGCAAGATAATCGCCGTCATTTATGTATGAATCAAGATCGTGAGTTTATATAAAAAATTGCCTTAAAGGGGAATCAAACCCGGATCGCCTGTGTCATGGGTCTGTGACACTAACACGGTGCCACAAAATCACATAATAGAAGTTGCTCTCTACACTCCTTAAGTAACCTCCGGCAAAATTCACGTTAAAAACAAATTGTGTGGAGGAAGTGACGTATGCCGTAAAGCAGACGAATTTTGTAGTTTTTTTTTTGTGCTCTGGGGCCTCATTTATAAACGTTGCGTACGCACAAAAGAAGGCGTACGCCACACTCTACGCAATAGTTGTTATTTATAAAAAGCAAACTTGACGGGAAAATGTGCTGTCCGTCACGCAAGCTCTGACCCAGGCGTACGCACAAAAACGGGTGAAATGAGAAATGGCGACACCGACGGCAGATGGAAGAAACACGTGAAAGTAAAAATGACAACACTAACTCTCATAAATAACATGAAGACTTCACAAAGCAAGTCTTACAATTAACAGCCTACACGAACACCCGTTTGATCGATCAGCAGTGAAACAAAATAAATAAATAAATAAATCGAAAATTACAACAAAAATTCAAATGAACACATATTTGCTAAAAGAAAAGTGAAATATGTTCTATAATATTGGCATGTTGTGCAATTCATCCTCATAAAGAATATAGTTAACAGAACGAAATAATGTACAAAACTGATATTCTCGTCAATGTGTCCGTCTGGCGGAGCAGATGCAATTACATAGACAGATAGATAATTAAGGAGATATATAGTTAGATAGATAGATAAATAAATAGATAGATGTATTAATTGTCCACTGGGGAAAGTTGTTTTCATAGTAAACCATATCTTCATAATCTACGGAATTATGGTATTCATGCATATGCCTTTAGTGTGTTTTATTTTTGATAAAACAATGTATGGCGTATGTCTCAACCATTCAGGAAGCAACAAGAAATTACATTTGCGCTGAACAATGTCCCATTTCCACGTCGATTATTACCGACATCTGTAGCTTGTCAGATGCAATTAAATGAATGGAAATAAAATGCCCCATCACAATGCGTAATTCCCACACTGTGCCCTCCAAACAACGTTTTTCTCCTCTTTTCCCCCTCGCCAAACGATAACTTCTATACTTCACATTGAGTGAATTTACGTTTTTTTTATTTCCTCTATGTGTTTGCCATGATTTCGGAATCAATGCATATTAACTTGTGGGCGTTTCACGGACTATTTATGGGCAACTATGGGCGTGTCATGAAGCCGCAAAAGATGCGCTAAATTTAGAATTGATTGTGATTTATTAAGGGAAAAATGCGTAGGATGTGCGTGCGCACGGTTTTATAAATCCGAATATTTCTGTGCGTACGCCCGTCCTATGTTTCATCCGTACGCCACTTCTGACGCAAATCCTACGCAAAGTTTTATAAATGAGGCCCCTGGTTACTACCAGAAACCCTAAGTTTTAAAGTATGAGTAAAAGCGATACAGACCCTGTGAGGCTATGGTAGACATGTCATTCAACCTATTTAAAGTCGATGTACTATCACAAGGGTCTTGAAAATTTATTATGAAGGTTGAAAAATTACATGCTGTCGCTTTAAATGAGCTGAACATAATCAGAAATATTGCTCACATAACGGTCAAATGTTAAGCATGTAAGTTATGATCACACCTACTGTATAGTACATACATACATATTGGACATAGCCCTGCTGAAAAAAAACAATAAAATCATTACAGAAATTCCTTATGGTTTCCATTAAAATACCAATAGGAACAATTAGCTTTTACCATTAAAACCACTACAAAATTCCTTTTTGTAGTTTGTTTTGGGACATATTCCATTAGGATTTAATGGCCCCACCAGTAGAACCCAACACCAGTAGAGACCAACAAAGACCTATAAAGACCATTATAGTTCCAATACAACAAATAAAATTCCCATTAAAACCAATAAATCCAGTAGAATTTCTGTAATGGTGTCTATTGTTTTTTTTAGCAGGGATAATTAGCACGTAGGCCTATTCTCAAAGCATGCGACAAATGCCATTAATCACGTAAATAGCCTAAAGTCTGTCTCTGGTTTAACGAAATGACAGCTAATTTTTAAATGAGGTGAGTTCGCGGCTTTTTTTTCTAAGCTCAGTTGAAAGCGTCTACTGGTTAAAAGCGAACCTGAAGCGCAGAGGAGCGTGCGCACTAAAAGAATAATGCGGTTCATTAATTTTCAGTTTTATTTGTTATATCCTGCAACGTTTTGGTCCCAAAAATAACCAAGTAAGTACTATTAGAGAACATAATGTAGATTCTTTTTAAATTACCACCCCGAAACATCAAGAAAACTTCATGGTTACAAAAAATAAAACCCATAAAAAAACCGTTCGCAGAACATTTTTATTTGGTTCTCAAAAAATAACCAAAAAGGAAAAAACTAACGTTAGGGAAACGTTCTGTGTGTTTGCTGGGTTTAGCCTAAATGTAGTTTAGGATAGAGTAGTATTTGAAGTTATATGGAATTATTTCTTATACATAGTATTACATAATGTATCTAAGCTATATTATGAGATGGATTCAATTTTTTTGTAATAGAACACTGTAATCTATATAGGTAATTTGCTTAAAAAAGTTATTGGGTTAAGGTAATGTCTAAATGCAGGATTCCAATCTGGCGATGTTTTTTTGATGCTAAATGTTATAAAAAACCGTTCGCAGAACATTTTTATTTGGTTCTCAAAAAATAACCAAAATTGGAAAAACTAACGTTAGGGAAACGTTCTGTATGTTTGCTGGGTTTAGCCTAAATGTAGTTTAGGATGGAGTAGTATTTGAAGTTATATGGAGTTATTTCTTATACATAGTATTACATAATGTAATACTCCATCTAAGCTATATTATGAGATGGATTCAATTTTGTTAGTAATAGAACAGTGTAATCTATATAGGTAATTTACAAAAAAAAATTCTTGGGTTAAGGTAATGTCTAAATGCAGGATTCCAATCTGGCGATGTTTTTTGATGCTTAATGTTATGTGCTTGGCTTATCAGCAAAAAGTGGAAACAGGAGGGGCTCCGGCAAACCGGGTGAGATGACGTCACCGTGGTGTCCGCTGTCTTTGCGCGATGCGGAAGCGCGCGCCAGTCAGTGTCTTGAGGATCTCTCACGGGTAGACACGGTATGTCTCAACCTAATTCATATTATCGCCACTTTTGATGTTAATTTATTTATTTGTGTATTTGTTTCTTGAAGACATTTAGTGTTTTAAGTATGATTTGTTATATTGTTATCGTGTTTATTTAGTGAACTGTTTGTGTGTTGCTTTGTTTGCTTGCTTGTTTAATGTCATTTGCACGTCCTAAGCATATTAATATTTTAATAGCAAATATTTAAGCTTTTATTTATAAGCTATTTTTATTTTAATAGTAAACGCGTTTATATGGTTTAAATGCGTTTTTCAGCTCTTTCCCTCTTAACTTATAATAAAAGTTACCTGTTTTCTACAGGTGATCACATTAAAATGTGTGTGTTCACTTGTCGTGTTTAGGTTTTTGTCAGTATGAATAGCTGTTAAGTTATATATTGACTGACATATAAATCAGTATAGATAGCTGTTGAGTTATATATTGACAGATAAAACAGTATGTAGAAGGCTAGTGTTTATCCAGGGCGTTTTCCTATTTTGAGCACATCCAGTCTCAATATGAGGAACTTTGAATGCAGATTACAATAAAGAATACAATGACAATTTACCTTGCGTTAAACCATTATTTTATGTAAAATAGTATTTAGTAAAACAATTTTGGAATTAATTCATTTTAATTAATGACTCATTTTTAAACAAACAGACAATATAATAATTGAATAAAAAAGTTTAAGCATCATGCTGTTACATTTTAAATTGATTCACACAAACCATGAGCATTGTGTGTCTGTGTGTAGTCAATGTGATTGCATAATGAAGAACTACATTTAAAAAAAGTTATTTGAAAACATGTCAAAAAGTTTCGAAACCAATCATATTAATATCTAATGTAAGCAAAATAAGTTTTCAAACCCTAAAAAGTACACAAAAAGCATATTTACTCATATTCATTATACATTAAGTACAACACAAAATAACAGTAAAATATAAATGATGAATAATTAAGATTCTCATTTGCCCACAATTTTTTTTAACCTTAACTGTCATCCCCACCCATTTTAGTGTGGGTAAAAAGTTAATGTGCACCTTCAAGTGCATAAAACTTTGGCATGTTTTGGTCTGGAAGCCTAAAATCTTGGTCTTTAAAGTACAGCAAAGGGGGATCCTATTAACAAGATGTATTTAACATCCATCTGAAAGAGCAGGGGTGGGCATTCATGGTCCTGAAGGGCCATACTGTCCTGCAAAGTTTAGCTTCAACCCTAATCAAACACACCTGAACATCATTTCCAACTAATCCTGCAGCATTTGATTAGGATTTTCAGGTGTGTTTGATAAGGTTAGCTAAACTTTGCAGGACAGTTGCCCTCCAGGACCAGCCCTGCATTCCAGTTCGTTTTTTATGACCTTCCCTTGCTAACTTCCCTCAGTCTCGTTCACTCGGATGTACGTCATTGTTAACGTTGTACGAGTACCCACTACTAGTGGAACACTTGAAGTGGGTCCAAATGGATTGCCCTAAGCCCTTGATCACATGGAAAGTGGAGATCGCCCCCTCCATCATTTGAACTGTGCAAAGTGCAAGCTGCTAAAGTGATGTCACAATCGTGTTGCATTGTGGTATATGAAGCTGGCTGAAGTGTACATATGAAGTATCAATCAAGGGAGCGAGGGTCTGTTCATATAAACTTCCCTCATTCACTTGACGAAGTGGAACGCACTTCAAAATGGCGACAGGGATTCCCCCGAGTGGAAGTGTTTAGGGAAGTTTGCGAGTGCGTGTCTAAAACTGGAGTGGAACGCAGCCCAAGAATGCCCACCCCTGTAAAAGAGGATCTAAGGGCCAAATAAACACTTATTCAGCAGTAACTTTGAACTTGTAAAGCATGTTTAAAAAAAATCTGATTTGAATAAAATGTAACCACAGATGAAGAATTTTGTTTAAAAAGGATAAGAGAAAATGTGATTTTGGTGTTTTTCTTAATTTTTTTGTCTGTGTATTTTACAGAGTATAGAATAGACCTCATCTAGTGTGTTTTGCAATATTGTATAAAATGTAATAAAACACGATTTATCGTTTTGCCAACTTTATCGGCCGATATAAGCCTGACGCAGATATATCTCTGTCGGTGTATAAGCGCCAATATGATTGTTTTTCAGAACATATAACAGAGATAAAATGCTTGTAAATTATGTAAGTACTTGTTTGTCCTGCAGAGAGCGACCCAGGTCACTGGGTCTTGATGTCTTTACAAAATGTTTACATCTGTTATTTAGACACGTTTTGGTCGATCGGATCATAAGTGGACGAGAGAGACACGTTCTCGCTTTAATTCATCTCTTTTGTCCACTTGTTTTAACCGCTTCTGCCCCTGTCATGGGTGAGTTGCTAAATCCCTAGCAGGAGAAATGGCATGTTTATACAGATACGCACTAATATTATGCTGCTTCTGTTATTACTAAACATGCTCTTATGTTTGTACATGCAAAAGGGTTTTTCTCAGAAATTTCAGAGCAATTGATGTAATAAGCACAAACAACTTTCACACCCTTGAAAAATAAAACAAGAATGATAGAGAGCAGAAACTTTAGTTTTATCAATGAAAGTCTAAAGTCCAAACAATACACCAGAGTGGGTTCGCCTCAGAAGTCAGGACTATAAAAACGTTGTGCTCGTACATTACACATTAGATATGTTGTCACAGTCAAGCATTTTCTTAACGGTAACAATTTTTTTGAAATACATAACCTACTGTAAAGTTAATAAACAACAACAAAAAAAATCCCTTTTAACAGGCCTACAAGTCCAATATAATGTATTCCCAGTTCCTTAAAACTGCCAATAATGCAAATGAAATATATTTTGTTCTATTGGCATTTAAAGGTATTTTTAATAAGTGAAGTTATGTCCACATGTAATGACCACATTTACAGTATATGAAGAGTTTGGTTCCAAAACGCAATAAATCCATTTTGACAAATTTTGGTAAAAACGTGTTTTCTATACCAAGAAAGTGACAAGATGAAAAACACAATTTTCTGTTACAAACTTTCACATAGCATCTTTAGGTTATAAAAACATAAAAAAATTAAAATCCTTGATTTTGAAAACTTGATTTTCAAAAATGTATTATAAAAAATTATAATAAATATAATATAATAAAATTATTTTTTCCACAAAATGCAATAAACCATGACAAGTTTTTTTTTTCAAAATTTTAAATCTATTCAATCAGTGTATTAATGTGCATTCATCTTTGCCATGTTATATTCATTTAGTTGAACAGTTGTACACACTGATTAAAAAAATAAAAATTAATGCCATTAATCAAAACACTTAACGTTACTTTGTCATATTAAGAACACTGTCATTGCTGTGCGGTTATACTTGACGTCATCGCTTAACGTTTTTCACAGCGATCAGCTGTAAAATGTTTTGGTCCTGCTCAATTTTTGTTGACTTTGAGTAAAATAATGTAAAGTTTTAATAAGATCCTCTGGGGTCAATGTGTTAGCATGACAGAATCTTCATGCTTTCGGGGGAACAAGCGACCGTCTCCCGAGTGCCTCTCGCGTAAATTATTAGATTTTGATGGCTTACGTTTCTTTCCCGTCACAGAAAACAATCACAGGTTTATTAATGCCATCAAGCTATTATTTTGTTTGTGTTTGTTTGGTGATCACGAAGTACAAAGTAGATGATGAAAACTTAAGATTCTGTGTGCTCAATGCGCCGCCATTGTTTACATTGCGTTAAATGGTGCGCTGTAATTTGTGGAGCAGATTTATTGCATTCTGCAGAAAAGGAGGTGTTTATCGCGTTTTGGGAAAAAGGGAGAAAAGATGACAGAATGACAACTTAAAAAAGTCAACTTAATTTTATAAGTTATAACAACTCACCTGTAGTTCTAACAACTCATCTCTAGTCGAAAAAAAGGCAGCAAAGTATTTTTTACAGTGCAGAATAACACTGCGGATATTGGATTTTGCATAAAATTAAGAATTGACTTTTGAACTCTGACCTGATATAATACTGATTTTGGCAGTAACTCATTTTTTTTTTCAAAAATGGCGTTTATCGCGTTTTGGAACCAAACTCTTCATATGCTGTTTATGCATGTACTGTATTATATATTCAGTACCAGTCAAAGGCTTAGACACACTTCCCATTTGTGTCCAAACGTTTGTCTAAACTGTAGTATAATATACTGTAGTATGTACTGTCCTATCAAATATATAGAAGAAAAAATTCATATCAAACATTTAAGCAGAAATGTTATAAACTCTCAGTGTACACTGCGGTCTCCAGGATCACAGAGTCACTGACAGCAATATATTTATAATTCATAAAAAATGAATTTCCATGTGTGGTCAACTCATATTTTTTTATGGAGTTACACATTAGGTTCTTGCGTTTTTGCTAGTTTTAAATTATGATACAATACTATATGTGTGTATATTATCTTTTTTTTTTTTTTTTTTCCCTGGGATCTGTGAGCGGTTGGTCCCGAAAGCAGTGTGTGACTTCAGACTTAATAAGCGGATAGTTTTTACTCACTTTTTATACTGTAAGTGATATAATTCTTTTTTTTCCAGATTTGTTGGGAGAGACAAAAATGTGGCCAAATCAAGGTGATTCTTGGTTACTTACCTATTCTTCATTAAATATAAAAGTATAAAAAGTATAAAATAAACTTTATAATTAAATAGTACATATATTTTAAGCTACAAAATACATTTGGCTTAGTGTTTCTTGATAATCCATGTAATGTAACAACATTATAGATGGCAGTACATTTAATATGATCCATTCTTTCTGAAAACCCACCATTTGTTTCATAAATTCATAAGATTTCTTTTTCCGCTTGCAGGACCTCCGCCTAATCCCACCTGTCCTCCATATGCAAACCCTGCCTATCCAGCCATGCCCAACCCTGCCTATCCAGCCATGCCCATCCCACAGTGCCCACCTGGTCAAAATCCTGTCTATCCACCTGGCATGGATCATCCCACAACCATCCCATACATGACACCAAATCAACATCCTTTTCCTCCGGTTGCGCCTGGCCCATGTGCACCCTTCCCTGGAGCAGGGCATCCATGCCCCGTCCCGCAGCATGGATGCCACCAGCCAGGAATGGACCCGGTAACTGGTCATAAGAAGCACAAGAAGATGAAAAAGATGAAGAAGGGAAAGAAAGCTCATAAAGTTTCCAAGGAACATAAGCATATGAAACATGGCAAGGTAAGTTGTTTAGTGTATGTTAAATGGCTATTCAACTGTTCTGCAGATTTAAGTTTCAACCCTAATCAAACACACTTGCTTAAAATGTGCAAAAATCTTCATTCTCATGTTCAGGTGTTTGTTTACTTCTCTTAATAATGAAAAAAAACCCCGCATTGTCCAGATTTTGTCTTAATTATTGATCAGTATTTAAAAAAACATTGTAAATATATTGACCTGGTCAATAGGGTTAGTTGTGGTATACAGTAATGGTTAGAGAGTCCACAGGCGCTGCAGTAAATGTGTTCATGACTCACTGGATGGGTGAAATGCAGAAAGACATCCTCAGACCTCAGCGTCTGTACTCAAGCATCAGATAAAACGGCATGGCACCTCAGACTTAAAAGCATCAGTTCTCAGAAAAACATGGTCAGGACTAAAGTCTCGCACATCAGACATCGGGCAAAACAGCCTCAGACTAAAACACATCATGTCTCACTTAATCAGACATCGGAACAAAATGGCATCACACTGAAAGGCATCAGCCATCAGCCCTCGCAAAACAAAGCATTGGACAAAACGGCCTCAGGCGATTTTACACATGATCACGCTCATTAGCATGAGGTCACGATCACAAACTGTTTCTTTATTAATCTCTACAGTTCCTTAACTGTATAACATGTCGCATGATGATTCATTTATAACGCTGAATTAAATGCAGTTAGCATACGTAAATTATTTATTTTCATTTTTTTCTCTTTCTCTTCCTCCCTCGTTCTCAAAATTACAGCTTACATCATATTATACAGAGGTATATGAGTGAGAAAAGAAACGACAGCAATTTATGTCAGGGCTACAATTAAATACACAGTTAAAGAAACAAAAGTGCCCTCATAAGTCTTTATTGATCTTCTTTAAGTTTGCAATAGTGACGTCATGCGAAGGGGTGGGGTCATGTGTAAAAGAAATCACCTGATGCTTTTTTGTCTGAGGCCATTTTGTCCGATGCCTTGTTGTGCGAGACCTGATGCCGTTTCATATGATACTGTTTAGTCCGAGGCCTTTATACCCAATGTCTGATTGAGTGAGACCTGATTCCTTTTAAGTACTATTTGATTAGTTTTACATTATGGAAGTGGGGTAAAGCAATTTTTATCAGAGCTTCTCAAGCCATTTTCACACAGACATTCCGATATGTTTTTTTTTGTTCATTCACACTGCCAATGATTTGCCAACATCTGCAAGGTCCCAGAAAGACACGTGACATGTTTAAAGTCCTGCACTATCTTCTGCGCAGTGTGTGAAGTTTGCTTATTATTTATTATTTTTCTCTCCAAAAACCACTGGCGTGCATTTTTTGTTTATGATAAGACAATAAAGGAGTGCGTGACGCGCTGTTCTACGCTGGTGAATGATTTCAGCTTCAGAGTGGATATTTGACGAGCTCCCTGATCTCTGCTTTAATACAGTTTTCAGACATTTCTCATCGTGATTGTTAATATGCTTTTTAAACCCCCGTTTTGAGGAGCCGAACGATATATCTTGTTGGGATGATTTTTGTTTATTATAAGCTCAAATGAGCATGTGACACGATATTCTTTTATGCTGCTGAATGAGCGCAGTAAGTGACGAGCTAACTTACCTGATATCTGCTTCAGTCCAGTTTGTTGACAGTTCTCATCGTGAACAATAATAATAAAATAATAATAATAATTTGTTACATTTATATAGCGCTTTTTCTGCAGACCTCAAAGGGCTTTACATATAAATGGGGGAATCTCCTCAACCACCACCAATGTGCAGCATCCACCTGGATGATGCGACGGCAGCCATATTGTGCCAGAAAACCCATCACACACCAGCTTATTAGTGGAGAGGAGACCGAGTGGTATAGCCAATTAGTATATATAGAGATGATTAGTAGGCCAATGGGCAAGTTTGGCCAGGATGCCAGGGTACGCCCCTACTCTTTTTCAAATGACATCCTGGGATTTTTAACAACCTCAGAGAGTCAGGACCTTGGTTTAACGTCTTATCCGAAAGACGGTGCTTTTTTGACAGTATAGTGTCCCCATCACTAGACTGGGGTGTTAGGGCCCACACAGACCACAGGGTGAGCACCCCCTGCTGGTCTCACTAACACCACTACCAGCAGCAACCTGGTTTTCCCAGGATGTCTCCCATCCAATTACTGACCAGGCTCAACCCTACTTAGCTTAAATGGGCAAGCTGTCTTGGGCTACAGGGTAATATGGCTGTGAATGTTGATCTGCATGTAAATCTCTCGTTTTAAAGAGTTGAACCAACTTCATGTTGCCATGACACACGCGTCCTAATTAAGGCACGCACCTTACAGCATTTTTTATGCGTCTCATTTCTCATTTCCTGATAACTGCTTTAATATAGTTTGCGACATTTATCGTCGTGAATGGTGATCTGCATGTAAATCTCTCGTTTTAAAGAGCTGAACCATAACTTTGTTCTTGTTCACACAGAGGGTTTTCCGTGTATCTTACAAGGTCCTCTTTCCGGCAACGATCCCAGAAGATTTACGGGACGTGTTTGCGTTCACAAAGAAGCTTGGGACCAAAGGTCTGCGTGAATAGGGTTTCAGTAGGTTTAGTCCCGTCCGAATGCTCTATGTCAGTAATCATTACGTACAATGTCAGTAAATTACTACGACTTTTCCTTCTGTAAAAAAGGTCCGGAGGAATTACCTCAGGTACTTATCCCGTGCGAATAGACAACCTGTAAATGTACACGAAAATTTAATCATTTTAATTGTTTTTCCCAAATAAAGAAGTGCTTAAACAAGCATCTACTTGCGGTTTAGATGGTGGAACAAGTCAGTGGAAAGTCAGTTTCTGGATACAACTACACAGACTTTAAAAACAAAGGTCAAAGCACTTCTCAGAGGCACTTCTGCCCAAACCGAAATTAAATACAGTGTTTCCTCCTTGGTCCGATTTCGAGTTTTTCCTGTTCGCGTCATGTTGCGTGTTTGCACATGTGATATCAGGAAGCAAGGTAATGTGCACATGACGGCGAGGGAGGTGACACGCTGCGTAATCGAGTTACTCCTTCCACTTCTGAATGTTTTACTAAGATTTCGAATCCTGTCCAAATTGACCATCAATATTACAGACGTCCTGTTGTAAAATTCCATTACTCCATCTACCCCTGTAAAACTAATCCTGTCTGTTTCACCTGGTGTCTTTTAGTCTGAAGCTGTTTCACCTGGTGTCTTTTAGTCTGAAGCTGTTTTGCCTGATGTCCGATGTGCAAGACTTTATTCTTGACCATGCTTTTTGAGAACTGATTCCTTTAAGTCTGAGGCGCTATGCCGTTTTTTCTGATGCCTGAGTACTGACACTGAGGTCTGGGGATGTTTTAAAATTGCTAAACGCCATCGCTATCATTTGCCAGCATTTATCTTTTTTACTCTGTTGTGGTAGTCATTTAAGGAAACATCATAAACACTGAAGTGTTTGAAAGCTGTTTATGGAAGACCTTCTGTGTTGCTATCTGAACCCGCTATGGAAAACTGAATGAAAATGTTGTGAAGCGATGACCCGCTAGACGAAATCATACAAGTTTGCATTTAGAGATTTAAATCTTCAGTTGTTGTGGCATCTGGTTACAGTTCTAGCTTTGACCAAACCGAGAGCATGATACATGAAACACAAGATTCCAGTAATGAAACTCTGTGTTGAACTCGATGATGAGTTTCTCACCTTGGCTGTTGACCTGTGATGAGTCTCTGAAAGTAAAGAGCCTGCCACTGAAACCAGAGCGGTGGTTCTCAATTATAAACACTCATACTTATACTAAATGTGACTAATGGCTTACATCAGGGGTTCTCAAAGTTAACATTCAAAGGTCCAATTCTGAATTCTCATCATTTTCATGAGTCCAAAACAACTGGTTGTTACAAAAACTGTTAAGCTTGGGAATAACTTTATGTAAATCATTTATGTAAATCACAAATCAAGTAAATTCAAAACAAGTGTATTTTGCATTTAAAGTACATTCAAAACAACAAGTGCAAAACAGCATTTTTTTTATAAACATGAAACACGAGAAGTATGCCAAAAGTAACAAGGTGCAAAATACAAAGCAGCCTAATGAGAGAAATTGCACTGTTTGTCTTCCATCAGATAACTATACCACGGCAAAAAAAGATGTGTTTGCTAGACGGAGACACTGTCCTAAATGTTCATTAGTCAAGTATACTGTGGTATGAGTTTTTTACAACATTCATTGCTGAGAATGCAGCTTCACACTGATAGGTCGCTGTCTCGCTGCAAATCAAACAGAACGGCTTTGTGCTGAACTGTGGCAAAATAAATGCATACTTCTCTGTCCAATCATCTTTATTTTCTTCGTCAACTTTTTAAGAAACTAGCATCCTCAACCATCCGAGCGCTCACACCACGGTGAAGTGACGCTGGCATTCTGCTTGCGTCAAACGTCAGTACATCACAGACTTACTGTGTCATGGCTACAGCATCACACAGGCAATTTTTTAATAACTTGTTTTATTATCGGACCGGGAATACTCTTAATTAAATCTGAAAAAAAACCCTAAACAAATGGTTTACAAGTTGAATATGCATTTTAAAGTAGCAAGTGCACACGTTTAATCTATCACAGAACTTAATGCACTTGAAATATTAAGTGGATCTGGACCGGAGAACCCCTGACTTACGTCTTTGTCACTCTTACCAGCCACTTTGGCAGGTAAGTTAGCATTTTCCAATACCTCAGTTTAGTACTGGTGCGTACGGTCTGACTGACAGGCGGCTGTGTGATTTCTGTGTTAAAGGGGACATATCATGAAAATCTGACTTTTTTCATGTCTAAGTGCTATAATTGGGTCCACAGTGCTTCTATCAACCTAGAAAATGTGAAAAAGATCAACCCAGTAAATTAGTTTTGGTAAACCATTCTATGCAAACATGTAAAAAGGAAAGGTCATTGAAATTTTGCTCCCCTTGTGATGTCAGAAGGGGCTAATACCACCCCTTAATCTGCCAACCTATCCAACCACGGCACTGCCATTTTGTGCAGAGATCAGCTCATTTGCATTTTAAGGACACACCCAAAAATGGCACAATCCTAACATGCTATAATAAATTATCTGTATGATAATTTGAGCCAGAACTTTAAATACATACTCTGGGGACACCATAAATCATACATCTTAAAAACATTTTGTGAAATGTCCCCTTTAAAAATGTAAATGCCCATCTTTCCAAGTAGTCATAGTCTGTATGTATTAAAATACATTGAATCTGTGCATTAGGGTTGGAAGTTTTTATGTAGCCTAACTGTTACCTACAATTGCCATTAATAAAACACAGCCAAATAAAGTTAAGTGGCTTAACAATTTACAGAACATATTCAAATCATTTGGATGATCTTCTTGTTCTCACCTGTAGAGGCAACGTTGAATATGCTATGACTTCTGCAAAGTATACAAAGCTAACTGAATAAAGAAATGTGGACATATTCTTGGCCCTTCTGTGTAAAGTGTAGTCCCTGAGGAAATAGCTGACAATGATGTAGTGTGATTATTACCAGCTTTCTGAAACTTGCTAACATTAAGTTGTGGTGATATTACATCTCTATTTGTTGTGTTGTGTTGCAGCATTCGTCCTCCTCCAGCAGCAGCAGCAGTGATTCTGACTGACCATCACATGATCTGCCCTACATAACTCAGCAGCTCCTGCTTTCCTGCAATTATACATTTTCCTAATTTCTACATGTCAGGGCAAATAACAGCAATAAAACTAAGAATCAAATCCAGAGGATTATTTGTGCTTTTTACTGTCATGTAAGCATTGACTACTGTACTGTTGAAATCACTCATAGTCACTAGCACAATGCATTACCAGCTACAGCAATGTGAAACTAATAAACTGCAGTATGATCTGAAGCAGTGTGTTTAATAATAGCCATTACTGAAAATATTTATGAGGAACAATCCTAAGCATTTGCTTTTTTTTGGAAAATTGTGTTTTATTTTCTAAAGTTAGGGTTTTTTTTGGTAATACTTTAGCCAAAAGTATATTTTGCCGGAATGTGTTTGAATTTAAACTCCCTTTTGTTGATTGTGGGTATGAAATATACTAAGAAATGACACTAATGTTAAAAACCGCTGATCAAATGTTCTCAAATTTATGGAGAAGCTCTTTTTTTTGTTTCTTTTTGAAGGTAAAATGTATCATTATGAATTAGTTGAGACTGTAGTTATTTGAAAGATCTGTTAGGCCTAAAACATTTCAGCTTAAGTTAAATGTGCTACAGTATCTACAGTCATGGACAACATATTGGCACCCTTGGTAAATATAAGCAAAGAAAGCTGTGAAAATAAATCTGCATTGTTTGTCCTTCATATCTTTTATTTTAAAAATGAAAAAAAAAATCAGATTTTTCATTGATGAAAAATATTGGAAAATTGGGGGGAGATCACATAATTTTTTTCTCAAATAAACGTTGAACACAATTATTGGCCCCTCTTCATTTTATCTTCTTTGTTTCCTTCAATTACAAGAATAACATCTCAGAGTCTTGTATTAAATATTGTATTATATATTATTATATTGTCTGATGAGGTTGAAGAATTCATGTCAAGTGATCTTGGATTTTTCTTCAGACACTTATATGTTGCTGATCTCTCATCTTCAGTTATTTGCTGTTTGGTTCAGGTCAGGGAACTGGGATGTGGCAGAACTTTCATTTTGTGCTCGGTGACCTATTTATTGTTTTGAATGTTCAATTTATTTATAGAGATTTATTTATGTGTTATTTGCAGTGCTCTACATTAAACAAGGCACAACAAACATGACTTAACATTAAAATCCTATATCAATAAAATAGGATTTTAAGCAGCAGTAATACAAGCATGTTTCACTACTAATGTATGATAAGACGCCCACCACTAGTCAGGCACAATCATAAATAAAACTTTTCATTCAAAGCAGTATTTATAAAACCCATTTCTACTTTAGAGTCTGAACATTATCCCACCAGGACTCTGGATTGCATTTAAAAACTGTTGCAAATAAAACATTGCTTTACTGGATACCCCTGAAGCTGTGAAAAACAACCCAACGTTCAGCAATGTTGCGTTTTAAAGAAAGTTCCACATCACAACAACGGACGATGATTGCCTTAACCACTCTGACAAAAAAAAATGTGGGGAATGAGGTGGAAAGAGATAAAAAGAAATGGAGAAAAGAGGAGGAAAACATACACTATATACAGGGCCGCATTAACACTATAAGGGGCCCCTGGGCTTTACCATTTTGTGTGGCCCTTCGTCCGCCAGAATTGCAGCCTACATTCTAGGGGTGTGCAGCGGAGTCAGTATTTGTATCTGTAACAGTCTTAAAATTATTTGTATCTGAATTTGTATTCTGATGGAACCGGAAGTGGGCGGGTCTTAACCCGGAAGTTTGTCATATTACATGAAAATGTCATTTTAAATGCATTTTAGCTTTTTATTATAATTATAACTTAAATAACTGTAAACATTTAATAAAAATAATAATACAAAATTTTAATCAAATAGACAAAAACTTGATTCTCGTTACTATTATGCATGGAAAGCAAACATCTCATTTTTAAAGCCTCATACAGCTTGTGCCTATGCATCATTCTATTGTAGCATTAAAATAACAAACTTGAAAGCACATTGACAAAACTGTAGGCTACATCACCTTTAAACGTTTATTGTGTCTGTCAGCACAGTTCCATCATGAGACCCATTCTGTCTTAATGAGTGGGATGTTTTCAGAAAAAAATAAGTAGCCTACATTAATCCCTCGTCTAGCGATATAAATATACTAATTAAACATCTAAAATGATCGTTATTTGTAAGTTGTCTGAGAGTGAAATATAACCTAATACTACTCATACATCCACATGTCTGACATCTTGGTTTCGGTTTAAAACATGCAGGAATTTGAAAATAAAATGCAGGACTTGCTTGATGTTTACAGAGATATTAAGGGAGATAAAGTTCGGGAACTGATTTATGTAAAAAAAGTTATTAAGATCAACAAGACTCACGCTGACTTATAGATCCGAAACGCAAAAACACCTGTTTTGACAAGAATTTACAAAAGCATATTAAGCATTACAACAAACTTGCTGAGCTCATTATTATCTATGTCCATACAGCGTTTGTGCCAACATATCGAATTGTTTAATAAAAAAACTCTCTCATTAATCTTCACCTAAATAAATAAATAATCAGATATTCGTTTACAATATCTTCACCTAAATAAATAAATAATCAGATATTCGTTTAAAATTACAGTATTCTCTATTATTTAAAAATCAGTTTTGACTTACTTCAAAACAAGCAACATGATTTTAAACAATAAGGTAATTAGAAAGATTTAATCCAATGTTTCAGTTGTTATTTGCTTACTTTATTTTAATTTCAATTCATTTCATAGTAATCTTCAGTTTAAATTTAGCTTTTAAAATGTTACATTTTCATATTTTTATCTATTTACTTATTTATTTTATATTCACCTAGATTGACCATAAAGCTTGCTTCGACTAGAAGTAATTAAAAGATCATCTACCGGAGTCACACGGAGATATTCATGAATATTTTATTATCAGAGTGCAACATTTTATCAAGTTTTTTTTGGTCTTGTGTAATTAAATAAAAAAAAAACTAAAAGGGTATTTTTTACATCTGGGTTTAAAGAAGTTTGATATTAGCAGCGTTTTTAAGATTTTAAATTAATTCCAAAACAGCTTGCGTCTCTAAATAAGGGACGCATAGAAAATGTCACTCAACAGGCAATTCTATACTTTCGTTATTTTAAAATTAATTTTAATATTTCCTTGTTTTTATTTAATTGATAGATTATTTAGTGTTATCTGATTAAACTATTTGTGGCTTGTGTTTTATTCCCCTGCGCATTTAGGCATTTTGCACCCATGTTCTGTACCTTATTGATTCTGACTTCATTTTGTTTTTATTTTTTATTAAATGTAAAGGTAAATTCTGATCTAATTTAAGTTCTGTAAGTTATGGATTGCTTTCCGTTGTGTCGATGTTGCGCTGTTGCATGCTGTCACATTAAATTTAGCCGAACGTGCTAGGTGCTCTGCGTGATCGTATTTAGGGGTTTATCAAACTAAACATCAACAAACGGATTTTTTCGGCAAGTATAAGTTTTAAAATGTTTTTAAAAAGGTTGCTTAACTTGTCAAAGGTTGAGCTACAAAACAGGTAAGCAGTTTTTTTTGTTTTGGTGATGACACCAAAAACATCTCTACTGAATCTGACACAATTGTCTCTCCGGGTTGGTCTCTCTTGTGATTTAATATTATGGTCGGTGTTAACTTTCAAATGATAGAAAAGAGATTCCTGAAACAAATGTTATAAGAGTCGTCAGGTGTTTCAAGTGAATACAGAGATGATCAAAGCAATCTGATATTTCTGTGCAAAATAATAAAGCATATATAGTGTCTATAAAATCATTAATTTCAGTGTTTTTTGGTTATAAATGAACCGTTTAAGGAATTGTATATAAAGCTTGTTTTTTTATAATTTACAGTAACAAATTATATGTAATTTCTCGTCTTTTATTTCCCTGCCCGCTAAATCTCAAAATGAAATAAGATCGCTGAACTTATAGGCTTCCGAGACAGAATCTAATTTGTTATTTATTAGATTTAGTTATCAAAAATGTTTTGTGTAATATCTTTGTGTGCTGTTCTGTACATATTGGCTTTAAAATGTTATGAGGAGTCATTTAATGAATGTTTATATACACGTTGTCTTTCATATTAAGATAAAAACGGGTCCTCAGTGTCGTCTTTGTTCATCACTTGAAAGGCACTTGTGGTCACTTTATCAGAAAGCTGTCTTTGTGTTGCCTTCAGAAATGCAATAATGGATATTTCAGACAGAAATTTTAAAAAGCTCACTAATGATTGCAGGGTAGCCTACAGTAAGTGAGAGATTTTCTTGCGCAGGAACTGCATTCACGCACGGACATTCAAAGCAAAGCGATTAAGCATAATTTTAAAGGGAGTATCAACTTTTTATAAAATGCGGTTGTTATTTTTTTCCGGCATCTCGGGGCCCTTCCCAGCCCGAGGCCCTGGGCTTAAGCCCAGGTAAGCCCATGCATTAATGCGGCCCTGACTATATACATTTTTATCTACTCTCTTATTTTCTCAACATTGTTTATTAATGATGGTTATTAAAAAGTGTAAGCAAGTGGCCATGTAACAAGAACGTTGAAATACAAGTTTAAATATCATGCTAACGGGACAGGAAATGAAATCGTTTATTGATTTGTTTTTTATGGTATTGCTTTTATGAGTATGAATTAATTTCCAAATCTATATCCCATTTTTTCTGTTGATGAACCTATATCCCATGTTTTGTGTTGTTGTGTTTAATTACTGACCAAAACTTAGATGCACTCTGTTTAACAGAAACCTGACTTAAAGCTGACGACAAGACTACTATTATAAACACGAACCTCGATTAAAGGGGAGAGGGGGTGGTGTAGCTACAATATACAACAAGATATTTAAAGTAAACCATAAATCTGAACTAAAATTTAAATCATTTGAAATAATGTTGTTAAATATGGAAATAACTGATCGTAACAACAAATAGACCTCCGGGTCACCATGCAGATTTTCTAAAAGAAATAGCAGATTTCCTGTCTGAGCTTGTAGTCACTGTAGATAAAGCTCTTATCGTTGGTGACTTTAATATCCACGTTGATAACCCAAAAGATACATAAGGATTAGCGTTTATGGATGTTTTAAATTCTCTCGGTATTAGACAAAATGTGTCAGAGCCCAAGCGTACCCGTAAAGACACATTAGACTTAATTCTGTCACTCTGGCTCAACATTAATGACATTGAAATATCACCTCAGAGCGATGCAGTTTCTGACCATTGCCTTGTCTCATACACGGTAAACTGACCACAACATGCTACCAACTAGCAAGAAAAATAATTTCCACCACTAAAGATAGCTTTATTAGCACTCTTCCAGACCTGTCCCAAATGAAACATGTAGCAGATAACCGTGAAGATCTAGATATTGTAATAGAAAACCTGAACAATGTCTGTCCTAACACATTGGATGCCGTTGCTCCCATTCGAAAAAATAGAATCAAAGAAAAACTGCCAGCTCCATGTATGACCATCACACCGCAGCCCTTAAAAAGGTAGCTAGAAAATGGAAAGAAATTATAGAAGCATAAAGTTAGAGTTATGGTATGCAGCATGGAAAGAGAGTGTTCAACACTACAGACAGGCTATAAAAACCACCAGATCTACCTACCTCAGCAAGCTTATAAAAGAGAATCATAATAACCCTTGTTTCCTCTTTAACCAGTTGCGAAACTGACTAGAAACAAAGAACAAACAGAAACCAATACTAAACTCCAACACAATAGTAATGATTTCATGAAATTCTTTACTAACAAAATTACGGCTATTAGGGAAAACATTGTAGCTATGCAAGCAGCCACCACTCTACCCATTAGTTCATTTAACACTAGATTACCATACAAACATCTTGATTCATTTAAAGCTACTACAATAGATGAGCTCTCTAAATTAGTAATATCATCCAAATCATCGTCCTGTATATTAGACCCCGTTCCCACAAATTTACTTAAAAAGGTATTCCCTGTAGTGTCAACCCCGGTTCTAAATATCTTTAACTCATCGCTAGAAATAGGATACGTTCCAACAGCTTTCAAACTAGCAGTTATTAAACCGCTCATTAAAAAACCACACCTTGATCAGGGAGAGCTTAATAACTTTAGACCAATCTCTAATCTCCCATTTCTTTCTAAAATATTAGAAAAAGTAGTGGCAAGCCAGCTACGCACATTCTTAACAAATAATAGTACATATGAAAAGTTCCAATCAGGATTCAGGCCCCACCATAGCACAGAGATAGCGCTGCTTAGAGTTACAAATTACCTCCTTTTAAAATCCGATTGTGGTGGAATCTCAATCCTTATATTACTAGACCTTAGTGCAGCCTTTGACACGATAGATCACACAATCTTACTCAATAGACTAGAAAACTATCTTGGTATCAGTGGTCAGGCGTTAGCCTGGTTTAGGTTGTATCTAACCAATCACTATCACTTTGTTTATGTAAATGAGGAAGAGTCATATCACTCCCTGGTTAAATATGGTGTACCGCAGGGATCAGTTTTAGGTCCTATCCTGTTCTCGTTATACATGTTACCTCTAGGAGACATTATCATAAGCCTCTAGGAAACATAACATAAGTTTTCACTGATATGCGGATGATACCCAGCTTTACATCTCCTCACATCCCAGCGAAACACACCCGTTTTCTAAGCTAACAGACTGCATTAACGATGTTAGTGACTGGCACATAACTTTCTTAAGCTCAACTGCAATAAGACAGAGATACTTATTATTGAACCGAATCGCTACAAACATAATATGTCAGATTACAAGTTGCACATAGATGGCTGCACTGTGGTGCCATCTTCCATGGTTAAGAACTTAGGTGTGATGTTCGACAGCAATTTATCCTTCGATAGTCATATCACCAATGTCTGCCGCACAGCATTTTTCCATCTTAGAAATATCTCAAAAATACGCCATATGCTGTCTGCATCAAATGCAGCGAAGCTTATTCACGCTTTTATGACCTCTAGAATAGACTATTGTAACTCGTTACTTGGGGGATGCCATGCAAATCAGGTAAACAAGCTTCAGCTAGTTCAAAACGCTTCTGCAAGGGTGCTTACTCGATCCAAGAAGTATGACCACATAAGCCCAATTCTGGCATCTTTACACTGGCTACCAGTTAAATAATGCATACAAGTGTTAAATAACGCATTCAAGTTTCTAGTAAAGGTACTTATCACGCAATAGTTATTTTTTATGGAACAAAGCACTTATTTATTAGACCAACCTAATAAATAAATAAATAAAAAACCTTATCAGCATGAACGCTTCAAAATGAATTGCGGTAAATAGTTTGCCACCGTTTGCCACTGAACCTGCATTAACAACAACAGTGGGGCCTCTGGCCTTAGTCAAATGGGTTGGCACGTATGGTCGGGTTGCAATTTTGGCGTTTTCTTGTGGTCTTGTGAATCGTATGCCATACAGACCCGTTTGCCACTGAACCTGCATTAACGACGACAGTGGGGCTTCTGGTCTTAGTCAAACGGGTTGGCAGGTTTAATTTTCTTTTAAAGATTGGATGGGGACCCATAGATACCATAGATACCTTCGCCTTGGGCCCCCAATATGCTAAATCCTCAACTGTGGGTAACATACTTATGCCGCAATAGTTAGCCTGTCTGGACCCAAGCTGATTTAAACCACATCACTGTGTGACACTTGCCTTACATGCCAACGGCCCCTAATAGGATTTTGTTTCTCTCTCCCTGTCTTGTCCTCGACCCCGAGGACAATGAGACAAACAAACCCAGTTCCGGTAAATGTGAAGGTCGGCACACCCCTGATCTACTGGCCGTTCTTCAATGTGATACCCAGCTGATGCCTGACCAATGATCCCCGGCAGAACACGCTTAATCTCCTTATCCATTTACATGTGTGTGTGTATGTATATATATATATATATATATATATATATATATATATATATATATATATATATATATATATATATATATATATATATATATGAAGAGTTTGGTTCCAAAACGCGATAAACGCCATTTTTGAAAAAAATTAGTTACTGCCAAAATCAGTATTATATCAGGTCAGTAGTTAAAAGTAAATAATTAATTTTACGCAAAATCCAATACCCGCGTGATATTCTGTCATCTTTTCTCCCTTTTTTCCCAAATTGCGACAAACGCCACTCCTGCTTTTTTACAGAATGCAATAAATCCATTTCTGATATTACAGCGGACCATTCACGCAATGTAAACAAACATGGCGGCACGCTGAGTACACGGAGTCCTAGTTTTCCTCATCTACTTTGTACTTCGTGATCAACAAACAAAACAAAATAATACTTTAATAGCATTTCCAAACCTGTGATGGTTTTCTGTGACGGGAAAGAAACGTAAGCCATCAACGGCTAATAATTTCCACGAGAGGCACTCGGTTGCTTGTTCTCCAGACAGCATCAAGCTTCTCATGCTAAAACATTGTGTTCTTACAAAGTAAGTGTTTTGGTTAATGCCATTAATGTTTATTTTTTAATCATTGTATACCACTAGTCAACTAAATAAATATAAAATGGTAAAGATGAATGCACATTTATACATTGATCTAATAGATTTATAGCATTTTGAAATAAAAAACTGTCATGGAGTTATTGCATTTTGTGGAAAAAAGAATTCGTTTTTATAATAAATCTTTGAAAATCAAGTTATGGATTTGAATTTTTTATGTTTTTATAACCTAACGATGCTATGTGAAAGTTTGTAACAGAAAATAGTGGTTTTCATCTCATCACTTTCTTGGTATTGAAAACACGTTTTTACCGAAATTTGTCAAAATGGATTTATTGCATTTTGGAACCAAACTCTTCATATATATATATATATATATATATATATATATATATATATATATATATATATATATATATATATATATATATATATACAGTCTTGTTCAAAATAATAGCAGTACAATTTGACTAACCAGAATAATCAAGGTTTTTAGTATATTTTTTATTGCTATGTGGCAAACAAGTTACCAGTAGGTTCAGTAGATTCTCAGAAAACAAATGAGACCCAGCATTCATGATATGCACACTCTTAAGGCTGTGCAATTGGGCAATTAGTTGAATTAGTTGAAAGGGGTGTGTTCAAAAAAATAGCAGTGTGGCATTCAATCACTGAGGTCATCAATTTTGTAAAGAAACAGGTGTGAATCAGGTGACCCCTATTTAAGGATGAAGCCAACACTTGTTGAACATGCATTTGAAAGCTGAGGAAAATGGGTCGTTCAAAACATTGTTCAGAAGAACAGCGTACTTTGATTAAAAAGTTGATTGGAGAGGGGAAAACCTATAAAGAGGTGCAAAAAATGATAGGCTGTTCAGCTAAAATGATCTCCAATGCCTTAAAATGGAGAGCAAAACCAGAGAGACGTGGAAGAAAACGGAAGAGAACCATCAAAATGGATACAAGAATAACCAGAATGGCAAAGGCTCAGCCAATGATCACCTCCAGGATGATCAAAGACAGTCTGGAGTTACCTGTAAGTACTGTGACAGTTAGAAGACGTCTGTGTGAAGCTAATCTATTTTCAAGAATCCCCCGCAAAGTCCCTCTGTTAAAAAAAAGGCATGTGCAGAAGAGGTTACAATTTGCCAAAGAACACATCAACTGGCCTAAAGATAAATGGAGGAACATTTTGTGGACTGATGAGAGTAAAATTGTTCTTTTTGGGTCCAAGGGCCACAGGCAGTTTGTGAGACGACCCCCAAACTCTGAATTCAAGCCACAGTACACAGTGAAGACAGTGAAGCATGGAGGTACAAGCATCATGATATGGGCATGTTTCTCCTACTATGGTGTTGGGCCTATTTATCGCATACCAGGGATCATGGATCAGTTTGCATATGTTAAAATACTTGAAGAGGTCATGTTGCCATATGCTGAAGAGGACATGCCCTTGAAATGGTTGTTTCAACAAGACAATGACCCAAAACACACTAGTAAACCGTCAAAGTCTTGGTTCCAAACCAACAAAATTAATGTTATGGAGTGGCCAGCCCAATCTCCAGACCTTAATCCAATTGAGAACTTGTGGGGTGATATCAAAAATGCTGTTTCTGAAGCAAAACCAAGAAATGTGAATGAATTGTGGAGTGTTGTTAAAGAATCATGGAGTGGAATAACAGCTGAGAGGTGCCACAAGTTGGTTGACTCCATGCCACACAGATGTCAAGCAGTTTTAAAAAACTGTGGTCATACAACTAAATATTAGTTTAGTGATTCACAGGATTGCTAAATCCCAGAAAAAAAAATGTTTGTACAAAATAGTTTTGAGTTTGTACAGTCAAAGGTAGACACTACTAACACACCCCTTTCAACTAATTGCCCAATTGCACAGCCTTAAGAGCGTGCATATCATGAATGCTGGGTCTTGTTTGTTTTCTGAGAATCTACTGAACCTACTGGTAACTTGTTTGCCACGTAGCAATAAAAATATACTAAAAACCTTGATTATTCTGGTTAGTCACATTGTACTGCTATTATTTTGAACAAGACTGTATATATATATAAATATTAGGGATGCCACAATTCTCAATACATTATTGAACTGTTCGGTTCGACCCCCATGGTCCAATACGCGCATGTGAATTGCGGTTTTTCAGTTTATCCAATCTGTCAGTTTTATATTCCCTGCACTTTTGTTAATGTGCACGCCCACGTGATTTACACGCTTAAACGCCACAGCGAGTAGATATCCAGTCACTGTGCGCTAGCTGCGTTAACTCTGCTTGAACTCTGCTTGCAATACTGGTGTCAGATTTCATTCGCGTGCACACACAGAAGTACGACAACAAAAAGAAGCAGCACGACTGTCTTTTAAATCGGAGGTGTGGATTAATTATTTGCGCGTGTAGATTACATACAACATCAATGCGAATTATGCAAATTGGGCTTGTTATTGATGCAAATGAGCGTTATTTGCCTCAAACACGTCTTCCACGCAAGTTGAAAAGGTTCAACTCAAGAAGAGAATGCGCCTGATGCATTTTTGGTTTCTACACAGACAGCATGATGTTGGACTTAACAGTAGTACAGTAAGGTATAGCCTTCATTTACAATGTAAAGTTTAATTTACTAAGTACAGGTATATAAAATGGCCAATTTATGTAATGTAATGAATTCACATGTTCGCCAGTTTGAATAAGATATCATTTTTATATGTCTTTATTTAATTATATCTTATATTATTGTATCAATACACTAGAAATATGTAAGATGATTTTTGCATTTACATAAAATAAAGACAACTACAATTAAAACCCTAAACTCTTAAAATTCTTCTTAACATCTCACTGTTCCTGTTATCTAAGCATAGAATAATTAAAAACACTTTAATGGGCCAAGACATCAGAACCGAAACCGAACCAAAAACCGCGGACAAGAACCGAAATATGTATTGAACCGTGAGCTAAGTGTATTGTTGCATCACTAATATATATGTAAAGCTGCTTAAACACATATAAATTGTGAAAAGTGCTATATAAATTAAATTGAAATGAATTGTATTGAATGAGGTGAAATAAAATGGCCACCACGCTAAAGCGATAACCACGCCTCCCCCTGTCACTGTTCGGACCTGGTTAGGAGCTGGAATCAGACCTCGTTCGGATGTTAGGACCTCGGAGGCAGTCCAGACACTGGCGGGTACGGCCACGACTACAAAGAGTCTACCTAGCGAACCCTCTGGGCTTGGTGTGTGCTGAAAAGAACTTGTCGGTCAGGTAGGTACAAAAGGGGCAGCAGTGGGATGATCCAGCCACATCCCTGGGTTGACTGCCGTGACCCGGATTCGAACCGGGGTTGCTGCGGCCACAACGCAGAGTACTAACCACTATACGATCACGGCGTGCCACCAGTCTCCGGCAGAACTGCGCCTGCAGGTTTGCCTGAGTGCGTCGGCCGGAAGGCGCTTTGGCATTCATTTTTTGAGGGCTCAATCAATTTTTTGTTTACTTTCATCGGCAAACCTTAAGCAAAATGCCTCTCAGGGGTGGTTTCCCGCACAGGGATTAGTTTAAAACAGGACTAGGCCTCAGTTTAATTAGGAAATACAACTAGTTTTAACAATCATGCCTTATTAAAAACATTACTTGTGTGCATTTCACAGCAAAGCAAAGGGCAATGGTGTCAGTGCAAGTTCTTTTCAGTTTGGACAGCTCTTACATTTTTTTTAGTCGAGGACAAGTCTAATCCCAGTCCGGGAAACCGCCCCTCAAAATCCAACACGTCCTCGATGCCGACCCAAACGCCAAGGGGAGACGCTCGCAGACGTAGTCGGCAAGATACAAGCCTGCACTCATCGCCCGAACAGGGACTTGAACCCTGGACCCTCAGATTAAAAGTCTGATGCTCTACCGACTGAGCTATCCGGGCTCACACCTCAGTACCAGGGTATGACCTCTCATGCCTCCTATGGTCTGATAATGTTGGCAGACAAGGATTGGGATTTCTTTATCATGACCTGTTCATTACTCATTGGTCTGTGGACAGAGTAAATGTTACTAGAATGCCAGAATGAGCCGGCACCTGCTTCAGTCTTCTAACAGAGTACGTAAGAGCCCTTTAAGGGGAGAAGTCTTGCTTCAGCTTGAGACACTCTTCTCTTGAGGAAAAAGCAGTCGTCCTCCAAAACGTCACCAGAGAGGCAGCGTTACTAAGCTGAAGGAAGTGTAGGTGTGTCTGGGTAACACGATGAACTGACTATTGAGGTGCACGACATAAAGCACGTGTGACAAAAACGTGACCCTGCCTGTGAAAAGCCAGCTAAATCATTTTCATGGTTTGCTCTTTCCTCCGCAAAATCATCACATATCACGCAGAGAACACTCTGTAAAAACACAACCTTGATATCTTAAACATTGACTCTCACATTAAAGATTGAAATGAATGTGACACCAACGATTGGGTTGGAACTTTGATTTCCCTAATCTCACTACGAACAACACCAGCAGACATCTTTCATTTACAACGACCTTCTAAGTCTCTTAGGAGACTGGCAAAAATTGCCAAAGCTGACTGTATTTCAAGTCATCCTGGCGGGGTATTGGGTAAAGTTTTCAACCAGCAATGATCACGCCTCGGACAAACCTCATAGGCTACAATATTGCCTCTGCGAAAGAATGACGGCCAAGGTCACCACCTTTCCTGTGCACATACCTGGACGCTGGACGACATGGTGGTAATCAAGCTTTAAACTGAGATTAGACTTCAGATGCTGCTTTTAGAGCATGTTGTTTGTTTTTGACGAAAGTATATTGAGGAAAGGGTAAACATTGCAGAGGGAAAATAGGCAAGTGGGAATTGTTGACTTGAACCCTTAGAATACAATCGGTTACGGCTTGAAGAGATCATTTCATTATTTAAAGATAACAGGATTGATTAAGAGAATCTAGGTTCTTTTTTGTGGGGACAAACTCTGGTTCACACTCCAACACAGAAGGTGGCGATAATGCACCTTAAAGTCGGTGCTACTTGCCATTAAACGAAGAAGAAGAAGAAGGTATGGCTTTGCTGTATGTTTTGCCTTTTCGACAGGTAAGAGATCTTCACCAGAGGTTTACTCATTATTCGCTGTCTATTAGGAAAAGCATGAGTGCAAAATATTTTAAAATGAATTAAGGACAACAATCCGGGGCAGGGAATTATGGTAATTGTGAAAACAAAAGGGTGGGGCCTTAATCCTTAACATCTTAGAACATGGCTCAGGTTAGGATAAACTCGATTAGCCACAATGCACATAATTTCTAAACAAAAACCTGTTCTAGCTCTTTTTTGGTTTCATGTTGTGCGTGCTGTATATGGACAATATGACAACGGAAGCTGCGTCACTTGACAACAGGGCTGCTTGTTGAACACACACAGGAGAAACTACGAAAGGCTGCTAAGTTTTCCATCCGCAAATCCAATGGTAACAACTTGAGCAGCAGATATACAGCACTTCGTGAGCTGGAACGACCAACAAGTGAAGCTTTGAAGCCAGGGAGCAGACGCACGTAGTCGGCAGGGTTTGAACCTGCGCGGGGAGACCCCAATGGATTTCAAGTCCATCGCCTTAACCACTCGGCCACGACTACAACGAGTCTACTTCGCGAACCTCTGGGCTTGGTGTGTGCTGAAAAGAACTTGTCGGTCAGGTAGGTACAAAAGGGGCAGCAGTGGGATGATACAGCCACATCCCTGGGTGGACTGCCGTGACCCGGATTCGAACCAGGGTTGCTGCGGCCACAACGCAGAGTACTAACCACTATACGATCACGGCGTGCCACCAGGCTCCGGCAGAGCTGGCCTGCAGGTTTGCCTGAGTGCGTCGGCCGGAAGGCGCTTGGCATTCATTTTTTGAGGTCTCAATCAATTTTTTGTTTACTTTCATCGGCAAACCTTAAGCAAAATGCCTCACAGGGTTGGTTTCCCGCACAGGGATTAGTTTAAAACAGGACTAGGCCTCAGTTTAATTAGGAAATACAACTAGTTTTAACAATCATGCCTTATTAAAAACATTACTTGTGTGCATTTCACAGCAAAGCAAAGGGCAATGGTGTCAGTGCAATTTCTTTTCAGTTTGGACAGCTCTTACATTTTTTTAGTCAAGGACAAGTCTAATCCCAGTCTGGGAAACCGCCCCTCAAAATCCAACACGTCCTCGATGCCGACCCAAACGCCAAGGGGAGACGCTCGCAGACGTAGTCGGCAGGATACAAGCCTGCACTCATCGCCCGAACAGGGACTTGAACCCTGGACCCTCAGATTAAAAGTCTGATGCTCTACCGACTGAGCTAAAGCTGGGGAACAATAGTCTGGAGGGAGGGGGGGAGATGGAGAAAAGAAGGGGAAGAAGGGGAAGAAGGGGGGAAGAAAAATGAGAAAATCGCCGGTTCGATCCCCGACTGGAACATGCAAAGCATACATGAATTAATGCAAACTATTTCAATGGCTATGAATCAAATATAGTTTAAAAACGGATACAAATATAATTGGTAAGAATAAGAATGCTTTGTTTGCTTAACAGTAATAAAAATAAGAATATGATACTACTACTTCTACTGCTTATAATAATAATAATAATAATAATAATAAACCTTTATATCTAAGAAATGTTTCTGACAATCACTTCTCCCACCCTGTGGACATGTCTGCTATACAAATCTGTCCCTTTTTCTTGTAATTTTAATGCTTTGTTGCAATAAAAATAATAAAAATTTGATACTACTACTGCTTATAATAATAATAAACCTTTATATCAAAGAAATGTTTTTGACACACCCTGTGAATCTGTCTGGAATATGATCATGTCCCTTTCTTGTAATTTTAATATCTGTGTGAGTTTGTAAAAGGTTTTCCAGATAGGTATGATAGAAAAAAGCCAAAGGATACTGTTGTAGAAATAAAGTTCTTTTTTTATTTTTATAACAAACACCTTCTCTCTCACATAAACACAACTTTATCAAAAAAGCTTTAAGCTTATTTATATGGGTTAAATGATCAAATGTGAAAAGCAAATGAACAAATTAGCTTTTCAGAGGGTGAACAAATGACCCTAACAGGGGTGTACGCAAGCAAGCACACACACATAGCATTTTAAATGAACAAATTATTATTTTTTATCTGCCCTCTTCTTCTTCATCTCCTCCCTCCATTGGTCAAGTGGCATAACAGCAGTCAGGGGACAGTAAATGTGGCCATAATACTGGCTGTGGCCATTATCTTTGTTCCGGGGCTGGTGGCACAGACTGCACTTGTTTTTGTCCACAGTGCGGACGTAGGGCCTCCGAGCAGGTGGTGGGGAGGGAATGGGGCCAGCTGGAGCAATCTGCCGGATGACAGGAACTGAACATAAAAACACAAACGGGGCAAATGCAGGACTGGGGTTGGGAACAACAGGTAATGGAGCAGAATCAGCAGGGAACAACCGCCTTGGTCGGAAAACCTTTGGAGGAGGGGGGTGCGGGGCTGGAACTGCAGACTTTCGCTTGTCCACTGCCTTTCCCACTGTGCTTGCAGGCAGGTGGTAGCGGTGTTGGGGACCAGGCTGTGGGGGGGCTGTAGTGGGGCGAGTCTGTCCAGGCGGGAGAGGCCTAGCAGCAATAGGAATGGGGGCTGGCAAGTTCACACCCTGAAGCAGGATGGCACGTTCTTGCCTCTTTAGCCGCTTCTTGTGCCATTGATTTAAAGTGGTTTGATTCACCTGAAACAATTGCAGGGTGGTATTCTCCATCACAGTCCCATTGCCCAGGACCAGCTGCCGGATCTTGCTGTAGTCCCTCAGAATTAGAGTCCATCTTGTTACAGCATGATTTCCTATTTTTTTGGGGCTCCTGTGAATATCACACAGTTTAACAAAGATAGACTCTACCAGGCGGCAACAGTCTGGCCACTGGGCAGGGGATCCTGTTGACCCAAGGACGCAACGGGTCATGCTATCCACACCAGGTGTGAATTCAGGCTTGGTTTTTGAGCACCTGAAGCGTCCTGTTGTAAGATTCACCTGGTGCCGGGCAGCATACGCCACTCTCTGCTGGTCATATGGAAGCAGGCTTTGCCATAGGGCAATGATGGTACTGGCCTGCTGGTGGCTCAGAGTTTGACCAGATTCCATCCTAAGCCCCACCAAGTAGCTTGCAAGGTTGTCCACTCTATCTATCCCTGGTACACTGCGTTCATCCACAGCCTGGTAAAATATAAGAGTGAATCAATGTTAAAAAGATACAATATCACAGGCAGAACAACAGCACAGCTAGCACAATGTACTTGTCACAAAAATTCTTACCAGTGGTTTCTCAGGGACTGATTGCACTGCTGGGGGAGCAGTGGCTACAGAGACAGTGAGGGTGGTCGGGAGAGGAAGGACGGAGGCGTAGGTGGTTGTGGTGGATGGAGCAGAGGTGGCGTAGGTCATCATGGCGGATGGACCAGACGTGATGTAGGTGGTCGTGAAGGATGGACCAGAGGTGGTGTAGGTGGTCGTGGAGGATAGACCAAAGGTGGCGTAGGTGCTTGTGGAGGATGGCGCAGAGGTGGCGTAGGTCATTATGTCGGATGGACCAGACGTGGCGTAGGTGGTCATGGAGGATGGACCATAGGTGGTGTAGGTGGTCGTGGAGGATGGATCAGAGGCGGCGTAGGTGCTTGTGAAGGATGGCGCAGAGGTGGCGTAGGCCATTATGGCGGATGGACCAGACGTGGCATAGGTGGTCATGGAGGATGGACCAGAGGTGGTCGTGGAGGATGCACCAGAGGTGGTGTAGGTGGTTGTGGAGGATGGCGCAGAGGTGGTGTAGGTGGTCGTGGAGGATGGACCAGAGGTGGTGTAGGTGGTTGTGGAGGATGGCGCAGAGGTGGTGTAGGTGGTCGTGGAGGATGGACCAGAGGTGGTGTAGGTGGTCGTGGAGGATGCACCAAAGGTGGTGTAGGTGGTTGTGGAGGATGGCGCAGAGGTGGTGTAGGTCATCATGGCGGATGGACCAGACGTGGCATAGGTGGTCATGGACGATGGCCCAGAGGTGGTGTAGGTGGTCGTGGAGGATGAACCAGAGGCGGCGTAAAACTGAAAAAAGGGGAAAAACATGTTTATGGAATTTAATCTATCTTGTTTACTTTGCTTTTTATGAATCTATTTACTCTTTAGATTGTATTAATGGTATTTTGTTTGTTTCTATTTTTCTTTTTATTAGGCTATACAAATAAAGTTAAAGGGATAGTTCACTTTAAAATGAAAATTTTGTCATCATTTACTCATCCTCATGTTGTTCTAAACACAAAAGAAGATATTTTGATAAATTATGGTAAACACACAGAAGTAAGTGACCATAGACTTCCATAGTAGGAAAAAAATATTTTGGAAGTATTGTGATAAATGACTAAGAAAATATTTTGATAAATGATGGTAAGCACACGGTTGACGATACCCATTACATACCATCATTTTTTTATTCCTAATATGGAAGTCTATGGTCGCTTACTGCTGTGTGGTTAATATCATTTCTCAAAATATCTTCTTTTGTGTTCATTAGAAAAAATAAATTCATACAGGTTAAGAACAACATGAGGATGAGTAAATGATGACAGAATTTTCGTTTTAAAGTGAACTATTCCTTTAATAGTGCTATACAAATAATACTACTTGAACTGTTATTATTAAGAATAGTTACCAGTTGTTGATTAGGTGCTGCTGTAGTGGTGTTAGCAGACCCAGTCTGGACAGAGGCAGGAGTGCTGGCAACGCTGGTCGTGGCGGGTGATGAGCCAGAGGACAGGTCCAGCGCCTCAATAGTGGGATCCAGGTTGAGGTCCAAACTGATATCTCCGAAGCCCTCATCCTCCAACTCCTCCTCTGTGCCCACATCCTCCAACATCTGATCTGTCACCTCAGAGTCAGGATCCAAATCCTGTAAGGCCTGCCCTGTTTGACGGTACAGGTAATCTATACCTATGAGTTCACCTGGGACAGACAGGAGAACACAGTTAGAAGGAAATAAAAAAATATATATATATAGATATTATATATTTTTATGCAATATAAAAAGCAATTTAAAGTTGAAACTCACCAGTATAGACAGATGGTGGCTGAAAAGATGGTGCAAGCTCTCTTCCAAGTACCTTAACACTTTGGGTGTTGACACAGTGCATCAGGTCCCCGGAGTAGCTTAACATGGATGGAGGTTTGCCTGCCAGAGATGCCATTTTACGGTCTTGATTCCATCTGTTCAGGCCTTCCAGGAGGTACAGCTGGAAATTCAAGCTGTTGGCACTTGTTCCTTTAGACAAGATCAATAACTTTACATTACTTTTTTGTGCTATGCTATTGAAAGCCATTCATTGTGTCACCCTTAATATTTCTGATGAATAATGATTTATACTGACCTGGAATGAACCTGTTCAGATGGAGATGAAAGGACTCCCGTGATGTGGAGCCCCTTGCACATCTGTAATTTGGCAGCACAATACCATTTTTGGTGGTGGTGCCGGTCTGTGTGTAGAGCAGCACACCTGGTTCGTCCTGAATGCACTTTACGTGCTTCTTCTGGAGTTGCCAGATGTTCTGCATCCTCTGCTGGTCCAAAAGAGGGACACCAAGAAGGTCTCGACCCTTTACCCCCATCAGCTCACTGAGGAGGTGCTCAATCATCAAGATGGTCTGCTTCTCTCCTCTTGTCCGCCTTCGGCAGTGCAGGGCCAATTCCTCCTTGGTGATCCGTTGATCCACCATATTGTCGGTGATGTTAGGGATACCTTTATGTCTCAGCTGCTCCCTCTTGGCCTGCCTCAGCAGAGACACATCCCCACTGTCCCATTCAAAAATACAGGAAGACATGCGTGCCATTAAAATGGGGTAAAGAGGATGTGCATCCTTAGTGCACCCAGCTGCCAGTCGCCGCATGAAGTGGTAGATGTCCAGCTTCACCACCAAGTCTGGCCACCCACCAAATCGCTGCTTGAGCTTGGTCTGCCCAGTGCCCTCCCGACAGCAGTCGCAGTCCACATAAAGGAGCTGAGGCGGAGCCACACCTGCATCAGTGTACCTCCGGATGAGGTCAGCTGCCATTCGGTCCAGGGCTGGACCCTCCTGAGCTGTCAGAACACTAATGAGGATTTGGCCCACCTCATTGCTGACAGATGTTAGCCACAATGCTGTCCCCTTTGCAAACCCTGACAGCTTCTTTGTGATCTGTAATCAAACAGAAAAGACAGTGAGGGATTCTTTATTCACTCGCTCTCAATTATTTATACAGTTATGCGGAAAATAATAGCAAAAATAATGTGAAATATAAGTAAATAAAGTGCAGAAATGTTATAAATAGATTTTATTTCCTTATTTCAAATGTATTGAAAACATTACACATTAAATTCCAAATCAAAATATTAACAAAATGTACAAGTCTGTCTTGTTCTTTTAAAGGGAAGCAAAGAAAATGAATATTAAGCTGTTCAAAAAAATAGAAGTGTCAACATTTATAAACTGAAGAAATTTCTTAAGATTAAACTTCACTTTAAGCTAATGAATTACAAATATTTAGTTGCATAACCACTGTTGTTGATAACTGCTGCACATCTGTGTCAAAATAACCAATACTGCCTTTACTGTGTACTGTTGCTTGAATTCAGTACACGGGGGACCCCTGAGGTTCTGTCAATTACCACTAGA
The DNA here is from genome assembly GCF_027580225.2 of Misgurnus anguillicaudatus. Classification (NCBI taxonomy): domain Eukaryota; kingdom Metazoa; phylum Chordata; class Actinopteri; order Cypriniformes; family Cobitidae; genus Misgurnus; species Misgurnus anguillicaudatus. Next base: position 7,944,268 of record NC_073350.2, read on the forward strand.
CCCCAAAATAACAATTGTACTGTCATCAGGCCACAAAATGTTACGCTATTTTTCTTTGGGCCAGGGCTGATGTGATTCTGCAGATGTCTTTATTTTAACACTGATATTTTACAAGAGCTTATTGCAAACTTTGCATCATAACTTTGATGCATTTCATTATACGCATTACGCAAGGATGGAATGGTCAAGTTTACTTCGAAATTCAGCAGCAGATGTATTTTATAACAATGGGTGAAACATTTGCGGGAACAAAATAATTTCCAATGCAGAAATAGTACTACGAATAACGAATAACAGTGGTTTATCAGGTTACTGATGTTGCACTGCTATTTTTTTGTACATAATATTTTATGGAACATTACTTACGTATTTTAGGTCAGTGCTACTACTAATGGTGTATTTGCAATTCTTTTTATTGAAATGTAAAAAGTAGTTACCTTTTTGGTGGAGTCCATTTTCAGGATGCATCCATATGTGGACGTTATGCTGGCTTTAATGTGGTCAATCCTGCACAAGATATCTCGCCCATAGACAGCCAGCATCCACCTGTGGGAGGGGATAGTTTCAGGCTCAGGTGGCTCCTGAAATCTCACAGGGAGCAGGCTTGGCTGGGAGGTGAAGTCTGAGCAGGCGCCAAGGTATCGGCAAAGACGCTTCAGCCACTCTTCGCTGTGGTTCTCCCGCAGCTGCCTCACTAAGTGAGAAGGGCTGTTGCCCAGGGCCCTCTCCCTGAGGAACCTTATGACCCGCATGTTACAGGCATACCTGAATGAAACAAAGTGAAAGAGAGACAGAAAGACACAAACATTAAAACCAGCTCATCTCAATTGTGTTTTAAATGACAAACATTTTTTACACAAGCTAAATAATCTCAGTATACTCACTTTCGAGTTAGGATCAGCCTAAATTCCAATCTGTGAGCTAAGTCCAGCTGGTCCAAGAGTCTCTGTGATCATTACACTCTAAAAAAAATCTGTAGAAAAACGGACAAAGTACTGTGTAAATATGAAGAAATTTTCCGTATTTATGTTTTACAGGCATTTATCCGTTTTTTTAATAACATGTTGCATTATGGGTACAATAACTCCTGCTGCAATCTTTCACTTTTGCCTCTCTATCACCATCTCTGTCCGAAACCCAAAATTACAACTTGCTTGCAGAGCTATCCTCTAACATGGATGATGTCCAACCTCTAAACAAATGCTGTCAGAACAAGATACAAGTGTTAAACTATTCCAGCATCGACACATGTGATTTAGTAGACAAATCTTCTTTCTGACGTGACGTGTAAGTCAAATGGATATTTACCACAAAATGTATCACATTAAATCTCCAGTTTGTGTTTGTTTTAGATTCATTTGAAGTCACCACTATGGTGATTAGTGTTCCCTTTAGTTAGGCTTTTGTCTCTTAACCATCCAGAACTGACTCTGCTCTTTTGGCATTGCAACAGTGGTTTTGCTTGTAGCAATTACAACTTGTTTGTTGCTTGAGGAAGGAGAATTTTCTATGATGTCATGTAAGCTTAGTTGTTTTTATGTTATGCTGTCTAACATTTAACTATGAAATGATAAAATAAGAATAATGAACTGAAATGTATAAGAGTGAGACTGTATGCTGATCTAAAAACACAATGTATTGAATAAGATGGCTGAAAATGTGTCAGCTGTGGTTTTTGCTTCAGAGACATCAATACTTTGGATACAAATCTCAACAATGGTGAGAGTAAATGTTAGGAGAGTTTTCTACAATCCTGGTACCCAGCATGCATTGCGGCATGAAGCTTTGTTGTTGATTGTCACCATTGTTGCGTTTCATAGGCAGATTGAAGTCTCCCTAAAGGTTACGGAAAATGTTCTGTAAATCTACGGACAGTGTTCTATAAATCTACAGAATGTTCAGTTTTTGAATAAACGGAAGTGTCTGTAAACATAACGGAAAAAGTGCCGGTAATTTTCTGCCAGGAATTTATCCGTTTTTTTACGGATTATTTTTTTAGAGTGTAGATAAAAGCGGTCCACATCCAGAACCTGGCGGGCTCTCTTGTGTGCCCCATAGCCTGCGAGCTGTCTCCCACACACAGGACAGGACATCCTGACCTTCCAGAGGTTGTATGGCATCCAGAGTAGAAGATTGTGTGTAAAGAAACGCTCTGGAGCTGGCTCTGGTGGATCATACCACAGCTTCAGGTCGGTACGAAGCCGATGTTGCTTCCACAAAGCTGCTGAAATCCACTTCTGATCCTGTAGTGGTATGGTTTTCATCAACTTTGTGGGAAGCCATCCAGACTCTGAACCTGGAGCGGTCACCCTATCCTCGGCAGGTTGGACAGAGGATCCAGCCACAGATGGAGCAGCAGAGGAAACACAGGTGGAGCTGATCACAGGGGTGAGAGGATCAGAGGACGTCCCAGAAGAGGAAGCGGCTGACACTTCCTATTGTAATAAAAAAAGACAAACACATAGACATGATTACAAGCCACTTATGAGGAATGTAGCATATTTATGTGATCCAATAATTTTAGTGTGAAGAAAACGATTAAATTAAAGAGTTTCTCACAACTCTGGAAGCAGCTCCTGGACCACTGGAAGAAGAGGTTGCTTCACACACAGAAGAAGGAGGAAGAGACAGGGGGGAGACGGTCTGAATATACAGCCTGGGACTGCGAGCAGGAGATGGTGTCCTAGGTGCAGGGCTGGGCAATGCAGAAGTGCTAATAGGCTGCAAGATTAAGAGATGGCAGTTTACAATTTTGAATGAAATAATCTATCATTATCAGGTATTGCAGAAACGATGATTAGATAAACTCTGCATATCTTTATGGAATGAAATGTCTTTTTTTTACTATACCTTGGTTGCATGCGTCCTTGCAACACCTAGATTTGGCTTTAAAGCTGCACCATGGACACCACCAAACCGTGGCTTTGTAAACTGACAAAAAGAAATTAGTAACATTATGTGAAGCATACACAGTGATAAAATGCTTTAACATATGATAACATAAATATCTGCAAAGGCATGCATTTACCGATGCCAAAGTTAAAGTAGGCTTTAAAGGTGCCTTAACAGATGTTGTTTCTGACTGCCCTGGTGTTACAGGTTGTGACGTGGATGGTGTGGATGACACAGGGGCCAAACTGGAAGGCTACAGTTTCACAGAAAAGGAAATTAAATTCAAAAATAAACAAAACACCATCAACACATCACAGTTTTATGAAACACTTCTTATACCTTTTTTGTATGGAAACCACAGTCACATGTCTGTGTCCCCCCAAACAGAGACATTTGCCCCCTGTGTTGCAGTGGACACTTCTCAATCTGTAACATATAACAATGAATCATAACTACCTCTTCCCTCTAAATATGACATTCTTTCTTGTGTTTATACATGTCCAACTTTACCTTTTGATACAGGTCATGCCATTTCTTCTGCCGTGGTGCCGGTCTGTTTCCCGCCTCAGAAGGCCAGACCCCCTGGGTGGCAAATCTGCGCAGGCGGGCCATCCATTCACCCTCACTCATAGCCCTGTGCTTCTTGTGCTTGGAAGCCATCTTCCAATAAAAGATAGCGTGTGGCAAAATACAAAGTTTATGACTATTCAATAAAACTGAGTAGTTAATCAATTTCATAATTTTTTTTTCAAATAGCATATTAAATCTCAGTGTTTTATTACAAGGTTATAGTTTGATATATTTGGGAGGAAGGGATAATGTGGTGGTGTGTGGGTAAAATATGCCATAACTCAAAAAATCCTGATTATTGCATACCATTTCAATTACATAGGCTTACCCTTATGAAAATTAACCATGGTTTAACTACAGTTAAAACCATGGTAACCACAAAATAACCATGGTTTTGACAATCATGGTTTTCCAAAACCATACTTAAACCATGGTTAGTGTAATAAAACCATGGTTTTGCTGATTGTAATAAATACACCAAAAAAAAACATGATTACTACACTTTCACCACAATAAAACCATGGTTAATTTTCACACCCCTTACGAAAATTATCCATGGTTTTACTACAGCTAAAACCAAGAAGCCATTGTTACTGTAGTAAAACCATGGTAACCACAAATAACCATGGTTTTCACAATCATGGTTTTCCAAAACCATGGTTTTGCTGATAGTAATCAATACACACAAAAGTAAACATGGTTACTACACTTTTACCACAATAAAACCTAACGTTAGGTTAATTTTCATAAGGAACAATTAGCCTAACTTACATAATGTTTACTATCGATTAGCCCAGTAAACAAGCCCCATAATATTACGTTATAAAACGTCAGCTATTTTTAGCCAACTTAATGTACGCATATCAACGTAATAACGTGAATTATGCACGATAGTAATTATATCGATATAAACATGTAAAACTGTAAAAGTAATGAAACTGGCCGCTATTTGATCTATAAGTTACATAAATAAGACTTTTTTCTGTGTAACTTACACGTAATACATTAGCTAATTAGCCAATTAACTAAATATAACACACAAAAAAACTAAATATAACACCATTATTGGCTTCTTACCTCTAGGTAGAAACGTGAAATTCAAAGTAAATCCGGGACAACTTTCTTTCTAAACCGCTGGAAACCGCTGGCGATGCTCCGCCAGGTAGATGGAAACAATGTAGTGATTGGTTGTCAACAAAGGCAAGGAGACGACGATTTCGGAAATTGACTTTATTGATTGGCTGTAAACTGTGAGGTAAAGATACACATACTGATACGTGATTGATGCATATACGAATAAAAAAGTTGAAAATGGATGATGGTGACTGGCTGTCAACAGAGGCAATGATGGGATTAGGCTTTATTGATTGGCTGTGACAAAGTTGAAAAGATGCTAACAGTGATATGTGATTGGATGGCAATAGACAGTCTCTCGTTCTCCCGGTACGTACCGCTATCCGGGCTCACGCCTCAGTACCAGGGCATGACCTCTCATGCCTCCTATGGTCTGATAATGTTGGCAGACAAGGATTGGGATTTCTTTATCATGACCTGTTCATTACTCATTGGTCTGTGGACAGAGTAAATGTTACTAGAATGCCAGAATGAGCCGGCACCTGCTTCAGTCTTCTAACAGAGTACGTAAGAGCCCTTTAAGGGGAGAAGACTTGCTTCAGCTTGAGACACTCTTCTCTTGAGGAAAAAGCAGTCGTCCTCCAAAACGTCACCAGAGAGGCAGCGTTACTAAACTGAAGGAAGTGTAGGTGTGTCTGGGTAACACGATGAACTGACTATTGAGGTGTGACAAAAACGTGACCCTGCCTGTGAAAAGCCAGCTAAATCATTTTCATGGTTTGCTCTTTCCTCCGCAAAATCATCACATATGACGCAGAGAACACTCTGTAAAAACACAACCTTGATATCTTTAACGTTGACTCCCACGTTAAAGATCGAAATGAATGTGGGTAAAGTTTTCAACCAGCAATGATCACGCCTCGGATAAACCTCACAGGCTACGATATTGCCTCTGCGAAAGAATGACGGCAAAGGTCACCACCTTTCCTGTGCACATACCTGGACGCTGGACGACATGGTGGTAATCAAGCTTTAAACTGAGATTAGACTTCAGATGCTGCTTTTAGAGCATGTTGTTTGTTTTTGACGAAAGTATATTGAGGAAAGGGTAAACATTGCAGAGGGAAAATAGGCAAGTGGGAATTGTTGACTTGAACCCTTAGAATACAATCGGTTACGGCTTGAAGAGATCATTTCATTATTTAAAGATAACAGGATTGATTAAGAGAATCTAGGTTCTTTTTTGTGGGGACAAACTCTGGTTCACACTCCAACACAGAAGGTGGCGATAATGCACCTTAAAGTCGGTGCTACTTGCCATTAAACGAAGAAGAAGAAGAAGGTATGGCTTTGCTGTATGTTTTGCCTTTTCGACAGGTAAGAGATCTTCACCAGAGGTTTACTCATTATTCGCTGTCTATTAGGAAAACATGAGTGCAAAACATTTTAAAATGAATTAAGGACAACAATCCGGGGCAGGGAATTATGGTAATTGTGAAAACAAAAGGGTGGGGCCTTAATCTTTAACATCTTAGAACATGGCTCAGGTTGGGATCAACTCGATTAGCCACAATGCACATCATTTTTAAACAAAAACCTGTTCCAGCTCTTTTTTGATTTCATGTCGTGCGTGCTGTATATGGACAATATGACAACGGAAGCTGCGTCACTTGACAACAGGGCTGCTTGTTGAGAACACACAGGAGAAACTACGAAAGGCTGCTTAGTTTTCCATCCGCAAATCCAATGGTAACAACTTGAGCAGCAGAAAAACTGCACTTCGTGAGCTGGAACGACCAACAAGTGAAGCTTTGAAGACAGGGAGCAGACGCACGTAGTCGGCAGGGTTTGAACCTGCGCGGGGAGACCCCAATGGATTTCAAGTCCATCGCCTTAACCACTCGGCCACGACTACAACGAGTCTACCTTGCGAACCCTCTGGCCTTCGTGTGTGCTGAAAATAACTTGTCGGTCAGGTAGGTGCAAATGGGGCAGCAGTGGGATGATCCAGCCACATCCCTGGGTGGACTGCCGTGACCCGGATTCGAACCGGACTTGCTGCGGCCACAACGCAGAGTACTAACCACTATACGATAACGGCGTGCCACCAGGCTCCGGCAGAGCTGGCCTGCAGGTTTGCCTGAGTGCGTCGGCCGGAAGGCGCTTGGCATTCATTTTTTGAGGTCTCAATCAATTTTTTGTTTACTTTCATCGGCAAACCTTAAGCAAAATGCCTCTCAGGGTTGGTTTCCCGCACAGGGATTAGTTTAAAACAGGACTAGGCCTCAGTTTAATTAGGAAATACAACTAGTTTTAACAATCATGCCTTATTAAAAACATTACTTGTGTGCATTTCACAGCAAAGCAAAGGGCAATGGTGTCAGTGCAAGTTCTTTTCAGTTTGGACAGCTCTTACATTTTTTTTAGTCGAGGACAAGTCTAATCCCAGTCCGGGAAACCGCCCCTCAAAATCGAACACGTCCTCAATGCCGACCCAAATGCCAAGGGGAGACGCTCGCAGACGTAGTCGGCAGGATACAAGCCTGCACTCATCGCTCGAACAGGGACTTGAACCCTGGACCCTCAGATTAAAAGTCTGATGCTCTACCGACTGAGCTATCCGGGCTCACGCCTCAGTACCAGGGCATGACCTCTCATGCCTCCTATGGTCTGACAATGTTGGCAGACAAGGATTGGGATTTCTTTATCATGACCTGTTCATTACTCATTGGTCTGTGGACATTGGTCTGTGGACAGAGTAAATGTTACTAGAATGCCAGAATGAGCCGGCACCTGCTTCAGTCTTCTAACAGAGTACGTAAGAGCCCTTTAAGGGGAGAAGTCTTGCTTCAGCTTGAGACACTCTTCTCTTGAGGAAAAAGCAGTCGTCCTCCAAAACGTCACCAGAGAGGCGGCGTTACTAAGCTGAAGGAAGTGTAGGTGTGTCTGGGTAACACGATGAACTGACTATTGAGGTGCACGACATAAAGCACGTGTGACAAAAACGTGACCCTGCCTGTGAAAAGCCAGCTAAATCATTTTCATGGTTTGCTCTTTCCTCCGCAAAATCATCACATATGACGCAGAGAACACTCTGTAAAAACACAACCTTGATATCTTTAACGTTGACTCCCACATTAAAGATTGAAATGAATGTGACACCAAAGATTGGGTTGGAACTTTGATTCCCCTAATCTCACTACGAACAACACCAGCAGACATCTTTCATTTACAACGACCTTCTAAGTCTCTTAGGAGACTGGCAAAAATTGCCAAAGCTGACTGTATTTCAAGTCATCCTGGCGGGGTATTGGGTAAAGTTTTCAACCAGCAATGATCACGCCTCGGATAAACCTCATAGGCTACGATATTGCCTCTGCGAAAGAATGACGGCAAAGGTCACCACCTTTCCTGTGCACATACCTGGACGCTGGACGACATGGTGGTAATCAAGCTTTAAACTGAGATTAGACTTCAGATGCTGCTTTTAGAGCATGTTGTTTGTTTTTGACGAAAGTATATTGAGGAAAGGGTAAACATTGCAGAGGGAAAATAGGCAAGTGGGAATTGTTGACTTGAACCCTTAGAATACAATCGGTTACGGCTTGAAGAGATCATTTCATTATTTAAAGATAACAGGATTGATTAAGAGAATCTAGGTTCTTTTTTGTGGGGACAAACTCTGGTTCACACTCCAACACAGAAGGTGGCGATAATGCACCTTAAAGTCGGTGCTACTTGCCATTAAACGAAGAAGAAGAAGAAGGTATGGCTTTGCTGTATGTTTTGCCTTTTCGACAGGTAAGAGATCTTCACCAGAGGTTTACTCATTATTCGCTGTCTATTAGGACAGTGGTTCCCAACCTTTTTAGCCCCAAGTACCCCCACAGCCCTATCAGTAAGGCTCAAGTACCCCTTCATCGAAACTAAACCAAAGTTGTTTTTTAAAGACAAATAATTAGTAATATTAATTAATTGATTTTAAACATTAAAGTAAAAAGCACTGACTGATGAAGCATGTTTATTTCAACAAACCACTATCATTGCGATCAGTGTTTGCATTTTATCAGCTCATTTGCATTTTAAAAGACACACCCAAAAAATGGCACATTTTGCTCAAGCCTACAAAATGAATTTTGACATGCTATAATTAATTATCTGTAGGGTGTTTTGAGGTAAAACTTCACATATGGACTGTGGGAACGCCAAAGACTTATTTTACAAATTAAAAAATTTCATCATATGACCCCTTTAAGGGCCAGATACTAACAGCTTGCGCAAGCCATCATTTTGGCGTTAAATAACGACTGAACTTACTAAAGACACGCAATAGATATTTAGCTCTGAAAATGTGTTATTTTTGCGACCTTATTGCATATGCACTTGTGGAAGTTTTCCTACATTAACATTAATGCGAGGAGAGTATTAAATTTTGCCAGAGGAACATTACATACTTTAAAAAAATATATATATATAGTTTGCCAAGCCCTGCTATGTTTAATTTGCTGGAGAAAAGAGGAGAAGTCACGAGGAGAAGTCAAATCAGGTATTTCAAAACCTCTTTTACCCGTCATCTTTCGTCCTCCGGTTCTTACTTTTACTTAGCTGGAATTTCACACTCCGCAGTCCGCATTTTCATTGCGATGTCCTGCCGAGGTCTCTTATTTGCGACCCTGTACTAATTTGCGCTGCTCTTATAGATTGCAGTGGTCATTAGAGAAATGTGCTTATTTCATTATTGTGCCTGTGTATTTTATTTGCGCCTTTGTAGTAAATCACACGCAAATTTTCCACTCCGGCGCTTATTTGGAATTGAGCTCTCACGTCCTTTTTAGTAAATGCCCTAAATTTACTAAAATCTCAATTTAAGTTACTGATAATTAAAGTGTGCAAATAATTTAAATTATTCTGTTAAAATATAAAGAGAAACAAAATGTGTTAAGACATTCTCTATTAATACAAAAGACATCATACGGGACAAAATATGTTAGCCAAAAACAATGCAAAAGTTATTTTGCATAATTTGAAAATGCAATGGCAGCGGGAATGAATATTATAACATTATTTGAACATTATTTATAGTTAATAAACTTTGTGTCTTTAGAAACTATTCAAGTTCACTGAAAATAGTCAGATCGTTCTTGAGCTGGACATCGCTATTGCGTTTGGGATCATGCAGCGCATTTACTCTTGAGTCTTGACAACAAATTATATTAATGATAAGATTAAAACTACAAAGTTGTCCTTTTTACAATGCTTTCCTCACAAAAATCAATCTTAGGTAAATGACTGGACAAACGAAAGACATTTTTATTAAAAGTAAATGATCAAAGCAAAATGTAAATCTTTTCGCGTACCCCCTGGAAACTCTTCACGTACCCCCTGGGGTACGCGTACCCCCGGTTGGGAATCACTGTATTAGGAAAACATGAGTGCAAAACATTTTAAAATGAATTAAGGACAACAATCCAGGGCAGGGAATTATGGTAATTGTGAAAACAAAAGGGTGGGGCCTTAATCCTTAACATCTTAGAACATGGCTCAGGTTAGGATCAACTCGATTAGCCACAATGCACATAATTTCTAAACAAAAACCTGTTCCAGCTCTTTTTTGATTTCATGTTGTGCGTGCTGTATATGGACAATATGACAACGGAAGCTGCGTCACTTGACAACAGGGCTGCTTGTTGAACACACACAGGAGAAACTACGAAAGGCTGCTTAGTTTTCCATCCGCAAATCCAATGGTAACAACTTGAGCAGCAGAAATACAGCACTTCGTGAGCTGGAACGACCAACAAGTGAAGCTTTAAAGCCAGGGAGCAGACGCACGTAGTCGGCAGGGTTTGAATCTGCGCGGGGAGACCCCAATGGATTTCAAGTCCATTGCCTCGGCCACGACTACAACGAGTCTACCTTGCGAACCCTCTGGCCTTCGTGTGTGCTGAAAATAACTTGTCGGTCAGGTAGGTGCAAATGGGGCAGCAGTGGGATGATCCAGCCACATCCCTGGGTGGACTGCCGTGACCCGGATTCGAACCGGGCTTGCTGCGGCCACAACGCAGAGTACTAACCACTATACGATAACGGCGTGCCACCAGGCTCCGGCAGAGCTGGCCTGCAGGTTTGCCTGAGTGCGTCGGCCGGAAGGCGCTTGGCATTCATTTTTTGAGGTCTCAATCAATTTTTTGTTTACTTTCATCGGCAAACCTTAAGCAAAATGCCTCTCAGGGGTGGTTTCCCGCACAGGGATTAGTTTAAAACAGGACTAGGCCTCAGTTTAATTAGGAAATACAACTAGTTTTAACAATCATGCCTTATTAAAAACATTACTTGTGTGCATTTCACAGCAAAGCAGAGGGCAATGGTGTCAGTGCAAGTTCTTTTCAGTTTGGACAGCTCTTACATTTTTTTTAGTCGAGGACAAGTCTAATCCCAGTCCGGGAAACCGCCCCTCAAAATCCAACACGTCCTCGATGCCGACCCAAACGCCAAGGGGAGATGCTCGCAGACGTAGTCGGCAGGATACAAGCCTGCAATCATCGCCCGAACAGGTACTTGAACCCTGGACCCTCAGATTAAAAGTCTGATGCTCTACCGACTGAGCTATCCGGGCTCACGCCTCAGTACCAGGGCATGACCTCTCATGCCTTCTATGGTCTGATAATGTTGGCAGACAAGGATTGGGATTTCTTTATCATGACCTGTTCATTACTCATTGGTCTGTGGACAGAGTAAATGTTACTAGAATGACAGAATGAGCCGGCACCTGCTTCAGTCTTCTAACAGAGTACGTAAGAGCCCTTTAAGGGGAGAAGTCTTGCTTCAGCTTGAGACACTCTTCTCTTGAGGAAAAAGCAGTCGTCCTCCAAAACGTCACCAGAGAGGCAGCGTTACTAAGCTGAAGGAAGTGTAGGTGTGTCTGGGTAACACGATGAACTGACTATTGAGGTGCACGACATAAAGCACGTGTGACAAAAACATGACCCTGCCTGTAAAAAGCCAGCTAAATCATTTTCATGGTTTGCTCTTTCCTCCGCAAAATCATCACATATGACGCAGAGAACACTCTGTAAAACACAACCTTGATATCTTTAACGTTGACTCCCACATTAAAGATTGAAATGAATGTGACACCAACGATTGGGTTGGAACTTTGATTCCCCTAATCTCACTACGAACAACACCAGCAGACATCTTTCATTTACAACGACCTTCTAAGTCTCTTAGGAGACTGGCAAAAATTGCCAAAGCTGACTGTATTTCAAGTCATCCTGGCGGGGTATTGGGTAAAGTTTTCAACCAGTAATGATCACGCCTCGGATAAACCTCATAGGCTACGATATTGCCTCTGCGAAAGAATGACGGCAAAGGTCACCACCTTTCCTGTGCACATACCTGGACGCTGGACGACATGGTGGTAATCAAGCTTTAAACTGAGATTAGACTTCAGATGCTGCTTTTAGAGCATGTTGTTTGTTTTTGACGAAAGTATATTGAGGAAAGGGTAAACATTGCAGAGGGAAAATAGGGAAGTGGGAATTGTTGACTTGAACCCTTAGAATACAATCGGTTACGGCTTGAAGAGATCATTTCATTATTTAAAGATAACAGGATTGATTAAGAGAATCTAGGTTCTTTTTTGTGGGGACAAACTCTGGTTCACACTCCAACACAGAAGGTGGCGATAATGCACCTTAAAGTCAGTGCTACTTGCCATTAAACGAAGAAGAAGAAGAAGGTATGGCTTTGCTGTATGTTTTGCCTTTTCGGCGTGTAAGAGATCTTCACCAGAGGTTTACTCATTATTCGCTGTCTATTAGGAAAACATGAGTGCAAAACATTTTAAAATGAATTAAGGACAACAATCCGGGGCAGGGAATTATGGTAATTGTGAAAACAAAAGGGTGGGGCCTTAATCCTTAACTTCTTAGAACATGGCTCAGGTTAGGATCAACTCGATTAGCCACAATGCACATCATTTCTAAACAAAAACCTGTTCCAGCTCTTTTTTGGTGTCATGTTGTGCGTGCTGTATATGGACAATATGACAACGGAAGCTGCGTCACTTGACAACAGGGCTGCTTGTTGAACACACACAGGAGAAACTACAAAAGGCTGCTTAGTTTTCTATCCGCAAATCCAATGGTAACAACTTGAGCAGCAGAAATACAGCACTTTGTGAGCTGGAACGACCAACAAGTGAAGCTTTGAAGCCAGGGAGCAGACGCACGTAGTCGGCAGGGTTTGAACCTGCACGGGGAGACCCCAATGGATATCAAGTCCATCGCCTTAACCACTCGGCCACGACTACAACAAGTCTACGTTGCGAACTCTCTGGGCTTGGTGTGTGCTGAAAAGAACATGAGTAGATGTAGAGGAGAACACAGAAAATCAATAGATAATATAAGAAGTAGAATATAACAGCTAAGGTTAAACTGTACAAGCGAGTGTATTAATAATGTAACGTATACAGTAAAGTGCTAAGTTAAGCCAAAGTTGGCTGACTCTCCCTGGGACGAAAAAAAAACCCTAGGAGAAAACCCATTGGGAAAAACTCCTAGAAGGACAAAAACCCTTGGGAGAAATTAATATATATTTATATATATAGATAGATACGGTAGGGATAGGAGGCGGGTAAGCGGATTAAACTGGTTCAGCCGGTGGTCGTTGGTCTGGCATCGGCTGGGCAACCCGTTGAAGGACAGCCAGTAGATCAGTGGTGCGATGGCCTTTACAGCAACAGGAACTGGGTCTGTTTGTCTCATTGTTCTCGGGGTCGAGGATGAGACAGGGAGACAAAAACAGAGTTCTATTAACGAGTGGCCGTTCGCATGTAATGCAAGTGTCATACATTATAGTGGTTTAAGTCAGCTTGGTTCCAGACAGGCTAACTATTGTGGCAATAGTATATTACCCATATGAGGTATGTGAGTGCTTTGTTCTAGACAAAATAACTACTGCGGGAAAAGTCCATTTACTGGACATTTTATGTGAATGCTTTGTTCACATAAAATGCTTTGTTTCCATGGTGTTTCTGTTAGAACTATGAACTTTATGGCAAAACGTCTTGTAGTGGTTTTCATGGTGTAATTGTAAGCGCTTTGGCCTTTGAATGTAACAATCTGAGTTCAAATGTGATGTTGCTTCTGAGATGTGGCAACAGTAAAGGGCTCACTAGAAAGCAAGAGCATCAGACTTTCTCAAATAACTCCTCCAGTTTACTGCATGACATAATACGGCAAGCAGTGGCAAGATACTAATAACTTCAAGGATGTTACTGTTAGCACTGTGCATTATGAATCCAGATTCTCAGAGGGGCACATGAGTGTTTTCAGACTCTAAAGTCGTACGTGCCTACTGTCTAGAAAGTGGTAAAGACTGGGTTGAGGGGTTGCCTTTGTTGATGTTCAGTGTAAGTGGAACAGTACAGTACAGGAATCATAACAACTGGAAACATAAGCGGAATGGTTGAAAGCATACGTTGTCTCTACCACAATTTGTATAGGTCAGTGATAGAGCATTTAACAGCAGATAGAGTCGCCCCACGTTCACTTGGACATTCTCACGATGGCTTTAATTGCTGTGACGTATAACACGTGATGCTTTTTTAATTCTTCAGCGTGGTGTCGGTTTCGCGGGGGTATAGCTCAGTGGTAGAGCATTTGACTGCAGATCAAGAGGTCCCGGTTCAAATCCAGGTGCCCCCTTAGAAAAAACCCACATGTTTGCAGCTTCTTGCGGTAGTTCGGAGTGCAAATATTTCTGACGCAAAGTTCGTCCTGGAACCTTCTAACGCAGGTGTAGGCAGCATCATTCCTGGAGTGCCGCATTCCTGCAGAATTTATTTCCAGCCCTTATTGTAGCTCTGTGGCTAATTAAGGTCTAAAGGGTCGGCTGAAAACTATAAAACTGGGTTTTATCAGGGTTGAAAATAAAACCTGCAGGACTGCAGCATTACAGGACCGACGTTGCCAACGTACACTGAATGAGTAAATCCCATGCCATGTCCACCAAAAGTTCACAAATTGTATGTTCACTAAAGGGTCAGATCGGCAAGCAACTTGACTGCTCACACTTCACGTCTGAAATAAACACGCAAGACACCCAAACACAGAAGTGCGTGGCTGTTTGCCTGTTTCAGAAAAAACATATGCATTCCCAGCAAATGCGTCGCCTTTCTCATACAGTATGTGCGGTTCCTTTAAAGGGTGATAAGTTTTCCCTCAGCAAATCCAATGGTAACAACGTGAGCAGAAGAAATACAGCACTTCATGAGCTGGAACGACCAATAAGTGAAGCTCTGAAGCTAGGGACTAGACGCTTTAGTTGGCAGGGTTTGAACCTGCACGAGGAGACCACAATGGATTTCAAGTCCATCTCCTTAACTCTCTGGGGTCGCGGTCGGCACAGGCGCCGCAAACCCTTTATTTTTCAATCTCTCCACAAAGAGACTTAGATTACTGCAAATTTTTGGCATACAGATATGATTCATCATATAAAATGTTAAAGTGTCTCGTTTTTTTGTTTTCCACTCACAAAATTAAGAAAATAAACATGATGCACGTTCAGTTCTCTCTCCCTCATTGAACTCCTTTCAGAAACGGGTCAGAAAAATGTCCTGTAGTCTTCACCTACTATCTTACGCATTTCTTTAAGTCTATCATCTGCCTCTCTAAGTCCTAGTCCACACGGACACGGGTATTTTTATAACCGTGAGTTTTTTCACGTGGTTCGGCCGTTCGTCCACACGAAACCGCAGTATCAGGACACTGAAACCGAGCATATTTGAAAACCCCGGCCAGGGTGAGCTGTTTAAGAAACCCCGGTTACAGTGGTGTTGTGTAGAGAGTAAAACTGGGGGTTTTGCCTTGCGACGTCAGAGTGTGCGCCGTTATCCACTGTGTTTGACGTCAAGATTGTGCGTCGTGACTGCTTTGTTGATGATTCTGTGCAATGGCGGACATATCTTGCTAATAATAACTGTGCCAACAGGGGTTCTAACATGTATACAGATAGATGCTCAGTTATCTCACTATATTGCGGAACACGATTTGGGTTATATCCCCGCCTGCTGGTGTGGCATGCTCTTAACAGCGCTTGATAGCGTGCTTTTGCTTTATCGTGTGGATGGATATTTAATTTAAACCGAGCATGTGTGGACGGGATTTTTTTTTAGGGAAAACTCTGGTTATAAATGTACCCTTGTCCGTGTGGACTAGGCCTACCCAGCCAACATTGCTTGGTGGTGCCAATGTAGGCCCCATATGGGCTTGCAATATGGGCCCCAAGTTGGTTTGCTCTTTCCATGCTGGCCCCATCTGACTTAGCCCACATGAACCTTCTGTAGAAACCAAAGTCAATGTGGACTGAACCAACCCCAATTATGGGTGTGGTGCTGTTGAAGAAGTGATGAAGTTAATTAGATAATACAGAGATGAATAAAGTGATGATTGACCATTAATGATAAACACCTGCTGTTAATAAACAGAATCACTAAAGAAAGATGAACAAGAAGAGAATAAAGAGAAAATACCAGCAGAACCACAACAACTATAAAAAAAAAATATATATATTTCTTGGTGGAGCCAGTGTAGACAGCAAAATCCCCAGAGTTAAATGAATGCTGCTCAGTGTTTATATAGATCCACACTACAGAGTGTTAAAAAAGTAACATTGAAGCATTTTACATCTTACTGGTAGAGTTAATTATTAACTTAGGTTTAGATGTTGGCTGTTTCATTTAAAGTCACCATTATTGTGATCAGTGTTTGTTTTAGTTGGACTCCCCACTCTGTTTTTTAAAGTATTTGTTATTTTCTGGTTGCTATAACTTTTTGTGTTTAAAACATGTTTGTTATAGCAACGAAAGAGATGAAAATGTCAAGTGTGAGTCTATGGTGGTGGTTAGGATATAGTGTCAAATATTATCATGGAAAAAACAGTGTTTGTTTACTAAAAATATTTTTTATGTCAATAATGTGATACTGAAGTATGAAATCTGGCACTCTCATATCAGTTTATCATTTTAAAGAAAGTTGAAACACTGTACAGTTCAAAATTAACTGTTGTTTAATTTAGACACCCAAACATAAAGAACCAGAGTATGGATCTCAATAATGGTGACGACAAAATGAAAACCTTTATGCTGCAATGCATTCTGGGTATCAACAAATTACAAATCTTATCCAGAACTCCCATCATGCACTGCAGCATAAAAAACTCATGAAAAGACCATGTTGTAATTCTGTTATGGTGGTTGATACGTAATATTGAACATTATCATCTAGAAAATGTTTTTTATTAATTTAGTGTTTGCTCATTTAGCAGATGTATCGTTTTCTCTGTCTCAGTAATGTGATACTACAGTATGATATCTGGCACTCTCAAAACGGTTTGTCTTTCAGAAGATTTTGAAACAATGTGTACTTAAAAATTAACCATGGTGTAATTTTTTACACACAAACATCAGTGTGATATGATATGAGACACAGCGATCTTTTAACAGTATACATACTGAGAACTATATTCTCTGAAGACGAAGCACTGCCGCATGGGCGGAGTGATTTGCACAATTCTGACCGAACTCTCTGCTCCTCACCAGGGGCTTCTCGTGTGCTGCGAGCAGATCACTCCGCCCATGCGGCAGTGCTTCGTCTTCAGAGAATATAGTTCTCAGTATGTATACTGTTAAAAGATCGCTGTGTCTCATATCACCTTGTTATTTGTACACGGTTTGACTATACAAATCACAACACATAAATAGGAAAATGATCGCGTTATTTTGTCACTTATTGGGAGCAGTATGCTAGCTAAAGCCACCCACTTCCAGTCTTTGTGCTAAGCTAAGCTAGCGGGGGCTGCGTCAGACAGAGTTACAGCACGCACGGAGATGAGAGAGGTATGTATGGACTTATCTAACTCTGGGGGATACGGTGAATAAGCTAAATTCCCAAAATGTGGGCGTGTTCCTTTAACTCTGGGGATTTTGTTGTCTACATTGGCTCCACCAATAATTTTTATAGAATATTTGTAGTTGTGGTTCTGCTGGTCTTTTCTCTTTATTCTCTTCTTGTTCATCTTTCTTTAGTGATTCTGTTTATTAACAGCAGGTGTTTATCATTAATGGTCCATCATCACTTTATTCATCTCTTAATTATCTAATTAACTTCATCACTTCTTCAACCCAACCACACCCATAATTGGGGTTGGTTTAGTCCACATTGGCTTTAGTTTCTACAGAAGGTTCATGTGGGCTAAGTCAGATGGGGCCAGCATGGAACCCGCGGACAAACCAACTTGGGGCCCATATTGCAAGCCCATATGGGGCCTACATTGGCCCCACAAAGGAATGTTGGCTGGGTAAGGAGCTCAATTCACGCGTCGTGTCACCCTGCCATGATTCGGATCACCGACATGGTGTAAGATGCGTGTCTCGCTGCATTTGCATGATCACCTTTTGTTAGATTTAATCCTGATCAGCTGATTCCACTTAATGCCTTTTGATTAAGAAGAGCATTAAGCATTGGAATTGTCATGTTATGGTATTACAAAATTAGGAAACGCGAATATTAAGTGTTTTGCAGCCGCGTTTTCAATGGGTAGGGGAGAGCGGGGTATGTTGTCACACTTTTCACACTGTCTAACATTTACTGAGCACCATACATCAAAATGGTATAAATCTCATACCAAATGAAAGAAGGAAGTCTTGGGCACATATGTTGTATTCATAACATCTTTATATCTTATCTCATTACAGAGTTGTAGACTGTTGAATAGTGACTGTGCACTTGTGACAATTTGCCCCATCGGAGGGTAAGTTGTCACACTAGGGCGGGTAAGTTGTCACACTAGATTATCTAAAAATAAGAACACAACTACTTAATTGTGAATATTGATTTTAATTTTTAAACTCAAACCAAACTGGAAATATAAACATCCGTGCCTGGAGAATCTGGAAAAACAATTATTTCAATCCAAATAATGCACATTTCAATTAAGTGGCAAGACCACTTTACTTTGAACTTTGGTTCAAATGTTCTATGGCTTTCACATAAAACCAGATAACTGAATGGAACGCTGCAGATAACTTGCTTAACTTAACATGTTTAACCTCTGAACAAAACAGATGCCCTGTATGACTAATAGGACTCATCTCCAGAATCACAATTCTGACACACATAAATTGCCTGGCCTGAGGTGCAAGCATCATGGGCCCAATTGTTGCATTTTACACATTTTACCCAGGTCTCCTTTGGACGACTCTTTGAAAATGGCTCTACACAGACGAGGCAGAAGCACTCTTCATCATCTGATGATGACTCTTGCATGATTTTTCTTCTTTTAGCTGCCTTGTTTTTCATAGGTCCAGATTTCTGCTTCCCTTTCTTTTGAAACAGCTTTTTGCTAGATTGAGGCTTATTCTTTTCTATATCATGTTTTCTGAGCATGTTCGATGTGTTTGTTTGTACAGGGGCAAGTTGTCAGATGTGACGACTTGCCCCAAAGTCATTGAGACAACTTGCCCCATACTTACTTGTGTGCTAATGTTGTCTAAATCTCAAGTTTAGCTCATCATATCACTTTAGCTAAAGTATCAAAAGACACTTTACGGTCTCCTCTATTTTGTGCAAAATAATCATTTTAAACATTCACACCTAACAAAGTTGTATTGCATAAAATGTAAAGTGATTTTTTTTTACTTTTTAAGCAGAAAAATAAGAAAATTGTGCTAACCTCAGATTACAGTGATCTTGACCACATGTGAACAGGAAGTTGACTATAGAAGAAGAAGTCACATAAAGTGGCTATTTGATTTTTGACATAGAGCCTCTAGTGTTGCAGTTATGAACAGTGTGACAACTTACCCGTGTGACAACTTACCCCGCTCTCCCCTACACTTGCGTACACTTTAGTAAAATGCGTGGGTGAGCCTCAAGCTCTCATCAGCCCCTTTCCGCCGCATTTATGTTAAATGTAATTAATTGTGCATAATATCATGCGCTTTCAATGGTCTATTATCAGATCTGTTGATGACACACATTTTACATTGATGTGTGCCAAGACATTTTAGAAATCACGACCGGATGGCGGTTTATGGCAGTGTACTGACTGAGTACAGTATGTATGCTATGTGTAGTGACCACATATATACAGTTAGGGTGATATAAAATGACTTAAAATGTGAAATAAGATTTGGATATTGCACATCTCTAAGTTATTCAATCCCTGTGCAACTTTGTTCACTTGGTCACACCACATGGTGTCACTGTGGCATCAATGCTTCAGCACTGGCACTCAGAGATTGATTGCTATGTCTGAGGTAAAACACGCCCCCCTCATTATAGCCTACAGATGAAGAAATGAATAAATAAATAAATAAATGTGAAAATAAATATAGACATAAATAAATGTGAAAAAATATAAATGTAGAAATAAATACATATATACATAAATAAATGTGAAAATAAATAAAAAAGGAAATAAATAAAAGTATAAATGAATAAAAACATAAATAAATACATTTGGAAAAAAATACAATTATAGTTATATTATAATTAAGGAAATAACGGTATAAATACAAATTTATTAAAAATTTTTCCATTTCCACATTTATTTATGCATTTATTTATTTATAATTTTGTCAGCTTTGGAGTTCCATAGACATATAGCTTCACTTTCTCAATTGTGTTATTTCATGGTTTTGACAGGTTTACAATTATTCTAGAATAGAATAAAATCAAGTTGAAATTGTTGGACTTAATTTTTATGGCATGTATGGCATACTACCTAATTGGTGCCCAGTGAAGTTTCGGCTCCTCCCCTGATTTAGCGCGTTTTTAAATCCGCAGGGGGGCCGAGCAGAGCGAACATCAGTAGTACAAGGTGTGTGCAGGGCAGACTGGCCATTTTGGCCTGGCGCTGTTCTGACCCGCCGTGCAGTCAGCCAGGGCCGTGCACAGACCTTTAGAGGGGCGTGTGCTGAAACTGAAAAAGGGCACCCCCTCCAAATAAATATCACATAATAATCGTCTTAAAAGCTTTATATTTATTCCCTATTAATGATTGAAAAAAATCACTATTAATTAATGAAAAATTACATTTTATCATATCTTTGCATTATACAGTGCAAACAAAGGATGTCTGGCCTTGTAAGTTGGCTTTAACAATTTACCTCCTGGGTGGTTGTCTGTATTAGGCCTATTTGTAGTCATGTGTTTGTGAACCGCTCGTGTACTCACTCTTATTTAATTGTAGAATATATTAATTTTAATTTTTTCCTCTGTTTACATAGATAAAGTTTAATAAAAATATGTTTGAAGAAAAAAAAGCTATTCTGTTTGGTTTTATAAGCTAATATTTATTATTTCGTTAACATGTTTATGTATGCTATTGAGAAGAGGGGAAAATAGGAGATTAAGATCAAAATAGGAGATTACACTAGCCATACCATTAGCATATCCAACATGTATCTGCCTACCTGGCAAAACCTTGGTCTTTAGAAGGTGCAAATAAATGCATAACTAAAAAATATACTAAATACTAAATAGACTTAACTCTATGCAGTTGATTTCAGAATAAAAAGTTATGAACCAAATAATCATACAACCTCCTTGACTAATTCAAGGCATAAGATACATACATATACAATAAGTTATATCCAGATAGCATATTGTAATGAGATGAGTGACAGGGCAATATGCATACTTGTATCCTTTACACGTTTCTCGTATTCTATTCAGTTTTCCTTATGGGCATCTGATATAAGACCTTTCTAATCTGTAATGTTTTGGTGTTAATGTAGGCTAGAAGTTTTCTCTATCTCTCATCTCTGCAATGTCTAAATTTAAACCCACGGGTTTGAGACTGAATGAGATGTGTTGACTACCCGGGCTGCGTAGTTTAACGTCTTAAACGATTGAGACGAGTCATGCAAAAAAAGCGGTAAAAACCCGACCCTGCATTCAGTATTGTTGTCACGGGTGCCCTTCACATGCGTGAACACTTGTTAAAAAACTGCACACGCTGTGTCAAAAACTCTATTTGGTCACAGTTTGGGAAAATGGTATAAACGGAGGATGCAGCCACCTGCAAATGGGTGGGTTAGCAGCAAGTGGGTGGAGCTTTAGCCGCAAATGGGCTGTACAAACTTCCAGAGGATTCACCACCGTCCCATTTGAAGCGTAAACTCCTCCTACTTCACATTTCTGAAATCCCTCCTACTTGCGGCATAAGCTCCTCCCACTTGCGGCATAAGGTCCTCCCACCTGCAGTCTCCGGGCTGCAGCGATATATACTTGGAGTTTGGAGCCCTTGGTGCCCCCTGATTGCCCACTCGCCCAATCCCGTCTATGGATAATTCGGCTCTGCTCAAATTAATAAAACATGCGCCATTATAGACATACTAGCGTTACTTTGGTAATGAGACAGCATTGTACTCAAACAACAAGATATTTATTTACCGTTGCAAGACGTAGCTGCTCTGACTGCTGTAGAACTTCAGCTCGCTGCACTCAGCGGGTGGAGTTAAGAGGTTTGACTGACAGTTTTTTTATACATTTTATTTGATAAATATACTTGTAAAACAGACAGACATACGTAAATGGTTACCAATAGCATTAATTTTTATATTTAATAAAATAAAATAAAACACCTCCAAAAAAGGGCACTTCGGAGTGTAAGGACAAAAAGGGCATGTGTTCTGCAGAGGTTGAGCCCTATCTGTGCACGTGCCTGCAGTCAGCTCAGGTTGACATGTGAAATAATATGACATGAATGAATGACGGACCTCTTAAAATCCACGAGTCAGTCAATCGCGGTGCGAAAATGCCACCACATGACCTACGGCGGTAACCCACTGCCTTTTTGGCTTTATCTAACAAATACACAGTGCAAAGGAGAAGCAGAGAGAGACAGACGCAGCGAGATGTTGCAAAATCACAGAAATATTCGCCAAGAAGGGAGCAGGTCAGTCAAGTTACCATTAAAAGCACACATCTATATATTGCTGATTAATGTTTGTAAGATTAAAAATATAGGAATGTATTACTTGGTCACAACTTGTCAAAACCCCCTGTGCTGATAGTGATCAAAGACTATTGTCACAGCCGTTACAGTGGGGGTTAAAGGTGGTCTTCTGATTGGTCAGTTTGAATGTATTATGTTGGGTTTGGTCAAGTACAGTGGGGGTTAAAGGTGATCTTCTGATTGGTCAATTTGAATGTATCAAGTTAGGCTTAGTCACATGGTCAAGAGATAAAGGTCAATGTTTTTATGAGCTCTGGGCCTTTGCATTTTAGCTTTTGCCTTTGCATTTGCCTTTTCCCCTTTCCTTTCTTTCTTCACCTAAGTTCTGGGGTTCGGGCCATTAGGCCTAGATTTCAGTTTTCAAGTGTGAATCTCTTTCTTCTAAACCTTCTTTCTCTGTTCTCTATCTTATCAGGTAATATCTTACATACAATGGAAACAGTCAATTGTTTGTATTATTTACCATTTCATGCATTTATAGTGTAACAATTTCAACTGTAACTTTAAGTCAGTACTGAAATTAAACCTTTTCATTTAAAAATCTGTTGTTTAGTTTTGATTTAAGGTTAATACTTAAACGCTCCATATTGCAATACAATATATTCATACTCTAGCAACGCTCTCAGACATATTGTGTCCGAAACCCGGGAACGATTGCAGTTTTGTTCTCCTTCCGAAACCTGAGATCCCTTACATGTTACATCCCAGCTAGCAGAAAAAAAGTTCTAAGAACGTTTCCTGAAAGTTTCCAAGGTTCCCAAAAACATTCTGCCAACGTTAAAAGTGTCCAGTTTTCTTTAAGTTCTAAGAACGTTTCTGGGTTGTCTTAACGTTAGAGATATGTTACATTTTACCATTTTTAAACGTTATGACAATGTCATGTTTTAATGTTCACACAATGTTTAAAACAACAACTGTTTATTATATTGACTTGTTTAATTGTTATGTAAATGATAGAGAAACATTGCATTTTATTATTTTATAAAACATTATTTCTGAATGTTCAGTTAATATATTGCTGTAGAAAACACAATTCACTTATTAGGTTTAGATGTTGATGTTTTGTTTCATTTTAAGTCACCATTATTGTGATTAGTTGGACTCTTGACACTTGACTTTTTGCTTGCACATTATTTCCCTGGTTGTGTTAACTTTGTGTTAATGCACCACATTTGTTATGAACATGTAAAGTTAATAGTGTAATTCTGTGGTTGTTGGTACATAATGGTAAAAAATCATCACCTAATTTAACTCTGGCGATTTTTCTGTATGAGGGCTTCCTGGGGGCTAAGTGAGGGCTGCCCGCGCAGGGCTAGCGCTAAAGGGCCAACGTTTTGCCAATGACCAAATCTGCGCGGGGCCCTTAGACTAGCCCTAAGTGGGCCCATAAAGGGCCATCATAGGCTTAATTGCAGGGTTAGGTTTAGATGTTGGCTGTTTCATTTAAAGTCACCATTATTGTGATCAGTGGTTGTTTTAGTTAGACTTTGACCCTTGAGTGTTAGCTTGTTAGTGTTTTCTAGCTACTATATCTAAGTGTGTTTAAAACACATGTTATAACAAAGGAAAAGTCAACTCTCTAATTGAATATTGATGGTTGATACATAATGTCAAACATAATCATTTAGTGAACTGATTTATTAATATAGTTTTCCCCCTCATCAGAAGCATCCTTTTCCGTTAATAATGAAATACTACAGTGTAAGGTCCAGAACTCTCATAGCAGTTAATCATTCTGAAGGATTTTGATAGTGTGCACATAAACATTAACCACTGCACAACGTTGATGCACAGACATCAAGAATCAGAGTATGAATCTCAACAATGGTGACAAAGAAAATGGTAAAAAAGTTCATTATTTATTCATGCCACAGTGCATTCTGGGAGTTCTGGATGAGATTTGTAATTTGTTGATACCCAGCATGCATTACAGCATGAAGCTTTTCATTTTATTGTCACCATTGTTGTGATTCATACTCTGATTCTTGATATTTGTGTGTCTACATTATACAGTGGTTAATTTTGAGTGTCAGTGTTTTAAAATTCTTCTGAAAGACAAACGGCTATGAGAGAGCTGGATCTCATACTATAGTATCACATTGTTAGAGAAAGATGCTTCTGATAAGTGTTCAAACATTAAGTTAATACGTAAGTTTTGATATGATGATGTTTAACCCTCTTGGATCTAAGGGGGTTTTAGGGCCCTGGGGAAGTTTTGACATGCACTGACATTTGTGCTTTTTTCAGTTGCTTAAAAACATATTAATGGCAAAAGTCTCATAACACTGTGTTAATCACAAACTGGGCTACAATATCATATAATCGACAACATGTACATGTTTGTATTTTTGAAAGAAAAATGTTTATGCGTGGTTTTTGAAAAAGCAACATTTTTAAGTCACTGATCTAAGTCCACAAAACTAATTCTTAACATGTTTTCCCAAGACTTTTCAAAACAGGATCTAGTAGTCTAGAGTTTTTTTCTTCAAAATGATGTGAAAATCATTTGGCCTACTCATTCACATAAAGCAAGATATTGATTTACAATTTCTAAGACACTTTTGCTTGGGAAAGGCTGTATGCGTGGAGGCGGGAAAGCTCCTGAATAATCAGTGACAGCTGAGGAACAAAAGAGTTGAATAATGAGCCACATAATGAGCCACATAATGAGCCTTGTAGGAATGTTCAACAGGAATGTAACTTTCTCTGTAGTAAAACCATGATAAGGTTTACTTTTCAATATAATGTTAATACACACACACACACACACACATTATATATATATATATAAGTTACAAGTATAAGTTACCTTTTAAAAACCATAGTAGCCTAATCATGGTAAAGGTACTGTTTGGCCATCGTAAAGTGAACACAGGGTTTGTGTTTGGTTGGCCAGTGAGAGGTTTACTTTTGTGCAGTAAAAAGCTCAAAAGAACGGCTGCCTATCGTTGTTTGTACTCTTATTTGTGTTTTTGTAATCATTATAGTAGAAACACAACAAGGGACAAGCGTGATAAACTTATCAATGTTTATTTACAGCCGCCACCATTACCTCACGTGTTGATCATGAAAGCAGTGAATGTGTGCTCATGCGAGTGATCCTGTGTTTAATAAACGCGCTGTGCGGAGATATACGCTTAGACGCAACTAAATAAGGATTGTACTGTTTGCAATCGCGTATTTTATAAGAATACCAAAAACCGCGTCGATTTCCTGAAACATGTGTTTGTGTATGTGTGTTTCCCTTCGCGTGAACTGTTTGACGGAAGACAAAGAAAACACTCGCGTCTGGAGATACTGACACACATACGCAAGTAAATAAGGATTTAGATGTCATGTTTTGGTGCAATCGGACAAGAAACAAGAAGGAATGGAGAGACTGGGTTGTGGGTTGCATATCCATTGACTGCAGGAGGCACGAGTTATGCATATGGATGTTTCTGCTCATTCACTTCAAAGGCGCGGGGGTGTGGCGATCTCATCTCATTCCAGATAATCAGGTAACATTAGAGCAGGGGTGGGCATCGAGGGCCACAGTCCTGCAGAGTTTAGCTTCAACCTTAATCAAACACACCTGAATGTCATTTCCAAACAGTCCTGAAGACTTCAATTAGATTTTTCAGCTGTGTTTGATTAAGGTTGGAGCTAAACTCTGCAGGGACACTGGCCCTCAGGACCAGGAGTTGCCCACCCCTGCATTAGAGAGACGGTCCCTCTCCTACTTCTCATACAGTTTACACCGAATGACAATATCTGTTTTCGATCTCACTTACATCATTTAAAAGCTGACATTCCAAGCATTATGTAGACATGTATCTTTTGTTTCTATGACATGTATTCGTGAAGTTACAGTTAATTTTCTGACGGGTTTCTAAAATGACTTCACTGAGGGAGAGAGAACAAAACGCATCATGTTTATTTTCTTAATTTTGCGAAAAGCACAACATTCTGTTTTTATTGGGAGTGGACAGAAAAAAACTAGACACTTTAACGTTTTAAATGATGTATAAATCATATCTGTATGTCCAAAATCAGCAGAGTTATCTAAGTCTCTTTGCGGAGTGATCGAAAAATAAAGAGTTTGCAGCGACCCCAGAGTGTTAAACTTTGTTTACTGTATTGACCACCACCAAAGGATCACACTCTGCCATAACAAACATGTCTTAAACACACAAAGTTATAGCAATCAAAAGAATGAACAAGGTAAGAGTCAAGAGGCAAGTTCGACTAAATCAAACACTGATCACAATAATGGTAACTTCAAATAAAACTAATTCTAAACATAAAGTAAAAAAATGACTCTACATGTAAGATGTAAAATGCAATTTTAGATTTCAGACAGAGATGGTGAGAGAGAGGATAACAGAGTTTTTAATTCTGCTTCATTGTTACTTTTTAGCTCTGTAAGATGGGACAATATATACACCCAGCGCTAAGGGGCCAACGTTTCGCCAGTGAGCAAACCTGCGTGGGGCCCTTAGACTATGCCCATGCAGGGCCATTGTAGGCTTACTTGCAGGGTCAACCATCAAATAACTTTACAGCAACAGGCTTTCGTGCTTACGTAACTTCAGAAGTAGCTCGGTAGCTAACAGTTGTTTTATTTTGAGAACAGTCAACTTATATGTCATTGTCTATCTAATGTTACTTTGCTAACTTTACTGCTTACAACTGTATCACTAGGCTACTATGTGATCAGAAACGAATATTTGCAAGACTCTTACCTCTAACGTAGATGAATGCGTTTGATACCAGATGGCCCCGGCTGTTCGTCATCTGGGGAGGTATGGAATTGCATTGTCCTTTCGCGTGTTTCGCTTCATTCCGAGTACATTGGGTTCGATGTCTTAATGCTTGAAATGGAGACTGCAAACCCTCAGGTTTTTCAATTTTACCGCATCGGTGTCTTCTCGAAACTTTGGGTGGTTGATAGCCCGCAGCCATTGTTTACACCGCGGCAAATGATGAAAACTTAATGCTTGTCCTTTCCCAGTTTTGGAACATCCCGAACATACGACACAACTTATCACCATTTCGATGTGGAAAAGGTAGCATTTATAATAATATATCAACTAAATCATCACAGAGACGTTTACTGGTATCTGTAAAAGTTGTATTTAGCCTAGTTGAATCTCCCTCCCTCCTGCCCTCTCGAACCGGTAGGCGTAACTAGGGAGTGGCCTCGTAGAGCAGCGAAGCGGTGCATTCTGGGATTTGGTGTTTTTCATCCACATGAGCCAAAAAACACATTTTCTGGCTTTTCTCGGCCTAGAAGGCACCAATTTTGCATGAACATCTTGCCCAGGGACTACAGGTGCAAATTAGCTATTTAGCTAACCCTGGTATAGAAGCTATTTTATGCATGGTCCCTGTCAAACAAAACCAATAAACTAAACTAAACTAAAATTTTTAAAATAACTTTACACTTCTACTACATAGGTGACCCAATTTAATAATATATTCAAATTTAAATTGGCTGAAGAATTCCTTTAAGTTCTATAATATTAAGAGTGGAAATATTAAGTTCTTAGGTGATTTTACTCTACGACCTGCCGTCTATTTAATGGTGAGTAGTACACTTTACTATGCTACAGACGTATGTTTGTTTATTGCTATAGTATCTGATATGTACTAGCTTATAATTATTAAATTAATATTTTATATATTTATGAAGAGTTTGGTTCCAAAATTCCAAAATGCAATAAATGTCATGGGCTTGCCAGAGCTTTTGTAATAGACTCAGGTCTGAGTGTATCTGGCAAGACCATGACAGTACTATGTTCTGTGTGGGAGCATGTGGAGGCATATAGTTGTGTGGCTTCCACATGTTCCCAGTGTGTTGTGTCTGTCATGGTCTTGCCTGACCTTGGTTATGATCCAGGTTGGATGTTAGAGGGCAAGACCATAGCAGCATTGTGTTTATGTGGGAACACGTGTGTTTTCACATCATGTATGTGTGACACGTGTTCCCAGTGTCTTGTCACTTTTACCCTACTCCCTTATGTACTCGTGTCTTAAGTGATTAATTATGTTCACCTGTTCCCCATTGATGTGCTGTCTATATAATGCCCTCGTGTTTGTCTGTGTGGTGTGCGTGCGTTGTTGTATGTCAGAGTTTCATGTCCTTCGTGTGCTCTGTTACAAGTTCCAGTTTGTTCCAGTTATTGCTACGTGTCTTACCTGTGTTTAGTTTATATTCTGTTTTACCCCCTCGTGGGTTTTTATGTTCTGTTCTAATAAAATCATAGTTTATTTTTGTAGTTCGTGTCTGCGTTTGGGTTCTTCTTTAGTTTCCTTATTCGGTGTGTAAACTGACCGTGACAATAAATGCATTTTGACTAATTTTGGTAAATGATGGTATACAAAATATAACAGAATTTATGTTTTTAGGTTTACTTCTTCATTTAATATTGCTCATATGGTGGCACTCACGTTTGGATGTTAAAACTGTAATGCTTACTCATTTGCACACTGGCTAATCTAACTAATATTCAATAACTGGAGTGCACATAAGACATTCTGAACTGGTTGTTTATTCCGCAATCTTGCCATCCCAGTCTCGCAAGAGTACCAGGGATCTTGCCCGAGGGATGCAGTGTCCCTTTGAAGACATACAGTCAGGATGTTACATCTCCTTTCTTAAAAGAAAAATGGCATTAGCTAAACACATAACATAAACTTCTTGAACAGAACACTTGTGCTTGATGCACGATAGAGAGTCTGAAAAATACATTCTGCAGTTATTAGTGTCATCGCTGTAATGTAAGAGGGAACAAGCATTAGTTAAATGACATGACAGGCAGTCAAAATGATTTCACGGTGTTTTCGATCTTTGGTGCCTTGGGCGTCACTGCTTTCATGGAGGTGCCAGCGGTTGTGTCGGAGAGTCTGTCCATCTCCTGCTTGGATGTGGTAACTCCTGTGTGTGTGTGTGTGTGTGTGTGTGTGTGTGTGTGTGTGTGTGTGTGTGTGTGTGTGTGTGTTGTGTTACCCTTTGCAGGTCTCCATTAGCTATCCTCCTGATGGAACCGAATATGTGTGCCCACAGGTAGGTGAGGCAGTGCCTTTGTGCCTCTGTTGAAGTAGGTTTGTTGGGGTGTTGGCATGCCTTTTGCCTATCCTGAAAATTTTTCTGGGGTACTACTGTGGCTGCAGATGCCTGCTGGTCGCTGGAAGTATGGAGGGTAGTCGTCGGCTCATCAGAAGTTGGGCAGGTGACTGGTGGTTGTCCACTGGAGTGTTTCTGTATTCCAGAAAAGCGAGGTAGGCATCTGTGTTTCCAGCTTTTGCCTTGTCCAGGATATGCTTCACTGTCTGGACAGTCTTTTCATTGAGGCCGTTGCTTTGTGGTAACATGGACTTGTGGTGGTGTGGGTGAAGTGCCACACATTTACGTAGCGGCGGAACTCCTCAGAGCTGTAGCATGGTCTGTTGTGGTTGTTGGTGTTTTAAGCCCTCAACAGGGTCTTCAAGGCAGCACTGCCTGGAAGGCACTTCCCACCCCCAAGTGTTTCATCCAATCACAGCACTGGCACTAGATATCGAGCCTTTCGCCAGCGTCTGCAGTGAAGCAGTTTGAGCTCACCGTTGGTCAGGTGAGTAGTGCAGATATGGTAAGATAGGAATGTGATTGTATTTGAATTTAGCTTGAAATGTTTCGAGTGTTTAAGTTATGTGTTTCCTCGTTTTCATGTGTCCGTGTCACGACTTTCATTTTCGTGTATTGGTTACTCAATTGTTTTTACTATTTTCAAACCATTGTCGCTTGGGATTGGGGTTAGATTTGTGGTTTGGGTTAGGATGTCATTGGTTTATACGTTTTTTTCGTCTGATTTTTAAACCCTTTTTGCGCGAGGATTAAGTTTGGTTTGGGTTAAGATGTTATTTTAAGCATCGGTTTATACGTTTTTTCTTCAGATTTTTAAACTGTTTTCGCTTGGGGTTAGGGTTAGAGTTTAATTAGAATGTCATTTTATGTAACAGAAAGTCGTTCTAACCCAAATCCCAAGCGACAATTGTAAGAAAATAGGAAAAACAATTGAGTAACCAATACATGAAACTGGCACGAAAACGTGAAAACACGGAAACACGTCACTTACACGCTCAAAACATTTCGAGCTGAATTCAAATACAGTCACATTTCTATCTTACCATACCTGCGCTACTCACCTGACCAATGCTGCCTTGAAGGCCCCGTTGAGGGCTTAAAACACCAACGAGTGCCAGAACACGAGGTCTTGCGCTCTATGCTTGCCTTCTCCACGTCCATGTGGCCTGTGTGTATGCGTTGAATCATGTCTCCTTGAAGGCTCTGGGGGACTATGATTTTATCGCCTTTGAATAGTATTTCTTCTATTTCGGAAATCTCGTCTGGGTGATTCCAATATTCCTGCATGCTGGGTGGGCATTTTCTCCTTTTGTCAGGCCATCTGTTCTGTTTGGCTCTTCTAAGATTAGTGGGCTGTATATCTTGTGCCGTCATGTCTTTGATCTCCAGTAGCTTGCTGTCACTCTCTGGAACAGTACTAATGAGTGTGTGTACCTGTGCTTCCATGCTATCCATAAGGCTGCTGTCTTTGTGCTCGATGGGCTTTCGGGACAAGGTGTCTGCCACTGGTATGTCCTTTCCGAGGAAGTGGATGATGTGGATGTTGTACTTGTGTTGCTGTAATATCATCCTCTATAGCCGCGGTGGTGCCACAGCCAGCATTTTTTGAAGGATTGCTTCTAGAGGTTTGTAGTCTGATTCTACAATCACTTTCCAGCCATACATGTATTCGTGGAAGCACTTACATCTGAATAAAACTGCATACAGTTCCATTTCTATCTGAGCATAATTCACTTCGGTGCTGTTGAGTGACTTGGACACATAGGCAATGGGTTTTTCATCCTGGAGCATGACAGCACCAAGGCCACATTTTGAGGATTCTATTTGGAGTCTTAGTTCTTTCTGGGGGTTGAAGTACTCAAGCACTGGATGATGTGTTATAATTTTTTCGTCTGCGCAAATGCTTTGTCGTGGTTTTTTTTCCAATATAGGAACTCACTTCAGGAGCCTCAGGAACCTGTATTTGCCAAAGGGGTTGTTAAATGTTGTTAACAGGGATGCCTCTGTACTCAGTTTTATGGCCAGATGGCTCTGTCACTTTGCAGATCACGTTACTCTCTTCCATCTTGTCGAGCTCCTTTTTCAGTCTGTCTCACAAAGTGATTGGTACCCATCATGGCTGTATACTACCGGTGTGGCGTACGGGTCGACATGGAGCTTGCACTTTCCTGGGAACTTTCCTATGCCATGAAAGACACCTTTGTATTCTCTAAGAAGGCTGTACTGGCTTCTCTTCTTTCTCGGCCAGTATCAGCTTGTTTAGCTTAAGGTCTAGACTAGCTCTCATTCCTAGAATGGGCGGTGCTTTGGTGTCTACCATGTAAAATTCAAGCACAGTGGAGGTGTTCTTGTATTTGCACTTCAGACGACAGGTGCCAATCACTTTCAGGAACTTACCACCATAGCCGGAGATCTTTTGAGTGGCTTGTTTTATGACAGTGTCTAAACAGTCTTAAAAATATGTTTACAGGAATTGCATTGGTCTGTGCCCCAGTGTCAATTTTAAATTGAACTTTCTGAGTTCCGCTTAAACAGACTTACGTTTTCAGACTTACAACTGAAAACACAGGTAAATGCAATCATTTACCTGTGTTTTCAGTTGTAAGTCCATCACTAAAAAGTTCTACCTGCTCATCATCTACCTGTATCACCTTTCTTGTATGGGTGTTTGTGTGTTGCTTTGATTTGCAGACTTTCACAAAGTGTAGCTCATATGTGTTTGTCTGTGTTCCAGTTTTCAACTTATGGCGTGTACAGCATCAGTGTTGTAGTCTCTCCCTTCAAACATTTTGAGCTGGGCTTGAGCTAGCTCATAAGAGCACGTGATGTTGATGGCTTGGTCTAGCGTTAGCTCCGTGCCGTAGCTAAGTAACTTCTCCCGCACCCGCAGTGAGTTTGTAGCAAACACGATGTGGTCTTGCACCATCTCGTCGCTTTTGGGGTACCCACACTCCTTAACTAGCAGCTTTAGCTCCATGACAAAATGTTCAAAAGTTTACCCATTTCCTTGCAATTTCTCATGGAAACAATATCTTGCGTAAATTGGGTTAGACTTTGGTGTGAGATATGCAGTGTACTTATCATAATATGTTTGCAGTTTCTTTGCGTCGTCATCTGTTAGGATCCATGTGTTGAAAACATCTCGTCCTTTCTCCCCTATGGATAATCCGGCCCTGGTAGCAGTGCTGAGAATATAGTTCCCAGTTTGTATATGGTTAAAAGATGGCTGTGTCTCGTATGACCTTGTTATTTGTACACTGTGACTGTAACTGCTGTCCACTCTTGGTTAGGACTCTCCTGTGAAAGAGATTTTTAATCTCAGAGAGATTTTCCTGGTTAAATAAAGGTCAAATAAAAAATAAAACACGCTGTGACTATATAAAATCAAAACATATAAATATGAAAATGTTGACGTTATTTTGTCACTTATTGGGAGCAGTATGCTAGCTGTAGCCATTTACTTCCAGTTTTTGTGCGAAGCCAGGCTAGCGGTGGGTGCGTCAGACAGAGTTACGGGATGCACGGATATGAAAAGGGTATGTATGGACTTAACTCTGGGGCATACGGTAAATATGCTAAAGTCCCAAAAAGTCGGCGTGTTCCTTTTATTAAGCAGACAAAATTAAGTAATTATTAACCGTAAATATTGCCGCTTAAATACAGTTGGGCATCTTAACCGATTTTACCTGTTTGTTTATTTTTATAATTAATTTTGATAGCACACACATGAAATAATAATTATTTTGGCTCAACAAATAACAATTATGAAATGCTAATTTACATTTGCTATGCAAACCAATTATTTTAAATTAATCTGTTCCACCTTGTTTAAATGGTTATTTCAAAAACATGACTCTGGGAAAATAATTGCTGACACCAAAGCCTGATTAACATTCAGTAGCTAAGCGCATTTGATGTTGGATCACATGACCTTGTGTGCTCCAGACAGACCAGAAGGGGAAATAGAATTGAGCCCATAAATCTATATGGGGCAGGATAATGACACATACAGAGTTTTTTAGGAATGTTATTTTATGAAGAATCTTTCTTGTTTTGTATTTTGTTTAGGAATTAGTTTGACCCTTCACAAAATTTAAGAGTTCAAGAAGCGATCAGCATACGTCTTTGTAGGAGTTTTGTCATTTTATTGCATACGATGGGAGCTCGGCTGACTAGTTGGGTAAGTTCATTTGTTTTCAAAGACGTAAAGAGACAATGTGCTGTTTCGGCAGAGTGCAAGAATTTTGAAAACCTGTGCATTAATCGAAAGGAATTTATTCTTAAATCTCTACACTGGACAGGTGTAAATGGGTTATGGTTATTTAACGCTTGTGTTTAATATTCTTATGGAACATTTAGCCACGTGACAGGCCAAAACTATGTGTGTACAAGGCATATATCGAAAAGGTTTTGTGTGTGTTTGCATAGGCCTATGTGTTTTCTTATTGGGAATTTGTGATGATTATTTTGTAAGGTCATGTGGTTTTATCCATTTAATCTGTTGGGAAGTCTGAGCTGAGATTAACTAGTAAGTTAACTGTTTTATGTAATGTGTAGTTAAACCACGAAAACCACGGTTTTGCTACAGTAGTGGTCATTTTAACCATGATAATTAATTATAAACTGTTGATATGGTAATCAATCCGCCAACTACTTTAATAATGGTTTATTTCCTAAAGCATTTCCTTGATACAACAATGTTATATATTGAAGAAACATTATTATTAACAAGCGTGGTTTCTGTAGACTAATAATAAACAACACAAATATAAATGTTTCAAAACACAAGTACACTGTAAAAATAATGTGATCAATATGCCATGGCAACATGTTTTTGTGTAATTAATTTTTATCTAACAAGTTAAGCAATTTCAACATTTAAGCAACTCTTCTCTAGTCGAGATTTTAAATAATTAAAAGTTAAAATGATTTGTACATTTAATTTAAGCCAAATTTGTTTACAGTGTATTTTTAATACTTTTTTGTATTGTAGAGAATAGTTTCAATATTTTCAAGCACTGGTGTACCCAAAACATCAAGCACATCCATGTCAGGCGCTATGTTGTGCACATGACATTATAACAAGACAACAGCATTAAGTTGTTTACAACAGAAGACTTGCCTTATGTGTCAGCAGCTTTAGTTCTTAGTGATTCATTAACATGCCACCTTCTGTTGTTGAGCAATATGGTCACACAGTTAACATAAATTATGCTTTTTTCCTTTTTACACAAGTGTGCATAAACACAAAATGAGTAAATCACATTAACTAATGTTGAGGTTAGAAGTATGACTAACACTAATATCAAGGCCATAACCACAGCTTAAACAATGGGCATTTCTGATTATTGGGAGGGGGCATGTCCCCCACAATGTCTATTGTGGTAACAGCCCTGACTAATACCAACTAGATAAAGTAAATGTTTGGTAACAAACTTTATATTGACTTAAGAAAGCCTAGTCTAAAAGTCCAAAAACAGTATAAAGTTCGATGAAATGCAGAAAGGTTTGTGTGAGGGTTAGGTTTATGGGTATGGAGAGGGCTGGGGGATAGAATACAGTTTGTGCAGTATAAAGGTCTATGGAAAGTCCACTAACGTGTAGAAACCTATTGTGTGTGTGTGTGTGTGTGTGTGTGTGTGTGTGTGTGTGTGTGTACCTGGTAATTATCACATTGTGGGGACCAATTGTCCCCACAAAGATAGGAATACCAGTATTTTGTTGACCTTGTGGGGACAATTTGATGTCCCCATGAGGAAACGAGGTTATAAATAAAACAAAATGATGTTTCTTGAAAATGTGAAGTAGCAGAAAGTTTTCTGTGGTGGTTCGGGTTAGGGAATGGGGTAGGTAAGGGGAATAGAATATACAGTTTGTGCATGTGTGTGTATGTGAGAGAGAGAGAGAGAGAGAGAGAGAGAGAGAGAGAGAGAGAAATAGAGAGAGAGAAAGAGAGAAAGAAAGAGAGGGGTTTATGGAATCTAACAAACATTCAGCCTAAACATTTTATGAATGTAAGTCAATTGTATTTTTGGGATGTTTGATCGGCTGGTTAAGGAGAACAATAAGTCCGATCCCTTGAAAAAATTC
This sequence comes from Misgurnus anguillicaudatus, assembly GCF_027580225.2. Taxonomy (NCBI): domain Eukaryota; kingdom Metazoa; phylum Chordata; class Actinopteri; order Cypriniformes; family Cobitidae; genus Misgurnus; species Misgurnus anguillicaudatus. The sequence continues at coordinate 7,980,029 of NC_073350.2, forward strand.
TAGCAACAAACAGCAAACCAGTTTGCAGATTTGTGCAAAGTTTGGAGGCTGTGGCTTGAAAATTTGAAATGTTTCATAATATATGTTCATAAACTACAACATCATCACTTCATACTGATTATACTGACTGATGAAAGTACTACATGCTATTATTTTACAGTATTGATATTTGTGAATATGTTAATTAATAGTATTCCAAAGTATAAATGAAAATTTATACATTTCATATACAATATAAATAATTCAATAGCCTGAAAAGGGTTATGAAATCCCCCTTCTTTCGGCTCCAGACTACGTCGCTTTCTTTAAAAAAAAGCTAATTAAATGGCCATGGATGCTGTGAGAGGAACGACGAGGTGGGGGGCACAGGATATTTACTAGTGCAGGGGTAGGCAATGTTGGTCCTGGAGTCCTGCAGTCCAGATTTTGGCTTTTTCTCAATTCCAAGAACGCAAAGAACAGACTTGTGTTTTCTGGGGGAATGGTCTTGCCAGGCAACCTTGGAAGAGCGAACTCGGAAGGACACGAGGACAGAGAACTGCTGTGATCTTGCTCTTGGTTACCTGACCTTCTCAACATATTTTAATTAAATTCATCCATTATTTTCTTGCCTTGCCTTGCCTTGCCAAGGCCTGTTGCAAATGCTGTAAGATTATTTGTGGTGTACAAATAACATATTAAATGTGAATAATCAACACAAATAATACATTCATGAGACCAAAGAGTGCTTATTAGATTTACTGTAAAAGAATTTTACATCATCAGACACAACTGACCATCAGACACGACTACATTTTGTGACACATAAACAGTAACGTCGACCAAGCCCCAGCAGTGTAGATAAGATGGGCTAGGAAGAAAATCATAGACTGCCTGGACTAGGACCTTAATACGATGTGGCTCTGCCCGCCAGAGCTCAGTCCACGTGATTTTACTCTCTACAACTTGCTCCCATCTTGTCCAGGGACCTTGCTGTCTCATTTGCACTTATCTGTTTGTCCTCTCCTTCTCCATGGATGCTCTCACCTCGTGCTGGACCAGTTGCTTCCACTCTTTCCCCCGAGCCTTGTGTAAACAGGGGGATAGCTAAATTCCTAGTCCAGCCCTTCCTCTAGCCAATGATTCAACCAGGAAACTATGATGTAGCAGTGATTCTACTTGATCCACTGCATCTTCTGCTCTCCACTTCCTGCCGATCCTGAGTGCTACCCCTGCTCCAGCGACCTTGAGGTCTGATGACTCACGGAGTTGTAGCACCTCTCTTACATATAAGACTTTAAGCTCCTCCTGAATGGATTTTAAGTGGAGTGTAAGCTTGCCAGAGTTCCCATATGAGGCGAAACTGCTTAAGCTTTTTGGCAGTCCTAACCATCTCTTAAGCTAGCCACTAACTCTTCTTTCCAGCTCTGCAATTGTCATGATTAGAAACTTATAAAGGGGCAATGGCCACAGTATCCTAGGCAGAATCCCCTGTTGCTCCACACCTTTAATTTATCTGGAAGGCCTGACTTGTCAACATCCTTAAGCCGTCCTTCCATCTCCTCACAAATATTATTAATGGAGGTTATGTCCCTGAGGCTGCTGTCAAAGAACTTCCCCAAGCTCTTGATGGGCTTCTCGCAGACTTGTCCACCACTCTGCCCTTCACTCTAGCCCATCCCATCACCCTCTCTAGCCTCGCCAGAACCCACCTGCCTCCAGGCACTCCAGTGGTCACTGTCAGATCGTCCATGTAGGCACAAATTGGTCGCTGGCGGATCCCAACATTTTGGTTCAGCCACTTTTACCAACATTTTCATTGCAATCGCAAACAGGATCACTGAGGTGGTAAAGCCTGTGATAAATCCCCCTCCAAAATATGTGCCAGTCTGATGTTATTGATCCTGAGGAGGCTCTCAGGCTGAAGTTGCTGTAGTAGTCCAGGATGAGTTCTCTTACTAAGGCCGGGATATGGTGCTTTTCAAAAGTTTCAAGGACCAGTTTGTGGGACATAGAGCCATAGGCATTGGCCAGATCTAAGAATAAGAATAAGAATGCATATTGAGAAACAGACTCTATTTCCAACCCTGATTAGACCTTATCCACCTGTATTTTTCTGGTGACCCAGTGACTAGCCTGATCAGGTGTGCTTGGTTAGAGCTGGAGCTAACTCTGCAGGACTGTGGCACTTGAGGACTGACATTGCTTACCTCTGATCTAGTTAACAAATAGTAATATTTACTAAGAATAGTGGTATTACAGAAATAATTAAACTAAATATAATAAATATTTAATATTTCAGTAAAGTGAAATATGATAATACCATATTTGAAGATAAGGAAAGGTCCTCAGGACATGGTACTCCATCTTTGCCTAGATGCAAACTGTCTTGATGAGCAAGGTCAAAGTTCACCTGCCTCTCAAAGCTTTCCCAAGACAAATAGTAGTTGATGGAAAACCAGACTCACACAGCCAAACCGAGCGTGCATCACACTTTGCCTATGATGCTATGCCCTAAAAGTATGTACTAAAATCGTCCACATATTTACACTGTTCCACCACACTTGCAACCCATGAATGCCTCTCTTAACTACTATGTGTTCTTAAAGTGTGTAGTGTCAGGTCGCACTTACATTTTACTTTACTATACAGAACCATATCCGAGTGTGATTGCTTCGACCCCCTGACTTTCCCGCTGGCCTGCAGGGACCACACACCATGTGCTGTTATGAATAATTAAGCAAAATTTCTTCTCAATGGATTAGAATATGCAGCCTCATGAATAATTATGAGACACAGACATGTCATCGATATACTAGAAAAATGTTGTCACGTCACAAGTTAATTCAAGCCCTGTCTGTGAAACTGGGCCAATGTATATTATACACTAAGCTTGTACTTGTGAACATGGCTGACTTGACCTTATTTATTGATTCTATTGAAAGGTTTCTTGCCTTTGCAAGACCGCAACATGTCTTATGTGCAGATGCTCCCCGCAGATCAGGAACTCCATTGTAACCCGAATTATGTATGCCTTCCTCTTACTGCTTGGCACCATCATTGCTTGTGTTATGTTGTCACCTGGGTTTGAGCAGCAACTTAAAAGAGTAAGTGAATTTTTAGCATAATCAGAGGCCAGTTGCACCAGCTCTGGCGTAAGTTACAACTTAGCGTAGTTGCAATGAAAGGGACACCAAGTTACAACCTATAAACAATCCCTACACGGTCTAACCAATCCCAAATGAGGAATAAGGATCTTATCTAGCCAAACGATTGTCATTTTCTGCAAGAAAAATAAAAAATATGTACTTTTAAACTACAACTTCTCATCTTGCACCAGTCGTTTGATGTGCCAGCACGACTTTACGTAATCCGTACGTACATATTTTTTTATTTTTCTTGCCGAAAACTGACAATCGTTTTGCTAGATAAGACCCCTATACCTTGTTTGGAATCGTTTAGAGCCCTTTGAAGCTGCGTTGAACTGTTAAGGTCCACTAAAGTCTATTCAATTGAGGAAATAGACTTAATTTCTTCTCGATTGAACAAAATGAAGACGTTAACATTTTGGATGACATTGGATGATTTTTTTTTAAGAAAGTGGAATATTCCTTTTAATAAGTGGTGTACACAAATTAAGTACAGAATAAGTTAAAAACTAGCTTTTAATTACTAAGCCACTAGTGTGGACTTTACATTCCAGTTTAAGCGAGAACTTATGCATTGCTGGTGCAACCCTACCCACACCCCCTTGCAAAATATGCTGGATTTTACTTAAAAGTAAAAATCATTAAAAGGGCATCTTGTTATCTAGTCCTCTCCAAAATAAGTTATTTAACATAACAGATGTTTACATATACAGTAGTACAAAAGACAAAATAATAACAATAATATACTGTATTTTGATGTTGTACAATTTTGAAATGGGTTATTATGTGAAATAGCATATGCTAAAAAAAGTATAAAAAATATATTTTTCCTCAGATACCTGGATTTTGTAATGGAGGATCAGGGTCCATTATCCCCGGAATGGAGGCTACTGTCCAGTGTGAGATTTTCATTGGGTATAAGGCTGTGTATCGCATTTGTTGTGGCATGAGCTTGTTTTTCTTCACTTTCTCTCTGCTAATGTTCAACGTGAGAAACGACGAAGATTTCAGAGCTACAATACACAATGGGTTAGACAAATATTAAAGCATTGACTTATATTTTTAAAAATGAGAAAGTGCAACTGTTGCTTATTTGAAATATACTACATTTTCCTTTCATGGTTTGATCTATTTATTTTCTAATTAGTTTATTTTTTTATATGCAACCCCTAAATGCATAAATGTTTTGCAAATCATTATTACACTGTAAAAAAATCCGTAGTTTTTACAGTGAAATACCGGCAGCTGTGGTTACCAGAACAATTCTGTAAAAAATACAACTTAAAACCGTAAAAACAACAACACCACCGTTGTATGCATAACAGCGAACTTTTGTAAATTTTACAAATCTTACCTGTATACAGAATTTCTTTGATTTATTTACTGTTTAGAAACTCTTCTTTATTAATGGTAAAATGCAGATGTGATTGCCAGAAAACCGCCTTAAAAATATATGAACATGTAAACAACTTTTTGTATTTCATTAATTAATATACTTTTATTCATATTTTAATATATACAGAAAACCACTATAATCCAGGTTATGGAAAAGACAGCTGCACAAAGAAACAAAGTTTGTTGTGAAATTATTACAAATTGTTTTCTAATTATTTGCCAACAACTTGAAAAGAGACAGTGGACATACACAAAGATTGTATCATACAAACAAATACAAAACAACATCAGGGTAAGTTTTCAATGGCTCAGTGTCTACATGAGTCCATTTTACAGAGTTAAAAAGTGACACTTAAATAATGACATGATGAATGAACATTAATGATGAAATAGAAAGCAGTCAAAACACAAGTACAACTGAACTACAGGCAAAATGAGACAAGATCTCCCCATAGGAGAATTAAACACAAACATCATTAACTTATTACAAACCAGTTTGACTTATTTCTGTCATACATTTACATAATCTCTTATTGAGAATTAACAGAGAGTTAGATGATGATTTATCAAAAATGTTGTGTTTTAAGTCACCATTATGGTGATCAGTGGTTGTTTTAGTTGGGGTCTTGAGCCTCAGTGGTTACTTAATTCCTTTTTCTTTTTGTCAATTGTGTTAGTGGGTTACACAGAGCACTTGTTGATGATGAAAGGGGTTGTAAAAACAAGTCTCCAACATTTCTTTACTGTTAAGTGGTTTGATTTATCCACATGAAAGTTGTGATTGACTGATAGTTATAGTAAGAGAGAAATTGGTTTAATGTCTGGTGTTTGTGCGGTCTTCTGCAAATATAGCTGTTGGGCTAGAAAGAGTTTTGTAAAGTAATGGTTTTGGGACTGTTTAAAAAGGTTTTTTGACACTTCATATTCATATCAAGATTCAACCTACCCACCTCAATAGTGGTGACCATCAAAAAACTCATTCAGATTAAGTGCAATGCATGCCAGATAAGTTTGTACTATGGTAATACCCAGCATGCATTGCGGCATGCAGCTTTCATGTTTTGGGTCACCGTTGTTGTGATTTGTATGCTGATTCTTGATGTCTAGACTGATTTTGTTTAGTCACAGAATCGCCTGACATTATTTTTTACTGGTTTTAAGTCTAATTGTCTAAATTCATTGCCACTCTGTAACATCGTCCCACAAGAACATTTGTATGGGGAACAGAAAAAAATTAATGTTCACGTTTAAAGTTTTTTTTAGAACACTTGCTTGGTAAACTTTAAGATGACTAGACCATCATTAAAAATCTACCAACATCACTTGATTTTACTTATTTCAGCTTCTTAGACCATAGCTTATGTGTATTGACACATTACTCTAACAGTCAGAGAAAGCTTAACCCAAAGACCTACGAGCCAAGTGCCCCATTTAAGGAAACAATGATCACCATAATGGTGACTTCAAACAAACCAAATAAAGTCAAGCTGGTTTGTAGTGAGTGAGGATGTTAATGGTGTTTGTGTTTAATTCTCATCTGGTGAGATCTTGAGCGATTGCATGTGTTTATATGTTATATTTATACAGTTAATGTTCATCTAAGATTTTGTCTGTAGTTCAGTTGTAGTTGTGTTTTGAATGCTCTCTATTTCATCATTAATGTTCATTCATCATGTCATTATTTAAAGGGGACATATTATGAAAATCTGACTTTTTCCATGTTTAAGTGCTATAATTGTGTCCCCAGTGCTTCTATCAACCTAGAAAATGTTAAAAAGATCGACCCAATAACTTAGTTTTGGTAAACCATTTTCTGCAAGCATGTGAAAAAATAGGTCATTGTAATTTGGCCCTTATTGTGATGTCAGAATAAGGTAATACCGCCCCCTTTATCTGCGCTATCCAACCACAGCACAACCATGTAGTATGGAGAGAAAGAGAGAGAGATAAAATATTTGACAGCACAATAGAGTTTCAATTGCAACAAACCACCATCATTGGGATCAGTGGTTGCACTTCATCCGCTCATTTGCATTTTAAATGACACACCCAAAACGGCACACTTTTGCTCAGACCTATTTTAGACTTAGTTTACATCTTAAAAAAAATCTCATAATATGTCCCCTTTAAGTGTCACTTTTTAACTCTGTAAAATGGACTCATGTAGACACTGAGCCATTGAAAACTTACCCTGATGTTGTTTTGTATTTGTTTGTATGATACAATCTTTGTGTACTGTCTCTTTTCAAGTTGTTGGCAGATAATTAGAAAACAATTTGTAATAATTTCACAACAAACTTGTTTCTTTGTGCAGCTGTCTTTTCTAGTGATGGGAGAAACGAAGCTTTTCGAAGCTTCGAATCAATTGAACCAATTGCTTTGAAAATTGATTCAGTTTTTCGAAGCAGTTCGAAACCCACACACGCTGGCGACCACTGCTGGTCAAAAGTGTAAAAGCAGATGTGTCCAAACATTTTACACTTTTTTGTTTACAAAATAATAGCAAGATTTTTATTAAAATATGTTAAAAAAATTATTTAAATTAATTAAGACATAGTTAAAAGTGTATTATGTGTTTTTAGTTTTATTAAGGGCAAACAAATTATTAAAACTAACTACCCTTTTAATTATGCACATTTTTGTCATTAAATCTGTCTATAAACAAAAAGTAGACAAAATGGCAGTGTTATTAGTCAGAAGGACAAATGTTTTATGAACTTTTATAATAAAACTGACCCGAGTTCACCGAAACATATTAAACACTGGTCATGTGATCAACTCCCCCTAGTGGTGAACCATCGGATTTTCGAAACGTTTCGAAACAGTTATGACGTAATGAAGCCACGTTTGCTAAAATCACGTGACTTGGGCCAGTTTGAAACAAGCTCCGAACCACTGATTCGAAACAAAAGATTCGTAAATGTTTCGAAGCCTCATGAAGCAGTGCTTCGAAAACGACCATCACTAGTCTTTTCCATCACCTGGATTAAAATGAATAAAATTATATTAGTTAATGAAATACAAAAAGTTGTTTACATGTTCATAATTTTTAAGGTGGTTGTCTGGCAATCTCATCTGCATTTTACCATTAAAAAATAAGAGATCTAAACAGTTAATAAAGAAATTCTATATACAGGTAAGATTTGTAAAATTTACAAAAGTTCGCTGTAATGCATACAACGGTGGTGTTGTTGTTTTTACGGTTTTAAGTTGTATTTTTTACAGAATTGTTCTGGTAACCACAGCTGCCAGTATTTCACCGTAAAAACTACGGATTTTTTTTTACAGTGTATAGGCCAACATGTTTTGGTGTTTAGCGACCCAGAACCTGTATATCAAACATGGCTGAATCCCTAAACTGGCCCAATACTATAGAAATGTCCTAATATTTTATTAACAATTACAAAATGAAACAAAAACATATTTTGTTATATTTTGAAATTTTATATCTAATCAAATAGATGCAAAAATATACAAGAACTGTAAGGGGCCGACAGGAGCAGGAGAACATGACATGAAAACAACAGCCCAAGGCTGTAAACAACTAAACTTATTAGGCGTTTGTGAAATTTTAATCATAATTTTAATCATCTTATTTTACACATGAAACTCTAACTGACCTGATCGCATATGCCATTTTTATAGTAGAATCGTGTGCGTGTGCAATTATTAAAATACAATATTGACGGAGGATTATTTTATACAAAATCCGGTGAAAGCAATGGAGAATGTATCAATGTGTCTCACATGTAATACGTTTGTGGACTAATACTGCAAATGGATGTTATATTATGAACACTTAGCATGAAGAATTAGCAGCCAGAGCTCGTCTGGAGTTATGACGAACACGCTATTTCATAATTTGCGTATGACGTCCTTTTGTGAATAAACACATTAAGATATGACCTTGTTGCATACAATGTATATTAATATTTATTTAATGAAACAGTACTTAGAAATGACATCTAAACCCTTCAACCTTTGTAATGATATATGGCACGACAAGTTTAATACCCTTCTTCATCAATATAATACTTTGTAAACTTAATAGTTTGTAAACAATTATGCATCAGGACCATTCACGGCCTCGTTCACCTTAACAGGTTAACATAAGTGGGTTTGGGAGCTGTGACAGTTGTCATAACAAGCTGACTGAGTGCTTTTCACATTCAGTGCTGAGCTCCCAGAGTTGAAATATGTTCAACTTTGGGTGAAATGCTCATCAATGTCACTTCTTACTTGGCGGTCCTATCACAATGGAGGAGGGGTGGTACAAATATCACAACAACCAACCGGCACATCATTCAACAACCTACAAACGTATAATTTTTTAGACAGGACATATTTTTGCTGTGGTCAATAACCCATAGCACAAGTGTGGTCTATCAATACCAGGTAGAATTTTGAACAAATGTAAAACGACTTTGGTATAATTTCATTTTGAACATAAGTAGCGCATTTTTACTTTGGACCCCTACAGTTAGGACAAAAGTGACACAAAGGTAACACAACAGAACAAGATAGATTTTTGTGCTACACTTGTCTTTAGTAAATAAACATGACTATGACCTTGTTAATATGTAACTGCAAACAAAGTTTGTCATGTATCTTTGTAAAAAAAGATTTTCATTTTAAATTTCAGTTTCGTCCCAACAGGAACTCCTGACATCTAAACCCGATTTACTTTAATTCTGAAAAACTCTGAGAAGGCAAACTTCGGGATGTGTTAGAGCACTAAAGGATCTGTAGATTGATCACTACATGAAATGAGAAACACAATGCATTATATATAAGAAAATAATTGCCACTTTAGGAATGTACTTGCCGTGGTCGAAAACAGCTTTCCAGACCTACACATGGGAAATGATGATTATTTAACGCAATATTTGTTAGCTCTGTAAAGAGTTGCATGCTAAAAAATGCTGTCAAATGCTGGGCTCTGAGGAAATAGATTTGTTACTTTTGCCCGAGTTCTCCCCTATGTAAAAAAGTAAACAAAATAAACCTAAAAAGTTTGAGGTCATGAGTAATGTACTTTTGTTATAACGTATATCATTTAATTGGTATCAAATAAAGTATCGTTCAGGAACTGGTATCGAATTAAAGGTATCGGTATCGGAATCTGTATCAAAGATTTTTGAACAATGCCCAACCCTAGTGAAGTGATAGGACATGGACAAAGTTGAATTGGTGCCCACTAATGCTAGCTGGACATTTGTTTTGGACCATTTCCTTACTTGTTCCTGCCGGATGACATGCTGAATATATTTTTGCGTTAAACAGCAAGGTGTACCTATAAAGTGCCAGTTGAATGTATTATTAGCGCTTTTCCATTGCATAGTACCCCACGGTTTGGTTTGGTTTAGTTTGGGTCGGGTCAGCTTACTTTTGGGAACTTTTCCATTGGGTGCAGTGCGTAGTACCCGATACTTTTTTTCGTACCACCCTGGTTTGAGTTCCAAGCAACCTGAGCTGATACCAAACGTGACGCGAAAACACAGTAGATCACTGATTGGTCTGAGAGAATCGTCACTACTTGCGTCATCGCTATAATGTAAAAGATTAGCTTTACCTTTAGTGCTAGCTTGCGCTGTTTCGAGCAAACCTGTTGCCATCTGTGCTCCAATTATTTCACAGGTTATGAAACTTGTTTTATCTGTCTTTCTTCAGAAATATTTTAATTTATCTCATCTCTATCTTTTCATCAGCTTTTGGTGTTTTAAAATTGGAACCATGGTTGCAGTAATTGTTGGTGCCTTCTACATTCCAGAGGAGCCTTTCACCCGAAGTAGGAATTTTATAAATTGAATGTTCTTGCTAATAATTCTAATTTGATGAGCCACATTGCAAAATAGACAATATATGTAAATCCATACTATACATTAACACTGTAGGCTCTTTTTTTTACAACACACAAATTTGTCCCTAAACAGCAAAACCACCAGTGTTACATGTTCACTGCTGGTGTGTAGATGAGTACTGTAAATTTAACACTGGTGATTTTGCTGTGTAGATCCCTGAAACAGAATTGCAGCATAATAGGAATCACACAAAGGTTTTATTATAAACAGGCAAAACAGAATCTGTTAGCCAATCATAAAACTGTGAGGTGTCTGTGCAAATGACTTGAGTTTGGGGTGGAACTACCATTTCGTGTGTACAGTGGTGTCAAAAGTATTCATATTCATTACTCAAGTAGAAGTTTAGATACTAAGGTTTAAAAGACTTCTGTGGAAGTTGAAGTATCAACTTTTTACTCGAGTAAAAATGTAAAACTACTTGTTTTAAAACCTTGCTGGAAAAACCAGCTTACCAGCAAGACCAGCATATGTTGTGTTTTGGGGCTGATTTGCTAGTGAACACCAGCTAAACCAGCACCAAACCAGCATCAGCACCAGCTAAACCAGTACTAGCACCAGTATCCCATGCTGGTCATACCAGCAAGACCAGCATATGACCACCAGCTAAACCAGCATAGACCAGCATAATTCCCATGCTGGTTTGATGCTGTTTCTTTCAGCAGGGAACTACTTAAAGTATAAAAGTAATGCAAGGAAAAAAGCCATTAAGGACAAAAGCTTAGGCCGCACCACAGGGGTCTATTGTGCACTACCCTACCTTCTCAAAAAAAAAAAAAAAGTTTTAAATCATGACTACTGGTATAGAGTTATATTAAAATGTTAATGTTAAAAAATTTGGGATGCACTAGGCTACCTGTTTCAGCTACATATATGTCCATTAAAAATTAACACATTAGTACAATGCAAATATATTATAGAACCATATGTGTACTACTGAGCATTAACATGTGTTTCATGGAGCAGAAGATATAATGACTAGTTGCCTATAAGTATTGTAATGGTGTAAAAAGTCAAACTTCAGAGCAGGGCCGTTGCTGGCCAAATAGGTGCCCCAAGGTGTCCTCTTCAGTTAAAAAAATACCCCAAACAGTATGTGTGAAAATAAAAGTTTATTTAAAAAACTATTGTTATCATTTATAATTGTATTTTAACAGAAACAAATTATACAAATATGCAATTATATATTATGGGTCATTCTATGAAAATGGTGGCTTTCCTGTCCCGGGCCCAACCACCGGGAAAAAGACTTGAAATTGTCAGATAATGACACAAAATATATGTTTTTTTTTTTATTGAAGTGTTTTATTATTAATAAGACATATGTAAGACAGTTATATTGCAAACCATTTTTTTCTATATATTGTAGAACACGGTCAGTACCATGAAATTGGCTTGTCCCTCGGGTCAGCAGTCGTGGTTTAGTGACATATTTTGAGTTAAAAAATATATTATTCTCCCCCTTTAAATGTCATAATACAAAGGGAAGTAGTACAGTTATTTAGTGGACTACTTAAAAAACTAAAATTTCAACTAAATATTATACATAATTTACAGGGAATACCTGTCCCTCAATTTCATGTCACTGGTGTTACAATTTATAAAAAACACCACTTTGAAAAAAATCAACATCCTTGCCAACTTCTTCCTGCGTCAAACATTCATTGAAGGCATGGCTGTTTTGAAAAGCACATAGTGAATGTGCACGCTCTCCTCATCTTTTAGCAATTTGATAAATAATTTGATAATTTCATGCGAGGACTTAAGATGTGTCACTGGTGTTCAGTTTATAGTAAGGGGAAAGGAAATTGTATTAATATAATTTTTCAAATTGCATGACTAAGTGATTTATTTACAATTTAAGAAGTGTGGTTTGAGCTACTGTGGTCGCAATCTTAGATATGCCATTGTGTCTGCAGATTTGTCACTGGTTTTATCGTCGCTGGTGTTACTGTTGCTGCTTTCATAAGTAAGCATTTTAAGGATATCATCATTCAATTTTGATCACTCAGCCTCAATTATTTCTAATGTTACAACAAAAAACACAATGGTAGAAATAGAAAAAGGTCACACTATAGAACTTTACGCATGCCTGTTTAAAGTAAATTATTACTAATCAAGACAATTTCTTAATATTAACTTTTTCTTTCTTTGATTATGTATGCAAATTAAATAGTCAAAATACACTCTGGGAAGCCTGAATTGTCATCTAAAATATAGGTAACATCAGTGACAAAAAAAGCAGTACAAGCATTTTTTTATGTAATATAGTAAAAATATAAAAATACATTAAGCTGTCATTTAAGTTGATTTATAATGTTAAGAGGTAAACTACTATCTGACTACAAGTTTTGGTATAAAAAAAGAATTACATTTTTAAAAAGTTGTCTGTGTGACTGTGAATGACCCTTATAGTCTATATTTCTGCATCTGTACCTGTGTACTTAATGGACTTTAGCTTAATCTAATGTGACAAAGCTAATCTTACGTGTCAGTATAAATCCAAGTATTATTGCAAGTGGCCGCCTCCTTGTCATTTCTGGCTTATAACAAAAAAAAAACAGAATAATGCCTAAGAGCTGCTTTGTGACAAGGTGCACAGCTAACAAGCAAAAACACAGAAATAAGTTTTTATAAGCTGTCGAGCCATAAAACCCAGCCTTTAAGGAGAAAAAGTGGATCGCCAATTCCCTCTACGTTTCCCTCTAGTGGGTGCAGTACTACTAATTATAGTACTATGAAAAGTTGCCTATTTCCACTTTTGTGTCGTTAAACGCTAGTTTTTTTGGGGTCGCATACCCGACTACACGCATTAGTCGGCACTTCCAAACGTGTGAGTTTGTGTATGCTGGCAGGCGGACGTGTGCACTAAATGCGCGTGGCTCATCATCCTCCTTCCATCCTCTGGAAGCTTTTCTTCTTATTTCATTGGCGAGTGTCTTTGAGTGATATGTTACGTATATACTGCCGCCTGCTTTACCGGAGGTGAATGTAGCAAACATCAAATACGGCCAGTGGAATTGTTTTAAATATAGCAACAGTAACACCAGTGACAATAACACCAGTGAAAAATCTACAGACACAATGGCATATCTAAAGCTTTGTAGGGCGTATAGGCTGTGCGTTCTACCGTGCGCGTACATTTGCATATACTTAAAAAATAGACTACACTCCCGGCTTAATCATTAAAAGTAAAGACAGAATAATGAATAGTGTAATTGCTAAAAAGCAGAAAAAAAATTAAACACTCAGCTGAAGGTCGAATATAGAACAACGGAACATGTTTTTTTTATTTTCCTAATTATTTTGACAATTTTCTCACTATTGCATTAGTTACATTTTCAGAATGTCCTTTTTACTATATTTATTTCACATTATTTAACAATGAATTTTTTTTTTACATTCCAACAGACATTATAGGGCCTTTTTACATCGGGTCACTTTCAGAATGTCCTTTTTACTATATTTATTTCACATTATTTAACAATGACATTTTTTTTAACATTCCAACATACATTATAGGGCCTTTTTACATCGGGTCACTTCTTTGATCGTATAGCTATCTGATTTGTTAAAACTGTTTCATGTACATTCGGTCGCATAAATGAGTCTTGGCTAAATGGATATTAAATCAATTTCAGTAATTCAGATTCTGCAAGGTGTATGTAAATTTATGACATCCACTGTATATGTTTTAGCGCACATATGACAACATACATTTCTGTCTCTTTTCTAAGTGTGGTTTATTGTTGGAACTTGCGGGGCCTTTTGCTTTATTCTAATCCAGCTGGTTCTTCTCATTGACTTTGCCCACTCATGGAATGAGTCCTGGGTTGATAAAATGGAAAAAGAAAATACAAAATATTGGTATATAGGTAGGTTATGTTAAACTACAATTAACTATATCTAAATTAAATCTGTATTTTTATTGTTCTTATTGTGTTGACTATGTTTTCTTGCTTTTCTAGCTTTGTTATCAGTTATGGTCCTCAACTACACACTGTCATGTACGGCTGCTGTTCTTTTCTATTGCATCTACACGCAGGCTGAGGGATGTGTTCTCAACAAATTCATCATTACCTTCAACTTGTTATTATGTGTTATGGCTTCTGCTCTGTCAGTACTGCCCAAAGTGCAGGTAATTTAAATGTAGTGTCTGAATTTTAGTGGAAATGGTATACAGATCAAGTGAGCATATGAATCTGCTGTCTAAGACGTATATCCATTGCGACATCAGATTTAAACATTTGGCATTTTTTACCTACTGCTTGAGAATGCCGATGTAATCAATAAGTGTAATTACTTTTCCCTTAATTTTTCTATTCACAGTTTTAATGGAGTTTTAAATATTTTATGTGCAAGCTCATTTAATCACAAAGCATGTATAAACTGCTGCTTATCTCACTCTTGCAATAGTTGTTTTAGCATCTTCGACCTAACCACTATATCTAGTTACTAAAGTTGATTTTAACAAAGCCCAGGGGGTAACTAAAGCTCAGGCTGAGTATCAAGCTCTTTATTTTAGACAGTGAGTCATATTTGTTTCTCTTTATTTAATATATTTTTCAAAATACCTGAAATGAGCATTTTTGTCCAATAAAATAGAATGTTTATTTTTGTTTGATTTTGTAGGAATACCAGCCTAGATCTGGTCTTCTTCAGTCATCCATCATGACTTTGTACACCATGTACCTTACCTGGTCAGCCATGACCAGTGAGCCTGGTAAGCAGCTGAGGTTTTTAACTAATAAATTAATTACATTTCGTTATATGAGTAGTCTAATTTCTCTTGTTTTACTTCTTTCGTTTTCGATCATTTGATACAGGGGGGAAAATAAGTATTTGACACATCAGCATTTTTATCAGTGAGGGGATTTCTAAGTGGGCTATTGACACAAAATTTCCACCAGATGCAGCCATCAAGCCAAATATTGAATTCATACAAAGAAATGAGAACATTTAAGTATACAAGTTGAGTCATAATAAATGACACAGGGAATAAGTATTGAACACACTTTATTTAATACTTTGTAGAAAAGCCTTTTTTGGTGATTACAGCTTCTAGACGCCACTTGTATGGAGAGACTAATCATTTGTTATTCTGGCTCATTCTTCCACACAAATGGTCTTTAAATCTTGAAGGTTTATTGGGCCTATTTTATAAATTTTGATCTTCAAAGTTGATCTTCACTTTGAACCTCCAAACTAACAACGTCTAGCTCTTCATAACTTAATGCAATGTTTATCCTCCACCGAAGCATAGGCTCTACACAATGAGGGCTGAAAAAGACCACTCATTTTAGTGAACTTTGCAGCTTTTAATGTTGTAGTAGACCTTTTATTGCTTAACATTTTACACTAACTACAGCCAAAAAAGAGAGAATGCATAATAGAACCCCTTTCGCTTGCATATATTTTTGATCTTTTACAATGGTGATTATACTTAAAATCAAAGATTTGTCATGTATTGTAAGTTTATTTGTGCCAATATTTTATCTCCCTGAACATGCATGCAACCCAAATCTGTTCAGCATCTTCAAGCAGAGCACCTCCTTTACGGTTTCCTCAGCAGAGATTGAGAACCAGACTGTTGTAATCATTGTAGACACAGAGGAAACTGTGCAGTCAGCCCCTTACCTGAAGTGGTGGGATGCTCAAAGCATCGTAGGACTGGCTATTTTTATTCTCTGCATTTTGTATTCCAGGTATGATATAAACTCCAATTAATATTCTACACTGGAAAAACTGATAAATTAACTGAAATTATTAAGGAAACTGATCGCCTTTAAGTTTTAAAAGACATACAGTGGTGTGAAAAAGTGTTGGCCACCCTGCAGATTTTAAGACTGCATGTTGTGTTCACTTGTGCTATCTTTGACTAATATTTTAATTTGTTTGGTGATCTGAAATATTAAATAGTGACAAGTATGAAGCAGTGCTAAAGCAGTCTCATATGGAGCAGCCCGAGTGTTTTCCGCTGGGTGGACGGTAGGGTTGGAACGGTACATGTATTCGTTTCGAACCGATTCGGTACGGGGGTCACGGTTCGGTGCACGAATTTAAACGGAGAATACACGGTATGAAAAAAAAACTTGCGTGCAAAATAATTAATGTAATGCGGAACTAATGTTAGATATGCGGGTTCTTTAGGGATAGCTTATCTGTAGCCCCGCTTTAGCTCTGAGGGCTAAAGCAATGATTGGCGCCGATGCAGCCGAGCCCCGCCTGTGTATGCGCTCTATCAGAGCCTGCCTACATTCTCTGGCACTCTGCAGTTTTTTGTCAGGTTGACGGTCGAGTGAGTGAGTGAGTCAGTCAGAAAGCAGCGACAGCGAGTATGGCAAATGGTGGTGAGGATCTGCCGGCCTCTTTAAGATCGCAAGTTTGGGAAAACTTTAGTTTAAGTGAACCCTTGGATTTAACAGCTTGTTGAGCCTCATTTGGCAGCAAATACTTCAAGCAAGCACTTTCAGTAGTTCTGAATCAGACCTGCGCATCGTTCAAAAGCAATTTTTGCTCATTCCCCTTTACAAAACCGCTTTAACTCAGACACATTTGTAGGATGTCTGGTGTGAACCGCTCTCTTGAGGTCATTCCACAGGTTAAGGTCTGGGCTTTGACTAGGCCAATCCAAATGGTGCATTTTGTTTTTCTTAAGCCAGTCTGTAGTGGATTTACTACAATGCTTAAGGTCATTGTCCTATTGCATCAACTAACTTCTACTGAGCTTCAACTGGTGGACAGCCACCCTGACATTATCTTGTAGGATTTTTTTAAACTTAATAATTCATTTTACCCTCGATGATGGCAAGTGGTCCAGGCCATGAGGCAGCAAAACAAATCCAAATCATGATGTTCCCTCCACCATACTTCACTGTTGGGATGATGTTTTGATGTTGGTAAGCTGTGCCCATTTTGCGCCATAACATTTTTCCCAAAAAATTCAACTTTTGTTTCATCAATCAATAAAATATTTTCCCAGTAGCACAGGAGTTGCCAAGGTGCTCTTTTGCAAACTTCAGGCTCACAGCAATGTTTTTTCGGGAGAGCAGCGGCTTCCTCCGTTGTGTACTGTCAGAGACACCGTGCCTGTCCAAAGACTTGCATATGGTAGACTCAGGAACAGAGCTGTGTGCCCGTTCCAATGATGTCTTCAAGCCTTTAGCTGTTACTTGTGGGTTCTTCTTTACTTCATTGAGTATTCTGCATGGTGTCTTAGGAGTCATCTTGACTGTGCGCCCACTTCTGGGAAGGGTAGCTACAGT
Organism: Misgurnus anguillicaudatus; assembly: GCF_027580225.2. NCBI lineage: Eukaryota > Metazoa > Chordata > Actinopteri > Cypriniformes > Cobitidae > Misgurnus > Misgurnus anguillicaudatus. The sequence continues at coordinate 7,997,675 of NC_073350.2, forward strand.
ATTAAACTGTCTCCATTTATAGACAGTTTGTCTAAGTGTAGACTGATGGAGGTCTAAACTTTCTGAGATTGTTTTGTATCCCTTTTCAGCCTTGTGGACTGCAACATCTCTTGATCAGATATCTTTATAAGAGCATGGTTCAGAAGAGCTGATGCTTCTTAAGGACAGCAATCTTAAAATGTGTGAGTGTCTTAATATCAATCAAAGTTGCACTAAACCACACATTTAAACTCATTTTATTAATTGGACTACAGTTTGCCAACTTCTGACAAAAAAAGCTTTCAATAAAGTAATTAGTCCATGGGCTCACTTACATTTTCCTCCAGCACTGTGAATGTTTAATGGGTGTTTCCAAAAAAGACACAAGAAACTGGAATTATTTATGTCTTTTGAGCTTATGCACATCGTGTTTGTTTATTGTTGTGACCTAGATGAAGATCAGATAACATTTTATGGCAAATCACTGTAGAAAACCAGTTCATTAGGGGTTCACATACTTTTTCTTGCCACTGTATTTTCTTTATACACACACACTACTGGCCAAAGGTTTAGAAACACTTACTCGTTCTTTATTTATATTTTTCCACATTACAAAATAATAATAAACTTGTCCAAACGATATGGCATAGCACAAGTGTAACGTTGGGAATTATGTTGGTGACTAAAAGCATCCGAAATAAATTTAAACTCTGTAATATCTTATCATCTGAATTGCAGTCACCCTTTGCTTAGAAATTGCAAAACCATACTTAACCATCATTTTATCCAGAAGCTTCTTGAATCTAATAACCAAAATTAATCTTCTTTGGCACAGCTATATTTTGTCTACAAAAGTAATTTCAGGCATTTAACCATACACCTTCAGATTTAATGATTTTAAGATCATAGTTAACATTTCAATAAACTTTTGTCTGGTTGTGTTTGTATTCTTTATCTTCACAGTATACGCTCTTCCAACACCAGTCAAGTTAATAAACTAACCTTAGCTGCTAAAGACACCACCATCCTAGAAGAAAGCTCCACAAGTCCTGAGAGAGCAGAAGTAGTCTTGACAGAAAAGCATGTGGAGGACAATAAAAGAGACAAACATCAATACAGTTACGCCTTCTTTCACTTCATGCTGTTCCTGGCGTCACTCTACATCATGATGACTCTAACAAACTGGTACAGGTCAGTGGCTGGCTGCAGCATTGTAATTATTTGTAATTATAAAGAGTATTTTCCAGTGGCGGCTCGTGACTGCTTATCCGAGGGGCGCAAATTCAAAATATGTGTTCGGAGTGTCGTGTGTTGCTCGTGTTTTCAAAATATGTGTTTGTTGCTTTATGTGAACCATGTGCATCACGTGTTTGTCAAAATAAGTGCCTGCTGCACAGGCGTTAAAACCGTTTATGATAAAAGAGACGCTCACAGTCACAAAATACATGCAAAACACTCCCTTAACAGTAAACTCTGATTACGCATGAGATTATGCGAGTATCACAGATGTAGATGCGTGTGACAATTGCGTGCAGTTTATCGTGCAGCCCTACTTAAAATGCATTTACTTATGGTTTTGATTAATATATTCTTTGAGAAATCAGCATTGAACTGTGCCATTGATAAAGCAGTCACTTGTGAAATGTTTAGAACAGATGGCTAAGGTGGAACTAATTGATGTCCAAATATGCAATTGTTCAGATGTCATTGTGAACAACAGTGTGAAGTTGGGAAGTTTAGTATCATTTTTAGTCAGTAGTAAATTGTTCATACATTTCTATCACAAATTTAACTTTGATTGATTAGATCCACGCTCGATTTTCTATAGGGCTTCTCAAGAATATCATGTTCGTGCTATCTTGACCACATCTGCATAAACCTCAACTAACAGTTATGAAACTGGTTTAAGTGTGACTGGTATATTTTCTTAATTCAAGTCAGGTTTTGAATTTTAATCCTAGTTTTTCCAAGCATGTTTTATGGAACATCCCTCAGGATTGAATTTTTTTTACAGTTTTTCTGTTAGTAGAGACCAAAAGTTAACATGGATGTGTTGGCCAGTACTATAATCAATTGGAGTATTTATTTTTACTTTTTAAGCATTTAAGCATGTATTGAAGTTACATATTAAATCAAGTTAAGGAAATGGCAAATGTAAATAATGTAACTGAAATTTCAATTTTCACCATTTCATTTTTTAATTAAACATTCTATATATTTTACAGTTTTATCCTTTTCTGCGTTTGGATTTACTATGTTTATTTATTGTTCACTCAGCCCTGATGCAGACTCCAATGCAGTAACAAGCAAGTGGCCGGTGGTTTGGGTAAAAATCTCATCCAGTTGGGTCTGTCTCATGTTGTACACCTGGTCTCTAGTTGCTCCTATGATACTCACCAACAGAGACTTCACCTAGTTGTTTATTTTATTTGTTTATATTGATTGATCCTTCCTTAGATCCTCATGTGTAAAATGTTTTTATTTTTGTGTTCTTCAGCTTATTTCTAATCATTTATTTACATAATCATTTTATAATCATTCATTAGTTATCCATATGATTGATTATTTATTATTATTATTATCAATTTCATTATTTGATTATTTTTATAATTCTATTATTGTTTATTCATTCATTTATCATATTTATATATTTTGTATTTCTTATAAATTTTTCCTTGCTTATGCATTTTCATTGTCATTCAATTTCATGTTTGTGGGGTTTCATGAGCTGTTTTGTCTGTATAAATAGATTTAGATAAGGGGAATGTTTATATACAGTAAGCCCAAGGTTTATGGGGTATAACAATGCATGTTAAATTTATGCTGGGAGAAGAAGTTTGAACATTGAGACATATGCAACTGAGAGATTGTTCAATAAACTCTGTTCTTTTTACCATCCTAAACTTCGTCTCTTGCTTCTGCTCTTCTCTAGCTTTAATGGATCAACCTCTTGACTGACAGAAGACTGTTAAATGCTAATTTTGGTATTAACAGCTCTGCTGAGTAGGCTAACTGATATTTTCTGGCAGGATCTGGCATCCGGGGGTGAATCCTAAATATTGTCTGGCATGGAGACCTGATCTAACAATATAGTGGAAAAACTTATCTTTCAATGCTAGCAATGCATTATATCTGTCTGTTGTATCATTTAATATGTTGTGAAAAAAATACGTTTTAGAATGTTTTATGTCATACAATTTCTTTGGGGGGGAGGGCACGAAGGGATTCACCAGATTGTCAGTGCTCACACCATACACCGCACACTGCAACAATTCGGATTGCATGGCCGTCACCACACATGCTGGACACCATGTGAGCCAAACAATTTTGTTTAAGCTTTGTCTCATCAGACCACAGGACATGGTTCCAGTAATTCATGCTCTTGGACAGGTTGTCTTCAGCAAACTGTTTTTTTTTTTTTTTGCTTTGTTAGCCAGCTTCAGAAGAGAATTCCTTATGGACAACGGCCATTTAAGCCGAATTGTTGTAGTGTGCTGCATATGATCCGAGCACTTACGATCTGGCCTTCTTCTTCTGCAACATGTAACGCAATGGCCTATTTAAAACCCTTAAACAGTTCGATGGTTCTGGCTGGGATACAGCTACGGCCAAATCCTGTGAAATGTGTGGTTTAGGGTAAGGTTTGGGGGTAGGATTAGGATACAAAACACACTCATCAGGCGAGATTTTGGCCGTAGCTGTATACATTCTAGCCACAATCCAGTTCGAAAAGACGTCTGAATGGAAACTCTGAGGAGCAAAAAAAACTGGTAAGCAGTGTTGCCAGATTGGAAATGTCCAAGTATCGTACCATAACCTCAAAATAATGGTATTTGGAAGAAAAGTATCGTACACAAGTCAAATGGGCACATACAGCTATTTTATCTAACGTTAGGTAAACAACTTTTGATAGCCTGTAGATTTTCCCAGTAGATAAATTATTAAGTGTACCTTGGAAAAAGAAATTGACGGTTAGAGTCATTCTCAACGATGACTGGCTGTAGATTTATGCCATAGCTGTATTTCATCAGGACCATCCTAATCCTATACCCCCAAACCTAACTTTAAACCCTACATCATGCGATTTAGGCCATAGATGTATCCCAAAACCAAGAGATAGAATACATGCGTTATACGCATGCCTTCTCCTCACAATTATGATGGTAGACCCAGAATCAACAGATAACGCTATATCAACAAGTATAGAAGCCCTATTGCACCAACCAATTAAAGTGTCACAAAATGTGGAAATAATCGTACATTGTAGGATTTTTTCTTCATTATTGATCGTACAGAGGTAAAAATTATGTTACAAAAACGATAGTTATCATACATCTGGCAACACTGCTGGTAAGTGCCAAAAGTGTAAAAAAAAAGTTACTTCCGTTATTCTTATCTAGATGGCATTTGACACTATAGAGCAGTTTTTGGGGGAAACAACTTTAGGGAAAGAATTTCGGTTGTGCCAGTTTGCAGATGACACCACTTTGTTTTTAAAAGACAAAAATGAAATCTTTAAGGCAGTGAATTGTATAAAATAATTCTCCACTGTATCTGGGCTAAGAATGAATGTGAATAAATCAGTTTTATATTCCAATTGACAATCAAGTAGTGTATCTTGGAGTGGTGATTTGTAAATATTTTCGAAAAAATTTAAATCTTAACCCAATTATTGATAAAATTAGTAAGAGGTTTAATATTTGGATGCGACTTGTCAATTCAGGGAAGGGTATTATTGTCAAAAGCTGAAGGGGTTTCTAGGTCAGTGTATACAGCATGTTCCTCTGAAAAAATAAATCTTAAGTAATTCCAAAGATCATGGTGGCTTAGAAGTACTGAGTTATGACATATTAAACAAGGTATTTAAAATTAATTGGATTATTCAATATCTAAAGAATAAAGATAGTATATGGCCTTTATTTCCAAACTATTTGTTTAAGCAAATGGGTGACCTTGCATTTTTGTTCAAATGTAATTATTCATTTGAAAAAATACCAGTAAAACATGCTAATTTTCATAAACAAGCTCTCTTAGCTTGGACTCTGGCCTTTGAATACAACTTCAACTTTTCCCCTATGAGATTTTGCATTTGGAACAACAAAGATATGCTGTATAAAAATAAAACACTTTTTTATACGAAAATAATATTGTACTAGTTAGTCAGTTTCTAAATAAAGATGGTAATTTAATAATGTATAAGGAATTTTTTGATAGATTTAAAATAACAATTAAACCCAAGGAATTTGCTGTTGTGATGCGGTTCCCAAAAAGGTATTGACTCTTTTTAGAAATACATCGCAGGATGGAGATCCAAACCTTATTGACATAAAGAGCAAAATATTTATTGGAGATATAAATATATTGCAAAACAGAGTCACAATATTAGAAACAAATTCAATAGAATGGTTTATCCTCCCTCCAGCTCGTTTTTTTTTCTGTTTTTGGGAAAGTGATTTGGAGGAAAGCTTGGCGAACGGTGGACAAATGTATTAATAATAATAAAATAAAATAAGTCTCCTTTAAAATCATGCATAGGATATACACGGTTAAATATTTGTTGGAAAGGTTTAAATTGAATATTGATTACTTATGTTGTTTTTGTCAAGGTGAAAAGGAAACCATTTTTTTTTTCCAAAGATGTTTTGGGTTGAATTGGAAAGATTTATTATGAAAAAACTGAACATTGTTTTACAGCTAACTGGACTGGACATATTAATATACTTCAATGATCAAACACTTGATGAAGAAAAGGAATATCTTATTCAAATGCTGATTTTACTGGGGAAATTTCATATTCATAGAGTAAAATGGTCTGACTCCAAACCAAACTTTGCTCACTTAAAAAATGAGCTCAATAATTTCTGTACTATGCTAAAGAACTGTAACAGTAAAAAAATCAGATAGAGCTCACAAGATTACAAGCAAATATGACTCTGCAAGTTAAATGAAACCTTTTATTTCTTTTTTCCTCTCTCTCTTTCTCTGTTTGTTAATTTGTTTATTTTAACTCTGGCTTGTTGATTGTATAATACTTGTATACTTTTGTTTAATTGCATGTTTCTCGTTGTACTGTTGTTGTATTGCAAATAAAAAACTATATTTATTCTTATCTAGATTTCCACAGATCTATTCGCTAGAGGGCGACAAACACACGTGACAGCAGACAGGAACTGCCAGTGCCATATGAACCGGAAGTAGATACTTTCACACACGTGAATGTAGACAGCAGCGACAGAAATGGATTCTACAGAGTTATCGACTTCAGAAAGTGTTTCTAAGAAGAAGAAGACGAAGCAACCTAAGAGAAAAATTAAATCAGACAATGAGCCATCAGAAGAGATGGATCGAACGGAAAGTGAAGTGAATGAAAATAACTCATCGTCAGGAGCGAGTTTTCCTCCCACATTCAGCGTGTCTGAGATCAAAAACAAACAGCGCAGACATGTGATGTTCCTCAAACTAAAGCAGGAGAAAAGAAAGGTGAAATCTCTCACACATGCACACAAGTTTACTCTTTTTTTTTTTTGTCATCTGTCGTAAACAAATTATAGAAGCGTCACAGGAATTCTAGTGGATTGCAAAGTTATAAATGTGAATTGTAAGTTAGGGCCGGACGATGTGTCCAAAATTTCTGTTGCCGTTAACGTTAAACTTCTTAAATTTCTGTCGAAACGGTATAAATAAAAAGCATTGGGATAAATGGCCACAACGAATGTCTTGTAAGTTACCTACAAACATTTAATCAAATGAATTTGCCAAGTCTATGAAGTCTCCTCTTATAAAACAATATAATACGAAAAATCATATAAAATTAAATGTAAACTCACTGTCAAATAAACATAAGAATTTAACCTGTAATATGAATAAGTTGCCACCTCAACGGATAAATGCTGTAATGCAGGGCTCTCAAACTAATTTCTTTTAGTCACCACTATTGAATTGCATAGTTTTGATCAATTTGCTATTAGTATTAATATGTGGAAAAAAAAACAATAAACAGTCTAAGTGAAAGTGACCATAAAACTAGTATTTAATGACATAAGATGGAGGTGGTTTTACTTGAGGTACAGATGAGCGATTTAAATCCGATCAGGCGTTCCTTATTCCTCGCTGTCCCTGAGAGTGCGATTCATGGTTGCTTAGCTACGAAAGACATCATGGGAGCGCACTTTGAAAGGATTAAGCGCTTTGACCAGTTTATTTATTTATTTGCACTTATAAACAAGAATATTAAAACCGTTTCAAGCACTCATGGATGCATAAATACAATAAGTAGAGTAGGGAAGAAAGGCAACCATTTAAAACAAAAAAGCAATGGAGAAAAAAATACAGAGGTAGTAATGTAACGTTTATCAAATTTTTATACAAATTCACAAATTTGACAATTTTTTGATTGTTAGTCTTTGTTAGTGTCATAATTAAATAATTAAGGTCACAAAGAACATTTTTAATTTGAAAAATGTTGAGGAATGTGTTTCTTGGAATAAAATAATTTAAGCTTCTCTGTTTTTAATGAAAAGAAAAAGTGCATTTTCCATTAATAAATATTCCTTAAAACCTCTGACATTGAGAGAAATAAAGTCTAATTTCACAAAATTATAAACAGTCATCCAAGAGAGAGAAAAAAGAACAAAAATGACAACGAACTAGACCTCCTAAATTAGATTAAACTATTTGTTACAAGAAAACAAAAGCGGAAAGCATCCAGAAAGCAATCTGATACTAATAATAAGCTTTTGTCCTCAAAATATACATTCAGAATACTTATGCAATAATGTAGGTACATCAACAATGTTTGCAAATAGCGAATGTGGATCAGAAAGACACTACTGTGGAGTAAAGAAGACATCGTGCTATGTGCGCATTGAAAAACAATATTGACCGAGGATTTTTTTTTATACAAAATCCAACGGAAACAATGGAGAAAAATCTATATTTCTCATATGTTATATGTTTTAGGGCTGCACGGCACGATAAATCGCATGTGTTTGTCAAGCGCATCACGTCAGTATTGCCGGTTCCTTGATTAGTATTAAATCGCCATCAGCTGTTTTCAGATGGAGCAGCTTTAACTACACAGAGCCGTAGTTCACTGACAATCGGGGCAATTTCGCATGAATTATCGCGGACGTATCGCCTGTGATATGTATGCGATATGGCCCCGCTTCTCAGGGAACTAGGGCTCTGTGCAGTTAATGTCGCGCCATCTGAAAGCAGCTTATGGCAATTTAATACTAATCAAGGAACCGGCATTACTGACGTGATGCGCGTGACAAACACATGCGATTTATCGTGCAGCCCTAGTACAGTATATTAAAACTACAGCATTTTTAGAGTGTTTGACACACAAACTTCAATGTTTCATTGTTGTGCACTGCCCAGAAGACTTTTTAGAAATGCAATTCTTTAAATGTTATAGGTTTTGTGTTAAATGTTTCATTTATGTCTCTTTCAGCAAAAGCTAGAACTGAAAAAGAAAAGGAAAAAAGAGAGAGCAGCTCTTGGTGACAAGGTATGTTTGGTGAACTGCGTTTCTGAGATATCATTTAGACTCGCATTCAACACAAGTGACTTTGTTTTTAAAATCAAGCGTCTTTCCAAATAATTTTTAATTTTTAGGCACCACCTAAAGAAGTTCCCAAGACCATAGAAAACCAGAGAATATATGACGAAACTACAGTTAACCCAGAGGATGAGGAGGTAATGTGTGATTTGTGAATCCTGCTTTGTCTCCAGGCTGTTTTTATGTCAGACTTACTACCTACTGTACTAACCTTGAGCTAATTTGTTTGAATCCAGGTAGCGTTTGATGAAGGAACCGATGAATTTTCTGCTTATTTTAATCGATTGACAAATCCCAAAGTCCTTATCACCACATCAGACAGACCAAGAGGGGTATGTTTGCCGTCATTTTGCAGTATATAAAAGCAAACAATATATGTATACAGATTTTTTTTAATGTATGGTATGTATGTAATGTATTCACCTCTTACTGTTTTCAGAGAACTGTAAGGTTTTGTGAGCAGTTGGCGACGGTGGTCCCGCATGCTCATGTGTACTACAGAAGAGGTCTGGCTTTGAAGAGAGTCATTCCTCAGTGTGTATCACGGGGTTTCACTTACTTGTTAGTGGTCAATGAGGACAGAAAAGTGCCAAGTATCCTTTAGTATGTTTTTACTTTTTAATAGTGTCTCTGTCTTTTGTTATCTGCTAAGTATGATAAGTTTACAGTATCCTACTAACTACACAAAAGACTTTCCTTCACTTAACACATCACAGATGGCTTGGTTGTGTGTCACCTTCCTGATGGGCCGACTGCACATTTCAAGCTCAGTAGTGTTCGGCTTCGCAAGGAGATGAAGGTTTGTAAAGGTTTTTTTCCAGTAATGAAAAGTGGTATTTTTTTCACTGTCCTTATTCTGTCATGATTATCTTTACCAGAGAAAAGGAAAGGCCCCAACCGAACACACTCCAGAAGTCATTCTCAATAACTTCACTACTAGACTGGGTCACAGTATCGGCCGGCTGTTCGCTGCTCTGTTTCCCCATGATCCACAGTTTGTTGGCCGTCAGGTTGCCACATTTCACAATCAGAGAGACTTCATCTTTTTCAGATTTCACAGGTAACCGTTTTCTCTTTTGAATTATTGTCTCAGACTAAAATTTCAGAGTGGTAGCAATGGGACTAGAAAGAAAGAAAGAAACACTGAAACTACATCCAAATGTGTTTAATGCATAAATGTATTACAAATGAATAAATATAATTTCTTGTTTATGACTTGATGATAGGGTTGTAACAGGACAAACATCTCTATTCAGCATCTTTCAGCATTCTCTTTTAGAATTTTTGTAAACAGTAAAACATAGGGCTAGGTAGCGTTCATAATCGAGGAAAATCAACTCCAATAATCTATGCGATTTTGTCTAGCTTCTCGGTAAACTACGGCTCTGCGTAGTAAATGCTGCTCCATCTGAAAGCAGCTGATGGCGATTTACTACTAATCAAGGAAATGGCTTTACTGATGAAACACACATAAGAATCGCAGGCGTTTTTTTTTTTTTTGCCACAGCCCTAATTCAGTCCAATTTTGATTAGTCATCAGTATTTCATAAAATTTAATTTAGCAGACATGAAATTTATTTGGGTTGCTGTTACTTTAAGACCTCAGGGTTCCCACGGGTCCTTGAAATCCTTGAACGTTTGTGAATCTGGGGGAAAAATGCAAGGCCCTGAGAAGTTTTTAAAAATATACATACATAGATACAGTTCAGTGAATGTGCTTAAATCTATTTTATGCAAGAAGTTTTCTGGAAAAAAAATCCATATTCCCTGTATAGTGTAGGATAATATCATAAAGATTCTAGATTTTTTTAAGCACACGTGCTAAACTGTTCGTTTTAAATGCTTATATTGTCTGTATGTAATTGTTGATTCATACCAAAATGCTTTTTTGCATACGGTAGTTACATCTCGGGTTACGTATGTAACTGTTGTTCCCTGAGAAAAGAACGAGACGCTGCGTCTCCCTTGATATACTTCCTGCATCCCTGTGACGGCGTTTTTGGCAATATTTCAGAAAGCGATATACTTCCTGGCTCCCGTGTCACCCTGACTTTGTCGTTAAGCCTCGCTATTGGTTGAATTTGATAACAATGTATCTGTAACAATGTATCTTAAAAGGTAACACAATGTAACCTTGCTCTCACTTGAAATGTGTCCCCACATTTGGTCTTTGAATTTGAGGGTATTGGACCTGGAAAGTCTTTGAATTTGAAGTTAAATAAGGTGTGGGAATCCTGAGACCTACATGTAAAGCACAGATCCAATATTACAGGGCTCCAAACTAAATTATAGGGGTTGGCACTTGTGCCAGCAATTTGTACAGTTTGTTTAATCTTGCAACCAGTTTTTGACACAAAAATGACAGAGCTACACCTGTTTAAATTTACCAAGTCAGTTCCGAGTCCGTTTTAAGAAATCAATTTGAAGATTTTTGAAGTTTCCAAAACGAAACTCTTCATATGTTAAAATCACTGTAAAACTAATAGCTTTGGCACACACAAAGTCAAAAACAATATCCATAGGAAAAATATATGTTAAATGTTTTTCTTTCTTTTATTGTTTGATTGACATTGACACAGACCGCTTTAAAATATACTGTATAATGCAAGGGTCTAATATAATGTTACATGTCAGATATATTCCCCAACAGTTAACCAGAAATTCAGTTAGGACATAACTTAATTCTGTTCTAAATTCTGTGTTTGTTTATAAATTGGGGTCGCGCACTTGGTTTGACTTGCGTGTTTCGGATTTGTCAGTCAGAAGGAAGATAATTTTCAAATCTTGTCGTTCTTTAAACCAAAATGCAAGTGAATAGACACACATTGTCTATTGTTTTACAACTAACCCCGCTGTGTAACATTTTTTTCAATCCCAGCTATAAGTTACTAGGAGTTGCTGACATGTTTCAAAATGTTGATATGTTTTGGGTAACAAGACAGTGATTAAAATAAGGTTCGATTTGGTGACTTACACACCCAACTCAGAAATCGGGAAAAAAACACAAGATGAAGAAAATTATGTCCATGCCTCCAAAACACTTTTTGTTCAATATCTTAATGAAAACGCATCAAAACTTTTCACAAATTCACAGATCATTTTTTGACAGTAAGCGAAAAAGACCAAAAGCACAGATTGCTTGGCCCTGTATAAATATGTAAAGTAACTGCGTTACAATTAACCCCGCGTTAGTTTGTGCCCCGCTCACCCCTATAGTGTTTGTGGAGGTTGCATACGTTTAACTGTGTCTGATGACGATCAGGTCGTGGGTACATGTGTGAAGTTTTTTTGGTTTTAGTAAATCGATATGGTAGATTCATAATCACATCATCTTTATGTTCTGCGTGTTTCTTGCAGCAAATTTAATAATTCATTCAAACTGATTTGCGAACCAATTAAAAACGTTTGGCTCGTTTGCTTTGTAAAGAATCAACTCAAAAGACTCATTATTTTGCAATACTTTGTAAAGAATTGACTCAAACCTGTCATTAATTCGCAAATGCGCCAGAAATACGAGACGACACTTTTAAAATAATTAACACATTTCGTAATAAATTAAAATACAGTAACGAAGAAACGCAGCACCGTGTAACAAAGTAAAATTTGAAATTTTCTATAAAAAAATATACTCAAGTAAAAGTAAAAGAGTGAGCCATTAAAGTTTTTTTTTTTTTTTTTTGACAGTTACATTTGTATTATGGATTTTGTTATGAATAAGACACATTGTATATGAGCTAAACAAACTGATTATGTGTGACAGGTATATCTTCAAGAATGAAAAGCGAGTAGGAATCCAGGAACTAGGACCCCGCTTCACTCTTAAACTACGTTCTTTACAGAAAGGAACTTTTGACTCCAAGTTTGGGGAATATGAATGGGTTCATAAGGTTGGTTTCTATTTTAAATATGTTGGCTATATGTAAATGCGCTATTATATGTAAAGACTATATTAAGTCTCAGTGGTTTATTTTGTCTGTAAGTTATTCATTAAATGTTTCTTGATCCGTTTTAGCGACATGAGATGGACTCCAGTCGAAGAAAATTCCATCTTTAAGGAACGGACTGAAAAAAAAAACACAAATGAGAAATATTGTTTCATAAATATAACTTGTTTATGGAACGTTTTAATAAAATGCGAAGTCTGTCAGTAAAGTGTGTTATGTTTTCTTTTACTTCATGCATAAGAATATTATAAGCTCTGTGGTAAAGCATTTGGTTCTCATGAGTTCAATTTCAATGTTTTTCTACTAAAATATAATGTATACGAATGATGACCAATTGTGAAAATTGCTATACAAAAACAATTGAATTGAATGAAATTTGTCTAAACTGGGCTTTTAAATATAATTGGGGGGCTACAGCGGCTACAACCTTGTAGTCACTTTACATTTTTTTCTTAATCATTGACGTTAAATGTACACGTTATCTATGTTTTATGGTATTATTGTAAATTTGTTATTATGTACAGTAATGTGCAAAAGTCTTACGTCACCACCAACCTGCACAACAAGGTTCAATGATTATCAAATTTTTGGGCGGGCTCTTTATTATGATAATACACAAAATGACAGCTAACAGTGCTTTGAACGCAACCTGGTCACATTTATAAAGCTCTAAAAATGTTACTGAAAGTCAGTTTCCTGCAAATATGGAAATAATAAAGGTTCTCAATGGGCTTCATGCCCAGCTGCACTGCTTCCTGGGCTTCGGCCAGCTCCTTGTTTCCTGTCTGCCATTGTTGGACGGACTGATTAATCCAGGTGTGTCTGATTATTGTTGTTGTGACTACTGAGGTCAGGCACACCTGGATTAATCAGTTTGTCCAGTGGTGGCGGACAGGGAACGGGGAGCTGGCTGGAGTTCAGGAGGTGGTGCAGCTGGGCATAAAGCCTATTAAATACGTGCAGTGTCACGTGGTTAGTGAAAAGTGTCACTTGATCAGTGCAGTAAGATGGCTGCATTAAAACACAAAAACAAAATGTTATTACAGCATGTTAACCAAGATAAGATTTGTATACACATTATCTTTAAGGTGTCTAGTATTTCTATATGAATTCATAATTATTCAGTTTTGTTAAGTGTGGTCATGGAATGAATAAATAAACATGTTGATGGCAACAATAGTAACTGCAGGGATAATACAGTGTATAAAATATACAGTAAACTATACCATTGCAGTCATAAAATATGGCTGGTGTTGTGTGAAATGTTTCGGTATAGAATCCATTGTAGCTCACGGTGTATATATGTAAATAAAATGTTCTTGCTTGATGTGTTACAAATTTTATGAGCTCTCCAAGTGGTTGATTATGTTGACCCTGGGACAACATTTTAAATGCGTTTACAGTTTGTTTTAATGGGGTTAACCAATAAAAAAATGATAGTAGAAATATGTGTAGACTTAATGGGATCATAATAATAATTTCATGTAGTTACTACTATATTGCATAAAGGTATTTTAAACAGGGGTTATACCAGAATCAGTATGATGAAAATCATGAAAAAAATTATGACTCGGAGCTTTTCATTCCAAATCATGATGACATCATCTGTACATTAAATACATTTTATGATATCTTTGATTTTGGGTACATCAACATTGTTTTGTTTGTACTAGCTTGTAGTATTGGTGCTTGTTCGTAGTTTACTGACAATGTATCAACTCTAAAATTTGAATTGTGAATAAAATTAAAACCTCTTTAATGTACAGCATGTGTGTCGAGGTTTTGTCTGGTCAAGAGGTGGTTCAGTCTGATAAAGATGTTTCAGCAGGGTTTAAAACCAGCCATTGCATTACGAAAGGCTTTATAAATGATTGGATTTTGTGAACATATCAGCCCACCGCCTCTGCCAAACTGACCGCTGTCTCTGTTCAAGTCCCCCAAACACGTCCACTGGTCTTTATATGCATATGACACACACCACTTAGAATGATCTTCATATGAGCTGAACATCTGAGGTCCTGGCAGGCAAACTCTTTCAATGTTCATCACGTGGTGAGGAAGAGAGCAGTTGGAGGGAAGCTGATGTTTCTGGTGCATCCATGATTCCACCAGCAGATCTGTCCCTAATGTTTGAGCCACCCAACCCATGTAGATGTCTGTAGGGAAAATACATCTTATTATCCTATAATATAGTGTTTTCTTAAATCAAACCATAGCATACTTTTACAGGACTGTAGGCATAGTGCAATAGCCTACAAAGAACTACCATAACTGATTTTAAAGTGTGGTACAAATACACTACAGCAAGAGTCTCCAACCTTTTTGTGAGCAAGGGCTACCACAATGGATAAAGGGCTACTTTTTGATATTTATCTACTCAAAGCGTTTTTGTTTGATTTTATTTTTTTCTTGTTGATATTTTTTATCATTGTTTAAAATGTTAAAGGGACACTCCACTTTTTTGAAAATATACTTATTTTCCCCCATAGTTAAACATTTGATCTCTACTGTCCTGGGATCCATTCAGCCGATCTCCGAGTCCGGCGCAACCACCCCCAGCACAGCTCAGCACAATCCACCGAATCTGACCAGACCACCAGCATCACGCTACAAAATAACCAAAGAGTTTCGATATATTTCTTATTTAAAACGTTTCTCTTATACATCGTGTACTAAGACTGACGGAAAATTAAAAGTTGCGATTTGGCTGCAGCAGACATAGTGATACTTACGCACTGCCCGAAAATAGTCCCCTGCCATTGAAAGTTACTAAGCGGGATGGGCATCGAGGGCCACAGTCCTGCAGAGTTTAGCTTCAACCTTAATCGAACACACCTGAATGTCACTTCCAAACAGTCCTGAAGACTTCAATTAGATTTTTCAGCTGTGTTTGATTAGGGTTGGAGCTAAACTCTGCAGGGACACTGGCCCTCAGGACCAGGAGTTGCCCACCCTACTGGCTGCTGCGTAATATCATTGCGCCTCCTGCAGCCATGTTACAGCAGCAAAGTCCTTGATTATTACGCCAGAATGAGAGTATAGTTCCTAGTCATATCGGCCTAGAAAATCGCAACTTTTAATTTTCGTCTTAGTACACGATGTAATACAGAGGACTCAAGTTTTAAATAGGAAAAATATCCAAACTTGGTTATTTTTTAGCGCGATGCTAATGGTCTAATCAGATTCAATGGATTATGCTAAGTTATGCTAAAAGTGTTAGCGCCAGACCCGGAGATCAGCTAAATGGATTCCAAAACTGTAAAAATCGAAATGTTTAACTTTAGGGGATCTGGAAAATTAGCTTTTTTTCCCATAAAAAGTGGAGTGTCCCTTTAACATACATAAAAGAAGCCAAGCTAATATAAAATCTATGTAATAAATAAATATTGCAATTGAGACTTTTAATAGAATGTGCTTTGGCGGGCACCTCACAGACCCTCTGCGGGCACCATGTTGGAGACTACTGCACTACAGTATATTGCCAAAAGTTTTGGGACACCCCTCCAAATCATTGAATTCAGGTGTTCCAATCACTTCCAGTAAAAGGTACTCTAAATACTTCATCATACCAATACATTTTGGACAATTTCATGCTCCCAACTTTGTGGAAACAGTTTGGGGATGACCCCTTCCGAGCGAGGCCTTCTCATCCAACATCAGTATCAGACCTTACAAATGAGCTTTTAGAAGAATGGTCAAAAATTCCCATTAACACACTCCTAAACCTTGTAGATAGACTTCAAAGAAGAGGTGAAGCTGTAATAGATGCAAAGGGTGGGCCAACTCCATATTAAGCCCTATGGATTAAGAATGGGATATCATTCAGGTCATGTGTAATATAGGCAGCTGTCCCTAAACTTTTGGCAATATATATTGAAACTAATTATACAGTATGCACCCTTACAAATAAAGGTGATACAAAATGCCATAACCATTTTTGGTTCCCCAATTAACATCAATCAAAGGTTCTTAAAATAACATTTTTTCTTACCTTAACTGTTTATAAAGAAAAAAAAACATTTTGTCAACCAGAAAGGTTATTTGGATGTTAAAGGTTAGTTATAGATAACCATATTGTTTAGCCAAAATGGTTCTTTTACCTTTATTTTTAAGAATGTGTAATATATTGAAATATTCTATAGACCCCTTCACGGTTCACGTCACAGGCGGTTCCCACTGCGCATGTCGGGGTCAGAAAAGTCATTACAGCAGATTGAGTTGCGTGTTATTTGGTATCGTCAAAAATGCCTACTTGTGTCGTGGGCTTTGAGAATCACACCAGGTCTGCCGTTAAGTTTTTCGGGATTCCTGCAGAATCTCAAAAACAAACAACCCAGCATCTGTGGCTGCAAGCAATTAAATGTGCAGACTGGGACAATGTAAAGATCAAAGAGGCTTGTGTTTGTAGTGCTCACTTCATTTCAGGTAAGTCATCATTTTTCAGCCCTGTTAGATTGAAGGCGGAGTCCACGATGTTTGAAAGCCAATGTTGATATTTGAAATCACCTAAACAAACACGCCCCTACCCCAATAGAATCTGGACCTTCTGTTGATAGACCCGCCCCACACATACGCAACCCGGCAAGGATGTCGGTTAGTAGACACGCTCCTTACTGCTGATTGGCTATAAGTGTGTTTTGGTAGTCGGCCCGTCTCCTTTTCCAAAGCGTTTTTCAAACATCGTGGACTCCGCCTTTAAACCAGAAAGCCTAAATGGTATAAACAGTTTGACCCCATGCTGCGCGCACACCCGATAGTCATTCAATGTTTACAAACCTTGAAGGGGTCTATAGTTATATTTACGATAGCAGGGGCGTAGTTTCTTGTTTAACGTCAAAGTTAGTTTTTTTTATGGTTTAGCCAATTACAGATTACTTTTAAGACAAAAAATATTTAAAACGTTTGTGTTGGGTTTCTTTAGGTTATAAAAATTATTTTGACAGCTTTGTGCATATGCAAAAATTGTGCTTACTGAATAAATATAATGCAAGTGTTTTGAGTAGGTATAGACCATTTCAAAAGATGTAAACAACACTGGTCCAGAAACACTTCCTGTTTCAGTTTGTAACTGTTTTTAATTCTTTTCACATATATCATTATCTTTAAGATGTTTAACTTTTTGATTCAGTTCTATATGTTCTGTTGGATGTATTTCATCCCAATGTTTATCTAGTGTTAAAAAACTGAAACAGGAAGTGCTTTTGGACCAGTGTTGTTTACATCTTTTGAAATGGTCTATAATTGATCAAAAGGCTATCGCAAATGTATCTAATATTTCAGCATGTATTGTTTTACATATGACCCAATTCATATGTGAAAAACATGAAACGTTGAACTTGGTTACATAATCAATGCAAATAGTTGCCCAAGCACCATGTTGTACTTTGACATAATGTAATGTCAACAAATAGTTGTATCAACCTAAAGGACATTGCAGATGTTTTAAATGTCAAAGCTCTCACCATCCACATAGTTGGGTGATTTAGCAAAACTGAAAAAAGTTTGTCCTTGTCCCGAGACCAGCATCTCCAAACTCCTTGTGGTTTTTATGAACGGTGTCTTTGCATCACAGATTTGTGCCATGACTGTGATATCTGGGTGAAATGCCAGAGGGACGGAGCAGTTGTAAACACGTGGATTAAGATATCCTAACTGATGTGCTGTTAAAAGACAAGAACATCATCAGGTGGATGTGCAAAAAATGTTATAGTTTTATAATATGTATATATATTGTACTAGGCCTAGATTGAAACTAATCATGCCTATATGATAATAAGCACATTTAGTATGTAGAATGAAAATTGTGCTCACATATTTTATGAATCTGTGTATAGTTGTATGTAACACAGTGCAGAGTCTGGCCGTAGTATTTTCCTGAAGATGGATAATCGTATCCTCTCTCTGGAAATGGAGGAAAGTGAGGAACGCTGTGTGTGAGCCAGAATCCCTGAGACTGATCAAACAATATTACTCCTGCAATATACATAATACATACACAATACAATTACTCCTACAACAAATGTACAATTTAATCTTAAATCCACCTTCACAGACAACAGAATAACCAAAATCATTAAAGTGAGGATAAATCTGGATTTAATTCTGCATATGTGAATCTGATTGGACTTTTTTTCAGCTTGATGATGCTTTCAGTGGTCTGAGAGTCCAGTGCACGCAATGCTTATATTTGTTATCACCTATTTAAATACATCTCTAAAATCACAATTAAACACATTTCTGACCAACAATTAAGCCTAACGGCAATCGTACCATAACTTTTGTTTCTCAAGCTCAAATTGCACAAATAAATACCTTTTCTAGGTCGTTTCAGCTACTGAACACGTGCACAGATTAATCTCATGTGACATTGTAGAGCCCATCCCTAGAGAATCTTTCATCTTTATTGATTGATGATTGGTTCTTTTAACTAAAGGCCAAACTTAGCGTTGCATAGCAGTGCTCATCTTGTTATATTCGGTACAGGGCTCAACATAAAGGACTGCCCAGTGGTCCAGGGCAAGCGTGAGAGACGTCCGGGCCAGTAAAAAGTATTGTCACTTGCCCGATCGGGCCAGTGCTTCACCCTCAGTCACAGTCACTAAAATATATATTTTATCAATGTATATTATTTAACATCTTGGAAGCAGACGTTTACTTATGTAAAACACGACGAAAGAAATGATGCAATATTTTGCACAGTTTGCTGTCAGTTTACAAGTAAAGCAGAAAAGTTGGGAGCCTTTTTTCCTTGAAACATGTCTGTTGTATATGTATACAATTATATTTGATTTTTTAAATTATTATTTTTAAATATGTGAAATTTTTTGTGACTCAGTTTTACTGGGGCCAGTGAAAATTTTGGCAGAGCAAATGAAAACCTGAACCACTGGCCTGCCCGGGCCAGTATAAAAAATTATTTGCGTTGAGCCCTGCAGTATCTTTTAAATTAGTACCTCAGAGGTACATATTAGTACCTAATGTAACATTTATGTACCTGGTGCATAGTACAGGTAGCCTATTGCCTTTTTAGGGGGTAGGGGAGAGTACACAGTAAAACTCCCAGTGGTAAATTAACACTGCTGGGAGTTTATATGGTCCCAACGGTTAAATTAAAGGAATAGTCTACTCATTTTCAATATTAAAATATGTTATTACCTTAACTAAGAATTGTTGATACATCCCTCTATCATCTGTGTGCGTGCACGTAAGCGCTGGAGCGCGCTGCGACGCTTCGATAGCATTTAGCTTAGCCCCATTCATTCAATGGTACCATTTAGAGATAAAGTTAGAAGTGACCAAACACATCAACGTTTTTCCTATTTAAAACGAGTAGTTATACGAGCAAGTTTGGTGGTACAAAATAAAATGTAGTGCTTTTCTAAGCGGATTTAAAAGAGGAACTATATTTTATGGCGTAATAGCACTTTTGGGAGTACTTCGACTCGGCGCAGTAACACCCTCCCTCTTTTAGTGAGAAGGGGAGCGACTTTTCAGGCGAGTCGAAGTACTCCCATAAGTGCTATTACGCCATAAAATGTAGCTCCTCTTTTAAATCCGCTTAGAAAAGCACTACATTTTATTTTGTACCACCAAACTTGCTCGTATAACTACTCGTCTTAAATAGGAAAAATGTTGATGTGTTTGGTCACTTCTAACTTTATCTCTAAATGGTAGCATTGAATGAATGGGGCTAAGCTAAATGCTATCGAAGCGTCGCAGCGCGCTCCAGCGCTTACGTGCACGCACACAGATGATAGAGGGATATATCAACAATTCTTAGTTAAGGTAATAACATATTTTAATATTGAAAATGAGTAGACTATTCCTTTAACACTAAAGCAGTGTTAAATTTAATGAGATAATGAAGTGATGATTAAGACATAATGACCTGCTGTTCATTCCGTGTCAAATCAACTTAATTTTAGAATTGTTCCTGTCTCTAAGTTTTTATTTTCGTTTTCTGGAGAAAGTAATACTAAAATGATAAAAAAAAAAGTTTTTTTACTGTGTAGGGCACAAACTAACGCCTTTTTGCTTTGGCTCTATCATTCAAAAATATTTAAGTTAGATTAATATTGTTTTACACAATTAACACACAAATCTTTTCTACAAATGAACACTTAAAGTTTGTTTGTGGGACCTACTGTTATCGTACAATTACACTTGTGACAGGAGTGCGAACTTACAAATTATCCCATAGGTGGGGTTCATTGTAACAAACAGAGTTTACTTTACTTGCTGGTTTTGGAAACTTATCAGCCCTTGAACAGAAAGAAAATATTTTTTCTATTGAGTAAATTATAGATAAATACGCAAATTTACCTTTTGTATGTCCATTATTGCTTGGGTACTTCAGTTCTGGTGGAGCGTCATTGTAAACCATATACACTGAACTGTTCGACTGGACATTTGGAGTTATTTGTGTATGAAATTGAATAACAAAGTTAAACTCATTTAGTAACATTAATATTTCCAGTTTTACAAATACATGTTAAAACAGCCAAGGACTATTTAAAGTTTCTTACTGTATATCTACGGTAGAGTTGTGTTAATGTTCGGCCTAATGCTCCTTGACTGCTGTTCACTGTTTGTTTACTCATCTGCCAGTTCATGACTGTTGAATCCAGATACATGTATTCCAGTCCACTTCCCTTAACCTCCATCTTGTAAATGGGTAGTTTGTAAATAATGAACCTTTGAAAAGAATTGAATCAGAATGCAGTAACATTGTATGACTTTTATGTCTAACATAAAACATGCAGTCATGAATTTAGGTTAAACCAAAGAGCAAAGATTATAGCCTACCAGTCCACAGGCCGACCATCCTCATTTAAACACGATATGACCGCCTCCGATAAACAAACCAAAAACAACAAGACACTCACGAAGAGCCTGAAGAAGAAAAGCATGTCAGTCTGTTATTCACCACAAATGAAATGCTCGAGTTTGGCGTTCGGATAAAACCGAGAAAGTGGTGTTGTGTGATACACTGAACTGTAAAATCATGTTTCGATGCAACTACTCTGTGAGAAAGAGGAAGTGAGTCTTATGACAGACATTATGACAGCTGTGATCTAAACATGCTTTATGTCTTTAACACAGAGCTGCAAAAAAAAAAAAAAATTGGAATCATCACAAAACCGAGCCAGCAAACAAAATAAGTTTAACAAATCAATACTATCTTAGATTTTATTTTCTTACAGCTCTGCATACTCTGGGCCATCTCTAAAAGATGCATCTTTCATTGCTTTTTTACACATAATAAAGTATGCTGGCGTTTACTATAAACATGCAATTAAAAATAAATGTTAGTTTAGTGAAAAAATCTGTCTGCCTGCCTATATATCTGTGTGTCTACTTGTCTCCGTCTGTCTATTTCATTTGATTAACCAAATGTGCAAATGTACAGTTCCTAAAACTTTCTGTTGACACTGCGATGTGACAGAAAACACCAGTTTAGATACAATGTCATGTTCCGCAAACCACCGTTCATGGACAGAGAAGTGTGGTGTGTTGAGGAGGACAGTGGGCCAAATGAAGTAAGTAGTGTGTGAGCGTTAAAGGACGTGACTGTGGTCATCATGTGAACCCGGCAGGACAGAGGTACGGGCGAGAGGTGGCTTGTTTTAGCTGGCCATTAGCAAATCACAATCTCTCTATCATGGAGGTGGGGAAGATCATTGACCACTTGGACGTATTGCAAAACAAAAACTGATAGATGACCCAACCTACCTAACAAAACCCTCTGCACCCTGACAAAACCATCTGAAGTCCTGGTGCAGCAGTTACAATCATGGCCAATACCTCAAATCAGGTAACAACTTTGACTTTGTGCGTACATAGAGGTGTCATCCCAGCTTTATCTTTTAATAATGTTTCTCCTGTAGAGTGTTGAGTTTGTGAGGACCGGATATGGGAAAAACACAGTGAAGGTTTTTCACATTCGACGTGAAGGGACTCATCATCACATCATTGAGCTGGTCGCAGATGTTCAGTTAACGCTGAAGACCGTCAAAGATTACCTGACAGGAGACAACTCTGACATCATCCCCACCGACACTATCAAAAACACTGTCCACGCTCTCGCCAAACTGAAGGGAGTAAGTATTCGTGATCCAGTGTGTGACATCAAGGCTAAAGTCCCCTTATGAGATTACCAGCCTGATCTCACGAATTTCTGTGTTATAGTCACAGAATATTTTGCTCATTTATCCGTGTCATTGTCACGGATCTCTGCATTTTTCCGTGTCCGTACCACAGACTTTCTTTTCCGTGTCAGTTTGAAGTATTGGTTGCTCAGTTGTTGTTCCTATTTTCTTACCATTGTCGCTTGGGTTTGGGGTTAGAACGACTTTCCGTTACATAAAATGACATCCTAACCCAAACCCAACTCTAACCCTAACGTCAGGCGACAACTGTTTAAAAATCCGGAAAAAAATAGTATAAACCAATAGTTAAAGTGACATCCTAACCCAAACCCCAAATCTAACCCTAAACCCAAGTGACAATGGTTTAAAAGTGGGAAAAACAGATGAGTGGCCAGTGCGTGGAGCTGACACGGGAATGAGAGTCCGTGGTGCGGACGCGGAGAAATGCGGAGATCTGTGGCAATGCATGGATAGATGGGCAAAATATTCCGTGACTATAACACGGAAAATTACTGTAGGAGCATCAACATATGATAATATCACGTTAATTTTAATCGTTGACATGATCTAATTCAGTAAGTATTGAAGATATCAACTTTATATTTTCACAGAATGCTCTTTACACACTGAAAAAAATTATTCATTCAATTTACATTTTTTTTAAGGAAAGTTGTTGCAATCAATATATTTAAGCTACATTTAAACAAATGTTTTTTATTTTATTTTACTTTACTAATCTTTTTTGTTTAAATGTAGCTTAAATAAATTGATTGCAACCACTTGACTTAAAAAATTGAGTAAATTGAATGAATAATTTTTTCAGTGCATTATGATTTATGTAGAAAATAGTAAATCACAAAAAAACTATTATTGGGGACCAAATTATAGCTCTTAAACATGGAACAGATTTTCATAATATGTCCTCTTTAAAGAAGAAACATGTACCAAGTTCTTAGAAATATAATTTTTTTGCATTTAAGTTGGCTTCATTCATGTTTAATGAAGTTTATAGCAAGTCCTACACAAATGTGTAGTGAGTGAGATGAGAAGTGCGTTTGTATTTGGACCAAATGAATTGTGCCTTTTATAAAAAAGTTAAAGTTCATAAAACTTTATGACCTCTAGTAAATTAAGTCTATGTACTTGTTTGTCCAAACCATGTGCGAATCCAAGTTCAGATGCAAAGTGAGTTAAAAAAAATGCAGATCAGTTTCAATTGTTTTCTTGCAGATTAAGACCATTGAGGACTTTGCCTTGGATATTTGCGAACATTTCCTCACATCGTTCAAACATGTCACACGAGTGAAGGTGATCATTGAGGAAGTTCCCTGGAAACGACTGGAAAAGGTGCCAAAAGAGAACTTATACTACACGGGTAGAAAAGCATGTCAAATCGTTGTAGTTTTTAAAAGCAAGAATATTTATGTGTGTTTAACAGAATGGAATCGAGCATGAACATGCTTTTATCCACTGCCCTGAAGCCCAACACTTCTGTGAGGCTGAACAATACCTCAATAGTAAGTACTACACAAGACTTAATAGCACTTTTGTGAGTACTTCGACTCGCCTGAAAAGTCCCCTCCCCTTCTCCCTCTCATAATGGGAGAGGGAGGGTGTTACTGCGCCGAGTCGAAGTACTCACAAAGTGCTATTACGCCATAAAATATAGTTCCTCTTTTAAATCCGCTTAGAAAAGCGCTACGTTTTATTTTGTACCACCAAACTTGCTCGTATAACTACTCGTCTTAAATAGGAAAAACGTTGATGTGTTTGGTCACTTCTAACTTTATCTCTGATTGGTACCATTGAATGAATGGGGCTAAGCTAAATGCTATCGAAGCGTCGCAGCGCGCTCCAGCGCTTACGTGCACGCACACAGATGATAGAGGGATGTATCAACAATTCTTAGTTAAGGTAATAACATATTTTAATATTGAAAATGAGTAGACTATTCCTTTAACTTACACTGGCCTACAGGTAGCACACACTTATCATGTATATACAATTTGTAAGTGCAGTGGTGTTTGATGTTGGTTGTCATATATGTACACTATAAATACCTGTCATTTGCCCTAAATTGCCTGTAAATGCTGGATACTTGTATTGTACATTTATTTGTAAGTGCAGTGGTGTTTCTCTTTGGTTACAGTGTACCTACACTATAAGTATGTATATGTTATTACCCAGTACTTACCTAGAGTTACATAATAACTAGTATGTACTACTGGTAAGTACAGTAATGATGCCAATTGATTGCCATGTGGATATCTAAATGTAAGTACCACACATTTGTCGGTAAGTACAACTTATTTACCATATATGTACAAGGTAAGTACACGTACTGTAAAATAAAGTGCAACCGATTTGTTTTTGTTTAAGTCCTCATAACTAATAAAATACAGCTAAGTAGCACAATAAAACACAATAAAAACATGATAATAAACATGTTTTGACAAAAAGTTTTGGAACCGAACTCTTTAATTGTAACTGGCACACTTGTCAATGGTAGTGAACTGAGGAAATGTAAAAAACACTTATTGCCATAAATATTGCCTAATTTTTTGTATTATACTGTAAAAAAATGATTTTTAATTTTTCAAAAATCTCGTTTTGGAACCAAATTTTTCATATATGTATATATATCGCCATTGTTAATTTGGTGAGCATAAACTACCCTGCATGGAAACACGAGGATAAACCACAAATACGTTTGCATACAATTTTTTAACTGTTTATGTCTCTATCCCAGTGACTCCAGTGGTTCACAGTGGTCTGAAAGACATGAAGGTACTAAAGACCACTCAATCTGGTTTCGAAGGTTTCCTGCGGGACCGGTTCACCACTCTCACAGAAGCAAGGGACAGATTCTTCTGCACCTCCGTTTATTCGAAATGGCGTTACAACACCGTCAATGTGGCATTTGATGCTGCATGGTACTGGAAATCCAAAACTTGTATCCATTATGTGTCATTTAAACTACATAATGCAACATAAAGACCAGCAATGATAATTTTCTTGTAGGAAAGCTGTAAAGGACACCATTATTCAGAAGTTTGCTGGACCCTATGATCGTGGAGAATATTCTCCTTCTGTGCAGAAGACACTGTATGATACACAAGTCCTGGTGCTTGACAGAGTTCCTGAGGTATGTCAAATCCATTTGTGTGATTTTCATTTACTTTTTACTGTTTTATTATTGGTTACTCAGTACATATAGGTACAGAAGAACTCTTTCACAATGTTCTCTCAGTTATGTATTGTCATTTTTTGAATCTCATCCTGAGGTGGAGGAAATTGAGATAATTATGCCCAACCAGCATTATTTCATTATTGACATGACAAAATTGGGACTCTCGAATAGGGATGAGGTGAGTGACAGATATCTATCAGGAATTTTGCAAATAGTTTTCAAACACCGGTTATCTGTTCAAATACTGTAGCTCTGAATTGACTTTGTTGACACAAAGTACAAAGTAGTTCAAAGCATTTAAAAAAGTCAGGATCTCTTCAAATAATATGCTTAACCCTTATGGGTTGTTGAGGCCATTTTTATGCCTTAAAGGTGCAGTGTGTAAATTTTAGCAGCATCTAGTGGTGAGGTTGCGAATTGCAACCGACGGTTCAGTCCACTGCTCACCCCTTGCTTTTGAAACACATAGAGAAGCTACGGTAGCCGCCACCGGAAAAAACATGTCATCGTCGGAGACAACTTAGTAAAAAAGTTTGTCCGTTAAGGGCTTCTGTAGTAACATGGTGTCACAAAATGGCGACTTCCACGTAAGGGGACCCTCAGTGTATGTAGATATAAATGTGTCATTCTAAGGTAATAAAAACATAACGATTCATTATAAAAAGGTCTTTATACACCACTGATAATATAGTTTTGTATATTATTTTGCATTTTTGTCAAGAGATCCTTCTAAAAATTACACACTGCACCTTTAATTTGGCCACAACTTTCTCTAAATTGAATGATTTTTGGTGACAAATCTTATTTTGACAGATATTTTTCAGAAAATTCTTTGAAATTTTTCAAAAACTCAACTACACCGTGGGCAAATTTACCCTTTCGGGTTTTGTGTACAAAAATGCCACTAAATTAAACGGTTGTAAAAATGTATCAGATTAATTTTTTTCCTATTTTTTTCATAAATCTGTTAATCAGTCTCAGTACTGATCAAAACTACCAAATGCTTACAAAATGTCCATGATTTTAACTCTTTAATTGCCAGGTTTATAAGTGGTGTCACTGATTTGATGACAAAACCACACAAAATTAAAGATTTTCAATATAAAAGGTGATTGTGGACTGGATTTTTTTTACCTTTTTCAGGCTTGTCAAAGATTGGTAAAACATTGGCTTTGATGCATTTTGTGCAGCTTAGTTTGAATTTTTTTTCTCCCTATTAGTTGCCCGTGGCTTTTTTTTGTACACGAACAACCCGAAAGGCAGTGCCGGTCCGAGCATCTTAGGGGCCCTAAGCAGAATTTGTTTGGGGGCCCCATCACCAATTTCTTTATTAAAAAATAAAGAAATTACAAACATTTATTAAAAGAACAAAGTTGCACATTAAGTAAGGGCTAAAATTAGCATTAAGTACAGAAATCAAATTAAATTAATCATAACATACAAACGCATGTGTGTCCAGAAAGCTTCTTACTTTAGTGCCTTTTTGCGGGTTAAATGGTTTAAAATCACTTGAAATGTTAACATTTGCAAGCCCTTTAAACACGTGAAATGATAAACTTTCCCTATTTAAATTTGCATATTAATCCGCAATGTCCTTTTCTTCTTTCTCTTTTCGGCACCAGAGGGATACATATTTTTCTGTGACATGGCTTATCATTTATTACAGTTACGCGCACTTGCACACCGGCGCGAATTGTCAATGCACGCGAGGTGTCTATATTGCACATGAGTCTCAAACGCTAGCTAGTTGTCTGCAAATCAGATTTTTTTTGTCTTGAGTTTTTCATTTATTCATTTGTATTCATTCATTCATACATATTCATTCATTTATATTACTTGTTTAAGTTATTTAATTGTAAAAAAAACGATTGGGGGCCCCCTTGGTGGCCATGGGGCCCCAAGCGGCTGCTTAGTTCGCTTATGTCTCGGGCCGGCCCTGAAAGGGTAGTGAATTTGAACAACCCATAAGGGTTAATAATATGCTTGTCTTCATGCACTTTAAATAAACAGAGACTGAACCTCTAATTTTATATATTATAAATAAACAATAATACATTTAAATATGATAAAAGTACTCAATAAGATCCATGTGCATTAATGTTACAATAGAATAGACTTGTCTGATAAACAGTCTGGCATGAGGTCGTTATTCACTCCTAATCTTCATAAATTTACATTTTAAAACCATTTTAGTTCTTTTTTTCCAATTTATAAATCATAAAAGTATGATGGAGTTATAGAGGGTTGCTTTGTATGTAATTGTATATAACTTTACATGTCGCTGTTGTGCTTTTATTTTAGGTTTATCTTCCTCTTGATAATCCGTCAGGAAACATCACGGGAACGGTGCGCAGAAAGCCACGAGCCAAACTCTGAAGACAGACGAAAAACATTTTCATACTAAAGACCTCAAAACAAGGAAGTTTACTAAAAGTATAATGGAATTAGCTGTCCTTTAAAATGAAAATAATGAAATAAACTGAAAAGTTACTGAATAAATTTTAAATGTATAAAACTAAAGAAACTTGGTGTTGCAAGTGTTGGCGATGACTGTGACAACAAACTTTATGGGCCCTATTTTAACGATCTAAGCGCATTGTCTAAAGCGCACAACGCAACGTCTAAATGGGCGTGTCCGAATCCACTTTTGCTAATTTAACGACGGGAAAAATGGTTTTTGCGCTGAACGCATGGTCGAAAAGGGTAGGTCCTATTGTAATGGGAGTATTTTGGGCGTAACGTGCAGTAAACCAATGAGAGACTCAGCTCTCATCCCCTTTAAAAGCAAGTTGCGCTGGCGCTATGTCTAATCCCTATTTAGACGACGGACTTTGTAAACTGAAAAACTAAGCGGAGGTAGAGATCCCCAGTTGAAGATTAATGTTAAATAATTGTGTTGTTTTTCCACTTGTATTGAAATTGTTATTTTTTTATTAAAACCTTTAAAACCCGTTTTCTTTTAGTCATGGAAGTAAAAAGCAGGCTTTTAATTGCTTTAAATGTATGGCTATCCAATATCATCAAAACATAATTTACAAGTATCTAAGATAAGGTTTGTACTCTAAAAATACTTTATTTGTAACAAACAGGAGATAAAGAATTTACAAACGGCTCTCCGCACGTTTCAGCACGTTGGACAGCGTTTTTTTTAGCAAAGAGTTTTTTTTAAGCATTACTTAAAATGTTTTTCATCTCACCATATACACAGGTACAGAGCAGAGATGTTCACAAGTCTCTGAGCTCGAGTCCGAGTCAAGTCTGAAGTCTTTGACCTCGAGTCCAAGTCAAGTCTGAAGTCTTTGAGCTTGAGTCCAAGTCAAGTCTGAAGTCTCTGGGCTCGAGTCCAAGTCAAGTCTCAAGTCTCGTTGTAACAAATAAAACTCTAATAACAAAAAGAAATTATAAACATTTATAAAAAAACAAAGTTGCACATTAAGTAAGGTCAGTGGTGTAGTCTAGATTTTTGTAGTGAGTATACTGTGATTTTTCCCTCTCACCCTTATGCTCACTCGTCCCAGCGCAACGCACCACCACACTCACAGATGCATACAGTATGGATCTTCATGTAACAGAGCATTCTGAAAGTGTACTCATAAACACATAAACTGAATGTGTTATCAACATGTCAGTTTATTATAAGAAAAAAGAGTTTAACAGCCAATGGGTTTACAGCTGGGGAAACTGGACTGATTTTTAGACTGGTTTAGTGTTAATCAACATCTAACTCGGGGCCAAAACTTACTCAACTGTTAATTAAAATTAAATAAACTGTTTACAATCTTCAATCCGTGGCTAACACATGCATTGAAGAAGAAAAATATCCACTCTTTCAATAACTAATCTGACAACTATTGATAACATTACCATGTGTAATTTAATGGTGTAAATGTTTTTAATTAATACACATTTAAGATGACCATGAATTAACTCTAATTTGCATAGTCATTGATATAAAAAGCGTATTTTTTGCATATAATACAAGCATTGTCTAAAAATGAAAATAGGCTTTTACTTTTATTATTACAAGACCATCATGTAGCCTAATATTAGACACCAAAACCAAAGTGAAGAAAATTATCTTTAATTTGCAAGTCTGAACTGAACATCAACGCAGACATGAATTTCCTCACAGAAGTTTAAGATCACATACATCTTGAACGTAGATATATAAATGAACACAGAGAAGGGAAGTTTAACACTGTAAAGCACAAGCAAACATGCTGAAGGCAGCTAAAAACCATCAGGATATAATCACGGGCTTATTTTATTGGACTTGAAACCTTATCTATTAAACTGGACTGATGAATTAAATGTTGTTTACTCACATGTGCGTTGTTAACTCTCGGATTTCATGTTGAAGCACTGCTCCACTCGTTCACTTCTCCATATGGACAATTCCTGTTTGTTTACAGTGTCGCGTGAGCAGCTACACTGCAGGTTCGAGTTCATTTGGCGCTAAGCAAACCTCTTGGTGATGTCAAAGTACCGCGAGAGCGATTCAAAGCAGATTTCTCCATGTAATAACTGAAATCGCTCTCGCGGTACTTTGTTGTCACTCGCCTGTGGGTTCTTGTAGCGCCACAGCAGTCTGCTCCCCAGTCACTCTAGATCCGCTATAGTATTAATTTGATTTCATACGCCGATCGGATCGCGCAGTTCGGCAGGTACAGTATGACACAAAGTAGCGCAACTCTGGACCTGACTGGAGCCGGACCGGATACACTTAACCGCATGTGCGTACAGAAATCTGCTCACTTGAGCCCCTTTTTGCGGTTAAATTGTTTAACCATTTAAACAATTGCAAGCCTTAGAAACACGTTAATGATAAACTTACCCTATTTAAATT
The DNA here is from genome assembly GCF_027580225.2 of Misgurnus anguillicaudatus. NCBI lineage: Eukaryota > Metazoa > Chordata > Actinopteri > Cypriniformes > Cobitidae > Misgurnus > Misgurnus anguillicaudatus. The sequence goes on from NC_073350.2 coordinate 8,028,345, forward strand.
GCATATTAATCCGCAAATCGCATGCGAGCTCAACCGCGGATCCGTCACAGCACTACCCATAGCTTCAGATGAATGCCACAGCAGCAGCTGCCTGCAGGTACAGTTGACATGTATGTTCGCGGCCGCGCGCGCGGAGCAAATACGTCACGTGTTACGTCGTGGGCAGGTTGTAGGTAACGGAGGGAGCTATGAAGCGAGCTCATCAGACGTTTCCTAAAAATAAACATTGTTCACGAGTCGCGCGGCTCGAGTCCGAGTCGAGTCTGAAGTCGAGTCTCAAGTCACTGTGTGTGCGACTTTAGTCGCACTTGAGTCCGATTCTCAAACTCGAGTCCCCATCTCTGGTACAGAGTCATCATATACAATAAATCCGTGAGGTAGCATTAAAAAAAAACATTTAAAAACAGATGCATTTGTTTAAAGCAAAGCTTTTATTTACTTACCAGGCTGCAGGTGAAGCTGCTCTTTGCGCCTTCTAACGTCTCATAATAAGTCCTCAATTATGTCCAAGAGACTCAATAATAATCTTTTACATTCAATCCTTTAATCTTTCATATTTAAAAGCATTTTTGTGCTGCTGGGCATTCATGTACTTTGTCATAAGCAAACCCGCGTTGTCCTCCCGTTTATAGGCGCATATTAATGCGCTCTTTAAATAACATAAAACATATTGCGCCATTGACTTTAGACTTTAGACCAGGTTTTTGTTGGTCAATGGCGTAGTCTATTTTAGTTGCCTCAAAATAGCAACGCGCCAACAATGCGCCTGAACACGCCTCGTTTTCAGACCAGAACGCCCATGGGCGCAAAAGGGGGCGCAAATGCATTTGCTATTTAAACAACGCAGCGCTAAACGTGAAAATTAGGGTGGAAACTAGCGAAAGACTCTTGCGTCGCGCATTGCGCTGCATTGCGCCGGGTGTAAGATAGAGCCCTATGATATCACCATAACTAATATATGCAATAGAAATAAATTTTTCCTATTCTCTTTTTTTGCCTATACACCCCAGAAAATTGCAGAAAAGCGCTATATAAATGTAACAAATTATTATTAATATTATAAATCTAGCATAATGATGTCCTTTTTGTTTTATTTACCTCACATAAGGAATTATGCATTGTGATGATTGTGTTGTAAATCAGACAAGGTAGACATGTAAAATGTGTTCAGGACCTCCAGGAACAAGGATGTAAACCACAACACTTTTTTAATTCACGATACAGATCAATCTGTCAATTCCTCCAGAAAACAGCGTGAGGCGCACTTGAGAGTTCACATTTTTTTCAGACAGAAATCTTTTGGATTAGTTTACTGTGAAATTAGGACAAACAATGGACAGTATCGCTTTGTGGCAGCCCAACACAGCACAAAAATGTTAAATTCAATTAGTATTTTAATAACCCTCAATGCTTATACTGTAGGGGGTCTGACCACTTAGCCCCCCTCCATTCGAACACTGACCTGCATGTCTTTGTATTATGGAGGAAACCAGACTACGACCACAACAGCCATGTAAAGAGCAGAAAAAGTGGTTCATTTAAAAATTAACCCCTTGCAAGGTGCATTTGTCATCAAACACAAAAAGACAACAGTTAAATGTTAATTACACATGAAATAAAAGTTTCTAAAAGATTTGTTGACTGTCTGATAATGAATCTTTAACATCCACTGAACCCTTCTGCTTCACAAGATAGTGTTTAAAAGTTTTTCAGACTATAAGGGTAATTCTTTTTATTATTAGCTTTATGTTTAAGGGTATATTACTTTCTAAAAAGTTTGTAAAAAGGGGTAATGTCAAATGAATTAGCTCAGCCATAACAGCACCCTAAAAGCAGCCCCAACACTTCCTATATTTTGATATTGACCACTATAAACATATAAAACTGAACAAAATTTATTCTAAGGCTATTTATTTCTATTTAACTATCAGACATTCACATAAAAGTGAAACTTTACTGTAATGAGACAGTCAGTAGACATTATCAGCAATCGGTAAAGCACCATTTATTGCAAGCTACACGTCCGTGTTACACACTTCAGCCTTTTAAAAGCACCCTGTTTCACAAGCTCATCACAGAATTACAGTGTTGTGCTGTCTGTCCGTGAAAATCACATTGTTAGTTACAGAAATCACAATAAATAAACAGAATTTATAGCAGCATGGAGCAGTCATTCAGACAGGACTCCTGCAAACAAACCTCTCATGCGCTGAGCCATCATTTGTGCTGTTACTGTTTCACACAATTTTTATCTTTAAGGAACTGGAAAAACATAGGAAAAAAAGTACAACAAACCAATAAAAGCACCACTTTGTTTCTGTCTCAGTTCAAACACACTTCATGCGAAACAGAAACATCTTCCAGAAAATTTAGTTCAAGCCATTTTTCATTTTACATTACAAATCACATTTTGTAAACCAAGCATTTCATGTTAAAAGCAATAATGATTTATGTACAACCATGACCAAATTATTTTTAAACGAACACCCCGTTAAACGTCGGTAAACATTGATAAGACAAAACGTAAATATGTGCCTGCATGTACAGCAGAATGAGACTCTAAAAGCAGTAAATTTACCATGAATTCATATTTTTTCGTTTATTTGTTAATATGCATAAGATGTATTAGTTCTGCCAGTAGTAAACCTCACATTCTCCTGCTGTGATTGTCTTGCATGTGTCCATTCAGCATGTTGCAGCAGCTATGACACGTTGCTTTTTAAGTGTTGGGTTTGGAGAGGCTTCACGTGATACTCGTATATCTTAAGTGCAGGACCCAGTTTAATAGACAGTCCGGTCAGAACATCATTGCGAGTCATCAATAAAAGAGACTTGCCATCGATTTCCTGTAGGGGGCAGATGTTGAGTATATTTAGAAAAAAGTAGGAAGTTGAACATGAAACATAAAATTATTATAATTCAAAATGATGATTAATTCTAATTTATGTCTCATCTTGTGGGAAAAAGTGTCTCATCACAGCCCTAGTATTGGGTCATTTGAAAACGAAGAAAGATGTCTAAACGGTTTATTTTCAGTTTGCAGTCTGAATTTCTTGTATATCCTAAGACTGTGGTTCTGGACACAAGAGAATTGGTGGTGGCGGTGGTGTAGGAGACCCATACCTGATCCTGGAAAGCGTTTGCTTGCTCCTCAAACCCTGTAGCTTTAAAATAATTGACCACATCTACTACGGCCCAGTGGGCTGGATCTGGCAGCTGCCCATTCTCCACAGAACTGACAGGGAGAGAAAGATGTTTTAACAAAACAAAATAAATTATGTTCAATATAAAAACAGGTATGTGAGAGAGTGAGTCATTTAAAGGTGCAGTGTGTAAATTTTAGTGGCATCTAGTGGTGAGGTTGGGAACTGCAACCAACAGCTAAGTCCACTGCTCACCTCTCGCTTTTGAAACACATAGAGAAGCTACGGTAGCCGCCACCTCACAAACATGTCATCATTGGAGACAACTTAGTAAAAAAGTTTGTCCATTAAGGGCTTCTGTATGAACATGGCGGCACAAAATGGCGGCTTCCATGTAAGGGGACCCCCCGTGTATGTAGATAAAAACGTCTCATTCTAAGGTAATAAACACAAAACGGTTCATTATGAAACACCCCTGATAATATAGTTTTATTTATTATTTTGCATTTCTGTCAAGAGATCCTTCTAAAAATGACACACTGCACCTTTAAATCATTCATTCAGCCAATTTGTTCAAAAGTCAGATTAATTCAGGAAGAAAAGAAACACCAAAATTCTTTGCTGCCTTCAACTTTTAAGACAAATGTACAACCCATTTTAACTTCCTACACTGTAAAAAATACTTTGCTGCCTTAAAATTTTCTGCTAAATCAACTCAGACATACAAGTCATATCAACAGAGATGAGTTGTCACAACTTATAAAATATAGTTGAGAAAAGGCAACTTAATTTTATAAGTTATAACAACTCATCTCTAGTCAAGATAAATAATAGTAAGTTGAAATGACTCGCAAATCCGAGCTCATTCAACAAAAAAATTTAAGGCAGCAAAGTATTTTTTACAGTATATTAATTATCTTAACTTATAAAATGTGGGACAATCATCATTGCTACACGAGACATCTTTGTACTTTTACAGGAATTAAACGGTTCTTGTTTGGAAGAAAGTGAGTAAGGAGGTTGAACAGTCTGGTAAGTTTACTCAATTTGAGCTATATAAGCCCCTCCCATGACGCAAACTTGCGTGTGAATGTCTTGAATGACTAGAATTTCACACGTGAATGATGCGAGTAAACTCAAAATGTTCAAGCGTACAAATATGCACGAATAGCGCATTTTTTGCCGCCTCTTCCGCGTCTGGTGTGAACGCACAGTAAGTAAACAGTTAGAAGAATCAGAATCAGTAAAGTCTTCAGGGAGAAGCCACACAAAGATATCAGATTTACATTTATATATTTGTCATATGCTTTTATCTTTAGGATTTACTGTTTTATTTAGTCAATGGTGGTTTAATCTATCAGAGTGCTGTGAGTTGACTGCATGCTGCCAAAATGAAATAACATTGGATGTTTCTGTTGGTGTGTGAGCTGGTTATAAAAGATCTTTTGTTCAAATATACATGGTCTCTTATTGAACCTGTAAGAGAACTAATGTTAAAAAGTAATGAGTGATCTGTACAGCATCATAATATATTTATTATATGTACAGTGCTTAACAAATTGATTAGACCACCAATCTCAAAAGTTCTTAACATTTTCACCATTTTGAACAGGAGTGATGAATGTCAAATTGAGTTGTGTTTTTATACCCAAATTTGTGGATTTCTAAAATTGAACTTGTCTCAGAAGTCAGAAATATATCAAGGGTAACATTTAACTATTAAAAAATATTTGTCTATTAATGTAAATAAATGTAATTGGGCATCTGAATAAAAATATTGATTAAATGCTATACTATTTTTACTGCCCTACTTGTAAAACAGTAAATTTGAAAATTCATGGATACCAACAATTATATTTTAGCAAACATTAGAAATACTTTGACTAAAGAGTTTACACATCCTGCTGAATTAACCATTACAGAAAAAAATCACCAATACTGTTAGTTCAGGGCAGCTGTGATACAAACCTTACCATGGATGCCGGTCTAATAAATTTGCTAAACACTGTATATCAGTGCACACTGTTTTTAGTGTATAGACGGTTTCATAGGACACACGTGCGGTGGCGCGATACGCGTCTGGTCCATAATTTACTTTCGGTTTCAGTTTTTTTTAATGGTCTGACTCATAGATATGTATAAAGGCTAGATGTCTCGCCTGCGCTGCTGGCCGATTGAGTGGAACGTCCACATTTGGCGACCATCTTTACCACAGGCAGCTCGCTCACTCGTAGCATTGAGTTTTAATGGTTTGAAAATTGGTAGAAAATTGAGCAAGTTATGGTCATTTAAAAGTACCTGCACCATTAAAACTCAATGCTACGAGTGAGCGAGCTGCCTGTGGTAAGATGGCCGCCAGGGGATGACGTTAGAGACTCCACCGTAACACATCTAGCCTTTATACATATCTATGGTCTGACTAGTTGCTAAACTGAACTATAGAGGGTATGCACGTGACGTCACCTTCGGAAAAGTGCCTGCGGTTACGCCCACTCAGTGAGCGCCGTTGTGCGATAGACTGTACTAACAGATTAACAAGAATTCGGAGCTATCGTTTTACAGACTGCCAAAAAAACACAGAAAGGAAAAGTAAATTGATCGTTCATGCCAACGTCCACAGACCACAGGTGGGTTGATAAATTGCTAGGGTCACTATCAAGCAGAGGTTTTACTTGCTATTGTATTTTATACGTGTTTTTCTTTGGAAAACATACATTCCAAAGCATATTATCATAATTTTTACTCCATAAATGCATTCCATAAATACAATATATGTTTGTTTTACATTTAATATTTAAGTACATTAACATACTTTTACTCAAGTAAAAGTACACAATTTTAATGTTATTAGGTATTAAATAAATTTTATTATACAATATTAAAGAATACACAGTATGATTATATGCTTTAGAATGTAGTGAGGTCAAATTTTTCCAAATACAAACATCCTAATAAAGCACAGATGCTTGGGAAATGTAACTAATGTAACTAAGTATTGTCCAACTCTGTATCAAGTCCAACTAAATTTAATATAAGCTAATAATAGTCAGTTTTACTGGCATTTTTGCAGGCAGCCGCTATGAAAACCAGCCATTTTGTTGTATGTTTGACATTCAACAGGGGCGAGTTCCGGCGTAGTCACGTGGAAAAGTGACGTCAATGCATACCCTCTATTGAACAAATACCTCGTTGAAAATAACAAAAGTTTTGGTTTCCTAGGTAATCTACGTATTGTTTATTTTGCTTGTTATATAAATAAACTACGTTTACCTTTACCTTTGTTGTTTATTATTCTTAGCGGAGTTTACCGGAAGTTACGTGTTGACCACGAAAGACGCTTGTTTATGTTGTTACTGCTGAAACATCTATATTCATTTATATTTTCTATTGTTTCACATATCGTAGATATATTACCTGTGCACTTTCAAACACTGTCAAATGTATCTGCATAGCAATGAACATCTATTCTATTCTATTCTATTCTATTCTCATAATAATAACTTGGATAGACATAAAGCATAAACTCATAGGATTTGTTTTTCAGATAATTTTTGGCTGCTTGTGCTTGATATTTATTACAGTAATATCTTGGATCTCTAACTGCATTGTGACAAAAATAAATGTGGCCACCCTATGCATGGCCATCACTAGCATTAAGTGTATTCAAAGTAATTTGAACACTTTAAATACTTACCTTTTGGTATCAACTGAACCATTTTCCTTGGTTTCCATAACTGCTGAATAGACGCAAATAATACATTAGCATATATCTTGCATTTGTTAGTATAGAGTGAGATACAGCAACAGACTCTCAATGGACATAAAACTCACAGCATATCATAACCAGCTCCAATCAGAGATCAATACAATCATTTCAAATATAAAAACTTCTAATTCATCTATTGAGATGATCCCTCCTTTAATATGGATCATCATGTACATATTCTTCTACAGTAAACATTTCTTATTAATTGATTTATTACTTACCTGCTTATCATAGAGACAAAACTGCTCTATTAGATCCTCATGACCTGCTTATTGGATTGTGTTACTCTCCAGTTTTTCCAAGCTGCCACATTTTCTATAAACTTACATAAACCTTCAAGTTTCTGAATAGATCTTCACTTATTCAGGAAATTTATGCTGCAAAATAACCACACAATAAACATACAGTCACTAGCTATAAAGAAACCATTTAACATTCGTTGAATATAATGTTTAAGAACAATTTCAAAGCACAATGATATTTAAATTGAGTAAAGAAATGGCACAATGTCTAGAAAAAAAAACAGTGCAAAAAAACATTTTCAACACGGTAACTTACGGCAATGTGACTGAAAATAAAGCTCGTATTTTTTGGCAGTGCAAAACTGCTCACTACGTTTTGTGTAAATATTTTATTAAATTAGCACTTTGGTTTGCAAACACGGTTAAACATTCTTATAAAAAAAAAAAAACATGCGAAAACACATTAGTGCGGTAAGTTAGATCCAATATTACAGTCAAAACTATACTAAAACAATGTTTATCTACCTTCGCATCTTAACTGGTTTGGTTTCGTTTCAACGAACAGAAACATGATCAAAAACATACAACCATTACTTTGAAATATATTTAATTTAAGTGTAATTATAAATAAAGAACGCGGAAATTTACTGCAATTAAAGCATCTATGATTTTATTAGTTAAAACAATATAGTATATGATTATCAAAAAGAAATGAATGTGTGTCAGTATAACTGAATCTGTGGGGGAAATACACGTATTTACCATTTGATCACATTTGCAAGAACGTTTTAAGGAAACTCAACAGTCTAAAGATAACGTTAAATATAACACATATGAACTCATTAGCCAGCTAGCTACATTAACTTCACATTTATGACATTAATCGTTTTTTCAAAGAAAATAAATAGACAATTAACAAAAAAACTTACGCGTAGCCCTTATCTTACCAATTATACAGACGTTTTATGTGGATGTTTTAAGGTTATTGATTCCTGATCACTGGAACAATATTACGCTTTATTTCCAGCACAATCCGACAAATGCAGGCGCGTTGCATCATGGGTAATGTAGTTCAGAATGACGGGAAACGTAGTTTACAATCATAAGCAAGGTACAGTAGTTTAAAAATATTTCGGTCACTAATTAGACATTATAATCATTCTGTTCATTTGTGATTTTGACATTGTTACAAACATTAACCATGGTTTAACTACAGTAGACTATTATTTTTGTTTTATTTGTAGTAAAACCTTGTGACCACAAATTAAGCCTGGTAGCTTATTATTTCAGTACCCAGGACACAAAAATGCAAAAGCACATCGCTTTACTACATGCACATGTCAGAAAGGTGATTTTTGTACTGTATGATAATAGTATTTTACATAATTTTGCAGGGAAGAATCTAAGAAATAAAAATAATAATTTTATTATATTGGCCTACTGTACTATTTGTACCTCACATTGAATGAAAGTGTCTGAAAAAATAGCAACCTTGATCATAGTGTTTACATTGCACATGTATTCTAATAAATATGCTTTTAGTTTTATATCAAAGTGTTTTTAAGATGTTTTATTAAAAGTGCAAAAGTAAATCAGCCACAAGCCAAAACTTTGTAAAAGTAAAAAAAAATGAACGAGAGCACTATACTCTAATCACAACATTACAATTAAATACAAATTATATTCTTTATTCAGTATTATTTCTTCTGAATGATACAGTAAAATTCTGCTAAACAAATCAATGTAATAAAAGTATAATTAGATGCTGTATTAGAGTAAAAAAAATAAACTCAACTAGAAAATGTGAAATATTTCTTTGTGCAATTCAAAATACATTTGACTTCAGATTAATCAGGATCAATAGCATCTGTTTGATATTGAGCAATCACAAGCCCTATCCACCACACACACGCACGCACACACACACACACACATGCATGCACGCCGCACACTCACACAAACAGACACACACTTCACTTTTTTCACTTTTAGTATAATACTGGTACTTTAATATTTAACAGATAAAAACTAATAATCAGGAATGCCACAGTAGCATCCTAAGTTAAATAAAATATTTTTTTGTATAATTTAATCAACAAAAATGTACAACAAAATTTTCTTTAAAAAGTCATGTAACAATATACGGTATCAAACAGAAAACAAAAATGAGCATGTGCTTTTAATGCAGAAACTAAAATTTGTATGCAGCGCAGTACTTAATCTTTTTAAATGGATGTAAAAGAGTTGCTCTCATATTCAACTTTAAAGGACTTTCATAAGCAACTAAAACTCCAAGAATACTTCTGAACATTGTTCTGTGACAGACACCCTGATATCTTCCTCTTCATAGTCATCAAAGTTACTTGTGTCTCCAGGACCTTTGCACTTTGGTAAAATTGGGGCATCAATCTGTAAAATAAATACAAATTAAATAAGTAAATAAACCAAATTATAGCTAAATAAAGAATTAAAATATAGACAATGTGTTAGAGCAAACAGGCCACACCTTCTTCTCATAGATTGCAATCCAGTCTGTTGTAGCAAACCATCTGTGGTTTTTGATGTCATTGACTCCGTTCTTTAGATTGCCAAAGCGCTTTGTGAGGTCCACCTGTAGCAGATTACGCAGAAGGTCTTTCAGGTCTGAGCTGAAATGGGATGGGAATCGTACCTGTGAATTGATCAGATTCCCATTTATAAAGGTCATATAATGATTGATCATCAAACACTCTTTAGCATACTCAGACATTTTTTTACATTATTTTATTAATTCCACCTGGAAACCAATTTTTAACCTTAACAATGATCTCAACAAATTTTAAAGCAGCATTGCATGTATCTTTCATGGAGAACACAATCCCAGAATGCATTGCAATAAAATAGATGAGAAATGCATTAGAACATGTTAGTATTTGTTAGCATTTAAACATGAATAAGTTTACTGAATATATGTAGGTGCTATTTAGCCTATATAGTTTTGGGGGGAAATATGCAAATTTGATTTGTGTTGTTGCCTAATGTTGGAAACATCTTGGAGGCTTAATTAATAGATGGGATGTGTTTAAAGCGTTTAAATGCTTCTTCTGACCTTTCCAGACACAATTTTCTCATAAATCTGAATAGGCTGATCGGCAAAGAAAGGTGGATATCCAGCAGCCATTTCATAAATCAAAACACCCAATGCCCACCAGTCGACGGCTTTATTGTAGCCCTAAAGAAACAAAAGAGAACATTTTATGCTACTAGTTGCATTATTTTCAGAGTTATTTTACAGTTGTTGATCGACAATGATATTGCATGATTGTATACTGTGACTTCAGGGTCAAGAATTATTGCAATATCACACCACGCATATTATATTATTACAGAAATCACTTTTATGCATTAACTGTAATAATGCATTGACTAGAGTAGGATCTCAGCATGGACTGCAGCATGAATTATTTATGGATTGGCATTTTTTGCTTGCTGATTCATTATTCTGTTGCTATTGCTGCGTCACTTTAACTAGCTTGACTTCAGTGTTCATTCTTTGTATTTTTTAATGTAAAATAATTTTGTATACAGCTCTTGGTTTTGTATACAGTTTTGTACATCCATTTATAAGTATTAATATTCATGGCTAGTTGTATTTTATTTAACTTACACTATTTACACTAAATAATTTGTTGTATTATAAAATAAAGGGCTTCCTTTAATGATTTTTGAGTGTACTGGACTGTATTCTCACCTTGCTGAGGATGATCTCCGGTGCCAAGTACTCTGGTGTACCACACAACGTCCAGGTTCTGCCTTTAACTCTTTTGGCAAAGCCAAAGTCTGTCACCTAAATCCCACACACTAGCTACAGATTTAACCAATTTTAGGAAATTATAAAAATATATCCTAAGAAAACACTGTTCCACACCTGGATGTATCCTTGCTGATCAATGAGCAGGTTTTCAGGTTTCAGGTCCCTGTAGATGAGGTCCAGGGCATGAAGATACTCGAATGTGAGGATAATCTGAGCCGCATAAAACCGAGCATTTGGCTCACTTTGGGGAAAGAAAACACGGTCAAAGGTGCGAAAGTGATGTGTCAAAGGTACTTACAAGAGCAGGAATAAATCTGAAGTTTGGTGAAGTATTGAAGTCGTTTACCTGAATCTTCCAATTCGTCTCAGATGTGAGAACATCTCACCACCTTGGACATATTGCATGACCATGTATAAATTTGAATTATCCTGTAAAGATAAACAAGTGAAAATTAAAAATCATTATGTTACGGACAGTTTTTTTAAGTAACTTTTGCACAGATTTTGCATAAATTCTCATGTTACCTTAAAAGTGTACTCCAGTTTCACTAGAAAAGGAAAAGACAATGCCTGTAATATTTTCTTCTCATTTAATGTGTGCTCTATCTGTTTGAGCTTCACAACCTGAAAAATAGAAGTCATAACGATAGATAATATGATTGATAACAACTACATTTTTGGTAACAGTACAATAAGGATGTATTTGTTACCATTTGTTAATGCATTAGCTAACATGAACTAATTTAATTTCAACATTTAACATTGCAACTTCTTGTAAACAGTCATGAATCCAAAGGCTTTAAAATGTTTCAGAGGTTAAATGAGTTACACAGCACTGTACAACAGCTTGACTTTCAGTCCAGTTTGCCAACATTTCTGTACGTGAATGTTGATCTGTATTTAAATCTCTGTGTCAAAGAGCTGAACCATAACTTCTGGTTGTGATGACACGCGCGTCCTCCATAAGACATGCCCCTTAACTTATTCCCTACCAGACATTTTTTGAGAAGTTGCCCGCCAGCATTTTTTACGTGATTTTCACAAAAGTTTCACAAAATGCCTTCCAGGAAAATTTTCTTCCAAAAATATATAAACATACACATATATCAAATGAAAGAACAGACTCTCTGCTTTCAAAAGAACAACAAACAAACAAAACGAGAAAACATTTCATCCTATCTACATATTTTTCTCTGCTTATAAACTCTTATGGATATTTTTTCTTTAAAAATATATTTTTTAGCAAAAATACCGCATTTTTCGGACCATAAGCCGCGTTTTTTCATAACTTGGCTGGTGCTGTGTCTTATAGCAGGTGCATCTTGTAAGTCAGTATGAATTAATTTTGACATTTATAAGGCAAGAGACATAATTGCCATCTATGACCACAGGAGTCCACCATATGCTGCTCCTGTATTTATGTAATTCAATGGATTCAGTGATGCAGAATAACGAGTCTGCGAACTTCACGCTACTTGGCTTGTTCGGTTAAAGGTGTAGTGTGTAACTTTTATAAGAATCTCTTGACAGAAATGCAATATAAAATACAAAACTAGTGGTGTATAAAGACCTTTCGTAATGAAGTGTTATGTTTTTATTACCGTAGAATGAGACGTTTTTATCTACATACACAGAGGGTCCCCTTACATGGAAGTCGCCATTTAGTTTCTACAAAAGCCCTTAACGGACAAACTTTTTTTACTAAGTTGTCTCCAACGATGACATGGTTGTCTGGTGGCAGCTACCCTAGCTTCTCTATGCATTTCGGTGAACGGTGGACTGAAACGTTTGTTACAATTTGTAACCTCACCACTAGATGTACTAAAATGTACACACTGCACCTTTAATTTAGCCTATTCAGCCTTCCAGATAAGTTCTGTATGCTATGGTTTATCGTTTAAATAACTGATAATATTACTTTAACGTACAGACATCTATTCAGCCTGCTGTTCTGTCTGCTATTGTTTAGTTGAATAACTTGCCTTTCCAGATTAAATGTCTGTTCTTCGGCTTGGATTTCGTGAAATAATTTTCTAAATAAACATATATATGTTATTTCGTCTTAATGACGCATTTTTGAATGATACGGCTTATACTCCAATGAGGCTTTTTTTTTAAGGAATTTTGTTAGAGATCAGATTTAGAATGATTATCAAAACATACATGGAGTTTAAAATTAGTAAATAACGTTATGGCTTCTTTTTTTTATAAATTGTGTAAGTGCACCATAATCGCGATATTGCAGATTAACATAAAAATTCTTCAGAAACACGGGGTTTTTTAATGCAAATGTTTTCTCTTAATTGACGAGATAACTCGTCAATGGTGGGGAAAGAGTTCACCCAATGCTTTCCGTGAATGTTACGGCAATGTTACTAGGTCCTCTTTACCGGAGCGATCCCAGAACAGTTTTTGCGGGACGCGTTTGTGTTCACACAGAAGCCTCTCTGACAATTTTAAGTCTGACATGTGCTGTGTGAATGTGGTTTACAGTATGTGAAACTTATCAGAGGAAACATTATGGTGCTCTGTTTGAAACTGTTAAGAGTTACCACAGTAGGCCTACGTTTGTTTCCTCTATCTATGCTCTGTAAATTACATTAACATTAACCCTAAACTTAAAGGTGTAGCGGAGGATTTTCTCAAATTTTAGAAAAGAACCGCCTTCTTCACATTTTAAAAAATGCAATTGCGCAACACTGCTGATTGACAACTAGGAGGACCAATAGTCTTGATGATCCACCCGGAAAAAAGAAAATCCTCCGCAATACCTTTAAGCGAAATAAAACGACAAACAAAGATGCACCATTTAAGTGAATGGGAAGGACTGGCGTATCATATGCACGCCAAAGTAGAATTTGGCATATGTATTGCACGGTTTTTACACTTCGTGCTATTTATACGCAACTCCGTGAGACTGGGTTCAGAAAATAATGTGTTTTTGAACCATAAAACACGCAGATACTTACACCACATAACATTGTAACGTAGAACAAGAGTAAATATGTGTATTTGTAATTTTTTCTATCCTGTCAACATTTTTTTTAATAACTTAATGAAAGAAAGAAATAATTAAATGTATGATTGAGCTCACTTTTTGTTTGTTCAGGATTTTCATAGCATAAAATTGTCCTGTCGGTCTGTGCTTGACCAGCATCACTCTTCCAAAAGAGCCGGTGCCGAGAGTTTTGAGTCTGTCAAACTCATCCAGATGTGATGTGCTCTGCAACACAAAAAGATCAATGTCTGTATAAAGCTTCTGACAATTTGACTGCTACATTTACAATAAAGACACTCTGTCACCTGTTGTTGACTCTCCCATTTCCTCATAAAATCCTCTTTGGCTTTTTCCAAGATTTCTTTCACTGTACAGAACATATACAACAAAACTAACATCAACAAAGGACTTTTAATGCAGTTATATCAAAGCAAGCAATTTTGATTTAAAAGACATCTAATAGTTGTCCAAACACGGGCAGTCCAGCCATCTAGGCTTAAACAAAACAAAATTTGGGCTGTCAGTGAAAATTTAACAGATGTATAACCATACCACAACAATAAATAAATAAATGAAACCAAACACCATGGAATTACTGCTGACTTTGCTTACATGATGAAATATCATACAGTACATCTCTGAAGTTATTTTGGCAACATTTCTCATCTCATGCTTTCTGTTACGTAGTTAAGCAACTCAGATTATGTAACAATGAAAGGCTAATGTGAAACTCAAAAACTGTAGGTTTAGTGTCTGTAGGCTGTGAGATGGAAACCGGTCTCTTCCTGTCTAAAACCACAGAAAGTTAGACAACAATGAAATCAAAAACAAAAAATTGTACATAACGCCTAAGAATTTCACTTAACAATCAGTCTTAAACATTATTCTTTATTGTAAAGAGGTTAGGATAGTAGGGGATGCAAAAAAGTTTGACAATGAACATTTATTGGGTTGGATCCATATGTGTCCATCAGTGTAGAGTACAATAATTCAGTACAATACCACTAGAATCGAATGTATATGAAATATATTGTGCAAAAAAGTTTGACTTACTTGTTGTGTCCCAAAGGACTGTGTAGTCTGACACATGCGGCCCCTCATTTTCTGGCACTCTCTCTTGGTTCCCTTTGCGATATTTGTAAAAAAATCGGCTGGCTAAAGTGTCTAGCCTTTGAAGGGCAGAGTTAGTGCCTGCTGCCTGCCCAAAGTTTGGATCTTTTCCCTGGGCCATAACACAAACCGTTCACACACTTCAAATTGTTTAACCAACCACAAACGCTCTGCAACTAACTTCTCTCGAGCTCAGAGTCATAGTCATTTCCTGTTTAAGATGCATGCTAGATTAATATAGCGACTCTGTCTCTTACCACCAGCAGAGCCTGGTATACTTCCTGTATAGAGCTTTCTGTGTTAATGAAGGAGTAAATAAGGGTCACCTTTGCTCAACATATAAAGCAATATGATGTGTCAGCAGGTATGCATTGATTTGCATTGAGTGATAAAATGCAAAAACTAAACTTTACAACAAGCTTGTATTTGTTAATATTAGTTCATGCATTAGCTAACATGAACTTGCATTGAGCAATATAGTCATTAATCTTTCACTGTTTGTTCATATTGGTTCATTGTGCATTAACTTATGTTAACAAATACATCATTTTGTTTTGAAAATGTACTTTTAAATATTAAAATTAACATTTAGTAAAATGAATAAATGATAGAAGTATTGATCATTAATGTCATGCAAACTAGTGTATATTACTTAACCACTGAAGTAAACTGATGTTAACAAATAAACTGTTATTGTAAAGAGTTACCACACGTCTTTTACATTTTGGTTCCTCAAACTAGAAAAAATTTTCATCGCTTTTTTACAATCTAAAGAGCTTTTTTTAAGTAAAGAGAGTGTTAAAGGTTCTTTATTGGAACCATTAAGCCAAAATTGGTTCTTTAATGACATCTTTACATCTTTTATTGCATCTTTATTTTTAGGAGCGTAGAAATTACATCATACATAGATGTGACCATTTTGCCATTTATGTTATAAACTAGCACAACAACAATTTATTTCTAGTATTTATAGTGTATATTTATGAATATATGTAGTGTATATTTATGAAAAACACATTTCTATAAATAAATGGTCACATTTAAATTAATTTTAGTGTCACAGAATAATAAAGTAAATAGCATTAAGCGTACACAGATGAAGGCTGAACTATTATTCTTATATACTTGTTCCTATTTAGTTTTAGTCATTATTAAATGTAGTTACACTGCAGGCTTAATATAAAGTTGGCCCTTATTGTTTTATTATTGACACTGTTATAATTCATGACCGGTGGCGCCATCAAGCGGAAAACAAACGAAACAACACTGATGAAACACTGTACTGTATTAACATGCATTAATTATTAGTGTTTTTACATTAAAAATAAATACCTAATTAAAATAATTTATCTTAACGGATATTAAACACTTTTGAAATATGTAATAGATACAACAATTACCCTTAACCTCAGCTGATGAAACTTTATAAATGTTATTTACAGAAATAAATTAAAGAAAAAACAAACGCCTAAATGTACTGTATACACAATATATTAGTATGAACTGTACATGTAGTGTACTTTAACTTTAAGTTTTCGGCTTTAAACTGCTTTAAAAAGATTATTATGTTAGCATGTTAGCTTAAAAACATTAAACGTCCTAAAACAGGCATAAACGGAGATAAGATTATTTATTTTCTAGATAATTAAATAATTATTTTTATTTTTTAGATTATTATAATGATTATAATATGAATTGGAACCCGGATGGAAACATTGGTTTGTTGCTAAGAGTCCGTGCGCTCCGGAAGAGTCTATTTATTTAAGAATGGGGTGGATATATTATCCGTCCAGTAAAACTAAAAGACTAAAACATGTTGCCATGACTACACTATAAATAAATAATAATGTAGAAACATCTGTTACCTATATGACATTTAAGAGATGTTGCTAAATTGTACTATAATATTAGTATTGTCAGATGTACAGTATATATTCCCCATTCGAGGAATGGTTCGGTCCAACTTCATCGTACACTTGCATTAACAGTGCAACATACAGGACAGATACAGTGCTTCATTCATAGTCAAATCTTTATCTACTTTGTGAAAATTAAAGGAAAACACACGATTGTCAACAATAAGGCTTATTCACCAAAAAGCGAGGGCAGCGACCAGCACGCGACAGAGATTGGAGCTTGTGTTTAGGTAATCACTCAAAACCTTATCGTTTTTATCACTCATTCATCTTATTACATCTGTCACACTGTTTATATTAAATCATCATTTACAGTGATTGGCATATAACCAGTCAAAAGGTTTGATCCGCCCTAAATGTCTCGTCTATGTCAGCATTCTGCGAATGAACGGAGCGCATCCCTGCATCCCTCGTTCTTCTTGTATGTGCTGTTTGTGTTTTACTGATCATTTATTTGCTGTGTATTGATAACCTTCATTTTACCTTGCACGTTGTTTTATTTTGCTTCACTCCCGTGTGCAGATCTCCAGCAAAAATCCTGCCAATGCAGATGTATTACTTTTTGGGCCTCGTGCATCAGTGTACCATGTATTAAATTGAGTTGCAAATAAATCAGAATGACACGATAACGTTGTTCATGCAGTATTAACTGTGGGATGTTAAAAATATCGTACCGTAAACGTGTTACATAGGTAAAGCAAGTGTAGCCTATGGATGCAGATCTGCTCGTGAGCATCTTTGCATGCGGCCTACATGCAGACCATAGATCACGAATTAAACAGGGCATATGAGCCAGATCAGTGCAAACCAGGGCAAATACTAAACAATGTGGCTTCATAAACAGCAATTTAGTATCGGCCTGTTTTTCTGTCTTTGTGTAATTTTACTGTAAGGTACTAACCCTCTTCTTTAACTTTACCCAATGCAACAAATCAATTCCCATGTATTTGTTTCAAAGTAAACTTGACACATTCAGATTTATTATGAGAGGTTCAATGTCCTTGAATTAAGCTAAGCTATGAATTGTTATTAAGTTATTTTCTACTTACTTACATAAGCAAAGATCAGCCAAACCAAAGCCTTAAAATGATTTTGTGCTTTAGAGACAGTTTGATAACTCTTTTACTGTGGCTTTTATTTGTGTAGCCCTTACATAGCATTTTTGCCCAGACTGTGCCATGAGATCTGAACCATAACAAACCAGTGAATTAAAGGTGCAGTGTGTAAATTTTAGCGGCATCTAGTGGTGAGGTTGCGAATTGCAACCAACGGCTCAGTCCACTGCTCACCTCTTGCTTTTAAAACGCATAGAGAAGCTACGGTAGCCGCCACCGGACAAACATGTCATCGTTGGAGACAACTTAGTAAAAATGTTTGTCCGTTAAGGGCTTCTGTAGAAAAATGGCTGCACAAAATGCCGACTTCTATGTAAGGGGACCCTCTGTGTATGTAGATAAAAACATCTCATTCTAAGGTAATAAACACATAACGGTTCATTATGAAAGGTCTTTATACACCCGCTGATAATTTAGTTTTGTATATTATTTTGCATTTTTGTCAAGAGATCCTTCTAAAAATTACACACTGCCCCTTTAAGACCAGTTGCGAATTACATCACTGAATTCTTCTGTTCATGAAAGATAATGGTTTATAGGATGAGATCAAATGTTGCCGTTTCATTTAACAGTTTTTGTCCTCAAAAGTTGGAGCTTTTGAGTTTTCTGGTGGTTGTTATTTATCTGTGGGTTTAGGTTTGGTTGTAAAAGTAATACTGGTGGTTACTATAATGTAACCAAGGAAACATACTGTACCGTACTGTACATGGCTTAAAGCTGTTCCTAATTTTAGAGCACACGAAACTTAACACCCCACGCTTTGTGTGACTTCACACATATGGATGCATCAGAGAGGTTTGAATTTTTTTTTTTTTTGATGTTTTGCAATGCATCAAATGTAAAATAAAATAAAAACAATGAGAATTACTAAAACAGTTTTCAACACAATATCTAAATTCATTGATTTATTCATCAGAAGTATACGTTTACTTTATTAATATATATTGCAATCATTATTTTGTAAAACATACAGTGGTCTGGATACCCGAATAACATAAAAATGGATATGTAGGTAGTACATAATGTATCATTAGATCACCACATTTTTAAATAAGTGACATTTATTTAACCTGGTAACTCTGCTATGACACCTGTGTTCACTAAAAACCATCTTGTCACCTAGAAAATGTCATTACCACAATGACTAATGGCTACAATGTAAAAATTAGCTGTAATTATGCAGCTGGTTGCCAGTAACTTCCCATTCACTTATATGGCGAATTGTTTTGTGTCATTTTATTTATTGTTTTCTCATTTGTTTTCTGTTTTTTTTACCATTTTCGCTTGGGTTTACGGTTAGAACAACTTTTTGTTATATAAAAATGACATCCTAACGCAAACACCATCTCTAACCCCAACTCCAAGCGACCATGGCTTAAATATAGACAAAAACATGGAGAAACCTGTATATTAAATAACCTGCTAAAACCCAAGCGAAAATGGTTTAAAAACGAATGAGAAAACAATAAATAAAACGTCACGAAACGATTCGCCATATAAGTGAATGGGAAGGACTGGCGTATCATATGCACGCAAAATCGGAATTTGGCGTATCTATTGCACGATAATCACACTGCGTGTCATTTGTACGCATCTTGGTGGGAATTTGTAGGTAATTTAAAGGGACACTTAGTATGATTTTCCCCATTCTAGTGGTGAAATTGTATTTTGCATTTAAAGGAATAGTGCTCTCTAGCGCCTCGGTTTTCCAAATGCGTGTTGCAACTACGGTAGCCGTTATGTAATCACTGATCTCCTTGTCCGTTTCAGCTGGATCACGTGTACTGAACGAAAACGAATTGTGAAAACGTGTTGCGGAAGGCTAGTGCTTTTTGTCTCTCTGTGCTATTATAGTATTTTAATATGGCGAAAAGACATGAAAGCCTTTTTGGACTTACCCGTTCAATGTTAATAAAAAGAAAAAATTCTAAGCTTACAAAGAAAAGTCATATCATTGGCAGAGGTCATTTGACACCAATGAGGACATATTTATGAATAAAGACATTGATTTGGACTAATAAAATACTAAAAAAATGTAAAATCTACAGTAAGTTACTGGCAACCAGCTGTCAGTAATACTGTAATTTCTACAAAAATGTTTTACAGTGTAGGTCTTAGAAAGTCTAAAAGCAGTGACATTGAGTGTGATTTATTTTTCTTAATACTTAATGTGACTTAATACTTTCCGGTGTTGGCAAGTTGCTATTCTGTTTAAGATAGATAGATAGATAGATAGATAGATAGATAGATAGATAGATAGATAGATAGATAGATAGATAGATAGATAGATAGATAGACTGTAATTCGGAGATATAAAGGATAAAAAAATTAAATTACGACATTAAATTAGCATTTAATCTCCTAAGTTCTCGATGTCCACACACTTGGACATCACATTTTTTTGTTGTTTGCACCATAATACTTAATTCTGTGTAACTTTAACCTGTTGTACACAAACGTGGACAATTACACTGCAACTTACTTTGAAAGAAAAATATTTGGTTATTATATTTATTGGTTCTTCCTAACCCCAAAACAGCTGGGGCTTAGGAGGTTAAGGCAAGAGTCTGTGGATAATTTCATACAGTTATCACAATTCTGTTTAAGAATAACATTGCAATTACTTTAATGTTGCATCAAATGTGCTTTAAATCTTAGTTTGTGAGGTCCTTATTATAAGTGATTAGTGGATTAATGCTATTGAGTTTCTTTTTAGGTTTTAAATGTAATGTTTAAAGTTAATAAAAATAATTAATATCTAAATTTAAAAAGTGTTGAAAGTAAAAAATATCTATACATTTTTGAAAAATGTATTTAAATTCTATTATTATTATTGTCAAAATATGCAGTCCATATGCTCCTGCTTGCAGTATATCCCATATGTGCCACTTGCATTAGCACTTCCATTAACCTTTAGTGCTTTTGGTAAAAAAGTGTTAAAATAATGAATGTATTTACAGTAGCAAATCAATACTCATATCAATAGACTCATATTCTTTCTTTCAAAATAACTTTTTGCACATTTATCAGCTGCTGAAAAGTTAAAACCAAAATTTGATTGTTTTACTCCCAAACTTTTATTTGTAATTGAAGGTTTACTTTTAAAGCAAAAACACTTTACCTGTCATGTGAATACAGCAGTGTATGATTAGTTGTCAGTGTTGAATATGGTTCTGTTCACACAGTTCAGTTGTGAAAGGGAGTAACAACAGCATTTTATAACTTTTTTTAAATTTGGCCGTTGGTTTTATCAAGCAACTTGTATTATATTCATGGTATTTTATGTGTGTTCTCTAAGACCGATTGCTAGTGCAATGCTCATTCAAGATACAGAAAAAAACAACTTTTAAGAGAAAGTTTGGTTGATGTGCGCTGTGTAAATAATTACAATGCAGAAAGTCTTTCTCCTTACTGACTTATGGCATACTGTATATGCTGTTCATTACACATTTAAAGGAATAGTTCACCCAAAAATAAAACCTCTGTCATCATTTACTCACCCTCATGTTGTATGTGTTTTATTCTGTTGAACACAAAAGAAGATATTTTGCTAAATGATGGTAACCATAGAGTTGATTGTGCTTATCATCTAAAATATCTTCTTTTGTGTTCAACAGAATAAAGAAACTCATACATTAAAGCAACACTATGTAGTTTCCATGTAAAAATGACTTACAGCTTCCCCATGTGGTTGAAAAGCGCAACATTGCCTGGTATCAGACACTCTTCTGCAGGCAGGGGGAGGGGAGGGTCAGGGCTGTGTTTCCTACCCTCCACCGCCACTTTCAGAGTGTGCTTGTAGCAGCTAGGAGGCTGCTCAGGTTGCAGCAACAGTACAATTTGTCCAGTTTTATAGTTGTTCTATCACTGAAATAATTTTAAAGACATTATTTAAAGGTAAAAAAAACTACATAGTGTTGCTATAAGGACAACATGAGGATGAGTAAATGATGATACGCAGTGGCGGCCGGTGACTTCTTTTTTGAGGGTGTACGATGCAAAGCACGTCACAACATTTAGCCCTTAATATGTGTGGCTCGTCGTTATGTCAAAATATACAGGCACGTATTTTGACAAGACGCTTGATGCACATGCTTCACATGACACAACGAAGACATATTTTGAAATTATGGGCAACACACATGACACTCCGAGTCCGAACACATATTTTGAATTTGCGCCCCACAGAAGAGAAGTCCCCGGCCGCCACTGCTCTTACGTCATGAAATATGGCAGAAATCAGGTTAGACAGTGAGACAAAACTTCAAAAATCTGAACTGGACAACTTTTGTTTTGACACAGATCTGAAGATTGGAGTTAAAGAGTTATAAGGTATTTTCGTCAGCATGTTGTTGCTTATGCAATTACAATAACAACCCATTTACATTTATGCATGTGGCTGACTTTTTGGTTAGGGATTTTTGCAGGCAATACTGAGTACTGATCTTGTCATCATGATCAGCCGATACCAATGCCCAACACTGATTCTTCAAGATATGTGCGCTCTTTGATGACTGTAACTGTTAACCTTTTTTTTAAGTAATACCACAGATGTCGCCTTAATATCATTTGCAGAAATTAGGTATATTGTTTTAATAGAAAATCAAATAAATAAGAAATATCTTTTCTACAAAGAGCAATTGAATATGCCTTTTTATAAAGGATTATGCCTGTTAAAAGTAATGAAAGTAAAACACTTCATAGTCTTCAGTGTTTGAGTTAAATATACACTGATTCTTATAAAGTACAATACATAACTATATTATCAGTGGTGTACATACCTTACATAATAGACTGTTTTTATTAAGTCAGAATAAGCCGTTTTTATCTAATCCCATATGGCAAATATATATATATTTTTTTAAATATATTTCAAAATATACAAAAAAGGTTACAAAATTAAATATATTTTCAACTTCAAAAATATACTTTATACAATGTACTTGTATTTAGCATATATTTAAAATATTTTTATTATGTATGTAACATTAGAAATACATTTGCTTGCCCTTGAAATACATTTTGAAATATACGTTGTAAAACTAAATATATTTCCAAATTCAAAAATATATTCAATTAAGCATAACATTCTACAAAATGTATTTAGGATAGTGGTGTAACAGTACGGTTTGGTGCGTACCTCGGTTTTGAGTTCACGGTTCGGTTCATTTTCGGTACAATAAGGGGGAAAATGCAAACATTAAACTGCAGGTTGTTTATTACTATAAACTTTTTTAACCATTTGTTTACAGTTTTTTTAAACACTTTTTATTAAAATATAATAAATAAAAAATTTTATAAAATAAAAAAGAATAATACATAAAATACTGCTGCAAAGTTCTCCACTAAATAACATACTTTTAACATTATTTTTCTTAATCTTCTCTTAAACGCTTTCTACTAAAACCTTGCACTAAACTAACAAATTTAATTCCTGAATACATTTATGAACTATTAGCCTACATTTTTGCCACAAAAAATGTTTCTGTTTTGATTTATTTTGGATTTGTTTAAGTCACAGTATTATATTGGTTATGTACCATCTCTGTATAAAAATAATATTACTGCTCTATGTGTAACTGCATAGCAAGCAACATGATGATATACTTACTCATATTGAGATGAGTGAGTTGCATACATAGCCATCTTTTATCTTTTGCACGTTTCTCCTAATCTTTGCTTGTGTCGTCAATGTAAACTGTGACTTAAACTAACGAACCCCCTTCGCAGCTGAGTAACAGCTGAGTAAAACCGGGTTACAGCTCTTCTCTGTCCCGACCAGCTGATTGCATTGTGACAATGATATGATTGACGTGAGGTGCAGAGGAAAAATCTGATCACGCATTCCTTATTCTCGCTGTCACAGAAAGCGCGTCTCATGATTGCGTAGAAACGAAAGACGCGCAACCTCTCACGCACTTTTGAAAGAACAAAACAGCCCGTTGACACGCGTTTTTAGACGCGACACGTAAGCGGCCCCGTAAATGTTTACATCAATAATCAAACAAATATACAACTAAGTAAATACAAATCTTTCTGCGGGCCGAATGTTATATGTCCTGAACGCGGAGACTTCCGGCACTTATGTTCGTGTGGAAACACGAAAATTGACCTATGTTCCCCACACAAAAGATTGCATTCGGCCATTCAGTGCACATGTGCACTGTGCCGAAAGCCTTGTACCGAAACAGTCCAGTACGAATACATGTAACGTTACACCCCTAATTTAGGATATATTTCAAATGTATTTTTTTATTCACCTAACATGGAAGTCGCGAGTTTGTCCCTACATTATCTCAGATGGTTGCGATATCACAATCTCACCACTAGATGCCGCTAAAATTTACACACACCTCCTTTAAAAGCAGAGAGGGATTTTCTCTTTAATATTATTGAGAGATGAATAAGGTTACTGTAGCTTTAAGATGTGATGTGGGGATGTGAAGACAGGTCGCGATGCATGTTTGGACTGAAGCGTCCAGAGAGAGAAATCTAAATTCGCAAGTCTCACATGAGCAACGACTTGTAAACTTAATTTTTTAAGTTAAAGTAACATAAAAATATATGTTGATTTGACAAAAATGCATTTTTTTACACAGGGTATGAGGACAAAAGTAAATTGAAAGATCGGTTCATTGCAAATTTAGTGAGTATAGTGATCGTGTCATTTAATGCGATGATCGACCGATACCGATCTGCAGCCGATCAGTCGTAGCATCCCTATATTTGGTGCATTCAATCTGAAAATGTCTTAAAAACATTCCCTTATATTTTACACTGTCTGTCGCCTTCATTATCACAGCTCAGGATATTGGCTATACGGTTTTTAAAACCAACAACATAAACTTGTTTTTGTGTGGCTCAAACTTAACTGCCGGTAGACTTCTTGAAAGAATCAATAACAACAGAATCCTTCTAGAGTAGATTATTTCTGATAACAAGCAAAACAAGTAACAAGTAAATTACAGTTGTGGACAAAAATATTAGCCCCCTTGGTAAAAATGAGGAAAGAAAGCTGTGAAAATAAATCCACAATGCTTCTCATTTTGAGCTTTAATTTAAAAACATAAATATGATGTTTTATTGAAATAAAACAATTGAATGTGGGGGGAAATACTTTTTTTCTGAAATACACATTAATTATTAGCCCCCCTAGACATTTTTATGAGTAAAATATCTCTGAAGTATATTCCCATTGATATTTTAATTTTCTTAGCACACCAAGATGACTAGAAACATGATGTTGTCCAGTCATAACTTCCAGTTTCACAGGAAAATAAATATGAAGTAACACAAACCCCAAGTCGCCTTAATCATTCATCACAATGAGTAAAACCAAAGACTATAGTTCTGGTGTGCAGCAAGAGATTGTTGAGCTATAAAATAGAAAGTGGCTTTAAGAAAATAGTTAAACTAATGAAGACGTTTTCATTTATTGGAGATGTTGCAAATCTGCCTGAAATAGGACATGTGTCTATATTGTCTTAATGCTCAGCAAGCAAAATCATTTGAGTTGAGACTCTGCAAGGATCACAGATGGAGAACTTCAGAAATCAGTTGAATCTTGGGGTCAAAAAGCTTTAAAAAATAAATAAACAAAGGAAAACAGCACCTTTATCACCACAAGTTGTTCAGGAAACAGTTTAAGAAATCTGGTGACTTCTCTTCTGAGGAGCGCAAATTCAAAATATGTGTTCAACAATATCCAGCATATTCATTTGCTGTACTGGAACTTTAAACAGGACTGGGTTCTGCAGCCAGGACACAAGATGGCTTTGGTGCACACAGGAATTAAAACGTGTTTCATGTCTACAGTTAAATATACCGCCGGACCTTCATTGTTTTAAACCTTCTTTTATATTTTATATTATTATTATATCCTGGGGCTTCATTGATAAAGCGTGCATACGCACAAAACGGGACTGAAACATGCGCACGCCACTTCCCACGCAAAGGTTGTGATCTATAAAAAACTTGATGGGAGAATGTACGCCATTTTTGGCTTTTGTGCATACGTAGACTTTTAGTAGGGATGTCTTATTCGGATAGATGGCTTCATTGATAATATCAAATACCAACAGATGGAAGAAGTCAAAACCTGACTTGCTCTGCTAGAAATCTTATAATAGGTTGTGGTTAAATCTTTCATCAGGATATTGGTTCAAAACAAACATCATAAATCAACAAAAAATGTGTCACTAAATTAAAGTTCTGCCACAGCCATCCCAGTTCCCTGACCTGAACCATACAGGAAATGACGGGAGTGAACTGAAGATGAACATTTGAAGGGTCTGGAGAAATTCTGTATGGAGGAATAATCTAAGATCACCTGCCATGAATTCTTCAACCCATTATAATACAAGACTCCAAATACAAGGCCAACATGTACCAATGTGTATTTGAGGAAAAAATATGATTTGATTTCCCCCTCACTTTCAAATATTTTTCATCAATGAAACATTGGATTTTTGTGAATTTTTAAAATAAAATATAAAAAGGAGAAACAATGCAACTTTCTTTGCTCTATTTTTTTGTTTTCAACTGTACCTTAATTCAAATGATAGCTAAAGCATTTAAGGCTTTACACTGACTGAGCTAATGTTACTGTGTTAAATTAATGTATATAATATTAAAAATAGATCGGCTCAGCGGTGATCCATATTCGCCATACCCCCTCGTCTTTAGGAAACCAACATTTATTTTTATTTCGAGGTCAGTTTAGCCACTAACCAGACCATTAAACAAAATTAAACTTTCAGACCGGAAGTTAATGTCATTCCAGATGCGTAACCGCAGCAGCGTGCGTGCATCTGATGAAATCGTCTAAAGAGGTGTGTTGGACTTCATGCAGTGCCGCTATACAAAAGCTGACTGATGAATGCAATGCATTTTGGTTATAAAGTTTGTCTGACTTTCATCGGCGCTGCAGCCGCCTCACGATCACGTTTAACATTAAAGTATCGTAATGAGACCATTTTTTTTACTTTATACAATATTAATCAGTAGCCGACAAACAAATACTACATTTAACCAGTAGTGACCGACTCCACCACGGTTAAAAGCAAAATATGTGTTTGGTGCGTCATGGGAACCGTGTGCATCGCGTGTCATGTCAAAATACGTGCCTGCTGCATATGCATCTAAAGGGTTCATGATAAAAGAGATGCTGACGCCTCGCAAGACACTCACTTTACACTAAACTCTGATTACACATGAGATTAAGCGAGTATCTATCAAACGAGAGCGTCTCTTTTATCATAAACCCTCCCGGAGTGTCTGTAGCAGGCACTTATTTTGATGACTGGCAATGCAGATAGGTTCACAATTCACATGACGCACAGAACCCATATTTTGACTTGAGGATCCACAGGTCTTAAGTCCAGCTGTGTCTTTACTCCTCCCCTGCCTGCAATCGGCAGGTCTTGCCAGTCAGTGGCATGCTAGTATAGTTCAACTCGAACAAGCCTAAAGCCCGGTCACACTAGACTTTGAGCATCCAAGTATTTGTCGAACTTTGCTGCGGGTATAGTGGGCGGGGAGCAGCTGATCAATATGATCTTTGGCTTCATCCATTTGTGACATATCGGTTTTGTACTGGTCACAACCATAGACTGTAAAAAAAGATGGACGACGCCTGTTCGCTCTCTTCCATTGGTGAAAAGTGAAGCCGCCAGTGTCCTGATACGGCGCTGACATCTTGGGTCTTGAGTCGGCAGGGTAGCGATTTCAGGACCAGTCCTGAGCAGGAAGTAAAGCCGTGAAATCAAGGCCCCGCCCTCGCTCTTGCAGAATGCGCATATCGCAGCTGTCAATCATGACAAACTACAAACAAACTTATTTTAAAAACAAACACTTGAATTTACATCAGCGTGATAAAAACTACAGTAAATGACAGAAACCAGCTTCGAAAAAAAAGATAATTGAAGTGTAATTAAATAGTTTAGTTGGTCTCAAGTCTTATTGAATAACATGGGGAGGCGGGGTTTATGACCTATACTGGGACCAGTCACTGGTCGAGACGTTTTGGATTCACTTTTCAGGACTTGGGCGGCACGCTTGGGCACAACGCTCCATGTGATACGAATTCACAGGTCAGAGTTCACCCAAACTTGAACTTTGCTTCACAGCAATCTGTGAAATATCGTTGCACGAGTTTGCGTTTTCAGTCTGACCTATTCTTATGAATGGAAGTCAATGGAACGAAAAGTCTAGTGTGATTGGCCATTAAGGGCTTTTTTGCAGTCTTGTGATACAATCAGCCGATCAGCTTCGGAGGGATTAGTCACATAGCATTTACGCGGCTTAGGTTATTGGTTAAAAAATTTGTTTAAAACCCTTCCTTTTAATACTTATGAGAACAGTAACTTCCAGCCAAGTAACTATCATGAGGTTTCTAACAAAAAGTATTATAAAACCTTTTAAGCAGCAGTGTGTCATTGTGTTTTGCTCTCTGGCTCCCTCTATAGCTGTGAAAGTCAACAGGAAGTGATGCGACGTCTCAGAGGAAATAAAGAGAGAGGATTGTGGTACAGCTGTCAGGGTGATACATGAGACCGACTGATTACTCAAGCAGTCATTCATCATATACTGTCAGCCACCTGTCAGCGTGTTACTGCGTACTGCTATAACAGATTGACTCCAGCTCCATAAATTGTCTGAATGTCTCTTTTAGTGACTCTTTTAATTGCATTAGTACTCTACAATTTGGAAAAATAAGTGATAGTTACTAAAACAGGAGACTTTCAATAATTGCAATGTCAACAGGGTCCTCTCAGATTTATGGAAACTTAAGTGGG
Organism: Misgurnus anguillicaudatus; assembly: GCF_027580225.2. Taxonomy (NCBI): domain Eukaryota; kingdom Metazoa; phylum Chordata; class Actinopteri; order Cypriniformes; family Cobitidae; genus Misgurnus; species Misgurnus anguillicaudatus. Next base: position 8,057,224 of record NC_073350.2, read on the forward strand.
ATCAAATCTTTGATGTCTGAATTAGAGCTCAGAAACCAGTGGGGTGCCAACTTTCTGGATAAACCTACTTTGACTTTGATGAAGAACTGAAGCAAAGTCTGATGTGGAGGTTTATAGGAATGTATGAAAGATAAAGCAATGCTTTAGATTTATGGATCCTAAAAAGGTCTGCCCCCAACACCCTAAATCATCTCATAATGACTTGTTAATGTGAATTGATAGAGATGCTATATCAAACATTTGAAAACTTTTTATCCTTCTAAAATCCCAATACATGTTTGGTGCTGGTTTATAACACAGTGTAGTTATTTTTATTCGATCCAAAATTGCTAAAGGTGAAAATTTGGAAATGTATTTAAGAAGCTGGGAAATCCTGTAACAGGTGGTCTTAAATGCTGGGATGAATTTTACTGCCAGGTGTAAATAGCGATTTGTCTCGGTTGACCACTTGTGAGTGGATCACCAGAAACAGATGTGAATACCAGCTGTAAACAGAGCCTTTGTGAGAATGAGATGAAGTGGTTCTTCTATTCTCATGTAAGTTAAAAATATTCATTTGTATAAACTTATAATTTATAGTTTGAAATTGGTAAAAATGTGTAATTATAATTATAATTTTAATGTATAATATTAATGTTTGCTTGTCTTTTACATGTGTGGAAATGCTTTTCATAAACACACCACTAGAGGTCAGTGTTGTTTTGTGTTTTGCATCCTGGGTTGCCATAGTGTGACATTCATGACATTTGATATAAGTAAAAAAATTATATGGGTCAAAAATCATTAGGATATTAATAAAGATCATATTCCATGAAAATATTTTGAAAATTTCCTACCGTAAATAAATAACTAAGATGTGTAGCTATTAAGAACTTTACAACTTTTCTAATCAATTTTATTTTTTCTCATATACCAGATTTTTAAACTGTCATATCTTGGCCAAATATTGCCCTGCCCTAACAAAATACATAAATTAAAAACTTATTTATTTAGCTTTCAGAGGATGTATTAATCTCAACTATTTTAACAATAATTTACGCTTATGACTGATTTTGTGGTCCATGTTCAAATAGAAATAATTAAATACACTTTCTTAATTTCATGGAGTATATCATTTGTATATAATTTGTAATAACAAAGACATTAATTTAACCCATATAAATCCCTTGGGGTCAAAATGATCCCCAAGCCACTTTTCTTTAGATAAAAAAATTAGAGTTTGTCACTTTTCTACATTATTTGTCAATATTCATATAAAAAAAATGGGTTTGATTTGGTCGTTCTGAAGATGTGTATTTTTTTTACAAAAGAGGTCCTTGGGGGTCAAAATGACCCCGATTGAAAAAGGGGAAATGCAAAAAAAAAAAAAAAATCCTTTGTTTTTATTTGTCAGAAAAATCAATGCATTCAGAATAATTCTGAAAATTTCCACAAATGCAATATAGACAAGACATGCTCAATTTCACCCACGCGCACGCACGCACGCACGCACGCACGCACGCACGCACGCACACACACACACACACACACACACACACACACACACACACACACACACACACACACACACATACATACACACACAGAGAGAGAGAGAGAGAGAGAGACACGCACACTTACATTCAGTCAAATTTCTGTGGCATTTTGTAAAAACAGACATTTCAAAATGGATTAAAAACTACAAAAAAATCTACTATTTGAAATAATATGTATTTTTAATGTCCTTTCTAATGTTTATGTACACATACATTCACAAAATATATCATTAAAGTAGTGAGGTTGAGCAGTTGGCAACATCCAGTGAAATGAATAGGTCTCTATGGACTTCTGTTGGTCAAAATGATTTATTCCTATTGTAATTCTTTTATTTCTAACCAGCAGATGGCCGAATTCAACACATAACATTTAGATCAGTATCTAAAAACAATTTAAATCAAATTTAGATAATAATTTATGTGAATTTTTATTTTTTTTATATTTTACACGCAAACTAATGGTGTAGTTGAGGAATTTAATTGTAAACATGTACAAAAATATGTTATATCTCACAAAACACAGCATTAATGTATAAATAGGAAGTAAACAAAAATATATATAATTGTATCATTAGAAATCTATATATTTTTATGTAATCACTATCAATTTCTGGGGTTATTTTGACCCCCAAGGTCCCTTAGTGTAAACAGGAAAATCGGGGCTTATAAGAGTTAATTTGCAAACCATTTCTACGACCATGAAAACCTGTTTAAACTATCTTTATTTGGATACTTTAAGATTTCAATTGTGAGACAATAGGTTTAAATTGCCTCACTGCAAGAAGGTTCCCAGTTTTGAGCCGCGACTGGGCCGAGAGATTTTTCTGTGTGGAGTTTGCATATTGTGTAGGTTTCTCAGTGTGGGTTTACTCCGGGTACTCCGGTTTCCTTCCACAGGCCAAAAACATGCAGGTTAGGTGAATTTTCCCTCCCCAACTTGTGTGGATTAACTTGTTGTGTGTAGATTAATTGGTTCTCGCCATGAATATAGAAATAGATGCTATAAATAAATGTCCATAAATGTGTGCAATAATTCAACAAAATAAAACCGTTATATTAGTAATAATTAATATTATGATAGCATGCTTGTGACATTTATTAAAACTTGATCTTATCAAGTAGACTTTTAAACAGTGCTTACAAAAATCAACAAGCCAGTGATGAACAGTAATTGGTTACTTTTATTTGTTGGTTCAGGCTGTTGTTTGGCTATTAATATTATTAGGCTTTATCTGTCTGTTAGTCAACAATGCTCAGTAAACACTGTAGGTGTAATGAAGGTCGCCTGCGCAAAGGTGCAACATCAATTTAACTGCTAAAAACTCACTCACAGATCCTCATATTAAGTTCATTCAGGTTTACATGAGACCGAAAGTGGTGTATAGACTGAGAGTGGGTCAGTGCTTTGCTTACTCGTTCATCCATTTACACCAGTTACACAAGGAATGCTGCCTCCCCTGCATACTGGTTAAACGATTTGCATGGGCCTCCATCTTTGCTGTTATTTACACATACATTTCTGATATTACGCACAGAAAATTCTCCTAAGCGTGTTTTGCATTTGCTCGGCTGCATAACAGATTGCAGGCATGTACGGCGAGCATTAGAATGTTAAACATGCAGAAATCTCACGGGCTGATAAGCCAGCGACGCTAATGTTGCTTTCCTTTGACAGACAGCAGACAGAATTTCGTCCGCCGTAGCCTTTGTCAGGCTGTGAGAGCTGATCAGTGAGGTGAAACCCGCTGTCAGGCCCGCTGATATATGTTTGAGTGACACTGCAAACGTTTGGCCAGGCTGTGCAGTTTCCTCCTGTGTTTCTCTGTGTCTGACAATCCCAATCTTAATGTTTTTCAGACACCTTGTCCATCCGTGGCTCTGCGGAGAAGTCTTGACCTCTTTCCTTCAAGATTTACGGTCTACAGACGCCCTTTGTACCATATTCTGCCTCGTGATCTTGGTGGACAGATGATCTTGCCACCTCCTGAGACTGTTTTCACAAAGACAGCGAGGAAGAAGTAGATTGGTGCCAAACTGTGCCTCAGAAATCTTTAGTTAGATATGCCCTCACCCCCCAATGATGGAGGTAAGCTTGATGAAACTGTACAGAAACTGTACATCAGAGCCTCGACCCAACTTATAAAGGGTGTTTGACGGGACTCCCTGAAGAACATTTTATTTCTCAAAGGTTCATGGCCCAGGCAATTTATCTGACTTTCGTTCAACTATCAATTTCGTCCCTGACGTTTCTTCGAAAATTGAAAAAGCAAAATAGATATAGACAATGGAAACCATTTGTAACGAACAGTAGGAGTACAGAGCTATAAAATGAGCTAGATTTTGGGAAAAATTAGATAAATGTTTGAGCTCACTTTGAGGACTCTGGAATAACAAAAGCCTTTTCCTCAGAAGAGGACATTTAAGAAAGTTGCCAAACTGATTTACTGTAAGAAACCCCCATCTTACGTATTAAACTTTGGCATGTACGGTAACGTGTCTCTTAGTATTTGCGCTTATGATATTCGCCTGGCTAACAGTTTAAGATGCCAAAACTTGATTTGAAATTAAAGAGGGGGGACTGCCTGAACCTGTTAGCAGCCACCCATAACAACCTGGCGACTGCACAGCAGTTAGCAGCCACTCAGATCACATTAACAACTGCACAGCAATGTCTCATATTAACTGAGAAACCACATGAAATATGTGTACTTACAAAGATCCATATGTCACACAGCAGGACTGTTAAAGTGAATTACAAAAGATATAACATTTGTGAAGAATTGTTCCGCAGTAACAGGATTATAATTTTCTGTGTACATACTTTTCAATTTAAAGTCTTGACGTTGAACAAAAATATCCATAGAAAAATGTCATAATTTGATTGTTTAATGTCGGATGTCCTTTTTTTCATTTTTATGACCTGTTATTTCCCAAAGACGACCAAGGAACGTCCCCCGTGAACATGGCACCTGTGCTGTCCAATCAGAATGGCGTGAAGAGGAAAGTCCACACCAAGAAAAAGAAGAAGGGCTTTATCACGGCTAACGTCGCGGGAACTAAATATGAAATCGGTAAAGCAAACCACTTCACAAGTATTCAGCATGTCAAACTGGATGTAAGAAATGTTTTTCTGGTGTATGAATTTTTTCCTTAAAGCAGTGCTTCTCAAATAGTGGGGCGGGACCCCCAGGGGGGGCTCGAAGCGACACCAGGGGGGGGCGCGCGAGACCCCGGGGAAAATAACTTTTCAGGAAGTGATTTTTTTTTGCACCGTCACTTAAAGACATTACACCCCAAACACGCTGATAAGCTGCTTGAGTTTTTTATTATTATTTATTGATTATATTTAATTTAATTTTTCAGTATCAAATGGTCAAAAAATATGCTGTAAATAAGGATTTATTTTTTTATTTCAGGCAAATTGATGCATTTTAAGTCTTTTCAGTTACAGACTAAAAAACAATGTTAATAAAGTTATTCTTTGTTGTAGTTGATTTATATCTTTTTTTGTGTTTTCTTTAATGTTAATAAGGATACAATGTTTTGCAGATGTGTAATTTTATAAACAAATTATACTATTTACAGTCCCGGCGGAGAGTTGGGGGGGGGGCGCAAAATGTTTACTTCTTCCTGGGGGAGGCGTGACAGAAAATAATTGAGAAGCACTGCCTTAAAGGCTTTTTTAACTACAACAGAACAGACATAATGTCATTATTTTAAAACACAATAATGGATTCTCATTTTGTGAAGTACTACACAAGATAGATAACAGAGGTATAGAGTATTAAAATATTTGCACTTTATTAATATTCTTATTTCAGGATTTTTTTTACTTTGATACTTTAACTCAGATTATTTCTAAAATGTTTTCTTCTCTTGTTGAAAAGCGTGTTTTTGTCTGACTTATGCTGGGTACACATCAAAATATTTGTTAAAATTTTATCAGATTTTCAAAATGAGAGAGACCACAAACATGATGAAAAAAATTGATGATTTAACATGTTTGTTCCTATAGTATGAAGACTGCCGCTATGTAGTCATAACAGCACATCACGCACCTTCAGATTAACTTCATAAACAACCAGTGGCGGCTCGTGACTGCTCATCCGAGGGGTGTTAATTCAAAATAAGTGATCAGAGTGTCATGTGTGTTACTTGCATTTGTTTGTTGTGTCATGTGTGAACCATGTGCATCACGTGTTTTGTCAAATAAGTGCCTGCTGCACACGTGTCAAAACCAGTTATGATAAAAGAGACGCTCACGTTCACAAAATACACTCACTTAACAGTAAACTTGGATTAGGCATGAGATTATGTGAGTATCTGGCAAACGCAAGCGTCTCTTTTATCATAAATCCTTTAGATGCGTCTGCAGCAGACACTTATTTTGACAAGACACGTGATGCACACAGGATCCCTCGATGCGCAGAACACATAATTTAAAATAAGGAACCATATACTTGACGGGCTACATACATGTTGTGACGAACTTCGCACCAGCGCCCTCGAAAAAAGAAGTCACCGGCCGCATACAACGCAAACAATGTTGAATGTTGAACATGTTGAATATTTACGATTTGCGATGGGATCTGCCCCAACGTGCTTCTTAGCAGATTCAGACGCTCTTAACACACCGTGCACCACAGGAGAATCTATTAAGATAATCGCCGCAACCACGAATGTACGATCGGGACTTTACCTAGGATTGTCTTAAGGGGGAAAATTGGCCCAAATTCAGCACGATTATCTTGTGGTGTGAACCCGGCTTTACTGAGATATAAGCCATGGGGATTTTACTTAACTTTTATTTAAAACCGCTAATGAAAACTATTACAGTGTAAAATGTAATTGGCCACAGCTATGCTCATTCATTCATGTAAAGGGATGTTGTTATACTCACCACAACACAGAGCCAGAGACCTAAAGCCAGTAAAGCAATTCATTACACGCTAAAATGGCTGGGAAATATTGGACAGAACAGACCCAAATAAACCCAATGTTGGGTTGTTGTTATGCAACCATGGGGTATAATAACCCAGCAGTTGGGTTAATACAACCAAGCATTGAGTCAATTTAAACCCAGCGGCGTGTTCTGTCCAATATTTACCCATTATGGATCAAAAATAACCCAGACATTTTTAAAGTATATGGTTTCAAATTTTGTTATCAATTTTGTTGTGTCATACAATAAACTCATGTATGAGGATTGAGCTTAATAGGAACTCTCCACTTTATTTGAAAATATGCTTATTTTCCAGCTCCCCTAGAGTTAAACATTTGATTTTTACTGTTTTGGAATCCTTTCAGCCGATCTCCGGGTCTGGCGGTACCACTTTTAGCATAGCTTAGCATAATCTATTAAATCTGATTAGACCATTAGCATCGCGCTAAATAAATAACCAAAGAGTTTTGATATTTTTCCTATTTAAAACTTGACTCTTCTGTATTTAAATCATGTACTAAGTCCAACGGAAATAAAAAGTTGGGATTTTCTAGGCAGATATGGCTAAGAACTATACTCTTATTCTGGAGTAATAATCAAGGAATTTGCTGCCGTAACATGGCTGCAGCAGGCACAATAATATTACGCAGTGCCCGAAAATAGTCCCCTGCTATTGAAAGTTACCAAGGGGACTCTTTTCTGTCGCTCTTAGTACATGATGTACCTACAGAAGAGTCAAGTTTTAAATAGGAAAAATTTCAAAACTCTTTGATCATTTTTAAGCGCCATGCTAATGGTCTAATCAGATTCAAGCTATGCTAAAAGTGGTACTGCCAGACTCTGAGATCAACTGAATGTATTCAAAAACAGTAAAACTCAATTGTGTAACTCTACGGAAGCTTGAAAATAAGCCTTTTTCAAAAAAGTGGAGTGTCCCTTTAACATCTAGTGTGTCTATCAGCTTATAGAATTATGACAATGAGAATATTGTGATTAAACAAGTATAAGTGGATCAAAGTTACATGATGTGAAAATCTATTCTAGATAATTGATTACATAAACTAAAACATTTCACAGTACAATTACTTAAATGGGACAAGTTTTATTTTATACTCGTAGTTTTTTTACTTAAATTTGAAATTTTGGCACACTACACTCCACTAAACACAGGACGTCGGATAGACGTGCAGATCATGTCTATATTGGGTCCGTCGCTCCATGACCAATTCTGGACATCTTTTCGACGTCCAAACTAGGTCGACTACTTGGACGTCCAACCATGACCCTACTTGGACGTCATATTTACGGGCAACATTTGACGTTTGAACTGGGTAATTTTTTGGACGTCATTTGGACGTCATTTTTACGGGCAACATTTGACGTTTGAACTGGGTAATTCTTTGGATGTCATTTGGACGTCATTTATATGGGCAACATTTGACGTTTGAGCTGGGTAATTTTTTGGACGTCATTTGAACGTAATTTTTACGGGCAACATTTGACGTTTGAACTGGGTAATTTTTTGGACGTCATTTGGACGTCATTTTTACGGGCAACATTTGACGTTTGAACTTGGTAATTCTTTGGACGTCATTTAGACGTCATTTTTATGGGCAACATTTGACGTTTGAACTGGGTAATTTTTTGGACGTCATTTTTACGGGCAACATTTGACGTTTGAACTGGGTAATTTTTTGGACGTCATTTGGACGTCATTTTTACGGGTAACATTTGACGTTTGAACTTGGTAATTCTTTAGACGTCATTTTTATGGGCAACATTTGACGTTTGAACTGGGTCATTTTTTGGACGTCATTTGGACGTCATTTTTACGGGCAACATTTGACGTTTGAACTTGGTAATTCTTTGGACGTCATTTGGAAGTCATTTTTACGGGCAACATTTGACGTTTGAACTTGGTAATTCTTTGGACGTCATTTGGACGCCATTTTTATGGGCAACATTTGACGTTTGAACTGGGTAATTCTTTGGACGTCATTTTTATGGCAACATTTGACGTTTGAACTGGGTCATTTTTTGGACGTCATTTGGACGTCATTTTTACGGGCAACATTTGACGTTTGAACTTGGTAATTCTTTGGACGTCATTTGGACGTCATTTTTACGGGCAACATTTGACGTTTGAACTTGGTAATTCTTTGGACGTCATTTGGACGTCATTTTTACGGGCAACATTTGACGTTTGAACTGGGTAAATCTTTGGACTTCATTTGGACGTCATTTTTATGGGCAACATTTGACGTTTGAACTGGGTAATTTTTTGGACGTCATTTTTACGGGCAACATTTGACGTTTGAACTTGGTAATTCTTTGGACGTCATTTGGACGCCATTTTTATGGGCAACATTTGACGTTTGAACTGGGTAATTCTTTGGACGTCATTTGGACGTCTATGACAGGCCTATGTCTATATTACATGATTAGGCCTATAAAAATGTGTTTATTTACAAATATCAGCATTATTGTACCAACATGATTAATACTTACGAATAGTCTTTATTATTTATACAATACTGTTTTTTCTGCTTTCTTGAATTTTAAACAAATTAATCTAAATGTACACTTAAAAATCTGTAATTAAATGTGTAGTTCGTTATATTTAAAGTATATGACCATACTAACAATTTAACATGAAAATATTCACACATATTCTCATAACGTTGAGTTCATGGTATGAATGCAATAAGTGTGCCTTATATACAACGTGTGGCTGAGTGGTTAGTGAGACTTGCTTGTAACCCAGAGATCGGTAGCGCGAATCCCACAGCCGGCAGGAAATGGCTGAAGTGTTTCGGTGTTGCAATGGATGGGTGTAGTGCAAAGACAATCCTCTATTTTCGCTTTTTCTTACACGGAGGTCCTACGGATGTCAACTTTTAGACGTGCAGAAGACGTTGATAAAAAGACGTTGCCTGGCGTTACAAAACAACCCCTTTTATGGACCAGATTCAGACATCCAATAATTACATGAAAAAGACGTCATTCCGACGTCACTTTGCGCAGTGGGACTGTCTGTGTGCTTTTTATTATACTGAAATGCTTTTACAGTAATTATGACTGTTGCCACTTAACAGTCAAGGGCCAGATTTACTAACAGCTTGCGCCAGCGCAAACACTTCTTTCGCCATTATAAAAAAACTGTCAGGATTTACTAAAAATATCGCTGGAAAGACATGGGCGCAGTTGTTTTTGCGACTGACCTTATTGCATATGAATTTGAAGTTTCCTTTTCAGATGCAAAATTTATGGGAGGAGAGTATTTTTATGCAGCACCCAATGTGACTAAGGTTTTGAGCTTATCAGTAAACTGATATTTGTGGCAATATTTAACGCATTATAAACCATGTCTTAAACCCTACGCTAATTTGTGCTGCTCTTGTGTTGGTCATTATGGAAATGAGATTTGTGCACCTGAGCGCACTTGAAAGAGATTGTCAAAGTCAGTGCATATCAAATGAATCTAATGTGATTTGTTTGCAGTTCGTATTGTAATAGACGAGGTGACTTTTCATAAAGTCAGAGACGATGATGAGACGGCCAATCTAATCTGGAACGACTCCTCCGTGCAGCACGAGAAAATAGCTGAGCTCAGGAACTACCAGGTACCGCCACTGAATTTAATTTTTCTGCTAATAATGATAACATCTGATGGAACTGATAATGCAATATGCTGCTGATGTTTGCCTTTATTTTCCCTGGTTTGCTTAAGACGGTGACCTTCAGCACAACTTATAGGAACTTTCCAAAAATCCAGACATTTGCAGATTGATCAGCAATATTCATCTACTTTGCCTAACCATCATGGTCTACAGTATATTATAAAACGGACAGTTCTGGTTCTTCATTCTAATTGGTTGAAACGCGTTCTAAGCCTTTTTCAAGAGTAATACCCGTAAGACAGCTCGGGACAATTTTTTTGACAATGTTCCCTTCTCCTTTATTAGGGCTATAAAGCACCCCTCATTAACTGAAATATGAAACTAATATTTTAATGTTATTTCCCTCTTATAAAGGAGATTTTAATGTTTTAAGCCAGGGGTCTTCAATCCTGCAGAGTAAAATTGGTATGTAGCCTACATGAAGATGGCCCACCAGAAGAAAAATAATGAGATTGGACGCAAAAAATTATTTTAACCTTTTGACAAGTTTACATAAGTAGATGTAACAAAGCAAAATCAAAGTCTTTTAAAAGACCCCCTGATGTTCAAATCCCATTGGTTACAAGGGAATTACTGTAGTAGAGCATTCAGTGCTCCCATAGGAAAAAATCTCTTCAATACATTTCAATTGGTTCTCATGGACAGCAAAGAGATGATAAGCAAATACTTTTGTCTCCTACTTGTCAGGTTAATCTAAATTAATGTTATTTGTCGTACAAAAGCTTTAAACAGACCACAATGTGCAATTTGCTAAAAAGTTTTCCTTTCAAAGTCGCTCTTAAATCCTTTTTAGTTTTGCACATTTAGTACAGAGATGACAGGAAAGTACAGGGTGGAGAGAGGAAAACAGGACTGGGAAAGGACACCAAGCTGTGAGATTTGAAGTAAATAGCGACCTAAATATCAGTCAATTAAAGCTATTGTACAGCTTTAAAATCTGAAAAATACATGAAAATCTGACTTTTTTAATGTTTAAGCGCTATAATTGGGTCCCGAGTGCTTGTATTCACTTAGAAATGTGAAAAAGATCAACCCAGTAACTTAGTTTTGGTAAACGATTTTCTGCAAGCATGTGAAAAAGTAGCTCATTGAAATGTGGCTCCATTTGTGATGTCATAAGGGGATCTTATTATAATAATACCGCCCCTTAATCTGCACTATCCAACCACGACACTGCCATTTAGTGCAGAGAGAAAGATAGAAAATAATTGACAGCACAATTGAATTTCAATTACAACAAACCACCATCATTGTGATCAGTGTTAGCATTTCATCAGCTCATTTGCATTTTAAAGGACACACCCAAAACAGTACATTTTTACTCGCACCTACAAAGTGGAAGTTTTAACATACCATAACAAATTATATGTGGGGTATTTTGAGCTAAAACTTCACATATGTACTCTGGTGACACCAAAGATTTTTTTTTGCATCTTAAAAATTTTTTTGTGACTTGGCATTAGAGTGTGTTTTAAAGCATAGTGTTGTTGAGAAAAATGTCTGAGGATAAGAAAATGATGGCAATTTTTTGGGGAGGGGGATGATACATTCTTTAATAATGTAATTCTTCACGAATAAAACGACTTGTGAGAATAAGGTTTGGCTATAAACGTAACACTTTTTTAGAAAGTATTGCACAAATCCATCTTCCAATTTCAAGCAAATGTCTTTTACACTCAATGTATGTGATGCCATTAAAGCTCCATATTAAACATTATTGTATTGTGTTTTGTTTAGTGTGGCTAAGAGCTTGTTTTCATAAAGCGGCTCTGTTCAGTACGTCTGTTGAGCATTCACTGTCACATATCACAGGATTACAGCCCCAAAGAAAAATACCCCAAACAATTGGCTTTGACGCTCCGCTTTATGAAACGTTTTCTATTATGCTTATTATGTTTTTCTTTGGTCAAACCTTACACACTTAAAACGCTTGTTGTTTGTAAATTTTCTCTCTTGCTTGTCTTTGATTGGCTCGGCAGCCGAGTTACAGGTCATACGAGTCAAATTAATGGCCCGTTCAGCCTCATTTGCTGAAAGAATACAGAAAAACAACCCCCCGCCTCCCTCTGCCTTCGTCTTTGCATTCAAAGCAATTCATTCATCTGTCAGTACATACAACTACACAAGCTCTGATGCAGAACCAATTACCTTGGCCCTTAGAGTCGAAATTGATCGTCTTTTTTAGTTTTAAATTAAAAACAATGTGGGAAACTAAATAGGGGTTAAGAAAGGTCTGACAACCACCTTTTGTTTTGAGTCTGTAATTGGACATAAATGTCAAAATATTATAGTCTCAGTTCAAGACTTTGGCTGTAATGTTGTGCTTTTTTCGCTCAGAGGTGAATAACCAAGTGCCCTCTAACAGTATGATTATTTTCCTCAGAGGATAAACCATTTCCCGGGAATGGGTGAGATCTGTCGGAAAGACTGTTTGGCGAGGAACATGGCCAAGTAAGTTTGCAAACATGATACAGTACCAGATGCATGACTGATCGCAGCTGCCCCCCAAGCCAGGGAATGTTGCCTGTACTCATTTTAATGTCCTGTTCTGTTTTTAAGAATGATTAAAAGTCAGCCTCAGGAATACAGCTTCATCCCCAAAACCTGGATCTTCCCAGCTGAGTGCACTCAGTTCCAAAACTACGTCAAGGAGTTGAAACGGAAACGAAAGCAGAAAACATTTATCGTAAAGCCTGCGAATGGAGCCATGGGTCATGGGTAGGTTCAGTAGAGCAAACGTTTTGATTTCTATATGACTGAGTGTTAAATCGGTGGATTAGTGTTTCACAATATCGAAGGGCAATTTTTTTTTTTAAATTGACGAAATGTATTCGCAAAACATCAAAATATTCTTCTTCTTCATTTAGTCTTTCCACCATTCAAGCATCTGGTTAATCCATACACAAGTTGATCCACAAAATTTAAACCACACACAGGTTGGGGAGGGGCAACTTTTTTGGAGCTTTATTGAGCCAATCACGTGACTAACCAATAAAAATGCTGATTGGCTGAAGAAGACACCACAAAATTCACCTTCACCAATGGCCATCATGAGCTGTAACATGAAGGGCCCTATCATACAGCACAATGCGCGATGCAAGTGTCTTTTGCTAGTTTCAACCCGGCGCAATTAGCATTTTCATGTTTAGCACCATGTTGTTTAAATAGCAAATGCATTTGCTCACAAATGCATGGGCGTTCTGGTCTAAAAACGAGGTGTGTTCAGGCGCATTGCTACGCCATAGACTAACTAAAACCTGATCTAAGTCTAAAGTCATTGACGCAATATTGTTTTTGTTATTTAATGAGCACATTAGTAATATGTGCCTATAAACAGGACAACAATGCACGTTTGCTTATCACACACATGGATGCGCAGCAGCACACAAACGTTGACATGACGCCAGCGCTATTGACTTATAAAGGGGATGAAAGCTAAGACTCTCTTTGGTTTATTGCATGTTACGTCCAAAACACACCCATTACTCAGTAGGAGAATGGGAAAACCCCTTTTAGTTTAACCCCTTCTGTAATGTCATCTGGAAGTACAAACCTTACATTTGAAAGGTTTGTCAGTGGAGAGATGCTTTTGGCCCCAAATTGTCTGTTTATTCATCTTCTGGCAGAAGTTACCTGGATCATACTAACCAGCCAGCAGGGCCGACCCGTGGCATAAGCGAACTAAGCGGCTGCTTGGGGCCCCCCGTGGCCAACTATAGGCGCTTGGCTGCTTTTTTCAGTACACTAAAAGTGCTTTGATTGCTATGATACTTCTGATTTGTTGTCGTTGAACGATGCGCTGGTTGGTTGTTGTAATATTTGTCCCTCCTCCACTGTGATTGGACGGACGAGTGAGAAGTGACATTGATGAGCACAAAGTATAAAAATTTTCAACTATCGGTGCTCAGGGTTGAACTCGGAAAAACCCCACCAGCTGCTGGCGTTTTTGAAAAGAGCGGCGCTTACATTGGAAACAATTGAAAACATATGCCGGCCGCTGGCGTAAATGCCATGGTGTGCACTGTGCACGCCCCCTTAAAGTGCATGGTCCCAACCCCAGTCCTTATAATCACTTTAATATTACTCATAACCCAAGCCGTATTCAAACATACACTGAAGCTACGGTAAATGTATAACACAGTGGATGTGTTCATGGCTTTTTATTATCCTGTAGGTACTGTACTGTATAAACGTACCTATGTTTATACGCTATAGAAAGCCGGTACTTATTAAAATGAGAAGTCATCAAAAGATTGAGTTATTGTGGCACATTTGAGTAGCGAAAGAAGATCGTCTGTATGGCAGAGCCGAGATTGGAGATTAAATTTGAAAAGCGTAGCGTGACGCAGGAAATTAAGTTATATCTTCCTACGTAATTTATTTTTCAGGCCCAAAACTAAATGAATATTGTTTGTGTCTAAGCAGAGCCTTGTTAAAAAGTGTGGAGGCCTCAAAGACGAGATTCCCAGCACTGCCAAATTAAACAGTCGGCCAAAGTGGGTTTTGATTACCTGCCATAAGCCCTCATCAATCATGTCACGCAATTCAAACAACCCCATTATCCCGTACAACATAACGCAACGCAACACAAGCTACCGGATGCTAAACATACACCTAAGCCAAGCGTGGGAGCAGAGACTGCCGTCATTACCGACGAGATAAGAAAGGGTGACTAGAGACCCTGCGCTTGACTAAGACCCAAATTCAAATAGCAATTAATATTTAATTTTTAATTATAGAATAACTTATAAAACAAAACAGCTTTTAATGATAAGCGGTGATAAATGTGGCATTTCTTATTGAAAACAGAATGCAGTTGAAGTGCAATAAATTCTGCAGAACCCTTAGGAGTCACTTATTACACCAGCCGAAATGAGAGCCATTCACAGTAAATCATTTTTAACCATTTTAATTGGGAAAACTGAATGACTTGACTTTACGCTGGTCTTTATTTGGTTCTTGGTTTTGTTCATTATTTTGCAATTTTGCTCTTGTTTTAAACAAAATCAGAGGCCATAAAAAAATATTTCCTGTGTTTTCTACAACTATGGGCACTCTTATTAATTACTGTTACTTTTATAAATATCACTCGCATAAGCTAAATATTTTTGTGTCAGTTCCAGTCGCAATATTGTGAAAATGTGCAAAACCTGTGAAAATATTTTTTGTTTATTTAGCTATGAAATAAACCTCAGTAAGACAAAGGAGTCTAACATTTTAATCCAGTAATTTTTATTATTAAATTTTTTTGCTTCAGAATATTTTACATTTTAAGTTGGGTTATTTGTTTGTTTATTTATCTGCTAACAATGTTTACGTTAGTATATACAAATATATTAGCATGTGCCCTTAACGTGCAGGGTCATTGCACCTGATGGAATTTGTATATTAGCGGGCTTGCACACCAAAGCGTTTATGCCGACATGTTTCC
The DNA here is from genome assembly GCF_027580225.2 of Misgurnus anguillicaudatus. Classification (NCBI taxonomy): domain Eukaryota; kingdom Metazoa; phylum Chordata; class Actinopteri; order Cypriniformes; family Cobitidae; genus Misgurnus; species Misgurnus anguillicaudatus. The sequence goes on from NC_073350.2 coordinate 8,072,812, forward strand.
AATTGTTTCCAATGGCAGCACGGTGCTTTTTTAAAAAAGCCAGCAGCTCGGGTTTTTTTCCTACACTGAGTGTAGAGAGTTGAAAAATATTCAACTTTGGGTGAAAAGCTCAGCTCGTCAATGTCACTCTCACTCGGCCGTCCAATTACAGTGGAGGAGGGGCGGGATAGACATCACAACAACCAACCGGCACATCGTTCAGCGACTAATAAACAAAGCAGAAGTATCATAGCAATTTTAGCAGCGTTTAATAGCTTTGGTGTCCACACCCCCTTAGATTATATGAAGAGTTTGGATCCATTTTGACTAATTTCAGTTAAAACGTGTTTTCTATACCAAGAAAGTGACCAGATGAAAACCATTATTTTCTGTTACAAACTTTCACATATCATCTTGAGTTTTAATAACATTAAAAATGTTGATGATGTAATACTGATTTTGGTGGTAACTCATTTTTTTTTTAATTGCATTTATCGCGTTTTGGAACCAAACTCTTCATATGTATTTGTATGTAATTTGTATGTAATCATACATCTTGAAAAGTGAGGCTAGCTGCAGTACAAGTCATAAACCCGCCCTTTCCATGCAAACAAAGGGGACCCGGCTCTAAATAAAAAAATTACACTTCCAATAAAATTTTCCGAAAGATGGTTTTGGTCTTTTTAGGTAGTTGTTATTATGTTGATTTATGTTCAATTGTTCATTTTTGTGATAAGTTTCATTTTAGCTAGTAATTTGATGTTATAGAAACAGGGCGTGTCTTTATGATTAACATTTGTGATTGACAGTTTCTCTGAGTGGACTCTTGGAGCTTTGAGGGAATATTGAAAATAGACTAACTATTCATTTTTGATTTCTGTGTTATTTCAAACCAACAAAATGAGTTGTATATAACTGTAACATCAAACGAGACGTTCAAGGGGCGTGTTTGAATTGGGCGCACAAGCGTTTATGCAGATGTTTAATATCGCGGCTCCTCCTCTGGCTCCACGGACGACTCCTTCTGCGCATGTCCTGACTCCAAACTGACATTTTTACATAACACAGCAGCGCCCATGGTCGGACAGTTTTGCCTTCAATTCATTACAATGGAAGGAAACGACGCCGCGTCGTCCTTCTTTTTTTACAGCTTATGGTGCAAAGTAAAGTGTTAATTCTGCCTGTAGGCAAAATTGTGCACAAAACAGTCCAACTGGATGATGTCAAGCTGCATTTGTAGTTCTAATACAAAATTAAAGCATTAAAAATCACACCATAGAGGTGCAGGTAGTAGGGTTGTGCCGATAGACGATACTATTGACGATACTCAGACATATGCACGATAGTGGTCCTTTATGAAAATTGTTGGCATGTTTGTCCATTTATAGTTTTAAATTATTATTATGCTATCATCAAAGTTTCTGAACTTGTAATGCGCACGACTCGAACTCTTCTTCGCACCTGAGCTTGTAATACGCGCATCAATGACGCCCATTAATGGCATCAGGTTTAAGAAGGTTGCGGTGCGACAGTGTTGCCAGCTGCCCTTAGAGTAAATCAGCTTCTTTTGGTCCACCAATCCTGTGGCTTTTTATAAAAAATAAACAAATAAATAACTATTGGCCCACCCCTGGATGCCATTGGCAATCTCACAGGCAGATGGTAGGACGATCTTACTATGGGGTATCACGCAACACTAGGTCAAAGATAGCAAATGCATTAAAAAAATGATAGGAAATGACAGCACATTCATTTGCACATACTCGCAAAATAATAACAAAAGTAGAGGGGCAAAAGGATTGATGCAAGCATTATAGTTCGTTAAAACTAGAAAAAAAATAATACAATACATATTATAGATGGAAATAACAAGGATAGATCCTTCTGAACTGAAAAAAGTTTTTTCCATCTATAATTATGTATGGTGTTATGCATTTTATAGCCATTTCTCCTGTAAAATATCTATACCCACTTTTGGAAACTTTAAGTAAACAAAAAATCAAATGTCATCAGGGCCAAAAGTGCAAATATTTGAAAAACAGCCAACCACACGATTGCTAAAAGCATTCAGCTGTGTTTCGGTTAGCGCCGACCCTCCACGTCTAATTGCACCAAGAACAAACCGACAAATTCAATTGCAATATTTATCAGCTGACACGGCTAACAAATGAGCTGTGATGACCGTGCCCTCTTTCGGCAGCTCAGGGGTCTTTGGAAAGTTGGCGTCTCAGGTAAACGTTGAGGCCACATGCAAAGAGGAGGAAGAGAAACATGTAACTAATTAAGTCAATGCAGACCTAAGGCCGTATATTTTACTCTCCAAACAGGTTTTTCTAAGGCCCCTTTGTTTGTAAAACATCCAAACTTCACTTTTTCACATGTTTGGCATTTGCTGGCATGTCGTCGTCGTCTCTATGCTATAACAGCAAAGTGCCGGTGACCTGCTCAAGCTCAAAATGAAAGGAAATAAATGGTGGCAGGACTTGAAACAGACCAAGACGTCTGGTCCTATTAACCTGGCCCTAGTCAGGCTCTGGGAACCAGTGATATAGACAGCACTGTAATAAAGCCGCTGTTATGCTTCAAAGCCTTGCACAGTAACACATTCTAAAATATATGTATGCAGCACAGTTTTGATTGGCTCACTAACAAAACCTTATGAATTTCTGTCCTAGGATATCTCTGATTCGGAACTACGAGAAGCTTCCGATGCAGGATCACTTCATTGTGCAGGAATATTTAGACAAGCCCTTTCTCATGGAGGGCTACAAGTTTGACTTGAGATTCTACATTCTCGTCACTTCCTGTGACCCTCTGCGTGTCTTCCTTTACAATGACGGCCTGGTACGGATGGGTACGGAGAAGTATCACACGCCCAATGAGTCGAACCTGGTGAGTCAGATGAGCTGGGATCAATTCAGGCTGATTTGTGTGTGAAACCATTCTTACCTAACTGTCTACACTGCAAAAAAATGACTTTCATACTTAGTATTTTTGTCTTGTTTTTAGATAAAAATATACAATTTAAAGGTGCAGTGTGTAGATTTTAGCGGCATCTAGCAGTGAGATTGTGAATTGCAACCAACAGCTCAGTCCACAGTTCATCGAAACGCATAGAGAAGCTACGGTAAACTCCACAGGACAAACATGTTGTCGTCTAAGACAAAATACAGTAGTGTCAAAATGCGCCCTGTATAGCCGTTTATGCCTTAAGGGTTACTGTAGAAACATGGCGGCACAAAATGGCGACTTCCATATAGGGGGACCCGAGGTGTATGGAGATAAAAACTGATCATTCTTAAGGAAAAAACACATAACAGTTCATTATGTAAGGTCTTTAGACACCACTGATAATATAGATATGTATATAATATTGCATTTCTGTTATTAGATCCTTCTAAAAGTAACACTGCGCCAGCGTTTTTTTTAAAAGTTGCCAGCCAGCGCTAGTATTTTTTATGAATTTCACAAAAGTTTAATGCTTTTCAGAAAATGTTCTTCTTAAAATATATAAACATGCAATATATCAAATGAAAGAACAGACCCTAAAAGTTTCATCCTAGCTTCATTAGTTCTCTTTTTATCACCTCTCAAATATGGGTAGGTTTCTTCAAAAACACACAAAAACTTGAGCAAAAAATTTGTGAAGGACTTTTGTTAGAGATCAGATTCAGAGCGATGATCAAAACGTACACGGACATGCAGCTGCTTGCCCTAGGGCGATACTTCTGGGTTTTAAGTTGCGGAAGTGGTGGATAATAGCGGTATTGCGGAAAGGTGGATAATACTCGTCATTGGCAGGGACGCGTTTTCTCATAGAGGCTGTTTACACTTGGCACAAACATGTGCCCTCGTCGATCGGATCACAAGTGGACGACGTTAATGCCAGGTGTAAACGGTGTTCAAAACGTTTTGAGCTCGTCCACTTTCGACCACTTTCAACCACATTCAGAGGTGGTCGAAACCACTTTCGATCGGATCGCTTTGGAGTTGCGGAACGCACATGTGGTTGAATGCGTTCGAACAGCATCACGCGACCGCCTTCTCTCCGCCCATTTATCTAATCTGAGGTAATAAACACAAGTTTTACGTCTTTTTTGACTTCTGGCGTGAACATTCAGTGAACAGCGCTATTTTTAGCCTTTCATTGATAAAACTAAGCGGCTGATCTCCGTAGTTTCGTTTTGAAAGCGTGTGAAAGTTGCGCGATCCTATTTCATCAATTGCGCTGAAAATTCAAAGAAAGCTCTTACATACTCATGTACAAAACACTGTGCAGCATGTTTAGTTGCTAAACAAGCAGTGCACTCCGACATAATATTTAGTTTGCGTCCATATAAACTCATAATTACTCCCGCTCGTCTTTGAATGACAGCAGAGAGACTCGCCCACCGTCTAACAGACCACCCCCTCACAGTATTCAGGACAGAAGCGGTCGAAAGTGGACAAAAGAGATCGATTTAAATACCAGGTGTAAACGTGATGTGTCTCTCTCGTCCACTTGTGAACCGATCAATGAAAACACGTCTTAATACCAAGTGTAAACAGCCCCTTAATTGACGAGATAACTCGTCAATAGCAGAGAAATAGTTAAGCGCAAATTCACTTCAATCGAATATTTGTCTAAAAACACCACTCATTCTTAGGTCATTTTGCTCATAAAAAATGCATCTTAATTTAAAGGGACACCCTAGAGGTAAACATTTGATTTTTACCGTTTTGGAATCCATTCAGCTGATCTCTGGGTCTGTTGGTACCAATTGTAGCATAGCTTAGCATAATCCATTGACTCTGATTAGACCTTTACCATCGCGCTCAAAAATAACCAAAGAGTTTCTATATATTTCTTATTTAAAACTTGACTCTTCTGTATTTACATCGTGTACTAAGACCGATATAAATGATGTTACGTAGCGCACGAAAATAATCCCCTTGGTAACTTTCAATAGCAGGGATTATTTACCGGAACTGCGTAATATCACTATACCTGCTGCAGCCATATTACGGCAGCAAAGTCCCTAATTATTACGCCGCAATGAGAGGGGAGCTAGGGGACTCTAGGGTAGCTAGAAAGTTAGCCTATTTTCAAAAAAAGTGGAGTGTCCCTTTAAGATTATTTTTTTTAGATATTTGTACGGAAAACAGGACAAAATAACTAAGAAATTCATTTCTTGCAGTGTATAGCTTACTTGGTAGAGCATTGAATTAGCAACGTAAAATCATGGGTTCGACCCAAAGTCGCATATAAATGTGTTTGTCAAACTCATATAAATGTAATGTAATGTGTATTGTTCACAAAAACATTTTTGAATAAATTGCTAAATGAAAAATGTAAACTTAGTTCTACTTGTGCCTAAAGAATGACACCCATTACGGCATAGTGCTATAACACTTTGCCTTTTTACGATATTTAAAGTGGACAAAAATTTATTTTTTATGTATTTTACACATTTTGTTCAAAAAAGACTTTTGGGTTTGTTTGTTTGTATCTGTAACACTTTACAATAAGGTTGTATTTGTTAACATTAGTAAATGCTTTAGCATAAACCAAGAAACAACAATACTTCTACAGCATTTATTAATTTTAGTTCATGTTATTTTCAGCATTTACTAATATATTATTACATTGAAAAACTGTAACTGTTAACATTTAGTATGCACCGTGAACATGAACAACTATATTGCCATTAACTACCATTAAAAATAAATAAATAAATAAAATTTAGGGCTGCACGATTTGGGTAATTTTTCCCATTGCGGTTATTGATGCTAATATTGCGATGTGCGGTTTAGTGATAATGCTAAAATGTGTATTTGTAAAACTAGAAATGTTTTCGTATTGCCACGTGATGTAGCAACTGCTCAGTGTCAGTAATCCTAAATCCAAAATACTGCCATACAACAGACGTAGAGGTTTTTTTTATCTATCAGATCACTGTATACCTCCTCTGCATCCATCTTTGCTCTGGTATTTCCGTGTTGCGCACACACAAGTGACGACACACGCCACACACGTGCATGCCACACGTGCACTGCCTTTTTTGTTCGTTTTTCTTTTTTTTTAAACAGCAAGGAAAATCATCAAAGTGTTATCAGAAAGTTTGTGTTAACAAGTCCACACATTTATTTATTTAATATAATTGCAACATTTTGCTGTCATATAATCGCACAGGCTGACATCGCGATTGCGATGCGATTAATTGTGCAGCACTAATAAAATTAAAATTAATAAAAGGCTGAAAAACTATATTGCTTATTATTAGTTCATGTTAGCTAATGTATTTACAAATATTAACAAATACAACCTTATTGTGTTACCTTTAGTGTTACCTTTGCATCAAATAAAATATTGCAACTTACTGTTTCACCGTCTAAATATGATGATTGTGTTGTTTTTCTTTCAGAGCCAGCTCTACATGCACTTGACCAACTACTCGGTCAACAAACACAACGAAAACTTTGAGCGGGACGAAACGGTGGACAAAGGCAGTAAGAGGTCCATCGGCTGGTTCACCGAATTCCTCCGAACCAACGATTATGACGTGGCCAAATTCTGGGGAGACGTATCGGTGAGTTGAATCATTGCCTTTCCTTTCGTAAGACTCACTGACTTCAGTTTAACCAATTTTATTATATTTTCTCTTTGGAAGCGAACGTTTTTTTTTGTCAGTGTGACACCTATGCCCTTATCTTTCTCCTTTTTCTGTTTGCGGTACCTCTTTATTCTCGCTGCCAACCACCCACTCCTGACTTTTCATCTTTGTAAATTGAGAGTTCATCCGCTCTCCTCATGTCTGTGTTTGCTGACGTTTTTGCCAAATGCGTGCACAAGAGTCGCAATTTACCCAGCATGCCTTTCCTTGTAATCCAGTCGCCCCTTTATTGGCTTACAGGTGTTGATATTACACTTTCCTTATTACCCAAGTCGTTTCTCTGATATTAAAGCAGGTCACATCTCCTGATAACGTATTATAAATTCTTATTCAAGTGTCGGATCAGGCGCACATATACCTTCTGTTCTCGCCGGAGGCCGCGTGCTGGGTTCTTCTAACCTCTTTCTCCTTAACTGTACATTAGGGGACTGCCGGTTATCTGCCTATTATACTTCATCACTGTCTCTGTTTAATCATGCACGGAGACCGGCGGCCTGCCAGAGCCGTGATAAGAGTACGGCAGCTAATATAGTCCGTCTGTTCCTGTCGACCTGTGATGGGTTCCTGACTTTTCGTGGCAGACTGTCAGTCTTTGACCTATCATGTCTCTTTAGGGAGTTGGGATGTTAATGAGTCCTTCATATGGGCTGTTTGCATGTTAACACCCTAGCGGGATGTTTAGCAGTTCACTCAATGAAGCATTCGGGCGACATTATTCTTGTTAACAAAATTGCAGGCAAAAATGTTTGACAAGAAAATGATGGTCTTTATGAGGTGGTGTATACACAACATACATGCATAGATAATAAAGCAAATGTACATGTGATCCTGAACTAAAGATACATTAGAATATATAACTCACAATGGGAATGTGGCATTGCCATAATAACATAATATTAAACATGTGATGCAAAAAATTTAACTAATTCACAGAAAACCTAGTAACTTCAAAAGAGTAAAGTATTTAATGTTACAGGATCTTAGAAAATTGTATGTATTTTAGCCATTTTAGGGTAAAATGGACTAAACTTCCAATGACTTTGACATAACAAAAATACTGAACATTTTGTTCAAAAGACCAAAGAATACCCAAACCACAAAATGTGTTTCTTATGTACTTTTCCTACAGTATATAACCAAAATGTGTTTATTTGTTTGCAGGAACTGGTGGTAAAGACCCTGATAGTGGCCGAGCCACATGTGCTCCACGCCTACCGCATGTGCCGCCCCGGCCAGCCACCAGGGAGCGCCAGTGTCTGCTTTGAGTTGCTGGGTTTTGACATCATCCTTGACCGCAAGCTGAAACCGTGGCTGCTGGAGGTCTGTTCTACTCAATCAACCTTTCAAAAACACATTTCATCTCATTACTCAAGTTAAACTATGAAAACAAGGTCCATCTTAAATGGCTGATTCTGGATGGGATGTCAGCTCTGTTACAAAACCTAGTGAGGCTTGCTCAGACATAGACAACTACTTTCTAAGGCTCATAAGCAGGTCAGAACGTAATGCATTTTAGCATGGTTGAGTTAAACTTACAACATCACACAAATAGTGCATTGATGTGAGCATGTTGCTATGCTAATGATGCAACACATTTGCTTTTTAAGCATAAAATACATGAGTTGTTTAGTGGAAACTTTACTTGTTGCACAATGTCATTTTTTGGTGAATGGAAAACATTCAACTTGGTTTCGTTAAAGATGTCTTGTGATTTGAGTTTCACCATAACGTTTCTTTTAAAGCAGCTAATCAAGAGCGCCTCCCTGAAAGCTGATCTAAATAGGCAGTTGTTTGTGTGTCTGAAACCGCTTGGTTCTTGAGAAACTGGGATTTGGCTTTTCTTTTGTTCTGTTTCTCATTTTCATTTGCTTCTGCGGTGCTGTTTTGCAGTTTTGGATGACAGTCATCTAAACATTTTCCAGTGGTTCCCAAAGTCGTTCCTTTAACTTGACAAACATAAAAGTGTGTTTTTCATGGTCATTACTTAATTGAAAACATCTCTTATGGAAACCACAATTGTTGGTAAATGATACAGAAATTAAACTAGGACTCAATATTGAAGATTTTTTTCCAAGTGAGCCGGTCGGGGCCTGTTTTGTTACTATTCATGGAAACTTCTTTACGTTAACTGAAATAAAAACAATATCATTTAAAATGATCTAAACTAAACTAAAATAATTTTTTTTAAACGAACATGAAAATTTCATTGACCGCAGTGTATATTTTTTATTAAATGTAAAACATAAATAATTTTGGTGCATATTTTTTAAATCCTCGAAGAAGAGGTCCTTCCATTCAGAATTTAGAATCGGACCTGGTTGTTTTATTGAGTTCATAGGTCAGTCAGGCCATTCCTACACTCTTAGCTCTTTCCCCGCCAGCATTTAAAAAAAAAGTTGCCAGCCAGCACCAGAATTTTTTATGGTTTTCACAAAAGTTTAATGCCTTCCAGAAAATGTTCTTTTTTTAAATATATAAACACACAATATATCAAATGAAAAAACAGAACCTTCGCTTTAAAAAAAGCGTTTCATCCTACCTTCATTTGTTCTCTTTTATCACCTCTTAAATATACGTAGGTTTTTAAAAAATACCACATTTTGTGTAAAAAAGCTGAGATAATTGCTTTTTTTAAATGCTTTAATAGCGATTTAGAGTGATAATCAAAACATATACAGATTTTTTACAGTTTGGCCTTATGCTGCGTTCACACCAGCCGCGGTAGAGGCGTCAAGCGCAAGTGAGGCATTTAGCGCGGTAGATGCGAATCCGCCTAATTCGTGTGTCTAGTTTTCCCGAATTACGTAAATTGAGCATTGCCGTGGGAAACACGCAAGTTGAAAAATCTGAACTTTGGCAGAAAATCGCGCCGCGTTAACCAATCAGGAGCTTGCGCTAGTAGTGACATGATTACAAGAAGCGAGCCTAGTCACAGAAGCCCTTCTCATTACGCAAATATCCGTGTGAATGTCTCTAATGACTAGAATTTAACGTGCGACTTTCACGTGAGAATGAAGCGAATAAAATCAAAATGTTGAAGTGTCCAGCTACGAGCGCGTTTTTGCCGCCTCTGCTGCATTGGGTGTGAATCCAGCATTAGTGGATGCTTCCGGGTTTTATAAGTTGTGTAAGAGAGCTAACCTAGTGGATAATAGCAGAAATATGGATTGCCGTAAAAACTTGTCAATTGCAGGGAAATAGTTAAGCATTCGTGCAGTCTTTTTTTAAATTATTCAATTCAATTTTATTTATATAGCGCTTTGTTTAATTGTTCCAAAGCACGGAACACAGAAAAATAAGAGAACAACAAAAGTTGCAAAGTACAGCGGCTAAGATTAAACCCTACTAGTGAGCGGAGTAATAATGTAACCTATAGATAAAAGTTCCAATAAAAGTTAAGCTAATGTCAGCTGACTCCCAAGAAAAAAAAACCTGGAGAGAGAGCCAGACTTAGCTGATACTATAGCAGATATACTATATATTAAAGGTCACGTTCTTCCTGATACCATTTTTTAAACCCTTTGGACTACAGCTCTCTATTTCCTGCTTTAATGACGTCAGTAAAACAGTTCATTGACTAAACTCCGCCCACATGAATACGTCAGTCACCAGCTTTGGCTCAAACGGCTCTGCTAAGCTAAGCTGCTATCGAATCACAGCACACTAAACAAACTACACAATCAGAACTTGTTACGTATTTCTAAAGCAGGGACTTCACATAACAAGGAAGACATCAGCCTGTTTTGAGGACAGTAAAAACAGCGGTATATAGATAAGTAAATTGTGTGAAAAAAACCGCTTTTTTACACGTGAAACATGAACACATGTTATATTGCCCACTATAAACACAATCAAAGCTTCAAAATCACAGACAGAACGGGAGCTTTAAATACTATTACATTTTTATGGGAATTAAACAATTTACAAATTTAAATTAAAAGTTACAAGAAGAGGTTGGTTGTCGCTGGGCAGACTTAGGCGATCCAGAAAAAAAATTATGTAAGGAATAATTGACGACCGGCCGTTGAATTATAAGAAAATAATGCACAACCAAGCTGGTAATGCGGCACGACGCGAAGCTGAGCATTCTTTTCAAATAATTCAAAGGACCAAAGTCAATTATTCCTCTTATACCACTGTTACCACAATCATTGCTCTGGTGCCTATTTTTAAGACATTTGACAAGTTAGGTGTTTGGTTTACAGAAAAATAATCGACACCCATAGAACATTTCTCAACCAATTAGAAAAAAAAAAACATTCAACAGGCATGTGGAATAAATATTAATATTTTACAGCTGTGATACCATAGAGGAACCCCTTTTTGGTTCTCAGAGAACCTTTCAGACAAAAAGGACCATTTCTTGCTTATCTTTTATAATCTGCAGACCATTTTTCAACTACAAAAAAGGTTTTGTGCAACAGAAAGGTGCGGTGGATGTTAACTGTTCTTCATGGAACTAAACGGCCCGACAAAGAACATTTTAAGGAAAATATTTATTTTTAAGAGTATAGGTTGTGTGCTCACCAAAGCAATTTTGGCTACAGTCATACTGGAAATGTAGAATTTAAGCCTCTCTGAACTGAATACCCTTTTTAAAACATTCTTTAGGCTTAAATATGTCAAATTTATAGTTGTTTTTGGCTCACAGATTACGGCCACCTTGTGAATTTTAAGGTTCCTGTACGACAGCATATATAAAGACGTAAATCACAACACATGGGCTAAGTGCGCCTACACCACTCGCCCGAGTAAAAACAGACATTCTCCTCACTGTCATCTGACAGACAAGCTGCAGAAATGTAGGTCACAACCGAGGGTTAAGATGGTTTGGATGCAGTCGTTTGTACGTGAGGACTCTGAGTAAAGTCCCGTTTGCCCTTCCACAAATCTCCATGTCAGGTTTTCCAGATCACCAGCACGTCTGTGCAGCAGTTAAAGCATGACCTAAATCTTTTAACCCAAACTTCTGGCTGCCGCTTCCCACTTACCATCTGATTCTGGGATGTAAAATACTCCGGGATGATTATTTTTCTTGCTGCTTGGTTAAATCCCCAGAATATTTTTTTTAAAACCTCAAGATGTAATTTTATTTCGGGCTTTTTGCCACTTTTATTTGTACAGACAATAGAGAGGAGATAATGTTGGGAATGGGATAATGTTGCAAGCCAGATTCGAACCTGCATATGGCAAAATTTTTGTATATGTTTATTTATTGTTTCAAACCAAGGCACTATGGTGTTTGACGTCGGGTTTCATGACCGTCTGATATCGAGTGACGGCAGTTCTGGGCTGTATGTACGTCTCTCTGCAGGTTTAGGAGGAGAACACAAACTGTGGCGGTAGACGCAGTCGTTCGGCTTCGGTGATAATGATCCCTCGGTGCTACTAGCAGCCCGCCACAAGCTCCCATCAATTAACATAGCACAAGCTCCTCGCTGAGGGGGAAAAAAGCTGTTTCTTTTTCACGCTACATTTACGAAGCGAACATTTATTTCCGATTTCAAGTGATTAGTCAAGACACATATCTACACTGCAGCGTTTGACAGAGAGGCAGGAGGTGTGAGTTTCGGCTGTCTGTTCTCTCATGAAAGTTTCAGAGCCGACTGTTCTGCTCTTTAGTGGATAAATATTAAAAATCACCCGGTATTTCTTCCACTTTATCCTCTGCTTCATTTCTATTTTGATATCTTTTGTTACCCTATTTGTAAAATCCAAGTCTAAAGTCTCATAATCTAAAGCATCAAAGTTTGATTCCAATCGTTGATTTCACAAATTCAATTTCATTCACAAATTTTTCTTCGTTTCATGTTAAAAGATTTTACGAAAAGCACTGGCCTTTCCAATATTGAGGGCCACTTTAAATGTTTCAATGTTCAATGTTTCAAAAAGTCAATGTTTTTTTTTTATATTATATTATATTTTATATTTTTTAATTTAGCACTGATATGTAAAAATCTATGTAAGACCTAAAACACAACATTTAAATTGACTCTAAAATTCAAACACACAGCAAAAACACATCAGCTATATAAACATTCACAAACAAACACATTTAAACACACGCAGCAAAAATGACTCATTACATGTTGTTAAAACAATGCCTGATACACACATCATTAAAATGACTAACGCACACACTTGAACCCTGCTGAATGCTTAAAGAAATCATTTAGCCTAAACAAACACGCGCTCAAATGTGCAATATTGAAACGGCAACATGCTGGCTAAATGAACACTTAACGCACACATTTGAATACACAAAAGCCCACTGTTAAAACGCGCTTAAACGTGCATTGCTATAAAAACACACAGGCACGCACTCAGATGCTCATTATTGAAACACCAACACATTAACACGCACATTTAAAAACACACTTTGGCTAAATAAACACTTAACGCATGCAGTCGAACACACACACACACACACACAGACACACACACACAGACACACACACACACACACACACACACACACAGGGCTATAGCAGCACTTTAGTTCTGGTCGGACAGCTAATGTTCTGGTGCTTTTGTTCTGATCTTATCTCTTCTGTGGGTTTTTATTTCCCTTCCATTGGCATTCAAAACATTCGAGCCATTGATACAGGCAGGGACACAAACATGGAAATCGGAGAAACCTCACTTTCTTTAGCTCGCCTCACTTCTCCCGCCGTACGCGTAGAGGCACCATTGTCCACGTCTTCACCGGAGAGCATCATTAACATGTTCATCTGGGTGCTGCTGGGAAGATTTGGACACTATACAGGGTCAGAATTTTTATTGAGATAAACAAAGTCACTGTTTGTTTTTATATCTGTCTATATGACAAGTCATTGGAAAGAAGGTGTTTGGTGACATTAGGCTTCAAAGAAAGTTTAGAGCAAATGTTGACATCGTAAACTACAGCACTGCACAAGAGAGTACAGAAACTTTTCCCACACTTCAAGCACTGTTCTTTACACTCTCAGATTCTAATTGATTTAAAAATCGACCCTTTACGACTGGTTTTTACACAAAATGGTGTAAATGTACAGTAAAACGCTGTAATGAAGTGAAGCTGGTTATATTCTAAATCTGTTTTTACACAGATGGACCAGAAGTAATCTGAACCAATGTCTCGTGGGTTTAAGCTCATTGCCAGGACTGCGCCTGCAATAAGGGCAACTTAAGAAAAAAACAAATTGACTTTATTTTGCGTTTAGCTCTAATGGAGGTTTTGTCCTTGACACTGTTGGTTTGGGAAGCAGCGAGCATCCAGAGACAAGAAGTACTGTAGTTGTCACGTGTGTGTCAAGCACAGGTTAAGCAGAGCTTTAAGAGCTCATCTGCTCATCTATTCACTTGCTTCATTTTCTATCCGTCTGTCTTTCTTTAATTCACAATTTTTAGGAAACGTCTTTTCTTTTAGCAGCTGTCCATCATTTTACTGCCAGGCCTGAGTTTTGAGATGAAATGTGCAGCTATATGGATGTTAGACAACTACAAGTCATATAGGCTCAAAAAGTGTGAGCGCTTTCTGGCGCAATTTAAAATTGGATTTGTTTGTTTTGAGCACGATGACCAGCTCGAAACAGAACATTTTGTTGATCCAAATTGGAGTTTGGATCGGGACTACCTGTTTGCTTGGCCAATGACAACAAGGGGTTTGAAAACAGCGATTGTTAATAGTTACACTTTACATCAGTGTTTCTCAAACTTTTTCAGCCCAAGGACCACTTTATCTTCCAATTTTGTTCTGAGGACCACCTAACAGAATCTCACTTTAACACTCCCCCAAAAAACAACAAAATAGGAAGGATAAGCTAAGTTTAAGTTTAATATGCAACTTTCAAGTCAAAAACTAATTTTTTAAACTCAAATGCAATGCTATGTTATTATATGAATTTTATTTCATTTGAACAAGTAAATGTGAAATGAGTTACAGCTTAATATGAACAACAAACTGCACATGTGAAAAAAATGCAATTAAACATACTATAACAGCCTAGGTCCAACTTAATGTCATTACAAAGAGCCATTAGTTTAAAACTGAGGTGGTGGGTATATGAAGTCTATGGTTGTAACTATTGTAACAATATAATACTGAAAAAAATGTTCCCCTTAATGTCCAAAATCACTGAAATTACAGGGATTTTACACATGAAACAAAAAATAGTACATTACAAAACTAATAGATCTGTGGATTTTAGCTGCTTTCAGTTGACGCTTGATCTTTTCTTTTGACTCCTCTTTGGTTTAGCCAACCGATAAATTTTTACGTTATTAAAACAGAATGGCAAGAACTGATATCACAGTTTCGCAAGTGCATTAAAAATCTACTTAAATAAGTGACGATTGTATAAACACTTGCCTAGTTAAGGTCATCTTTTGGCGGACCACTGGGGGGGTTTGGTGGACCACTAGTGGTCCGCGGACCACACTTTGAGAATTACTGCTTTACATTTATTAAAGAGCAACTATTGTCCGAGTCACGATGTTACATTTCCTGTGTAAGAGTGTATTAGTACACATTAACAATATGAGGAGGTAAATACCCCAAAATAAACAATGATGCAAGTTATCGTCTCCAACGTAAATCTCTTTTCTTGGACTGGAACAAACGCACGTATTGTAGGCAACAGTTTACTTCCTGGGTCAGATGACGTGAACATTATCACAGACTCACAGCCTGTAAGTTAACTTCTGTTAGCATTGCATTGTAAGCGAATCTTTCAAATATGGTAAAGAGTGTCACATTTCTGGATGACGTCCAATCAGGCCAATCACAACGTACAGATTAGCTGGCCAATCAGGGACACAGAGTTTTTCAAATCGATGAGTTTTTAACCATAAACAATGTAAACACATTATACCAAATACACAAAATAACATTGTTTTTGGCAATGAAATAGGTGCACTTCAAACAAATCAAATTGCAAGAGAATTCGGTTTGCGATACACTGACTGGTGTTTAGTTTGGGTATTTGTACCACCATGTGGTTTTTTGTTGCAACGACTGCAGAACTATTTAAGTTATACAAGGTAATATTAAACCTTAAGAAAGATACGTGTCAAAAACTTTCTTGTCATCAAAAACTAAAAACCCTATAAACACCTTTTTGAAATTTTTACATTTACTTACTAAAGGCTTCAATTTTTTAAGCGATGTGAAATTGGTTTTGCACATTAAGAATTTATGCATGAAACAGAATTTTCTAAACCCCCAACTTCATTAAGATTTCTCATAGGATGATCATAAATTATGCAACACATGCATCATAATATCAGATGTTTGCTTTACCATATATGTGTCTTTATATTTTCCGTGGGCTTCAAAAGTCTGAGCCAACCTTGAAAATCTGATATTCAATAGCTAGTTTTAACCTGGAAAGGACCAAAGAAACCAAAGAATTAAGTTAATGTTACTAATTAATTTAACACTAACTAACTTATGTTACTGTGTGTTGCTCATTTGTACAAAAAGTCTGATTTCTTAAGTCCATTGGCGCACACAAGCTGATCTTTTGGACATCAGGTATTGCACAAACCTGTGGCATCCATGCCAGCTTGAGTTAATTCATGTTAATTTTTCAATTCAACTCTTTACACAAATTGTTATGCTGATAATATAATTTGCACTGAAAAGTTGTATTAAATTAGAAATATGCGAAAGCATTTTCGCTACTGGTCTCAGACATGTCTAGCGCATTCTCTGTTGGGTTAATTTGATTTTCCCAGCGTGCATTTGCCGTCACACTTCTCAATTAGATTTTTCTGCCCTTAATGAAGTCATAAAAGCTGCGTTTCAGTTTGTAGAAACTCTAGATGGCAGTGTTGCCCTGTGAGCTCCTTTTTCAGGTTTATTAAAAAATGATTAACGTGATGTATTCATCTGTCTGTCTATATCTGAACAAAACTAAATTATGTTGCTTTTTTCCATGAGACTGCAGTAAAAAAGCCAAGTCGAATCTCTTAGAAAATGCTGCAGCATGCTCTGAAATAAATCTTTGAATCATCTGGTTGTTTATTTTCGGCACTGTGTCAGTCAGTGTGTGGCTTCGGGAGTCTCTGCTAAGGGGGGTCAGGTCGCCGACCGGCCCTTAACAGGCACAGAAACGCTGATTGGGTTTCGCTGCTGGATTTGGCCTCTCCAAATGCGACAAAAGAACAAAACAGTGATTGATAAGGATGTGAAATGTGATCCGCATGTCTCTTTCCGCAGCTGCCCCATTAGCAGAGCCCGTATCAGTGTTCCTGAGTGTTCAGGCCATTGAATTTGTCCAAGTGTTGTTTTGTTTATACTGATGTTGATGTACTGCATGCATGGGATGATACATTCAGTATTGTAGGATAAAGCTTTGCAACTACAGTATAAAGATTATACATTTTAATATTTATAATAAGGCAAACAGTTTGAAATGAATGTAAAAGTAAATATATAATATGCATTGCTTAGGGAAATTTTAATTCTCTCACCGTGTCTTGGATTTCTGCCATTAATACAACTTTGAGGTAAAAGTTACTTTTCTAATCATATCTTTATATTCAGAGACATTTATAGTAATAGAGTCCCTAAAAACCTGATACAGCTATATAGGCTCAGCCAATTACATGGGTTTTGCGTGGGGTTATCTCTCTGCTTGACCAGTTGCAGACAGGGATATATTTTTTAAAAAGTAAAGGTGCTTCACAATGCCATCAAAGAGCCGTTTTATTTATTCAATTTTCTTTAAAAAAAAAAATTCAGATAATTTACTCACCACCATGTCATCCAAAATGTTGATGTCTTCTTTGTTCAGTCAAGAAAAAATTATGTTTTTTTTTTATGGAAAACATTCCAGGATTTTTCTCATTTTAATGGACTTTAATAGACACCAACACTTTACTCAACACTTAACAGTTGTTTCAAAGGACTCTAAATGATCCCAAACGAGGCATAAGGGTCTTTCTAGCGAAACGATTGTCATTTTTGACAAGAAAAATAAAAAAATGCACTTTTAAACCACAACTTCTCGTCTATCTCCGATCCTGTGATGCGCCAGCGCGACCTCACGCAGTATGTCATGACGTCATGAGGTCACGGATGACGAATGCAAAACTACGCCCCAGTGTTTACAAGTGTGGAGCAAGAGGATCGTTCAGACGTTGTTGTATGTGGAATGATACTAATTAATGTCTTTGTGTCAGTTTATTGTTTGAAATGGTCCGCAAATGTGCGTTTCATATATGTAACACATGACCTTTCCACGGCATTATGCAATTACGTGAGGTCACGCTGGCGCGTCTCAGGACCAGAGATAGACGAGAAGTTGTGGTTAAAAGTGCATATTTTTTATTTTTATTTTCAAAAATGACAATCGTTTCGCTAGATAAGACCCTTATGCCTCTTTTGGGATCATTTAGAGTCCTTTGAAGCTGCGTTGAAACTGCAATTTTAAACTGCATTAAAACTGTTACATGTTGGGGTCCATTAAAGTCCATTAAAATGAGAAAAATCCTGAAATGTTTTCCTCAAAAAACATAAATTCTTCTCGACAGTAAACCCCCCCCCCCCCCCGGCATTTTTTTTTGTGATTTTCACCAAATACCTTCCAGGAAAATGTTCTTCTATAAATATAAACATACAAATATATCAAATGAAAGAACAGACTCTCTGCTTTCAAACAAACAAGGTTTTTTTCTTTAAAAAAAAAATGTTTACAAAAAGCTGAAATAATTGCATTTTTGTGAAGGAATTTTGTTAGAGATTAGATTCAGAACGATTATCAAAACATACACAGAGTTTAAAATTAGTAAATAACGTTTTGGCTTCAGTTTTTTCATGAATTGAGTATCTAGTGGATAATCGCGGTATTGCAGATTAACATAAAAATTCATCAGGAACAATTTTTTTATTAAATGCAAATGTTTTCTCTTAATTGACAAGATAACTCGTCAATGGCGAGGAAAGAGTTAAGATACAATCAACACAGCAGGTAAAATTAGTATCTTTTTTTGTCGCAGGAATGCTAAGGGGTTAACATCCGAAAAAAACTTTTGGTTAAAAAAAATGTTCTTGTAGTAAATAAAGTTTCTTTAGATTATAAAAGGGTATGAAAGAAATGGTCTTGGGCTGAATGTTTTTTTGGGGGAACCAAAAATGGTTCTTCTATGGCATTACTGTGAATAACCTTTTTGCGTTATTTAAAACACGCTAAAAGAGAAGTGAACTATCTTACTCCAGGGAGCATTTTATAGGACACACATGAATAAGATGAATCATCAATGTTAAAATCTGATAAAATTCAAAATGTGTACATTTACCAAAAGTTTACTACTTTTAATAAAAAAAAAACATTATTTTGTAGATGGTTTTGATTCCAACTGATCTGGACTGGAAAAACCAACAGACTGCAGATTCATTTATCTCTGCACAACTAGACTTCCTGTAGCTTGACCCAACCACATCTGCACCCCTAGTCTAAAAACACAATGGAGGTGTGTAAAAAAATGTGTACCAACTTTTGATAGCTGTGAGGAGCTTTTGTAAAATCCACTTGTGTCAGAGTGATTATTTTCAAAAGAGGCTGAATTATTAAGAATAAAATCCAAAACACATCTAATATCCTAAATCTGCAGGACTCCTGCATGGTAGATCTCTTATGAGGCGTCTTTGTTGCTTTGTGCAACGGGCCATCTGCGGGGCATCTGCCCAGCGAGGGGTGACGTGGCCCGGCCCGGAGAGCTGAGAAAGCGTGAGCCGGATCAGCTACCGCTGCTACGGTTACTGCTGCTAAGGTTACGACTGGTACAGTAAATTCATTGATTTAGTTCACCGTCAGTCACCCCTCCTGTCGCACCTCCCTCCGACGCTCAGTTGTGATGTAAATATTATCTTACGGTCCTCTCCTAAGCGATCACCTTTCTTAGAGAGATTAACATCCGAGCGGGGCAGCTCTATTAAGAGCCCAGCGAGGGGCTGCTACGGCTGCTGTCATTTCTCTCCGCGGTTGCCATCTTTCTCAAACCGTTTTGCCGTGCTGACACAGAAACACTAATGTTGTGTGTCTTACCCGCAGTAATGTGCAAACCTAGACCCGAAACCAATTTTTGCCATATCGGAGCTGGCAGCAGTGAGCGAATGCCTCTGGTGTTTATTTGTTGAGTGTCACGGTTGGAATACAAAAAAGCATATTATTGTCTGAGGTGAAATCTCTCAGTGCGCAGACATAAGCAGGATATTTACTTGCTGATAAATGTTGTCAGTGTGTTAAAGGAATGGTTAGCTTTTTCGGTATACCACTAGATATGTATTTAGCAGAATGTAGACGTGACCAGGGGCCGACAAGCTCCAACGAGGATATTGAAGAGCCCCTATTATGTTGCTAAAAAGAACGCTAACAGTAATTTAATGTGTTTGCGTGGTTTAACTCTTTCCCCGCCAGCGTTTTTTAAAAAAAGTTGCCAGCCAGCATTTTTTATGATTTTCACAAAAGTTTAATGCCTTCCAGAAAATTTTCTTCTTTAAATATAAAAACATACAATATATCAAATGAAAGAACAGAACAAAAAAAAGTTTCATTCTACCTTTATTCGTTTTCTTTTTATCAACTCTCAAATATGGTTAGGTTTCTTCAAAAATACCAAATTTTTAGCAAAAAGCTGAGATGATTGCGTTTTTTGTGGACTTTTGATAGACATCAGACTCAGAGCGATCTTTAAAACATACACAGAGTTTAAACAGTTTGCCCTAAGGGAATACTTCCAGGCTTTATAAGTTGTTTAAGAGCGCCACCTGGTGGATAATGGCAGAAATACGGATTGACAGAAAAAAATGTCAATGGCGGGGAAAGAGTTAATGTTAAAAAACACATTTTCCACAAACTGTACATTATTGTGACTCCTCTATGCTTCCTGAAACACGTTGATTTCTACAAATCTCATTGTTCTGGCGAAACGCGGTGTGCTCCGATTGACTAGCTATCCAGTGCGCTGTGATTGGCCGAATACCTCAAGCATGTTTCGGAAATGCTACCATATTTGCAGATCAGCTTCCAACAGGAGATAATATTGTCCGAAAAATGCTGATGACCAAACTGATCAATTAATTTTGCCATCGCGGCTTGAGCAGAATGTAACAGATTGGAAAGGTAAGGATACCAAAACACAACCCACGTCTGCATTTGTGATCGTCAAAACAACAAGCGTTACTCTACACTGCTCGAAACTTTCTTTTTTATGGGATTATTTTTGTGCCAATAAAATTTTATGGAAACTTTCAAGAAACGAATGAAGATGTGAAATGAAAATAAAGAAAAACACTCTGATAATGAAAATAATAAACTCAATGGCAAAAATTTTACATGGATTTCAAATTAACTGCATTCTTTTTTAACTGTTTTAAAGCATTTTTTGTTTTATTTATTCCCTGCCAGAGTTTCGTTTACCCTTTACAAGTTTACGCTCGCCATTCTGGCACAAACCTCTCGTGTGGGCAGGACTTAACCATGCTTTGCTCTCATTGGCTAGTGAGATTTGGATTGACAGCTCCCTTATCAGGAAGTTTGCAGCGGAGCGGATTTTGGACAGCAATCTGCAGTTATCTGTTAGTGTTTGTGTAATGTATGTAGTTCGTGTGACGTATTCATTAGAAATTGATATTTCAGGTTTGGATATCTTATGCAGGTATTATTTCAGTTCTCATGTCTGGCATGAGCATCCACATCATCCATTACCCTCAGGTGATGGGTGATGCATATGTCCGTCATTTTTCAGACGAACACATTTTCAGTTATTTTAGAAAATGTCTTAGATCTTCCTGCTGCTAAACTATAAAGTTATGGGGTCCAGCTCCTTCAAGTCCAAAAAAATGTGCATATATCCTTCCCCAAAGAAATTCAAACGGCTCCAGGATGATAAACAAATGTCTCCTGAGGGTAATCTGCGCGGTGTTGTTGTAAAAATATCCATATTTAAAACTTTATAAACGAAAATTACTAGCTTCTGATAACGCCGCCATCTTAGACTCCTCTGTATTCAGGAGAGAGTATCAGCGTAGTGCACACGCACTTGTCTTAGTGACGTCTGACAAATGTGGAGGGTGGGGGCACAGACCAGCAGCAGAGAAACCTCCGTAAACTGCCCTTAAACATGACGTGGCACAAAGCGAAACGTGATTGGTTGCTTAACATGTCGGTCATATTGCCTCTTGGTTCCTAGACATTCAATATGACTTATTTAGCTACGCGAGATAAGCTGTTACCCAACTATGGGTTAAAACACCCAACTGTTGGGTTTGTCCATATTTGACCCAACAGTTGGGTTTGTCCATATTTGACTCAACTGTTGGGTTTGTCCATGTTTGACCCAACTGTTGGGTTTGTCCATATTTGACCCAACTGTTGGGTTTGTCCATGTTTGACCCAACTGTTGGGTTTGTCCATGTTTGACCCAACTGTTGGGTTTGTCCATGTTTGACCCAACTGTTGGGTTTGTCCATATTTGACCCAACTGTTGGGTTTGTCCATATTTGACCCAACTGTTGGGTTTGTCCATATTTGACCCAACTGTTGGGTTTGTCCATATTTGACTCAACTGTTGGGTTTGTCCATATTTGACCCAACTGTTGGGTTTGTCCATATTTGACCCAACTGTTGGGTTTGTCCATATTTGACCCAACTGTTGGGTTTGTCCATATTTGACCAAACTGTAGGGTTTGTCCATATTTGACCCAACTGTTGGGTTTGTCCATATTTGACCAAACTGTAGGGTTTGTCCATATTTGACTCAACTGTTGGGTTTGTCCATATTTGACCCAACTGTTGGATTTGTCCATATTTGACCCAACTGTTGGGTTTGTCCATATTTGACCCAACTGTTGGGTTTGTCCATATTTGACCCAACTGTTGGGTTTGTCCATATTTGACCCAACTGTTGGGTTTGTCCATATTTGACCAAACTGTAGGGTTTGTCCATATTTGACCCAACTTTTGGGTTTGTCCATATTTGACCAAACTGTAGGGTTTGTCCATATTTGACTCAACTGTTGGGTTTGTCCATATTTGACCCAACTGTTGGATTTGTCCATATTTGACCAAACTGTTGGGTTTGTCCATATTTGACCCAACTGTTGGGTTTGTCCATATTTGACCCAACTGTTGGGTTTGTCCATATTTGACCCAACTGTTGGGTTTGTCCATATTTGACCAAACTGTAGGGTTTGTCCATATTTGACCCAACTGTTGGGTTTGTCCATATTTGACCAAACTGTAGGGTTTGTCCATATTTGACTCAACTGTTGGGTTTGTCCATATTTGACCCAACTGTTGGGTTTGTCCATATTTGACCCAACTGTTGGGTTTGTCCATATTTGACCCAACTGTTGGGTTTGTCCATATTTGACCCAACTGTTGGGTTTGTCCATATTTGACCCAACTGTTGGGTTTGTCCATATTTGACCTATAGATTGACACAACCCAGCATTTTTAGAGGGTACAGTATAATACCACCCCATATAAACTGCAAAATCTATGCAAAAGTTTTGGTCAACTTCAGAAATCTTGCAGCATTAAGTAGTGAAGTTTACCATATATCCATATGACTGAACATCACCATAAATCACAGTGGTTGTGCAGATATAACAGGCTGGACTCATTTCCTCTGTTTTTTTTTAGATCCACTGAGAAAATGACTCTGGCATCTGATGAATTAGCTGGTGTTGGCAGCAATGCGACAGATTATACTAATGCACAGCAAGATGTACTATTGCTCAATTATATCTAATTAACTGCTTAAATGACTCTGAATGGTTATAAATGATAGAATTCAAACAATGTAAACCACAATGCAAAAGATTTGGTTTTCATGTGTTGAGGCTGTGCTATTATACCAGCCTCAACCAATCAAAGATGCTGATCTGATACGTCACAGTGCAGGCATACGAAGCACAAGCGCTGCTTTTTGAAAGTACTCTCACTGTATTAGTGAAGTTACTGGTGATTCTTATCATACCCTGCTGTCATGCCTCCAGAGTTTAATAGATTCCCTGCGCAAGATAAGAAAGAATCTCGCCCATCAAGTTATGACGTCTATCAGCATCACTACTGGCAGTTCAATATACAGTAATGGACTGCTTGGTTTGTTGCCTGATTGATTGCTGTGAGATTTCTTTGTTCCATTCAGACATAATTAAAAGACCACGGCAGATGTTTTTGTCATATAGGAGATCATGCATAGCGCTGACCAATGGCAAGCCAGAAAACTGCTGGGGTTTAATTGTAAACAGGATTGTTTGGGAGTGGGAAGAATCGCATCTCTCATGAAGTCAGCTGGACGCGTCTTTCCTCTTAAATATTTGCACGCATCCCACTGTTTTCAACATCAACGGCAACTGTGGTTTTTGAGACTGAACCAGAACTAGTTGATGCCAAGCGGAGTAATGTGATGCAGAAACTGTTTCCAATGTCTGTTCTCAGCGCCCCTTTAATACGGCAGATTTCTTCGGGTTTTAATTTAGAATTTGAAAAAGAAAACAATATGTGAGCAAAAACATCTCTCTCTGTTTTTCTCTTTACAGATCAACCGTGCTCCAAGTTTTGGGACCGATCAAAAGATCGATTACGATGTGAAGAAGGGGGTTTTGCAGAACGCCCTGAAACTGCTCAACATCAGGTATAAACCAACACTTTTCTCCAGAGTCTCATTAGCAACAGAAGTGAAAGGGTTAATCAGAAACCTCACTCTTCACTGTCTTCGGTGTTTTAAAAAGTATTGATTCCTTTATCTCAACTCCAGAGTCATCTGAAACTCTTATTGAGACCTACTCTTATTGTTGTCACAGATTTCAATTAATATATTAATACTGATATAATACAAAACGATCGGATCACAGGTGGACGACACTACATACAGTAAACGGGGTGTAAAACATTTTGAGCTTGTCCACTTTCGATCACATTCAGAGGTAGTCGAAAATGCATTCGACTGGATTGCTTTTGTGGTGTAGATGCTCATGTGACTTAAGCAGCCACAAAGCCATCATTAAAGGTCACCTATTATGGCCTTTTTACAAAATGTAATATAAGTCTCATGTGTGCCCAGAATGTATCTGTGAAGTTTCAGCCCAAAAAAACCCACATATCATTTGTTATAGCATGTCCAAAATGACCCTATTTGGGTGGGAGCAAAAACGCGCTGTTTTAATGTCTGTACCTTTAAATGCAAATGAGCTACAGCTCCTCACTTCCTTACCAACAGACAGTGAGCGCTTTCAGTTCAAATATATCGGATTAAAACGGTCTGAGACAATAATATTTAGTGGACAGAGTACAACTCGCTGAGGGTGGCAACAATGGTAATGCAGCACTGTAAGTGGGCGGGGCTTGATCAGTGTGACCTCACATTGATAAGAGAATCAAAACAACATATCTAATGAGACTGCTTTGGTTTAATGTGGAATATAAAACAGGGAGCGGGTGGATTTGTTTCATTGTAGGGTGGTTGTATTCACACACTGCCAACACACATGGGGCTCTATCATATACCCGGCGCAAGTGTCTTTTGCTAGTTTCAACCCGGTGCAATGATCATTTTCATATCTAGTGGCACGTTGTTTAAATAGCATATGCATTTGCACCCAATTTTGCGCCCATGGGCGTTCTGGTTTCAAAATGAGATGTGTTCAGGCGCATTGTTGGCGTGTTGCTATTTGTGGCAACTAAAATAGACTAAATTGCGCAATATTGTTTTTGTTATTTAATGGGTATGTTATGCTCCTATAAACGGGACGACAATGCACGTTTGCTTATCACATGGATGCGCAGTAGCACATAAACAATTTAAAATATGAAAAATCAAAGGATTAAAATATAAAACATTAATATTATTGAGTCTCTTGGACATAAATGAGGATCGATTATGAGGCGGTAGAAGGCATCAAAAGCTGCTTCACCTGTAGCCTAGTAAGTTATTAAATGTTTTGCTTTAAACAAATGCAAATATTGCATATATTTTTAAATGTTTTTTTTTTTTTTGAAATGCTACCCTATGGATTTATTGTATATGATGACTTTGTAACTGTGGATATGATGAGATGAGAACCTATTTTAATGAATGCTTTTTAAATCATTGAGCTGTCCGAGTGCTAAAGTATTTTTAGAGTACAAACCTTTTCTTGCATATTTGTAAATTATTTATTGAGATCACACAGATCATTTAGGCTATCCATAAATTAACAGCAATTAAAGCCTGATAATTTTACTTCATGACTGAAAGAAAACGACTTTTGAAGGTTTTAATACCAAAAAAAGTACAATTTCAATACAAAAAGAAACGACGCAATTTTTAAATGTCAATCTTAAAGTGCCCATCTTATGACTGCTTTTCCACAAGTTATATAGGTGTATGAGTTCCATAAAGCATGTTTCAAAAATTTTTTGCTCGAAATAGCTTGTAGGAAAAGATTGTTACCCATCTCTAGGAGCCTCTGTTTCAAGGCAGTTCAGATTGTGCCGTTTTGAGCCAGTCATTACATATTTATGAGTTGCTGCTCCTTTGATCACGCCCCACTACTAACGTCATGTGCCCGTGCGCATGCTCAGTGGTATCGTGAGCAGTACAGACCATACTGTGTTATTATTTTATATATTATTATTAACGGTTTATGTTGCCAACAGACAAATCATGCAGAAAAGTATCACTAATAAGTACACTACAGGAGAAGAAACTCATGACACAAAATGATTCCAGAGTAAATTGTGATGTAACGTTAGCAGTCTCAACAATAAACTCGTTTTCCCTGGACAATACTAACATATTCCCGTTATAAAACATTTTCAAACGCATTATTTTAGCAAATTACAGAAATTAAGACCCGGCGGGGGATGTATACTGCTTGTGGACCGCGTGCTAATTGCTAGAAGCTAGCGGGAGGTCCGGACCGTAAAGTTATAAGAGGCTCGGGGGTTAACTTAGCCTCGTCAGAAAAGCCGGGGCGGTAAGGCCCGGTCTCGGTGTGTCAAACTAATCATGACACAAAGATTCCAGCGTAAATTGTGATGAGCAGTCTCAACAATACACTCGTTTTCTCTGGACAATACTAACATATTCCTGTTATAAACATTTTCAAACGCATTATTTTTGCAAATTACAGAAATTAAGACCCGGTAGGGGATGTATACTGCTTGTGGACCGCGTGCTAATTGCTAGAAGCTAGCGGGAGCTCCGGACCGTACAGTTATTAGAGGCTCGGGGGTTAACTTAGCCTCGTCAGAAAAGCCGGTGCGTAAGGCCCGGTCTCGGTTAGTTTGGCAAAAAAAAATTAGCTCTATCATCATAAATGTAGTATTTTGTGATAGAAGATGACAACATGCAAAATATAACGTGACTTCTTACCTTTTGTGTTTGATACAAAGATCGCAAATCGAATCCAGTCTGTTTCAGATGTGTGAATGATCCATGAAAGTCCAGTAAAATACAATACAAATAAAAAATACATCCATTTTTGTCCACAAATGCGTATAATCCGTGGGAGCTACATAGTCTGTTGTTTACATCAGATTTCGCATGAAGGTCTTATCGCCTACAATCTGATGACTATTTGCGTCGTAACACACTGTATATAAGAATACTCCGGGTTCCAATAACCACGCGTTACAACTTTGTTTTTAAAAGTAGGCGGGAGTATAATCCATAATATTCAAATAGCGCTGTTATTTCAGTGAGACATGATAACAGCAGGGTATCAGCGAGCGAAGTGACTGACTGCTCTGTGCTCTCTCTAGCTCCCTGGTGGGTGGGGACCAGCGAGTGGGGTGGTGGGCGGGAAAATTCAAACTGAATGTGACGAAACGGTTTGTGACGTCACAACGGAGCTGAGTTTGAACTCGCGCAATCTGAGACTCAAGGCAGAGGACATTCAGAAACGTGTATCTCACTCAAAACAGCATGGATGGATTTTTTCCAAGTTTGTATGCGTGTGGGAGCATCAGAGACACAAAATAACACCCCAAAACCCAGAAAAAGTGAGTTTTTCATAATATGGGCACTTTAAAAGCGCAACTGGCTTTTAAAGGGAATGAGAGCTGTGACTCTGATTGGTTTATTGCACATTACGCCTGAAACACACTCATTACTCATTACGAGAATAGGAACAGCCCTTTTAAGCCGTGCGCTTGGCGCATAAACTATTTTTCCTGTCGTTAAATTAGCAAAAGTGGCATCGGACACGCCCATTCAGACCGTGCGCAATGCACTTTAGACAATGCGCTTAGATTGTTTAAATGGGGCCTATTATGTCCAAACACCTTGAAAAAGTGGATTTTGCGTAATAGGTGCCCTTTAAAGGGGGGGTTCAATGGTATTTCAAGCATTCTGACTTATTAACACAGTTATAGAGTTGTTTCCTCATGTTAAACGTAGGTAAAGTGTCAAAAAAGCAGTTGGACGTGTTACAGAGTATTTCTGTGCCGAATGCACTTCGCCAGGGTTCGTACAAGTTTCGGAAAGTTTTTTCGATTACAGGTCCAACTGACGTTTCAGGGGTTTTCTATACGTATCACTTCTTTATATGGGCACTTCCCGCTTTAAACCCCGCCCACCCGTCAATCAGCTGGAGATGCTAGCACTTGCAAACATCTTATCACGCGGCACAGCTTTGTTTAATTTCAAAACTCCACAATGGCACGAATGAAGAAGTGTGTTTTTGGATGTAAGGAGAAGAAATCCAGCCTTATGAAAAGATATAGTGTATTATCCGGGGTAGCAGCGTTTTGCGTGTGTGTTAGATGCGGTGGATTTTCCCAACCGGGTAACGAGTTGCATGCGGTAAGACTTCTGTCTTATGTTGTAAAAATGCGCGTGCATATTATATAAATGACACAAACATGTAGTGAATCATAAGTTAAACAGTGTTGTATAGTGTTGCATGACTCGTACTCGCTCCTCCCGCGGTAGTAACTCCTCCTTTTCATTTTTTCGTACATTATCGGAAAGATTTGGTAAAGCTAATCCAGGGTGTCCGCGGATCCTTAAAAAGTCTTAAATTCCATAGTATGAAAATAAGGCCTTAATAAGCATTAAAATGTCTTAAATCCGGGTATCAAAGGTCTTAAAATGTTGCCCAACCAACACTGCCAAGAAAATTGTAACTGTTTTATACATGTTCGTCTCATGTGTCAGGAAAAACTGATTAGGTGGAATCTACTAAAGCACAAGTTTGCGGGGAATTCTCTAAAGTGCGTGGACCGGGTATAAGCAAATGGAGAAAAGTGTGAGTTTTAGCTATGGGGAAGTGCACATTTAATGAAAACTGGTTACTTAACCCTGATTTTGCTCCGTGGTAAAGACAAGTTAGCGTACGGGGTCCATTGTTCATTTTGCAAGAAAGTTTTAAAACTCAGAACAATTGGCATCAAAGCTTTAGTGTCACACATGCAATGTAAGAAACATAAAGCCGGTTCAGAGACCTGATAAAAACATCCGGCATTTCTCCGTTCTGTTGTGCCTACAGCAGTAGCCCTAAAGAGCATCACGGCATGTTAAACATCTGCATCAGCAGTTTTAAGCACCACGGCTTGTGCTCCATCAGACATCCGATAAACGTTTGGCTCCACTGCCAAGTCCAAAAACGAAACGAAGCCTGTCTTCTTTTTCTCTTTTAATGGCGGTTGGCATCTAGCTTATAGGTGCATTAGCGCCCCCTCTGCTCCGGAGGGTGGATCTATTACATTCTTTCCCTTACTCCTGGTCTCATCAATTTAATTATTTCTATTTTTGCCATAAAATATTTCACTGCCATTGTTTTGTCTCAAGATGCACACCAGTAATGTATTTTGTAAGTTATATTTAAAAAAAAAAACTCCTTAAATGTACTAATATAAATAAGACCTAGTCCAGGTTTAATCTGGGTAACCACACCTAATATTTTAACATTGTTGTTACATAAAACCATGTGTTTATTTTATGCACATTATACATTATTTGAACCAATTATTATTGTCTCATCACTATTGTCATCGTAAATGCTTTGGCCCATTTAGCTCTATTTTTATTACCAAAAAATATCAGATTACTTGATCAACATCCTTACCAAAATAATTGTTAGTGAAACCCCTAGATTGGTTAAAACATTTTAAAATTATGTGATTTTAGTTAATTATAATGCTATTTTTCTTCATATATTTTATCATTGGGGATTTCTTAAAACTTCGTATGACTTTTTAGGTGAAAAACTTGTAATATCAGCAAAGTGTAAAATTCTTGTCTGATCTTATTCTTGTGAACCAGTCTCGTTTCATCTTGCAGAACAAGTGTCTTGTCACACCCCTAGAAAATAGTGTTTTTTGTGAATATAAATAAAAGGTTCTAAAAAACAAATGGATGCATTCACACTGGACTATAAAATTGGACTTCATTGTCGTGATATAGGTCTTAAATTTAATTCATTATGGTCTTAAAAAGGTCTTAAAAAGTCTTAAATTAGACTTGGTGAAAGATGCAGAAACCCTGTAATCTTTTTTTTATAAATCTAAATAAAATCTATAAATAAAATCTATAAAATCTAAATAAAGTCTTTTATAAAACTAAAGACTCTTCGGAGATATAAAGGATGTCATACTACTCTGTAGGTACTCCAGATTAACATCAGAAATGCAGAAACAGTGTGTGTTACGTGAGCTTTAATAAAACTAAAGCTGCTGCTCTTCGCATTTCATTTTTGTTTCATTTTGCAGGGTATGAAAGCTTATTTTTTTAATTGCTTTTATATATATGAGAAAGCTCTTAGATTTGCATGTACAAACGTATGTGCAGCATGTTTACTAACAACACAACCAGTGGTACTCTGACTTAATATTAGTGCGCATCAATTTGAACCTGTCATTTCTTCCACTCGGGTTATAATGACTCGCCCATAGACCATCCCTTTGAAGTAATAGGACAGAAGTGCTCAAAAGTGGACAAAAGAGACAGATTTAAAACACTGTGTCTGTCTTGTCCACTTGTGATCTGATCGACCAAAACGCATTGTAAATGTGCTTTTTGAAATGAATGAACAATATTGAAAAGGACCGCAGGCGTTTTGTTATGTGCAAGCACGTGAACTGGTGATCAAAGAACAAGCGGTGGCTGCTGTGTATATTTCGATCAAACTTTCATCCGCTCAAATGCCCTTTTTTCTAAGCACATTATGTGTTTATTCATGTCAAAGACACCCAGAACAAGTGCAAACAATCTATAACAAATGTTTTCACCACTAATGAGAACATATAAATCAATCGTTAGTGATCGCCAACACCGCTCTCCTCTATTGTTTCACTTGGGCCTTTCCAAGTTTGTATTTATTGAGAGTGTTGCTTGTGTACATTTGTGTTTGTGTTTGTCAGCACACAGGGTCAGCACTGATTGATTATTGTTGCCCTGCTCTTCAGAGCTCAGGTTCACCTTTTGTACTAAATATATCAAAGTGGTCTTACAATAGTGCTACTAGAAGACAAACTTTGTCCAGCAGCAGATCAGGTTTCAAGGATGCATTGCTGCTAGGCCTGTGCGGTATGATCATATATTGTATGTGGTATATAATCTACCAAAGTCTAGCTCAGTCTTTTTTTATTTTGTTCCACATTTTAGAAAAATAAAACTCATTAAAACTACGACATAACATAATTATAATTTAAGGGGACATTTCACATTTTTTTAAGATGTCAAATAAATCTTTGGTGTCCCCAGAGTACATATGTGAAATTTTAGCTCAAAATACCATATAGATAATTTATTATAACATGATAAAATTGCCACTTTGTAGGTGTGAGCAAAAATGTGCCGTTTTTGGGTGTGTCCTTTAAAAGGCAAATGAGTTGATCTCTGCACTAAATGGCAGTGCCGTGGTTGGATAGTGCAGACTAATGGACCGATTTATCCCCATCTGACATCACAAGGGGAGCCAAATTTCAATTACCTATTTTTTCACATGCTTGCAGAGAATGGTTTACCAACACTAAGTTACTGGGTTGATCTTTTACACATTTTCTAGGTTGATAAAAGCACTGGGGACCAAATTATAGCATTACAGTCAGATTTTCATGATATGTTCCTATTAAGTTAAAAGCATCCTAAATAAATAAAAATGTTATCATCTTCAGTGTATTCACCGTTTATCTAGAATTTATAAAAATGTAGGGGAGAACCGGGACGAAAGTAACAAAGCGAAATTCACGTTATGGGAATGGCTTCTGCGACTCCGCTGAGATTCCACTCGCTTCCTGTAATCACGTCACTACTACAGCAAGGTCCTGATTGGTCAACAAAGCAGCAACGTTCAATTTGCGCGGAACGCCCCCCGCGTATCACGCCGCAGGATGCCAATTTGCGTCTTTGCGTTGTCTTAACATGTAAATCATTCGCGCTTGCTGCCTTTACCGCGTCTGGTGTGAACCATGCATTAGAGTTTTTCAAAATAAAAGCATATCGGGTTTAAATTTCTACCGATAGGAACTCCTGACAAGTAACACATATGTATACATTAAAAAATATATATATAGAATGTAGAATATATAAAAAATATAAATAAATATATATACACATGTAAATGTTTCTTAAATAAATACATGAATGTGTGTGTGTGTGTGTGTGTTTATATATGGGTGATTCTCACGAAAACTTGGTTTTAAAAATGTCAAGCATGAAAATTTAAAAATTGCTTAAATTTACTTTTTTTCCCACCAGACATTGAAAAATAAAGTCTGGAGTAAATGGGAACATTAATTTAAAAACGTGTACTTATCATTTAACACTTTTTGTAACATAATTTAAAAAATTAGTCCTAAAAAAATCTCATTACCGCAACAGTCAGAAAACATCAACACTGACATATTTTTAAAATGACATGACAAACCTGAAAGAAAATAATTTGGAGATTCTGCACATGCATTTAAAATCAAAGTATTATGCTTCTATTAATTAAATTAACATTTAATAAGCATCTGTTGCGGTAATGATAATCAAAATGTCGTGTAAGCATTCTGACAAGACAATATTTCAAATTAACTGTAAAAAAATGATCTTACCTGGTAGCCATCTTGAAGTAACTGGTCCATGTGCTTGGTCACTCAAAAAATCAAACTTTATTAAAATTCTGTATGTGTGCTTAAACTGTTCTCAAAAAGTGTTGCGGAGGATGAGAACATCAGGCATGGACACATCATTTTCCACATTATTATTATAGATGAATATTCAGTAAATATTTTTTCTGTCATCTAAAGTAGTCTAGCAAAACATCCATTTATTTTTTTCTTAATATTTTTGTGTTAATTTGATTAAATTACAACATAACGCATGTTCAAACACAGCTGGACACATTGCGGTAATGAGAATTTCAGCAGAAAATGAGATAAAATTTCCAATTATAAATTCTTATGTTGAAATCACACATTGTGCAAGGTAGAAAACAGTATTGTGTTAATTCTGATGCTTTTTAATGTTACTATATTACACATTTTAAAGCTAAAATCATTAGTGCCGTGGTGTTTCAATGGTTTCGTGAGAATCACCCATATACACTCATATATTATGCAAAACATTACTTTTATAGAGTATGTATGAGATTAATGTAGATTAATCTATGCCCAGCACTAAATTTCATTATTTTTTTGCAAAGATAAAACACAACATATGTGACCTGATCCAGCAAAATGAGTCACAGTGACCCAAATTTCAAAATTGAGATTTTGATATCAATGGAAAGAGGAGATCATAAGCTTTCAAATGATATCCTAGTCAAAGTCATACCTTGAATGGTTTTAAAGATATAGACATTTGAATTAAGGTTGTCTGTCCTCTTTTTCCAACTGAAAACCTGAGAAAAACGCCTTTAAAGTTTTTTGCCCGTTTTTTGTAGATATTTGTAGAAATCCATTGCATTTTTAAAGGGATAAACGATTTATTTTACAGCTTAATTTGACCAAAGACATTAATATAAATGCTATTACAGTAAACCAAGAAACAAGCTTATAAATCAAACAGAATGATGTTTATTGAAAATGTAAAGTAACAGAAAGGTTTCTGTGATGGTTGGGATTTGAGTTAGGGGGAGGGAATAGAACATGACGTCTATGGAATGTCCCCACAAAACATGGAAACCAGAATGTGTGTGTGTGTGTGTGTGTGTGTGTGTGTGTTTGTGCGTGCGCGCGCGTGTTCGCGTGTACGTTTTCGCATGTGTGTGTGTGCACGCGCCCGCGCGTGTGAGAGAAATTGAGAGAGGCAGACAGACAAGCAAAAGGAAACAAATATTGCTTGCCTATGCAATCATATCTTTGTGTAGGTTAGTTGACAATAACAGTGTAAACAATTCAAAAAGGAGTTAAATAGGAGAGGAGAGTGCTGCGATACTGACAGGAGGATGGCTGGACCAATCGCGTGCCCCGGGGTTTCCCATTGACAAATGATCAGCGTTTATGAAGATTTCTGATTGGCTCTAAAACAACGTGTAACACCATATTTGGAGAGATAGTGACGTTTCAGGGGATTCCCCGGGAGATGCTCGGAGGTGACGAGAGGATTTGAGAAAAGCAATTTCCAGCGTATTTAGTAAAACTGTTTCAACTTTAATAGTCATTTAAAAACCTTTACTCAATTATTTGGACTACGAAACTTTGGGAGATTATTTTTTAATGTCTGTTCTTTGATATTAGCTAAAAATATATTTTTTGATAATTTCAGTGTTTTTCCACATTATCGGCTCATATCTTAAAATAGAACGTTGCGACTTCCGACTCATTTCGCCAGAGCGGGTCACATATGTTTGCAGTTACATATTTACAAGGTCATAGTCATGTATATTTACTAAAAAACAAGTGTAACACAAACATTTATCTTGTTTTGTTGTTTTACTTTTGACCCACCTCTATGTTACTTTCGTTCCAGCTGACAGAGCTGAAAGTAACAATGCGCTACTTATGTTCAAAGTGACAGCAAAAATATATCTCCGTCTAAAACATTATCTTCTTCTATAAGTTTTTCTGAAAAATTGTACTTTTGCCCCTGCTCTCCCCTACTCTTGGTATTTTATCAAAAAGCTTCTTGAGGTTTTATTCTGGACTCTTACTGTATTTTCTTTTAGTGAATTTGTTGGTCTCTACAGACATTTACTGTGACTCAGCTGATCCAAGACTTTAAAGTTGTCAGAGTTCAGATTTGTCAACATAGTACCCCACTGAACCAGCAACATATAAAAGACAACTCGTGTTTCGTATTTTCAAGAAACCAATGACTTGGTGTGTTTTTGTCACCACCAAGCACCCCAAAGTCTGAAAGTCGTATTGAAGAAACAAGAGGGTTCCCCAGCGATTCAGGAGCCCGTTGACCCTGAGTTGCCATTTACAACAGCAAATTTAAAGGGCCAGTGACCAATGAAATCATGAAGTGCTGAGAGCTGTCAAGTCAAGTGATGTATGGAGTGTTGGAGTCTGTCAGGATCCAGGCAGGGAGTTTGGGCTATTTTCAGTGCTATTACTTGAGCATTTCTTTCTTTCCTCCCAGAGCGAGTGATAAACGCAGAAATCTGGCCCAGCAGAAGGCAGAAGCCCAACGGCGGCTGTACGGTCAGGGATCTATGCGTAAACTGACGGCCGAATCATCTGAATGGGAGAAACAACGTCACATACTGGAGCGCAGGAGAGAGGAACTGGTGCGACCCATTTAAGCATTTATCATGTGAAATCTTAATAGGTCATATTTAACAAATGACTTTGCAAATGGATTTTGTCATCATTTACTCACCCTCAAGTGGTTCCAAACCTGTATACATTTCTTTGTTCTGCTGAACACAAATAAAGATATTGTAAGCAACAGATCTTGGGCACCATTGACTTCCATAGCACTATGGAAGTCAATAGTGCCCCTGATCTGCTTGGTTACAAACATTTTTCAACATATCTTCATTTGTGTTTAGCAAAGCAAAGACCTTAGTACAGGTTTGAAACACCATAAGGGTGAGTAAATGATGGCAGAATTTTCATTTTTGGGTGAACTATCCCTTTAATGACACACTAAGCCAAGGCACAAATTTAGAAATTGGAGTTTAAATCTGGCCTGTGTTTTGTCTACTTTTTGTTTAATTGCCCATAAGGAAGAAAACTTCACAGATAAGATCACGCCTTGTCACAGAAATCTCACAAATGTCTTCATTTGTTTCAGATGAGATCCCAGCATTATCACAAACTGCGCAATCAAAAGTCAATATTATTAAAGTTTTTAACTCACATTTTTCATCAAAAAAAAAAATATTTTGTTTCTATTTCTATTATTCTATTTTTATTTCCTATATGCATAAAATGTATGGCAAATATGGCAGATAAACAGTGGAAATGAATGAGACACGAGTGAAACGAACAATATAACTCACTAGAAAATGTCTTGTTGTGCTGTTGAGTGTCAGAATATGAATGCCAAAATAGATTACCTTCATTTTTATAGTATACCGTCGTCAAAGACACCATTTGTAGATAAACGTAGGTGTTCATGGTTGCAATAAGCCCTCAACCGGACAGACTGGAGTGATAAAATCATCTGAAAATCTTTTAATAATTAGAATAGAAAATAATTAGAGAAGATATCCGGTGTTCTGTCGAAGTCTGTTCCCTCTATGTGTTTCTTATAGCGTTTTCATCACGTTATGTTTATAATTTATTTAGAAAGATTAAAGATTTGAATGAGTTCATAATATCAATAATATTACCATTTATTAAAGTTTTCATATTTTTTTCGTTTTCTATTACTTCTTTTTACCTTCTATCTTAGCCTATGTCTTCTTCCTGTTTGTTCTAAAAAATTAACTAATAAATATATAAACATAGCACACACACACACACACACACACACACACACACACACACACACACACACACACACACACACACACACACACATGATGTAAAGTGTTAATAATATATAAACAGGCCTACACATATTAATTTGTATGTAAACATAATAGTTTTTGAACAAACACGTAGGCTATAAATATAAGGAAGAAATTGAAAACAGAAAATTATGAAATATTTAATAAATGATATTATACAGAATACATGATAGTATTGCTCTTAAGTACTTTAGCGATTCATACATAAAAATAATTGATTTACCAATAAAGAACAATACATATACATTACATACATGCACACATATCAGTAGCCAAGCCATTTAAACTTTTAATTTATTTAAAAAATAAACGTAACTTGGTGAAAACGTTATAAGAAACATTACACTTAAGAGAAATATAGAGGAAACAGACTTGTACAGAACACCGGATCCATAAAAATCACAGTTTAACGATAAAAAACTCACACCTCTATTGAGAAGCATTCACTTTCTGCCACCAGTTGGGCTCCGCCCACAAAACACGTCATCTCTGTTTGCAAACACGCAAAAGGTCTATTAGATCTAGACTTTGGTCTTAAAGGGGAAGTTACCTAATTTTGCTCCTGTCTGTCACTCATGTTAATTAAAGAGTCTTAACTAAATCACTTTATTATCTTTAATAAGATTTGTACGTCGAATTGTACACGAGTTTGATTCGCGTTGCTTATTCAGGGTTCATATTCATACTGTATTCGAGCTATGACTGTAAACAGAACAAACAAAAAGAAGAAGTAGTTGACATTAGTAAATGCATTATGAAAAAAAATAAATATATATATATATATATAGTATAGAAGCAGTTATTTAATTCTTGTTTACCGGTATGTCATTACAGTAATTGATGTTAGTTGAATTGAGGTGCATTAACTTATGTTAAGTTTTGAATATGATTTAAAAATTAAAATGCTAAAATTAATAAGATTTACAATAAATAAATAAATAAAATACAAATTATAATTGATATATAAACTGTGATATATTTGTGTATGTATGTATATGTATATAACGTGTTGGTAGTAAAAAATATTTTGGAGGTGGTAAAAAAGGTAGTAATTTCATCTCTATGATTCCTGCATATACCCTGTTTAACAATGAGGCCCTATTTAATGCCATTTTAAAGCTAAGAAGAGCTAATGTGTAGTTTAATATAAACTCAGTGTGACTGTGTTAGGCTTAAAGAAGAAGGTCATACACAATCACTTAAAGGGTAATTAAAAAATTGTTTAATGATCATTTCGGGGTAAACTATACCTTTGAACGAAACACAACTGAGAACTCCATTAAATCTGATCAGCAATGACAGAGCAACCTCTGAGAAGTATCATTTCCTCTATAAAATAAATATAAAAAATTACCCAACAATCAGTTAGTTGATTAATGAGATCAAAATTTTCTTATATAATGCTATATTTTTCATTAAAATATTTGTAGCCAGTGCTGTGCTTTAGCTTTAGAAACCATCAACGAAAAGACTTCAAACAAATCTACAAACTTTTTTTGAGTTTTGTTACAGACTGCTATTTTTAAACACGCAAACGCCTATTAGCCGACAACTCATTTAGACTAGCCACTTAAAGGAATAGTTCACCCAAATATTACGCTCTCAGTGGAGTCATCTGGATTACTTTAAAGACGGATGTATGTGCTATTTGAAGCTTTGTCATGTTGACCCCATATAACAAGATAACATGATGGCATTTTAATATTAAATGACTCGTTTGTGTTTAACTAAAGAAAGGAAGTCACATCTGAGATGATATAAGGTATTTTCATATTATAGCTTTTTGTTGTCTTGCTCATCCCTAATGATGTTTCGAAATGAAGGCATCCGGATGAAGCACATTTTGAAAGGCAGTTCAGTAGAATGTGCTTTTGTCCGGTCTTTGATTGGTCTTTCAATCAACTTTTATTATATGAAGAGATGAATGAGTGTGAGATGACTGCAGGTAGGTGGTATTTTCAAAGGGCGAAGCTGCCTGAAGAAGAGCCGTGGGATGGGTGATCGGGGGCTGAGCGAATATGCCTGTACAAGCATTTAACAGAGATCAGTGACTATAATAGGAGACACCCTGCTGCGCCGCTGCAAAATGACCAGCTGACCTTTCCACAATTATAGTTTTTGATGTATTAAAATGGTACAGTGGGAGTTAAATCTATATGAATTATGAATGGGCCTCCTGTATTAACAAGTGTAGAGAGGAGGCTGTTATTCTCACCCGCTAACTTACAGACTTCATTAAGGTGCCTCGTAATATGGGAAAGGAGTCATTCGGCGACATTGTTATCCGTTTTGGGTGTCTAAATTGCACCCCGGGATAGCTCTAGCAGAAACACGACTTTGTTTCCTCATTTCTTTGCTTTTCTTCTCAGTTTTTAACACTTATTCACCTGTACTGTGCTTTCAGAAAGAAAGACTGGCTCAAGTCCGCAAGCAGGTCTCCAGGGACGAGCACGAAAAGCGACACCTGGGGAACTACAGGTATGGGGTCTCTTGCTGTGTTGTTGTCCTGTAAGACTGCTCGCAGGTTTCTTTTAAATCAGTTTGCGACACCCGACTATCTTTTTCGGGCTCTTAAACAAGGATGGGATGAGTACAATATGTTGGGAACATAAGGGAGTCGGAACCGATTGTCCAGGCCTGATATTGTTGCATCCCACATGTGGCAGATGCTCTTTTTGAGCTGTTTATCACCTAAAATTGAGAATGTATTGATGTGTCGCCTACTTGCCACCGTGTCAATCCAAACTCGCTTTATCTCCCTTCTTTTATTGAACACAAAAGAAGATGTGACGCTGAATGTCAGAGTTTGTAGATGGTGATTTATAATTCAAAGCTAGAAAAACAGACAAAGACAGTAGTTTATGTGACTCAGCACTATTAATAATTCAAAGGCCACTAAGTCCAATCATTTGCTACACTATATAGACAAAAAGTATTGTGATGCATCTTCTAATAAAGATGTTTGGGGCAGCACAGTGGCCGCCCCAAACAGAGCACTAATGCCTCACAGCAAGAAGGTCCTGGTTCAAGCCATGGCTTTTTCATAAGGCCGTTCTGTGTTGTTTACATGTTCTCCTTGTGTCAGCATGGGTTTACTCTGGGTACTACAGTATATGGCTTTCTTCCGTAGGCTAAAATCTATATACACCTGATCTTCCTGCCCAAACTGTTGCTATAAAATAGAAACACACAATTCTCTTGATTGTCGTTATATGCTATAGCATTAAGATTTGTGCTTACTGAAATGACTAAAGTTGTCAAACCTGTTCATTACAAATGGGCGTCCCAAAACTTTTGTCCATATAGTGTTAGATCAGATCAAAGCTGTGATTCTTTGAACATCTTGCCCTCAATTGAATATCTGACTTGGAGTGGAAAATGGACTGCAACAGTGTATGGACTACAGGATGGCTTGTCCATCTATTGAAATCATTTAAGGGTCAACCTTCCTTAAAGGAATATTACATTGTCATAAAAAATCCTGATTATTTTATCCCATGTCATCCAAGATGTTTATGTCTTTCTTTGTTCATTCAAGAAGAAATTAAAGGGACAGTAAGTAGGATTTTTCCCCATCTAGTGGTGAAATTGTATTTTGCATTCAAACGAATAGTGCTCTCTAGCGCCTCGCTTTTCCAAATGCGTGTTGCAACTACGGTAGCCGTTATGTACTCACTGATCTCCTACTACTGTTCATTTCAGCTGGTTCACATGTCCTGAACGAAAACGAGTTGCGGTAGGCTAGGGCTTTTTGTCCCTATCTGCTGTTATAGTTTTTCAATATGGCGGAATGACATGGAAGCCTTCTAGGACTTACCTGTTCAATGTAAATAAAGAGAAGAAATTCTAATGAAAATTCAGATCATCAGCAGAGGTAATTTTACACCAATGAGGACATATTTATGAATAAAGACATTGATTTTGACTAATAAAATACTTTAAAAAACTACACATTCTCCCTTTAAGTTTTTTGAAGAAAACATTCCAGGATTTTTCCCCATATTGTGGACCTCCACAGTTTACAGTTTCAATGCAGCTTCACAGGGCTCTTAACAATCCCAACCAAGACATAAGGGTCTAATCTAGCAAAATGATCGTCGTTTTTGCAAAAAAAATACTTTTAAACCACAACTTCTCGTCTTGCACTGGCCGTGTGACGCATTACATATGTGAAACACACACTTGCATACCATTTTAAACAATAAAGTGACACAAAGACATTAATTAGTATCATTCCATATAGGGCTGGGCGGTATGACGGTAAATTCCGTTACTGTGAAACAAAATGTCAGACGTAATTTTTTTATTCCGTCTATACTGCGGAATGTAAATAAGGGGGCGTGGCTAACTCTGCACTCCTGCATGTTACTCCCCCATGTTAAGCAGCAGGTCTCTCGCGTGAGGTCTGGCCAAATAAAGCACTTCTCAATGCTAATAGTTAAGACAAATCTCGCATGTATATCGGTGACACCTGTGCTGCTGGAGCCATGTAGTTTGATGCGCCATTTGCTTATAGTACAAACATTTTTGATCAGAAATATGAAAAGGAGACGCAAAGGCTTAGTCTAATAGAAAGTAAAGGGCTTCAAGACCTTAAAAAAGACTCCATGGTCATCACAACTGTCATATTTATAACATCTATATCTAGAACTCTCATATAGAGGTATTTATCCTGCATATAGGTTTGTGTATATATTCACACCTGTGAATTTTACATATAGCCTATTTTTAATGTACAGTATGCATAAATACAAAATACAATGAAGGCATACTATAGCTTCAATAGTCTATAAAATTAAGAACTTTAATAACAATTTTCTGTCTATCAAGACAGATCTATCAATCTGTTGTTATCTTCTGAGCATTTTCATTTTAACACTAACTTTAACTTGCCCATATATTAAAACTGTGAACATTTAGTTAAAGGTATTGTGGAGGATTTTCTTTTTCCGGGTGGATCATCAAGACTATTGGTCCTGCTAGTTGTCAATCAGGAGTGTTGCGCAATTGCATTTTTTAAAAAAGTGGAGAAGGCACCTATTTTCTAAAATTTGATAAAATCCTCCGCTACACCTTGAAAAGCTAGAGAGTGGCAAATATCTGCACATTTTTACAGTCCAAAAACAAAATAAACCGAAAAACGTATACTGGGAAATATACCGCTACCATAAAATAAAATTACTCTTTCCGTGAAATGGATTTTTGGTCATACCGCCCACCCCTAATTACACATACAACAACATCAGAACGGTCCTCTTTCTCCACACGTGTAAACACTGGAGCTGTAGTTTCACATACGTCATGCGTTACCTTTCAACATGATTACGTAATACGTAAGGTCACGCTAGCGCGTCACGCGGCTAGCGCAAGACAAAAAGTTGTGGTTTTCAAATATTCCTTTAAGCTATTGCCTTTGCCATGCCGTCCAAATTGGTCACTTATGAGGGTCCATGACATTTAGGATGTTGCCTTAAAGGGCAGCGGTCTATTGTATATACATACAGTAGTAGACCCTGAATAGCTCACTAGGGATTAAAACACACAAAATTCTAGCAGAAAAGTCATCAATATTTCATATATTCCTGTCGGATAAGCAGACGAATGCTTCAGAATGTGAATTGATGTCAAATCACCCTTTAATGATGGTTTGCAAAGAAGCCAAATGCGTTCTGCATTTTATTGGACCAGTATTTAAATGCCAGTCACTTGATCAACTTGACCTCATTACACGACTA
Source organism: Misgurnus anguillicaudatus (assembly GCF_027580225.2). Classification (NCBI taxonomy): domain Eukaryota; kingdom Metazoa; phylum Chordata; class Actinopteri; order Cypriniformes; family Cobitidae; genus Misgurnus; species Misgurnus anguillicaudatus. The sequence goes on from NC_073350.2 coordinate 8,115,048, forward strand.
ACTCTGGATTATTTGTAGTGGAGTTAAACTTGAGCATCTACTTCAAAGCGAAGCAATGCCATTTAGCATCTACAGCATTTTTATTACACATCAAATCACTCGTAATCGTAATGAATCACTCCGAAGAATCACTCAGCTTCTACTTCAAGAGCCTCAGAGGAAGAATTTAAAAAGAAGACGCTTTCTAAATAGGTCATTTTACGCCCATGTGCTTTTATGTTTTTCTAAATAAAAACACCCCAAAAGATGCTGAAGCATGGAGTAAAGGGTTTGAGGTTTGTGTGTCAGATCCAGATTTTAAAATACGCCATACGCGCAAGACTAAAGCCCACTTCCTTTTACTAGATTACTGCAACCACACAAGTTTGTCCATCATGCTTGTAGCTCTTAATGGATTTGGGAGGATTTATCTTCTGATCTGAACATTTACATTACTTGAGCTTTTCATTACTCTAGAGTCCGAAAGAGCCTCTTTAAATGTCCCAGTCATGTTTCAGTTTATTAGACCGAAACAGGACATATCAGTCACTCCTCGTTCATTGTTTATTTTGATTAACACGCCACAATTGTTTTGATTGGTGGTTCTTAACCAGCGGGGCTTCATGGTGTCTGAGTTAAAATTTATGCCCCCTTAGGCCTAATGAGAAAGCTTTGCCAGGGTCAGAGACAACATTTTCGATTGCCACCCCTATGTCATTTAGGTCTGTACAATTCAAGTTTTACTAAATGTTTGATTTTAATTAAATAAATGTGGTCTTGTATTGGTTCCCTAACTGAAATCAAATGTAAATTCTGGCCCCTGAAGCGAAACCACCGGCTTTAATTATATACAGCACACGACCCTCTACGGCACAGATTCCAAGATCCGTTGTTAGATACAGTGGGTGGTTTACGTCTGGCTATTGTTTAGTCTGAACGTCTAATATGGCCAAGCACATTAATCATTAGTATGCAGTATTAATGGACATTTGCATGTGTGAAAAGAATGATTCAAGTTTGTTTAGCTGATTGGAAAAGCAGGCAGACCAGACTGCTAAATCAGATAAATCTCTCTTTCTTTCTCTCTCTCTCTTTCTCCAGACGTATTTACCCCCCTGATGACAAGCTGCTCCTGGAGAAATATGAGAGTCTTCTTTCGGTTGCCTTTCAGACATTTCTCGCCGGGCGAGCAGCTTCACTTCAAAAGGAAATGAATAATCCGCTGAAACGAATGAAGGCACGTACCTGAGCCGAAACTCAACAACCTCTTTTTTCCCTCAGATCCCTCCCCCTGCCACTGTTTCTCTGCTGAGAAAAGAAGACACATTCAGGATGACTGGGGAATGGTGGTGCTCCTTGCATTTCATTGTGTTTTCACCATCTGATTCTCATCAGTGGTGTTTGCAAATGTTGCTTGTAGTTAGAGTTTGCCCAAATCCTTAGCTCCTAAGTTTTAACCCGAGGATGTAATGTCCCTCACCCTTTGTGGACAAAAATGTTAAAATCCTGCTGCCTGTTGAGGACGGGTGTACCATTATTTTGTATGTGGCGAGTAATTAATTTTGTGGCAACTACATACTGTAGGAACTTCATTTTTTGTGTTATCCAGTTTGCTTTAGACATTAAAATGATTTCTTATCTTGCTATTTTAAAGTTGACTACATTTTAACTCCTCAGATTAAGTTTATAAATTGTTGAAATTGCTTAATTTAATTTGACATGTTAAAGTGTAGTCAATATTTTTCATAAAAATGATTTTTTACAGTGTATAGCTGCATCACTGCAATACTGGCAATATTTTGCTTTATGTGCCTTATTTAGAAAATGACCTGCTGCTTCTGCTCCTTCTTGCTTATTTTGTTATGAAGGTCTCTGTTCTGATATTCTGTATTCAGCCGGAGTTTATTATTGTGCCGTTCGTCCTCTCCTGAAACCTCTGAATGTTCATTTTACAGCGATATTCAAGGCCGGATCTGTGTATCCATGCATATGAATGTGGCATATTGTTGGAGGTGTTTCATCTTTATAGCACGCATTGACGGAATCTGAAATGTGACTTCACACAAGTTTGAATTGCTGAGTGACATCTCTCTGGTTTAGGCGAGATGGTCATTAGTCAGGTTGTATTGTCTGTTGATGTGGCAGGGGACCATGTGAGTTGTGGAGCTTGTTTGGGATTGGACCAAGAGCACTATTGGAGAGTTTTTACTATTGCCATGTAGTGTGCAATCTAAAAAAATGTTAATTTGTCATTTTGTGCAGTCACTGGGAAATTCACTTTTTTGTTGTACATTAAAAACATATTGGCTGTGTCCAAAACCTAAGCCAGCGGACTTGTTGCCTCGCTGCTCGTGAGGCAATGGCTTTGACGGCATGATGGCAGTTCCGAGAAACGCATTCGGACAGACTTCATAGGCGGCATAATGGAATTCAGTTTGAAATATAAACAGTAGGGCTGAACGATGTGAGGAAAAGTTGCGATGTGCGATGACATTGTTTAATGTTGCGATGACGATGTGAGTTGCGATAAATATATTTTTTTCATGTTTTAGGGGCCATTCACAAACACGAGGAAAACACTAGACACGTAGGTTATTGTCACATGACCTGCACACTGCGCTTGTGGCATTCTGAAAAGTTAAAATCTTTTTGAAATACCTGGAAAAAACAAGCGTGTCGCGACCGCAGCGCTTCCAGAGCACACATACATTTGAAATAATGAACTTGAGCGCGCAATAGACGCAATATGAGAATCACCGCTTCCACAGTACCTGTGTTTGCGGCGTCATCTCTCCTAAATCCAAAATAATTCCATGATATAGCTGAAGTGCTGTTCATTTTCACCACAAGGTCTTTGTCTGACAACACATTTTCCTCACTCTTCTCTCCTTCCTCTGCCATAGTTTTTGCTAACAGGCACAGCGTCGCAACTGACACCTCACATATCAATCTGAGCGTAGCCTAGCTGACTTGGGGGTTCCCCTGAACCATCGCTGCGTCCGAAACCGCCTACTTCCATACTATATAGTAGGCAATGTAGTGCTTTTTGCATACTATATAGTATGGTAGTAGGCGATTTCGGACGCAGCACATGTCTTCAGGACTAAACGTGATAGGTCAAAATTCGATTTATCGTTCAGCCCTAATAAACAGAGAGCGTCTTTGTAATAACTTATTAAATATTTAAAAACTGCAATATTAATTTCTCCCTAGAAATGCAATCAAAATGTGAAAAAAGTGAAAATATAACTTTTATTTACACTAAATTTGATCCAGCCACTTCAGACACCATTTTATTTTTTCAAACTCGACCAGGCTCGACCAATGACATTCATTTCGCACACACACAAACTGAATTTTGGGACAAGACGATTAAGGTGTCTCGGAAACAGGAAGTAAACATTCGGCAGCATTTGAGAAATTTTGGACCCAGCCATTGTAAGCTTCAGAACTTAAAATATCCACCCTGTCCACTGATTTAGTGCCAGTTATCTGCAAAATAACCAAAACGGCTCAATTCCTGATGTCAGAAGCTCGGGGCACAACTTTTAAAGGAATAGTTCACAGAGTAATATAAATTCTTCAATAATTTACACACCTTAAAGGGATCCATGCGCACTTTTCGTAGTGACGTGTGGCGGAGATACAGAGCGGGGAGCAAAACACCCCTCTGCATTTGTCATACATCGCTACAAAAAGTGCGTACACTACACTGATACTTTTCCCTGAATGCAGAGGAGTCTAAGATGGCTGTGTTACTGAGCTAGTTATTTTCATTTGTAAAGTTTTTAATATGGATTTTTCTCTTACAAAATCGTATCGTATCTGAATATGTGTTTGTATATAAAAAGGTGGACATATGTAACTCGGATGGCTAAAGGGTGAGTAAATCATGGGGTAATTTTTATTTTTAAAAAAAATGTATTCCATCCTAGGTGTATATGACTTCTTTTCTTCAGCCGAACAGTCTTAAAGGTGCAGTGTGTAGATTTTAGCGGCATCTAGTGGTGAAATTGCGAATTGCACCCCTCCCTTTCGAAGCACATAAAAAGCTACGGTAGCCATCACAGGACAAACATGTCATTGTCTGAGACAACATAGTGACAAATGCGCTTTGTAGAGCAGTTTGTCCATTTAGGGCTACCGTAGAAACATGATGGCAGCTTCCATGTAAGGGGACCCGGGGTGTATGTAGATACAAATTTATTATTATAAGGTATTAAAGGGGTCATATTATGAGATATTTTTAAGATTTAAAATAAATCTTTGCTGTCCCCAGAGTGTGCATGTGAAGTTTTAGCTCAAAATACCATATAGATAATTTATTATAGCATGTTAAAATCGCAAATTTGTAGGCCTGAGCAAAAGTGGGCCGTTTTTGGGTGTCATTTAAAATGCAAATGAGCGGATAAAATGCAAACACTGATCACAATGATGGTGGTTTGTTGTAATTGAAACTCAATTGTGTCAAGTCCTTATTTTCTCCCTCTTTCTCTCTGAACTAAATGGCAGTGCTGTGGTTGAATAGTGCAAATAAAGGGGGCGGTATTATTGTAATTCGCCTTGCTCGCCACCTCACAAAGCAGGTGAAATCTGAACGACCTAATTTTTCACATGCTCGCAGAAAATGGAAAATTACTCAAATTAAGTTATTTGGTTGATCTTTATCACATTTTCTAGGTTGATAGAAGCACTGGGGACCCAATTATAGCATTTAAACATGAAAAAAGTCTAATTTTCACGCTATGACCCCTTTAAAAACAATACAGTTAATTTTGTAAGGTTTTTATACACCACATAGTTTTCAAAATGATATTGCATTGCTGTCAAAAGATTTGTCTAAAAATAACACACTGCACCTTTAAGAGTTATGTTAAATAATATTCTGGCTCTTCTGAGTTTTGTGACGGTATTAAATAGTAGCTGTTTTATGAAGCTCATCTATTGGTACGTAAGACGATCATTGGTTCTCACGAGTCATGATCTGACTAGTCGTCATACAGTATGCGTCGTGACGAAACACACAGTAACGAGACACATGAGAACCATGAACGTCTTACGTACCAACTTGGAGCCGGCGTGCCATCATTTTTGCTCTACAGTACATGCTTACATTCAAACGTGACATATGCTTAAAATACGAATAATTTTCCTTCACAAATTTAGAATGCTAATTTTTCAGTTCAAATTAATTGCATATCTTTTATAATTTGGCTTTGTTGCAAAGCAGCTGTACCGTAAATACATATTAGTACTACAGGCTAAAGAGACACAAGGAGAAGCAATATAAAATAAGAAAAAAGGAATCATAGAAAGTCGTTGACTGCATGAATGTGTCCACAAACCCTCAAACCTTGTTCAATAACATAAGCAATATCATGAAAAGTCGGCTTTGTTAAACTGCACCCAGACCAAGGGCAAACAAACCAAATTTTGCATCAATCTCACAGTAGCAAATACTGGCAAATATTGACTCATCACCTGCAGTCAGAATGTGGGCTTATTGCGGCCCAATTTCCCTCAGCTGCCTGCTTGAACAAAGAGTCTGGGTCTGAGGAACAATGAAAGGCGGCGATGAGCAAAAAACCTGGCTTTAATGCACTTAAACTCTCTCTCCATCTGAGTCAGAACAACAGATCAATGGCCAGCTTATTGAGTTAGAACCAGGATAATGTTTCTGCTTGAAAAGCATGCAACATTTGTAATCGAGAAACATCAGAGTCTGTGAGGCACAAAAAAAACGTGTTGGAGCACAGATTCAAAATGATATTGATCAGGCTGTTGAATGTGATGACTCAATCTTAACCAAACAACCTTTTGATGCTGTCATTGTAATGCCTGCTCTTTTCTTTATATCTTTGTCAACTTTCAGTGTTGTTTCGGCTTATGGAACTTCTGCTGATTTTTTATGAACCAGTGGACCTTAATTCCTTTTTGGATCAGAATTTAGATTTGGATTAGAAGTCTAATAAACATTGGAATATTGTTAAATTACTGAAATATTTTATGCAGGTGGAAATTCATGAGGAGCAGGAGGTAAATCTATTAATATTTGTTACTTCTAAATTAATATGAAATTAAATTAATTACGGTACACTTTTAAAAATGCTGTGTCATTTATAACCCAGTGTTAGGTCAAAAAGGGACGAACCCAACCCGTTGGATTGTAGTTTAACCTATGCTGGGTTGTTTAAATGAAAAAAGCTGTGTTGTTTTACCCATTGTTACCCAAATATACTTTTTTTTGTCAATTTAACACAATGGTTGGGTTTATCCCTTTCTGACCTCCGGCATGTTTAAAGGGTACATTTTTTAAATAATATTTCATAAAATAAAATGTTTATCATTTTGAAATAAAACAGATTAAAATAAATAACAAAACAAAATATTTGTCTTTGTAACCTTTAATACAATAGTGTAATCTATTTTTAACTTTGCCTGATGCCAAACATATGTATTTAAAGTCCCCAAGTATCATTAAAATTATACATTTTCCTTAATATATATATAGTCTGTTACACTGAAAAAAAATGATGCATTCAATTTACTCAATTTTTTAAAGGTAAGAGGTCGTATTCACTTTATTTAAGCTACATTTAAACAAAAAAAAACTTTTGTTTAAATGTAGCTTAAATAAATTGATTGCAACCACTTACCTTAAAAAATTGAGTAAATTGAATTAATATTTTTTTCAGTGTATTGCATAAGTGTCGAGCAAGCCGCTACTACGCACACACATACAAGGTGCTCCGGTTTAGTGCCATAGCACATAGAGGATCATGCGTAAATCTACGCCAAAAACAATGTGGAGGAAATCAGACATCATAAACGGTTAGACAGACACTGATGAGCAGAAGAGAAGGCAAACACTGTAAAATATGTTGCCGGTGGGTATTAGCATTGTTTTTTAAAAAGAAAGTAAATTGGTTCCCTTGGATTCCAAATGAATGGCTTTGATTTATGTCAAGAAATTATTTGGGTGACATGCAACCTGTGCTGTTATAGTTGAGCAATTTCCCCAAAATCACTGAAGTAGGTCTCACAAATATTTCATATGGAAAAAATTGGTAAAAATACAGACCAAACACTACATGCAGCTAACTGTGTATTATGAGAGCATTGAAAATCTGTGTTTGCGGGTTTGGTTTTTACTCTATTCTGTTCTGCAGGAGGAAGATATCCTAGACCTGTTGGAACAGTGTGAATTGGATGATGAGAAACTGATGGGAAAAACCTCCAAACAGAAAGGACCAAAGGTACACACACATACACGCACACACCTTTGTTTTAGGACCTCTCATAGACCAACACATGGCAATTTATAGGTATTTAAATAGGTGGCTTATTTGTATGAATTTGTATTAACAAATTCACACATTTTGGCACACTCTGCATTTGTCCCAGTGACATTGTGTTGGGGAGGGTTCAGGGGTCGGGTATCTTAATATTTTTTCTGAATAATTGCACTTTTTTTGTATGATTCACTCCGTAAGAATTTATACAAATTGGCCACCTCTTAAAACTTACAAATAAGAGATCAGGTTTCATAGACAAAATTGTTTTAAATGAATATAATTGTAATGCTTTAAATTATATTTATTGATTAATTGCTATAATACTTAACACTGAAATTGAAATTGCAGAATCCAGGCATTAAATCGTAATGTAGTGTTTATAGGGCAGAAATTCTAAATCTGAATTTTGGGACAAATATTTGTTAAAACCCATTATAACTAATTTATAAATGCCAGTTTTTGGTTGTGGTTACATTAATCAGCAAATAAACCATCCGAAATGTTAAGGAACATTTCAGGTGTAATGTTAGAAAAGTTACGTCTGTGTCGCATTGCAAAGAATGAGAGGCGTTGGCTCAAAAAGCAAGCACGCTTCATCAAAGGCACTAAGCTTGTGTTTCTAAACAATACATGGAAGAAGTATTGTACAAGAAACTGTTTGTGTTGTAGTTAATGAAACAACTGAGATTTGAGATGGCCGTGTTTTAAACACAATAAGTATAATAACAAAGTAAATATAACTGCAAACAGTGATAACGGGGTCAAGCCAAACATGGGCACAAATGGATAAAAGGGTTTGGGAAAGCAGTTTAAAACAAAGGAAAAACCTCATTATTTTAATAAGATATAATACAAAAGAACCAATTTTCATTGACCAGTTTCATGTCAAAACACAAAAGTTTTGCAAAGATACAGCCTCATATACATTTTGGCGAGCTCGCTGTCAAAATCACTGCCACGATATACGGGAATGGACGGGTATATTTATATAAAGCTTTAAATACATTTTTGTCTAGAGTGTCTCCAGATGATACATACCAAATTTCATACCAATCAAATAAAAACTTATTTTCATGATGGAAAATGACGTCATAGTGCATTTGAATCGTCGTGAGCCAAGGATTTTGTTTCTAGGACTTATGGATCAAGAGTTATGAGCATGAACATAAGTGGGATTTTGAACTGTTGGTGGCGCTAAAAGGTTTGAGTTAGAGACCTAAAAGTTGCAAGTTGTAAATCTTGAGACTGACCTCTATCTGTGTGCTAAATTACATTTGTGTGGAGAAATTCATTATAAGTAGCGATGCACAGACTTTTGCATTTTGGAGACCAGTGACTTAGACTATTGTGGTTCACCAAAATCCAATCTGTCCTGCCACAGTTTTGTAACAAATGAACACTGACAGTGTGTTTGTTCCACTGCTTTAGCGAAACATCTGCCAATCAAACAGAAAACGAAATCCAGATATAACTGGAAGTTCAAGCACAAAGGCAATTATTTAATTACACATCTTAGTTTGCTGATAATGATTATTAGGGGCTGGACACACCAAAACTTTTAAACGCGGCTAAAAACGCCTTGAGGACGCCGAATACCAGCTGTTTTTCAGCCGAGCACTTTTGTAGCTGTGATACTTGAGCTGGACCGGTTGGTTGCTGTGTTAATGTCCCGCCACTCCTCCATTGTGATTGGTGGATGCGTGAGAACTGACATTGACGAGCGGGGCTTTTCACTCAAAGTTGAATCTCTTTAGGGCAACCATCCCTTCTTCAGCCACTAGACCTGGTGTAGCGGCCTTGCCTAGTGGAGAGCTGCTCTTTGGTGATGCACCTGAATGCCCGGTAGCCAGCCCCTCGCCGGCCAGCTCAGTAGCATCCCAGGTTACATCCTCCCTCACTGCCTTCACTTCAGGCCGGGCTTGGCCTTTCTTCTTGCGGGGAGCCATCCCACTTCTGACACCAAATGTGACAAAGTGAACACCAGCGGTTCACCTTTGACGTGGGTAAGTCCCAAAAATAAAGAAAAAATCCCCAAAACAAAAATGATGGCTCAGACCGCCACTGTACTCTTGTACAAAGTGAAGTTTTTTTACAGTGAATCAGGAGAAAAACTAAGGTGATATATTTATATTTACAAGTGCAAAAAACAAAACCCAAAATACCAAAAATAAATAAAACAAAACAATGACGAAAAATATATACAAGTAAATATTCACAATATATCAAATAGCAACTTCTCCAAAACCACTCACTCCGGTCGACTTGGTAAACAAGTCCTGATTGTGAGTCTGGCCTCCCTCTTTATAGAGCCAGACTCCTCCCCTTCAATGGGAGTTCCCATAACCAGGTAAGTATCCAGGTAAGTATTTTAAATTGCCATTAAACTCAGATCCAGTGAGTTTAAACACATAAACATGACATTATATATACATAACAAAACATCTATTTGACACATATTAAAACCATAATTTAACACATAGCCCCTTTAACAATGACATACAAAACAACACCCCCCTATATACAAACATAATGGACTCTGCCAACCTTCGCGAATACTGCGCCGGCGCGGCACACTCTGTGACGTCATAAGCGTGTGCCGCTCAATCGCTCAGGTTCGCCGGCGCAGCATCCCATCCCGGAAGGCTGGCTAAACAAACAAACCAAACAAACAAACAAAACAAAGTGTGTGCATGTGTATGAAATAACAGGATTAACTGGGGGAAATGTTGATGACTGTAATGTCCATGTGAATCGGCTTCGTGTGCACCCGCCCCCGAATCGGAGTATAGTTAAGGTAAGTGTATGCGGTGTATGTGGTGTATGTGCATGTATGTGTGTGTGTGTGCGCCAGTGTTGCCTGCTCAGCGTGGTTGGCGATCGTGCTCCATCACAACTCTCGACACTCAGCGTCGGTTTTCAGCACGGAAAAACGCTAGCTGCTGGCTTATTTGAAAAACACTGAGTTTCCATTGGAATCAATTGGGCGTAAAAAGGGCGTAAAAGCTTTGGTGTGCACGCCCCCTTAATAACTATTCATAATTATTATTATAAAAAGCTGTTGTTTCTAAGTCACTTAAGTTGTTTCTTTTTCATGCCTATTCATTGGCAATTTGGCAGACTGTCCGTTTGAAATAAATATTTTTGTATTGTGTAGTTCACAAACTAAAACAACACTGAAATCATAATTGTATTACATTACGTTGTTTTGAACCCCAAATCATATTTTAAAACATTCTTATACAATTCTAATATTTATTCAGTTGCTTGCAATATAAAAAGTAGTTTTCCGTAGAAATTTGCAGCTAGGTTGCCGGTAACTTACCGTAGATTTAAATTTACGTTATTACTGGCAACATTTTGTTCAAAGTTAAATGAACATTAAACATTTACAAGTCTTTGTCTTTACAGAGTAAAACTAAAAAAAGCAGCATCAAGCTAAACATTCTGGGAAACAAAATCTGAAGCAAAAAAACAAAAATAGTTTGATGATGATTTCTGGTTCCCAGAATGCTTTGCATGAGCCTGTTATTGTATGGTTTTATTCTGTAAAGGTAAAGACTTGTTAATGTTTAAAATTTATTCAACTTTGAACAAACTCTTGCCAGTGAGTGGCGTACATTTGGATCTGCGGTAATTTACCGGCAACCCAGCTGCAATAACATTGTCATTTCTACGGATTTTTTTACGGTGTAGCTAGCTACTTTTCAACAGTAACTTTTTCAGATGGTAGCTTGGCTGTAGTTTAACTACTTTTACTGATAAGTAGCTTGCTTATCTAACTACAGTTTCAAAGTAGCTTCCCCAACACTATATACAGTATGGTTCTGTGGGCTGCCATAGACTTCCATTATGTTACAACTGTAAAATTATTAACTCATACATACTTTTTACATACTTGGTACTAGTTTATAAATTAAATGCATGGAATGGATACTCTACAGTACGTTATCTATTTGATGGGACAATGAGCTGTTCATGCAGTGAATGCATAGAGAGTCCTGAGCAGCCAAACTAAAACTGTGCTAAATGGTGATGATAACGGTGTTATTGACCTCTCTATGTAAATTGATCAAAATGGATTTAACAAAATCCTGAAAAATTACATTGGAAAAACAGAATACTGAAAAATAAAAAATTGATAAAATGAAATAACAGTAGGAAGAATGAAATTGATTTTACAGGTCATTGAAGTAGACCTTGTAGTTTTATAAGAAACACCAGAGAACACGTCTAATAGACCACAATTATACAGAGCTTCCTTAAGTCAGACTAGTCAACTACTCATTTAAACAACCCGGCAACTAATAGATTTAAAAAATATGTAGTTCTGCACATTTCTAGTGCAATGCCTTTATTAAAAGCAAGTCATTCTTAGTGAATTCCTGTGTCTCCACAGTTCTGGGTGATTTCATTTAAAGCTTTGTCCAAATTAACACTGTGGGTGTAATCAAAAGCAGATCGTCCCAGAGGACCATTTTATTTTTAGGAGATTGCTCTTCTGGGGCTCAGGAGATCTAATGGAGAACTTAGTTATGGTTCATTTAAGTATCAACTTCATCATAGATGCTTCTTAAATTTCTTAGGAGAAATAAAAATAGAGACAAAGGCGTCCTTTAATCAATGCACAGTAACAGGATAAATATACAATAAATAGTTCAGATAGTTGGGTCTTGCAAGGTAAATGTTTGAGTTTTATTGGAATCACTTACTTTCCACTTCAGCAAGGACATTCAAAGAAATAGTTCATTTAGTTCATTCTTTCATAATTTCATTAAATTACTACTCACCCAATGGAGTCATTTGGGTTACTTTAATGGTGGACGTATATGACTTTGGAGTTTTAACAAGCTTGCACTTGCATATGTATACAGTATAAAGTAAAAATCTTTGTTTGTGTTGAACTGAAAAAAGGAAGTCATACGGCACTTTTCCATTGCATAGTCCGGCACGGTGCAGCTCACTTTTGAGGGGGGTCCACTGGGTATAGTACGTAGAACCTGATGCTTTTTTTAGTACCACCTCGGTTGAGGTTCCAAGCCAGTCATACCATTACTAAAATGTGATGTTTAAAGGGGGTCGCACACAGAACGACATTGCATACATTGTATTCTATGAGTGTACACACGCCTGTCCGCGCCGCCCAGCTACGACACAGGAAGTTACTCAAATCCCTGTCACGCCACAGAGCGCCACTCACATAGTTTAACATTAAATAACATCATATTTGTCCCAAATCATTAACAATTAACATTGGCTTCTAACGCATATTTTGCATTTTGAAGTAGACGATAACGGACGAAGCTCGCACTATTTAAGGTGCATTTCTGGTTTACGATCCCTCCGAGTTGTCCTAGACGCGACTCGGCGCGATGCTGAGCTGTGCGACCGGTATGCACCTTTCTTGACACTGTAGATCACTGATTGGTCAGAGAGAATCATACCTACTAGCGTTGTTGCTAAATACAAGATTAGCTTACCCTTACGCTGTCGAGAAAACGAGTGTTGTTGTCATCTGTGCCTGGTTGAACAACTTCCTTTTAGTGGTGAAAAACACCCACAGGCTAAGAATCAAGAACACCATTCCAGTGTTTTCCACAGACTTGCAGTTTATTTATGGTGGCACATCCAACCAGGTGTATGGGTGAATAATGGGGTTCGGATGCCCGCTTCCGCATGCAAGACTGACCAAAGGTATGAGCGTCAAGGCTTAAATGAGAGTTCAGCGAGTGCGGCGACTGATGCCTCGGGTGTTTGTACAGAAACTGTCATGTGAAAGAGCTAGTAAAAAACGTGATGTGCAAAAATCTATTTGTGGCGGTCAATTTTGATTTTGTGGCAGACTGACACAAATAAATGAATGTATGGGAAACACTGCATTCCAATGCTCTTGCTGCTTACATGTTTGTCCTATAATCCCACCCACTCTGAAGCAATACTAAACTGTAGTGGAAAAGCGAAAGAAAGCAAGTCGTGCCGCACTGTGCCGTGCCGAGTACACCGATGGAAAAGCCCAAACGTACAGTACATTTGGGTACTTGAGGGTAATTAAAGTATAAGAGACTTTTCATATTTGTGTGAACTCATAAACTTTATTTACCTCTCATTTAATCTCAGAAGACCTCATCATAGATTTTTCATTCCTTTAGGTTTGGGCTAATTTGTGGTTGAAACGGTGAAATTAGTGAGTTCCCAAGGCTTCTGAAGTGTTGGGCTGTTATTCAATTCATTGTTCGATAACTTCTTGAAGGACTTAATAGATTTATTCCCTTGACGTGCATGCATGTGTTTCGGAGCGAATAAACATGTTCCTGTAGTGACATTAATCAAGACTCGGCACGTCGGGCGTACATCAGTGCACCCTGCCACCGGTGACAAACGTTAATTGGACTCAGGGTGAAGGCTGCAACACTGACATTTTTCTCCGGTCTTCTCACATTATCTTTTCCTGTGGGTGTCTGATTGTCTGTCTGTAGGTCCTGTCATCCATGCCTGAAAGCAGCCCGTCACCCAGAGGGCACAGAGACCCTGAGGATACCACGGGCAGCGGCAGCGACAGCAGCTCTGGCTCTGATGCTGATGGTGAAGATGAAAGCAGCAGCATTACGCAGGAGAAACTCAACAGCTCCGAACGCTCCAGTAAGTTCCTCTGGTGGTCCGTGAAACTTTTAGTAACTTGTAGGCCAAGCCTGTTAGTGTGGATGTGGATTTGGGTAGCCGAAACTTGGATGGTGTAAGATGTGGTCCACAATACAGCCTGTTCTGGTCAATGAACCGCCCGCCTGAATGTAAAGAGAGTATACAGTGACCACAGTTTAGGGACGAGTGTATCTCTGAATTAGTTTACACATTAATAGACCAGTGTAAAATGCTGTTTAATTTTGTGATTGTATAAAAACACATTCCTAGAATTGAGAAAGTATTTTCCAGTTTTGTGTGACGTAAGTTTTAAAGTCAATGAATGGAATGGACTGTGGATGTGCCGTTTGGGAATGAGACTAAGGTGGATGGGCCAACTGTGTTGGGAAAGCTACTGTGAAACTACAAGCTACATGTAATTGAAAAGAATAAGGTACTATAGGTAAAGCTGCAGTTTGTATATTTTAGTTAAAATAAAAAAATCATTTATTGAGTAGGTGCACTAAAACCTTTTCTTTCTTTTCTATCAACTGGAGTGTACACAGTAGTTGTATTATATACATTTGTTGTCTTACAAATAATACATAGTAGTTAAAACAACTGAGTGGATTCGATTTGTTCTAAATACACATTTTAACCATCACATATACCTTGCATTATACCACGTGGCTGTTGAATGCTTTATTCTGATTGGTTTAGAAATGTTCCATGGGTGTTGATTATTTTTCAATAACCGCACACCTAACCTTTAAAATGTCTTTAAAATAGACACCAGAGCAATATTTTTGGTAACCGTTAGGGCTGTAACGATTTATCGTGCAAATGCGCGTTTTCTCAGTTAATGAATTAGAATGAATTAAGGTGAAATGCCGCCACATCCAACAGCCAGAGGGCGCTCTCGTGCAGAAACTCCAATTGTGCCACAGAAGAAGTAGCATTACGGACGCTATTCCAGGAAATGTCTAGAAGGATATTTATATTGCCGTTCTTCAAATAGTTTCAGGTATTTTCATGATAATAAAGAATATTTTGAGTGATTTAATTTAACGAGTGTTGCTTTTTTAAATGCACGTTATAAACGACTCCGACTCATAATGATTTTAGATTGATAAGGACTTCCTACTGACCAAAACGCCATAGTACACGCATGAAACACAGAATCGCAGCCTTGCGATGCATAATCCATTTTAGACAGGTATTTTTAATAGGAACACGATTTATCGTTACAGCCCTAGTAACCGTGGTACAAGCGGAATAATTGACTCCGGTCCTTTGAATTATAAGAAAATAATGCACACTCCACTACGCGTTGTGACGTTACACCGCAGGTGTGCATTATTTTCTTATAATTCAACGGCCCATCATCAATAATTTCTTACCTATTTATGGCACCAGTACAGAATCTTGTTGAAAAATTGACAGCTTTAAAACGCATTTGAACATAAATTCAGCAAATAATTTACAGATGATGCAACCAATTAAACATCATAATTTGTAGTGCTGTGACGAATCGCAGTTGATCCGCGATCCGTTTGACCCACGTTTCGGCTCACATGCGATTCATTGATTAATATGCAAATTTGAATATGGTAAAGGCTTGCGAATGTTAATATTCAAGTGATTTTAAACAATTTAACGAAAAAAGGCGCTAAAGTGAGCAGGTTTCTGTACGCACAGACACACATGTGGTTTAATGTGTCCGGTCCAGCTTCAGTCAGACGTGATCATCCTATGCCCTTTAAAGATCAGAACTCTTGATGTGTAAACTTTAGAGAGAGTTGCGCTACTCTGTCTCAAACTGTAGTCCATTAACATACATTTGGAAAATAGAGCAATGAAAAACAACGTAACGTTTTTATGTGGAGCGACTGTTTATGCTGCGCCATTTGGAATTTGCCCTCCGTTTCTGCATACGCCTGCGTTTAAGTGCACTCAAAAGTGCACACACAGAGAGACGCGTTTCAAAAAGCAAGGGAACATAACATATTTCTGTTCTTGACAGGGCACATACAAACAAAATGATCTCCACAGTATTCTTTTTCTAATAAAAACTTTTTTTATGTCTTAAGTGTATGTATAGATTAGAGTCAAAAACCACTCTTGGGTTATTTAGTCTTAAAGAGACAGTAACCTCAATTAACCTACTTAAGTCTGTGTCATTAATGTTAATCAAACAACCCAAGACAAAGAGAAAATCACTTCTGTAGCTCTAAAAATAATAATTATATTTAATTTATACAATAAAGACGTGCTATTATTCATTTGATCGTGATCCTAATTTGATTGATTTTATCAATTTCTGTAGCTAATGCTAATTTTAGACCTTACTTATTGTGCAACTTTGTTCTTTTTTATAAATGTTTGTAATTTCCTTATTTGTTATTAGATTTGCCCACCCCTTTTTTGTTGATCCGAAAAATGATTCGATCCGTGCCTCAAAAACCGTAATGTGATCCGAACCGTGAGTTTTGTGATCCGTTACACCCCAAATAATTTGTATACCCAAATCATACTGAAGCATTTCTAAGATGTATTTCACCAAATTGCATTATTTTGTACAATTGTTGCAGTAATTTGTTGATATTTTTATATGCCAACAAATGCCAAACTACCATCTGCACAAAGACTTTAATCAGTGAATAGGTTTGTTAACCAGTAGAATTCATTCATAAAATTCATAAAACAAATCATATTTACCAAAATTTTATTTAGAAGTGAGAGTGAACATCCTGACTGAGTGCTTTTGACTAATGCTTTGGTTTATTTGCCTATAAAACAATGACACGAAAACAGCATTTTGTCACACTCATTTAAACGAGTAGCTTAATGTTGGAAAAAAAATACTATGTTTTAAAAATCCAAGCCAGTGTCATGCCTCTAAAAATGTAGGCCTAGTTAAGTTAGTAGCATCACTACTTAGTTAATTCTCAAAACCACAGAGTAGATCTTGAACTTTTCTCCATCTGCACTGCTTCTATAGAGTATGTGATATCCTTCCTGCCATTTCCTGTTTTTTACTTTTCCTAGCCTATTGTCTGGCCAAACATATTAAATCTACAGGGCTGTTTGCTGAGCCCGAGCTAAATTACAGATGTAAATCTACAATAATGCATTTGTTTACCTAATTAATACATGAAACAGAGAAAATCCATCTTTTTTAATTAGGGTCACAGTATTTGCTGGCCCGGTGCGGTTGCCTTTAATGTGAGTGGCTGGCTGTAGTAGGTGATGTGGTGAGAGCTCCCTCGGCTCTCATGCACCGTAGCGTTAATGAGCTTTTCTGAACTTTTCTGTCCAGCGGTTTAAAGGGAACCCGGGAAAACACAGGTTGGGGAGAAGTTCAGAGAAGCAGTTTTGGTGTTTCGCGAAAATTGCCCAAACAAGCCTCGGATAGGGTTTGAGTTGTTTAAGAAGCATAGTGTTCCTTGGGGTCTATGAGCTGAAACATTTTAGTAAGATTCATTTTATTGACCAGGGTAGTTTGCCATTTGACATTTTATTAGCATCGCTCAAGAAGGACACTTTCCACAGATAGAGCACATAATATGGCCTTGAAACTCTTTAAAAATAATGAGTCAGCAAAAGTGGGTTCTTAACCTTCAGTAAATGTTGTTCATTCACCTCAGGTGGTCAAATTAAATTTTATTCGTTTTATTTCTTTTATATGAGGTTATGGGATTTTTGGTACTGTTACAAAAGTTTGGGACTGTCTGAACCCTGATTCGTGTAATTTTATGATTTTCTAGCAATAAAAATGAAAAAAAAAGCATAAAAATACACAAGAATGAGTAACAGGGTTAAAAGATGTTTCACACAATATCTTTATTATCATAATTACACGATTTCAACATGTAAAAAAGTTCACATCCTGATAGAGCTTGTAATTACAGCTTGTAAGCCGAGAGTTTTCTGAGATGACTTGGACCATGTGACTGTTGCAAACTCACACAAGAAGCACTTTCTGGGCTCTATCATACACCCGGGCAGTGCAGCGCAAGTTTTTTGCCAGTTTTAGCCCAGCGGAGTTATCATTTTCACGTCCAACGTAACATATTTGTGCGCCCATGGATTTGCTGGCTTGAAAATTAGGTTTGTTTAGGCACATTGTTGGCGCGTTGCTATTCGGAGGCAACTAAAATAGACAACACCATTGACCAACTAAAACCCGGTGTAATGTCAATGGCGCAATATTGTTTTGTTATATAGACTGTTTCAGCAGTAACAACATAAACAAAGGCTTGCGTGGAACACACGTAACTTCTGGTAAACTCCGATAAGAATCAATAACAATAAAGTCCTTTTAGAGTAGTTTATTTCTGATTACAAGCAAAATAAACAACAAGTAGATTACCTTAGTTCATATTTCATAGCTAAAGTGTATAAAAACGACATTGAGCTAGCGTTGCAGTGTAAAATGTGTACTATAATGTATACAATGTTTACTACAAACCGGCTGCCAAACCTCCCTTGGTGATTCATGATCACCGTCTCCCCTTGTCTTTAGGAAACCAAAACATTTGTTATTTTTGACAAGGTATTTGTTCCAGAGTTCATGTTGCCACTAGTCAGACCATTAAACAAACAGAAACCGGAAATAAAGTTCAGAACAGACGTGTAACGGCGATAACGCACGTGCGGCCGATGCAGTCGTCTATAAAGAATGACTGTGCGCGTTTGCTTATTACACACAATGGATGCGCAGCAGCATACAAACTTTTTTTTTAAATGAATAATTAAAGGATTAAAATGTAAAATATTATTAATGAGTCTCTTGGACATAAATGAGGACAGTTCACAGGGATTATACTGAATTATATATTGCATTTATTTAGATCTTTTTAATTCTACCACACAGATTTATTGTATATGATGACTTTGTACATCTGGAAGTGGTGAGATGAGAAGATTTTTAAGTTATACTTTTCAAAACACCCTGGGCGCTAGGGATGGGAAGATTCCCCGATTTACTCAGTACATCGACATAAAAAGTTAACAATGTGATGCATCGGTTTAAAAACTGCATCGGATAAATTAGCATTTGCATTGTGATGGATCGTTTCTTACATATTTTGCACTGGTAAAAACAGATTTATTTATGTATAATTATTGGTAGACGCGCTATACTTTTATTATTTAGAAAGTGACCAATATTTTAAGATTGCTTTAGCCTCTCTAAACTGTTGCTATGTCCTGTGGACTTATCACCTGCTGGCGTATCACAACACTACGGAAACTGAGGCGTGTCATGAAAGTCACATAACATGGCAGAGGTAGACCTTTCCTCCTTCAAGTAATTACAAATCCAAAAAAATGTGGGTGGGTCCAAAGCATTTACTTGGAAGTAGATGCCATTTTCTTGTATTGTGGTGCCTTTTAGTTAAACAATTGCTTTTATAGCCTAAAGCCTTTGCATACCTTGTTGTGTCGTGGAAGTACAGTTGGCGAACGTAGTAAATACACAAAATGGAGTTATATATTAAATTGTATAGCAGTGCATCGTAATGGGGTGAATCACATTGTATCGCAACAGTAGTCGCTTCATATGTATCTTTTAACTCTTTCACCGCCATTGACGAGATAACGCGTCAATTAATAGAAAACGCTTCCCTGCCAATGACGAGAATTTCCGGCTTTCCGCAATACCACTATTATCCACCAGGTGAACATCCGCAACTTATACAACCTGGAAGTAGCGCCTCACGTGAAAGAGATCCCTCTGCATCTGATCTCTATTAAAAGTCCTTCAAAAAAATGCAATTATCTCAGCTTTTTGCTCAACATTGGGTGTTTTTGAAGAAACCTACCCATATTTGAGAGGTGATAAAAGAGAACAGATGAAAGTAGGATGAAACGTGTTTTTTGTTTGAAAGGAGAGGGTCTGTTCTTTCATTTGATATATTGTTTCTTTGTATATTTAAAGAAAAACATTTTCTGGAAGGCATTAAACTTTTGTAAAAATCATAAAAAATGCTGGCGCTGGCTGGCAACTTTAAAAAAAAAACGCTGGCGGGGAAAGAGTTAATGTATTGTATCATAGGCTTGTATCGCAAGTTAAGGTAATAACATATTTTAATATTGAAAATGAGTAGACTATTCCTTTAATACTCCATGATTGAAATAATGGCTTTTAAAGCGAACCAAAGCCTTAATTACACAAATAACCATTATAATGAACAAAACACAATGCAATTTTTTAACACCAATCTTAAAATGGTGGTCTTCTTTCTCTGCTTAAAATTTTTCCGCTTACAAACTCTGCCATGTAAATATTTTTGTGCCTTTGCGCAAGCGCAACTGGCTTTTAAAGGGTATGAGAGATGAGACCCTCATTGGTTTATTGCATGTTACGCCCAAAACACACTCTTTAAGAGACCTTTTAGACTGTGTGCCAGGCGCATAGACCATTTTCCCCGCCGTTAAACTAGCAAAAGTGGATTTTGACATGCCTTAAATGCACTTGCACTGTGCACATTAGACCATGCGCTTAGATCATTAAAATAGGGCCCTCTGCTGCTTTAGAAACCCACAATTCCTAGTCTGATGGCAGGAACAGCTTCGAGTTGAGCGTCACATGTTGTCATCTTGAAATAATGGTAAAGCATTTCTAATATGGCAAAGCAAAAGATTATGCCTTAACCCTGTCTGTCAGTGGGGTGTAGTTTGGGACCAAATGTCTTTATTTTGTGTAGCTTCAGTAGCTTTTGACAAAAGTATATTTTACATTAATAAAAAAAATGATTTGCAAACCTTTTAACGGGGTAAAAGATTTAAAGGCAGAGTGCACAATTTTTGAAAGCCAATGTTGATATTTGAAATCACCTTAACATATACGCCCCTACCCCAATAGAATCTGGACTTTCTTTTGATAGACCCGCCCCACACACACGCAACCCCGGCAAGGATGTCGGTTAGTAGACACGCCCCTTACTGCTGATTGGCTATAAGTGTGTTTTGGTAGTCGGCCTGACTCCCTTTTCCAAAACGTTTTTCAAACGCCTTTAAGGTTGTCAAAAAACATTTTCCTACAGTAAACTGTATATCTGTAAACCAAATCACAATTTAGACAGGGGGTGTATATAAATCTTTATAGAAAGCATTTTATTACTATGTTAGATAATAGTTTGCTTAACATAACTAGCTGTTCCTACTCTAGAGCATACATTTTGCCCTATTCACAGAAATTGCCACAGAAAATGGAGCCCATCGATTTTTTTGTAGCTGACGCAATTGAACCCATGACTTTCCCATTAGCCACTGAAAAAGGGACAAAGAAGCAGGCTGACAGGTTTATTTGGTATGCGAGGGGTCGCCGGTGATTGGGTTACCATGAGAGGGGGCGTTAGGGCATTCTGGGGTGACTTTGTTTTGCCCCCTCGGCCACACACTGCCCAGAGGCCATCTGCAGTCTGAGCTAAGCTTCTGTAATACCACATTTGGCAAGCGCCCTCCCTTAAGATTCACCAATGGAGCAGCAATGCTGCTGGCTAGCTCACAAACTGGAGGTCATTCAAAATCACTGAATCATATGTATGTGTGTTCGGACGGGCTGTCCGGCCTGATCCTGAGTTGGAAACCTGACAGCAGCATGACCTGCAAGATGACTATGTGATTTGGTGATTATTCAAAGCCTTTCAGCCACAGTTGATGTTTGATGTTGGCCATTTCTCTCGCTAGACTTAATTTCTGTTCTGACCCAGGATAAAGTGAGCGTGCGTCTTAAATCTTTAGGTCAAATGTTTTGCTAAACTCTTGGTTTTCTGTTTTCAGGTCGTGTGCATTGGAAACCCGTCCCTAAACCGCTGCGGGGTCCTTCCTCCTCACCCAACCTTTCCGGACTCATCCGCCGTTCCATGTCCTGTCCGCGCTCCATATCCTCTCTTACTGCGCAATCACCCACCAACGAGACCAGACGGCCAAAAACAGCTACTCAGATGGCTAATGCCCCAACTGCAGCCTCTCAAACAGCACCCACTATGACGATGACCCCATTGAGAGCACACACAGCGTCTCGTTCCCAGTCGCTCAGTCGCAACAGTTCTGCAAACAGAGTTCCACATAGCAGCAGTTTGGGTGCCATTCACCCCAACACGGCAAGTGTCTCTTTAATATGGCATACTAGCATGCTACTTTTTTGCAGTATGTGTACTATGTGCACTGTGCAGCTGTCTACATGCTTGGCATACACAGATTGACTTATGCACACAATGTAGTGTGGTTAATGTAATATTTTATTTCCAGTGTGCAGAATACACCAAAACGATATATCAGAGTAAAACTCAAAACTTATTGTGTCATATTTGACCCAAAAGAAATAAGAAAATCAGTTTCCCTTAAAGTCCCTCTATGGTGAACATCAAGTTCTTAATGTTGTTTATATGTTCATGTGGTGTTTTTTAATATGCAAATTATTTTTTACCAAAGACTATCAAGTCTCAAAAACATGATTTGAAACCTCTCCTGTTTCCTATGTCACAAGCGTGTAACCAATCATGTCAGTGTGTTGATCAAGTGGATCATTTAGTCCAAACTGGTTTGACTGAGTGGAGGCGGGGACTAATTGGCATATTCACGAATCTGCGTATACAGAATGAAACAAGGGTGTAGAATTACATTCCAGATATTTTAAGTATTTTAAGTTGCATGAAGCATGTATAAATTTCATTTTGATTATTAAAATGATGAGTTTTAAGGGATAAAATTATCAACCACAGGGGCACTTTAACTCTTTCCCTGCCAGTGTTTTAAAAAAAGTTGCCAGCATCCAGCATTTTTTTTTTAATTATTTTCAAGGCAGTCCAGAAAATGTTCTTATTTAAATATATAAACATACAATATATAAAATTAAAGTACACACCATCCGCTTTAAAAAATAAAATAAAATAAAATAAACGTTTTATCCTATCTTTATTTATTCTCTTTTAATCACCTCTCAATATGCGTAATAAAAAAAATCGGAGATAATTGCATTTATGTAAAGGACTTTTGATAGAGATTCAGAGCTATCCACAAAACATACATGGAGTTTGAACTGTTTACCTTAAGGGCTTACTTCTGGGTTTTATAAGTTGGGTAAGAGCGCCACCTGGTGGATAATAGGGCTGGGCAAAAAATAGATTTTCCGATTAATCGTTTTTTTACGTGGTCGATTCAAAATCGATTCTCAAAGAGAATTTCATATTTATTTCCGCAAACATTAAACGTAAGATTAACGTTAATGTAATTACTAGTCTTCTCACTAGATGTCACCCCGTTTTTTGCCTTGTGCGATGTTACCAAGGAGCGAGAGGCCAGCCTGTCATTCATTCATTCAGTGCTTAAAATGGTGGTTTCAGGTGCTTCATTGACGTTGATGCCACCTTCACATAAAAAGTCAGAGGTATGGAAGCATTTTAGATTTCGAAAGCAAGACGACAACGATAGTGTTGTGGCTTTTAACTTATTTTTATTAATTACCCACTTGTAAACTGCTGTTTACTGTTCTTTTTTTATCAATATAGTATTTGTATAAATTCTATATTCATTGAGTTGAATCGAGAATCGAGTTTAAAAACCGTCCCGATAACCAGAAACGAAAATTTAATCTAAATCGAATCGATTTGATAGCTTGTGAATCTAAATCGAATCGATCTGGAACATATGAATCGATACTAAGCCCTAGTGGATAATAGCGGAAATATGGATTGCCGGAAAATCTCGTCATTGGCAGGGAAACGTTTTCTCTTATTTGACGAGTTAACTTATCATATGTAACCCTGTTCCCTGAAGGAAGGAAACGGAGACGTCACGTCCCGTCGCCACAGGTGCTGCTCCCCGCTGATTATGGCCGAACACTGATTCTCGGCTTTCTTAGCGAAAATAAGCTAATTTCGTATTCTGCACGTGGGGCTTATATACGCACCTGGCGGGCCGGCGCCGGCATTATGCAAATACCTCAACGCCAAGTTCATTGGCGTTTTAGTAGTACTCGAAGCAGTAAGCGAGTTCCCAATTTGTCGGTCACGATGTGACGTCTCCGTTCCCTTCCTTCAGGGAACGAGGGTTACATACGTAACTGAGACGTTTCCCTTAAAGTCCCCCTATGGTGAACATCAAGTTCTTAATGTTGTTTATATGTTCATGTGGTGTTTTCTAATATGCAAATTCATAATTTTTTTCTTTAAAACTGCTGTTTACCAAAGACTATCAAGTCTCAAAAACATGATTTGAAACCTCTCCTGTTTCCTATGTCACAAGCGTGTAACCAGTCATGTCAGTGTGTTGATCAAGTGGATAATTTAGTGAATAATAGTGGAAATATGGATTGCCGGAAAAACTCGTCATTGGCAGGGAAGTGTTTTCTCTTATTTGACGAGATAACTCATCAGTGGCGGGGAAAGAGTTAAAGAGCACGTATATTTTAATAGGTTTTTTATAGGATTTCACTTTAACTGCAACATAATTGCAAACATCTCATTTTAATTAGATGTGGTTTGATCAGGTAGCAATCAGATTTTTTTTTAAAACATCATGCAGTAGTATGCATTATACACAACACGGCATACAGTAGTATCCGAATCTTACCATAGTCTTCCTCACAAATCCATATCTACTTTTTTATACTTAAGATGTCCTCTAGAGAGGACCGAACAGATGTTTAGCAACATTGGCTGATATGCTGAAGATCTGGGAAAGCTTTCTCCTGTAAAAATGACAAATATCATTTTTATTTTCCCATCGTTCTTCCCAGTCAATTCAATCCATCAAACAATAAAGTTAGCACACACACGCTATCACAATTGCAATCTTTTCCTTTTCAACACCATAATATCTGCTCTTGTAGTCTGAGTCTCTTTCGGCACACCTCAGAGAGGGAAATCAGTCATAGCGCTGAAAAAATTCAGAATATGAGGCAAAATTAGGCCTGTATTTATGAGCACATTCATCTTATAAATACCGGTGTTCCTCTTTGTTCAAACTCTCATTAAGGATTATTAATCAGAAAAAAAAACAATACAAACTACTGCAATGTTTTATGCTTTTTAATGAGACTTTAGATCGAGTTTAGCAAGACAGACTACTAAAGCTATACGTGCTCCGTTCAGTTGGATTGAATAGGGTGGTGTGATCATCACATTTATGTGCTAATTTCCTGCTTTAAAGTCCAGTTATAATAAAAACCTGATGCTTTGTTTAATAAGGCGCAGTGCTCTTTTTTTAACAAAAATGTTCTATTAATAGGACTAAGTGTTTATTTCGGGGTCCAATAAGCATAGGCATTATTCGTCTTATAAACCTTGTGCTTGGTTTAGGCATCGCTTTATGAAGTGAATCTCATAATGTCCACGTATCACCTCACCCCAAAATGAAATTCTGCTTTGAATGAAGATATTTTTTATTTTATATGAATAATAAGTAGTTTTTTTATTTGTTTGTTATTTAATATTTTTTGCATTATTGGTTGTAAAACAGATTAAAAGACACAAAGATGTTCCTCTAGCTTAGTTGGTAGGGCATTGCATTAGCAGCACAAAAGGTCATACACACATAAAACTGTATGCTTTGTAATGCACTGTAAGTTGCTTTAGATAAAGGTGTCTTTATGACATTTTTTGCATTTTTGGTGTGAAATTTGACCAACACATGTTCTTACAAATTTTAATGAGAACAGACTTGGTAATATGGTTATGGTTGGAGTCTGATTAAATCGTATATATTCTGCATTTATAAAGATTTTGCTCCTTTAATGAAGCTTCATTTCAGAAACGAGACATCTTGCTGGGAGCAAAGTCTCACAGCAAGACTCACAGAGATGAAACAAAGCTGATGACTGTGGAGAAAGTCGCCGCTCTCTAATTCATCTTTATTGTACCCTGTACGTGAGCAGGGGGAGACCCCGCTGAGTAAAGAGCGGGAAGCGGAGCTGATGCAGCAGACCCTGGCGGCGCTCGGAGAGATGAGGATTCGTTACCCGGGGAAGAGCGAAGAGGAGGCAGAGGCCGTGCTGGACGAGGTGAGAAGCGCCGCTGAGACAAAGCAAAGCGTTCGGTCAGGGCGGGCAAACCGAATGCTCTGTTACTCTCGTTCCCTAAACTCATTTGAAGTCGATCGAATCCAGAGCCGTTCTCAGAGTCTCTTGTTGTATGTAGACTCATTAGCCGTCCACCTGTATGGTTAATGAGAGCCATTAGCTGTCCGCGCAGAAACACAGCTGGCCGACGGCACCTGTTTAAGACACTTCTCAGTATTCATTTACTCCAGCATGATCAGCCCAATGGATCTGGCATACATTTACACATAAACACAACTTTTAATGGGGGAAGCATAAATAAACATGTGCAGGTGAAATTTAAATAGAGAGAAATACTGTATTTTGGCACGGTTGCCCGTGAAAGCTTGTAATATTATGCATCGTCTCATTTACAGTCTAAATGATTTAATGATGATATATACAAGAAAGATGAATGCTTATGACCATATTGACCATCATCACACACTCACACGGCCATAGTTCATCCACTTACATTTTAGTGACATGTATCAGAAGGTATTCAACAGAACCAGCATTCACGGGTACCAACAGGACTCAACAATAAGAGTGAGAATATATTATTGATAATGTAAAATGATGTTCAAAGATTCAAATCCTTGTTTAATGTGTTAAAAATGTATAATGTGGGGAGACAGCATGTGTGAATGCTGTGTTATCATTCAAGGTCTTTGTCATCAGAATGTGAATGAAGGAGAGAGGCATGAAGAAGACAGATTAGCTGGATAGACAGACAGACGGATGCTTTCTAAATGTATCTAGAAATTCTAGCACAGAATAGTTTTTTTATTCTAAAAGGTTTTCTTTCAGATTGAATTTAGATTCATAATTGGGTGGGTGGATTTTGCTTAAGGCCAATTTTTTGACAGATAAATTATTGTCTAATTAAAGTGTTTCTAAACCGGTGACCTTAACAAATTTCCAAGGGGCCTCAAGATGACTTAAAATTATTTAATACAAGACCAAACAAGCATTAAAATAGGCTAAACCAGCGGTTCCCAACTCGGTGCTCAAGGCCCCCCTCCCTCCCAGAATGTCTCCTTATATTAAACACCTGATTCCACTCATCAGGCTTCTTCCAAAATGTTTGAAATGTTTCCTTAAAGGATTACTCCACTTTCTTAAAAATGAAATCCAGATAATTTACTCACCCCATGTCATCCAAAATGTTGATGTCTTTCTTTGTTCAGTCGAGAAGAAATTAAACTAGTGCGACCTCACGTCATATATCATATCGGCGTCACCCCAGTGTTTACAAATGTGGAGAAAGAGGAGCGTTCCGAAATTGTTGTATGTGGAATGATATTAATTAATATCCTTGTGTTAGTTTATCAGGGTTTCCACGGGTCCTTGAAATCCTTGAATGTTTGTGAATCTGAGAGGGAAAATTCAAGGTCCTGGGAAGTTTGGTAAAATATACATACATAGTTACAGGTCATTGAAAGTGCTTGAATCTATTTTATGCAAGAAGATTTTTGGAAAAAAATCCATATTATTCCCTGTGTAGTGTAGGATAATATCATAAAAAATCTAGACTTTTTAAGCACACTTGCTAAACTGTTGTCTTTAAATGTTTATCTTCTGTATGCGAATGTTGATTCATACCAAAATGCTTTTTTGCATAGTTGTGTTTGACACATGAAAACGTCTCAGGTTACTTATGTAACTGTTGTTCCCTGAGAAGGGAATGAGACACTGCGTCTCCCTTGATATACTTCCTGTCTTTGTCGTTAAGCCTCACCATTGGTTGAATTTAATATACACATTCAGACGCACTTACCCCTGGAGGCGTCCACAAAGTGTCAATGCAGTGACGCAGCGCGAGTTCCCTCCAAAGGGAACTGTAACAATGTATCTTAAAAGGTAACACGATGTAACCTTGCTCTCACTTGAAATGTGTCCCCACATTTAGTCCTTGAATTTGAGGGTATTAGTCCTTGAAAGGTTCTTGAATTTGAAATTAACTAAAGTGTGAGAATCCTGGTTTATTGTTTAATATATTGTTTATTGTTTCACATATGTAACATGTGACCTTTCAACGTCATGACGTACGATGTGAGGTCGTGCTAGCACTTCACACTGCTAGTGCAAGACAAGAAATTGGGGTTTAAAAGTGCATATTTTTTATTTTTCTTGTCGAAGATGACAATTGTTTTGCTAGATAAGACCCCTATGCCTTATTTGGGATTGTTTAGAGCACTTTGAAGCTGCGTTGAAACTGCAACTTTAAACTGCAGTTAAACTGTAAACTGTTGGGGTCCAATAAAGTCCATTAAAGTGAGAAAAATCCTGGAATGTTTTCCTCAAAAAAACTTTCTTCTTGACTGAACAAAGGAAGACATCAACATTTTGGATGTCATGGGGGAATTTTTTTAAAGTGGTGTAATCCTTTAATATACACAATAACGAGCTGATAAACTGAATCAGGTGTTTTATATATGGAGACATCTAAAAGTTCTGGAAGGGGGGCCTGAGGACTGGAGTTGGGAACCACTGGGCTAAACAACTAAAAATGTCTATATGAAGAGTTTGGTTCCAAAGCGTGATAAATGCCATTAAAAAAATGAGTTACTGCCAAAATCAGTATTATTTCAGGTCAGTATTTAAAAGTAAATTCTTAATTTTATGCAAAATCCAATATCCGCCATGTTATTCTGTCATCTTTTCTCCCTTTTTTCCCAAAACACAATAAACGCCACTCCTCCTTTTTTTCACAGAATGCAATAAATCCGCTCCACAAATTACAGAGCACCATTCACACAATGTAAACAAACAATGGCAGCCCGTTGAGTACACAGAATCCTAGTTTACCTCATCTTGTACTTCGTGGTCAACAAAAACAAAATAATACTTTAATAACATTAATAAACCCGTGATGGTTTTCTGTGACGGGAAAGAAACGTAAGCCATCAACATATAATAATTTATGCGAGAGGCACTCGGGAGACAGAAAAATGCCGGTTGCTTGTTCCCTGTTAGCTTCTGTCATGCTAACACATTGGCCCCAGAGGATCTTATGAAAAACGTCCCATTATTTTACGCAAAGTCAACGAAAATCGAGCAGGACCAAAACATTTTACAGCTGATCGCTGTGAAAAATGTTAAGCGACTACATCCCATGTATAACCGCAGCAATGACAGTGTTCTTAATATGACAAAGTAAGTGTTTTGGTTAATGCCATTAATATTTATTTTTTTAATCAGTGTATACCACTAGTCAACTAAATGAATATAAGATGAATGCACATTTATATATTGATTCAATAGATTTACTGCATTTTGTGAAAAAAAAATGTTTTTATAATAAATCTTTGAAAATCAAATTATGTATTTGAATTTTTAATGTTATTATAACCTAAAGATGCTATGTGAAAGTTTGTAACAGAAAATAATGGTTTTCATCTTGTCACTTTCTTGGTATAGAAAACACATTTTTACCGAAATTAGTCAAAATGGATTTATCGCGTTTTGGAACCAAACTCTTCATATATTTCTTATGTTGCAAACACAATGCCATTGACTTTGTCGCTGTGTGTTCCCCGTCTCTTTTGGTGAGGTTGTTGGAAAGCGTTCCTAATTCTGGTTGCCCCAGTATCTTATAAACAAATGGGTACACATCCAGTAGACATAGTGAGTAAGGGACCTTCAAATGTTGGACAGATAAACATGAATTATATCATGTCAACAATTAGAAATTAAATGTTACTCAATATTCATTTACCTTGTCTGACACTGTCCTAACAATGACAAAATGAATACATCTGTTTCCTTAGATACTGAACAACTGGAAGTTCCATAAACCAAAAGTGGCGTCTTACTGGCTGGTGAAGTTAGACGCCACCAAACAGAGAAAGGTGAGTTAACAAATGAAGTTCCTTAATGCCAAATTATCATTTGATCATGTCTTGAGTGACAAAGGCGTATGTTGGATATTTAAATGCTTATTGATCTTAAAGAGTATAAGAAAAGTAAGTGACGTTTGTTTCGGCTTTTAACAAAACGCATGATGCAAGAAGTTGAAACCGTACTAACCCACTCAATTTCAGCACTGTTACAGTAGTGAACGACAGGTGATGTCGGCAGGCTTCAGGTATTTTGATTTATAACAGTAGGGTGGGTGTGGTAGGGTGGGCTTGACAGACTGATATAATGAGGAATTGTTTCGTTCCTCAAGCTGATTATCAGCTGAAGTCGAGGGATCAGTCAGAATAGAGTTAACGTCTCTCACACAGACGCCCATTAATTCAGCCATATTGTTGAAAGTCACATCACAGATGTCGACCAGCAGAAGGAGGGTGGAGGGGAGCTCATGTCGTTACTCTTGTGGTGTTCTTACTTTGCAGTTTCGCTCTTCGCAGTCTTTACCCTTCAAGTTGCATTGGAAAGTCTGATTTATTTTAGTAAATCAGTTCAGTTGGGCGTTTAGTTTAGTTAATGGATCACCGAATGCTGTCTCCATAACATTTTGCTCTTTTGTAGCAAAATAAATTTTACAAGAGGTTATACAAATTAGGATCACTCACTGTTTTATTAGGTGTACATTTACTTTATTTGCCTACACTGTACTGTAAGTAATAGACAGAAAGCAGCAACTCCACTAGATGTGTTAGTAACACTTTACTTGAAGGGGTGTTCATAAGACTGACATGACACATTCATAATCATGACATGACACGTGCCTTGAACATGGATGAGATTTTATGCACGTTTATGTCACTTTATGTCATTAAGTGTCAGTCATTCAATTATGTCATTTTTAATGCAAAGATGACATTGTTTGAGATGTCTTTGTTATGACAACTTGACATAACCAAGACAACATAACTGACCACTTTTTACCAGTGATACAAATTTAATTTGTCATTATAATGTCATTAAGTGTTAATACTCGGTCAAATAGTTTTATAACTAGTTGACCTCAACTACATTTTTCTTGACCTCAACTACAGTGCTACAAATATAATTTGTCATTAAAATGTCATTAAGTGTTAATATTCTGTCAAATAGTTTTATAACAGCGTCATGAATATTTTTCTTGACCTCAACTACAGTGCTACAAATATAATTTGTCATTAAAATGTCATTAAGTGTTAATACTCTGTCAACTAGTTTTATAACAGCGTCATGAATATTTTTCTTGACCTCAACTACAGTGGTACAAATATAATTTGTCATTAAAATGTCATTAAGTGTTAATACTCTGTCAAATAGTTTTATAACAGCGTCATGAATATTTTTCTTGACCTCAACTACAGTGATACAAATATAATTTGTCATTAAAATGTCATTTAGTGTTAATACTCCGTCAAATAGTTTTATAACAGCGTCATGAATATTTTTCTTGACCTCAACTACAGTGATACAAATATAATTTGTCATTAAAATGTCATTAAGTGTTAATACTCTGTCAAATAGTTTTATAACAGCGTCATGAATATTTTTCTTGACCTCAACTACAGTGCAAATATAATTTGTCATTAAAATGTCATTAAGTGTTAATACTCTGTCAAATAGTTTTATAACAGCATCATGAATATTTTTCTTGACCTCAACTACAGTGGTACAACTATAATTTGTTATTAAAATGTCATTAAGTGTTAATACTCTGTCATATAGTTTTATAACAGCATTATGAATATTTTTCTTGACCTCAACTACAGTGCTACAAATATAATTTGTCATTAAAATGTCATTAAGTGTTAATACTCTGTCAAATAGTTTTATAACAGCGTCATGAATATTTTTCTTGACCTCAACTACAGTGCTACAAATATAATTTGTCATTAAAATTGCATTAAGTGTTAATACTCTGTCAAATAGTTTTATAACAGCGTTATAAATATTTTTCTTGACCTTAACTACAGTGATACAAATATAATTTGTCATTAAAATGTAATTAAGTGTTAATACTCTGTCAAATAGTTTTGTAACAGCGTTATAAATATTTTTCTTGACCTCAACTACAGTGGTACAAATATAATTTGTCATTAAAATGTCATTAAGTGTTAATACTCTGTCAAATAGTTTTATAACAGCGTCATGAATATTTTTCTTGACCTCAACTACAGTGCTACAAATATAATTTGTCATTAAAATGTCATTAAGTGTTAATTTTCTGTCAAATAGTTTTAAAACAGCGTCATGAATATTTTTCTTGACCTCAACTACAGTGATACTAATATAATTTGTCATTAAAATGTCATTAAGTGTTAATTCTCTGTCAAATAGTTTTAAAACAGCGTCATGAATATTTTTCTTGACCTCAACTACAGTGATACAAATATAATTTGTCATTAAAATGTTATTAAGTGTTAATACTCTGTCAAATAGTTTTATAACAGCATCATTAATATTTTTCTTGACCTCAACTACAGTGCTACAAATATAATTTGTCATTAAAATGTCATTAAGTGTTAATACTCTGTCAAATAGTTTTAAAACAGCGTCATTAATATTTTTCTTGACCTCAACTATAGTGCTACAAATATAATTTGTCATTAAAATGTCATTACTTATTAATACTCTGTCAAATAGTTTTTGGAAGACCGATTTACCTTAGATTAAATGAAAATAGAACAATAATGGTTTAAGCCAGAGGTCTCCAACCTTTTTGTGAGCAAGGGCTACCACAATGGAAAAAAAACAATCTGGAGGGCTACTTTTTGATATTTATCTACTCAAAACGTTTTTGTTTTACTTGTTTATTTTATTTTACATGTTGATATGTTTTATCATTGTTTAAAATATTAACATACATAAAAGAAGCCAAGCTAAAATAAAAAAGATGCAACAAATAAATATTACAATTAAGACTTTTACAATTAAGTGCTTTGATGGGCAACTCACAGACTCTGTGCGGGCAACCTGGTTTTGACCTGTCTGTTGCATTTTGTTAAGGTATTTAATGTAATGTTAAGACATAAAGCTAGATAGTTTCTTAAGTTTGATAATTATTCTGCTATGTTATGTTTATGACAGATTTATGACAAGTTATGATTTATTGGTTTATGTCAAGTTGTCATAACAAAGACAATTCAGACAATCATTGTTCATGTTAGCTAATGCATTTGCAAATACAAACACAAACCTTATTTTAAAGTGTACTGGTGTATTAGGTTATATATCAGCATTGAAGTTAAACAGTTACTTTAAGGTCAACATAATTTGAAGTAAACTTCAGATTAACCCTGTTTAGTTTAATACGTTTCTGATCTTATTTAGCTCATTGTGCATGTTAGCATTGTGTATCATTATGTTAATAAAGAGTATGTGAGAAGAGAAAATGTCTAAGAATTGATGGAAATGAGAGACAAATGTCTCCATTACCGAATTCTTGCTGCCTGCATTGTCATAAACTGCAAAAAAATGTGTCCTTTTCATTTAAAGCCTCTGGGTGCTTCAAAAACATTGGCTTCTGTGTAATCACTCAAAATATCTTACAAGTCTGTATTGCCAGTAAGGATGTTCTCATGGGTGAGGTTGACCTTCAGCCTCCATGTTTCAGGTAAAAAACCTTCTCAAAAGAGGCTGCTGGCAGTGTTTCACGAGGGAAGCAGTCCTCCATAATCCACTGCAAACTCCCATTCATTCACCTCTATTCCCGACTGCAATAACTGGGATCCAATACATTTCTGATGAACAGAATGAAGTCTCACCCTACAATTTGTTCTCATTAAAGCTGCAATCCATTTTTTCTTTGTTAAAGATAAACAAAAATCTGTTGTGGAGCATTTTGTTTTAATATGAATCTTTTACAGTACTGCAGTAAAATGATTTCTGAATGTCATTTTGTGTTGACATTAAAATCTAAGCTTAGTATCACTCACATCGTTCCACGTTCATTTGATTTTCACACGAAGGTTTTGGACATCGTTCGTACCAACATCCGGCAGGTTCTGCAGAGGATCTGGAGCGAACCGGACGTGGACAGCCTTCGACTTAATCGCCTTCTCAACCGCGTCTTCAGCCGTCTACTCTGGAGCCATGGTCAGGGTCTGTGGAACTGCCTCTCCAGCTCTGGGTAAGTTTGTTCGTGTTTGGCCCCTAAAGCAGAAGTTTGATCGTGAACAAACGGCCTCAGTTTTGTGCTCACTTGAAGCTTTGATATAGACTTTCATTCCTTTTGAGAGTCACGTTTAGAAATGAACAAGCTCGCTGCTATGATACTGTACACGTATACTTGCACATGCTGTGATTTTATCAGCTCTGAGAGCAAACAGCAGGGACCCCTTTTTATCGACCGCCCCTCTCCCTCTGCTCATCGCGGGGGCTTCTCAGGGACTTTGTATGGCCCACTCACTCTTGTAATTGCCAGAGAGTGAATGATGTTATATAGCCAGGTTCAGGCCATTTGGAGTTGATGAGAACGAACGCAGCTCTGGGGGATTAGAGGCAGCGCCGGCGGCCCATGCTGCTTCTGTTTAATCAGGGTCTGATGTGTGAAGGTGGCCCGTGAGCCGTTAGCACGGGAAGGAGATCTCGGCGGGGAGACCATTGCAGAGCCTCCCCGCCTGTAATGTACAATTCACATCCTCAGACGTTACATTTCATCATCTCAACAATCAAACAAATCTCCTCGCTGCGCCAGGACTTTGAAGAAACGAGACTCACTACGCCAGTCAAATGAACGAAAGTCAAACCCCTTTACTTTTCCAGATGATTTGTTGCGGCGGCATGTATTACAATAGAAGCTTGTAGAACATTTTCATTTTATGCTGTAGCGGAGATAGGTGGTTTGATGGTATACTGTATGCTGTGCAGTTTTAGGTTATTTACATATAAATGCAAAGAACTGGGCACATGCCAAACAGGTCAACTTGCGATTAAGGGGTGTTTAGAGTTAGTGTTTAACTCGATTGATGTGTGTAACAGTTATATGTACACTGACTAATTTAATTGCATCTACGTTTGGATTAAAACGTACAGAAAAACTTTCATTGAAACTTTTAGCTTTTATTTTGTGACCCTCTTGGCCAGACGCCGGATTTTACCACATTGGTAATCAACCGCACCGCCTATTTACTCCATTTTTACTTCCCCAAACTGGAGAAAAATAGATTGAGGGATTCATCAAAGATTTTTTTTTATAAAACTTGGGGCTTCCTACTTGCATATATCTAAACCAACACTCTCTGCATATTGGAAACAGTTCATTTTTGTATTCTCCCCAATGTGTGGCCCAACATTTATAGTAAATGAACTTGTGCTTTAAATATATTTAGGGTTGTCAAGATTAATGCGTACGTAACACATTACGCGAAAAAAAATTGAATGCCACTAATTTTGTTGATCTAGATAAATTGAGACGTAGCCAGTAAAGGGTTTCATAAAAAAAGGACATTAAGTCCTCTTCGGGCGTGGTTTCAGCAAACAGACACCTCAGCTTCACCCACGTCCCGCCTCTTTACCCATTTTCGCTTTTCCGCGAGTGATTCGCGGTGACACGCGGCCAAGATGGTGACGGCAGGCAACGCCTACTTTAAGCTTCAAAAACGATCTTCACAAACGAATAGGTGATGTCACGGACACTACGTCCATATTTTTTTACAGTCTATGGTTTTGACAAACTGTTGGGGAAAAAATATCTGATGTTTAACATTATATTAGATCCTTGTATTACAGTAGATCTTCAAGCTGTCTGTCTCAATGTCAATCTCAAAAAATAAAAGAAAGAAAGTTTAACATATATTGATATTGTTTTTGACTGTGTGTGCTAAATCTGTTGGTTTTACCAGTAATTTTAAGGAATGGATGTGGTAATTTTGTTTTTGAACCATTAAAAAATCTGGGATTTTTCTCAAAATTAACTTTGCTGACTCTATCAACTTCAAACAGGTTTAACTCTGTCATGTTTTGTCAGATTCAAACAAATCATGCATTGTCTTGAGGGTTTTTAATAGAGAATATCGAATTATAAATAACTCATTTTTGAAAATGTTCTCATTCCGACTCAATTTGCCAGCACAGGTCACAAATGATGCATCAGCAAACAGAAATGGAGAAAGAAAAGGGTGTTCTGAAAGAAAAATTCATATAAAAAACAAAACAATGGCTGATGGTTCTGTCAAAAATGTAAACAGGCTGGTATAAGTTAAATGCTCTGTACAAAAATAAAATACAAGTTCCCATTACTTTTATCTTCTTTTTTCCATGTGTTTAATAGACAATAAGTTCTTTAAAAACCATATATACTATCTTTGAAACATGTCTATGTTCCTTATGCTCTGTGATGAGTATGTTTTCACTAAAAATAAACATACATTTGTATAAAGCATCTATATTTGTCCACACCCATGTTGATTAGAGTATTAAAAACTTGAAAGTGTTAAATTAAGGTAAATTTAAAACTGATAAAAGTTTTTTAACTCATGACAATCTTGTGATTAAAATAGATTAAATATTTTAATCGATTAACAGCCCTAATATTTACATTTTTCTTTAAAATATTTTTACAGTTATTTACTTTATCACTTAGGGTCAATAATTGTTCCCTTTATTTTGGATGGGTCCTGGTTATCTGTTTGCCTACTGATTTTTCTTTATTTTTGCTCTTTTGGTACATACTGTACATATGTCATCTCAAATGGTTGAAACTCTGTAACGTAAAAAAGTTACTGGATAGCAAATGCTTATTTAAAGCTGCAATCTGTAACGTTTGGTTGAAAATAAGCATAAATCAGTTCTTGCCCTACTGAACAATCCAGCTAAGCCCAGCATAAGTTGGTGAGCTGGTTTTAGCTGGTCTCCCAGCTTGGTTTTAGCTGGTTTTCCTGTCGTAGCAAGCTGGTCTAGCTGTGTTTTGGTCACTTTTTAAGCTTGTCTAGCTGGACTTGGCTTTTCAGGCTGGACGACCAGCTGACCCATCAGCTTGAACAGCTTTGTCAGGCTCGGGAAACCAACTAAAACCAGCTACCATCTTATGCTGGTCTTAGCTGGATTTTTCAGTAGGGTGAGCAAGTATGTAAAAAATCAGGAATATGTGTTAAAACTGTCTCCTTACTATACCCAAGTTCGCAATGGTAAGCTTATAATAATAAGGGTAGGATTACACAAGAATTGTCAGTTTGACGTCAACCTGTGTATAGATAAGCAACCTAAGATTTAATGTTTCAAACAAAGTTGGCGATAGAGAGGGAAAAGTCACATATTGTAGCTTGTTACCGCAAATTTCTTGCAAAAACAACCATGACATATACCGCAACTCTGAAATATTTGGTCATGCAGTTACTCTAATGGTACGTTTACACCAACCGCGCCTAGTTTGCCGCTTTAACAGTTTGAATGCATTTGCGCGTCTAGAGTGAAGTAGACGTGCGGAAAAAGCAAGCATTTGACGTGCGTCAGAGGCAAAATCGACTTCTTGTGGGAGGGGAAAGTGCTATGCGGTTGTCTGTTTGCAAGATGACTGATGTTGATGGTGCATTTATCGAGAGAGTTACCGGTTTGTATTTGGTAACCTTACTATAAGGGGAAAATAAACGGCGCAGGTCGGTAAACGTCACGTGACTCAAAAGTGAAATGTGTATTACACAGCAGCAAGCAGGCTCCTGATTGCTTAACGCTGCGGGAAATTCTGCCAAAGTTCAAATTTTTTATTTTGGCGTCAGCCGCAAATTCCGTCAAACGCAAAATGCACAAAAAGCACAATTTCGCGCGTACCGCGGCAGGCGCTCAATTCGCGCGAACTAAACACACGAATGAGGCGGAATGGCCTCTTCTGCGCGCCCCAAACGCCTCATTCGCACTGTGAGACCTCCAGACGCGCGTCAACGCGTCTTCACATTGACTTAACATTAAAATCACTTGCGCTTCACGCCTCTACCGCGGCTGGTGTAAAGCAGCATTACATCAATGTTTGTTGTTGATTTTGGTTATGTCGCCCACACAATACGCTGTAATATTTATGGTGTGTGTATGTTCCCCCAGCAGGTCATCGTGGGAGAGCGTGTTCAATAAGAGCAGTGAGGTGCTGACCACTCTGGAGCTCAGGTGCTGCCAGCGCGTCGTACAGCTGTGCAGAGACTGTCTGCTTGTGGTCTACAAGTTTGTGGCCGACTCCCGCAGTTCTCTCAGCGGACTCGGTCCAGACTGGGATGACACAAGGTACGCTTTTGAGTATCCCACTTTCCATCTTGATTGCTTCAGTCAAGGAGGATGTTGCTAAAAGAAATGTATATTAGTAATGCATTGAAAGAGAATAAAGAAAATAAAGAGGTGTATTGTTTTTAAAGAGTGGATGTTTTTAAACACCTATAGTCTTTGAACTAAATGCTATGGTAATTCCTAAATTACGTAAATGCAACTAAATGGGTGATTCTCACGAAAACTTGGTTTTAAAAATGTCAAGCATGAAAATGTAAAAATTGCTTAAATTTACTTTTTTTCCCACCAGACATTGAAAAACAAAGTCTGGAGTAAATGGGAACATTAATTTAAAAACTTTTACTTATCATTTAACACTTTTTGTAGCATAATTTAAAAAAATTCTCATTACCGCAACAGTCAGAAAACATCAACACTGACATATTTTCAAAATGACATGACAAACCTGAAAGAACATAATTTGGAGATTCTGCACATGCATTTAAAATCAAAGTATTATGCTTCTATTAATTAAATTAACATTTAATAAGCATCTGTTGCGGTAATGATAATCAAAATGTCGTGTAAGCATTCTGACAAGACAATATTTCAAATTAACTGTAAAAAAATGATCTTACCTGGTAGCCATCTTGAAGTAACTGGTCCATGTGCTTGGTCACTCAAAATCAAACTTTATTAAAATTCTGTATGTGTGCTTAAACTGTTCTCAAAAAGTGTTGCGGAGGATGAGAACATCAGGCATGGACACATAATTTTCCTAATTTTTCTTCAGTATTATTATACATGAATATTCAGTAAAAAAAATTCTGTCATCTAAAGTAGTCTAGCAAAACATCCATTTATTTTTTTTCTTAATATTTTTGTGTTCATTTGATTAAATTACAACATACCGCATGTTCAAACACAGCCGGACACATTGCGGTAATGAGAATTTCAGCAGAAAATGAGATAAAATTTCCAATTATAAATTCTTATAATGAAATCACACATTGTGCAAGGTACAACACAGTATTGTGTTAATTCTGATGCTTTTTAATGTTACTATATTACACATTTTAAAGCTAAAATCATTAGTGCCGTGGTGTTTCAATGGTTTCGTGAGAATCACCCAAATAATCAAAGACATGACAGATTTCTACATTTATTTAAACACTTATATTGTTTATGAATCATGCAGAACCATTCAGACTGCCCTAAATTTTGGATCAAACTCTTGCCCCCCACGTCTGCAGTATGTCCAGTCTGAGACCACCAACCTTTGCGCACCTGCTTTCATTCACATTTCCGATCACGGTGTCCTGGAGGGGGTGTGGCCTTAGAGAAACCGGCCAGTCGTTTTTTCCGCCTCTTCTCCGCTCACCGTCCCCGCCAACATCCGCTCTCTCCCATCGCTCGGGTTCTCTAAGGACACGCCTCATTGCCGACTCAATGCTGGAACGGCCCTCGGGGATGTGTTATTTTTCAATGAGCCCGCATCTGCGTCGCCTCGTTAGGAAAATGATGTCTGAGCATGTCTCAATATGGCTTTCTTTCTCTTTCCCCTCCTATCCTCCTTGTCTGGATCCGTCAGGTGACTGTCTTCTGTACAATAGCCCAGACGTACTTCTTTATGACTTTAGAAAAGATGTTAGTCATTCTGAAATCAGATTTGGCCTTATTTACTTTCCTAACACACATGGTCACAATGCATCCCTGCAACTATAGCAATTTCCTTCACCTCAGAAATGACTTTTCTTTACGGCTCATGTCACAAATCCCTCTTGCATTAAAACTCCTCCCCCTAACCACCTGTCATGAGAGTTGGCAATCCAATCATTTCCGGATAGATATTAGACATCCTGTTTTGCCTGGAAATGTCAGATTATGAAAAAATATGACTTGCATCATGAATAGTGTTGGGAAATATTTACAGGAAATATAAAAAGCTACTCTTAAAAAACACAATACATTTTTTTTGAGCAAAACGTTTTGCAGAATGATAATGCTACACATATTTTGTTATTTATTATAAAGTTACGTTATGTGTTGAGGACAATGTTTTTGCCAACATAATTATTCTGTCTTGTGAAAACTTCGTAAAACTAATACCTGACCCTTGAGAAACGTAATACGAGATTTGGCGAACGGATTTGGTTTCCTTTTCCGTCTCACAAAGTTTTAAGTGTGACGTGGCAGTTGGATGATAAAGTGAAGGCTTTAAACAAGCAAACAGAAGAGATATGTGCAGATCTCAGAGTGATTGTGTGTAATTAGTAAAGCACACACAGTTTCGAAGGTTAGACAGCTGGCGGTTCTCCGGGGGCTTTGCACTGGCAGGTTTTTCCAAGAACCGCTCAATGATCAAAAGCCAAAGACCTGGTGGAATCCTCACAGAGGTCCAATTAAACACTGCCTGCAGCCTGATTGGACCCTGAGTGATGGAGCTCTCTCTCACGGATGAAACTTCCTTACTGGGAATTCTTTAGAGCCGGAAAGACCCATCTTCTTATACGTTCATATTTGAATTTCATATTCCTTTGACATTTCCTTTTGTTGACCAAACTCAGCAGTCTGTAGTGAAAAATATGGTAATGAGGCACAACCCCAACCCAAAACCAATTCGTGAGATCTCACCTGCATGTCTGGAGGATTGAATTTGAGAATCAGGCCTTGTTTTTAAAGCTTTAATGAAAGGAATGCAAGAAAAGATCACACGTGCATGATGTGAAAGGTACGTTTGTCCGGATCATGGATCGAAGATATGCATCATTGCATGAATGCAGGGATTTTTATTATCCATAACACTTAGGTAATAAAGGAAGCAAGCTGTCCTCTTTAATTATATCATGCGGGCGAGTGTAGTGAATGCACTGCAGAAACATGCCTGGCGTTATGTGGTATTGTAGTGTGTACTCAAGAAGATTCAAGGACGTTCTTCTTTAGACTTAATTTGATTCTTCCCATTTATCTTGGGTCTGCTTTTCTGCAGAAGGGCTTTAAAAAAATCTTTTTAGTTAGATTAGCATCAGTCCTATAGGTATAAAGAACTCAAATGCAAAACACACTGACATGTTTTCTTGTAAATAACATAAGCATTATTAACCAACAAATGAGTATTTCGGAATGACCTGTGGCCGGGATTAAGTGAATTGATGTGAAAAGTTTTTGATGACATGCGTGCCGATAGCATTATCTTATTTTTGATGGAGGTGGAGTTTAGAGGGTTTTGCATCTGAGCTTTTCATATATATACTTACATGCATAGGAAGAGTTTGGTTCCAAAATGCAATAAATCCATTTTGACTAATTTGAGTAAAAACGTGTTTTCTATACCAAGAAAGTGACAAGATGAAAACCACAAACATTCACATAGCATCTTTAGGTTAAAAAACATAAAAAAATTCAAATCCATAATTTGATTTTCAAAGATTTATTATAAAAACTGATTATTATTTCTGCAAAATGCAATAAATCCATGACAAGGTTTTTTTTCAAAATGCTATAAATTTATTGAATTAATATATAAATGTGCATTCATCTTTGTCATGTTATATTCATTAAGTTGACTAGTGGTATACACTGATTAAAAAAATAAACATTAATGGCTTTAACCAAAACACTTATTTTTGTACATATTATGAACACTGTCATTGCTGCTGTCATACTTGGGACGTCGTCGCTGAACTTTTTTGACAGCGATCAGCTGTAAAATGTTTTGGTCCTGCTCGATTTACGTTGCCTTCGTGTAAAATAATGTAAATTTTTTAATAAGATCCCCTGGGGTCAGTGTGTTAGCATGACAGAAGCTTGATGCTGTCGTGTGAGAACAAACAACAGCCGACATTTTTTTTTCGCCCGAGTGCCTTTCACGTAAATTATTAGATGTTGATGGCTTACGTTTCTTCCCCTTCACAGAAAACCATCACAGGTTTATCAATGCCATTAAAATTACTATTTTGTTTTAGCTTGATTGTTGATCAATTTTTGCACTTACAATGCGTGGAATGGTGCGCTGTGATTGGTTGTGATTGTATTCTGCAGAAAAGGAGGACTGGCGTTTATGCCGTTTTGGGAAAAAGATAGAAAAGATGACGTTATAACAGGGCGGATATCGGATTTTGCGTAAAATGAAGAATTTATTTTTTAATACTGACCAGATTCAATACTGATTTTGGTGGTAACTTATTTTTTTTAATGGCGTTTATCGTGTTTTGGAACCAAACTCTTTATAGGGGTGTAACGATTCTCAAAATCCTCGATTCGATTGCATTTTCGATCCTAAGGTCACGATTCAATTCGATTCTCGATTAATTTTTTTTTTTAAAGACAAAAAATGCTATGCCATTATTTTTTATTACTATTTTATAGTTTCATGTTAACAGCACATTGCATGATTTTTCTCGCATGGGGGTTTGTGGGATTCACTACGCGATAGAGCTTGTAGAGAGAGGACTCCTTGCACCCACATGGACTTAATGCGCGCGTCTTGGACTA
Source organism: Misgurnus anguillicaudatus (assembly GCF_027580225.2). Lineage (NCBI taxonomy): Eukaryota > Metazoa > Chordata > Actinopteri > Cypriniformes > Cobitidae > Misgurnus > Misgurnus anguillicaudatus. The sequence goes on from NC_073350.2 coordinate 8,157,558, forward strand.
GTATCTGAAATAAATCCAGTTCGTCATAGGCAGCTGTGCTTCTCTCTGTCTCACGTGCACGCGCTCTCACATCTGTCCAAAGTCTTAACATAAACTAAAGTAGTAATCCTTATGTATTTGTTCAGTTTTATGCGTTTCATGCAAGCTGAAGCAAACTATTTCTTTTGTTTAAAATATAACCCGCTGCATCTTGGCGCCTCTCTCACTCTCGTGCATGTGCAGAGAGCTGAGCTCTGTCCGAAGTCAGATCACTAGGTAGTAATCCTGTTTATGATATGCATTTCAAGGAGTTGTAGCAATACATCCCTGGTGTTTAAAATATAAATCGCGTTCCCCTGAACCAATGTTTTTAAAGGCACCTCAGAGAGTTTTCCCCCACTTGGCAAGCCGACCGGACGTGATATGGGGGCATCGACGATCCCATTTTTTAATTCGAAGTTCGAGGTCGTGACTTAATTTCGATCGATTTCGATTTAAAATCGAAATCGTGACACCCTTATATAGAGGGTATGCTTTAACGTCACTTTTCCACGTGACCACCCGAGAGCTTGCCCTGTTGAGTGGCAAAACGTGCAACAAAATGGCTGGTTTTCATAGCGAGTGCTGCGAAAATGCCAGTAAAATTGACTATTATCAGCTTAAATAGAATTTAGTCGGACTTGATAGCAGAGGTGGACAATACTTAGTTACATTTTCCAAGCATCTGTGCTTTATTATGATGTTTGTATTGGGAAAATTTTTACTTCACTACATTCTGAAGGATAGAATTATACTGTGTATACTTTTATATTGCATATTAAAATGTATTTAATGCCTTTTTACATTAAATTGTGTACTTTTACTTGAGTAAAAGTATGTTAATGTTTTAAAATATTTAATGTAAAACAAAAACGTATTATTTATGAAATGTAATACACTCTAAAAAAACAAACGGTGCTATATAGCACCAAAACAATTGCTTTGGATCGTAACGATAGAAGAACCATTTTAGTGCCATATAGCACCGGTGAAGAACCAGTGAAGCACCAGTGGGGCACCCGTGAAGCACCAGTGTAGAACCATATAGGGGCCATATAGCACCACATATGGTTCTGCGTGGCACTATGTGGTTCTGCACTGGTGCTTTGCTGGTGCTTCGCTGGTGCTTCACTGGTTCTTCACCGGTGCTGTGTGGCACTAGGGGTGGTTCTTCTGTCGTTGCGATCCGGGGCAGCTGTTTTGGTGCTGTATGGCACCGTTTGTTTTTTAGAGTGTAGAGTAAAAATTATGATAATATGCTTTGGAATGTATGCTTTATAATAATTTATATAATAAATTTCAAATACATGAATAGCACAGTGTTTTTTGGCAGTCTGTAAAACGATAGCTCCGAATTCTTAATAATCTGTTAGTACAGTCTATCGCACAACATCTTTTTCCCATTTCGACGCGTTTTCACCTTGTTTTTGCCCATGTCACGCTGTACTCAAATGCTGCTGCTCTGTCTTTTGCCACTCAGTGGGCGTAACGCAGTCCCTCTCGCCGACGGTGACGTCATGTGCATACCCTCTATATACTGTATAAATATATTGACTTTTTTTTTTAATTTCTGAATTAAAATTATTGTGCACATTTTCTGAGGGGTATAGGAAGAAATGAGGTTTAAGGAGGTAATTATGAAAAGACCTTCTTGAAAATAAAAGTTTTAGTAATTTTAAACAATTTTTTTTATATCTCTTTATAATAAAATTTTTATAATTAACTAAATATTTGTACCAAAATGATACATTTTATCCTGGATTTTGTTGTGCGTTACCAGCAAACACTAACATTCCATTGTGTTGCTGTTTGGCAGTGTTCATTGACATGTCGGATCAATGTGAATTAGCCTCTAGATTCATTTAATCTAACTGATGTTGAAAATGGGATAATAGCAAACATATGATGATGATGTGAAAATAAAAGTTAAATTTCTTACAATATAGCATATTTTAAAGTACAATTTTAAAGCTCCTATTCAGCATTTCAGACATTATTTGGCAATTTAAATCAACAAATGTGCGGCATGTTCAGTGGAACATGTTTGCTATTGTCACGTGATGTATTTAATTAACTTAAAATTGCCTTGTTTCAAACTAAATTCTAATTAGTTCATTCTCTTTTCATACAATGCGAGTAGTCAGCTGTCTCCGATGGTTACCCTCCCTGTCTTGTTTCAGAGAGTAATTATCTTACCTGTTATCCTATCTCGGACATCCTGCATATTAAACAAGTTAAAACAAATCACATTCGGCCACTTGTGTCAGTCATTGTGTTCAAATGGAACCGTTTAGACACACGGGTCAGCAAAGGGAACAACATGTACAGTGTCGGTTTGAAGCTGTGAACTCTTTAAGTGATCTTTGTGCCTCTGATCCTGCCTTTGAATCTGCTGTGCAACCTCCATTTCTCTTTTGTTTCTCTCCGTCTGTGCAGGTACCTGCTGCCAGTCACCTCCCAGTTTATCATCAAGTGCCCGTCTTCGAGTTTTGGCCGCTCATCGTCCTCGTCACGTGCACGAGGCGTCTTTACCACGCGAATGGGACATTTTTGATGCCAACTGGACTCCACATACAGTATGCTGGGTAGAAGACATCTAGACCTCTCTTAGAAAGGCATTACGCCTGGGACCTCTTCAAACTCCTCGCCTGCGTTGTTTATGCGTCGGATGCAGATGATCTCATTCGCTGTAAAATATCTGCTGCACTGCTGTCTCCCTTCGGATGCTTTTAAAGATGATGAACATTATGGATTTAATTTCGATACTGTACAGTTATGCATTACAGTGAATGTTACGGCCTTATCGATTTGACAAAGGTCATGTTTATGTTTTCAGTCCATCATGTTATATTAATGCTGTTTTACTAAATTATTTTATCATTTAATGCACAACATGTCACTTTTTTAATATTCGCTTGATATTTTAATTTAGTTCTTCCCAAAGTCAAAATCACAAAAGTTCACACAGGACGCGTTCTGGCGTTTAAATTTTTTTTATTATTATTAATTGTTCTTAAAACAGTGTTTCCAAAAGATTATATTTTTCACCCCAACAGCAAAAATAAACTCTAAAAAAATATATTGTACACTGAAAAAAATGATTCATTGAATTAAATAATTTTTTTAGGGTGGGTGGTTGCAATCAATTTATTTAAGCTACATTTAAACAAGTTTTATATTTTATTTTACTTTACTAATCTTTACTAATCTAGCTTAAATAAATTGATTGCCACAATTTGCCTTAAAAAATTTAGTAAATTCAATGAATAATTTTTTTTTCAGTGTAATAGTAATTTATTACATTTAAATAATAAAAGTAATATTACAATAAAAGTGTGAAACTGTATTGTACACATATGAACGATACAGTAAGGGGTTGTGCACACCAAAACTTTTAAACACGTTTTGAAAACGCCTGGACAACGCCGAATGTGTGTGCCTGCTTTCTTCCACTGTGATTGGACGGCCGTGTGAGAACTGACATTGACGAGCGAACTTTCATCCAAAGTTGAATATTTTTCAACTCTCGGCGCTCAGCGCAGAAGAAAACCGCTAGCTGCTGGCTTATTTGAAAAATGCCGCGCTTCCATTGGAAACAATTAAAAACATGCGCCGGCCGCGGGCGTAAAAGCGTTGTTGTGCACGCCCCCTAAGTTTGTTTCATGAATATTACAAACCAGTGCTTCTACTGGACTAGTTAGCAAATGAGTCCAGAGACCAACAATAAAAAAATGGCGCAAGCAGACGCCTTAACGCCTCCTGTGTGAAAGCCGAAGAATGGTGCAGAAATGGTCAAGGTTAGAAGTTTCATGCTATAAGCCAAGTTTTGGTTAAACCTAGGGGGTTGTGGGTAGTATAGAGTTAGAAAAAAAAATGCGTACTATTTGAATGCTTTATGAATGCTTTGTTAAACTAGACTAGTTGCCTGTTTTTAACTTACAGCCGAGATCACCTTTCAACTTAAAGGACGTAAATCTCCTTTGCATAACTATGTGAGCCATATTGTGTAGATGCAAATATGAACCTCAACGTCGGACCTGTCTGATGTGTGTCCTTGTGGAGACTATGAACGGGACCTTCAGTACTGCTTTCGGTAGTGTGTACAACAAACTGTCCGTGAGCTCGAAAACTTGGATGGCTGCATCTTGAAAATACTTGAATTAATTTATGCTATTTATTTTATTAAAAATGTCTGCGTTTACAATTTTTTTAAGTTTTAAGTTTTGTTAACTGATTTAACTATGGCATTACCGTTGTATCAGTGATTTTATGAATGAGATAACCTTTTATGAAAGTACTGTAATAGGCGCTAATTGCAGAGCTTTGCTTTGGACGTAATTAGGATAAATGTTTATGTAGTGTTTGAGTAAAAGTGACTTGGATGTGCCAGCTCAAACCATGCTGTGCCAACACTACTCACACAACCAGCAGTTTGTGTTAACTAGGAGGGCAATTGAGAAGGATGGTCCGCAATATTTATGATTCAGTACGTTCGTGGAAATCCCTTTTTAAAATGGGTATTTCTTGGCTGCTGGGTTGTCTTTTGGTTAGTAAGGAAATTACATTCAGTGTTCTGAAAGCCAACTTTTCAAGTCCGTCTTATAATGATCATTAAATGGGCCATTACATCCAAGTTACCATTATGCCACAATGCCAAATATCATTTTTGCCTAGATTTTCATTCAGGATAATGGGTTTAATAGCAATAAATGGCTTACAACATCCTTATAGGCTCAAGACTTGTATCTGAGATAGTGTCTGACCTTTTTGACTTCCATATATTTTTTTCTCCTGAGGGCGTCCTAACATAAGGTACCGATATAAACCACAGCCTGTATATAACTGACACTACATGCATTCCACATGGTCCTTTGTGAGTTTCCAGAGCGCAACCTTGTCATGTTTTGATCTAACCTGAGGTCATTCCTTAGAACTAAAATCTACACTTTAAAAACTCTTGTTCCTTCCTTGTCTCTTACAACAGAGAAAGAATGTGATGACGTTCCTAAGCAACAGCTGAAGCAATAGCACAAACATTTACACTAAAATGATTTCTGAATCAAAAGTGTTAAGACACTGCTAGTACATATTATTGATCGAGTCAATGCATTTCAAATCTGGCTTTCAATATTCAGGTCTGAGACATTTTTACAGTAGTCATAACCTCTATGCAGCTATGATGTGTTATGGTACACTTATAGCAAATCATCAAAATTCCCATTTTAAAATCATTGTATTGACAAGGCCAGATTTTAACATGTTAAACCAACTAAATAGCAGTTTTCACATGGACAACATATAAGTTATTTCTGAAGAGTGTAAATGAGTTACTGTATTGTTTTTGCACACAAATATTATATCACAAATTAAGTTTGATAACATTTAGAAGATTTATTTGTGAATAATTAATAGCAATGTATTTGTTATATTTCAGCAATATCACATAGCAAAAGTGTCTTATGGGCATACTGTATATCGGGACATTTACATTTATGCATTTAACATTGTGTCTAAAGCAACTTGCAATGCATTTCAATCTATGCATTTTTATCAGAACAAGGTACATAGAAAGTGTTCAGTGAAAATCTCACTTTTTTTACGTTTTCTACCCACAAATTTCACAACAACAAACCCAAATGTTAGAAAAAATAAATTATAAATAACATAACACATATAAAAAAAACTGGGGGGTTCCTTTAATGGTAGGATTCTTCTCAAAATAGCTTATTAAAGGGTCCCATGTTTTGTAAAATGTTCTGGGCCGGGTTTCCCGATAACGATTGAACTTAGATCTTAAGAGCGCTTTCTACGAGCTACTTAACAAACATTCGTTGTTCATTTACGTGCGTTTCCCAAAGATGCACGTTAAACCATCGCTCGCAGCTGGGTTTTAAGTGCTACTTACGAGTCGCTATCCGTTTGTCAAGTGTTGAAATGTCACCAATAGAATGACTCGAATTTGTAGCAGAAGCTTGTTTAGGCTAATTATCTTCAGCTGATGTGCACTAATGTTTTTTTTATAATATTTTTCATTATTGTTTAATGACTAAATATTATAAAATTTAGTCATTAAACAATTATTTGTTTAAAATTATTTAAAGGTTTTAATAATTTGTGCATAATGAAATATTATTTTCCGTATGTAGTTAGGACTTGTCCCACTGCGAAATGCCTTCTGGATTTTATGCAATAGTTTAGATTATTATTATTATTTGTTTTTATTATCTATGTTTATTTATTATTAGGGATTATTGCATTGTACCGTACATATTTATTTGGTTTCCTTAATCAGATGCCATTTCACTTCAAAACAATTATTTTTACTGTAAATTAATTATAGAAGCAATTTGTAGGAACCATTTATCAATTTGCTAGTACCAACTTTTACCAAAATTTACCGAATATGTTTTACTTCTTTATTAATTTATGTTTAATATTTTAAATTTCTTATTTTAATTTTAAATATATTATATTAAAGTAATTTAAACAAATAAACAAAGAAGAACCCAATAAATAAATATACATTTAAAACATTACATTATCGTCATTGCAGGAGTGCAATTTGCTGGTTGTCCTGCAGGTGACCTTGTAACTTTGTTGTCTTACGATGCACTTATGAATGAACGATTACTCCAGAGCACTCGTAGATCTACGATGATTTTCAAGTGCTACTTAAGCTTCGAAGCTTTTGGGAAATGGCCCGTAATTTTAAGATGATTCGTACGATCGTTTTTACGATCAACTTAGCCTTACGATGCTTTTGGGAAACCCGGCCCTGGTTGATTCCCTAAGAAAATATTTAATCTTTTCAGTTTTCAGAAACATCATTAGATCACTAAGCCATAATGACAATTTTGGGTGGATTGGGTGATTTGGATTCTAGCTATCAATGTTGCAAAAGCCAAGGCATTCTCTTTATCTTAATTTTTTTTGTTCTTTATCTTTATTATTTGAAAATTGAAAGCAAAATTGTCTCCTAGGACACAAACAGAGCCATTATTGGGTCAGCATGAATTCTTAATTTAAATGATGAATTTAAGATCTCGAAATTTGAAAGCAAAATTGTCTTAGTATAGAGCCTGACCAAAACATCTGGGTGATTCTCACGAAATTAGACTTATGAGGTGTCATGAAACATTTTGATAAAAAAAGTAAATGCAAAGTAAGAGTATCAAAATAAGAAGCATACAGTTATCTCTTCACGTACTATTTTGCACATGATTTCAAATGACATCATACAAACCAACATGATCTCACGAATTTCCGTGGCATAGTCACAGAATTTTGTGCTCATTTTTCCGTGGCATTCTCACGGATCTCCGCATTTTTCCGTGGCCCTGCTACGGACTGTCTTTTTCCGTGGCATTCTGACGGATTGGTTACTCAACTGTTTTGTCCTATTTTCTTACCATTTTCGCTTTGGTTTAGGGTTAGATTTACATGAAATGACATCCCTACCCAAACCCAACTCTAACCCCAATGCCAGGCAACAATTGTTTAAAGTTTAGAAAATATAAAATAATAAATCAGGAAAAATAGTATAAACCAATATTTAAAGTGACATACTAACGCAAACACCAAATCTAACCCTAAACCGAAGCGAAAATGGTAAATGTAGAGACAATAATAAGGAATATAAATGTCTCCAAGAACAATTTTCTCATCCTCCGCAACAATTTTCAATTATTTTTTAAGCCCTCAATCATTGTTAAAATGAACTAACATTTTCAAAAACAATTGTTGGAAGGGACATAATTGACTGTGACACTCAAGATGGCTACCAGGTAAGCAGTTCTTATTTTTTCTCTCCAGATAAAAGTTGAAATTTAGTTTGTCATAGTACCTAGACAACTTTTTAGTTCTCATTACCGAAACATGAGTTGGTAAATGCATATATTTAATGTAATATCATGTTGCGGTAATGATAATTTTTTATAATGATAATCTAAAAAATGTAAATAATTCTATAAGAAATATTTTTTAAAACCTCTAAAAAATAATGGTTATAGTAAGTTCAGAGCTTAGTCTTATATGTGCAAAAAAATGTCTTCAATGGCTTTTAAAAAAATCTGATGCTAGACACCTCTTAAGCTTGCATTTCATAGGAATCAACCATATGGTTAGATTTGCTTTTGATATATTGCAAAAGGCACATGTTTCATCTGTATTTGGCTAATTTTAGCCAACTTGGTTTAACTATGATGAATACGGTAGAGAAATCTATGCATTTTTTTATCACAACATGTGTTCCCTGGGGATTAAACCAAAAACCTTTGCTAATTCAATAATTTACTAATTGAACTACAGAAACACTACAGGACAGGTGGGGTTATGCTGCAGGTAATCACAATGTTCTGAACAAATATGACCATAACAGAATGGTTGCAAAGGCGTTTATATACTGATTTAATGAAAAAGTTTCATAGACAACAGAAAGTATGCAAAAAACAACCTTCTTGTGTATAAACCACTGATCTATGGTTGGATTGCACTTGACATTACAATATTGAAGCCACCGCGCCGCCATACTATTAAATGAATAGGATGTTATCAGATTTTGTTGATAGAAACTGGAAAGTATGTTTTGTAAGAATCTGCAGGGAGACTTCAGATATTTAAACAATGCAAACATCCAAAGCATATACATAGTTACTTCCTGCATATTAAAAAGTGAGTGAGTTCTGTACATTAAATTTAATATTAATGAAAAAATGACACACCTCATCATATGTATTATTGTTAATGACATGCGTGCTCATTCTGAAATAATTTATAAGATGTATGCTTTAAGTACTGTATGTGCATCCATCTCATTTTATCTTGTTCAGTAATTCACTGGCAATTGTTACATATGAAATCTTATGTTATACAATATTGTTTTTTTTTTTCATATAGTCACTAGAAATGCTTCAACTATGTTAATAGCATGTATTCTGATACAGTTAAGATAATATTTTATACAGTGGTTAAACTAACACTTGATTCAACAATATAAAAACAACCTTCAATTTTGAACCAAAACTGTCATGCTTGTAAAAAGCCATTAAATATGTCTTGTATAGTCTTCTTTACTACTTATTTAGAGAAATAACACTGACCGTGTATGTTTATAAGATCATAAAACTTTATTTCTTTGCATTTACACCTGTGTCATTAGAACAGACTGCAGCAGACTCGCTCAACTTAACGTTTTCTATAAATTCCTTATCCTGCTCAAGTAAAACATAAACATGAATGCAAATAACATCAGAAGTAAGAATTAATTTGCATATACATATCCTAAAAATGCCTCAGGTTACACATGTAACCATGGTTTCCTGAGAAGGGAATAAGGCCCTGCGTCGCCAAAGCTATGCTATGGGAACGCCCTTCTGTGATCCCGTCTAAAGCATGTATGTGGAATTAGTCCAATGGTAAGATGATACGTCATAGGCAGGTGACATAGGAATCAGGAAGCTATAAGGTGAGTCTGGCAAAGTCAAGTTCAGCTTAAATGTGCTGAAGCAAGGGGTGACAGGGATGCAGGGAGTATGTTAGGGAGAGGCAGCGTCTCATTTCCTCATCAGGGAAACATGTTTCAGTTGAGCACCAGGTGTAGTGCCCACATCTAACTCATAGAACCAATGGAAAGGACTATCCTACTGCATCACAGACATACTAAACTGAAGTTCCTAGCCACAAGGCCCTATAACCAGGCTGACATATAACCAGGCCTGACATATAACCAGGCCTCGGATACAGGCCTTAACTATCCCAGGTGCAAATTCCAGGCACCTTGGGAAAACCAACACGGCCTGAAGGTCGCCCACTCTCCTCAGAGAAGTGATCACCAACAGAAAAATTGTCTTACAGTAAGTGCCAAAAACTTGACTGGAACAGTCTCTATGGGCTCAAACGGGGCCATAGTTAGACCGTCCTGAACAACCTCTTGAGTCCCATGAAGAAAGCGAGTTACCGTGGGTCTCCCCCAGTGACTGCTCAGGTAAAGGAGTGTGGTAAGCAGATATAGGTGCCACATAAACCTTTAGTGTAGAAGGAGATAACCCTGCGGTTGATTTTTCTCCAAAAGTCTACCAATTAAGCAGTTAACTGGGTCATACAGGTGCACACTGCACCAAGAAGTGAAGACACTCCACTTTAAGGCATAAAGCTTCCTCATGAAGGGAACTCTTGAGTAAAGGCTGGTCTCCACAGCGTCAGTCTCCATAACTCTGGGCAGAGGTGAAAAATTGCACCACTCACTAGAGAGAGAAGGTCCACCAACCATGTCCGGTTCGGCCAGAATGTGGCCACCAGCAAAAGGTGAACCCCGTTGTGACAAACCCTCTCCTGAAGTCCCAAGAACAGAGCGGTTGGGGGAAAGGCATACAGGCGTAACCTTGGCCATGGCTGTACCATAGCGTCCAGCCCCAACCAGGGAAAACCACAGCCGACAATGTGCAAAACAGATCCACCTCCGCCTGGTCAAACCATATCCAGATGAGCTCTTTAGGGAAGATGCCGTGGTGGGGGAAAGAGAGCTTGCAGCGTAGATAGTTGCACCCTGGGCATCGCCAGATATCTATGCTCACTCATCCCCACAATGTTTGAATACATGGTGGTGAGAGAGGCTGCGAAGATAAGACTGGGGAGCATACTCTGGGGACAAGCATTCTGTTTCTCTGCCGGCCAGTCAAGCTTTAGTTGTACCACGGCATTAATAACCACCTCCATAAGGTTGAGAAAGGGGAAGACCAATCTCAAACCTCTCCTTGAGATCCATCTTTGATTCCCATGTATCCAGCTTCTGCTGTGCCTCGGAAGTAACGGGCCTGAAACTGTGAGGAACACATGGCTTGTCCCCCTCCTTCAAGAGTGAGGGTAATAGCAGTAATAGTTCACATTGCACACAGTCAGCCCCCTCAAAAGCTGACTGTGTATGCTGTGCCCCGAGACACACAACACACAAATGATGAATGTCCTCACTTGAGATGAAACAAGGACACAGAAGAGCACACTTTCTAAAGCTCTGTTAGACAATATATCCGCTCAAACCTTTTGACAATGACAACACACACGCTTGCTGAGGCTGGCTATGCTGGATGCCATTGGAGTGATTTTATATATGTGCTTCAGACATGATCACGCAAAGAACATTCCTGTAGCATAGCATCAGCAAAGCAGTGCAAGTTCCCTTAAAAAGGAACCAATTTTGTGTGAAATCGGGTGAATTTAGATCATGATTCTGAATGTAAATCTAAGATGGCCTCTGTCGGTTATGCATACCAAAATTATGATTAATTAAAAATTATGACTTCCCTGAAATGAAGTGAGCATTACAAACACAAGCCTCTTTGATCTTTGCATTGTCCCAGTCTGCACGTTTAATTGCTTGCAGCCACAGATGTTGTATTTTTTGTTTTTGAGATTCTGCAGGAATCCCCGAAAAACTTAACGGGAAGACCTGGTGCGATTTTCACGGCGACGTAAGTAGGCATTTTTCACGATACCGAATAATACGCAACTCAATCTGCTGTAAGACTTTTCTGACCCCGACATGCGCAGTGGGAACCGCCTGTGACGTGAACCGTGAAGGGGTCTATATGGCAACTCGAAAACTTCTGGTGGCTTCACCTCTCGCTACAGTATGCTAAAAATTTATGCGCAATCCACTCATATAAATAAGTTTTGTAAACCAACTTTCAGGTATCCATGTCTCATTTACCAATTCGAAAAAGTCATGTTATAACTAGTATTTAGCCACTTGTGTAGATAACTTTGAATAAAATTGAGTGATCTAGTATTGATGCATTATGACACACCACACTCATCCAGAATAAACCGTGTAATGGCCATTTACCATTTATTTAAACACAAATATAGCTCTCAGGGCCACATCTTCTGTTCACATTCTTTATTTTCTGTATTTGCTTTAACAGGAGACACTCATGTTCAATAAACAGTTATTTTCTTCATTAAACGCTGGATTTTGTGAAGGTCTGCGTAGGTTTGTGCAATGAATGTGCCTCACTTCAGTGCAAGAGTAACGACTGTAGAGTCATGTTTGAAATACTGTCTCTCGAGCCCTCTGTGTGCCTATTTAATGGATCATAGCCATAGACACCTTTGCGTGCTGTAAAGTGCCAGTTTAAAGCCTCAGATTACCTTTGAATAGCCAACAAGAAAACTGTGATTCTGAATGCCTCTACTTTGGGATTTAAAAGTACTTATAGTAAAGTTTGCTTTCCTCCATCTGACCACCACTAAACTGACTCTGACCACAGCATAGACATTTCTACTGTTTAGCTGTGATGGAGTGCTGGAAGAAAAGCCCATCTGCTATCTGGGGGTTCGTCCGTGATCCTCCAGGAGATTATGAATGCATCAACTTCAGCCAGTTTCACAGACAGGACCCATGCCCTGAGTTTTCAAGCTCAGGGATTCAACAGCTGTCTGATAGTCTTGTTGCCAGCTATTTTTTCATGTCTAGTGCATTAGTTTTATTCAAATCACTCGACTAATGAGAACTCTTGTGTGTTTATCTAGTGATTCATACTATTACCTCTGGCTCACTGAGTCATCATGAAGGACAGTTTGGTAAATGAAAATGGATTTTTTCACTTCATTGGCCTATTCTCTTAGTCTAGCTCCTGTCCGTTTCTTCATTCACTTGCAGGTATTGATTTTAGATTATAAACAGCCACCCTGGTGGCTCAGTTCTCACTAACAAGTAACTTAAAGCCAAGCTGCTAGTGTGAGCTCCAATGCTCAATTACTGAGGATGTTCTTTTTAGCCTGTTGGATTGTTGTGTACATCACATTACATTATTACTCCGCTCACTAGTATGGTTTAATCTTAGTCGCTGTGCTATATAAATAAAATTGAATTGAATTCTAGTAAACATAGCAAATGTTGTTTATTTGTGACCTAACATTCACATTCACCCTGCGCCCTTGACTTATTATGCATGTCTTCTAAGGTTTCCATGAACTGGAATGCCAAGACCTGAACAATCCTTGGAATATTTATGCACTCCGCATGGTCCCAAATGAGACAAGATTTGCTTTGAACAATCGACTTCTCATGTTTCAGCTTAACATGATTTATGATATACTCTCCACTTCTGAACATGTGCGGATTGACAGTAATGGTTATAATTATAATGGTTATAAGAATTTTTGTAATTCTTAGGAGAGAGCAACGATTATTATTTTTTGTGAGAAGCAATTTAAAAACAAATGCATATTTTCTACAGTACTTAGATGAGTGGAGTTGTTTTTGGTATTAAAAAAAATAGTTTACCAGATTTTATATCAAGTCTTTTAGAAGATCAGAATTGACTACTGAAGCTTAAACTGACTGATTTAACACTTATCGGTCTCTTAGCTATTTAGTGTCTTATAAAGCTCACATGTTATCAGCCTCACACAGGGAGAGAAGAGATGCTTGTAGTCATGGACTTTGCCCAAACTGTGACACTTCCACAAAGACACTCCATGGATTACAGACTCTTCTCTTTTTCAATCAATGATGTTCTCCCAAAATAAACTGTAATTTTGTTCCCTTCAAACCTTGTTTTTTAACTGATACAGGTAACACATCTACTGATAAAATGTATAATGTATTATGCATTGCGTTCATGCACTGAAAAAAATAAAAGCTGGATTTACTTATATATTTAAATTAGGGCTGTCAATAGATTAAAATATCTAATATAGATTAATCGCATGATTTCATGAGTTAACTCGTGATTAATCGCAAATTAATCGCACATTTTTATCTGTTCTAAATTTACCTAAATGTAACACTTTTCAAGTTGTTAATGCTCTAATCAGCATGGATTTGGTCAATATATATATGATATATGCAAATATATGTTTACAACAGCCTGTTTACATTTCAACAGAACCATCAACCATAGTTTTATGTATGATTTTCCCTTTAGAAGACCTTGTTCTTTCTCAATTTCTGTTTGCTGCTGCATCATTTGTGACCTGTGCTGGCAAATTGAGTTGGGATGAGCACATTTTCAAAAATGTGTTATTTATATTTTAACATTCTCTATTAAAAAACTTCAAAACAATTGGAACAATTGTTGGAATCTGACAAAGCATGACAGAACTACACCTGTTTACGCAAAGCAAAAACAATACCAATATATGTTTTTCTTTTATTGTTTAATTTTGACATCGAGACAGACTGCTTTATATGGAAGGGTTTAATATAATGTTACACAACAGATACTTTTCCTCAACAGTTAACCAAACATTCACTTCAGATATAACAGATTATAGGTCATACCTGCGTGAATTCTTGTCAAAACAGATATTTTTTTAAAACTGTAATTTTGTGTAAGATGTCTATATATATATATATATATATATATCTGGGTCGCGCACTCGCGCGTTTGTGTGCATGCGCTTCAGACGTCTGCGTCAGACATCGCTTTTGAGTCTTGTCACTCTTAATAACTCTTTTAACATTAATCAGAACCCAAACTTTATCTCTCTTAATAATTATTTTAACATCAAGCAAGGCCTGCAGTCTATTTTCTATAAGTTCGGAATGCTTTAAAAACAAAAACAAAAAGCGAAAGAAGACGCTTCTATGGATATGGGACGGTACGTGCAGATAAAGATAATTGTAGATGTTTAATGACCATTTACAGCATTGGATTCGCTAGACGAGAGCTTAATGTTCTTATTTTTATGAAAACTTTCGACTCATCTAAACAGCGCGGGTCACTTGCTGCATCTCAATTCATCCAGCTGTGGGTCAAACAGAAATTGCGTGTTGCGTTAATCGCGCGTTTATAAAATTAGTGCCGTTAAAATGAATTTGCGTTAACGCATTATTAACGCGTTAATTTTGACAGCCCTAATTTAAATATAGTGCATCATTTTTGCAACCACTTTTTTAAGTAAGTTTTCTTAAAATTATAAGCAATTGCATAAATTGCTTAAAATTCTACAACCCCAAAACAGAAAAAGTTGGGACACAGTAGAAATTGTGAGTAAAAAAGAAATGGAATCATTTACAAATCTCATAAACTTATATTTTATTCACAGTAGAATATAGATAACAAATCAAATGTTGAAAGTGATACATTTTGAAATGTCATGCCAAATATTGGCTCATTTTGGATTTCATGAGAGCTACACATTTCAAAAAAAGTTGGGACAGGTAGCAATAAGAGGCCAGAAAAATTAAATGTACATATAAGGAACAGCTGGAGGAGGACCAATGTTTAGCCTTATTGCTACCTGTCCCAACTTTTTTTGGAATGTGTAGCTCTCATGAAATCCAAAATGAGCCAATATTTGGCATGACATTTCAAAATATCTTACTTTCAACATTTGATATGTTATCTATATTCTACTGTGAATAAAATATAAGTTTATAAGATTTGTAAATTATTCCATTCCTTTTTTACTCACAATTTCTACAGTGTCCCAACTTTTTCTGTTTTGGGGTTGTATGTAATACTTAAAATATAGTGCATCATTTTTGCAACTATTTTTTTAAGTAAATCCAGCATATTCTTTTTTACAGTGTGGCTAACAAATTTCATAATTATACATTTCACAAACTTGCAACTAAAGCAAAAGTACTACATTCACTCAGAAATGTAAATTGCGTATGCATCATTGATTGACTTAATTTGAAATCGACACAAGGGTATCCAAAGATTTCTAATCAATAAAAAATAGGCATCTACCAGTAACATATATTGTATAGGGGTGGTTTCCCAGAAAGGCTTATTCTAGTCCCAGAATAAAATGTTTGTTTGAGGTTTCTTAATTTGAAAACATCTTGCACTGACTTATCTTAACAGATTAAGTCCTAATCCTGTGGCCTCATTTATAAAATGCTGCGTAAAAACCATCCTACATTTGATCTAACGATCGTTTAACAAAAATGCATACGTGTGATTCATAAACCGAACGTACGCACCACTAGCGTAGCCAGGATTCACAATGTGGGTGGGCCCAGAGAAAATCAGGTGGGCCTTAACCCAAAATGCATCTGTTATCAAAATATACAAACACACAACTACACCAGCTTCAATATATCACCGTTTATTAAGAACAAAAGCCTGTATGGGCCCTATTTTAACAATCTAATCGCAATGTGCAATAAACCAATAAGAGTCTCATCTCCTTTAAAAGCCAGTTGGTGGCGCCATCCCGATTCCATATTTTGGCAGAATTTGTAAACTAAAAAACTAAGCGGAGGAAGAAGACCACCAGTTTAAGATTGATATAAAAAAATTTAGTTGTTTGTATTTGTAATGAAATTGTTAATTTTTGGTATTAAAACCTTTAAAAGTCGTTTTCTTTCAGTCATGGAAGTAAAAATAGCAGGCTTTTCATTGCTGTAAATGTATTGATAGCCCAGATGATCAGTCTTATCTCAAAGAATATTTTACAAATATGCAAGAAAAGCTTTGTACTTTTCAAATACTAACAAATTAGGCTTATATTTAAAGTATTTTTAGAGTTTCGTTGCAAAAATACATAATTCCGCTTTTTTTCCAGCAATCGTTTTTTGGTTGTGCATTCCAATAAATATCAATTCAACTGCAGTTGGCTTATTTTGATTTAAACCTTCATAACTTAAAAACTACAGCTAAGTAGCACTATAAAACAAAATAATAACCTGATAACATAATAATAATTTGACAAAAATGTTAAAAACGTAGTTATATTGTTTTGCTACGAATTTCTTCATTTAAACTTTTTAAAGTCGTTTTCTTTCAGTCATGGAAGTAAAAATAGCAGGCTTTTAATTGTTGTAAATGTATGGAGAGCATGATCGGTGTAATCTCAAAGAATAATTTACAAATATGCAAGAAAAGGTTTGTACTTTAAAAATAGTTTATTTGTAACGAACAGGAGATCAATAATTTACAAACGTGCCGTTTCAGCACTAGAACAGCGCCGGGTGTTTTGAAATTTAAGCATTACATAAAAACGGTTCTCATCTCATCATATTCACAGGTACAAAGTCATCATATATAATAAATATGTGGGGTAGCATTAATTTTTTTTTAAATAAATGCAATATTTGCATTTGTTTAAAGCAAAACATTTAATTACTTACCAGGCTACAAGCAGCTTTATACGCCTTCTAACGTCTCATACTCGGTCCTCATTAAGTCAAGACACTCAATAATAATGTTTTTAAACATTTTAACATTTTAATCCTTTGATTTTTTCATATTTTAAACGTTTGTGTGCTGCTGCGCATGATCCATGTGAAAAGCAAATGCGCGTTTTCGTCCCGTAGGCGCATATTACTAAAGCGCTCATTAAATAACAAAAGCAATATTGCTCCATTGACTTAAGAGCAGGTTTTAGTTGGTCAGTGACATAGTCTATTTTATTTGCTTAAAAATAGCAACTCACCAACAATGCGCCTGAACACAACTCGTTTTCAGACCAGAAGGCTCATGGGCGCAAAAGTGGGCGCAAATGTTATCGGCAAAGAGTTTTCTTTTTTTAGCTGCTGAATCAACACCTCATGTTCAGAATCCTCAACGGTAATGTTAAAGGGTGCACCATCAAGCTGTAATAAAGTCTTCTCACCGAAGGTCTTCGTGACCTTCATTCTAAGACAATGAAGCAGCGCAGCTCTCATTATTCCATACGTGTCAGCCTTAAACCGGGTGTTCATTTCTATGATCTGGGGTGTAGGATGGGCGAGGAGGCTGTTCGAAATGCGCTACTTATTGCACTACTATTTACAAAATTAACTTATTCCTTATTATAATAGCAAACAAGAGTTTAATTTTTTTTATTTTATAGGTCAAGTATTGTGATAATTGCAACATAATTTACTCATTAGGATAACTAATAGGCTTTACTGGATAGGCAGGGGGGTGGGCCTAGCTGACAGGTGGGTGGGCCAAGGCCCACCCAGGCCCACCCATAGCTACGCGACTGGTACGCACAGAAAACTTGGATACCCCTTTCAAATCTATAAATCGCAAATTAACTTGAACTTGTGCGCCCAGCCGAGCAGTTTCAGATCTCCGTCTTTAAATGATGCCTAATTAATGTCATAGACATATAAAAGAGTGCTTGTCAATGTTTAAACCTAATTTCAAACAACACAAATGGCTTATATTTAAAAAACTGCAGCAATCAGACAAGCAAAAGTGCACACGTCTGCTCAGACATTGAGATTACGCTAAGCACTTTTACGTGTCAAAGACAGTTTTTATAAATATGGACTTTGCAGTGGATTTTTGCGTACGCACACTTTATGATCAAATCTGTGCGTACGCACGCTTTATAAATAAGGCCCCTGGATTAATCTAAACCCTGTCCGGGAAACCACCCATAGCGTTTTACTCAATTGCTTAAACACAAAAACTGGTTTCTGTAGCTTAAATGATACCCTTATATGTCATTCCCAAACACACACATTTCCCATAATGGTTAAGACAATTCACCTGTTTCCACAAATGCTTTAATATTCAAAACTCATTCTGTAAAAAAACATACACAAACTGACCAAATAAATAATTTATTGCACTGTATGTTCATTAAGTGAACACATGTTCTCAATATATTAAATCAAAACACACCCGCAAGTCCACTGCTGAATGGCTAAAGAAAAACAAAATGCAGACTTTGGAGTGGCCTAGTCAAAGTCCTGACCCCAATCCTATTGAGATGCTGTTACTGGACCTTTAAAAGGCGACTCATGATGCTCAAAAACCATCCAATGTGGCTGAATTACAATAATTCTGCAAAGATGAGTTGGCCAAAATTCCTCCACAGCGCTGTAACAGACTCATTGCAAGTTATCACAAATACTCGATTGTAGCTGCTAATGGTTACCCAACCAGTTATTAGGTTTAGGGGACAAACATTTTTCACACAGGGCCATGTATTTTAGATTTTGTTTTCCCTTAATAATAAAAATATTTAAAATCTGCATGTTGTGTTCACTTTTGTTATCTTTGACTAATATTAAATTTGTTTGGTTATCTGAAACATTAAAGCAAATGTGCAAAAACATAAGAAATCTGGAGGGGGGCCAACACTTTATTACACCACTGTATATAATATATATTCAACCTAAGCAACATATAAACAAATATATTTTTTTAAAACCTAAAGTGTCAGGTTCAGACAGTGTTAATGTATATAGTTAAAAATAATGAACAATAAACAGGGTTGTAACAAGGTTTTTGGTCTTGGTGAGTATGGGTCCTGGCAGCTGCATAAATTTCTCCCCTAGGGACTCATTTATAAAATTCTGCATAGAAACCGTCCTAAATTTGATTTTACGATCATTTCTCAGTGTGTGTTTGTGTCATTCATAGAACGAATGTATGCACAGAAAATGCGTGTATGCCTCACTTTCAGCGCAATCTATAAATCGCAGATCTCAAATTAAATTAGATCTTAAATTAGTGCACAGGTGAACAGTCTCAGATCTTACAGATCTCCGCCTTGATAAAACAAAGCCTAATTAAAGTCATTGCCATAAAAGAGCACCCATCAATATCCAAATCCATTACTATCTGCAAGAATAGCTTATATTTCCAAAAAAATTGCAGCACTCAAGCAAAAGTGCGTATGTCTGCTCAGACCCTGACAAGGCGCTAAGCACTTTATCATGTCAAAGACCATTCTGTAATTATGAACGTTGCCGTGGATTTTTGCGTACGCACACTCTCTCTACGATCAAATTTGTGCACAGGGATGCTTTAAATGAGGCCCTTTGTCTGTGATTGGAGGAGTGACAGTTTTTTTTGTTGCCTGCCATCTTAGCTCACTTCCCAGTTTGTGCCATGGGCCTGCCGTTCCTTTATCTGCATCCCGTGCCATTCCGCAATTTACGCTCGGTTAATGAGCGTCGCCTAGTTGTTCCATTAAAACGAGGCACTCACAAAAACATGTACCCATTTCGTTCCTCTCTGGTGGAAAAACCTGCTAGTTTCCACCCAAGCCGTGGAGTCCACAACACCAGGAAACAACTAAAAACCCAACTTTTTACCTGACTAACCCCTAACTTCCCTAAATTGTTCACGCTACAGCAACAGCCCTTATTACTACATGGCTATGTAAACTGCACTTTATGTTAACGCTGTAACAATGTTAAATGCTCTCTCACTTTAGATAAAAATGTCTGATAAATAAATAGATGTAAATGCATCCATCTTAGATCTGCAGAGACCATTATGCATGTATAAAGCGATAGATTTCTGGATTTAACAAAAGTATAAAAGTAATGGCAACAGGTTAGCATGCTGTACCAAATATCACCTATGACCTCACGCCTATGGCCAATGACTGCTGTGCTGATACGTTGTATACTCACTAAAAACAGTTGGGTTAAAAATAACCCAATAAATAACCCAATGGTGGGTTACTATAGCACCGACCCATTGTTGGGTTATTTTAACCCAATGCATTGGGTAGAAAGTTTTACCCAATTAGTTGGGTTATGAAATAACCAATTTGTTGGGTTATTTTTTGCAATGCTGTTTTAACCCCATTATTATTATTATTATTATTTAATATTTATGACTATTATTTGCTTTATAAATAAATAATACAAAACTTACAAATACATTTATAATGCTTTATTTCCATTTAGTCATTTGCACCTGCACTTAAATGTATAAATACATACATGTATAGAAGCATAATTACATACATACACACATACATATATACATACATAAATATACAAAAACATAAGAACAGAACAAATGTACTCCATCTTATCCAACTAAAAACTGCTTAAAAGGATAGTTCACACATTTGTCATCATTTTCATCCTCTTACCTGTATAAAAGTCTTTATTTGATGACTACAAAGGAAGATATTTCAAAGAATGTTTGAAATCAAACTGATCATGAGCCCCATTCACTTTCATAGTATTCTTTTTTCCTACTATGACAGTCAATGGGGCTCATGATCTGCTTGGTTTCAAACATTCCTTTGTGGTCATCAGAACAAAGAAATGTATACAGGTTTGTAACAACAGGAGAGGAAGAAAATGATGACATAATTTTTATTTTGGGGGGAACTATCCCTTTAAGCAGGTGACAGTGTGTTAAGGAAACATTACCTGGTACAAAATGTATTGTGTGTTACAGAAACTACCTAACAGTAATGAAAGGCTTGGGAATATTAAAGCATGTGTCAACTGCTGGTCTTGCTCCTGGGCCAAGCCTCCCACGATAACAAAGACTTGTGATTAGTCGAATTCATCCCATAGCAGGACATGGGGTCTTTGTCATACCTCCTCCTCCAAATACTGAATTATGTTTGTTTTCTGACCTTAAGACAGAATTTTCACAATGTAAATATGCACACATAAACAGGTTTAAAAAACCAAGTGTCATAAATGATACTTACAGGTTGAAAATTAATAAATGTTTGCTTTGGCTCTTGGTACTGTAGGAAGGCTGAACCATCTTGCTGGCCATTTTGTAGGGTTTTTAATGCAACATCTCCAAGAATGTCTACATTTAAAGAAAATAATAATTACATCTCAAAGCAAACACATCTGACACGCTGAATAAATACTCTACTTTGACAGTAGATGGCGCTAAATTGCAAATTCAACCGTTACCGGGGTAACCGTAAACAGTAATAGACGTGCAGGATTAAACAGCGCTTTATCAGGGGATTATACTGAGGTAAAACTACAATAAAATGCCATCGAGTCATTTCTTAATACATTTCCATTCAGAAGCACATTTATATTACAGCTCTGTTTCTATAACAGACCGGCTAAAAAAATATTTGGAGCAAAAAACAGCCGGTTGCATCCCTTTACAAAAGTTAAAAACGGTTTTTACTACACTTTAAACAAAAAAGCATTGTCTGTTAGAAGCCATGGTTAAAGCAATATGGCAATCAATACGTCATGAAACTAATGTTATACTACTAAAAAAAGACATTATTCATTTTCGTAAGGGATCATGCTGTTGGTGCTGTTTAGTATTAAAATAATTTGCGATGTTTTTCTACCTTTATAATGGCTTAAAAACGCGTGTTGGCATCGGTAACACTAACAGTTAATTAATGGAACAGGTGTAAAGGACAAAAACTAGACAACAGCGTTTTTGTACAAGTATTTGTAGAAAACGTGGCTGATAGTTTACTGTGTGTTAGAGCTTAAAGACACTTTGTAGCAAATAAAACATTACACAGAGATATTTTAAAACGTACCTCTCGTGTCTGTCCGCACTCAGCAGTGGCACCTGTTGACCATTGAAATTCGAAATGCGTGATGTGAGCCCGATTTTAACCCATCTGTCTGGGTTGTTATAGAAATAACCCAATAAAAGCTACGAATAACCCAACACAACAACCCAATATGTTTAACCCACCTGTTGGGTAAAACAAATAACCCAACGGTTTTTAGAGTGTACCTTTAATGTTGATCTGTGATTGTAGGAAATTAGTTCTTCAATGTGTGCTCATCTGAGCTGCAGGGTTCCTTTAAAGTTCATGCCAAACATTTAATCTGTTCCTTTTACACATGGAGGCAGAAATACAGGTTAATCTGAGCTCACAGACTGATGGAGACTTTTGTTTTGAACTTTTGCCTAATCTGAGTGTAATAACAAACCAAAATCTTCTGGCATCATTTCATGTGTCTTGCTTGTAAATGCCTTACTTAGGTGATGCAATAAAAGCATATATATATATATATATATATATATATATATATATATATATATATATAAGATGGTATGATGACATTCTGTTCCTGTCTCTCGTAAAATGCT
This sequence comes from Misgurnus anguillicaudatus, assembly GCF_027580225.2. NCBI lineage: Eukaryota > Metazoa > Chordata > Actinopteri > Cypriniformes > Cobitidae > Misgurnus > Misgurnus anguillicaudatus. The sequence goes on from NC_073350.2 coordinate 8,180,321, forward strand.
GAAAATTTGCATAGATACATTCTAACAATTTTCCCCCACCAAAATTGGATGTGGTGAGCCAAACGATCCAGATTTTTTTCGATGACAAGGTTGAGATGTGTTAGTAATGTAGCATGAAATCAGCAGAGTAAATAAAGCTGTCTGTTATCTCTCTAGCATGTGATGAGTCGGAAGCCAAAGGATTTAATAGGACTTACTCAAGAGGGAGTTGATGCCCGCAGGAGAATGCAAACAGCTCCCTGTCAAAAACTGTCAGACTTCAGGCTTCATCTCTCTCTGCTTTCTCACCCCGGTCTTTATTCCTCACCGAGCAACTGTGGAGATAAGTGATTTACTTTGCATTACATTGTTGAAACAGATTTCATTGTTGAAGCATAGCAAAACATTGGTTTGAATGTGTCACTTCTTGCCACAAATAATTGATTTTCGATTTTGTGGATCTGTTTGTTTCATTTTAAATCTAAAAACTTTTTAGAAGGTCATGCATTTGGTTGACCAACGAATTTTCACAATCTTTCCAAATACTTGTCATTACTGCTTAAAAAAGATTCATTTGTAGCCAATTAAATATTTTATAGCTTTATAAGTTATATTTTATAGATTGTAAATTAATCTGTATCAAATATATATTTAATAATATATGAGTTTTTAATATATTTATCACATTTAATTCATTTCAACAACTTTTTAAACCTGAATGTCACAGTTTTAAAAATGCTTAGGTTTTTCATGACAGTGGGAACTCTATTATACTACTACACATAGACTGCATTGAAAAACAAAACAAAAGCATTTCCTGTGGCACTAAACAGATTTATGTCAAGAGTTCAAATCCTTGCTGTACATCTTTAGGCATTTTAAGACAGAATGTTTTCATGGCACTAACAGACACATTTTCCTCTCTCTGCAACCTAATAAATATTTATCACTGATGGAAATCAAATACACAAGGAATAATTGACGACGAGCCATTGAATTATAAGAAAATAATGCACACCAAGGTGGTAATCCGGCACGACGCGAACCGCAGGTGTGCATTATTTTCAAATAATTCAAAGGACCAGAGTCAATTATTCTGCTTATACCACAGTTACCACAAACATTGCTCTGGTGCCATTAAGACATTTGACAAGTTAGGTGTGCGGTTTACAGAAAAATAATCAACACCCATAGAACATTTCTCAGCCAATCAGAATGCAGCATTCAACAGACCCGTGGTATAACAAATAATTATTTATGATACCAAACAACTATTATGAATGACATTGGATTAAATGGCAAAATATCAAATCATATCAATGGGTTATTTTTCAATTGGGGTGTCAAATGAGAGGCAGAAATTGTAAAAATGCTTGTTTGTTTTCTTTTAATAAAATGTATATGCATTTAAAATTAGTTTAATATGCTATGTCCTTTAAAATTGAAGCTTAATAACATTTTTGGTTTAATTTTTTTACATTTTTAAAAAAACTAGTGAAGCGTCCACTTGTGTCTGTGGTGTTGCCAATGTTTGAATGATAAAAACAGTAACACAACAGACAAATTAGCCTAAATCCAGTCTTTTCTAAAATTGAGGCAGCCATCATGATGATTTCATGATCAGGTGACATTTAGGAAATATTAATATGTATGTATCTATCAAAACTTTGATTAAAATATAAAAAATCTGGAAGTAATAAACATAACACCACTGACACTAACAAGAAAATTGTCAGAAATTTAGCTAACTTTAGGAAAATGAATTAAAGTTAGAAAACACACACACACACACACACGCATTCTGGTTTCCATGTTTTGTGGGGACATTTCATAGACGTAATGCATTTTATACTGTACAAACTGTATATTCTATTCCCCTTACCTACCCCATTCCCTAACCCCAACCATCACAGAAACCCTTCTACTACTTCACATTTTCAAGAAACATCATTTTGTTTGATTTATAAGCTTGTTTCCATCAAAATGTCCCCACAAGGTCACAAAAAACACTGCATTCCTATCTTTGTGGGGACAATTGGTCCCCACAACGTGATAATTACCAGGTACACACACACACACACACACACACACACACACACACACACATGCATATTTTGTTACCAATACAATCTTTTAAATTAAATATGTATTTTAATATTTTACACATTTTATAATTTATTGGTATTTAAAGTTTATTTCAACTGCTATTAAAGTAGAAAGACACCACTTGCCACTACAAAGAATCAGGGGCGTGTCTAGAGGGGGGGCATGGGGTGGCACCGGCCCCCCTTGGAATATGATTGGCCCCCCCTGGTGCCCCCCCTCCAATCTCATTGGACCAGCTAGATTTACTGTCAACCTGAAAATTCCCACCGCACCATTGAACCAGAGAGCTGTCAATCACTGTTTGATTTGAGACTCGCGCGAACGCGAAGACGAAGCGAGCACAGTAGTTGCGCATCTTTAAAACAGGAGGAAAGAGATACCATGACACCCACCACACCATTGGACCAGTTGTCAGACACCCACCACACCATTGGACCAGTTGTCAATCACTGTTTGATTTGAGACTCGCACGAACGCGAAGACGAAGCGAGCACAGTAGTTGCGCGTTTTTAAAACAGGAGGAAAGAGACACCACGACACCCACCGCACAACTGGACCAGTTGTCAATCACTGTTTGATTTGAGACTCGTGCAAACGAGAAGAAGGAGGGCGCCCCGCCACAGACTCAACACTGGCACAAATCAAATAGATTTTCCATGATTACCATTTACATTTTATTTTACTATTTAAAACGGCTTCATGTGCTTTTGCAAGCGCTCAGCAGCGCCTCTCTCTCTCTCTCTCTCTCTCTCTCTCTCTCTCTCTCTCTCTCGCGTGCACGCTTTCTCACTGCTGCGTGCGGAACCTCGACAGTGCCTCTCTGACACTGAGTGAAGGAGTTAAAAGGTGGCGGTGTTTTTCACCTGGGTTCCTCCGTTGTCTTTCCACGTTAAAGTTAACAGTCAACAGATGTTACTGACGGTTGATCGAGGATTATGACTTAACGAAAGGTTAGTGTTTCCCCACACACACACACCAGTTCTCTGTGCACGAGCTCTCTCTCTCCCTCCCTATGGTGCGGTATGCGCGCGCACGCTTAACAGTATTATCTGATATTTTTGAATTTGCTCTGAATTGTCTGCCCTATACGCGATCTACAATAAAACTATCACTCGCATTTAAAATTAAAAGCGCTCATAAACACAATCAGATGAGAAGAGCAACCCTGCATGAGACACACAGGTAATCCGAAATCACCTCGTATCAGCTCTTCAATGTAAATTGTATCAGACAATGTCGCATTTAAATTAGGATTTTAGCAGTATAAAGTAACAGCTGGTTGGATTAAACACGAGGTGTTATTGGGTCGTGTTTAGTCACTAGCTTAAACTCTTTTTTGTTGTCTGACAACATATCAGATAATATGTAAAAAATAGCATTCTGTTAAAATACAATATGGGCTAATAAACAATGAAAGTCAGATCAGACAGAGTAGAAAAACAAATTTTTAAGTAGGCTAATATTTTCCCAAAATCCTGATATGTCAGAATGTTAACTAATACCAGCTACACGCAATGTAGATAGCCTACTTAAAGGAACAGTTCACTTAATTTAAATGGTCATATACCTAAACTTGTTTCAAACCTGTATGAGTTTCTTTCTTCTGCTGAACACAAAAAAGAAAAGAGTTAAGAATGTCAGTAACCAAAATCAGTTGATGGATCACATTGACTTCATATGTAGGTACAAAATAACATGCAGTCAATGGGGTTCATCAACTTTCTGGCTACTAAGATTCTTCAAAATATTTTATTTTGTGTTCAGCCGAAGAAAAACCCACACAGGTTTGAAACAACTCCAGGATGAGTAAATTATGACAATTTATTTAAAGTTAACTATTCTGGAACAGAACTGTTGTTTAATGAAAAAAAAATGAATACCATCTAGAACATGTGGCATTGCACAAGATTTTGGGAACCATGCTTAATATTTTCTAAACCAGTATTTATTTTCATTTGAATTTTTTGATTGGCCCCCCCTGACTGGTTCTTGGTCCCCCCTGTGCCCCCCCATTTATAAAATCCTGGAATCGCCCCTGCAAAGAATGACCCAATATTATCAGCACATATTTTAAACAAAACATTTAAAAATATATAGATTTTTAAAGATTACAATTATGATAAATGATAGGAAAATTATATTTGGGCACTTTTTGGTTGTCAAATATTAGTGTAATATGTCAGTTGTTAATGTGATAAACTACACCTATCAAATGACAACCACTAAAATTACCTCTGTAATTACATTAAATATATATATTTTTTAATTAAATGTAATTAGTAGTTTTAAAATAAACTTAAGAACATCTAAGTGTATCCAACTATTCTATTTTGAGACAACATTTATTTCAAAACACTTAATTTTCTTAAAGTTAGCTAAGTTTCTGACAATTTCATGTGTCACACTTTATTAGTGTCTGTGGTGTTATATTTATAACTTGCAGATTTTACATCAAATTTTTGATAAATACATACTTATTAATATTTCCTAAATGTAAATCGTCATGATGGCAGCCTCCGTTTTAGAAAAGACTGGATTAAGGATCATTTTTCTGTGGTGTTAATGTCTTTTTAATTTAATTATTGGTAACACCACAGACATAAGTGGATGTTTTTATTTTTAAAAATTATTTAAAATTAAAAATGTTATTAAGCATCAATTTTAATGGATATAGCATGTTAAAGTCATTTTAAATGCATAACAATACATATTAAATGAAAACAAATAAGCTTTTTACAATTTCTGCCTCTCATTTGCCACCCCAATTGAAAAATGACCCAAAAGCATATTTTGTTTGCACCTGGTAGACTCTTGATTTGATATTTTAACACTTTAAATGCGACGTAGGTGTCTAAAGGTGTCCGAAATACTTTGACCATCTGTATACTGTATATGGTACCATATCGTGCTGTTTAAATGACTCCGTCTTTAGTTTCAGTACCTCAGGTATCGAGTAAAATGCTTTCACTGCTTCAAGCTCAATCTTTTAATAGCCAGATTTCTTTTTTCCAGCGCATTACAGAAACCGCCAGATCTTGCCACTTAATTTCCCACAGCATAAGGAAAATAAGACCCTTCCTCAACGGCTACAACCAAGCTTCAGGCTCCAGCCATTTCTCAGCTTGACTACTGGAACCGGACTACCGGCATCTGCCATGCGTCCCCTTGAGGGCGTCCAAAATACCGCTGCCAAATACTTGTTTTCAACCTCCAGAAATGTTCTCACATTACACTTCTTCTCAGGTCTCTTCCCTGGCTGCCAGTATCTACTAGAATTCAATTCGAATAGACAGTTTCTGACGCACGCAGCTGCCAGAAGCCCACCGCTACCTTCAGATCTCTCCGTGTGAAGAAACTTCTCCATTTCTTCTCTTTAATGGTGGGAAGCTGGAATTCAAATGAAGCACCAAAACCAGAGCTTAGTGCAGTAATGCGTTAAATATTGGTTCCATTCCTAAAGTAACAGTTATGTTACATTGTTATATTATGGAAATGAATCCAGTATGTTACACTACTTATAAAACTATATTTCACCATATATTGAGAAGTAAACCACAATATAAGGAAAATAAGACCCTCTTTCAACTACTGTACAAAGCTTCAGGCTTTAGTCATTTCTCAGCTGGATCTCACTCCTTGGACTACCAGCTTCTGCCATACATCCCTTGAAGGCGTCCAAGATAATGTTTGGTCATCAAGTTTAAAAAGTTTAACTTTCTCTTCATTTATATTTTGTACACATTTTGAACAAACGTAACTATAGGCATTGTGTTTTGACTAAAAACATGCAAAATAAATCGAAATTATATTATATTTGATCCTCTTCATTGTAGTCACCCTTTGTCTAGAATTTGTACAAAATTTGTAAGATTAAAAAAAAAGTAAAAGCAAATGGGTTATTTTCAACCCAACGCTGGGTCAAAAAGGGACTCATCTAACCATTTGAGTTGTTTTAACCCATTGTTGAGCCATTATAAATTTTTCTTGGTTAATTTACTGCAATCCAAATGCTGGGTTTGTCTCTTTTGTACTCAACGCTGTTACCCCCCCCCCAGCATTTTTAGAGTGTTATGTAGTGTAGTGTAGTATAGTAGTGTCATTTTATACAAACACTTCTTCAGGTTTCACCCTGAGATGCTTTTTAACCTCCTAAGACCCGAGCTTTGGTTTGTCTTTTTTAAGATTTCTTCCAGCTATTTGTTGTTAGGAGGAACCAATAAATATAATAACCAAATATTTTTCTTTGAACATGAAGCAGTGCAATTTTCCACGTTTGTGTACAACAGGTTCCGGTTACACAGAATTTAGTATTATGGTGCAAACAACAACAAAATTGTGATCCAGGTCTTAGCAGGTTAATGGTGCTGAAGGAGTTCACATCACGCTATTCTGGACTTCTGTTGTATTGGTTTTACTTCAATATTCAGTCCAAGTTATGTTGACAAAATAAAAAATTTTTTGGTCTACAAACGTTATTTCAAACATATAAACTGAGGGGCAACCTTCCAACCTCTCTGATGAAGCCAAAATGGAAGTGCAATTCATTGACTGGCTACTAGAGGCTCCAAAAGGGAATCAATTACCATAGACCCTCATGTTAAAATGCCCAACTTTAGAGCAGAAAATAATATGTTTACAGGTAAAAAAGTGTTTTTGGTCTATATAGCTAATTTTGCCCTTCATGACAACTGTGAGGGAATGAATATTTTTGTTACTCATCCATATAAATTATATTAAGCTTTAAAGTTCTGCATAATTAAGAGCGAGGCCACAGGTGAACAGCCACTGCTGTCACTAGAATCGAGCTAGGCGGGCATGGTTTCAGCAACCAGCCACCTCAGCTTCACCCACATCCCGTCTCTTTATCGGTTATCTGCAAGTGATGCGCGGTGGAGCGGCCAAGATGGAGACGACAGACACCACCTACAATTGGCTTCAAAAACAATCTTCAGAAACCTACGGGTGACGTCACGGACACTACATCCATCTTTTTTACAGTCTATATAAACACACACCTCAGGATAAAAAAGATTCAAAGAAGCATTTTAGTTAGGTGTTTCTAAACTTTTGTACGGTAGTGTAAATACACCTAAGATCTAACAATGACCTCATACAAGAGAGAATAACAATGATTTGTTACATTTCGTCGCTGTCCGATGAAAACCACGTATGTCCATTTTGCCGATTTTGAGATTTTTCAACGGATTGAATGTCCAGGTTCATTTCCGTATACAGTTGCTTCACATATCTAAATGGCCAATGAAAAGTTGTGAAATCACGTCATCTGATTTTAACATATATCCATTTGGTGTCAAAGCTGTCAATCACGCTGCGTATCTCCCACCCCGTGGAAGCATTTCGCTGGTCTCGTGAAGTTTCATCGAAGCTCAGCACTGGATACAGCCGAATACACACAGCCTGGTGAGACGATTCACGCGTTTACATGCGTACTTTTCCCCTGCAGATCGGATCACAGATCGGAGTACACCACCCCCATCAATATGATTACAAACTGATTATTTGGTTGCATGTAAACGTACCTACTGACTTTCCTTCATCGAGGTAAACGTTACCCCCCTGACGCCAGACATACGTCTAGGAGTGACAACATTACGGTAGGATTGTGCAAACAAAGTATCCGTCTAGCATTACCATGTCAGTGTATTGATTCATTGTCCCTTCATAGTTTGCAAGACACAGTTAATAAATGTATAATTAATATTAAATAAACTAAGCGTATTTAATAAACTAAGATGTAGGCTATTTAATAAACTGAGCGTATTCATCTGTCAATATGAAACGCGACTTGGCCATTCTAATTAATGATCGGAAGAACGCTTATCGACCACAGTTACTGTAAAATATGCACGTATGTCAATTTGAACACAATTTTGGTCAAATGTGGATTATTTCATTACACTGGCAAGAATATGGTTACATGTAAAGATGCCGTACCAAGTATGACAACGCTACATTCAACTGCTTTTGAAATACGGTGTTTTTTTCACTTCCTGAAAAGTAACCGTTTTGGACATACGTGAGTTTCATCGGGCAGCGACGATATTTTGTATTCCTACCCATTACACGACAAAGTCCAAAGAAAAAAAAGTTTGCCTTCATAACTTGCAATCAAAATGTAATAACTTTTGAAAGAACCAGTTTTTCATTAATGTTACACGGGATATTGTATAATATTAACCAATCGCTAAATAGCTATTCAAGCACAACTCACTTTTTGCTGGGCTTCATTCTGTAATGAAATTTTCCCAGTTTTTAACAACTTCAACTGATATATTATATTTTATATGCACAGTGCACACAATCTTGTGTACGTTCGCTAGCTAAACAATAGTAAAAAAGCCTTGTGAATTGCTCAGTTGGAGTGTTTTATTTTTGTACATGCACAAATAACTTTTCAAAACAACCATTTTTCTGCCTGAGCTGATTTGTCAGCATTTTGACAACGGGGCCTGTTTTCCCATAACCTTGAAATGTAAGCATGCTGTTCATACGGTACATGAGAAAGTGCATTGTTTTCTAAACACCCCACGATGGCTAGTAACATCTCATAAGAAATGTAAAACTCCTGCCTTGAAAATGAGTAACACTAATTAAATATGTTTTGAACCCAACACAACCCCCAGGAGTAAGAAATAATAGTGTATTTCTTTACCAGACACATATTACGGATTGTGTACAGTGTGTATCCATTGCGTTGAGCGAGGTGAAATGGTGTCTACAGTATTTATTCCACAGGGTGTTTGTGTGGAGAGAACAAACTATTATTTAAGAGTCCTGAAGGCAGAACTGCTAGAATAAAACTTCAAAGATTTGTGCCATGAAATCCAGGCCAGACCAAAGCCTCATGATATAATTATGAGATCAGGAGCATCACAGTTTGATTTCAATCATTTGATTTCAATCATCAATCTCAGTCAGTATTAAAGATATCAACACAAAATGTTGTTTGGATGAAATAGTAAATCACAAAAAAAGACTTGGTTTTCACACATTCAAATAAGCGCTTGTCAAGTGCAAACGTTAGAAGAAATTGATACTCCACAGAGGCATCTATGAAAAGCCTCATAATAACCCAGCGGTATACAGTAACTTTACTGATATTCAGTGCTGAACCCACTCTGGGTTCTTTGACCATCACTGATTTGTGCCTCCTACAAGCTTTGAAAACAAACTGTCCTGTAAACAGCCTGTTTGAAGATACGGTCAGCTAAGCTGAACACAAGATGTCCTGGGGATGATGGGGGAACAAGGGATGCTGATAGGTCATGAGAGAGAGAAAGTGCGATTTCAACACTCCAGTTCATGCTTTGCTAAAGTGAAATGAAAAACAATCCCCCAACTCGCCCTCACGTCCACTATCTGACCTCCACGGACACGGGATTGTTTTTTTAGGGTTTAGTGAATTGTTTGGGACGAGGGTTGGGAAAATTGGAGGCTAAGGATCTATCAGTGTACTGCAACTGACCCTGCATTACTGAAGGCAAACACAATAAATCATCGCAAGACTTGCCGCATGAATTCTGCGGACATTTGTTTGTACTGGTGTGCGGCTGATATTTACTTACAGTGTGACAATTTGTGGATTAGTCCAGAAAAATATTAAATTTAGTTTGGCATTTGTGATCCTGTCTGTAAAATCCAGACTAAAATCTCATAATATAATTTTGTATTTAGGAACATTAAAGTTTGATTTCAAATTGATTTCTATCTTACAGTAAATCATTTTACATTAAATCACAAAAAAATACTTTAGTTGGGTTTTTACATACTTTGCCACAAATACATGTACTTCAGTTCCAATTCCATGTGACAACAATTTTGAACGTGTTCATGTATCCCAACTCATGGCTGGATTGGCCTCCTTCAAAACACACATGATCGCTGACTCGCTGTGCCATCGGGCACTTTCCCGGTGGGCCACGGAGCTATTTGGGCCGACAGTCCCGAGTCCGACACTTTTTTAATCTATATATTGCTGTTCCCTTTCAGTCGGTCACTACGACCTCACGTCGTGACCGACGAATTGGGAACCGCTTCGCTGGTGACCTATCTACTTCGAGAACTATCAGAAACGCCAATGAACTTGGCATGCAGGTATATTTGCATAATGCCGGCGCCGCCCCGCCAGGTGCGTATATAAGGCGCAGGTGCATAATACCAAATCAGCTTTATTGCTTCGAAGCCGGCAGACATCTGCTCACGAGAAGCTATTTTTGAAAACTGATCTTCGTAGATCCTGTCTCTAGTGGGAAAAGAGATCTCAGCTTGCCAAAGTTGGTTGGGCGAAGACACCTCAGCGGAGGCTCGCAGTGTTTTTCTCCACCCTTTCTCTCTCTCTCTCTGTCTCTTTAATTTAGGACTTGAGTTTGAGTGAGTGCGTTGCCTCTCCCTGTGTGTTTCACCAGCTTGCACAAAGAGTGATTTCCTAAAAGAGCAGCACGTTTGAGCTTTGTGTCTTTTTAAAGACAGCCACTCATTCGTGTCACGGTCGGGGTCGTCTTTTTAAAGATGGATTTCTGTCCGTGCTCGGTTTCTGGATGCGGTGTGTTCATCGCCCCCCAGGATGGCCACAAGCGTTGTCTTTTGTGTCTGGGGCTCCAGCACGCAGAGGCAGCGTTTCATGATAGTTCATGCTCCGTCTGCGAGGGCATGTCTATGGTGGTTTTGCGGAGACGGGTTCCTCCGGCAACGGCCCCCGCCTAAGGGCGCAGCCACCAGGCTTGCGAAGGATGACCTCCGTATAACGGTGCTAAGTCGGTCTGCTGGTTCGTCCAGTAGCTCTCAGCGCCCTGATCCGTTGCCAGCGGAGGTCCCTATGGAGACGAGTGGCCCGTGTTCTACGGTGTCCTCATGCTCTGTCGAGCCTCCACCTGACGCGATGTCCACCGTAACGTCAGAGGGGGGGTTGTCAGCCTTGGACGTCGATCCGGATCCGCTCCCGCCTTCGGGCCAGGTTGCGGGTTCTGCGTTCGACCCCGAGATGGCAGCCATGCTCGCTCGAGTGCGGAGGCGGTCGGCTTGGAGTGGACTAAACCTCCCCCACCTGAACCGTCCCGCCTCGATGATTGGTTCTTCGGGGGTGCCAGGGCTTCTCAGTCCTCGCCCCCGGTGCCTTTCTTTCCTGAGGTGCATGAAGAGCTGACGCGGTCTTGGAAAACCCCGTTTTCCGCCCGGAACCGGCCGTATCAGCCTTCACCTCTCACCTCTCTCGAGGTACACTGGTATCCCGTCAGTGGAGCGCCCGGTCGCGATGCAGTTGTGTCCGGCCGGTGTCGCTTCCTCCTGGTGGGACCAGCCTACTCTCCCCTCAAAGGCATGTAAGCATTCATCGGCGCTGACCGGTGCTGCTTACAAGGCTTGTGGGGAGGCAGCCTCTGCCCTGCATGCCATGGCATTGCTGCAGGTTCACCAGGCTAAGGCTCTGAGGGACCTGCACGCGGGAGGTCACGACTCGGCGGAGTTCTCCGAACTGCGTGCTGCTACGGATCTGGCGCTTCGTGCGACCAAGGTCACCGCACGCGCCGTCGGGCGTGCGATGTCTACCCTGGTAGTCCAGGAACGCCATCTCTGGCTGTGTCTGGCGGACATGAAGGATGCCGATAAAACCCGGCTCCTGAATGCTCCGGTTTCCCAGACCGGCCTGTTCGGCGAGACGGTCGAAGAGTTTGCCCAGCAATTCTCCGCGGCCAAGAAGCAGACTGAGGCCATCGCTCAGATCATGCCACGTCGGAAGCGTCCTGCGCCTGCCCCGTCCACGTCGGCGCCTCAGCCTGCTCCTCGCCGAGGGCGTCCTGCGGCGGCCACCTCCGTTCCTTCCCGGGGCTCTTCTAAGAAGCGAGGAACCGGTCGTCAGCAGCCCGCCCCGCCCGCTCAGCCCGCTTCAAAGGGTGGAAAAAGAAGATCGAAGCGGCCCTGAGACGGGCGACCTAGAGATGGAGGGGATCGCTCTTCGGGAGATGGTGAAGGCACCACTCCCCCCACCGGAGGAGGGCCGGTTGGGGAATCTTTTGTTTCATTTTTCTGTTCCGTCGACTTTTCAGTCGGCACCCACAATTTCACAACAAGAGCGAATTCCACTTCCATCTCTAGGTCTTCAGATGAGCGCCGGAGACACGAGCGGGCTCATAACCCCCCCTCGTTCTCCGACTCATCAGAGGAGAACGAGAGCGACGCACGGGCTCATAACCCCACCGCGCTCTCCAACTTCTCAGGCGGTAGGAGACAGCTATGGGCTCATAACCCATCGTCTTCCTCCTCCTTCGCCAGAGGGTGCATCGAGTGGTGTGAGGTGTCTTCAGAGCCTCCCTTACTCACCCACCCAGCAACAGACTCAGGTGAGTGTTATCACACACAACACTGCTGTCGGTGCGGCCATTACGCACACACCGGCGATCACCTCCGTTGCGCCCGCCCGGGTACACCGATCGTGCCTTTAGTCCCCCTCGCACGGTATCTGGGGGCGTGGGAACAGCTTCCCAGCCCGTCGCGTTGGCTTTTACGCACGATTCGTCTCGGCTATGCGATCCAATTTGCCCGGGGGCCCCCAAAATTCTCCGGCGTTCGTTTCACTGCGGTGAGAGCTGCCGATGCGCACGTCCTCCGTGCGGAGATCGCTGTCTTATTGGCGAAAGACGCGATCCAGCCGGTCCCTCCAGCCGAGATGAGGTCGGGGTTTTACAGCCCTTACTTTATTGTACCCAAGAAAAGCAGCTGGTTGCAACCGATCCTGGACCTGTGTACGCTGAACCGTGCACTTTACAAAATGCCGTTAAGAATGCTGACGCCCAAAAACATATTTCCATGCATTTGTCCAAACGATTGGTTCGCATCTATCGACCTGAAGGACGCGTACTTCCACTTATCGATTCTCCCCCGACACAGGCCGTTTCTCCGCTTTGCGTTAGAGGGGCGAGCATACCAGTACAAAGTCCTCCCATTCGGGCTCTCTCTGTCGCCCCGTGTATTCACCAAAGTAGTGGAGGGGGCTTTAAAACCCCTGAGAGAGAAAGGTGTGCGCATTCTCGCGTATCTGGACGATTGGCTAATAATAGCTCAAACACATCAGACGCTGTGCGATCACAGAGATTTAACTTTAAAACACCTCGCTCGTTTGGGTCTTCGGGTCAACTGGGAGAAGAGCAAGCTTTGCCCCGTGCAGAGAATCTCTTTTCTCGGGATGGGACTGGACTCGATCGATTTGACAGCTCGTCTAACAGAAGCGCGTGTACAGTCGATTCTGACTTGCCTGAATACATTCAAGAGCAAGAGCGCGGTCCCGCTGAAACAATTTCAGAAGCTTTTGGGGCATATGGCAGCAGCCGCAGCTGTAACTCAGCTCGGACTGCTTCATATGCGACCGCTTCAGCATTGGCTTCACGATCGAGTCCCGAGGAGAGCGTGGCTGCGCGGCATTCACCGTGTTATCATTACACCTGCGTGTCGTCGCACTTTCACTCCGTGGTTAGACCGTGCGTTTCTCCGAGCCGGTGTGCCTCTGAGACAGGTCTCCAGGCATGCGATAGTATGCACAGATGCTTCAGACACGGGGTGGGGGGCCACGTACGATGGGCTTGCGGCTTCGGGGGTCTGGACGACACCCCAGCTGCATTGGCACATAAACTGCCGGGAAATGTGGGCTGTATATCTTGCGCTCGTCCGTTTCAGCAACGAGTTACGGGGCAAAGATGTATTAGTTCGAACAGACAACACTGCGACCGTGGCGTACATCAATCGTCAAGGCGGTTTACGCTCGCGTCACCTGTCACATCTCGCCCGTCACCTCCTCACTTGGAGTCAGAAGAATTTGAGGTCTCTTCGTGCCATTTACATTCCGGGCACGCTCAATGTAGAGGCGGATGCGCTCTCTCGGGCTGTGCGTCCCGGCGAATGGCGGCTCCACCCCATTGCGGTTCAGCAGATTTGGAGACGTCTCGGCAAAGCGCAGATAGATCTGTTTGCTTCCCCAGAGACGACCCATTGTCGCCTGTTCTATTCACTAGCCGACAACTCGCTCGGCGTGGATGCATTGGCACACAGCTGGCCGCGAAACATGCGCAAATACGCGTTCCCTCCGGTGAGCCTCATTGCGCAAACCTTATGCAAAATCCGGGAGGACGAGGAGAGCGTGCTGTTGGTGGCACCGTATTGGACAACCAGGAGTTGGTTTCCAGAACTCTCTCTCCTCGCGACAGCCCCTCCGTGGAAGATTCCCCTGAGGAAGGACCTTCTTTCTCAACAAGAGGGCACATTATGGCACCCGCGCCCCGACCTTTGGAACCTCCATGTGTGGTCTCTGGACGGGGCATGGAGGATATGAGTGATTTACCGCAAGAGGTATCTAACACTATTGCTGCTGCGCGAGCGCCGTCTACGAGACAGGCTTACGGGCTTAAATGGAACCTGTTTGTGGACTGGTGTTCTTCCCAAAGTGAAAACCCCCGAGAATGCCCGATTAGTGTTGTGCTTTTATATCTCCAGCGTCGTTTGGAGAATAGGCTGTCACCATCCACTATTAAGGTCGATATCGCTGCGATATCAGCTCACCATTCACCCGTAAACGGTAGAACAGTGGGTCAGCACGACCTGGTCATTAGATTTCTCAGAGGCGCTCGAAGACTGAATCCTTCGCGTCCTCCCTCTATTCCTCCTTGGGACCTGTCCTTGGTGCTGAAATCACTCCAGGAAGCCCCATTTGAGCCTCTGCATAGTGTGAGTGTTAAATTTCTTACTATGAAAACTTTAACTCTCCTTGCTTTGGCTTCTGTTAAGAGGATAGGGGATATTCATGCATTTTCGGTCGATGAATCGTGCCTTCAGTTCGGGCCGGCTGCATCCAGCGTAACACAGAGACCCCGGCCCGGCTTTGTGCCCAAAGTTTCCACCACTCCTTTCAGAGATCAAGTGGTGAACCTACAAGCCCTGCCTTTGGAGGAGGCAGACCCAGCCATGGCTTTGTTATGCCCTGTTCGTGCACTACGTGTGTATATAGACAGGACGCAAAGTTTTAGGACCTCAGACCAGCTCTTTGTTTGTTACGGTGGTCAGCAGAAAGGAAAAGCTGTCACCAAGCAGAGGATGTCCCATTGGATTGTGGATACTATAGCCCTTGCATATCAAAAGCAGAATGTGCCTTGTCCATTTAATTTACGTGCTCACTCTACACGCAGTGTGGCATCATCTTGGGCACTGGCTCGCGGTTCCTCGCTATCAGATATTTGTAGAGCTGCAGGCTGGGCGACACCTAATACGTTCACAAGATTCTATAGTGTTCGTGTCGAACCGGTTTCCACTCGGGTTCTTTCTACTAATTAGTTAAGAATGCCGAGGGTCGGCTCGTGTGTCGGCTTGGAGCCTCTATTTTGGTGCTGTACATTTGCACCAATATGGAAGGCCATCGGGGCAAAACGTCTCAAAAACTGTTTTTGCCTCTCCTCCATCGCCCTGATAGCTGGTGTTGCGGAGCATCCGCTGTCTACCTATCACTGATGTATTTTCTGTAAACCTGTGTAGGCTAGGCGTCCACATTTGTCCCCTATGTGGGGTTCATTTGTGTGTATAGTCCGTGGGGTTCTAATCCTCCACGTTTTTCCTTAGCAGAGCCTGCTCTGCATTCTCGGCATACCATGTATTGTTCAGAGACTTTTTAGCAACCTTTCGGTTGTTTCATATATTTGATGTCATCCATTAACCTTCTTAGGGGATGGCTTCCGCAGTGTTCTAGCTCCGCTCAGTTTAGACGCTTCCCCAGTTCGCTGCTTCACTATCGTGGGTTAAGGAACAGGTAGTGACCGGCCTTCTGCATTTCGCCTTAGGTTCCGCCCCTTTATGTGGAGGGCGGAGGGCTTTTGCAGGCACTGGAAGGGTTCAGCTCCAGTGGCGTTTTGGTAGGGATTCCCAATTCGTCGGTCACGACGTGACGTCGTAGTGACCGACTGAAAGGCAACGTCTCGGTTACGTATGTAACCCTCGTTCCCTGAAGGAAGGGAACGGAGACGTCACGTCCCGTCGCCACAGTTTGCTGTTCCATTGCTGTTTTCAGGCCGGGCACTGTTGCTCGGCTTCTCAGCAAAAATATAGCTGATTTGGTATTATGCACCTGCGCCTTATATACGCACCTGGCGGGGCGGCGCCGGCATTATGCAAATACCTGCATGCCAAGTTCATTGGCGTTTCTGATAGTTCTCGAAGTAGATAGGTCACCCCCGAAGCGGTTCCCAATTCGTCGGTCACGACGTGACGTCTCCGTTCCCTTCCTTCAGGGAACGAGGGTTACATACGTAACCGAGACGTTTCTGACCGGCCCATAAATCCAGATATTTGATCAGTGCCCAGATTGACATTAAGCACCAACCCCTTTCACTTTGGTCCTGTCGGCGTAATGCATTTAAAAAAAATTGCGCAAGAATAACCAACAGCCCTTGACACACCCTCTGCGGCCCAAAGGCTATTTTATTCACTGACGTAGTTACAGCGTCCAAATTTTGACAAATCAAAATGAAAGAAGGCGGGAGTTTCTGTTCACAGAAGCTGTCGTAAAAGACTCCCAACCATTCGAATTACACGGCCGAACAAGATTTTTAACCAATCAAATGAAAGAAATTGAGTTTTTGTTAATACGAACGTGAACTCCAGCCAATCACATTACAGAGCTAAGCAAAGTTTCAGCATTGTATAGTGCTTAACACATGAATGCATATTGTTTCAAAGCTGCATTACAGAAAATGCATCCTTATATTAAAAAATACAGAGGCTTAGCAAATCCAGAGATGCAAGCTAACTTTAGAGATAAAAATCTTTAAAAATTAAAAATCTTATTAAAGCTACTACCGGGTTTTTTTTAAAGATATTTTGTGAGTATGTTTTTTATTTGTTCCCTTTTGTTTAGACAAAATTAGCTTTGATTTTGGACCATATATCCAAAAACAGTGTATCCATAAATTGACCCGCGTTTCCTTCTCATGTTAAAGGATAAGTTTGGTATTTTACACTTAAAGCCCTGTTTTCACCGATACGCCCACACAAAAATCGCAGCAAAAGACGCACTCCAACAGGTGTTTTAGCATTCGTTGTAAACTTGTGGACCTATTTTTCCAAACGCCTCACACCCGTATATTCTTCTGTTGAGAGCTTGAATAATAGACACTCCAGCCCAGTTGGTGGCGATAATCTGCCTTTGCCAATTGCAAGAATGCAAACAACGTTCCCACCGGCGGATTAATACCGTACCTCACAGCACATCTAATACAAGTCAATGGAGTTGGACAAAAACTACGATAAAACCTGTTGGAAAGTGTCTTTTGCAGGGATTTTTGTGTGAGCCGGCGGGAACGTTGTTTGTATTCTTGCAATTGGCAAAGGCAGATTATCGCCACCAACTGGGCTGGAGTGTCTATTATTCAAGCTCTCAGCGGAAGAATGTCGGGTGTGAGGGGTTTGGAAAAATAGGTCCACAAGTTTACAACAGATGGTAAAACAGCTGTTGGAAAACATCTTTTGCAGCGATTTTTGTGTGAGCACATCAGTGAACACCCCTGACCACTCGGCGAGCCTCACGTCTCCGCAAACGAAAGCCCAATGCATTTTAGGAAGGATTGTTCCAGTGCATCTATACACCCATTGTAGAGGTGGGAGGTGAAACAACGATCACCCAAAAATTCTCGGGGCAGCCGCACACGTCGAAATTTCAGTCAAAACCGCTCCACCTCACCACAAACAATCCGAAAACAGGGCTTTAAGTGTAAAATACCCAACTTTTCCTTTAACAAAGTCTGTCCACACCTTTGGTTACACTTTTTGGCTGTTCTTGTAGCTTTCAGTAAATTAATAATGATTTATAAATCTTCACCCTCAGATCTGACCAACAGAACAGAGAGTCTTAGCCTCAGGTTTAACCTTGTTTTATATCATGGTTTGTTTACACATTTAAGAGACCAAAAAGACAGAAAATGTGCGTTATCAAATGAGGGGCCGGTCTGGTCAAAAATGCCAGGGCCGATTTTTTGTCCCAGTCCGCCCCTGTTCCAACTGGTAGAGCATTACGTTACCAGCGCAAAAAAACAGGGGTTCAATTCAAGGGATAGCTCATACTGAGAGAATGCATAGCGCGAATGCATAGTAAGTTGCTGGAGGTCCCTGAGGATGTGTACCTTGAATAACTGTAACACAACAGAGCCAATGTGTCTGTATTTAATATGTGCGTGTATGTTTTAAGCTACTGCACACCAAAGGAGTAAGAATGGATCTAATACCAACTTTTGTTATATTAATAATTAAATTAGTCAATACATACTGCCTTTTTGTATGCCTTTTTACATTTCTGTCCATTGTTACTCTTCTGTTAGATTGAAACGTTCCATTACAAAGCTTTTCCCATAGTATCCAGGTCTCTTCTGCCAAGTACCATCAACCCAAATGATGTGAACACTGCGCTCATTATATATCCCCGCTGCCTGCTGATTCTCACTACCACTGCGGTGGACAGATGGTCAAAAATACTGACCAGCTATTTCCTGGTCACCTGAGCAGCGAAGGCAGCTCGCTTTGAGCTGGCTTCCTGCCTGCATGCCTGGGTCCTGGGAAGGGTCAACGTGAGCCAGCATGTGAATGGAGTCGTACTGCCGTATTTGTTATTCCAGCAAAGTCCTCTGGTGGAGAATAGGCCACCGAGATCTTGTTGTGAATGATAAATGTACATTTACAAAGTCCAATAGGAGTTTAAAGTTACATAATTGGCTCGACAGGGCCACCAAAGCTTGCGAATACGAGGCAGGCGATTCCTAGCAACTGATAAAAGCGGAGATGTTTATGAGCGATTAAGGAATTAAACATTTCGGTTGATGTTTAAGGGATTGCATTGTTAATTTGTTCCTGACGGATAAACAACAAACGTTGGAAACCACCCAGAGCTTTTACTCGCCCAGAAACAAGACGCTTTTTCGAGCAGATGTTTTACAGAAGTCTCTGGGAGATAAGGTTTGAATTATGAAGGGAAATATTTATCCGAGCGCAGCAATATTACTCTTCCCTGTCATTCGGCCACACATTCGCACAGGCGGGATACAATATCTGGTGGAAGTGTGGGAGTTAACCTCATTTGTTGCCACGGGTGATAAAACCAACCTAAGATCAAGCAGTCAGATATACACGCACCTCTGTCCGCCTACCGCGTATATAACTGTGTATATTTCATAAATTGCATTATATAATCACTGCAGGGACATTGCAGCACGGACTTCAGTCAGTTAAAAAAAACATTATCGTGGCGTAGGATTGGATGCTATTATTTTATTCCGACTCCAGAGTTATGCCTTTTTTCACTTATAGATCGTAAAGCATGCAGTTCTTGTATATTGAATAATAATCTTTTGGGGGAATCACTTGATAAGCTGTAAAGTTTACCACTTAGCTGTCAGCGACCGATGACATATGATGATAAAATGCTTGAAAACTCCAGTGTTCCATTTCAGGACATCAAGACGTAGATTTCGGTCCAAATAAAGCATAAAATGTCACACGCATATTTGACATTAATGAAATATCCCATTATCCGGGGCTTCCGAGACAAATTTAAAAAATCATTAGGAGACGCATTAACACAGATCAAGCTACTCGACTTACCAGAGAAAAAGCACACATTTTATCCACCCAGCCGTAAGATTAATGGTTTTATAAACATGATTAATGAGCGTTATTTGTGCAGACAGTCCTTGAGTGACATGTTACAGGTGTAAGGTAACCCGCAACAGCCTTCTCTTAACAGAGACCTAACAGCTGTCCGCTCGTACCAAACAGCTTTCTCCATCAGAGGCCGGACGCCATGAGCGGGAGCCAAAACCTTTTGACTGTGATGATAAACATTTTCCAGGCACACAAGGAAAGTTTTTGTTCACGTCCAAATCACGGAGCATTCACGGTCCTTAGCGTTCCCAATGGAGCACCCGAACTGAGCAAACAGTTAAGCTGTCATCCAGCGATCAGACACAGCAGCCCACCAGACGTTTGGAGAGCAGTTGGCGGGATCCACAAAACAAAGAAATCAAAGGGACGGCAGGCAACTGGAATCGGGATTCATGTGTCAGGAACGTCCGTGAGATGACAGAACATGTCAGTAGTTTAAACTCCTCAGGTTTCTTGATACTTACCTCTTTATTTGTCCCTGGATTTGTTTGGTTACTAATGAAAGGTGATTAACTCAAGGAAATAAACTCAAACTTTTCATTCGCATTTATTTATTTAGTTGACTAACAGTGTCTTACATCTGATAAAGATCACAGGAGAATTCTCTCCTTTTTAAAAATGTCATTTTTGCCTCATCTAAAATTATGTATTCTGTTTGAGAACAATCTGGTAGAAATGACTTTTGAAATATGAATATTGTTTTGGTGAGGATGATTTCATAGCTAGCATTTTATGTCCAAAACAATGTTAATCTTTTTGAATAATGTAAATGATGCAGAAGAAAAATATTTTGCTCTAAAGTGACATGTGTTGTTACCAGAAAATTGCGATTAAATGTGGTTTCTGTGTGAACCTGGGATCACGGGGGACCTAGTAACATTGCCGTAACAGTTCGTAAGACGTCCTTAGAAACACACTGCAAAAAAATGACTTTCTTACTTAGTATTTTTGTCTTGTTTTAGTAAAAATATCCAACATTTTTTTTAATGAAGATGTATTTTCTTGATGAGCAAAGTGACCTAGGAAAATAAGTCTAGTTTTTAGACAAAAATATAAGTGAATTTGTGCTTAAAACAAGCAAAAAAATCTGCCAATGAGGTAATATTGAGGGAATTTTTTTTTTAATTTAGTGTTTAAGAAAAAAGCAAACTTATTTCAAGATTTTTTTCTTATCCCATATTCAGATTATTTTTCTTGTTTTAAGCACAAATTCACTTAAATTTGATATTTTTGTCTAAAACTAGACTTATTTTCTTAGGTCATTCTCCTTATCAAGACAATGCATCTCATTTAAAAATTTTTAGATAGATTTTAGATTTCTTCCACACTGCAAAAAAAGTCTTTTTTTCAGCAAAAACATCCAAAATTTCTTAAATTAAGATACTTTTTCCTTATGAGCAAAACGACCCAAGAAAACAAGTCTATTTTTTAGACCAAAAAATATCAAATGTAAGTGATTTTGTGCATAAAACAAGCAAAAAATCTGCCAATGGGGTAAACAAAAAATCTCAAATTTTTTTCTTAAACACTAAATTCAAGAAAAAATCAAGAAAAATTTGCTTACCCTATTGGCAAATTTTTGTTTGCTTGTTTTATGCACAAAATCACTTAAATTTGATATTTTTGGTCTAAAAACTAGACTTATTTTGTTGGGTCATTTTGCTCATTAAGAAAATCATCTTAATGTAAGAATTTTTAGATATTTTTACTGAAAACAGACAAAAACAGTAAAATACTAAGAATTTTTTTCTTGAAAATAATTTTTTGTAGAGCAGCTATTTGGGGTTAGGAAGACCACCCCAAAAATTATAATAACCAAATATTTTTCTTTGAACATAAAGCAGTCCACATTTGTGTACAACAGGTTCCAGTTACAAAGAATTAAGTATTATGGTGCACACAAAAAATATGATATCCATGTATAGTAAGTATGTGGACCAGGTCTTAGGAGGTCAAAGTTGAAGATGTAAAGGTGAACTTTTAGGATTAGACTTTAGACTTTATCTTTATTAGTACTCAAGGTTATAGCACATTTGAGAAGTTACATCTTTAAAGGCGCTCTAAGCGAATTGACGCGTTTTAGACCATAAAACATTTTTTGTTACATACAGCAAACATCTCCTCACTATCTGCTTGCTGCCTGTCCGCTGATCAAACTGTAAAAAAACGCGATCTCTGTAGACAGCTCAGGCTCGACAAACGGCAATATCAACATAATGGCCAAACCTAGCACAACAAAACATAACAAAGTGTTCCAGCCAATAAACGACAAGAAGGATTTGGGGGTGGGGGTTGGGCGCATTCATGAAAGCACGGACGGGAGAGGGAGGGGGAGGCGTTAGCTACGCTCCGTTTGTTTGAAAATAGTTCAAACATCAACAGGAAGTGACTCGCACATTATTCGCTTAGAGAGCCTTTAAAGGTAAAATATACAGCTGCAGAAAAAATTTAAACTTTCTTTTAAAACTTTTTAACACTTTCAAGACTGTTTTTAGTAGTTCTAAATGCACTATTTATAGTATTTGTTTAAGTAAAAAAAAATTCATTCTATTGACTACCAAAAAAACATTTCTGACATATTCCTAATAAAAATAAAGTTTTTATTTGCATTTATTTACTGAAAATTTAAATAGGAAATAAATTGTCAAAATAACAAAAAAGGCTCAGATTTAAGTTCAAATAAATTTTAAACAACAAAATGTTAATGTTTCAGAATTTATTTTAGAAACAATTGAAAGTGAATATTTAATGGAATAACCCTGATTTTTAATCCCACCTTTTAAGTGTCCTTTCATGCTCTCAGTCATGTACATTGCTGTTGTGTTGGGGGGACTTTATATCACTCCTGAAGTTCGCTGTTGGAAGTCAACAGACATTGAACTGAAATGATAACAATAGGCGACATGTAGACATGATTATAAAAGGCAAAACTGAAGTGATGTATTCATTATGATATCCACGTATAGTAAGTATGTGGACCAGGTCTTAGGAGGTCAAAGTGGATGATGTAAAGGTGAACTTTTAGGGTTAGACTTTAGACTTTATCTTTATTAGTACTCAAAGTTATAGCACATTTGAGAAGTTTCATCTTTAAAGGTGAAATATACAGCCGCAGAAAAAATTTAAACTTTCTTTTAAAACTGGTGGAGGATTATGCTTTCTTTCAGGGTATCACACCAGTGGCGGAACTAGAATTATTTTAATGGGGTGGCCAGGGGGTGGCCAAAGCTACTTTAGGGGGTCCATAGTCCATAAAAGAAAATGTCATGTAACCATGTATCAAGAAAGCACAAATGAAACTTTTGATCGCATTATGTAAACATAATAAGGGTGAATTTTAAATCTTTCTACTGTATTTCTTACATCTGATTTACTGTCTGTTAAATGGATTCACCCAAATTGAAAATTCTGTTATCATTTACTCGCCCTTATGTTGTTCTAAACCTGTATTTTATTTTAATAAACACAAAAGATATTTTGATAAATGATGGTAAGCACACAATTAATGGTATATCCATTGAATTCCATTATGTTGTTTTTATTCCTACTATGGAAGTCAATGGTTAACAGCTGTGTGCATACCATCATTTATCAAAATATCTTATTTTGTGTTCATAAGAAAAAAGAAATTCGTACAGGTTTAGAACAACATAAGGATGTAAAAATGATGACAGAATTTTCATTTTGTGAACTATCCCTTTAATGAAGCAAAAGATCAGGAAATCTAAACTCCATGATAATCCTTAAACTTACTTCAAATATAGCAGAGCTCAACACAAAGGCTGTTTCGATTGATCTTTATTTACGAAGATACAGAAGATGCAAAAGTTTTCTTTTTTTTAATTAACTTTAATGACAGAGAGACTTCAACAGGTTAGGCTAAGACCGAATGCAATAAAATGTTTATTCGTTTAAGACGTACAGTAACCAAATGTTTAGTATGAAAATCACCAAGACAGCCATTTTGACATATGAGCATTTGTCCGTTTAAGCCAAAAAGACGCGAATATGAAGTCGTTTAAGCTCTGGCTGGGCACGCGCACTATCGGATATGCGCGTCGCGCTTTCAAGTTCAATGTGACAATGCAGTCGAATTAACAATCATACAAAGATCACATCAAGAATGAAAACATGGTGCTGGGTTTTGTTGTAAAAAGAAATGGCAATCTTAGACTTTATTCAGTCCACAAGACAATTACCACACTTCCAGCATATACGGTGAAAATAAATCATGTAGTATTAGCAAAATGTACGACTTCACTTACATAATTTTAAAGATTCCAAGCATTATGTAGACATGACATTTATCTTCTGATGGTATGAAAAGTATTCGTTAAGTTACAGTAATTTTTCTGACGCGTTTTTGAAAAGACGTCACTGATGGAGAGATAACAGAACGCGCATTCTTAATTTTGTGAAAAGCACAACATTCAGTTTTATAGACACACAAAAATGACATTTGAACGTTTTAAATGATGTATAAATCGTATGTTAAAAATCAGCAGAGTAATCCAAGTCTCTTTGCGCAGTGATTGAAAAATAAATAGTTTGTGCCACGACCGCAGGGAGGGTTAATATTCATAATGTTTGTTTTTAACAATGTGCTGCGCTGCCGCACGTCGAAAATAAACATAGCGATTAAGTGAAAGTAGCGCATTAAATTTGGGGTGGCACACGGGGTGGCCAGTGACATGTCAACCCTGGACACCCCTCTGGCTCCGCCACTGTATCACACACTATATATATACCGCGAATATAACAAGATTCATAAAAAATAATTTGTCAGTAGTCTACCACTGCCTACGCGGCCCACCAGATGGGTGAGAAGAACTGGAACAACTGTGGGATAGTCCTTATTTTTGTTAGAAAAATAAATAATTTAGACACAAATATACAAACTGTTTATTTCATTCCTAGTTTATGTTATCATAAGTTTACAGTATAAATATATTAATATTTTTGTAAAACTTTAGTTACATCAGTTATGAATAGATTAGGTAACCTATACTAACAACAAGAAATATAATTTTACAACATTTATTATTCATTGTTGATGTAAGTTAATAGCAATATAAATGCTCATTGTTTGTTTATGTGTTCTATTGTTAACAGATACAACTTTTGATTTTAAAACTGTATTAGTAAATGTTGAAATGAACATGAACCAATTGAATTTGAGTGTAAATTTGTACTTTAGCAAAGTAAAATTCAAATGCATAACAAAAACAAAAAAGTTTAAATTCATTTAAAAGAAAACAACAGTGGTTGAAGTACCCACCCCAAAATAAAACCAAGGTTGTCATGTCTATATGCTTTGTGTCCAGTAAGATGTAAAGTCCATTATCCGCAGGGGCAGTGTGTTCCCGAGGGCTCTGTGTGTCTTGCTCAAGGGCACACTGGTGATAGAGCAGGACTGTAATCTCAGTAACTCTCCGGTTCATGGATCACTTACAATAGAACAGGCAACCTTTGTGTAAGCGGTCGCGTTCCTGTACCATCAGACCGCCGGCAGGGAAACATTTCAAGCCACTGGCATTCCACTGTGGTCTCCTGTCTGTGCCATAACTTCACCTGCGCTGAGATGCTCTGATCAGTCTTGAGCCATCTGGCCATAAAGAGCAACGGCAAGGTTTCAAAACCCCAGAACCTGAGCCAAATAATGAAGAACAGTGAAAAACACTTTGAAAGGTAAATGAGTATTCACTTTGGGCCCGAAGCAAACAGCAGGACAGAGAAAAGTAACAGCTCTGCTCTCCACTATGAGCTGCAGTATGGGTCGATATATATCCCAGAGTACAATATAAATTTTTTTTAGTTTAAATGACTTAGTATACACTGTGTTAACAGTCCACCTGAAGTAACCTGAGGTTAAATGTTCTATTCAAGAGCACAATGGTGATAAATCAATCCTTACGAGGTTTCAACCTACAACCTCCCTGAGATTTTAAACCACTGAGCTATACACCCACCCAAACCATATTTTATGCCACTTCCCACCCAGAACAATTTTATTGGGCTGATGGTTAAAAATCACTGCGATAATATTCGGTTTGATTTCATCTCCAATGTCAGAACATAACAGGAAACAGGTGTGGACAGTTATTACGCTCAATGACTATGAGGTAACAGTAAAGCCCACAATCCACCCACCCCATTTAATGAAAACCCCAAAACAAACTCCACCCATAACCACCCAGTACACCCCACTCCACCCATCAAAATCTAACTGAAAATCTCATTGGATGTTTCTTGCTGTTTTGGTCAGTTGGTACAAAATCACAAAATGATAGAAAATTTCAACATGTTCACTAACAACTACAATTCTGTTAAAACAGGAGAGTTGCTTGCCAGTGAGGTATTTACAGATGCTAGGCGTTTGCCAAGTGTATTGCTGTGGGTTTGCCGTGGTGTTTTAAGTTGTTGCCATGGTATTGCTAGGGTATTTTGGTTGGTTGCCAGGGTAATGCTGTGGTGTTGCTACAGTGTTTCTGGTGGATTTCATTGTATTACTGTGGGGTTACTATGGTGTTCTAGGTAGTTACCAGTGTATTGATGTGGGGTTGATATGGTGTTTTTAGGTGGTTGCCATGGTATTGCTCCAAGGTTGCTATGTTGTTCTGGGTGGTTGCCGTGGGGTTGCTATGGTTTTCTGGGTGGTTATCAGGGTACTGCTACAGTGTTTTTGGTGGTTGCCATGGTATTGCTGTAGGGTTGCTACGGTGTTTTGGGTGGTTGCCAGGGTATTAAGGTGTGGTTGCTTTGGTGTTTTAGGTGGTTGCCATGGTATTGCTATGGTGTTTTAGGTGGTTGCCAGGGTAATGCTATGGGGTCGCTACAGTGTTTCTGGTGGCTTTCATTGTATTGCTGTGGGGTTGCTATGGTGTTCTGGGTTGTTACCAGGGTGTTGATGTGGGATTGATATGGTGTTTTAGGTGGTTGCCATGGTATTGCTATCATGTTTTAGGTGGTTGCCAGGGTGATGCTGTGGGGTTGCTACAGTGTTTTTGGTGGTTACCAAGGTATTGCTGTAGGGTTGCTATCGTGTTCTGGGTTGTTGCCAGGGTATTGATGTGTGGTTGCAACCAATCAATGGTAACCATGGCAACCAATCAAAACACCATTGCAACCACACATCAATACAATTGGGTGGTTGCATGTTTTAGGTGGCTATAGGGTTGCTATGGAGTTTTGGGTGGTTGCCATGGAATTGCTATAGGGTTGCTATGGAGTTTTGGGTGGTTGCCAGGGTGTTGATGTGGGATTGATATGGTGTTTTAGGTGGTTGCCATGGTATTGCTATCGTGTTTTAGGTGGTTGCCAGGGTGATGCTGTGGGGTTGCTATCGTGTTCTGGGTTGTTGCCAGGGTATTGATGTGTGGTTGCAATGGTGTTTTGATTAGTTGCCATGGAATTGCTATAGGGTTGCTATGGAGTTTTGGGTGGTTGCCAGGGTATTGCTATAGGGTTGCTATGGAGTTTTGGGAGGTTGCCAGGATACTGATGTGTGGTTGCTATGGCGTTCTGGGTAGTTGCCATCGTTGCTGCAGGGTTGCTGTGGTGTTCTGGGTGGTTGCCATGGTATTGCTATATGGTTGCTATGGAGTTTCAGGAGGTTGCCAGGCTAATAATGTGTGGTTGCTATGGCGTTCTGGGTGGTTGCCATCGTGTTGCTGTGGGGTTGCTGTGGTGTTCTGGGTGGTTGCCAGGGTATTGCTGTCGGGTTGCTCGGTTTTGGGTGTTTGCCTGGGTATTGATGTGGGGTTTCTACAGTGTTTTTGGTGGTTGCCATTGTATTGATGTACGGTTGCTATGGTATTCTGGGTGGTTGCCAGTGTATTGAAGTGTGGTTGCAATGGTGTTTTGGTTAGTTGCCATGGTTTTGCTATGGTGTTTTGCGTGATTGCCAGGGTATTGCTATAGGGTTGC
Organism: Misgurnus anguillicaudatus; assembly: GCF_027580225.2. Lineage (NCBI taxonomy): Eukaryota > Metazoa > Chordata > Actinopteri > Cypriniformes > Cobitidae > Misgurnus > Misgurnus anguillicaudatus. The sequence continues at coordinate 8,208,029 of NC_073350.2, forward strand.
TATGGAGTTTTGGGAGGTTGCCAGTGTATTGATGTGGGGTTGCTATGGCGTTCTGGGTGGTTGCAATCGTATTGCTGCAGGGTTGCTGTGGTGTTCTGGGTGGTTGCCAGGGTATTGCTGTCGGGTTGCTATGGTTTTGGGTGCTTGCCAGGGTATTGCATTGGGGTTGCTTAGGTTTTTTGGGTGGTTGCTTAGTGGTTGCTCACTGGCACAGGTCAAAAAAGCACACCAACTTATTCAAAGAATGCCTGAGTTTCTGTAACCTTTTTAATTTTATTTTGTCATCAACAAATTAAAGCAAAATAAAACAAAAAGAATTGTACTGTTTGAGGGATCATTAATTCAAAAAGTGTGAAGCGAATAATTTCAGTAATTTGTGTTAGGAGATTTTTTAAATCCATAAGGAATAGCAATGTTTAATTTAACGTTAATCCTAGCAAAATAACAACCATAATAAATAAGAAACCAAATAAGGATGAAACATAAACAGCATAAAAGAGTGTTTGATTGATTTCAAATCTAAAAACAGCCTCTAGAGTTAGTGTAAAAAAAATTGGATGGTCTTACAGAAGGAAACGGATTAAAGAAAATAAGATGATGTGACTAAACTACACTTAGGCCAATTTCAAACACTGAATTCCTTATCTTACTGATAAGTTGCACACTGATGTCTGATGGCAATCTGTTTTAAATAGATCTAAATGACGTGAATGCATGGCTGCAGGATGCCTAAAGCCCAAACATAGCTGATGATGATTCAGACTTAAGCTGTACACCCAGACCTGAATGTGCATTGAACCACTGAGCAATGTGTGACCAGTATGGTGGCACATAGAGAGTGTTATGATGTACTACTAGTTTTAACCAGATGGTGGTGTGCTTCACAATGGATTATATAAACTTCATCCTTGCAATCTGCATCCTATCCTTCCTAATTTATTAAAAAATCTGCGAGTAATAAGTCCCAGAGAAAGAAGGAGCATGCGATGAAGCCATATTTAATAATGTATACTTCCACCCCTCCACATTTCTCCAGCACTGACATAGTGGTGACTAGTGAGGGTTCTTGAAAGACTCTGTTCCCTTTGCTTCCCCCAAACATACTCACGCTCGTGATAACTGAAATAAACATGCATTTAAATGTTTAATGTGCCTTAAAATATGACGCCTGATGCCATGAATGTGAATCAATACATCCATTTTACCCCGGGAAAGTTTGGTAAGGATTGTAAGGCTTGCATGAAGCTTTGTCTCGGATAAATTAGAGGCATATGGTGACTGTATTTGACTGATGTGTTGGAGAGGATTGTACAAAAAAACAACAAAAATCATACCAGATGAGCTTTTATTCATATGAAACCTGCTTACTGAACGCTTGAGTAAAGAAACAAAACAGCAGAGAGAAATGTTTTGTCATATTTATCATAAGCAGCTTGCTTGTTTTTGATTTTGTCTGATTAGATAAAAAAGATCAGTTTTCTTGTTAGTCTGATTATGCAGTTTGTCCATATTTTGTCCATATGTTTGTCTGTATTTGGCCATTTTGAGATTATCAAATAATAAACTGCACCAGCTCAAGTCATACTTTTTTTATTATCCATTGACAATTTTTCAATAGATATTTTTTGCAGTAAATGTTGTGTAAAATGCTGTTTAGGTCTTTGATGTTGAAGTGGAGTGATTTCTGCACCATTAGCATCTATCCCCAAACGCTCCCCTGTCCTTATTGGTTGGATAAAAGAAAGCCCCACCCTAAACTCATGCTATTGGTTGAGCCATTGTTGCTGTGTCGGGCAGGTCAGGAGGCTTAAAGAGAATAATGTTTTGATAATTCACACTTTTGGGAGGTAAAGCAACCCAATGACGTACTTATATAATCTATGCTTTTAATTTGTAGATAAAATCAAGTTATTCCCTGTGTGTAATATGTATAAACATGAGTAATATTAATTAAACTTACTAAATAGTAGGTCATTTTTTTTCACTAAAATACTTCAAGAGCAGAGACAGGGTAAAATGGGGCATTTTGTCATAGACAGACTGTCATGGAGGAAAATTTGGATTGTGTGAGCCTTTACAGACAAAAGAAAAGCCAATGTATGTGTGTGTGTGTGTCTATTTGTGTGGCTCAGAGCACACCTGGCAAAACATGTTTCTAATAATGAAATGAATTTTGCATCATAAGCTCCATATGCAGATGCACAATTATGTGCTGGTAGATTTTATGTCATAAATTGGCTCAGCTGGAAGCCCGATACACATAATAATCCACTATCAACATCACCAGTATAACCTACTGCACACCAGCACACACATGTAAGCATGTGTGTGGGCATTTGTGTAAATCTTATTTTTTATTTTATAACAATTCTTTATAACATCAATAAAGATCATGTAAAATAAAACTGGCAATGCATTCATAAAAAAGTATGAAAAAAATATTTAAAAAATTAATTTGATTATTACTTATAAATCTTAATCTTTATATTTGTTTTTATGCACGCACACACACGCACTGCAGTGCACAAATACTTTGTGCTTTGTGTGTAAAGCCCTTCAGTCTGGCACTGATGAGATACTTCATTATCTTTCTCCTCCATCACGTCTAAATCTTGACTACCAACGGATGAATAAAACACAAAATTAAAGCTGACAAACAATGTGCAAATCAAACAGTAAAATGCCATCATTGTGATAACTGACCGTCACATGTTTATTTAACAGTTTTGAAGGAATGCTATAACTTTGTTAAACGCCTCCATTTGTTTTCACGCTTGTAATCTGCACATTTTGAGAGCATGTCATATTTTAGATGAAAAACTCAAAATATTCATGGCAACAATTACAATGGCACAAAGACGCCATATGAAGCCATTAGTTCCACTGATAAAAAGAGGACAGTAAATTTCTCAGATTGCAGGATTCAAGCTGAGATATTAATGTAGTGTTTCACTGATCATTTCCGCTGAAATTAATCTATGTGAGAACTCGACAAAGGATAATATTCATATTAAAATCACACTGTACAGACTTACAGTAATAAAACTGATACAACCATTCATTTTTATGGTCCTCATCATCCATAATATATTGTCTGTCTGTCTGTCTGCCTGCCTGCATGCCTATCTATCTATCTATCTATCTATCTATCTATCTATCTATCTATCTATCTATCTATCTATCTATCTATCTATCTATCTATCTATCTATCTATCTATCTATCTATCTATCTATCTATCTATCTATCTATCTCAAAGAAATATTTTTGCATTTTGTCCAATTTACTGAAATTAAGTTAATACAACACAATTTGTACAATTTTTGTCTCAACTTAATTTTATCATGTTCAATCCACTTAATAAAAAATACATTAACTTTATACATTTTATGTTGGGACCACATGAATGATTTTTGTTGATATTACTAACTGGGCCGTGGATCTGTATTTCCCAGCATGCTTTGCGTACAACTGCCTTTGGAGAGTTATTTTTAAAAGTAAGTGTTATTTTATGCATTTTTAGGTAAAGAGAAAGACTTTATAGTGTTTAATGATTTTTTTTACCTTATTGATTTAGAAGAGTTTGGTTACCATCGTGCAGAAGAGTGGTTGTGGTTAAAGCAACACTTAAGAGTTTTTTTTAACTTAAAATAACGTTTCCAAAAAGTCTCAGTCGTTCATCCACTTGAAACAGGGGGAACGGCACTTTCACATCAGCTTTGCAGCCCTCTATCGGCCAAAACCGCACTAAAGACGTTTCCAACCGTCGGGTCGCACTCCGGTAGTTCGAGTGAAAACTCAGAAAACTTGCTTTACGGCAGACCTACAATCCAATCAGAGCCAGCTTTGCTGCAGTATTTACGAGAGTGGTAATGTACAATTCCGCTTCCAACCTGTAGGGGGAGCAAAGAGCAAAAACTCTTTAGTGTTGCTTTAAGTTGTGGATGTGACGCACTTACTGTGTTAATGACTGTCTGGAGATCAGTCTTTTCTCAGATGCTCATCCAATCTATCATATGTTATTATTATTATAAGCAGCAGCATGCTAACATGTGCTTATGCTAATTAGTATGATATAGAAACTGACAGTTGGTTTAACTAATTGTTTTTTGTTTGAATTAACTTGTTTTCTCCTTGTTGAACAGACCATGAGTTTGTTTAAAAGGTTTTAATTTATTAACACTCGAAAGCTACTGTATTCTTTGAATTAGTGTAATTAAATCATGGAAAGGATTTTCACGTGGTTAAATGGTTTTCTTTCAGCATTAAGGGCCTTTGTTAGGTTAACTTAAATTGCATATTGAATGCAAATTAAGTAAATTAGTCGGTCCAAAACATTGCAACTTAGTTGGGCTGACACTATTAAATTAAGCTGTGCCCAACCATAGTAAATAAGTTGAATCAACCTTAATAAATTAAGTTGACCCAATGTAAGTTAATCATGTGGAAATCCTATCCATGATTTTTTTTATGTTCATTCAAAGAGTAATTTTTTTGAGTCTATCTATCTATCTACACTGTAAAACAAATTTTACTGCCTTAAATTATTTTGTGGAATTAACTCAGATTTACAAGTCATTTAAACTTATTATTATTTATCTTGACTATAAATGAGTTGTTATACCTTATAAAATGTAGTTGAAAAAAGTCAACTTTATTTTTTAAGTTGTAGCAACTCAACTCTTGTCAAGATAAATAATAATAAGTTGACATGACTTGTAAATCTGAGTTGATTCAACAAAACAATTAAGGCAGCAAGGATTTTTTTACAGTGTATACTGTATTTTTGCACTTACATTTTAATCAACTAGGATTTACAAGTCATTTAAACTATTTTAACAAGTTATGAGTCGTTTTAACTTATTAAATAAAGTTGAATTTGTTTCATTTAATTTAATTTATGAGTTACAGAAATAACTAAATCCAAGTTGATTAAACTTAAAAATTTAAGTGCAAAAAGATTCTTCTTCTTTTGTTGTTGTATACTTTGGATAAAATAAAGTTGGACCTTATTTTAAGTTGCCTATTTTGGCCTTCAAAGAAGAAAAAAAATTACAAAACACTAAATAATTCACAAAACAGAAAAAATTAAAACAACTTCCCCCCAAAAATATATATTTTTTGCAAACAGACATTAAACAGCGCAATCATTGCCAATCTAAATCAGCACCTGCTGGTAACCGCATCCCTATCAAATGAATGCCCTGGAATGACGGAAATGTGGAGGTACGTTTAACCTCTGTCATGATAAAAGGCCATCATTCCCGTTAGAATTAACAGTAGCTTTTCTTTGGTCCGCCGATGAATATTCGCAGGTGATGAAATGCCGCCGGGAGCACAAAGGTCTGGAGATGTTCAAAGCAGGGGCTGCCGATGTGTATCTACATGTTGGTTCTAATAATCACCATCTCGCATGCTGTGTGGTTGTAATCCAGCTAATTAAAACCCGCTGACAGTTCACACGAACCTCATTGTCGTTGACCATCGAACCTTCGGCCACTATGAGTAAATGTGGCACTTCATTCCCAGTCTATGTATGTTTATAAAGTATAGCACAGTGTTTCAAACAGGCATTTACCCTGTCAGTCTGAATTAGCACAAATTAACACAAACTGCCAAAAGTGTTGCTATCCAGACACAATAGTCTGCGCAGCGGCAAACTCGCTGGCTGGGGAACACGCACAAGGCAATCTATTCCCGCTGGCCAATCAGATGTGGCAACCAAGAGATGAAACCAGCGCTTTACCTCGAGCCCGCCCGAGGCGAGTCATTAGGGGGGAGGAATTTGGTGCCCCGTACCGGTGCTCGGAGCTCTCAGATACAGAAAAGTTAAAACTCATCACTATTTCACCCTCCAAAATCAGCGTGTCCTTCAACACGTCAATGGTAAAAGACCTGCAAAAGTCTAGAATGCGCAGAAGAGGAATGCCGCAGCCTTTAGATGTCACTCTGCTTTCGAAAATGAAGACACGCTTAAACTAAATGTATGCAGTTTTTTTACAACACGCCTGAACTTTCTATCTGTATTGGCCAACAGGCTTTGGGTGCTCACGGCTGTTAGGGGATTTTTGTTTGCATATAAAATACCCCAATTGTGAAAGAGCGTAACAACGGCCATATTGGTGAGCCTATAGATCGAGCTATGAACGTTTAAAATTAAAACTCTGCCGAAGCATAGCTATGATTTATTCGTACAAGGATAACAAAGGAAAGCACAAGACAAGGAAAAAGCACCCGATGACCTGAACGAAGCGTTTCGAACACTGTGTATGTGTATGTACGTTCTTAACCACTTCCAGATGCGCTGTGTTCTGGACACATGCATATTTCGGCTGCAGGAAATGAATGCGGTTTTGTTTGAATGGCTTCTTTTCAGAAAAGATATTTGTAGATGGCTCGATTTAAAAGAACATTTTTCCACGCATGACTTTACAGCCTCAGACTAAAGCGAGATAACATCAGCACCCAAACACGCAGCTTCACGTCACTATCTGGTGCGCTTGTGCTTCTGCTGCGCACATCAGGAAAGCAGCAGGAGATCGCAGCCGTGCGGCCAAGGTTGCGAAACTCCAAAAAAGCATTTTTTGTATGAACGATAGTTGAACGGTGTGTGTGTGGGATGATTTAAAGACCTCTGGATGCCAGATTCAAACATTTTGGTCGTCAGTCTCACTCAAATGCAGATGTTAAATCGTTTCTCGGTATGTTTTAAGGAGGAGAGATCACGTTTTATAGTATGAGAACTCTTCATAAAAATCCACCTCCAACAACCTATAGGAACAGAGCACTGCATCTTCTGCAATAAAGTGTCAGGTTTTGTCTCCAGAGATGTGCTGTCATTAGATATTCCTGGTACGTTTCTAAGAAAAGCAAATGCGTATTGAGGCTCAGCGGAAAGCAATACTGACGTTTTTGTCTCAGTAATAATCAACTTGATAGGATTAGGTGAGATAGCGTAAACCACAGATGTTTTACTACAAAGATGAAGGTTTGTGAAGCGGATATGAAACATCATATTTTTCTTTTCTGAGTACGAGCGAAACAGAAGAGGTAAAAACAATGAGCCGGCGGTGTGCGGCATCTGTGTTGCCTGGGATTTCCGTGCCCGAGGAAGATCATTAACACCAGGTCCCACTCTCTCTTGGATTCTGCCAGGGCAATTTCCAAAAAAACAAAAGCGTTTAGGCTTGTTGAGCGTGTGCGCGCGTTTGAATGAGAGAGGAATGCAGCAGCCAGAAATAAAATAATGGTTGGGGAGTGAGTGTATGCATTAAAATGAAGATAGGAGGTCCATGTTCCTGGTTTTATCTGACCTAGTTTAGAAGTTTGGAAATGTGTGGGGGGGATACAGAGAAAAAGAAAGAGAGAGACAGACAGACAGAGAGAGCTGCTGGGTTTGAAATCCAGTGGTCAAACAGTAACACCTCCAGATGACCTTGGCCCGAACCGTAACCATCTGCCACCTCCATCGTTGAGAGTAAGACTGTGACGCATTTCACCTTACAGTAAACACATATGCAAATACATACAGATACATCCAATATAAACAAAGCTGTAGTACACAATATATGTTTTAATATTATTGTGCATGTCTCTTTGGTACCTCTGGTCAATTTTGGTGATTCTACAGGAAATATTTTTATATGACAGCCACTTAAATGTACAACACCATATTTCCTATGATGACGTGTTAGCCATGTTAACCATATTTTTTTACTGTAGATCATAGAATATAGAATGTTTTTTTTTTTGTGTGTGTGTGTGTGCATTGATTAACATTGGCAAAACCATGATTTTACACCAGTAACCTGGTTTAACATGGTTTTACCATGTTTGTTTTTAAACAAAAATATGGTTATTTTGTAAGAACAATGGTTTAACTATACATGGTTTCAGCAGTAACAGCATAAACAAGCGGTTTTCATGGTCAACACGTAACTTCCGGTAAACTCCGCTAAGAGTAAATAACAACAAAGTCATTTTAAAGTAGTTTATTTATATAACAAGCAAAATAAACAACACGTAGATTACATAGGAAACCAAAACATTTGTTATGTTCAACTAAGTATTTGTTCAAGGGTTCAGTTAAGCAACTAGTCAGGGCCGGGTTTCCCCAAAAGCATCGTAAGCCTAAATAGATCGTAAAAACGATTGTACGAATCATCTTAGATTTATGGGCCGTTTACCAAAAACTTCGTAACTTAAGTAGCACTTGAAAATCATCGTAGATCTACGAGTGCTCTGGAGTAATTGTTCATTCATAAGTGCATCATACAACAAAGTTACAAGGTCACCTGCAGGACAATCAGCAAATTGCACTTCTGCAATGACGATAATTTAATGTTTTAAATCTATATTTATTTATTGGGTTCTTCTTTGTTTATTTGTTTAAATTACTTTAATATAATATATTTAAAATTCAAATGAGAAATCAATTTGAATCATTAATAAAGAAGCAAAACGTATTTGGTACAATTTTTTGTAAAAGTTGGTACTAGCAAATTGATAAATTTACCAATTGCTGCTACAATTCATCTACGGTAAAAAATTTATTGAAGGGAAATGGCATCTGATTAAAGAAACCAAATAAATATTTACGGTACAAGGCTATAATAATAAATAAACAGATATAAACAACACATAATAATAGTAATAATCTAAACTATATAAAATGCAGAAGGCATTTCGGAGTGGGACGAGTCCTAACTAAATACGGATAATAATATTTCATTTATTAAACCATTTAAAAAGTCATTGAACAATAATGAAAAATATTATACAAAATATTAGTGGACATCATCTGAAGATCATTAGCCTAAACAAGCTTCTGCTACAAATTCGAGTCAATATATTGGTGACATTTCAGCACTTGACAAACGATTTGTAAGTAGCACTTAAAACCCAGCTGCGAGCGATCGTTTTACGTGCATCTTTGGGAAACGCATGTAAATGAACAACGAATGTTTGGTATGTAGCTTGTAGAAAGCGCTCTTAAGTGCTAAGTTTAAACGTTCTCGGGAAACCCAGCCCTGAACATTAAAAAAAAATGAAACCGGAAGTAAAGTTCCGACCAGACGTGTAATCGTGTCACCGCACATGCATCCGATGAAACCGTCTGTAGTAAACATGATTTTTTGTTTATTTTATCTGTAGTAAAATCATGGGTGGTGATCAAATAAGCAGACAAATATTAATCATTTTTGTTAATTTATTTTCTGAATTACACTAAAAAAACTGTGCTGTCATAATAAAATCATGTGGCATGCTCCATTCAGCGTGCAGTCCAACACCATTGTGTTATTGCTTAGTAGTAGACAAAAAATAATTGGTGAACCTTTAAAGAATACATTTACTTCCCTTAAATTGCTATTGTTTGAACTGTATTTCAAGTCTCGCACTGCACTAAAATAAACCTACTGTATTACCTCAAAGGCATTGAAAACAATCTTTTCCACATTAAGAAAGTTCATCTTAAACATTGTTACAATATAAAGGGTGTTTCAAATGTTAAAACCATTGAACTATATATTTACCTCAAGCTGAAATGTTAATCTGACCATATATTATTGGAAAAACTGACCAAACCTTTCTCACCCAGAATCACAGTTATCGTTCTGAAAGTTATAAAATATCTGAATATAGACTTATGTCACATATCTGTTTAATGCATATTCCCCTCACGGTTGTCTTCAAATTAATGAAATTTATACAGACAATTATGCTCTTAGAAGACGTTTTCTTACCACAAGTGACTAAAGTGCCCTCCTTATTAAACTTCAGCCGGTGAGTTAGTTCATCTTTAAAGGGGACATATCATGAAAATATACCTTTTCCATGTTTAAGTGCTATAATTGGGTCCCCAGTGCTTGTATCAACCTTGAAATCATAAAAAAGAACAACCCAGTAACTTAGTTTTGGTAATCCATTCTCTGCAAGAATGTAAAAAAATAGATCATTGAGATTTGACTCCCACTGTGATGTCAGAAGGGGATAATATCGCCCCTTAATCTGCACTACCCAACCACACCACTGACATTTAGTGCAGAGATCAGCTCATTTGCATTTAAAAGGACACACAAAGTGGCAATTTTAACATGTTAAAATAAATTATCTGCATTTTGCATGAATTATGTATCTATTTGTGGCATGTTAAAGTGAGGCTACTTTTTAAACAATCACATTTACTATTTTTAAGAGGCAACGAAATGTGAAAACAAAATCCCACAGAATTGCATTGAAAGATAAAAAAGCCACATCCTGAGCAAAATATTGTGTTGAGACCTAGGGATGGGTTTTTTGACTCGGGCTAGTAAGCAACCACCCAGAACAACCACAATGCAATGATACCACAAACAAGACCCAATTGGTTTACTTAAGAAATAAACAAATCTAGCTGTAATTGTAGTCTATACGCAGGTAACCGTATCTCTAAAAACCAGCACATCTCACAATATCTCCCTTAAGCGACCAGCATATCTCACCACAAAGTTTGAACACCTGATGGTCTTCACGTTCCAGGTTCACACAGAGGATGCAAGAGTTTTCTCAGCCATCATAACGGGTTAATTATCTACCGCTCTTCACAAGCGCATGAGATCCAGCTGGACTCTGCATTCCAGAGCTGAGATAAGAACCCAAGGATCAGGCGCCTTATTAGTGCCGTAATCCTTTAAATGAAGCCTCCTGACATTTCAGGCTGCAGCTTTACACCAACATCCCCAGTTCATAAATCTAAGCGATCTCTCCACACGAGCGCAATTCTGATTTTAAGGCCAGAGATTTAGCAGAAAACTCTGAGTTAAAATGATGGCCAAACACTGATGTGCCATTCAAGAGAGCAGGAGGGTACCTGTGATGTCTTTCAGGAATGAATCATTGTACATGTCGTATTGGACTGCATTGTTTTAAAATGCATAGTATAATAATTATAATATGGCTTAGATTTGTGTTAGGCTGTGGCCCCTCTAACCAAGGAAATCTTGTGGTCTTATCTATAAAACTAATCTTCAATAAATATTTGTACATAGTTTTAATATAAATGTATATGCATTACTAAATTATTATTAATAATAATAACAATAATAATAATGACAATGACAACCACAACAACAATTATTATAATTACTATGATTATTATTATTATTATTATTATTATTATTATAATGACAATGACAATGACAACAACAACAACAATTATTATGATTATTTTTACTAATTTTACTACTACTACTACTACTACTACTATAATTATTATTATTATTACTATTACTATTACTATTACTATTACTATTATTATTACTATTACTACTATTACTACTATTACTATAACTATTATTACTATTACTATTACCATTATTACTATTACCATTACCATTACCATTATTACTATTACTATCACTATCACTATCACTATCACTATCACTATCACTATTACTATTACTATTACTATACCATTATCACTATTACTATTACTTTATCATTATTACTATTACTATTATTACTATTATTACTATTACTATTATATTACTACTATTATTATATGACTATTATTATTATTATTATTATTATTATTATTATTATTATTATTATTATATTATTATTACTATTATTATTACTACTATTATTACTATTACTTTTATTATTATTTATTATTATTATTATTATTATTATTATTATTATTATTATTTATTATTATTATTATTATTATTATTATTATTATTATTATTATTATTATTATTATTATTATTATTATCATTATCATCATTATCACTATTACTATTACTTTATCATTATTACTATTACTATTACTATTATTACTATTACTATTACTATTACTATTACTATTATTATTACTATTACTATTACTATTATTATTATTAGTAGTAGTAGTTGTATTATTATTACTATTATTATTATTATTATTATTATTATTACTATTACTATCATTATTATTATTATTATTATTATTGTTATTATTATTATTATTATTATCATTACTGTTGATATTATTATTATTATTATTATTATTACTACTATTATTATTATTATTATTAATCACTGTTATTATTATTATTAGTAGTAGTATTACTATTATTATTATTATTATTATTATTATTACTAAGTGATATAGTGATAAAGGCTGTGGTAATTGGCAGACAATTATTTTTATTAATAAAAATTATTCAAATTTGCAATAAAATTATGTTTCATGCGATTAAATGAATGTAGATACAGATGTGCATACTGTATAGTAAACTATTTTACAGTGGCTTCAAACGTAGTTCATCCAATCAGAAATAACACCACAAATTAACCAAAAACATAAATTTTTTAGACAGTAAATAACAATTTAGTTCTATAGCATAGCTTTTGACTATTTTAATGCTAATAGTGTGATCAGCACTGAATCCTTGCAGACCTTTCGCATTTCTATAAATACTACTGAACCCATTAAGTAGTTTATCATATATTTCTCTCCCTACAATTTCCCAACAGCCCATGTCTATTTTTCTTGCCATCTGAAAATGATATAAGAGGGCAGAGCATTGTTGACCTCAGCTCCGACTATGGGAAATTGCAGTGACCTTGTAGTTCTTATGAGAGGAAACAACCTGGCACATACCAAACAGGATGAGGGTTCGAGCTCGAATCCTAGGAGAAAAACCTTCCCTGCTTTCATTTATGCACGGAAAGAGCACCTCACCGATCAGGTTACACCCCTGTCAGCTCATGACACACATACACTGGTACGGCTGGTACTTATGTTTATATAAAGCTGCTGCTGCTGCTGCTGCTGTGATAGACGTGACACTGTAACATCAAACAGACGAAGGATAATAATGAGAAAGTGCTTTGAAGAAATAGTGGAGGCGTTCCAATACGTACAGACCTGTGGGAGTCTGAATATTCAACCCGAGGAGCGCACACACACACATCTCTGGGTCACACACAAACACGACCCCTGACACGCCATTTATAACCCGCTTAACCGGGCCTCCGTCAAAATAAAGAGAAAATGAGAATGGTAATGAGATCACATTCTCAATGGTCACCTTTCACAAAAATCTGAAAATTACAGAAACCACAGCGCTGGACGGTTTATGTTATAACGTTTAAATGTCAGTATGAGGATTGTCAGAAAGTCAACTGGCAGACATATTTAATTGTATTATTATTATCAATGCTGAAGTATGCCATTTATGCAGCACTAACTTCACCGAATGAATGACTGTTTACCAAACAGAATTCCAAAATATTCCCTCGTCTGCTATTGGTCGCCCCAAAAAAACTAGTCCTGCCCCAAACTCATGCTATTGGTTAAGTCAGTCATTGTTGCTATGTTGGGCTGGTTGGGATTTTAAACGTTTTCAGAGAGTCACATGGTTTACTCGTCTCTGTATATTAAACTGGAATAAAAAATGTATTCCTGTCGAAACAATTACATGTTTTAATAAATGTCACTTTTTATTAAAAAAAAAATTGTGATGTTCATATTATTGCTTTTACTGCCGTTTTATAATAATGTAATATTACTTTATTTGAGTTCTTTCATTATTAAGATGATTTACCATCCAATTTCTTTGATGAAACACGAATCTAAAATCGTATAATTTAACAAATTATTGAAACGTAACGCACGCATTAAAAAGCTTTTTTGGAACATGACACAAGCTGCTGTTTCTTCTAATGAAAATATATTTGAAAACTGGCACTAACAATATTAGCAAAACAACAAGAAAAGCACGCGTTAAAACCTCAAGCATTGCTGTGATTGAAAATACTATTACAAATGTCAAAGCAAATCTCTTCAGTTTTGCCAGGGGAACTAACAGTGACTGAATTGTTCTGTGCTGTGGCAGGCAATGCATTTTGGTTAAGTGATGTCATGTGGCCCCGCTGTGTCCGTCTGCGAGAGGCGGTCGGAAGCATTTCTCATTTCAACAGCCACTCACTCACAGTTGGGGAGGGACTACATCTCTTTCTCATTTGTGAGATGTAAAGGGGGTCAGGTTGCCAGAAATACCTACGTCAACAGTAAAACTGCACCCGAGAGTTACACTACGGGGGCGATACATATTGTTGTTGTGATATGACTTCACTATTCTGTACCAATGTTACAGAAATTTGGGCCCTTTTAGAGTCAAACCCTTATTTTTTACTCAGTGTGATGTAGAAATGTGTAAAAACAAAAGAGCTAAGCAGGAGGTTTTTAGAGCAACATAAACAAATCACAAGCTGCTCAGAGCCTGCTAAGTGATTATTTTAATTATTTTCTGATTATTAACTCCAGAAATTCCCCAAACTCATTTTTTAAATTGGAGAAGGCATTAGGAAAGCATGAGATATTTATTGATTTGCTAAAATGACTTATTCTTATTTTATAATTGTTTAATATTGTATCAACTAATGCAATGTAAACAATGTAACCACAAACCCAGAAAATCTCTAAGCTTCTATATTTATCCTGCTTATAAATATTTAACCTATTTATCACATTGTCTTGTACTTAAATGGGGGACATTTGACTTTTTTCATGTCTAAGTGCTTCAATTTGGCACCCCCGTGCTTCTATCAACCTAGAAAACCTAGCAATAATTCACAGCACAATTGAGTTTCAATTGCAACAAACAATCAACATTGCAATCAGTGTTTGAATTTCATCAGCTCATTTGCATTTTTAAGGACACACCCCAAAACAGCACATTTTTACTCGCACCTACAAAGTGGCAATTTTAACATGCTATAATAAATTATGTGTGGGGTATTTTGAGCTAATACTTCACATACGCACTCTGGGGACACCAACGTCTTATTTTACATCTTAAAAATAAAAATAAAATACTTTAAGGTAAATGGTCTGGTAATACTGCATAAATGGTCATTACAGACAGTAAAAAACTGCCACCAGAACACCAGAAGGGCTTGCTAACCTTAGCCCTACATCCAGTGCTTGCTAATTTAGTTAATAATTTAGTTTGATAAATACAAATTAAAAATAACAATAGTAAAAGCAAACACAATAAATAACCATTTTTTATTTCATTTGTAAGTCATATTACTGTTTAATGCAACAAATTCTTTGAAAATCTATAGGTGAACAAAGAATTCCACAGAAACCTTCAGGAATGTGCCTGTCAATCATTAAACTCCGCCTTTTGCACCAGGGTTCCCAAAGTTATTGACCAATGGATTTTTATTGACTTTTATGGATTATAATAAATAGGATAATGCTCTTTAAAGATTAGTTTATAAAGATGAAAATAACAAAGTAGCTGTTATCCTGAGCCTATTGAAAATGATATATGCAAATTGTCAAGACTTTTTAAAAATGTTAAATTTCCACGTTTTCCTGGCCTAAAAATAAAACTTGATATTTTCATTTTTTATTTATTTCTATGAGGACAGTGGCGTGTTTACTATTTTGGGGGCCCTAAGCAAAGTCCAAGAACCGAGGCCCCCCATGCCCCAGCATTGCCTAAGGTTTTTCATTTGAATTGCACAACAATAATATTCAGTATACACTCTCAGAAATAAAGGTACAAAAGTTGTCACTGGGACAGTACCCTTTCAAAAAGCTACACCTTTGTACCCAACGAGTGCATACTAGTACTTTGAACTGCCAAAATGTACCTTTAAAGGTACATATTTGTACCTAAATGGTACATATTACGACCTTTTTTAAAGGGTACTGCCCCAGTGACAGCTTCGTACCTTTATTTTTTACGGTGTATAGAATTAAGTGAGATATATATAAACCGGGTTTATTTTGTTTTACACTGCTTAAAATAACACTAAATTGTTACAGTTTGGTATGACAAAAATTATTGGTTTAAAAAAAAAATCACGCCCCTCTTAGATATATCTTTTGCTTGCAAATGTCTTATAGGATGTATTTAAAACAATGTAATTAATACTGCAACTTCAGTGTCTGACATCTTATTAAAAAAACTAAATGAGGAAAAAGAGGAAGCATTCGATTATAATTCAGACTGATCTAACAAACTGAACCAACAAATCAACCCAGTCTCACCCCATGGCGTCAATACTTGACGACACTTGACCACGCGCCAACACGCCGACGCGGAGGGCACACCCCTCGCGCCACTCCTCGACGAACTGGGGACTGCAATACCATTAAGTCCGTTGCATTCTCTTTCCTATTTTCTTACCATTTTCTACCATTTTCGCGTCGGTTTAGGGTTAGAATTACAGAATGACATCCCTACCCAAACCTTTCCCTAACCCCAATGCCAGGCGACAACTGTTTAATTTCGCGTACCTAATAGTATTGAAGTCCCCAGTTCGTCAAAAAATGATGCGAAAGGTATACCCTCCGCGTCAACATATTGACGCATGGTCAAGTGTCGTCAAATATTGACGCCATGGGTGTGAGACCGTGTTAAACAAACACCACAAACAACATTGTAAGTTGGTTATTGCTTGAATTTATGGATGGGAATCACATAACTCTCATATTGCAAAAACAAACTTACTAACTCTGTGAGATACAACAAGCATACAGACTAGACATACACTAAAGACGAGATTTTAATGACAATGATGAGACACAGAATATGATTTATGTATTTTCGACATGATTTAAACCCCTGCGTGGTGTCTTTATCATGTTTATAACTGTACGAGTGTGAAACAAAAGATGCGTGTCACTGATAAAACCAAACCACCAATCACAGGTGTGAAGCCCAAAGTCTTTAAAGTAAACTTGATCATCGAGTGAATGTTGTGCAGTTACGAGAGCACAGAGAGAGTCCAGCTAGCGCTCATTTCAGCACTTGTGTGGCTGCACTTGTGTGCGCTGAGCAGAGGTGCGCTTTCCCGTAGAGTTTCGTTTATGAAGTAGCCTATATGTGCCCTCGCGAAGATGCACGCAAATATTATTCTGAGTGCATACTCGCACATCTTTCGCTTGTGCGTGCTTTATCGGTACCTTAGATTTGGGTCTGAATAAATGTAACATACTTTCGCACACCTTGTGGCCAGTAGGGGGCCCCCCAACGCAATTGGGTGGTTTGCGCCGTGGGTAAACACGCCACTGTATGTGGAAATCCTTCTTTAATTGGTTATTTGGTTAATTTGACACACTTAAAAGTAAAAATTTCTTAAAGGTTCTTTGTTGTACTATATGGTTCCAGAAAGAATCTTTTAACACCTTTTAACTATACTATACAACGGTAAGAAAGAAATGACTCTTAACTTCCTAGATCTTTGGGGAACCAAACATGGTTCATTTATGGCATAGCTTTGAGAGACCCTTTCCTTTTAGGAAGGCCATTATTTATAAGAGCATACAGCTACAAAATAGTCTTACAGTAACTCTGTTTTTGTACGATAAATCCACTCAACAGTTTTCCACAGATTTGGACAGAAAATATGAGAAAGCCACAGATTCCTTGTGGGACAAATAATCCCTACATTTCAACTTTAATAGCTACTTTAATGTCACAAATTACGAATCAGTTCTGCTGAATGTCAAAGCTGTAGCTAAAATTTATGTTACAAACCCAACTTACGATGACCAAATGAAATCCAGTTATTAACGGAACACAGACGACTGCTTTAATTTTGCTATTATGATATTTAAAATACGCAGCCTCGTGTTATGAGCTTGTAAACTTTAATATGTGCTTTTACATCAGCGTATCTCAGTAGCTACTCTTTAGTTGTGCAGTTACAGCTCGATTATGCTGCAATATAGTCTTACACCTTGTAATGTTTGGCAATAAAAGAGACAATAAACAAAGACTGTTAAAAGCCTTTATGGTGAATGACTGCTGCATAATGTGAACAATCGACCACACTAAATGACTGTTTAATTAAATAAAGTGCTTAAATAAGTGTTGCTTCATTTGCACTAGAAATCGTTCCAACTGTTTCAAGGGCCAAAGATTAGGAGTGGCTCGAAATGCAAAACATTGCCAGAAATACAAACAAATTTTCGCAACGGTACAGCCTGCAACGGCACAAACAAGTTTGATGACCAAAAAGGAACTAAATTAACAGAAAAAAGTAAACACGCGGCTAATGATCGTAATTACGCCAGAGTAATATCAGCCCAGAGGCTACGGCGCAAACTTCCTCCGACGGCTTTGTTGGCGCGACACGTTTCGTCCCGTTTCCAGGCTAATTGAGAGCATTTGCATGTCGGCTCACTAATGAAGGTCTAGATGAGCCAATAGCCTCTACTGTTACACTAATTCAGATAAAAGCCTGACTTCAGCTGCCACTCTGACATCGAGGTGTAGGACATTTCACTTCTCCTCTATCAAAACGACCATTACGGGCTGAGAAACCTAATTAGAACGACAAGATCTAAAATACAACACTCCTCCTATTCACAGCACGCGTTCCTTAATCAGATAGATTGTGGCTAATTGCTTAGAGTTGATATCCACTGCTGGAGTGTTTGTGTGCGAGCTCACGGCGCCTGTAAAGATCTTACGAGCGGTTAAGGACGGGCCGACATGCGTAACCTGTCTGAGTTTTTAAGGTATAATGTGGTCAGGCACTGTTGTGTTGGGAAGTACAAGACTGGTGCATGGGGGGAATAATAATCAGAATTATTAAATATACAGTATATAAATCCTGTGTTCTTGTGTAGAAATATCTACACAATGTCAACCAAAGCATTGAGGTAAGACAACGTCAATCATCTCTCGTCTCAGATAAAATAAACCTTTTTTTACAAATCAAAGCAGATTTTGGTTGAAAAAGAGCACTTGTGTAGTGATGTATGTCGATAGTGTCATTGGTTCTTGCTTGTCTCGTATTAAAACACACATTGAGGGTCAATGACAATAGACCTTTTTAAAAAATCTTTAGGATCTCATTCACTAATAATTGCGTACGTTTTAATTCGCACACTTACGCATGAAAACGTTTTTATTTGGGAGGTTTGCTGTCGCTGGAGGAAGTCAGTGCTGTCAACCGACCAGAATGACATTAAATAAGTATTGGATGTGTTAACAAATATAACAATCAATGAATATGACAGAGACGCGCATCTGTATCTAAAATAAAACAGACAGGAGATCAAGTGATTGACGTTTGGACTACTTATTACATTTACATGATGTTTACATTAAGCATTAAGTAGACGCTTTCATGTAGAGATTTAAAAAGTGAGGAAGGAAAGCGTGAAGATTTGTCAATACGTTCATCTTTATATGTGTAGAAAAAAATAATGTATAATATAATGTATATAATTATAATATAGATCATGTATAATAATATATAATACAGGAAAGATTATAATATAAAATATAATCATGTAAATTTTATATATCAACATTATCATACACATTATACTTATAGCCTAGTATTTGATTATAGCATATTATTGCGAACGAGAGGTTTTCTTGAATTTTTGCGTACATTTAGAAGACATTTTGATACAAACGTTTTTGTTGAATCATGATTTGTCATGAAAATATCCGTACGCACATCTCACACACAAATTTGTGCGTATGCATGCTTAGAGAATGATGTGTTTAAAATGTTTTGTTTGTTGAACAAAATTTCAGTACATTTGAATGATTTTTATATAAATATTTTTTTTAACTTTACCATAAAACTAAAATAAATACAAGAACTATATACTTTGAGAACTTTAAATTTAAGAACAATAATTTTAAGAAGAATAACAAAAATATATAATAACAATTATAGACAACCTTAGCTTGCATTTTTATTAATTAACTAAAAATGATTAGCTAAATTATTAGCTTATTAAAATAAAACTTTTTTTTTTCTTAGGGGCATTCATAGCCGTTGCACCCTTTGAATTTCTTGTTGCACCACCTGACCTCTGCAATGAATTTACATTTAATAGACTTCTACTTGGATTAAATACAATTAAAATGTGTGTAATTAAATAGCATTTTTAATGTTACATTGGTTGTTCCACCTGACACAAGAAGTATACCTGCCTACCCATTACATTACATTACAACTGGATGATTTGATATCATGTTGTTTACTGTTTATACTTGCTAACTTCTTAATAAAAGGCTCATGACTGCAGTTGTACTACCTTGACATTTGAGAACATCCAAGTTGTTGGACAAAAGTTTTTCTATTATTATAACATACCAACAACTACCGATATTAGTGAAATGTTGTTTATAGAAAAGGTTTTGAATTTAAAATAATGCTAAATTATCTTATTTTTTAATTTTTAAGAATTTAGACACCATTTTA
Source organism: Misgurnus anguillicaudatus (assembly GCF_027580225.2). Taxonomy (NCBI): domain Eukaryota; kingdom Metazoa; phylum Chordata; class Actinopteri; order Cypriniformes; family Cobitidae; genus Misgurnus; species Misgurnus anguillicaudatus. The sequence goes on from NC_073350.2 coordinate 8,228,244, forward strand.
AAAGTTGGCCTAAGTTTAAGATAAAACAATTGTTTTTATTTACTATTAAGAAAAACTGAAAATGTATTTAAACACGTCATACATGTATCGAATCATAGTACATAATGCCCCTGGACAGAAAAATATGCATGCCATGTCATTAGTCCCTTTCACACATACAGTCTTTACTGGTAATTTACTGGTAAATTGCAGTTAACATGTCATGTGTGAACAGAACCTTTCCGGTGAATCAGTGCTCCCAATTTACCAGTAAGACAGGTTGTAAGATTACCAGTAATTTACCGGTAAGCACTGTGTGTGAACGAAAATTATAGGATTACCGGCATTTAGAATGGACGACGTCAGACCGTGCTGACAGCTTCGGGCCAATCATAGCGCTTTAATACAGATGACGCGTTTACCCCCGCAGTGTTTACGGACGTTTCCACACACATGCTGCTTGAAAGTTGAGCACACCTGAAGTTTACGTCAACATTTCTTCACCAAAGTTGTTTAAAACAGCTTAACGCCGAATTGCCGACGTCCTTAGCACGCCCTCTGTGAAGCCTAACGTGCAAACAGTACTGTTGTTAAAAACGCATTTTCGGTTTGACGTCGTCTCATTCAATGTTGTTTGGTCATGAGCAACTTCACGACTGTTTACCACAGACGTGAAAACAGCAAAATACGGACCGTGGATATGAACGACGTGGATTTTTTACAAATACAACATTGAGCTTGCCGCGTGCTACAGGTACTTCCGCTTTCTCAACGAATTTACCGGTATTTTGATACTGATGTGTGAATGATGTCTTACTGGTAAAATAACGGAACGCCACTGCGTGTGTGAACAGCACATTTTACTGGTAAATTCATTCTTGTAAATTCATGGTAATTTACCAGAATTACTGTGTGAAAGAGGCTATTGACAACTAGTCACTAGACAAGAAGAATCAATGAGACTCGATGTTATTAATGTGCTGCCATATTTGTTATATCCATGCTGCTTTGTATGTGTCCATGAAAATGGATCATGATCGCTAAATAATCTCAAATATTCATCGCTTTACTTCAGAAGACATATTTACCCGCTGGAGTCATTTGGATAACTTTTATGATGGATGTACAGGTGTGACCTTTTGGGAGCTTTGCCATGTTGAATCCCATATGAAGATAATATGATGCCATTTTAAACGTTCAATTCTTTGTAGAAAGACAGTTATGTACATCTGGGATGGAATGAGGGTGAGTGCATTACAGAATTTTCATATTTGGATGAACTATTCCTTTAAGCGTTACCAGTGGCATAAAACTTTTTTCATAACACAGGCCTGGTCTGCGGAGACCACTGACAAGATGATTTGAGCAGCGTGCATTAATTCCACTTAAACAGAGCTGCAATAAAGTAACGGAAAAAGAATTGTGGAAACACATGAGACCCACGCAATCTGGAAAGCCAAAACGAAATCTCATGAACTTCACGACGAGAGGATGCAATAAAGCACTGCCGCAGCCGACCAACAGTCTCAGACAGAGAGAAACGCTCAGCTCCTACAGCGGACAATAAATCAGAGGCAGGCGAATTAAAAAACCAACAGAAGAACAACAAATATGGCGTGTCTTGCTGGTTTTAAGTGTCCATACCTACCCCCTGCACTGCAGGAGGGAAACAGTATAATAACTAAACCTCTATCATCGTCACCTAGAGAAACATTGGGATGGTTTTCAATATGTTTTTTAATTACGCTTGCTTATTTCATCATTAACTTAAAAAAGGGCATGAGTGCCACAAGTGGCGAGGGTCGTGTGGGGATAAAATGACAAAGAAAAAGCATTGATGGGAAAAGTCTCACGCTGGGAAGGAGACGGGGATGAAATGAAAGAGCGAGAGGGATTAGATGAGAGAAAAGGAGAGAGAGAAAGAGAGAAAAAGAGATGAGAGTGTGGTTATAGTGGTGGTGGAAAATGATGGCATTAACAGGGATCAGATGGACTCTGGCCTGATGCCGATTACGGATAAAGTGCAGTTTTGTTGAGCTGTCCAGCGCTGATCAGTAGTAGTAACTGATAGGTATGTCATTTTGAAAGTTATAAACGTGAAAAAAATGAAGGTATTTTGAATCTTAAAGCATAACTACACATAGTAGTTATATTAACCATAAGGAATAATGTTTTGTGGCACAGAGCGACATTTTTTTAAGAATCTTCATGATTTCTTTAAAAATGACAGATACAAAGATCTTGGCTGTCAGACTCTCAAAAAAAAAAGAATTACAAAAGCTGCTCTGAAGCCATACGGCAGCTTTTCTTAGGTTGTTATTTATTAAAAATCATTCCCTTTGCTTCTGCTAAAATGCCACTTTCACATCCAACTAATGTAAGGAAAGATGTGACATGCCAACTCTTTGTTCAACCAAAGTCCCATTAAGGAAAGCCTACAAACTTGGTGGGCACGTTTGCAACGCCTCCAGGCAGCTATATAGATCATACAAAACCAAATCCTATCTACTTAAAAGGGCAAGACTATCTCTGTTATCGCTTGATAAGGTCATATTAAAATGTATTTCAGACCAACAATTAAACCTGACTAGCTAAAAACTAATTTTCAGGTAATTCTAGCTAAGCAAAGACCACACTGTAAAGAACTCCTGCATTATTAGTCTCTAATGATTGACGATTGGCTCTTTGATGGGAAGGCGGGGATTCTTTTGATAATATCTATACTTATTTCACAGCTCGCTGTAATGCTTGATTATGATTAGCCAGTCGCAACATTTGCAGGTTTAATATTGCCGGATAACAACCAACAAAAACTACAATCCTGTATCACGAAATTATGTACCTATAGTCACGTAATTTTCCGCCTTTTTGCATGAACATGTCACGTATTTCTGTTTACGTGTCACTGTCACGTATCTGTTACTCAACTGTTTTGTCCTATTTTCAAACTATTGAGCTTCGGTTTAGGGTTAGATTTGGTGTTTGCGTTAGAATATCACTTTAAATATTGGTTTCAACCTTTATTTCATGATTTATTTTTTATATTTTATGATTTTTAAACCATTGTCGCCTGGCATTAGGGTCAGAGTTGGGTAAGGATGTCATTTTATGTAAATCTAACCCTAAACCGAAGCGATAATGGGTTTGAAAATAGGACAAAACAGTTGAGTAACAAATACGTGACAGTGACACGTTCACGCAAAAAGGCGGGAAAATGTGTCAGTGTCACGGAAAAGACTCACAAAATTACGTGACTATGGGTACGTAATTTCTTGATAATGGGTTGAAAACTAATAACACAAGGTAACCCCAGCCTGATCTCATGTGAATTCAGACGTATTTTATGAGTTGGCTAATTCATATAAATTCATATGAAGTTAATCATGCAAAAACAAATGATTATTATAAAAAAACAATAACGAAACCCAACGCTAACCGCAACGTAACAGGGGTCAAGGCAAAAATGTACGAATGTGGATGTACATCTGTGTAACTACATATGAATTACCATGAGATAGCGTTGGTAACATAGATGCTGCAAATTATTTTGTACAGTTTAATATTACACAAAAAATGTAATATGAATACGACTTTTGATAACATATATGGCCTTATATTTACAAATTATTAAACCAAATAGTGTGTAAGCCCCTTCAGTGTGATCAGGACCTGAAAGTGAAGTGTTTTTTTCTGCAATACATTACTCCTTAATTATTCCACACCTCATACGAGAGAAACTTAAACCGTTTTTTACCCCATCTGTATTTTGTCTGTAATTGAGTTGAGTTTGTTTAAGTTCTTGACCACTTTCAACAGCTGCAAAAGGATTTTTCTTGCTTGTATGATTTTTTTGTCTTGTTAGTCTGCACTCTTCTATCATAGTGTGCATGCTGTGAAATGCCAGGTGCTTTTCCAGCCGCCCAGCTCACCGCTGTTTAATAGTTCCTATGTTTTGGCAATATGCCCAACATTTTATTTTGACATGCCTAATGTTTTTGCAGGATGATCGATCGTTTAGTTGGTATTGCGCCGAGATATAACAGCAGCAGCCTTTCAATCCAAAGGCAACAGCTAAAAAATTTTGGGGTTTAAATATGGGGATTTTTACATCAAAAATTACTATAGTAATATTGTGCTGAAGATATGACCTCCCTTGCACTCTTTAAAATTAAGGTGCTACCAATGGTTCTTCACAGTGATGCAGGGAAAACAGGTTCTGCAGATGTTAAAGGTTCTTTATAGAACCATTCAGACAGAATTGTGTATCACCTTTATTTTTAAGAGTATACTCCTAAACCTAAACCTTGTACAAAGCTTTCTGCATTCATATAAATGTTAATTAAGTATTTTTTCTCATGGGGACTGTTGGTTCGTCCCCATAATGTAGCAGACACAAAGCCAACACCCAGCTGAGGCATTGATTATGTCTTTACAATTGTGTTTTTAATTTCTTAGTAATAAATTAGTAATAAATAAATTTTTTTGTGATCTTTCTCACTTTCCATTCAACAATAGCACAGCTTGCTTTCAGTATAAAACAATATACGGTAAACATGGATCATTCAAAACCAGTCAGTGTGATTCTTCTAAATACTGACCAAGAATACGTAACATATATAGTATGTGGCCAAATTTTACTTTAAGGTCACCCTGAACCTCACTGACACGCCATTAAGATGGGAACTGCAGATGTTACTAAGACATTCCCATACTGCGGATATACAGTAGAAAAATCTCTTGACCATGTGTGATCGGGGTCAAGGTGTCCCTCATTACAGTACACATATAAAACGGAAAGTCGTGTTATCGTCATTAAATATTTTTATTAATTTATTCGTGTTCAGGACACAAACTTCGATTGTTTTCCGTGCTACTGAGCATGAATGTCTTTTTCGTGTCACTCAGCACAAATTTCTATAAACAGTGTTTCGTGTCCGTGGCACATCTTTCTTTTCATGTCATTTTATGTATTGTTTTCCCATAGTTTTTTCCTATTTTTAAATCGTTGTTTACTGCATTTACTGCACAAAGTCAAAGTTCACTTATAATAGGCCCTGCGATAATCTATGCTCAGCTTGTACGTGAACTACGGCTTTGTGTAGTAAATGCGGCTCCTAAGTGATGGCGATTTACTACTAATCAAAGAACCGGCTTTACTGACGATAAGCTCAATGACTATCCCATGCAAATTATTGCGCATCCCTAATTGCCCTGCTGAAAAAACAATAAAACCATTACATGAAAATTCTAATGGTTTCCATTAAAATACCAATAGGAACCATTAGCTTTTACCATTGTTTTAGGCCAAATTCCAGTAGAACCAATACATAGAACCAATACATACTATTACAGACCAACAAAAAAACAATACACTGTAGTGTTTTGGGCCATATTCCATTAGAACCAATAAAATTCCCAATAACACCAACAAAACCATTTGAATTTTCTGTAATGGTTTTATTGTTTTTTCAGCAGGGTGGTTTCTACATGCTTTTCTTCCGCTTTTAAAACTATTCTCCCTTGGAGTTGGGGTTTGGGTCAGGATGTCTAAAAATGTAACAGAAAGTGATTCTAACCCCAACCCCAAGTGACAATGGTAACAAAAATAGGAAACAACAATGAGAAAACAATACATAAAATGACACGAAAAAGAAAGTCGTGCCACTGACACGAGAAACTATTTATAAAAAAAAAAATTATTAAAGAGTGAAACAAAAATACATTCATGCTCAAGGCTTAAAAAACTGTGAAAATTCGTGTCCTGAACACAAATAAATTAATAAAAAAAATTTGATATAACTATAACACGACTTTCTGTGAGATTGGGTTGGTAAAAATGACAAACAAAATTAACTTTTACTATGTGACAAAAAAATATTCTTTTCCAAACACATCACCGAATTGTGTATACTGTACTACACTGGCAAATACGCACATTTTCATAAAACCCTAAAAAAAATTGTATCAGATTTTTTTTTATCTATAAAGGTTTTTAAAGGGTTCTTTGTCTTTCTGTATGGTTCCATAAAGTACCTTTAACATCCACTGAACCTTTCTGTTATTCTACACTTTAAAAATGGCTGTTTTTTATGATCCATAATGGGTTAATATTGGACAGAACACATGCTGGGATACAAATTACCCCATGCTGGGTTAAAATGACTTAATTTTGGGTTGTTGTTATGCAATCATGGGTTATAATAACCCAGCATTGGGTCAATTTTGACCCATCAGCATCTTCTGTCCAATATTTCCTCAACAGAGATAAAAAATAAGTGTGTATGGCATTGCTGCAAAGAACCATTTTTACTTTTAGAAATGTATAGTTTTGTGTCTTCAGGTTATGCCTCAAGCATAATGTGCATTTATCATATTTTGAATAATGAACAAAAAAAAAACTATGACATTATGCTTTTAGGAAACGAAATGTTCATTGAAGTATCTCATGTTTTGTTTGCAGCAGGGCACAACTTACAATATGTAATTCTGATATGATTTTTTATGTAATGGATATTTGTGGAGACATCAACTTCAAATTCTCTTTCAAATAAGAATTTTGTATTAAGTCTCATGATGTCAAAATAAACTTTGAGACTGGGTAGAAGTCTCTTTGTTTTCCAAACATTGTTTCCATTAATCCTGTCATCCTTCTCAAAGCAATTCATTTAGCTTGAGACGACACTATGCAATTTCCTAACGTTAAAACAAGTTCTGTCTGATTAAAAGTTACAAATCGTACAGAAAGTACAAAAAAAAAATCACCTTTTCAAAATCACATATTCCGAGGAATGTTCTACCAATGATGATCTTCATCAGATGAACAGGGCGCTATGACCTTAAAATCCTTTTCATGGTTTAATAAACTCTTATCATCAGTGTTGCTTTATCTAAATAGTGTTTTAATTGGTCATTTAGAGCCAAGTGTAGAGGTTAACTCAATGGCTATTGAATTTCCATTTACCAGCCACTAAAAAGTCACTTCAGCTTAGCTACACCGTTACACAGAAGTGTCGAGCTAGCAGTGGGTGTCACAGCGCTGACACCAGATCAGGCAGAGCGGCTCAAAGAGGGCACGTCCTGTTTGGATACGCTGCTGTTGCATTCTCAGCTGGAGCCTTGTTCTGTTCCACAGCCGAAAACAATGAAAGGAACCCAGGCGTCCCTGTCAGGGCCGAACGGAGCCATTGTGTAGATAAGAGACACCCATCTCCTAACATTATGGCGTGGACAATGCCTCTGGAGTAATCCCTCTTCATGGGGTCTGATTTCTCCGTCACTGCCGAGCTTTAGCCACGCTGAGAGACAGCGTCGGTAAGTGACATCAGCACAAAGGGCGAGCCCGGGGCCCCCGCTGGAGGCTGCTGGGCGTAGAATCGAGAATGATGGGGGAACAGAATGAGCCCAGGGTGCCGAGGGCATGCAAATCCTGCGGTGTGACCACCCATCAAATCATGAAACATTTGGGCTTGTAACCGAACTATGCATCCAGACAGCTGCATCAAGAATATCTCACATGGAGGAGGATCCTGTGTCTATGTTTGTTATTCTTACATGATGGTTGTAAAATAGTTAATCACTGCCCCCCCCCCAAAAAAAAATGCCTACATGTCTGTTCTCAAACAACTAGAAAAAACAATACTGAATGCAAATGCAAATTTAGTTTTTGGCATTAAAGGCTTGAGCATCCAATAAAATTCTACAGTATTTCGGAGAAAATTGATATCACAGTTGGTGAAGGCTAGCCAGCATTGGTAGATGCCGACTATGTATGTCAAAGTAGCTATTGTATTTCAATGTTGATATTTCAAGATTATATTTATGCTTTTTTACATTGCAATGTTAAAAACATTGAACTGTACAATATCAACATAATGACAGCATGCTAAATGTAAACCCTTTTATGGGTTATACAAACCTTTACAAATCCTCTGACAGCTGAAATTGCCGAAACGTTTGTGTGGGCAAGGCTGCAGGTGAATGGGTTCAGTTGTCGCTCACACAATCTCAAAGAGGGACTTTCAGAAAATACATCTCTGTAGAAATGACACAGAACTGAATTAAACCCTTTTAATGTAAGTTCACGTCGATGTATAAACCGTATTAAATACATGTGATGGTGTTAAAGGTGCATTGTGCATTGACAGAAATGCAATATAATTATACATAACTATATTATGAATGGTGTATAAAGACCCTTGAAAATAAACTGTATTGGTTTTTTACATTAGAATGAGAGGTTTTTATGTACATATACGTATGTTCCCTTACATGGAAGTTGCCATTTCGTGCCTTCATGTTTCTACAGAAGCCCTAAATGGACAAACTTGTCATGACACGGGAAGTGAGTCAGGACGCAAATGCTGAGTTCAGAAAATAAATAACATTTAATGATAAAACTGGAACAAAAACACGAGGAGTACACGATGAACAGGTAAGCAAAAACACAGTAACATCCAGAACAAGTAACACAGGAAACAGACATGGTTAGCAATGACAATCATCCGGCGACTCGAGTGACACAGACAGCAGTATAAATACACAACACTTAACAAGGAACAGGTGTGATGAGGAATCAGTCCGTGAATTGTCCAGGTGACGTAATCGGAGACACAAACAAAACATGACACGGACTAGCCGTGACATAACCCCTCCCTCTAGGAGTGGCTACCAGACACTCACAACGTGAACAAACACAAAAAAAAGTCTGGTAGGGTGGTTCCAGGGTAGGGATGGAGGGCTTGGAGACCCTGACGATACCGGCAGCCGCCGGGACGAAACCAACAATGCGGTGAGCCGGCCGAACTGGAGCGACCCTCATGAGGACCGAGGCAGACAAATTACCCCCAACTGGGAATCGCCGGGGATCCGATGCCCCCGGAAGTCACGTCCCACCAACGCGGGAAATGGGCTCCCTCACGTTGATGCCCACCCCTGGGAAACGATCGGGCGTGGTCTCCATTCCGGGCTCCCAAGTCGGGCACGGCGGTGGACCTCCGAGGGACCAGAGACGGAAACTCAACCGAGCGAAGACCGCCTGGGCTGATCCCCTTCCTGCAGGAGCGAGTGATCTCTCCAGGTGAGTCCCAAGAGACATCGGTGCTGGCAGCATGCACGCCCCGATGTCACTACTCCCCCTCAATGAAATATTTGGAGAAGCAGCCCTCCCCGAACTCGCTGCGTCCAATAATGGCCGGATGATTCTGTCATGACACGGGAAGTGAGTCAGGACGCAAACGCTGAGTTCCGAAAATAAGTAACATTTAATGATAAAACTTGAACAAAAACACGAGGAGTACACGATGAACAGGTAAGCAAAAACACAGTAACATCCAGAACGAGTAACACTGGGAACAGACATGGTTACAATGACAATCATCCGGCGACTCGAGTGACACAGACAGCAGTATAAATACACAACACTTAACAAGGAACAGGTGTGATGAGGAATCAGTCCGTGAATTGTCCAGGTGACGTAATCGGAGACACAAACAAAACATGACACGGACTAGCCGTGACAAAACTGTTGTTTAAAGCGCGTTTTGTCACTATGTTGTCTCAGACGATAAGATGTTTTTCCTGTAGCTTCACTATGCGTTTTGAAAGGAAGGTATGAGCTGTAGCGGTTGCAATTTACAGTCTGAGACAATTTACAGTTTTTAGATGCCACTAAAAATCTATGCAGTGAACCTTTAAAGAGTAACTAAACCTTAAACCAACTTTTTTTAGTTAATGATCTGTAAGAATTATGCTTTATTAGTGCTGTTCATTGATTTTAGTAAGTTTTTTGACATTTGGATATAAAGTGTTTCAATACTACATTATATGGTGTAAAAACATCTAAGTGCTGCCCTCTTCAGGTTGAACGGTGGCTACTGCAGTTGAATTTTCCTATTGGATGTTGGGTCCAAAAAATAACTCATGACGTAAGCAGGTTAAAGCTCACCACGCCCTTGTTACGATCTCACCACACACTTGGTACGAGCTTAGTTCGTCCCCTCTATCTCCGTTGGGATCTGCCCACTTTTCTTGCATTTTTCAAATATTAACAGTGGGCGGAGTCAGGCTCTGACCGGGGGTTTAGTTACGCTTTAAGCAATTTTCTATAAAAAAATAATATGAATCTATGAGTTCCAGAAATGCAATACAACTTTGTTTTATCTATATAGCGCTTTTCACAATTGTATATGTGACCCTGGACCACAAAACCAGTTGTAAGTCCCACAGATATATTTGTAGAAAAAGGTACAAATACATTGCAATCATTAGTATATTATGTAAATATCATGTTTTGTAGATACTTTGTAAATTTCCTACCATAAATATATCGAAACTTTTTTTGTGAGTGGATGCAACAAAATTACAATTAAAATTGGCAAGAACTCGCATAAAAACTTTGCTACACGCTCCTAGGGGATTTGCTATTCAAGTTTGGTTTATGTAACAGTTTACACATTCCCCATTCAGTCAACAACTTCATTACAGTGGTAAGCCAGTAGAGAGCGCTAAAACAAACCTTGTCATTATTAATATGCGTGGTAAAGACTGTATTTGGACTTTAAATGCGATTTCCTCATGCTGCGTCGCCAAAGTAACGCTCTAGTGAAGCGTCTGCAGGACAACGTAAAATCAGTCAAATGGTTCGGACGAACGTCCAGTTCCTCCAGAAAAACGTGATTATGCGATCGCATGATTCAATGCTTAAACTGCCAAAGTCTGCATATTTATGCGGGGGGTGCATTTTTCAAATATCCCGCACTGTGCCGCATAAATTGCAGATTTCCGAGCGCAAAATATGCCGGGCTTGCATGATTTCATTTTCATAGCAAAAAGCAAAAATATCTTAGCAGAAAGTTGAAAAATGTTGCATTTACTTCACACATGTGCAGCAATGTGCCCTGTTGCTATGGGAGCGTTATGAACTGGCGTAATTACGCGACATGAACATCATTGAAAAGCTGCAAACCCCAACCGCAGTTTTTGTGGAAGGACTGAACTTCATAGGTGGCATGACGTACTGTAGGACCCAGGAAGCTATAAAAGGGGCGTCTTGCCAAGCCGGCTTCAGCTTCTGTGCATGTGTGTGTCAGTTCAGTTCAAGTACTTATGGCAGAGAAATATAAGCGCTGTGTCCTTCCTTACTCTCGCTTTGCTATGGGTAAGGATATTCACGATTTCTCTTTCCGCTGTTTGGGTGTGGAGCAAGCCAGGTTGGCTCTTGAGGGAGCTGACTGTCGGGACGGCGAGAGGTTGCTGCTGCGCACACACCGATCCCATCTGTCACTCTTTGAGAAGGGCAGCAGACTTCGTGAACGCTGGGGCTTGGGTTCCACTCTTGCCGGGGCAGGGCGGCATCCTCTGGACTTAGGGGAGGGGTTGGAGACAAATTCTGTCCTTTCTCCACCTCTACCTACTACTTCCAGTGCTCTCTCTCTGGCCTTGGGAGCCTGTGCTGCAGTTTCCCCTGCCCGGAGCAAGAGCTCAACGCTGCAGCTGTCCAGCTTTGAGGAGGTGGATGTTAAAAACGTTGATATGGAGGAGGTGCCACCTTCCTCTCCCTCTTATGATGAGCTTATGAAGGTTGTGACTCGTACGGTCGAGCAACTGCATATTAAGTGGCCCGATGGGTTTAAAACCGCCCGTCCCCAGAGCAAGCTGGACGAGCCAGGGCATACGCATACTCAATTTTTCGGACGATTTGCTTATTTAAGCAGTCGGAGGAGATGGCAGTTCAGCATCGCAATGTCATTACTTTTTTTTGGGGGGGGGTCATTTTGCCTTTATTTGACAGACAGTAATCAAGAGACGACAGGAAAGTACAGGGTGGAGAGAGGGGCATAGGATCAGCAAAGGACCTCGAGCCGGAAATCAAACTCGGGTCGCTGGAAGTGCGTCTGCACCATATGTCGGACACTGTCCACTACACCAGGCACATCAGACGCATCACAGAGAATCATTCGCAAAGTGTCACTTTGGTGACGCAGTGTCTCGTTCCCTTCTCAGGAAACAATGGTTACATGTGTAACCTGTAGAGATGCGCGGATGGGCTATTATTTCATCCGCAACCGCATCACAAAACTCATCATCCATCCGCCATCCATCCGCACCAACGTTTATGACCAGTTTTCAAAACCGCACCCGCCCGCCATCCGCTGACTGGGCGATGCAAGGCGCTGCTGATGACAGCCATTATAAACGCTATATCAGATTGTTTTAACATGTATCCTTATAGATAATGTCTGTTTTATATTAATGTTTGAGTATTGTTGGGTTTGAATATTGTTGTAATGTGTTTATGTTTTGTTTAAATTTAGCTAGCTTACGAAAGATAGACTGTAATTTTAAACGCCAAATAGGCGTTGTAAAGGCCAATATGAAGGGAGAATTGTAATGGGTCAGACATTATTTTCCAGTTTAATGTAAGTTTTGTTTGCTACTTTAAAATGAATTTCGTTTCAGATAATTTGTCTCTTAATTTTAATCGATGTTTTGTGAATATAAATTAATAAAAACAATAAACTCATCGTCATTAATATATAATGCTCGTTTAGGCGTTGCGCTTTTAGCTATTTCTGTGTTGCTAGCGGAGGACGTGCACAGACCTCGCACACTTTTAAAAATTAATGCAATAAGCATTTCTGGTAGGCTAAAGCAATACTTCACCTCTTACTATGCTTGATTGAAGTTTGCATTTGCTGAAATTTATTTTTGCTTCAAGCTCGCTACTGTTTAGTACTGTTCACTTGAATGCTTTCTTTTTAAATCATAAAGACCTTTCTGTTTAGTTATAAAATCAAAATTAACCTATTAATCATATTAATATGTTGTAGGGGGGAGCTAGAACAGTATAAGACTTTCCCAAACACATTTTTATAGGTTCAAAAATAGTGTCTGTTATAGTTGCCAGCAAAGGACCCAGGTATGAATTTTTGTCAATATCGTACACCCCCAGGCTGCATAAACGCGCAAAGGTAAGCTATTATTAGAGTAATAAGTTATTTTACACTTTTATGCGCATGCCCAGTTACATGATTGGGCATGTTTCATGCATTTATGGTGGTGTATAGTGTGGATGAAGATTGTTTTTAAAATGCCAGTATAAACGAGGATCGTTTTCATTTTAATATGCCGTTTTAAAACGCAAATGCGCTAATATAAACAGGGCCTAAAGCTCTAGAATATCAGCAGTGAACTCAGTCTCCGATCAGCGCACATGGGACAAAAATAAATAAATAAATAGCCTAAATTAAACGCACAAATTACATAGTCTGCACTGGTGTCATCCTGATTTACCACTTTGTAAAACTTATTCCAGGCAACCCTTTTCTGACCTTCTATTTCCTTTGTTTTAATTCTCATTTTTTGAGTTTGCCATGTAAGTTATTCGCCAGCGTTGATAAGAGCTGTGTCAAAATGCGTCCTCATTTCTCCGTGCTGTTATAATGATAGAACGAATAAATCCTTAACAGTCGAGGCTATCCCAAACAATTAAAACCTTTATTAAATAAAAGTGTATTAGAAAACTTTTTCTTGTCACTGTTTTAGTATTACAAGTTATGTTTTGTGTTAATATTATTCTGTTTATGTTTCGTATATTTCTAAGGTTGATTATTTGTTGAATAGTTTAATCTACATCAATGTGTCATATTTTCTAAAATAAATTAATATTTTTGATTACATATTTATTTTAATAAGTCAGAAATGTCTCCGCTGTTTTCTGCTGACAGGCGCGGTGGGCGCTACTGGGGGCGCGTGCAACAGGTGACGCATATTATGGGTCCTCAGAAGGCTAGACCGTCTCATTTCAGTTCTCTTCTTGAACTTCTGAGGCTGCCACCCTGAAAGACAGAGTGCTCACCTTTTAAGGTTGCATGCTTAGAAGGACACAGCTAATAAGCAGTCTATCCGCCACCCGCCCGAATTTAATTAAAAAAATATTTTTCATCACGTCATCCACCCGATCCGCGGTTTATCCGCGGAGTCCGCGGCTGTAACCGCCAACAGCGCATCTCTAGTAACCTGAGACGTTTTCAAAATATATATTTTTGCACTCTCAAGTTCCAGATTTTCCAATCGTTGTAACCCAGCCAAATATTGTTGTATCCTAATAAACCGTACATCAATGGAAAGCTTATTTATTTAGCTTTTGAATGATGTATAAATTACTTCCAAACCTTTACAAACTTTACTTTACAAACCATAAACAAAACTGCACAAGGTAAAACAAATAAATGTCTAACGCCGCATTCAGACAGCCAGCGATGCGGTTTCCATTGAAATGAATGAGATCGCGTCGCTCTGCTTCTGCTGGTCGCTGGCTGTCTGAATGGGGGGTAAGACTACAAACGTTAGAGATTATTGGTTTTTATGATCATGAAACAAATAAAAAATCTTTAGAAACCGACCAAGTATTGACAGCTGTTGACTAGCATGTATCGTTCTTTTGTAATCTCATTGGAATGTCATTATCAGAAGACGTTCTTTTTATATCCCATTGACATCCGAGCTTATGGACCTCATAAGTTGACATCTGTATGGATATCCTGATTATGGAGAGCCACCTGCGTTCAGACGCTTTCTGCTGCGTCCTTTGCTCATATAACTTCAGTTTATTGAGAGAGCCATTCATTTGATTAAAGAGAAGATGCTTATTACCATTGTAAATGAGATTTTCTCCTGTGGTTATTAAGTGGTTTCTCATGTGTCTTTCTTCTTTTTTTTTGACTAATTTTTCCACACATTTGACTGGCAGTTATATAAAGCTCTGATCAAATATATACGTACTTAGCAGGATACGTGGCTCTGAACGTTAATATATGCTAATTACCAGATAACAAGGGGAATAACAGGCCAATGCTCATTAAAAGTCGCACCGACTCCATTTCATTTTTCCTCTATTAAAACTTTGACAGAGACTCGATGAGTGAGCTGAACAAAAGTGATTGTCGAGCAGCCTTCGAGTCATTAAGAGAGGACGGGGATGAAAGGATTCGTGTTCAGATGAAATTGCAAGCTCTCCATTAAAAACAAAAAGAATGATTCAGGAACACGAACGGCTTCTTTGTCAAAAAATAAGTAATGGAGTATTTATTTGAATTATTTAAGGGCTGCGTATGTGATATAATAGAAGGCCATTCTTTATGCAATATAAAGCGGATCTCAACTGGTTTTGCCATAAAAAATATAAAGGACCTGTGTGGCGACCACAATTATTCATCAAATAAGAAATATTTTCAGTCACCCACCAGTCCTTACCGAAATATACAATTCATACACCTGTAGGCTGTTTACAGTTGCCAAGCAACACATCAACTTGAAGCATTAATATAGACATCACAGGTGTGCATTGATATGCATTATATAATGGGTCACCCCATTAGCATTTAGAGTCAAAACTTACCTGTATTATAACCAGCCCAGTCACACAAAATTACGTACCAATAGTCGTAATTTTTGATTCTTTCACGCATTTCCATATTTTTTCGTGATCGTATCACGAATTTCTGTTTATGTGTCATTGTCACGTATTGGTTACTCAACTGTTTTGTCCTAATTTCTTACCATTTTCACTTCGGATTAGGGTTAGATTTACATAAAATGACATCCAAACCTAACTCTAACCCTATCGCCAGGCGACAATGTTTTAAAATTTAAAAATATAAAAAATAAATCAGAAAAAATTGTACAAAACAAAACTTCAAGTGACATCCTAACGCAAACACCAAATCTAACCCTAAACCGAAGCGAAAATGGTTTGAACATAGTATAAAGCAGTTGAGTAACCAAAACGCGACAATGACACATAAACAGAAATTTGTGATACGATCACGAAAAAACGCGGAAATTCGTGCCAGTATCACGTAAAAGAATAAAAAAATTACGTGACTATAGGTACATAATTTTGTGAGACTCGGTAGATTATAACATGTACACTATTCACAACCATGATGCATGTCAGTTTATTCAAAAACACAGCGTTAGTTTGCGTTACAGAAAAGTGCAGAAACAAATCACTGAAAGGTTGTGGTCACATTACACTTTACGTTTCATTGACTTCCATTCATACGAATGCAAATGCATCAGACTGGAAACCCACTTTACTGCATCCCAAAGTTCAAGTTTGGTGAACTCTGACCCGCGAATTTGCATCACATAAATACATCACAGCGTGACCTTTTAAATAAAACTTACCAGTATCACTATACCTCAATACCCTTTTGGGTACAATAATAAAGCAAGTATGTCACAATCCATGATGTGGGAATAAAAAACAACACTTTGTGATATCATATCTGATTGCTGCAAGGGTCTACGTAGGAATTTTGCATGCTGAAAAGTCTGCAGCTTAATCGAGGTCGGCCTGTTATAGAAACCTATCAATAGACATGCGTGATGCCTCCGTCTAGAGTACCAGCACTCATTTCCCTTCCTCCACCACCAACTAAACTACACAAATAAATGTCCTCATCTCTAATTCTCTGTCCATTTTCATTGCCCCAGGAAACAGAACGGACAGTCTCCCAAAGCTAAAACACAATGCTGTTTATCTCCTAATTGATTCTCTGAGGAAGGCTGGAAATAGACAGCGTCCGTCTGACACCGTGAAGCACCGCGTGTTAATAATGTATCATTGGAGATCCATTGAAAAGCTTCCGCTCTCAACTTCTCGCCACATGTCCGTGGCAGGTGGATTTATGCGGGTCTGTAGAAATGGCTCAAATTGCTTCTGCGTAATAAAAAAACAAAACAAGAAAAAACGAGTATTGATGATAATTAATAGTGTCTGGCTGTGCGGCGATGCAGGTGAGGTGTAATAGCAACACAAACGGCTGATTAAATTACGTTGGTGTTTTTCCAGCTCAGATGACTTAATCATGTGCCTGTGAGAATGTCTTAACATCAAGAGATCATGGCAAAGAGAATAAAGATGTTGGGATGGCAGAGTGACATCATGTCATTGGGCTTTTATGGTGGTGTACTGGAAGCAGGTTTACGGCTGGGTATACTCAAATGATGCATGTTCTCTGTTCGTCAAGCGTGGCAGCGCCCTGCAGCTCTGCTTATGTGTGTTTAACTCAATTCTCATGGGCTTTTTTATTAAACATATAATTTAGTCATGCACTGGCATACTGTTGAGAGTTGGTCCAGTTCACCTTGTAAAACTGTATCTTGGTGTTTTGAATTAAATCGAAAGGTTTAATCATTTTTTCTAAAGCAATTACCTCTATATATGTGTTGTCCTGCCACTATGGTGGAACCACTCATTCAGAGAGCAAGAGGCAATCTGGCCAACCACCACAATCACTAACCGGGCATACTTTAACAAATCTAGTGGTTATTTAATTCTTTATCAACCTGGGGTTTTGTAAACAACACCGACTCATTAAAAACGTTGTGCACACTGAATCCTGGAAGCTGCATAAAGCCGACCAAGATTAGAGCTTGCCAGAATCAAAAAGTGATTTAAAGCACAAATTTCTACAAATAGTTTTACCATGTTTTATGTCAGACACAGTCGATAACTTTAAATCTAAACTTAAGACTTTTCTCTTTAACAAAGCATTCATAAAATTAGTCTAGTAAACATATTTATCTCGTAATAGTCAACCTGTACGGAACAAAACATTCACATAACTCGTCTGGGTAATTTACTAATGCCGCAATAGCTAGCCCGTCTGGAACCGAGCATATATTAAAACACAACACTGTGTGACACTTGCTTTACATGCGAACGGCCCCTAAGCTAATAGGATTTTATTTCTCTCTCCCTGTCTTGTCATCGAAGAACCCAATGACATTGAGACAAACAGACCCAGTTCCGGCTGCCGTGGAGGTCAACACGCATCTGATCTACTGGCCGTCCTTTAACGTGATGCCCAGCCAATGCCTGACCAACGACCACCGGCGGAACCCGTTTAATCTCCTCATCCATTTACACACACACACACGCGCGCCCGCACACACACACACACACATACCCACCCAAGGGAGATACGCTCGCTTGTAAAGTTTATTCATAGCCTCTGTATTTTGCTACTTATATTGTCTGTCGAATTTTCGGTGTTTTCCCCTGCTTCTATTAATGTAAAGCTGCTTTGATACAATTACCAATTGTGAAAAGCGCTATATAAATAAAATTGAATTGATTTTTTACTATTTTACCATTGTTGCTTGGGGTTGGGGTTAGAATCACTTTCTATTACATTTTAAGAAATCCTAACCCCAACTCTAACCCCAATCCCAGATGAGAATAGTTTTAAAAGCAGAAGAAAAACATGTAGAAACTAGGGGTGGAACAGTACACAGAAGTCCCGGTTCGGTTCGTACCTCGGTTCAGGCATCACGGTTCGATCCAATTTCGGTACAATGGAGGGAAAAGCAAAACAAAAATGAAGGCAAATTTTTTTGTACTTAAGATAATCTTAAAAACATAGGTGTCATTATCAGTGTTATTTTGAGATGTCATGAATATAAACTGAAATTCATTTAACATACTATCTCGTATTACAAAAATGTATACCACTTTAAATAATCTTGTACTCATCTTTCATACAAATGGGTTCAAATGTATTACAAGTGTTACCTAAATACATTTTAAAATTACATTTTGGCCTTATTTCATATTAATGTACTAAAGAACAAAAAAATAGGCTTGTAGGATGAATTAATAGGTGTGTACAACTTCACGAGGCGCTGCAAGAAACAACAGTGGATGACATCAGAGTAACGCGAGAGCAATTTGAAATCAGCATCCTCCGCAAGATTTCTCGCGATACTTTGTTGCTGATGGCACTGCGTAAAGTTGAGCACACTTTAAAAAAGCAGCTGAACAGAACTGCCCTGTGCATGCCTGCGCTTCGTCTATTTATTGTATATAGCAGGACAATTTATCTCCTACTTCTCAGCGTGAGAAATACAAGGTGTGGTGTGTGAGCGTGTAAACTGACTGAAATGCGTGTGTCTCAAGGTGAATGCGTGAGACTTGAGAGCCCTCATTAGATGTATTTCCACTCACATACCTAACAACTGCTGAACAACGCCGACGCACAGTCTTCGTCTTTTCCACCACTCTTTCGCCTGTACTACTGTAACTGACTGGAAAGCTGAAGCTTTGCCAAACTTGCGATCTTAAAGAAGGTGGCGGATCTCCTAACTCTGGTGGAACACCACCACTTGCCATACTCGCTGTCGCTGCTCACTCACTGACTGGACCGGCGTCGACCTGACAAAAAACTGCAGAGTGCCAGAGAATGTAGACGGGCTCTGATAGAGCGCATACATAGGTGGAGCTCGGCTGCATTGGCGCCAATCAGAGCTTCAGAGCTAAAGCGGGGCTACAGATTAGCTGTCCCTAAAGAACCCGGGTATCTAACAGTAGTTCCGCATTACATTAATTATTTTGCACGCAAGTTTTTTTTTCATGCCGTGTGTTCTCCGTTTAAATTCATGCACCGAACCGTGACCCCCGTACCGATTCGGTTCGAAACGAATACATGTACTGTCCCACCCCTAGTAGAAACTCATACATAAAAGTAGTGATGTCCAGCTCGTGAATGAATCGTTCTTTTGAACTGGTTCTTTTCAGTGAACGACTCGAATCAGTACACCTAATCGGACTGAATCGTTTAAAAAGTTTGTATCTCGAGACAGCAATGATACACAAGTTACTCACTTTCAGATGTGCTCGACAGTCATTCCGATTCTAATTAATAGAGAGTAATCCATATCTTAACTCGTAGAAGCTCTCCCCAACAGTATCACTGACTGAACCGAGACATGGTGAATTTTGTTGATACTGAGCATGCGCAAGAAACATACTGGTATTCCAGAGTCACCGATAAAATGAATACCTGAATCAACGGTTTCTATCGGATGCGTCCGACTTGGTGAGCCGTTAATACTGCGCATGTGTTACTGAAAAGCACGATACAGTGACTCTCGAGTCAGGAACAGGTTGCTGCATTTATGGAGTCACCAGTTCACTGATTTGAGAACAGTTTCTATCGGACACGTCCAAAGAACTAATCAAAGAACTGTGGATACTGAGCTAGCGTGAGCCAAACGTTACGGACATCAGTGAGTTGCTGTGCTAATACTATAGCCTACATGAACTAAGATGATTGACAGACATAAAGTAGGTTTATTTAATTTTACCATAAAACTTACGGGAAATATGTATGGATCAGCTAATTATATTAAACACCGTTTTGACTAAAATGTATTTGTTAGGTGTGCAGATTATATTTTAAGTTGTTATGAGCTTGATCATGATTTCTGTTAAAAGTTTTTGAATGTGCTTTAGTTGGAATTTTTGATTTTTTTTTATGTATTTTACCCTCCTGGATGATAGAATTAGATGCGAATGACGTCATTACGTAAAGTACGTTAAAGAACTGGTGAATCGTTTTTTTGAACCAGTTCTTTGAAACAAACTGTCCGAAAGAACTGATTCACAAAAAAGAGTCGGACTTCCCATCACTACATAAAAGTACATCCTTACCCAAACCCCAAATCTAACTTCAATCCAAAGCGAAAATGATTTAAAAATAGAAAAAAAACCTGAGAAAACAATACATAAAATGACACAAAAAAGAAAGTCGTGCCACGGCCACGAAAAACTATTTATAAAAATTTGTGCGAGTGACACGAAAAAGACATTCGTGCTCAAGGCACGGAAAAAGCAGAATTTCATCTCATGGATACAAATAAATGAATACATTTCAATAAATTTCATTGGACGCACGTGCGGTGACGCGATACGCGTCTGGTCCGAACTTTACTTCCGGCTTCAGTTTTTTTAATGGTCTGACTAGTTGCTAAACTGAACTCTTGCACAATACCTCGTCGAAAATAACAAATGTTTTAGTTATATGTAATCTATGTGTTGTTTATTTTGCTTTTAATATAAATAAACAATGTTTAAAGTACTTTGTGGTCATTTATTCTTAGCGGAGTTTACCGGAAGTTACGCGTTGACCACGAAAGCCGCTTGTTTATGTTGTTACTGCTGAAACCGTCTATAACAAGACTTTCCGTGAGATCATGTTGGGTCAGAGACATTAGTTTAAAGACACTGTGACATAACCCCTTAAATGAACGATTATCTGACAATTAAATGGTATTGGTTAAAAAATAATGGTCATGGGAAAAGCTACCTATTTTACAATTTCATATGAATTGGCATGATCATTCAAAAAAGTATTATTATCCGAAAAATCATATGAATTAGCCACCTCATAAAATATGAGATTGTCATAAGATTTTACAACCAGAGCTAAACTGATGTGATAATAATGTACAGCCCAACACATACACGCAATGATGTAATGTGGTATCAGCTGTCGTCTTAATGTTAAATGAAATGTACAGCGAAAGAACATTCATTGACAGGGTCAAATGCATTTTGTGCATTATAGCATTATACAATGTAGTACCCAAATAACGACAAACAAACATCCTCAAGCAATATAAAGAATCACACAGAAGCTACATAGGACAATAATTTAAAGACGGCCCATCATTTGCGCAACCAAAAGCAAAGAATTTCATGAGGTTTATTACTACAAGTGACCCAAGACTATAAAGTCCCAAAATTGTGTACGCTTCATTGGAGAAGCTTAGTTAGAGAAGCGTTAATAAACTCAGTATCTTAAACCACCATTGATGTTTTGTTTACACTCGTGCATGCCTATAGACGTGTTAATAGAATTAACACATGCACATGACATCACCGATATCAGAGATTTACGTTTCTGCAGTTTTCAAGTTTCAGGACACCTCCAAAATGCAGTCGTTGTGTAAATAAACTGCCAAACCACATAAAAACTTGTTGTGTACCGAATCTTCGTATCCTTAATCTTCATGTAGGCTACTTCTGACCTACAGAAACCTTTGACATTTGCTTAAAAACTTCACCAGTTCTGGACTCTATCACAGAATGAGTTACAGCTGCCTTTAATTGACGGATAAAATGTTACAGAGACACAGATTCAGCTAAAGCGTGGCGCTTCTGACCTTTCAGCTACAACATTTTTTTTGTGAAGTGACAAAACAACAACAGTGGCTCGTTTTCAGACGACATTTAGCGCTAAGTGAATGAACAACACTATAATTTTTCTCCTTTTCTTTAGATTCGGGAAATGTCACCTACAGCGTTAGAACGTGAATGTGAAAGAGATACTTAATTAACCCAAGTGAAGGTTAGAGTTGTCACAAACTGAGAAACTCTTGAATTATGTATGACTGGTGTCGTTAGTGATATGATGTCGTATAGCGCAGCCACTGAATATCATTGGTATTCATGTTTGAATGTACGATAAAATGTCAAGGTCCTTCTTAAATCAAATAAACCTTAAGTTGTGTATATGTTTAACGCCTCTGTGTTCAGGTCATACTGGCTGTTATTGCCATGTCCTGTTTGTTATCCAAGATTTTTTTTCTGACAGTGCATATTGATTTTATACACTAGACAGGATAGTGCAGTTACTTAAGGGACTGTACATAATATCACACAGGAAATACAATAATAAATTAATGTTAATGTTGTTATTATTGTATTTGCTTACTGTTTTGTCTGCATTGTAAATGCTTCATCTATACATGCTGTTTTGTGGTCAAGTATTTTATTTCATTCCAATTCAGATCAATAAATGTTTCTATTTTTACTAGATTAAAGGAAAGCTAATAAATGTTCTCATTAAGTATTACTATGTACTTTTAAGAATACAAATAAAACGTGTTACCATGAACAACACATCATGTCTACAGCAATGCTAAGTAACATGTAATGTTAATCTTAAAGGACAAGTTCGGTATTTTACACTTAAAGCCCTGTTTTCAGATTGTGTATGATAAAATAGAACGGTTTTGAATGAAATTTGGACACATGATGCTGGCCCGAGAATTTTCGGTTTCTGTTATATCAGCCCCTACCTCTACAATGGCATCATAGGTGCACTGGACCAATCCTTCCTAAAATGCATTAAACTTTTGTTTACAAAGACGTGAAACCCAGCGAGCGGTCAGGGGTGCCCACCGACACGCCCACACAAAAATCGCCGCAAAAGATGCCCTCCAACAGCTGTTTTAGCATTCGTTGTAAACTTGTGGACCTATTTTTCCAAACGCCTCACACCCGTACATTCTTCCGCTTAGAGCTTGAATAATAGACACTCCAGCCCAGTTGGTGGCGATAATTCACCTTTGCCAATTGCAAGAATACAAACAACATTTCCGTTCCCGGCGGCAGAGTAATACCGTACCTCACAGCACATCAAGTCAATGGAGTTGGACAAAAACTACGATAAAACCTGTTGGAATGCGTATTTTGCAGCGATCCCTGTGCGAGCATATCAGCGAACACCCCTGACCACTCGGTGAGTTTCACGTCTCTGTAAACGAAAGTTTAATGCATTTTAGGAAGGATTGTTTTAGTGCACCTATACATCCATTGCCATTACTAATACAATAATTAACACGTTAAACGTTAAAAATTAGCAAACAAATAAAAAATACTGTAAAAATATATTGGCCAATGTTAGTTCATGTTAGCTAATGCATTTACCATAATGAATGAAGCTTTATTGTAAAGTGTTATTATCACATTGTTAGAAATATAGGTACAACGCTGTCACCTGGACTGTACAGTGTTACAAATATCTGTAGAAATGACAGTATTACTGGCTTAGCTGTTTGCCAGTAACTTACTGTAGATTTAAATTTATGTTATTTACTGGCAGCAGTTTTTTCAAAGTTAAATGCATTAAACATCGCAGTGCATAAAAAATAATTTGCATGAAGCTGTTATTATATGGTTTTATTATGTAAAGACAAAGATTTGTTAATCTTTATTGTTTATTTAACTTTGAACAAACGATTGCCAGTAAATAACCCACATTTAAATCTACAATCAGTTATTAAAACACCTCCATAACTACAGCAAATATTTTGTAAAAAGGTCCTAATATGAACTGTACCATTTACAGTACATACCTTTCGGGCACCAATATGTATCTTTAAAGTACCAATATGTACCTTTGAGGTATTAATATGCACCCTTTGGGTACAAAGGTGCACCTTTTAAAATATACTCCATAGTGACAGACTTTGTACCTTTATTTCTGAGAGTGCAGACATATCATCTTTAACACCAAATATTCATAGTTCTTTAAGAATGCAATTGAGGAGATCAGTGTCATGATTGACGAAGAATGGGACCCAAGTGTATTGGTAAACTCAAAAAAGGATTTAATCAAAAAACATATGAGGGGACAAAATACCCACATAAACGGGCTACAATGGCGAGACGTTTAACAAGACAATACACATGGCAAGAGTACTCACTCGATTGTTTGAGTTGTGACATGAAGCACACAACGACGGTTCAGGACATACAAAATGATTTAGCACAGGACAGAACACACTGGGGCCTTTAATAGGGAAAACTAAACAAGATAATGAGGAAAGGTCAGGTGAGGGGAGTTAACCAATGATAAATTAATGAGGAGACAAGGGGGCAGGAGCAGAGACAAGACAAGACACGGCATCACACTACCCAAACAAAAGGCCATGTGCTGCCACACAAAACATGGGTACCACCACGATCCTGCCACATGACTATGAACAACTATGAATAACTACAGTATAACAGACTGGAAGGATCGTCATGTTCATAGATGCATCAGATGCAAAACCTTCTAAGTGTGTCTGACATGTTTTCTTGTAAATGAGCATTTGTTTTATCAGGCTCTTTTAGGTTCAGGTTTAGGTTCAGTAATTTCACTTTAATGGCAATAAAAAAGATTACCTTTCTGTCAATCACTCCTGTGTCAAAATGGGAATCTCGCCAGAGAGGCCAATCTGTTTCTTGTGTAACTAAAAATAAACAATGCATTCCACCTGTGTGTCCACTGAGATGGAACCTGTTTGTTAAGTGTTGTTCTTTTAATAGAGAAGACCCCTGGAAATGCTCTATCGGCACCGTGCTCTCCTTTCTGCAGCATGGGTTGGAGTGAAGGCTGTCTCACTCCCCTCTTTAAGTCTATACTGCTGCAATTTCCGCCCACCATGACCCCATAGGAGGTAAGTTGGTTGGTTTTCATGACCTGGTCATCAGGTTCCTTAGGGGGGCACGGAGGCTAAATCAATTATGGCCTGTCGTCGGGGCTGAAAGCACTACAACTTTCCCCGTTTGAGCTTTTACAATCAGTCAGATCTCTAAAAACGTTGTTCCTGGCTACATTGGCAGTCAAAGATTCATGCCTGGAGTTCAGGCTGGCTGACTCCCATCTCATTTTGAGACCTTGGCCTGGCTATGTACCCAAGGTTCCCACACTCGTGTCAGGGATCAAGTGGTGAACCTGCAAGCACCGCCCCTGGAGGAGGCAGACCCAGCCTTGGCTTTGCTCAGTCCCGTCTGCACCCTGCAGCTATACATGGACAAAACTCAAAGCTTCAGAACCTCAGAACAGCTCTTTGCCTGTTATGACGGCAAGCAGATCTCAAAGCAGAGGATGTCCCACTGGACGCTATCGCCTTGGCTTTCCAAGCTCAGGGCGTGCCCTGCTCGCTCAGGTTGCGAGTTCACTCTAACAGGACTATTGCATCCTCCTGGGTACTGTCATGCAGCGCCTCATTGAGAGATGTTTGTAGAGCTGCAGGCTGGGCGACACCCAATATGTTTGCTAGATTATACAGCCTGTGTGGCGAGTCGTTTTCCCCCTGTGTTCTTACCTTAAATGGATAGAAGCACAGAGAGCCACGGCTCATGTGTCAGCATATTTACCCCAGAAGTTCTCTATTGGGCAAGCGTTTTCTTTTTTGTTGGAAAGAGTACGCTTCCCATTGTTATATAAGTGTCAATGAATGAGTTGTGCAGGAGCAACAGTGACCAGTGCACATGTGGCATTTTGGTAGGGATTTCCAATTTGTTGGTCCCCAACTTGATGGAGTGAAAGATAATGTCTCGATTACTTGCTTAACCCTCGTTCCTTGAAGACACGGTAGCTGTACCACTGCTTGTTCCCCAACGTAAAGTCTCTGTTCCATTCTTCAGGGAAAGAGGGTTACGCAAGTAACTGAGACATTATTAGTCAATAATCCTTACACAAATGTGATTTTAGTAATGTCACCGTCTTTTCACAGCAAAACCCTCTTAGAGCATGCCAGCAATTTTGGCTAAATCACTAAAGATGCACTAGAAACACTGCAAACAATGAAAGTCAGAATGTAAAAATAAAGAAACTGAACCATTATAAGGGGGTGTGATCCATATCACTACCACATTCGGATTGTATTTAGGTCCAAGTAATCACAAGGGACATACGTTTGAATTTGATCCACAAGGTGCCGTTTATCCAATTCATCTTTAGTGCACTTTAGAGGACATGCAGCAATATCATAATCTCATTTTTGACAAAGGTGGCATTTAGCGGCTTTTGCATCTGAGCTTCTAAATTTCAATTTCTGGTTCTAAGCATTTGAGAGAAAACCCAGCACAATCCTTCATCATTCTGAAGAAGTTTCAATTCAGTGCAGGTGCAAAGTACATTTTTAATTAGGAGAAATGAGAGTCATCCTTTTATATTCCTGCTCCATACCAACAGCCAAGAAAAAACCCCAAAGCTGCCAAAACCATCTGAGTCTCTGTGGATGAATAGAGAGTGTTAGTTAAGTCTTAACCTGCTTCTACCGTATCCGGGTCTAAAAACACACGCGTGCGTGCACACCAGACAGGCGCACATTGATGAACCCTTTCAGACCAACAGGAACACTCGGTGTCCTCTCTAGAGAAATTGATTGTCTCTCATGCACTGAGCTGTTTTGAAGCTTCATCTCTATCAGCAACATGACATGATCTGAAACTCGCCCCGGTGTTCTTTTCACAAGGCAATATCTCTGTTGTTGCTGTTTTATGGTGACAAACACTTCCTGTTTGAACTCTTGTAAATGTTATTTAAATAGATTAGAAAGACATAATTTACATGCAAAAGAAAAAAAATCACTACATAGACTACTGTAGTAAAAAAGTGATTTCTCATCACAGACATTTATTTTACTCTCCATTTAATTTTTATTACTTTCCAACTGACTCAAAATTACTGCATACTTTGCCATCTAATTTGTCCCACGGCATTTGTCCTCTGACCCTGATCGATATCTCAGATTGTGCGGTTATTTGTGAAGAAGGTATGTTTTTGCTCTTCCAAGTGATCAATCTTTTGATTTTTTAATAAAACTAAATATGATTTAAATGAAGTATCAGTAACCATACATCATAGGAACCAAAACATCCCGAATATTTATGGCAGGGGTGTCAAACTCAATTTCACCCTGGGCCACATCAAAGTGCCGGGTGTACTTGTAAGACTATATGAATGTATCAGCTCTTTTATTACATTGCATAATTACCTTATTACCTGGTTTTGGTAATAACTCAATTCATATCTAGCTTTGAAAGTAGAAGCCCAGGACAAATAATGTCAAAGTG
Organism: Misgurnus anguillicaudatus; assembly: GCF_027580225.2. Classification (NCBI taxonomy): domain Eukaryota; kingdom Metazoa; phylum Chordata; class Actinopteri; order Cypriniformes; family Cobitidae; genus Misgurnus; species Misgurnus anguillicaudatus. The sequence goes on from NC_073350.2 coordinate 8,255,707, forward strand.
TATTCAAGTGTACAACTTTTGTAGAGATAATACAAAAATTGTAGCAAAATCATGTTGTATGTGAGCATCAGTGTTGGGTGTAACTAGTTACTAAGTAATTAGTTATTGTAATTTAATGACTTTTATGTTTCCCAGTAATTTAATTATACACTGTAAAAAATACTTTGCTGCCTTTAAATGATTTGTTAAATCAACTCGGATTTACAAGTCATTTCAACTTACCATTATTTATCTTGGCTAGAGATGAGTTGTTAAAACTACAGGTGAGTTGTTATAACTTAGTGAAATAAGTTGACTTTTCTCAACTATATTTTATAAGTTGTGACAGCTCATCTCTGTTGACATGACTTGTAAATCTGAGTTGATTTAACAAAAAATTTTAAGGCAGCAAAGTATTTTTTCCAGTGTAGTTATTTCTAATGAACTAAATACTGTGTATGAAACCTTATTGTTAATCCTACCCAATTCCTACCAATACTTAATCTTAACAACTACTTTACCAAGTCTTAATAAGCAGTAATTAAGACTATATTGAGGCAAAAGTAGTTAATGGTTAGTGAATAGTGAGAATTGGGCCTTACAAAGTGTGACTAGAATAATGTATGTACTTTTATATGATTTATCCGAGCTGTCTCAAGGCTATATTTGTATCATTTACTAAATAGGATTTAGAAAGTAATTAGTACCAAGATACCAAAACAGGTTTTTTTCTGGGTCAAAATAGGTTTTCGGTGGTGGTTAATGAACATGAACATCACTCATTAATAACATTAAATTATTTGCAAAAAATTTCAATGCAGGAAAATCTCTGCAAAAATTTAATTTATAATAATAATGAAATAAAATCTAGTTACACAAAATAAAATAATATTTTAAGATCTCACGGGCCACATAAAATTAGAAAACAGGCCAGATTTGGCCCCTGAACCCTGACGCACTTATCCAGTCTCACGAGGTTTCGTGATATACTCACGTAAATTATTTTTTTTTCGTGATATTATTACAAATTTCCGTGTTTTTTCATGATCGTATAACAAATTCCTGTTTTCGTGTGATTGTCACGTATTGGCTACTCAACTGCTTTTTCGTATTTTCAAACCATTGTCGCTTCGGTTTAGGGTTAGATTTGGTGCTTTCATTAGAATGTCACTTTATATATTGGTTTATAAATTTTTTCTGATTTATTTTTTATATGTCGCCTGGCGTTAGTGTTAGAGTTGGGTTTGGGTAGGGATGTCATTTTATGTAAATCTAACCCTAAACCGAAGCGACAATGGTAAGAAAATAGGACCAAACAGTTCAGTAACCAATACGTGATAATTGCATGAAAAGAGGAATTCATTATACGATCACGGAAAAACGCGGAAATTCGTGATAATATCACAAAAAAGATTCAAAAAGTTATGTGACTATGTAACAAAATGTCGTGAGACTGGGCTGGATGCATGGCCTGTGCTCTTTGGTCATCGAGTGGAATGAATGGAACTATTTTACTGGTTGATGCATTTGAATTTGTACAATGTGAATCATAATTTTTTTTTACGATTATTAGAAAAATGCAACAATGAAGGCCCGACCTAAACCCCACCTCTAAACCCAGTGAAGTGAAAGCAGAATGTTAAAAAAGTAATGGACGTTTCACGCAGTACGCAGCAAGCGCCCAAATCGCAGCGCGGCTACAGCTTTTCTCGTGTAGTGGAAGCATTTTGTGCAGCATTTAGTGCAAATATGTTTATCTTTAATGGCGCCTGCCATGAAGAGCCATGTTCACGGAAGTGGCATGATTTTGGGTGCACAAGCAAGGCATGCGGACCGACTCCGCTTCACTTCTGTAAACGCCCCCGTTTGACAAATTTCCGCATGTCTTCTATTGACAATGAACTAAACACTCGCGGCTACCACGTACCATGTGAAACAGTCATAAGAATGAGATAGTACTAATTTATACTAATCCGGCACCTCTTAAAATAGTTAGATCATGTTAAAATACCCTAGCGACCACCTAGCAAGGCCCTGACGACCAGACACTACCACAGCAACCGTGCTAACACCTATTCAGAAGACCTCAGCGACTGTATAACAATGCAGCCAAAAGCAGCCAGTCGTAGTTAAGAGTGACAGCATCCGATCACCACTCTATATTAATTTCATCTAAACGGTTAAAAGTTGTTTTCTGCAGCCATTAACCGAGACAAAGCTCCGGTCTGATCCGCCAGCAGACAGTGAAGTGATGTAACTTTAGAACGGATAAATCAACATCCAGAGCCATGATTCATTTCCGCCTTTCAAAGAACCCCTGAGAAATGAAATAAATACATTAAAACTGCTCTGACCTTGCGATTGGGATAGTTATTCCAAGCAGGATGGACAGATATTCAGTTGCTTCTAAAAGTGACAGAGGCAAGTTTACCGCTTCAGGCTAACAATTTAGTTTGGGTGTCCGTGGGGGTGGGATTAGGTGTATTTGTGCGATTGTGTGCGAGACGGTGTGTGTGTGCGTGCGCGTGTGTGTGTGTAATCGTATTCCGCTCTCTGGTAATTAACTTGACAGCATGAAAAATGACCGTGATAAACGGTCTCCTTCTATAAAACACAAATATCCCATAATATTTCTAGCCGCAAACTCAATGAGCAGGAGACATCGGGGGTCTGATTGCACTAATCATGTGGAATAGTTGTGAAGCTCGAGAATGGCAGAAATGCTGTAACTTTTGGTCTGGTTTTGTAAAAGCGGGTCCGCGGTAACACAGAGACCCTTTGGTTACTTTGACCTGATTGACTCAATCGGGCTGATGAAACAGAAGTGAAGTTGTAATGTGATTTTGGCTTCAACCCCCATGTGAAATAAAATCTAATTAACACATTAATGTCCAGAGATGGCTTGTATTGCATTATTTTCACAATCCTTTTACATTAACATTATGCAGTTCATAAGCAAATTTTTCATGCACATAAAATCTAGCAACTTATATTTCTGTATAGAAATTACTATTGACATCTATGCACCAGACACTAAATTTACCAGGTGCATTTCTAAATAAACATCTAGAAAATGAAGCATAAATTAAATGCACTCACATGACAGATTATCCAGCAACATGTCAAAACTAAAATAAATACAGTACAGACTGCTCACAATCTGTAATCACCCCAAAAATATTCACGGCTGGAAAAAATTGGCAGAGATTCAAGCGACGTGAGCTGCCCTCGGGCTTAAATGGATTAATGAGATATTTATATCAATCATCAAAATTTTAACCTAACTTAAAATGAATATCAAAAATCATGCACTTTCTGCCCTGCGACTGATATTTACACGTTACCAAAAACAACAACAACGCTAATGTCAATAGAAATACAATAACGTTGCCAATTGGATTAGACAGCCCTGTGTGCAGAGGGTTGCAATCTGATTTGAAATTTGAGAACTTGCTCCGTCTTTAAAGCCGAAAGAGCTAAATGTAATAAACCGGCACAAAGTTTAAAATGCATATTGCGCAGATAAGGAACGCAGTACAGTACCTTTTTCTAAAGTAATTAGGAGATATTTTTTCATTTCTGTCATTAGTCAAACTGACAGGAGTTCCCCTCAGGCCAGACTCCCTGGTGCTCTGCCACACACCTCTCTCAGACAAGCTACCGTAATGAATGTTTACAACACGCAGGTAATGGGGTAAATATTGGAGTCATCAATTATTGAGGTTGAGGGACAGGCAATCACATCCCATGATTATTGTGTCTTTAGAAAGCAGCTCCGTCGCGTGCAGGTCTTTGTCTTGTGGGCGGAGATCTCCGGCGTTGGCCTTATGAGACGGCCGTGCCGGGCTGTGTTTGCGGTAGGGAAACGAAAGGATGATTCGTTTAACTGATGTTGTTAAGTTGACGGTGACGCATGACGTTTCGTTTGCCATCCTCTGCTGATACCTAAAAAAACAACAGCAATTGTTTACTGTAAGACTTTTACTCAACAGTGCCTAAAATAAATTACTGGGATACAAACACATAAAAACTATATAATTATTTGAATTTAAAAATAAATACTTTTTTTCTTATATATTCTATAATTTATATTTCTGTAAATGTATATTACATTATAGAAAAATAAAGTTAGGGAATGAGCCAGTGACATTGTCAGCGAACCTAACCATTTGTAGAGACATCACTTTAAATACAAGTTGGAGGCAAGCTTGAACTTTTGTGCTGACGCCTGCAGGTTCGGTTTTGACAGAGCTCTCTTGTTCTGTTTTGTAGTGTCAAATTGGGATTTTAACAATGAAATTATAATGTAAATGAAATCCTAAATACATTCCAGAATGTCTAAAATTGATTTGAATTGAACATATTTGAATATTTTCTTCCTTACCTCTCCTCATACAGTACATGACTGCATCAAATGAAGCATTTGAAAAGGTCAGCAGATTCGCCTCGACAGGAATAAAGCACACAAATAAAGGTCCTGTACAGACAGCTCATCATCTACAGTCTTTAATAACTGCCATGTTTAGGTTACTAGAAAGAGTTTTTGAAAGCTGGAAGTTAAGATTGTTCTTGGCAAAAGATTTAAAAGCTGATTTCTCTGAGGGGTGGCAGAAAAAACGAAGGGTAAACTAACTGACAGAACAGAAATAAAACAGAACAAATCAAAAAGTGTTTTCTAAATGACACTTCAAAAGAATACACTTGAAGACAAAATGCATACTGTAAATATACGGTAAATGTATGTGTGTGGGTGGTTATAGACCCTTTACAGCCCACGTGATCAAATAGCCTGCGCGTGCATTTACACATATTTTGACTTTGTGCCCCTCGTAAGAGCAGTCATGTGCCGCCAATGCATTCTAGGCTTTACAGAGGGTGTGCTAAGGACATGGGCAATTCGGTATGGTAAGATGAAATTGGGGAAGAAATTTGTGTTTACTTCAAGTGTGATCAACTTTGATCTTTGAAAACGTCCGTAAACAGTGCGAGGGTAAACACGTCATCTGTTTAAAAACTTATGATTGGCATAAACCCTGCTGGAAAACCATTATACCAGCAAGACCAGCATATGGTGTGTTTTATCCATGCCAATTTGGTGCTGGTTTACCTGGTGGTCATCAGCATACCAGCACCAGCATCTCATGCTGGTCATACCAGCAAGACCAGCATATGTTGTGTTTTGGTACTGGTATGCTGGTGACCACCAGGTAAACCGTAACTTGTAAATGTAATTTTAACCACTGTCCAGTGGCGATTGTGCATAATGATTAGCCAATAGATGTCTGAGTCCATGCTGTGCTGCTGTGATTAGTAAGCACTGGGCTATGGTCACTGGCAAATGTTTAACACTGCGAAATAACCTTGATGTTACAGTCACTGCCCTTGCCGTCCAGAATTAAAGAGATCGTCCCAACTTGGACCCCTTGTGCAAGCTGTCTCTTTAAAACAGTGTGGTTTATTTACATGTTGCTGCTGATTGAGCTGACATTTTTGACACACCCACCAATCTCAAACCCGTTGCACACCATTTCCAGGAAACATGTTGTTCAATTAGGAAACCGTAGTGAAACATTGTGCACCGGTTTGAGCTTGAACCGGTTTAGGCCTCGAAATGCTCTCGCAATACTATGATGTCATACTCTGATTGGGCTGCTCAGCATTGCATATTTCTTACTATCATAAAAATCTGAAAATTATAATATATATGCTGAAATCTACCTGCATTTTGCAGGTTGGTAAGGTTAACTCTATTTGCCTTTAACCTAGAAACCCTGTGAACATCAAATAACATGTGAATAATAATAGTCTTATTGTTTTAGAAGTCTGTCATGCACGACTGTCTAATTTAAGACAGATTTTTAGCAAAAGAATGAATGCGCTCATGAGCTTCCAGGCACAGCGGTAACAAATGCATTCATACACATCAAAACTCCATCCGTACGCATTGAAAAGACTACAAATTTCATCTGAAAATCAAAAGAAGCTTTTGCATTTTACTGCCAACTACAGACAACCTTTCATCATGATCTTTCTAACAAATGCACATGCCATGTTCTCAGTAACAGACTGATTCAGACATCATAGCGAATTCAAGTGTAGGATCGGCACTGAGCGTTTGGCATTGTTGCTCAGAAATGGCACAAATGGGTTGCTGTGGAAGAGCAAATGAGATTGAGCTCTAATTTGTGAAGGGCACTTAGTGCTAGCGCTAATGAGTTCACATTAGAAGCTAGCTGTGCAGCTGGTTTCAAACTGCAGAAGTGCATATATGCCCAGAGCTGGAGGTGAACCAACTCTGCGTCTGCTCACCCAAGAGCTTCCAACCTCATCTATCCATGAGCTCTCTACTGTGGTAGAAATACTCTCTGACATAAAGCATTAGAATTGAAAGCTGTAATAAATATAAACCGTAACAGACAATAGCATTCATATGAAAAGCAGGTGCTTAATCAGGGGTGTATAAAGGTACTGTTGGGGGTCCGTGGACGTACAGTATATGTCCAAAATCCAATTGAAACGAGCAAAAAGATTACCCTGTTCATGCTGGCAGAATAGCCAGTAAACCAGCTTAACCTGGTTAATGTCATTTATTCATCAGGGTTAATGGGACTTGTCGAAATCTCATTACTGGACATTGTGTCTGCAAGAATCAATTCATGAAAGTGGTCTTCAATAGAAGAATGCCTTATTACCTAAACAGGGTATGAAATAACACATGGGTCAATGACAAAAAAAGCTCCTAAAAACATATTTTTTTTTAAATCTTGTAACTATGGCCTAGTTAAAAGATTTGGTACTATGGTAGTATGGTACTATGGCCAACACCTGTTGTTAAAATTAAATTGTTTATTTAACAACATTTCAGTACATATTAATATTTTATGATATTTTTGATATCCCCATTTTCATTTTTTTTAAATAAAATTAAAAATAAATAAATAAATCAGGTGGCACAACCAATAAGTTTGTCTTCTGATTATTTGTTTATTTGATAGTGGCATTTAAAAGTATAATCCAGAAAATAGTTTGAAAGTGTCAAACTAACATTTAAAAACTAACTTTTAAAAAGTATAACAATTATAGACAACCTTAGCTTCCATTTATTCATACTAAAATTATTAGCTTATTAAAATGATTTAGCTTGATGTTTTTATTTAAAACTACAAACGACTGGATACATTTGCAGCTTTATCCTAGTTGTAAGAGATGAGGCAGTGGATCCATTCAGTTTAGATTTATTAACAAGAACAAGACAACAAACAGGAAATCACGAACAAAACAACAGAAACATCCACATTACATGAGCCAACAACTGACAAAAGACTGAAACACAAGGGCTATAAATACACAGGGTGATAGGCGGAGAATCAATTAATTGTCCTAGAAACTATAGGTGGGTGTGGAAATAATTAATGTCCATGCTAACGAACAAGGGAGCGGAGCAACACAGGAACAGCAAGGATAAGAAGGCACACTAAAAACAGGGGAAACACAGACAGGACTCATGACACATGGTTTAGTGACATCACTAACCCCAAAATGTACACAAACCCAGCCCCCAAAAACATGCAACAAAGTGGGTGAGGCCATGTTGGGCTGCTTTTTGTGTTGTCGCAAGGATGTAAACAAAAGACAATGCTATTTGGCTTCACTAGCCAGTTAGCAAAATGCTAATTCAGGGCGCACTCCCTTTTTTCAAATGCCCCAGGGCAATTGTCCCCCCTTTTTACTCCCCCAGAAGCACGCACTACTCACACTGTACTTTTATCGATCCAAGCTCGTGTGCGCTTTGGTCATTAGGATGCGATTGTTTTGAACAAAGCATGAAGTTAAGCGCTCTTAACACTGGAACCCACCGTAATTAAGTCTGTGTTTTTTTTTATTCGGACTCGTTTGGTGCGCGATGACACACAGCCCTCTCACATGCCATCATATTGCATGAAGGTGAGTGATTGCGCAATTGACGTCTCTCCATTTGAATCGCGCTCAGGCATGATTGAGCTCACACCATAGCCTTCCACACCTGAGCCCAAGTGAACCACATTCCAGCCCACCTCTGCAAGCCGAGCGATCGCACTATTTAAACGAACCAGGCTTTGGGGGTCAAATGAGCCTGAGCGCGGTTTGGTTTGGATAATGTGAGTGCCCCTTTATACTTCTGACAAACACCTACAAACACCTGCAAACTTTTTTTAAATCCCACCAGCCAACTTTGAATGTTAGTGTTTGTTGGCTTTTGTGTGATCATCAGTGCAAATTATTCTTCGATTAGAGCTTTTATAGGTACTTTGTTGAATTAGTGTTTACTCACATGCATATCTACAGGCATGTTAAATGTAATGATGCAGGAAGACACAGGAAGTCGGCGGATCTAAATGCAATAAAAGTTTAATAAAAACAAAGAACCACAACCACAGTGGAGACAGACAAGTCATACATGGAACGACATTAAACAATAACTAACAAAGGAACCAATCAACAAATGAACTATAAAAGAACTACAGACACGAGACAGGAAACAGGAACTCTACAAACTAAAAGTCCGCAGAAACTTTGTTCGTTCTATGAAGACAAATCTAACAGTACTATACAGTCAGTGGCAATCACTATAGATCCGGTGATCTTTAATAAAATAATAATTACAAATAACATTGTATCTAGGAAGTATGAGACTACAAACAAAAAACAAACCATACCAACGTCCTGTAAGATCCGTGCTTGCAAAGTTTCCGCTTGATCCTCTTCACTATATTTCCTGGGTCTGATTCGGTCTGATAAGGCAATATTGACACCAATGTTTACAATACACCGGAGCACATGCAGTAATGGTAAGGGGGTGTGGCATTCCGGACATGTGCGGTAGAGGTCTTCACGGGTCCACTTAGATCTGAAAACCCGAAGTCCGACCCGAGACCCGATCGGGTTCGGGTCTAAAAGTTTCACGTGTGCCTCAGACACGGGTTGGGTATAATAATATCACCCTGTAGCCCAAGACAGCTTGCCCACTGAAGCTAAGCAGGACTGAGCCTGGTCAGTAATTGGATGGGAGACATCCTGGGAAAACCAGGTTGCTGCTGGTAGTGGTGTTAGTAAGACCAGCAGGGGGTGCTCACCCTGTGGTCTGTGTGGGTCCTAACACCCCAGTATAGTGATGGGGACACTATACTGTCAAAAAAGCACCGTCCTGCGGATGAGGCGTTAAACCGAGGTCCTGAACCTCTGTGGTCATTAAAAATCCCAGGATGTCCTTCGAAAAAGAGTAGGGGTGTGCCAACGGACCCGAAGACCCGAACTCTCTCGCGTGTGTGTGTCTATGTCCATTTCCAACCTCTCCTCTGTTTGCCAAGAGCTCCTGTGACATTGTGAGGCTGGTGGTAGGTTCATTTTCGCTGAGACAGATACGTCAGTCAATTTTAAAATGTAAATTTTAGCGGTTACTTTGGTGTCATCATCAAATAACAAAGTAAAACAAATTGAGCAGCGGGCCAAATTGGTTACGAGACCAGTCTGACTGCTGCGTGCGCACACGTCGATGCCGTTTACATTCGGGTCCAATTGGGTTAAAAAAAATTGCTGATGGTTCGGGTCAGACTCGGGTCTAATTTTCTCGGGTTTGTCTCAGATTGGGTCTTTCTTTCTGAGAAGACCTTTTAATGTGCGGTAGGTGGTTCACAAATCACAACACACTGGGCCAGCTAACCAATCTGAGCATTACCACCTGATGTATGCCCGGGTGCATGTTGGTTAGAGGGTGAGTAGGACAAATACATAAAACAATTTCTTTAGTGTAGTGTTAAGAAAAAAAATGTGAGAAAATAATTATCAGTAAGGAAACATTACATCTAGTATACAAGGACTTTGTTAAGAAAGGAATGTACTAATAGACATAATATGAGAATCAGATGAGACCACTGTGTCCTATGATAGGACCATCAGTTTGCTTTATGGCATCTAAGTGAATTTCCAAACTCCCAAAATGCTTTTATTTATAACTTAGTAGACACATGCGTTCATGTAGGGTTATGTAAAGCAGATTTCTTGTATGGCATATAAAGAAAGCAGTGAAAAGGAAATTTCTGGAAAACCAGGTTAATGGAAAACCTTACCACAAACAAAGAGAACGAGACATAACCAAACAACAGTTACCAAATAAAGAGCTGAAAGTCTGAAGATGGCTAGACTGGACTATCACATGTCTAAAACAAAAACTTAAGAAACTCTTTTTGTTTTCTTGCCATTAGACCAAACCAGAAGTGTATATACCTGTTGGATCTTCGGAATAGACCAGCATAATTGCCATGCTGGTTTATGCTGGTTTGGTGCTGGTTTAGCTCGTGGTCATCAGCATACCAGCACCAGCCCCCCATGCTGGTCATACCAGCAAGACCAGTTGTGTCTTGGTGCTGGTATACTATAGTGACTACCAGCTAAACCAGCACCAAACCAGCATGGACCAGCATGGAATGGATGCTGGTCTATGCTGTTTTTTTCAGCAGGGCTGCGAGATTGCATCTGAAGAACAGAAATCAGTCGATCAAAGAAAGCAATGAGAGGATTTTCAGACAGAGTGAATAAGGACATCTTCGTGAAACTGGAACAGCCATCTCTGCAACTAAGCCTGTCAGTTACTTACACTGCTGTCTTTTTATCCTCACCCCAGCAGTTTCGCCCCAATTCACACAGCGATTGCAATTCGTGCCATTTGGAAGGTGATACGAGAGTTTACTACGATGTGGGATTCAGTTAAATGTCATGAAATCTACATTAATAGATGAGAATAGTGATAAGATATCTTTCAGAAAACAGTCAAATAATCTACTTCTGAATTTAAAGTAGTTAAAATCTACATATTCACATTACAGTTAAGCAATACTGTACAACAAGAGCAATAATTCTCAGAAATTAAAAAAGTACTCCATACTGAAGTCTAATTATGTGATTTGAAGCATCAAAGTTTGATTTTAATCATTGATTTCACATCAATTCCAATCTTTGACATGACCTGACTCAATATCAAGGTTATATTTTCACACAACAATCTTCACATTTACGTAAAGGCTGATTTTTTGGTACAAAACAGTAAATCCCCCCCAAAATAACTTTATATGGTCATTTTTTTCACAAACTGTGTCGCAACTGTGAAATTGCCAGTGTGATAATACTTTCATGCAATAGTTCAGTAGACAACAAATTACATTTTATGCACAATAATGCCAGTTACTTTTGACTCAACCAACAAAAAGTAATTTAAAATGAAACCAAAACCGACAGGTGCAGCCAATGAAACATGAGGTAAAACTAAACCACAAAGACTAAACTATAACACTAATTCTGCAGAACATGCTGTTAATCATTGTTACTCTGGTGGTTCAAATGTGGCATTGTGATGGCATTGCTGGTGGGCACTGGCATGCAACATGTCAGCCAAGTATGGGCCAGGTGTGGCAATGATGACACTGGATCCATGATGGAAGACAACATTTGGGCCAGATCAGTCTAGTTATTGTAAGCCACATTTGAAATATTGTGATTTACAATAAATAATTATAAGAATTTAAGGATTTTTAAGCTTTACAGAAAAGAGAAAGACCATAAGTTATGTTGTGACTAAAGACACTTATATTTTAGCATATTCAGTGATGTCACACTTTGCCTTAAATGTGAATATACATACTTATTTTATTTAGCAGCTTCTTGATGTTCCTTCCTTTTTTGGCTCTGTGGCTGCTGTTTCTTCATTATTCAAAGTAATTCATTTCAAGTCATCGTAAATAAAATGTTTTATTTAATTAAATAAAATGTTAGTGTTGTATTAAAAAAGCTAATATATTTGGACAATATTTTTGTCTAGATAACTAATTTCAGAAACAAACATATGCTTTCAGATCATTGTCAAGATAATTTAGTAGTGACCCTGAACTTTCAGACGTTTTTCTTTCTGAATTTTAAAGTTTTGATAACGTTGCTTTCAGACACACCATGCATTGTTTCTATTTAAACCTGCTTTGGTGCTGTTTTCATGGTAACAGGAATTTATTCCTGCTGAAGATTTCTGACTTCCCTTCAACGACTGATCCAAGTAAGTAAAGTAATCATTGTGTATGATCAAATTTTAGGTACTGTAGATATAAACGGTATGTTTTACTGTGCTTTTTTGCACGCTGAAGTGTTGAAAGAGATTAATATCATACCTTCGCGTTACTTTTGCAGTGCAACAAGAACCGAGAAGTAACCGGGAAAAGTATCCAAACTTAAATATTTCAACTTTTAAATGTTTTTGATTGAAAGTTTAAATGTCTAACAAAAGCATAAAGGGATGCAAACATTTATGTGATTCATGTTATGTAATGCGTTATTGTCCTTGTGACGAGACAATTAAACCATTAAATGAGCTGTTTTCAATTAAGAATTTTTTTTTTTTAATAATTTGAAAATGTATTTTTTGTTATGTTTAAAAGTTTATTTAATTTTCTTTTTTGTTGAAAGTATGTTCATGTCAGGTCTATGCTCATCAAGACATGAAGACTCTGGAGTGGGACAAATCATGGGGTGTATTTTCCAATAGAAACTCAAAACATAAATTGAATGTTGAGGCTCATATTAGCATCTTAGTATTTATATATTAAAAGACTACTCTATATGGCTAAATAGTCACAACGCTGATTAAATACAGCGAGTTGGACAGTGGTTTCATTGATAAGGAGAACTGACCGTAGCCTAGCATTACTTTAGTTACTCTAATTGAATACAAAGGAAAATGGTAAAAATACAAATATGGAATATTGTGGAATAATTTTCCTGGTAATCTCATTTGCTGTGTTTACTTCAGGTAACAAGTTGGGACAAGAAGATGCTGACAGGGCAGGGGGAGGTGACATTCAGGTTGGGGACAGTACATCAGGGACACCATTTAATTTATTATCATTACATGTTAATTTGTTTGCTTTTACTTCATGTGTTTGTGTGTTATTTCATTTTGACAAACTCCAGAATTAATGCTTGACAAATATTTACAATTATATCTGCAAAGCTGAATTTCTCATTCTGTAGGTGGATAAAGTATGACAGCAACTGTGAAGACCTTAGAAAAAACGGTATATATTGTCCTTCTCACAAATTGATGATTGATGATTCAATTGATTGAATCATTCTCTATCTTTTGTATTGATTTGACTTATTTTTCTTGGTTAATAATGGCGACATTCCTTATATAATATATTTTAAGTGCATGCTGCTACCTAAATGAAAAGTACGTCTTCAAGGTCTACACTTTCATCCAAAGCAACTTGAGGAAGAAAACAAGAAGCAGTTCACCCTAAAAGGTTCATCTTCTAATTGTCTGTCTAGCTGTCTGTTTTGAAGTATATCTTTATGCTTTTAATTGCTTTATTATATGGCCTCTGCTTCATAACAATAAACTTTTCTTTTTTATTTAACAGTGGGCTGCTGTAATGTTCACGTCTTTGGAAAAAGTAGCTGAGAAGAAAAGTGACGCTGGGATGCAGTACTTCTTGTTGGGGACAATCCTGAATATGAACACTTTCTCATACACGCACACAGTATTCATAGTGTTGAATTGTTTGTTTTATTTTTATTTTTATTAATTGTATAATTTAATTGATTTTTAATGACCTAAATTAGATTCATGCTAATACTATAACTGGAACTTGTATTTGTGTGTAAAGCTGGCTGTAGAGTTTGTTTCACATATGAAGTTCTCATAGTGTTTCTAATTAACCCTTAAACAGTCAAGAGTGCAAAACGATGAGCAAAAAATCATTTCATGACATTTTTTGTATCATCTGGACTTCTGTAAAAGATATTCATTGGAATTTTTAAAATATTTGATATATTCAGGATTTTATGAGTTGTATCTCCCAGGATACATTGCCATATTAAGGTATAAAAATAGACTAAATCATCATTTTTTTTTATTTGCAGATAAAAATATCTGATTCTGACTTCCTCTCTTGCTCTAAAACATGCCATACATATTTTTTCATCCATTTTAAACAGTTTTACTAGTAACAATACATGTAAATAACCCAACTAAATGTAAGTAGGCCTAACTAAGAATGAGCAGTTTTTGAATGTCTTCATTGGCTTCATTTGTGCTTTTTCTCATTCACCTGCAAAAAAAAATGATAATAATAGTTTCATAAATTATTTAACAATTGATTAATTTTGCATACTACCTGAACTACTCCTCAATGTAAACTATATGTGTCTATGTATTTCATGCAGAGGCCTCTTATTGGCTGCAATTCAGAGAAATGCATGCCTGGCATGAAGAAAATTACCTAAATTTCTTGGTTTTAATATGTCACAAAAACTTCATCTTCATTACTTTTCTCAAAATCTGAAGAATTCATTGGTATCGGCTCTATAACTCATATTCGCTCTAATTCCCTATACCAAAAAAATTAGCTGTTGTGAAGCCGCGAAATGAAATATCTAGTTAAAATGCTAAGATGCAGACACCTAAATATACGAATATAACAGGTCTGGGCTGGTTATGGTCTGTTAACTGGCTTGGGCCAGTTGTGGCCCTTGTCTGTAATCCAGGTCTGGTCCACTAGGCCGTCATTCTTTATTGTATGTGGGCAGAGGTAAATCTGGTTGTGTGGGCCTGAGCTGGTCCGGAACAAAATTGACATATGTAGGTACTTAAGTTAGGCTTTTCACACTGCACTTATCCCAGGGTTATATTCTTTCTAAACCCCGCTTTAAACCTTGGAGCTTTTTACACTTGTAAATTGGAGCTAGGGCTATCCCTGAAATTAATCTAGGGTTAAGAAACCCTGCTCTCAAGCAAGTTAAGCATCGCTTTTGCGGGGTTAAACGCGTGCAGTGTGAAACGAAGCAGGATTAGAATTTTATAACAGCCAATCAGAAATCAAAGACCATGAACCTCATATCACATTCGGTGTACTGAAAACACCTGAATTGGTGTAAAAAGACATCCCATGAGGCATAAAACATCCAAGAAAGATTTGTGTTGTGACCTGTTCTGTCACTGATGCGGACGTGTGAGACAAGCGGTTATTTAAAGTGCACTAGTACACTACTTTAAAGGCGGGGTGCATGATCTGTAAAAGCCAATGTTGATATTTGAAATCACCTAAACAAACACGCCCAATAAAATCTGGACCTTCTTTTAATAGACCCGCCCTACACATACGCAACCCAGGCAACGATGTTGTTTAGTAGACACGCCCCTTACTGCTGATTGGCTACAAGTCTGCCCGACTCCCTTTTCAAGTGTTTTTCAAAAATCATTTTATCCAATCATGACTGTTGACACTACAAATGTGCAAATAAAAACATTAACCCAGGGTTAAGGAATGCACGTGAAAAGTCAGATTATGAATACCCAAGGTTATCTCTTAACCCCTGGTTAAGTTTGATCAGTGTGAAACAGATAATCCAGGATTCAGTAAACCTGGGATTTAGAATAACATGTAAAAGCACATTTTCTGAACAGTGGTAGTGTGCTTTGAACAGTCAGTAGCATTGTTACTTACATTATGGGCTCGTTGTGCGTAGGTCCTACGGGATAGCCGCATCAGCGTAGGTTCCACGTCGGTTTTTATATATAATTTGCACGTCGACGCGGACAACGACGCAAAACACACGCGCAGTTGGTAGGCAGTATCCACGAGTGTAACCACAGTAGCACAAACGAAAAAAGAAATAGCATCTTGTTGTGTATGATTTGTGAGCAATGATGGAAGTAAATAAACAGCGACTTTTGTTGCAGTTTGAGTTAAATCGCTCCTCAGCTTGGTTCATCTTTGTTTTCACCATCGCAAACACCTACACAGTCTCACCCCATGGCGTCAATATTTGACGACACTTGACCATGCGTCAATATGTTGACGCGGAGGGTATACCTTTCGCGTCATTTTTTGACGAACTGGGGACTTCAATACTATTACGTCCGTTGCATTCTCTTTCCTATTTTCTTACCATTTTCGCGTCGGTTTAGGGTTAGATTACGCAAAATTAAACAGTGTACGCGAAATTAAACAGTTGTCACCTGGCGTTGGGGTTAGAGTTAGGTTTGGGTAGGGATGTCATTATGTAAATCTAACCCTAAACCGACGCGAAAATGGTAAGAAAATAGGAAAGAGAATGCAACGGACGTAATAGTATTGAAGTCCCCAGTTCGTCAAAAAATGACGCGAAAGGTATACCCTCCGCGTCAACATATTGACGCCATGGGGTGAGACTGGGTTGCAAACACAGTTTTTTTACCTGACGGGAGAGGTTCTGGTGGGCCAATCACAGCGCTTACGGTAAGCGTAGAACTGACACGCTGTTAAAAATGTGCAAAGTGCACGTTAGACTATAAACGGCTTTACTTTCCAACAATTAAAGAGTGGATGATGGAAAATGAATTAAAGAACTCATGTAGGGATGGTGCCTAATTTTAAGAGTGGCTCGCATTTCTCTTTCGGCAACTTAGCTTTTGCACCTTCTCTCTCTCCTCTCACTGTCATGTCTGGTTCTAATTCCTCTGAACAGTCAGCAAATTCAATGGAACATTTTAACTAACCGTTAAACAGCTTTTACTATAACAGCTGGAGAGCAAAAGGCAGTCGCAGCATGATTTACTGTCTGATTTACACGCAGATGCCGGATATTTTATATTTCACAGCTGGACAAGAGTAGGCAAACGCTGTTTCGTTCCAACTGGAATCGAAAATAGGAGTCATAATGAATGAAACAAGTTCATTCTGCAGTGTTGTTTGTCAGCGCTACTGAAAAGCACCCAGACGTTGGTGCTCTAGTTTCTGACACATCTCAGCTGACAGTTGGGCTGAAACAGAACCGGCGCAGTAGTGGGACAGACTCCAGAGCTCTCGGGCACTGACACGTCTAACACAGTTATCGTTAATTGCAGCCTTCAGGGACAATTACTCGTGAATTAATTAATCCACACTAGGTCTCTGCAGATATATCATTATTTTACAAAGAGTAATACTTCACATGTATTCAGCGCCTGAACGTAACACAGTTCGTCATGTAGTGTAATGCATATTTTTCTTCAAACTTATTTACTGTAGGGAAAGTTCCCCTTTAAACTATATACGATCATGTGTTCATTAATGTGTTACATGGCCAGTGCATCATTCTCTATTGTGATGGGATTTGCTAGGAAAATGCAGTCCCTCAGAAACTGCCACACAAACCAACAACAGCCGCAATAAAAGCCCAAAGCCCTCGGTAGACAGTCAATTATCATTTCAGCAGACAAAGAGAAGTTTCTCTGAATAATTCAGCTAATGAACGCGAGCCAAGTGGGTTGAATAGTGACCGTGCTGGCTGCGTATGATACTGCGCGTCCTGTGGCGTCTGTTTTGCACAAGCTAGTCCACTTGCTAATGAAAGATGAAACAATTACGGAGTTAAAATGCGCTCTGTTAAAGTGTTACAAATCAGAAACTTTTATTAATATGCTTGACTAAATGTTTGTCAGCACAAAGGATAATAAGTTGCAGAGAACGTCGCCGGTCGTGTAATTTGTGATTTGAGCGCTCGACTGAGGTCTTATTGCATGTTTAAAACTCTGTTTGATGAGATCCATTTTCATAACACGGTGTCTCTCTCTCATTAACAGCTGTAGAGACATTTCTGATTTGGTTTGGTTATTAACACATTCCAGCAGATGCAATCTACAGAGCCAAATGGCTGATAGAAAACATTTAGGATCATTCTGAAATGAGATCTAATGCTTTTTGGTACAGATTTTGTTTCTTACCAATTTGATCTAATAGAAATGAACACAATCAACATTACGGAAAAGACTTAGTTTCCATACTTTTTAAGTATGTTGTTATGTTAAGACTTTCAATAATATCGGTATAAAACAGATAGACAAACAAGTTTAGCACATCAGTTGTTTCAACCTATGGTTGGATATAATATGGACAAATTCAACTCTTGGACAACTGAACTCAATGATTAGGTTTGTTTATTTTTACCCACTCATTTGTTAAAATAACCCAGCATTTTTACACTGTTAGACTTTTTATTGTATATATGCGGTAACTTACTGGCAACTTCCCCATTACAGTACCATAACTGTACATGTTTTTTTACAATATGATGCCTTTACAGCAGTTCCATTTTACAGTATAATACCCTTACTGTAACCTAGTTTTAAAAAAAAAATTACCTTGAAGGGGAATCAAACCCGTGTTGCCCGTGTCGTAGGTCCGTGACACTACCACAGTGCTAAAGAGTCACTTGATAAAAGTTACTCACTACATTCCCCAAGTAGCCTCTTCTGTCACTCTCCCGACACTCTGAGGAGCAAAATCTTGGCGTCACTAGTGTTTTAAAGTCTTGAGGTCAAATTCAAATCTGACGGTCAAGCATTTATCCATAATCCCTTTCTTGTTTCTATCTAGAATTCTTAATAAATTATTTACACTGCTGAAAAACAATTCACATTTTGAAATTTGCTTCACTGCTAAAAGCATAACAAATAAAATGTATTTCATTTCATAGATATATTTTATTTTTCCATCTTATATGCTTTTATAACACTGTTTTATTCAACTACAGTAGCACTACTGCTTTTCTTTTACAGCAGTCTACCGCAAATGCAAAACATACAGTAAATCACTGTGAATTAAATGTTAATACCCATAATGCAATGCATATTACAGTAATGAACTGGTAAAGAAAATGATGGTATTTTACTGGGCATTTTGTGGTAAGTAACTGTAGAAATTACAGTTAAGTCCAACAATGTAGAGTAGGGGTATGCGGGGCACAAACTAACTTGAGGTTAGTTGTAACATGGACCGTTTACATTGTTGCACATGGTTGACTAAAACATAGCATCATTTTGAAATATGTCTGCAGTTCTTAGCAACGTTTTTGGTAGGCTTGAAAATATTTTCACCTAGCAGGGTTAATTGTAACGTTGTGTTACAACTAACCCCTCAGCACTAACGATATGCAAACAGCTAACGTTAGCGTAATTCTTGTCGTTGTTTTACATAGGCTACACACTAATGATTGCTGGCAAATAAATGTCCCTGTCTTATCAAAAATCGTGTCAAAATGTATTTTTGTTCATATCTTTAATCTTGATTGAATAAGGTCATGTCAAGGATTAAAATCCTAATGAAATTAATGACTAAAATCAGACTTTGATTTTCATTATCTCAGAATTTGATTTTGAGACTTTAGTATGTTTTTTTTCAGACTGGGTCACAAATAATTTTTTTTTGTCATAATTGCGCTGCTTTTTCTCACAAATTTAGACATTTGTATCCATTTATAATTGAACTATTGTTAGATTAGCAATGAATATTGTAGATACCTGTCTATTATAAACAGATATATAAGGGGATTTCCCAGAATTCGGGCCTATTTATGTCCCCAGGGTGTTATTCTATTAAAAACTAATCAAATAGAATAAATTTGAGCACCATTAATTAGTATAAACAAAAACAAGCCTAGACTTTTTATGGCTGCTCTTACTAATAATTTTATCACATTTTATTGGTGTTTTGTGGTACAATATCAGTGTTTTGGTGTTGTCCTTCACCAGAGTTTTCACATGTCGTGCCATATCTCAAACATTATTTATCACAAATTAATAAAAAATATATGCATATGAATTAAATGTTACTTTAACCAATAAACTACATGCGCAGATTAAGCATATATATATGCATTTTGTACTTTATTTTGCGTAATTTCTATCTGTCCCATGGTTTAGCTGTCATTACCAACACGCTCTGCATAAAAGGACTTTTCCACTGTTTTTTCATCAAAAGTTTATTTGGTAGTCATGGTAACCTAATGACATAGTGGATCACATGGTTTTCAAGTTGCAAGACTGATGCCTTGATGTCCAGAAAAGTAAATAAATCTACTCTTTATTCTTTGTGTTGGGCTTATGTGTCATTACCATATGTGTTGTATTTCTGTATTTTTAAACATTTTTGAAATATTTTTATCACTTTAATAGTTAAAATGGTGTACATTACATGTAGAAGGTTAGCTACACTTGCTAAGTCATCATCTTAGCTGGTAGGACTAGTTTTTTGTCAAAAATGTCATTACCAGCACAGTCATTACCAGCACAATCCATAATTTTGCCAATAACTTATGTATAAATAACAAAAGCATCCTACAATTATACATTTCTGACAATGTATTAAAACGTTTTGATATATGACATTCACTTAAAATAAGCTTAGATTCCAAGCCTGGGGGAAATTGATGAATCAGAAATTTAGATACGTATGACTATATAAATGACTATAATTCATCTTGCAAGTAAAAATCTCATTAAGTTCAAGATAAGTTAGATTACATGTGAAACCACAAAATGTTTTAAACGCACTGATTTATCATTTAAGTTTTATTTTTTACACTGTAAAACATGAAAGCCTCATTAAGTTATGTGTACTTACTCTTTCTATATAATTCAAATAATCATGGAAAGTTTTATATATTAAACTCATGTTTGTAAGTTTCTAAAACGTTAAATGTAAAGTTACACATTGTCTTAACTATTTGTGAGTTGAAACAAAGCATATCTTCAAGTATATTTAACTCACATTCTTAAACGTTTGTTTCTACGTTTAACTAGCTGAAAGTCTTTACAGTGTACATATATTCGATAATGTAATGGTAAAGACATGTTTACTTAACACAAACAATACACACTTTAAGTATATAGACAAAATAGTATTGAAATATTTGTCTGCAAACTAAATTTTTTAGCAAGTGTTACAACTTACTCCCTGCCTTGTAACATTTGCACTTCTGTTATGTTTGGTGTAACTGTCCAAGAATGGTAAGTACTAGAAACAAACTTCAAATGTTCATTTGTAGCAGAGATGTGTGTGTTGCTTGTGTAAAAATAAAATTAATCAAACTCAAAAAAAATTTAATGATTGAGCCAAAACCAAAAAGCGTCAGCTTGTGCCCCCCTCCCCTACTCATCCAGGTACATTAGGTTAACCAGTGCTTTGACTTTAGGGCAGGACTGACAAAAAAACTTTACGTCATCAAGCATTGTCATTACCGAGGTAAACATCCCTATTACTAACCAAAATTTGACCAAACCTCCATTGCAACTATTTTCAACCCATCATTGGGTCTTAAAGAGTTGAACCGAGCCACTGGGATAAATTAACGCAGAAAATTGAATATTTGACTTAACAATGGATTAAAAGCATTTTGGGTTAAATAACCAGGCATAAGATAAATTATAACCCAGCATTTTTAAAGTGTACAAATTTTGATTGAAGAAATTGAAGAAAAGACCTACATTTCTGGGATGAGATTATCAGAGTTTGTGCTGCTTTTCCATTAGGCCAGCATACATCCACCCAAAACACCTTAACATCACAGCAGTGACTTCTGCACGGGCAGGTATTTTCTTCAGTAAATGTAAATCTAGTTATTTTCTGCTATTCGTTTGGCTGCCACTAGAGACAGTCATGTAATGCACTTCACATTTAACAAAAAGCAGCAGCATCAGCCGATCATAGCACACTTGGGATGGCATATAAAGTCATTTGAAAGCAAAATCCAGCGACAGCCCCCAGCGGAGAGTGCGGTGATAGGGGAGGAATCTTAAATTGCATGTTCTGTCCATCAGCTGTTGTGTTGTAAACTCAGAGGACGGGCAGATAGGGCCCGGCTTGAGCGGCTCCTGGCTGGGCTGCTAATTTCAGCTGATCGCTGACAGCGTGTCACTCGTGTCCATATGGAGCGTGCACCTGCGCTCCACACCTGCTATCAGTATTGACGGGGTGCTGTGGTGTAGTGTGGCCCCGGTGGATAAAGCAGACTATTAGTGAGAAAAGGGTTTAAACAATACATAAGAGCCCTCTGTAAAAAACAAGTGGAAGGAAAAAACACATGCAGAAAGAGAGTTCAGGAGTAGTTCACCTAACAATGAAAAGGCGTTCATTCAACCTTGTGTTGATTCAACTCAGTATTATTTTTCTTTCTTCACAAACACAAAAAAAGATCTTAGAATGTTCAACTGGATAGTGCTTGAGCTCCAAAAAATAACAACTAATCATTTACGTGTTTATTTGTATGATTCATGCACTTTAGTCGTCTTAAAACCAATAGCGGTGTGTTAGAGATAGACTTTGATTTATTTAATCATTTACAAAAACAATTTACCGCCTGTTGCTCTCAAACATTATCATGTTTGTGTCATGTTTCAAAAGTGACGTCTTTGGACACGCAGCTTGAGGTTTGAGATCATCGATGCGAATTGCAATTGGTTCTCGTGTGTCACATGATCACTAACACGATGCAATGCTTTTTTTACAAGTATGACTGTTACGGGAAAATTATTTTATTGGAATTACTTTAGCTTGTTACAGCTTTTGCTATAAATTACACTTTCTGTGAAATTCAGCTGAACTTTTTAGAATCCAATTATGAGAAGCATCAAAGTTTGATTTCAATTTTTGAAATGATCGTACTCAGTCAATAATAAACATTTCAAAGTTAAATTTTTACAGAATGTCCTTTACATTATGTAGGATGATTTTATGTAGAAAAAAGAAAATCACAAAAAATAGACTTTAGCGTAGCTTGGCTCTCACAGACTGTTTCATGTGTAGGAAACCAAACTTGACAATTCAGCCTAAGATTTGTTTCATGCAGAAATAAAAAAAAAATGCCATGGGAGTGAGTAAATCAAGAAGTTTTTTTAAGATTTTTGGATGAACTAGCCCTTTAAGAGACTATCTCACCTCAGAGTGCAGTCATGCTCCACAAACCTGAAATAAGCGGCTATGTTTGTCCTTTAAACCAGCGGTACACCAAACATTGCTATCAGCTTTTTTACCGCCACTGTCAATCAACGTCATTCTGGATCAACAATGCAGAACCTCTCCCTGCCTCTAACCCATCCCTGGGCTCAAACTCCCCCAAAACTCTCACCACGTTTAAAAAAAACAGCCAGAGATCAATATAACTATTCTTTTCTCTAGCAACATCAACCAGTCAGGTAAAGACAAGGAGTGACACATGTGGGTGATAGAGAGAGTTAAGGGAGAGAGAAAGAAAGAAAGGCTATGAGAGAAATTCTGAGCCTGCTGGATTGTCTAATTTGTGGTTAACAACTGCGTGTACTGTAGTAGCCAATATAGATTTAAACTGTGCAAATAATTACCAACTATTTCCTTCACAAACACATCCTTCATACACTCTTAAAGGGAAAATAATTGTCACTGGGACGTTACCTTTTAAAAAATGTCCTGATATGTACCATTTTAGTGGAGATGTGTATCTTTAAGGTACCTGTTTGTACACTGTAAATACAAACACCTGTATTTATGCAGGTGTTTGCCAGTAACTTACTGTAGATTTAATTTTATGTTATTTATTGGCAACGGTTTGTTTCAAGTTAAATGAACATTAAACATTACACACAAAATCAGATTCACAGCGATCCTCAAAAACTTACACACAGGGCCCTATTTTAACGATCTGAAACGCAAGTCCGAAGCGCAAAGCGCAAGTGACTTTGTGGGCGGATCTTGGGCGATGTTGCTATTTTCTCGGCGGGAGAAATAAGTCTTGCGCCGGGCGCAAATCAATAAGGGGTTGGTCTGAAGTAGGTTCATTATTCATAGGTGTGGTTTGGGCGTAACGTCAAATAAACCAATCAGAACGCTATCCAACATTCCCTTTAAACGCAAGGGCGCAAGTTCCATGGCGGGTTGCTATTATTATGACGGATTTGACAGGCGCACGCCAGGAGCGGTTCACAGCCGATGAGACCCATGTTCTTGTAAGAGCAGTCAAAGACAGAGAAGTTGTTTTGTATGGGGATGGGAGAAACCCGCCCAAATCAGCGTCGGTTAAACAAGCGTGAGAGGAAATAGCCACAATTGTCTCATCAGCTGCGCCAAGCACTACAATGATGTCAGGAGACGGGGGGATCCCAAGCTTGCCAGCATAAATCGGGCACGCCGGGCACACAGGAGGACCACGCTCACCGCTGAAAGGGTTTGGGGGCTTTGAAATCGGACACAAGAAACGCAAGCAAGGTTCAACCCCAAAGTACACTTACAAATCAAGTTCACATACATGAAGGTTTCTTATGAAAACATTTTAATTATTATTTACATAAAATAAACGTAATACAGCCACACAACAAACTTATGAAAATATTTTAATCGTTATTTGCATGATAATTGTTTAACGCCGCCACACAAAATAAATAAAAACTATCACCACAATGCTCACCACAATGATTTCCCTTATCTCATCTGTTAATATTTTTATTGTAACAATTTATGATTTAATGATTTCCCTTATCTTATATTTTTTATTGTAACAATTTATGATTTGCAAAAATAACTGTTGCATCTGTGAAGATTAGATAAGCAATGCGCGTTGTGCGCGCTATACATTATGGTCAAGCATGCGCCCTTAAAATAGCATAATGAACCACGCGCAACGCGCCACTGACTTTAGACTGGTTTTTTTTTTTGTTAGTAGCGCAATTGTTTTTTGAAACTGCAAAATAGCATAAGAGATGGTTTGCGCCGGAGCACGCCTCTTTTTTTGTGCTGAACCGCCCAGGGAGCGCAAGTTCATTCCCTAGTTTGCCGACGTGCGTCTGTGGAGGGAAAAACCCGCTGTGCGCCAGTGCAAAATACGAAATGATACATGCGTCACTGACAAAGTCAATTGCGCTGGGTGCAAGATAGGGCCCATAGAGTTCTTACTCTTTAACGTGAGGTGTTACTACCGGGTTGCAGAAGTTGCAGAAGAGAGCCACATGGTGGATAATAGCGGTATTGCGGAAAGACGGAAATACTCGTCATTGGCAGGGAAGCGTTTTCTCATAATTGACAAGTTAACTCGTCAATGGGAGTGAAAGAGTTAAGGTACCAATATGCACCTTTTAGGTACAAAAGTGTACTTTTTGAAAAGGTACTGCCCCAGTGACAACTTTTGTACTTTTGAGAGAGTGTAATGTAAAGAACATTCTGTAAAAAAGATATAATTGTGATATCTGTAATATTGATTGAGTAAAGTCATGTCAAAGACTGAAATCAATGGTTGAATCAATTTTAATGCTTAAAATATCATCAATAGTTAATGAGACATTAGCCTGGATTTACAGAAAGAGTTACATTTAATGTGAGCAAATTAAGTTTATGTTTTACTTAGGCTTTGCATAAAATAAATAGTCTAGTCTAATAGTTTTTGTTCTTCTTGAATTAAATTATGAATATGCAGATTAAGTTCTTTGAATAACTATTTACATTTTTGTCTGTTTTTTTACAAAAAGCTATTGTAAGTCTTATGGGCTACCGTATTTTTTATATCTTTTGAGGCTTTACAGATAATGTCACTGTAAACTGATAATGTATGATAAGAGCTTTGTGATCATTCCTAAAAATTCTCCTTTTGTGCTCCTCAGACACAGCATAATATTGGTTTGAATCAACATAAAGGTGAACAAAGTCTGTATTTTTTGAAAACTAAATAAAAAAAAAATGATTTAGCAGTGGCACGACTGTCTGCTTTGATGACCTTGCATAGCCAAATTGCACATTACCACTATAGTGCGAATAAATATTTATTTTACATTTTTGGGCAAATAATTCTGTAAAGCTTAACTTTGTGTTTTTACTATATTTACAAAGAATTTTTTCACAGACAGAAAGAGCAGCCTGTGAGGTAAAGACCCCGTGTGACACGTGTGTTTGAGAAAGCGAACAAGAGAAATGGCGAAACATAGAGAGCCGGAGAGAGAGAGAGAGAGAGAGAGAGCAGGAGAGAGAAAGTTGCCGTGCGCTACATTGTCTAACCTCTCTCCCAGCACATGTATCAGCAGTCACACAAATCATTACAGAACACCCCAGGCATCTGCTCCCGGAGCGAACGACAGCACAAGAAAACAAGTGAGAGAGAGATGGAGGCCAGCGTGACAAACACAGACGTGTGCAACTGTTTACTGTAACTTTAATGATCATAACCGTGACTGGCAGTCATAATAATAAGTAGGGCATCAGTTATGATCTGTGACGCTTCTCATTACTGCGACGGGCAGGGTGAAGTTTGAACACCGAAAACATTTTTTTAAACTTCATTACTGATCAACATCCACAGAGTACAGACCAAGTCACTGGTGCAACTTGTTTTATCTCATTACTTTGACATGTGTCATGTAGGATAATGTAGTCCACTGTGTATAAAGTACATATGTAAATGTTATCTTGAGCTGCATACAGTATACCACACTGTATATATGTACGGTATTTCATTGTTATACTTTTGCGACTTAACTCTATTTAGTATTTTCCCTGTTACTGAAATTATTCAAATACATCTTACAGGATATAAAGTTTTTTTAGTTTAAACTCTGATTGGATGCTGCTTTTGCAGAATGCTAATATAGGCTCACGTGACCACATCAGTACTTGATTTGCATTTCCAGCCAGAAGTGCTTGCAATACAGTAAAAAAATAGTCAATGTTTTATGTTTTCGACTTTGGTTTGCCAGAGCAAATTGCCACATCGGAGCCACTTATGCCTATGGCATGTCACCCAGCACATGACTTGCTTTCTGTTGGCAACACAACAGACACTGGCTTTGCAGGATAAAGGTGTTTTTAAGGCTACATAAACATGTAAAAGAATCACAATTGAATATGCAAATGTTATGCTTCAATGAATTAAAGTGTGAATAGCAACCATTCGGCCAAATTAGGAGAAACAAAGATTACAAAATGTAAAATGTATAAATAGCTGCACCTGAAGCTGAGATTTGTTAAAGTTCGAATTGACTTTTTATGTGAATGGCTGAATTAACTGCATAAGTTTAATACTTTTGTACAAACCCCTAACCAGTTCTGGCTTGCAAGCATTGTAATTAATGTGCCAAATTTCTTGGCCACCATAAACAACCTAAAGTTAGGCACATTAACTATAGTACTTGGCTGATGAATAATTATTATTAATATTAATGCATTTAATAATTTATTTGTGTCTTTCATTGTAATGATATAATCCACATTTTACCAAAATTGAGTTTAAATGGACATACGTGCATATTTTACAGTAACGGAGGTCGATACGCGTTCTTCCGATCATTCATTAGAATGGCCAAGTCGCGTTTCATATTGACAGATGAATACGTTTAGTTTATTAAATATTAATTATACATTAATTAAATGTCTCTTGCATACTATGATGGGACAATGAATCAATACACTGACATGGTAATGCTAGACAGATACTTTGTTTGCACAGTCCTACCGTAATTTTGTAACTCCTAGACGTACAACTGGCGTCGGGGGGAAACGTTTACCTCGATGAAGAAAAGTCATTGTCTCACCAGGCTATGTTTATTCGTCTATCCAGTGCTGAGCTTCGATGAAACTTCACGAGACTGGCGAGATGCTTCCACAGGGTGGGAGATACGCTGCGTGATTGACAGCTTTGACACCAAATGGACATACGTGAAAATCAGATGACATGATTTAACAACTTTTCATTGGCCATTTAGATATGTGAAGCATACTGTATACGGAAAAAAAACCTGGACATTCAATCCGTCGAAAAGTCTCAAAATCGGCATAAAGGACATACATGGTTTTCATCGGACAGCGACGATGTGATAAAATCACTGTAAGTGTCACTGACTTCTTGCTTTAATAATAAATTGAGAATACATTTTCTGCATCTTAAATGAATAAATTCAAAGAACCCATTTATCTGCCATGATTTTCTGCCTAGAAGTCCATACCATTTTTTATTTTCATTAAACGTGTCTTTGTTTCTTTCTTAAAGTTTTCCTGCATTTGACTGACAAGTTTAATTAATTTGTGGCCTTCCCTTGGCCCTTAGTCTTTATACAGCAGATGTATTTCCAAACACGCACACAAAACAATTAAAAGATAGCTTTGGCATTTCCAAACATGTTTTATGTCTTCATACAAATGTTTGCACAACAATAGGTTTGTGAAAGTGAGAGTTTTAAGCCGTAAACCGCTGCGATTTTAATCATCAAACCTTCAAATGCCGAAGTTTATTTTGACTGGCAAACACTCCCCTTCACACTCGCTTTCTGAAAGACCTGATACACTGAAGTCCTTCACAGCCCAAATTCACAGAGCCCAATCCCGTATGACACACACATACAGAACAAATCCATTTTTAATCCGTCACACAAATACAAATATAAGTCCACAAAAACAAATATTTTCAAAGTGTTGCAATTTCTAGCACTTCAAATTGCTTCAAATGAACTAAAAGAGCCGTGCCAGGTTCTCGATATCCTAACCATCTTCTGCAATCTCCATTAAAACTCCTGCCGTATCTTTAATAAACCAGTAATTTTCCGGTGTGTCCGTTTGAAGGTTGCGTGGGGTTTCTTAGCGTCTTGGAGGTGACGGATGCAGTCGCGTTTGCAGCGGAGGGAGCCGGAGACCCCGCTCGGGAAAAGACAAAGAGAATGTATTACCCATGCTGACTAGGGAGTGTGGAGGTGTACTAGACATGTGTGCTAGTTAATAATATGTCAGCAACTGGGATGAAAGGTCAAACTTAACACAGTTCACAGGAAAGAATACTACATTACTCGCCACGCTTCTGTACTCCAAGGGCTTCCTGAGGAACGTGGGAATGCGTCGCACTGGGGTTCGGCCTGAGTAGATTAACTGATGTCTCCTGCTGGGAGCCTCATTGGTCCCAAAAAAGATGAGCTTGCTGAATCTGTTTATAAAACCGCTTCCTTTCATTATTTTTGTGCTTTTTTGTGTTTGCCCTGTGTGGTGAAGAAATAAACTTTAGTTTTTGGAAAAGGAGACATCTGGTCAGAGACTCACATCATGTGCTGTTTTGGTAGCTTGTCTGCTTTACCTGAATGCCTGGCTAGCAGTTTATGGAGCATTTCCAAATTTTTTATAATTTTTAACTGAACTTTGATACGTAACTTTCAAAAACACAAAACTTACTTTTTTGTATGTATAAATAGATGCTGAAGCGTACAATGTAGACATATTTGCATTACGTTTTTACAGTTACAAAATGTAAAACATTTACAAATCTTTCATACCATAAAGATTAATTTCTCTTTAACCATTTTATTGATAATGCTACCACCATAAGCCTACCCCAAACCTTACCCTAAACCCAATCCCTTTTTTAAAAAAAAAAGTAAAATACGCAATGTAATATTTTTTATTATGCAACGTAACAGACAGACCAACCCAGTCTCACCCCATGGCGTCAATATTTGACAACACTTGACCATGCGTCAATATGTTGACGCGGAGGGTATACCTTTCGCGTCATTTTTTGACGAGCTGGGGACTTCAATACTATTAAGTCCGTTGCATTCTCTTTCCTATTTTCTTACTATTTTCTACCATTTTCGCGTCGGTTTAGGGTTAGATTTACATAATGACATCCCTACCCAAACCTAACCCTAACCCCAATGCCAGGCGACAACTGTTTAATTTCGCGTACCTGGTAGTATTGAAGTCCCCAGTTCGTCAAAAAATGACGCGAAAGGTATACCCTCCGCGTCAACATATTGACGCATGGTCAAGTGTCGTCAAATATTGACGCCATGGGTCTGAGACCGTGTTAGACAGACAAGTGTAGAAATTGTTACATCGACTGAAAGACGACAATGCCGCAAATCTGTGACGTTGCACGCAAGAGCCAATGAGTGTTTGATATCACTCCCATGAAGCAAGTGTCGTAAAGCTTCTTGAGGCTCAATATTTGAAATAAAAAAAACGTGAGATTTGACATTTACAGCCCTATTGAGAACTGGGAATATGATCACTAGCTAAAGGGCTGAATTTGGATCTGTTCCATGCAATCGTATGTATTTTAAGAATGTAGATTACAGCGGATTAATAAAAATTAACATCTTTTGTGAATTTGTGTTGTGTTTTGGTGTAATTATTATTGCGTAGGAGAAGACTGCATAGGAGAAAATGCCTTTTTGTGTGTCATGGCAAACAAACTGAATATTACAAAATGGTTAAATGATTACAGAAATGTTTATTTATTTTAAGGTTTGAAAGTGTAGTCTTGTTTAATATGATGTAATTCTCTAAAAGTCATTTAATTAAATAAATGTCATAAAAAATAAATAAATCGATAATACGACTGAAACGTCATTAATGAGTAAAAAATGCCAGTCCCTGCGATTTTAATGTTTTTTAATAGGAATACGTACAAATTTGTACTTCTGTAAAACGTAAATAATTAGCGAATTAGTCCTGTCCACACGTAGATATTATATGTTTCAGTGTGTATTAAAAACGTTAGTAAATATACGTGTGGTACAACTACACTTTACGTTAAAATACACACATATTCTCATGAGATCATATCGTGCACTTAAAAATATATCAGTACCATTGGCTGTTTCTCAATCCGCTCCCTAGCTCACAAGGTGGTGAATCGGTATATCGTGTACGCAAATTTGGGCATTGGAAAGGACCCTAGCTCACTTCACATTGGGACACATTTGCTGCTTAAGCGCGTTCTGATATTTCACATCTGTTATTCATCAACAACGAGCAAAATAAACATCTCTCTGACTTAATTTTGTAAACACTTAAGGTAATAAAGTATATTATAAAAACACTTTTTATTATTCTCTTACATATCCGTGCATGAATTTGGAAGAATATTACATTTTACCATTAAGTAGATTGTGATCCCTTCCTGACTAATCTGTGTTTATATTAAAACTAAAAAAAAATGTTTGTCGTTATAAAAATTCTGTCGCATTTCATGATGTTTATTGAGTTGGAGAGCTTCAGAAAAAGTCACGTGATTTCCAGTAAGGGAACATATAGGGACTAGCCTGGTTCTACCAGACTCTCATTCATTTCATTTGTACAGAGAGTCTGGCCTCTCTCCATTGAGAAACGTTTACTTCCTTGTAAGCGGGTTCTTTGTTAAAGTTCAACACTATTCAATCTGCCCAGAGTCACTCAGGATCTGCCATAGGCAATCGCTAACGTGTGGTCCTGATGTATATCATGCCCGAAACCGGATGGAAACAACAACTCCGAATGATCAGACCAACAAAACTTTGCAAACATTGTTCTTGCTCCGGCTTTAACTTCTGTATATTCGACAGTTTTGCAACAACAGACCGAATAGCTTTTCTCACGTCTTTCTCCGCTGCCATTACTGAACTACAACTCAAACTGACGCACGACCTCAACGTCATCATTCTCAGCCACTCCCCTCTGTTCGCTGATTGGTCCTACAAAAATAGACCGAAAGCCCAGACGTAGTACTGACGGAAAATGAAATTTAGCGGAAGTATGTACACTCTTAAAATTGATGTGTTAAAAATTAACACAAAATATGTGTAAAAGGATTCTAACACATTTTTGTGTTGGAACTGACACATAATGTGTAAATATTATGCTTTACTGCTTACACAATGAATGTGTAAAACACGTTAACCAGTACAAAATAAAATGAAATGCATAATTATTGTAGTTTAATGACGATTTATATTTAAACGAATTAACACGAAAAAATGTGATATAAAACACTATATCCTGTCGTTTTCATAAAAAAAGTGATTTAGGCAGCGTGCACTGACACTGATTATCCTGTACTTTTGTTTGTTATAAAAACCAAATATCATATATAACACATTCCTTTATCAAGTATAAGATGTTTGTGCAACAGGAAATATACAAGCAAGTTCGGTCAAAAGCACAAATAAGTCTGCACTTCACCACAAAGTTAAATAAAAAATATAAAGTTTTACAATGCAACTTTGTCCTTAGTCAAAACGATTTGCCCAGGAACAGATAATATATTTATGAGACCAAAGATTGTCCATAAGACAGTACCGAAAATAAAATATATATAACACTGTTAACCACTACTAACACATAACACCCAGCGGCCAGCGGTGATTTTCACAGGGCCTTGCCGAGATCAAGCTGCGTTGGGCGGAGTACATGAGCGCTAAGTACCTGTTGGTTGTCTGGATCAGAACTCCGAAAAAGTCGGGGCAGATTTTTTAATAAACGCTCTCTTTATAAACCGACCGCAAATTTGAACTTTTTATTCATACATTCTCGCCTAAAAAGCTTTTGAACATACACTTTGTGACACAATAAGAGTAATATTTCAAACATTATGCAGGCGTTCTCTTCCATTGGTGGCTGTCATAAGTTCACACGAATCTGCTGATGACGTTTCACATGGACAGACAACTACGCATTATTGTATTTTTAATTGTATTTTTTGCGTGTGTTATTTTTATTTAATTATTATGAAAATCATGGTCATTATTATTGAGCCTTGGCTGGCAGTCTGTTTTGAATTTGTTTTATTGAAAAAACAAACACACAACGCTTATTGTGTTGCGCCTGCGCAGTGACTTTCTTTTCCAACCGCCTTTCCAGTCAAGAGGGCGTGACGAATGTTCCTGTCTGCATCAGGTAAGAAATTAAATTAAAAATTACAGTTATAATATGATATCTATTTTTCATATAGTGTAAGAAACTTTCGTATTAATTGTGCAGGAGACTGTTAATTTAAACTTTATTATGGTAACGTTAAATGCTCGCTCGTTTTGCAAAGTTACGTTTGGAGATTCATGTTAACAGTCATTGTTGTTTAATGAAAGGCACATTGGACTACGTGTTAGTAATATGTGTGACACTTGCTTGCAGCACTGTAAAGTAAATCGTTAACACCGTGTCCTAAATAGACGTGACACGCGGTAACGGGTTTTTTTTTTTCAGTTTATGTCCTTACGTTATAGGACGGGTCATTATAAATTATGCCTTTCGATTATCGCAACGCCTCGTCGCGTTTGGTTAAGCACACGGTGGAACAGTATGCACATCACTGTACCTAACGTACTGTACACCTGTGAGCGGCATGACGAGACAAAAGACGGTAAAACTCATTATTAATCGGTGATGCTGTACATTCTGGATGATGCACAGCCACATTTTATAATACTGTTTTTTATTTTCGTGTCGCGCCGCTCGCGTTCAATATAAAGTTAGACAAGACGCAATTAATTACTGGGAGAGTAGTGGTCTAATGGTAAGAGTCGAACTTCACGAACCTTTCACTGCAGTAAGGCTAAAGTGCTACGTGAATAAGATTAGTGTAGTTTTGTGCTACTAGCTGTAAAGTGTTTTTGCACTATTGAGTTATAAATACTGCCCAGTAATACTTAACTAGATGTAAATCACAATTCTTGTGTCAATGTTTGTTTGTAATCTTTTTCAGCTATCCATCTGAAAAAGAAAAGCTGGCACTCTCAAAGGAGATTGTGTTTTTGGATTATGGTCTCATTTGGTCAAAAAGAGGGACATGTACCGTAAGGATGCTTTTACATACTTCATTTATGTGTATGAAATTACTTACTTGACAATGTGTATAAAAACTGTACTTGACTCTAACTAAGTGCTATTTTTGCATTGATCATGATAGGAGCATTTTTTTTTTTTTTTTTTGATGGGCCATCACACAGTGGATTTATAAAAATGAGACTACAGAACATCAGACGGAAGCTTCAATGGAGTTGACGTGAGAGGACATCATCAATAAAGAATGCCATTGACCAAACCTTCAGTCATCAACGGAGATGGATACAGGTAATGACAAAATCACCAATTATTGGTGAAATCTTTAAGGAATATCCCCAATTTCTGGACATGCCAGTGTTTGTAATATACTTAAAGGCGGAGTGCACAATGTTTGAAAGCCAATGTTGATATTTGAAATCACTTAAACAAACACGCCCCTACCCCAATAGAATCCGGACCTTCTTTTAAAAGACCCGCCCCACACATAAGCAACCCGGCAAGGATGTCGGTTAGTAGACACGCTCCTTACTTCTGATTGGCTATAAATGTGTTTTGGTAGTCGGCCCGTCTCCTTTTCCAAAGCGTTTTTCAAACATTGTGCACTCCGCATTTAAATGGAGATAACTTTACACAAAGTGTTTCATAATTCCAACATTAATATTTCTTTTTAAATTCACTGAAGGGGGACATCAAGTTTTCCAGACTTACCGATGGGAAAGAAGAAATGGGAATGTGACAATTATTGAGAAACTCAGGGAAAAAGCATCTTTAGAGAAGAAAATGGACATCAGACATTTATTGAAGAAAGCTGACAGTCAACATAATGGTATGATTTCCTATCTCTGTTCCAAATGTTTAATTTGGAAAATTACGTTTAAAATGTAACATTCAAAATACGATATAAAAGTAATCCTTTTTAAATAATTTTTTCTCATTTATATTTTGCATGTGACCTGCATGTTTACTACACCCATATGAGAGCTGTGTTATACAATGTTAAGGATACTCGTTCATCTTCTGCTGTGTGAATTCTGCTGTGTCAGTCCTGTGGGAGTTGATGGCGGTAGGCTTTGTGACTCTAAACTTTATATAAAATAAGTAATTTTCATGCAACAACATTTTCTAATGATGTTCATTGTTTCATTTGTGTAGGCTGGTAGCAGTGTGACGTCTTTGCTTACTAAATGATCAAAGGGTGTCTGAAATCAGCTCAGCCACAGTTGGTTTCCAACGGTTCTTCAGGACATGGAGGCCACTACGTAACTGTTGCAATGAACGATTCTTTTGCCTTTCCACTTGATGTTGACAATCTGACCTGTGCGGTACTGAAAACCACTTGCACTGACATATCTTAAAATATATCAGTGTCCTTTGTTTTGCCTCAAAATGCATACCAGTAATGTTTTTTGTTGAAACCAGTTATATTTCCTAATTAAACTAAGACCTAGTCCTGGATTAAGCTAATCCACTGTCCGGGAAACCGCCCCTAAATGTTTTGTGACGGAAATTTCTTTGAATACACTTGTCAAGTTCATTTTAAGTATTTTTCTAAATGTAAGATAACATGTTAATGTTTCAGGACAAGTTAAAATTTTTTGATAATTTGCATGTTGGAAACGATTTCAGACATTGTTCTATTCAACATGTTTAACACAGTTGCTTTTAAATTCAATGAATTATTTTATAAATAGTGTTTTAAAACGTATCAATGTAATGTATGTTTGAAGTTATTATACTTGCACTTACATTTATTTAAATTAGCATACATCTAGCAACATAGAGTACTACCATATTTTCATGCAAGCATTAATTGTCAAATATTTGTTATTTTACAAATAAATAGTTTGTGAACAATATTCAATAGTTGTCTGCTTGATTTCATAATTTAAAGTTTATAAATCATATGTTTTTTTTTCTCTTTAATATTAAAACTAAACAATTACTCGGTAACACACAGTTGTGTTAGATTAATAGAAAGTTACACATTAATGTGTTTACTGAAGCAACACATTTTTGTGTTGCATTTTATAACACATATTCTGTGTTAAATTTAACTCAACATGTGTTGTCCCTGCGCACACTCAAAACATGTGTAAAAAATAACACATGTTGTGTTGTTTTTAACACATTTGTTTTAAGAGTGTAGGAGTGCCCCGCCAGGCTTCATAGGGACCACAATGCTCAATGGTTTTGCGTTGCGTTGTGGGAATTTGTACTTGAAGGATTTCGCAATTGAGACAGCCCTTAAAATGGCTGACTACCTTATCAGTACCCTTACTGAACATGGGAGCTGATTGAGACACAGCCATTGTTTTGCCTCAAGATCCACACCAGTTTTTAATTTGTAATGTATGTTTGTAAAAACTATTTCAATGTCCTAATATAACCAAGGCCAAGTCCTGGATTAATCTAAACCCTGTCCGGGAAACTGCCCCTGAGTCATTTGTAAGATTTGCTCTTTATTTAATCTAATTTATGTCTATGAGAAATAATTTAGATATTAAATAGATCTTTATGATTTTTCTTTTATATGGAGTGGGTGCTTGCTAGACAATAATTCAACTCGCTTCAATTCAGTTAATAAGTCTTTCTTCAAACTGTTGCTTTACTATAATTAATGTTGGGGAAAAATGGTAGAAAAACACTTATGCTAATGTTTTCATGGCAATAGCAACTTGGTGATTTTTTCTTTAAGCATCGCTGTTAAAACTAAATAGGAAATTTTTTTGGATCCTCTGAGTAGTCATTGAAATAGAAATTGCAGAATATTTGGAGTATTTATTTGCTCTTATTTATTTTGGACCTTAATAATGCTAAATGTATGTGTCTGGCCTTTGAGGTTGGCATTTTATTTATCTGTCCTGATGTTTGCTAAGTCATGGTGACAATAATAATATACTGTAATCATTATAGGTATTTTTAACAGCAGTTTTGTTATGTGCGTGTGGGCTCTTCTGTTTGAGTGTCTCTCTGCAGGTGTGTTTGAGAGATGCTGTAGTGATATGTTTGCTAACTCTAAGTGTACAGCATCTGTTTGTTCCCTGTAGCTGTTTGTTCTTCTCTTTGAACAGGCAATCTGAACGCTGCGATAATCCTCTTTCGCCCACCACCACGTTCAAAGACCTCTGTGTGGAAACTGTTAGAGCGCAGTTTAGAGATCCAACGTCACCACTGCATGTGATAAACGAAGGCTTTGCTTCTTCCTGAGTCATTATTCTCCTAAGGCTTCAGGGCCACTTAACTCTCCGTTTTTGAAATGTAATTGCTTGTTCTTCTTAGACTTCTCCTTAAACTCTACATTGTCCTCCAGGTAAATCTTAAGATGGTTGACATGAAGTGGATTGTCTCTCAGTGGATCTTCTGACCATGAACAACCATATATACCTGTATAAGGAGTAGCAGGCATCTAATTGAAGATTTCAGTGTGAGAAGTTGCCATGCTCAGCATGGTGGCGATGAAAAAGGAAGCAACACCTTGTAAATAAAGAGCCAACTGGCAATCAAACTGTTTTTCTGAAGCCAGTGTTTATGAACTAAATATGGCAGCATCCAGGTGGTGCACTTTCGAAGGAAAGATGCTTAATCTTGGGCATTAAAGAAGCATAATTGCGTAATTTAACCTGTGTGTTTGTGCCACAGGCATGAATGATATCAGAAATCCCAGTGCTCCCCGGTGGATTGTTGAGTACAGATGTCCATTTACTTTTGGACTTATGTGATGGGATTTATAGCAGAAGATAAATGTGAAAAAGACCAAAAGATTTACTTTGGAGGAGGGATCCATGCAATATGTAAGCAGAAGAATATTATAGGCATTTGGAAATGAGCTCTTGTGATCTGGTCCAGTTTAATATCTGATTTATTTCTCTTAGATATCATGCTTTTGGCAAATAAACGTAGACTTATGTCACATATAGTTTGCATTGTGCTGGTTAGACCCTACTCCGGAGTAGGAGCTAATTTAGTCCTAGGAAAGTGTGGTCTGCTACAAAAATCATCCCCAGTTCTTGAGATGGGAACCTGCTAAAAAGCCCTGAACACTAAACATGTTCCTGTGTAAGGCGTGCTGTCTGTGTGACCGAGTCCAGTTCCATTCCAGGATAAGAGATTTGCTGCACAGGTGCAAGTTTGCTCTTCTCCCACTTGACCCGAAGGCTCAATTGGGCAAAGTGCCTGAGCACCAGGTCCCTGGTAACGCATAACTACTCTCGGGATGGGGCTAGAATGAGCCAGTTGTCAAAGAAGTTTAGAATATGAATGCCGTGTTCTCTTATGGGACCTTCGTGAAATCGTGGGGAGACGGGACAGAACTTTGTACTGATATGCGTGCCCCTTGGAGTGCATAAACAGCCTGTGCCAGGGGAGACTCAAGACATGAATGAATGCATCCTTCAGGTAAATAGTTACAAACAAATCGAAGCAATGAATGCATATTATGATGCGTTTCTGCGTCAGCATTTTGAATGGCATTGTGTGGAGTGCCCTGTTCAGTGTACATGAAGATGATACAGGTCTGTATGGTCTATCACTCTTCGAGCCCTCTTTAGACCTAGAAATAGGGAAAATCAACAAAGGATTCTCCACCCAGCCGTCCTCTAAAGATGGGAGTGGTGCGTCACTTCCTGAAGAGCAGTATCTTCCATCTCTAGGTTACCGCCAGGCTTTGCGGGCTGGGCGGTCTTCCACGTCCGGCTTCACGGCGCTGCTTGGATGGAGGCTGCTGCTGCATGGGAGCAGATGTAGGAGGACCCTGCTGGTGGGGCGCAGTAGCTTTCCGCCGGGGCAGCATGTGTTAAATGGCTTAAGTCTGCTTTTGTGTGGCCAAAACCTGCTGAGTGAAGCCATGCCACTTGCCCCAACATCTCTACTGGCTGTGATCTTGAGGAGTAAGGGTTCTCGGTGGGTTTTTGCTTAGCCAAGAAGCCTTCACTGTTACCCTCAGGCCAGGGCTCCCCGAGCCCAGCGCAGCTTACCTCTTAGAGGGCAGCTTTGACCAGGGCATCAGGATGGGAACTCCACCCCTCTTGAGGTAGTGAGTCTCGACCTTAAGACTGTGATGGTCATGTTCCCACAGTGGGCAGCCATCTTTAAAAAGATGCAAACACACTTGTCTACACAGGAGAAATGTTGTCTTTAAAATGACGCAAAAACCCCTGTGCAGCTGTTTTAGAAGAAACTTGCTTTTTAGTTGTTGAGGCTGAAAGTGGTGATGGTCAAACTCTGAAAGAGGTGAACGACAGGCACCACTAAAATGCCTTAATGCCAACACTTGCAGAACTTTTTCAGTTACAAACAAAAGCAGGAGCAGAACTGCTCAGCAACGAAGGGAAACGTTGTGATGTCCACACAAGCCGGGAATCGAACTCGGGTCGCCGAAAGTGTGAAAACACTAGATGTCAAAGTGCTGCCCACTACACCATCGGCTCTGACATCTTTTGTCTTTTTCAGCACAAATTTCAATAAATAGTTTGTCGTGTACGTGGCACGCCGTTTTTGTGTCATTTTATTTTTTGTTTTCTCTTCTTTTTTTAAAAAAAATCATTGTTGCTTGGGGTTTGATTTGGGGTTTGGGTTAGGATGTACTTTTAAGTATTGGTTTCTACATGTTTTTTTCCGCTTTTAAAACTATTCTTACCTGGAGTTGGGGTTAGAGTTGGGGTTTGGGTTAGGATGTCTAAAAATGTACCAGAAAGTGATTTTAACCCCAAGCGACAATGGTAAGAAAATAAAAAAAACGATGAGAAAACAATACATAAAATGGCATGAAAAAAAAGTGGTGCCACAGACACAAAAAACTATTTAGAAATTTGTGTGAGTGACACGAAGAAGATATCCTGCTTAAGGTTTGAAAAAAACTGAATTTTGTGCCATGGGCACGAATAAATTAATCACATTTTTCGTGTCTATAACACGACTTTCCATGAGATCAGTCTGCCCAGTCCCTAACATCACAAAAACCTGTTGGCAGTCTTTCATCTATGAAAAAGTATCATTTAGTATGTTTTTAAAGCCATAAACCATGTCATTATACAGTATTCATGTATTATGACCCCCCCCCCCCACACACACACACATAAAAACACTTTAGCAAGTGCACAGCTATGCTTCAACATATCTATGGCACATCTGTCCACATGTGTTATCTCTAAATAAAGTTTTGTGTTGAATCACGATGATATAAAATTTAGTCCAAAGGTCCATATGGTTACAATCTCTGCTGACACAATGATAATAAAATGTAAGAAAACACTCTTTCGGTAGTTTCTTTGGATGACAGCAGATCTGTCCATCTCGAATGGTATTGTTGTAAATGTCAGGTCTTAAAGGAGGTGCTACAGCAGACTTTAGGTCTCATGAGACTTCTGGACTGTGTGATATTTCACACTTCACTCGCGAGCAGATGAGAGGGACCTGTGGACATCCACTCATGAGAGACTGACAATTCACATACAATCCTCACATGCCTTCAATTCTCTATGAGTTCAGCTCAATTTCAATCACTCTTACAAAGGCCTCTGTGCTTTCTCAATCTACGCTTGAGAATTTATGTGAGAATACACTGGGAAAGTGTTTTTATAATGTGTGGGGATGAAGTGTAACCTCACCATACTCTTATTTTATTTGTTGGGCCTTATGGAAATTATGTTTCATATTGAATTTTATCAAAAAATAATAGAATTATATAGCCACACACAGCTTTTTAATAAAAACATACACAAAGCATATAGTTTTTTATTAGTATATTTATATACATTTGGGTCTGAGACCTAGCCTGGGTTTCCCCATGCTGCCTTCGCACAAATTTATTCATGCTACAAGTCTAGCATGGAAACTATGAACCTATTTTGCCCCTGAAATAGGGAACCAATCACAAAACGGGGAGGAGGCAGCAAGACGATGACGACGTTTATGCAACACACCGATTGGCTATGAGCTAAGTACAGACGCATTTGATAAACATTCGTAGCACCCAATAAACGGCATAGGGAACCAATCACAGAACGAGGAGGAGGCAGCAAGAAGATGACAACGTCTATGCGACACACCGTTTGGCTATGAGGTATGAACAGACGCTTTTCATAGACATTGGTAGCACCCAATAAACGGCAATGGGAACCAAGCACAGAACAAAGAGGGGGCATCAAGACAATGACGACGTCTATGCGACACACCGATTGGCTATTAGTTATGTACAGACGATAGACATTTGTAGCACCCAATAAACGGGATAGGGAACCTATCACAGAATGGGGAGGGGGCAGCAAGACGATGACGACGTCTATGCAACACACCAATTGGTTATGAGCTACGTACAGACACATTTGATAGACATTCGTAGCACCTAATAAACGGCATAGGGAACCAATCACAGAACGGGGAGGGGGCAGCAAGACGATGACGATGTCTATGCGACACACCGATTGGCTATGAGCTAAGTACAGACTTATTTGATAGACATTCGTAGCACCCAATAAATGGCAAAGGGAACCAAGCACAGAACAAAGAGGGGGCAGCAAGACAATGACGACGTCTATGCGACACACCGATTGGCTATTAGCTACGTACAGACGATAGACATTTGTTGCACCCAATAAACGGCATAGGGAACCTATCACAGAACGGGGAGGAGGCAGCATGACGATGACGACGTCTATGCAACACATCGATTGGCTATGAGCTACGTACAGACACATTTGATAGACATTCGTAGCACCCAATAAACAGCTTAGGGAACCAATCACAGAACGAGGAGGAGGCAGCAAGAAGATGACAACGTCTATGCGACACACCGTTTGGCTATGAGGTATGAACAGACGCTTTTCATAGACATTGGTAGCACCCAATAAACGGCAATGGGAACCAAGCACAGAACAAAGAGGGGGCATCAAGACAATGACGACGTCTATGCGACACACCGATTGGCTATTAGCTATGTACAGACGATAGACATTTGTAGCACCCAATAAACGGCAAAGGGAACCAATCACAGAACAGGGAGGGGGCAGCAAGACGATGACGACGTCTATGCAACACACCGATTGGCTATGAGCTAAGTACAGACTTATTTGATAGACATTCGTAGCACCCAATAAATGGCAAAGGGAACCAAGCACAGAACAGGGAGGGGGCAGCAAGACGATGACGACGTCTATGCAACAAATCGATTGGCTATGAGCTATGTACAGACACATTTGATAGACATTTGTAGCACCCAATAAATGGCATAGGGAACCAATTACAGAACGGGGACGGGGCAGCAAGACGATGTCTATGCAACACACCGATTGGCTATTAGCTACGTACAGACGATAGACATTTGTAGCACCCAATAAACGGCAAAGGGAACCAATCACAGAACAGGGAGGGGGCAGCAAGACGATGACAACATCTATGCAACACATGATTGGCTATGAGCTAAGTACAGACTTATTTGATAGACATTCGTAGCAGCCAATAAATGGCAAAGGGAACCAAGCACAGAACAAAGAGGGGGCAGCAAGACAATGACGACGTCTATGCGACACACCGATTGGCTATTAGCTACGTACAGACGATACACATTTGTAGCACCCAATAAACGGCATAGGGAACCTATCACAGAACGGGGAGGAGGCAGCATGACGATGACGACGTCTATGCGACACACCGATTGGCTATGAGCTACGTACAGACGCATTTGATAGACATTCGTAGCGCCCAATAAACGGCATAGGGAACCAATCACAGAACGGGGAGGGGGCAGCAAGACGATGACGACGTCTATGCGACACACCAATTGGCAATGAGCTACTTACAGATGCATTTGATAGACATTCGTAGAACCCAATAAACGGCATAGGGAACCAATCACAGAACGGGGACGGGGCAGCAAGACGATGTCTATGCGACACACCGATTGGCTATTAGCTACGTACAGACGATAGACATTTGTAGCACCCAATAAACGGCAAAGGGAACCAATCACAGAACAGGGAGGGGGCAGCAAGACGATGACGACGTCTATGCAACACACCGATTGGCTATGAGCTAAGTACAGACTTATTTGATAGACATTCATAGCACCCAATAAATGGCAAAGGGAACCAAGCACAGAACAAAGAGGGGGCAGCAAGACAATGACGACGTCTATGCGACACACCGATTGGCTATTAGCTACGTACAGACGATACACATTTGTAGCACCCAATAAACGGCATAGGGAACCTATCACAGAACGGGGAGGAGGCAGCAAGACGATGACGACGTCTATACAACACATCGATTGGCTATGAGCTATGTACAGACACATTTGATAGACATTTGTAGCACCCAATAAATGGCATAGGGAACCAATTACAGAACGGAGAGGGGGCAGCAAGAAGATGACAACGTCTATGCGACACACCGATTGGCTATTAGCTACGTACAGACGATACACATTCGTAGCACCCAATAAACAGCATAGGGAACCAATCACAGAACAAAGAGGGGGCAGCAAGACAATGACGACGTCTATGCGACACACCGATTGGCTATTAGCTACGTACAGACGATACACATTCGTACCACCCAATAAACGGCATAGGGAACCACAGAACGGGGAGGAGGCAGCAAGACAATGACGACGTCAATGCGACACACCGATTGGCTGTGAGCTACGTACAGATGCATTTGATAGACATTCGTAGCGTCCAATAGACGGCATAGGGAACCAGTCACAGAACGGGGACGGGGCAGCAAGACGATGTCTATGCGACACACCGATTGGCTATTAGCTACGTACAGACGATAGACATTTGTAGCACCCAATAAACGGCAAAGGGAACCAATCACAGAACAGGGAGGGGGCAGCAAGACGATGACGACGTCTATGCAACACACCGATTGGCTATGAGCTAAGTACAGACTTATTTGATAGACATTCATAGCACCCAATAAATGGCAAAGGGAACCAAGCACAGAACAAAGAGGGGGCAGCAAGACAATGACGACGTCTATGCGACACATC
Organism: Misgurnus anguillicaudatus; assembly: GCF_027580225.2. Lineage (NCBI taxonomy): Eukaryota > Metazoa > Chordata > Actinopteri > Cypriniformes > Cobitidae > Misgurnus > Misgurnus anguillicaudatus. The sequence goes on from NC_073350.2 coordinate 8,299,024, forward strand.
GATTGGCTATTAGCTACGTACAGACGATAGACATTTGTAGCACCCAATAAACGGCATAGGGAACCTATCACAGAACGGGGAGGAGGCAGCAAGACGATGACGACGTCTATACAACACATCGATTGGCTATGAGCTATGTACAGACACATTTGATAGACATTTGTAGCACCCAATAAATGGCATAGGGAACCAATTACAGAACGGAGAGGGGGCAGCAAGACGATGATGACGTCTATGCCACACACCGATTTCTATGAGCTACGTACAGACGCATTTGATAGACATTCGTAGCACCCAATAAACGGCAAAGGGAACCAAGCACAGAACAAAGAGGGGGCAGCAAGACAATACTTTCGATAGATCGGCTAATGTTTTAGTATTGTTAACAAATGTAATCTTTTTGTGAAGTTATGTCTCACTTTTGTTTAAAACGATAGCATACATCTGAGCTCACTTATACTCCATAAGTTTGTTCAAAACCTGGGTAACCACAAAATCTGACCTTTGTACGAAGGGTTTTCAAAAATATGCTTCCATTGCACAAATTTGATTAGTGACCTAGAAGTCTTAAACATTTCATCAAAATGTTTCTTCTCATTACTTTTCAAAATCCTGGAACCGTTCTGTTTCATTTCAATTGTAAATGGAAAAGAAATCCCAATTTCCAATGTGGTCTCAAAAGCCACTTTATATTACAGCAGTGTACTTGCCTTTGGCAATAATTACACTGAATTTCAATAGGCACTAGTTGATTGTTTGTGTATATAAGTAGCACACACATTGTTGTACAAGGACGCAAGTACATGCCCTTAATTTTATCAGTGCATGTAAACACAATATCATTTATAGATGCTCTTTTAAGTCCCGAGGTCTTCTTTCATTTATCATCCATGTGATAATACCAGCTTTTATGAAAACACTTTTCCTCAGCTTTTCTGAAGGATGACATCATTTGTAAGCTCTACTTTGCGTTTTGAGGAACACATTAATCATTAGGGACAGTTGGACTATATGTAAATGAACAGCATAGTGGTGCTAAAACTTTGACAAATTGCAGTTTCGTTCTCTTCAATGAAAGGAAAACCCCGTGTTATTTTAATGACCCTAAAAAATCCAGGAGCTCATGGCCACATGTCCACCCTTTAGCAAAGCGGGTCCTCCCTTAGGAACGTCATTAGGAAAATCAGTCAATACAGCCCATTTGGAAAGTAGTTCGGTGGCGCACATGATAACAAGAGAGAGAGAGAGATAAAGATAGAAAGAAAATGAAAATAAATGTGTCAAATGAGTGTGTCCAGGAAAAAATCCATAAAACTCAAACATAATTTAAAAGCCAAGTACATAGTCTGTTAAAAGTACATATGATTTGCCACAAAACTAGATGATCCAATATGATGTTTTTTATTCATTTAATAGTAATTACTTGGCTTTTTAGGGCACGGAATATTGTGTAGGACAGGATGTCAGAAACGCTCTGCGAATTTGCCATCAGCTCAATATTTAAAGGCTTAGGAGCTAAATGTTGTCAGTGGATGTAAATGGCATTGCGAAGCTCATACAAACACACCTACATTAGTAGAGCCTGCTGTTTATCAGGAGTGAAGCACAGATGTCCTTTATCAATGGCAAAATGAACTTTTAGCGTCTGTATATTGTGGTTTACCCCATTATATAAATTAAAAAGGGGGTGGGTTCTTTATTGTGCCTCTCCTAACCTTCTGTTTCAGTAGGAAAAGTTTTCATAGGGTTGACATTGACCTATACACACACTAACCATCTTATATATTCAGCGATGGCCAATTTATTTTTATCTGTCCACAGGATATTCTCCCAGATGGTTATGGCAGGTCCAGGTGTGTTTTTGGTAAAGTGCAGGTGGGTTTATGTGTCTCTTTCAGCAGTAGGGTTCTCCTGGGTTTTTCCCCATATATAATTTCTTTAAGTTGGAGACAGCTGCTCTGACTGATGGTTAAATCAACAGCTGCCATCTTGGTTGGGTTGCACCAGCCGTTAGTATGATCTTACCCAAACTGGATGTAGTTCATGCTAGAAGTACAGCATGCTGCTTAATTTTGTTATGCTATATGTTAAAGCTCCCGTTCTGTCTGTGATTTTGAAGCTTTGATTGTGTTTATAGTGGGCAATATAACATGTGTTCATGTTTCACGTGTAAAAAACGCGGTATTTTTCACGCAATTTACTTATCTGTATAGCGCTGTTTTCACTGACCTCAAAACAGGTTGATGTCTTCCTTGTTATGTGAAGTCCCTCCTTCAGAAATATGTAACAAGTTCTGATTGTGTTGTTTGTTTAGTGTGCTGTGATTCGATAGCAGCTTAGCTTAGCAGAGCCGTTTGAGCCAAAGCTGGTGACTGACGTATTCCTGTGGGCGGAGTTTAGTCAACGAACTGTTTTACTGACGTCATTAAAGCAGGAAATAGAGGGCTGTAGTCCAAACCTACCGTTCGTTGTAGGCTTTTAAAAAGGAATTCTATTGAAGAAAATATATCACCTTGCAGTGAACTTTGAGCTTTATCATTTTACAGGTATTATTTATGCTATTATAGCAACATTACACACTAACTAGGGTTTAAAAAATGGTATCAGGAAGAACGTGACCTTTAACTATTTTTGGTACCACTTTACAATATGGTTAATTGTTAACGATAGTTAATGCATTAGCCAACATGAACTAACAATAAACAGTACTTCTTCTAGTAATATTAGTTCATGATAATTTCAGCATTTATTAACAAATTTTTAAAATCAAAGGTTGTAATTGTTAAAGGACAAGTTCAGTATTTTACACTTTAAGCCCTGTTTTCAGATTGTTTATGATGAAATAGAATGGTTTTGACTGAAATTTGGACATATGATGCTGGCCCGGGAATTTTCGGGTGTTTTCTTGTATCAGCCCACACCTCTGCAATGGCTGCGTAGGTGCACTGGAGCAATCCTTTCTGGAATGCATTGAACTTTTGTTTGCAGGGACGTGAGGCTTACCGAGTGGTCAGGGGTGTTCACTGATATGCTCACACAAAAATCGCTGCAAAAGACGCATTTCAACAGGTTTTATCGTAGTTTTTGTCCAACTCCATTGACTTGTATTAGATGTGCTGTGAGGTATGGTATTACTCCGCGCAGGGAACGTTGTTTCTATTCTTGCAATTGGCAAAGGCGGATTATCGCCACCAACTGGGATGGAGTGTCTATTATTCAAGCTCTCAACGGAAGAATATACGGGTGTTTGGAAAAATGGGTCCACAAGTTTACAACGAATGCTAAAACACCTGTTGGAAAGCATCTCTTGCAGCGACCCTCCGTGTGAGCACATCAGTGAACACCCCCGACCACTCGGTGAGTTTCATGTCTTTGTAAACAAAAGTTTAATGCATTTTAGGAAGGATTGTTCCAGTGCACCTATACACCCATTATAGAGGTGGGAGGTGATACAACAGAAACCAAAAACTGTCGGGCCAGCATCATATGTCCAAATTTCAGTCAATACCGTTCTATTTCATCATAAACAATCTGAAAACAGGGCTTTAAGTGTAAAATACCGATCTTGTCCTAAAATATTAGTTAATCCACAATGATTTAACATGAATAATTGTGTCAGCATTAATTTAACATGAGTAATAATTCCCCCACAAACAATATTATTTATTGTTAGTTCATGTTAGCCAATGCATTTAGTAATGTTAACAAATACATCTTTATTGCAAAGTGTTACCAATATGCTACCAATAAAATAATGCCTGATAGACAGGTTAATATCTAATACTCTTGCCTCTGAGGAGAATTAATCCCTGACTAGATTTATTGTTTCAATAGACAGCATTAACATTGCTAAAAAAAGGTTGTGCATTTAATTTTACCTCGCATTAGGCTACTGTCAACTGTAATACTGCGCATTTCTTTTGACAATAAACACAAAAACAGGAGAACAAATTATCAAAATATGAAACGTGAAAAGTTGTAAATATGTAAATAATAACACACATTCCTTTAGTTAAAGTTATGCAAATGATTGTAAAGGTCGACATAATCACATACTGTATGTCTGAAGAGCTGAACTCAAATAAATTATGATGCCATTGGTGTACAGCCTTGGTAAACGTATTTATAACTTTTTACAAGCCCATTTGTTTATTTGCATATTTGGTAACATACCACTATACCGTATCGTTTTAAAAAAAAGAATAAGTTTAGTGTTTTATGTTTATTTTTATACTTCTTATTTGAAGGTAAATTGCCTACTTAAAATGAAATTACTGCTGCCTTCTAAAAGTTGCCAAGAAAATTACCTGCACGATTTTAACATTTCATGAAAGTTCACTAATTCCTTTATTTTCAGATCAAAGCTGTTTTTGGACCTGTTCGACTATGTGAATGAAAACAGAGATCATATCCAGTCTGCCTGTTTGCTTTGCTAAACGGCCACAGCCTCAACGTATGTTTCGCATATGAGTGTCGTGTGTAGTTTGCTCTGGTGAGCTGTCCGGTTTTAAGGGTGCGAGACAGAGCCAATGAAAACAACATCCCCTTAGGTGGCTCCTTTCCAAAATGCAATTTAGTGTGTAATCTATGGAAATCTGCTCGGGAACGCACTGTATGAGGTAGACAGACGATTATGCCTAATGTGCATGCAGCAAATACTGTGAGAAAGGCTGCATTCAGTCAGAAACTAACGTTTTTGAGAACACCATGGTTACTCATGCCTGTGACTGAAGAAATATTACAATAGCAGCAACTAAATATAATGGACCTTATCCAAAAAAGAGCTGTTTTATTACTCTCATGGCAAATTCCCGCCATCTATTGTGAACCATCTGCACATCAATCATCAAACCAAGAATTCAACAAACATAACCATACGCTGAAAACCATCTGCAGCTTTACTCATTTAGGAGATCCCGGTTTCTGGACTCAACAAGATCCATTCGCATTATGTTGACGTGTCGTATCTGTGAAGTTGCATTGTTATTCTTGCTGTTATGATTGTAAAGCAGCAGTGACTGAAGAGTTGAAGTTTTTTGTGTGTGTGACTGCTTGCGGAGTTATCTGAACAGGCTATTCTTGAGGAAAACTTTTTGTTTTTAGAGAATTTGACATGGTTCTCAATCAAATGTCTACCTCGGGTTCTTCATTTTAATTATAAGCTTTTGGACTGGGGCTGTTATGTATTAATTGGCAGTGTCTGCTGTGAATGAAATATGTGCACGTCTAGACTGCTAACTTCAGGGGCGGAGCCTACGGCCTATTCATAACATCAATGGTATAGTGTAGATTAAGGTGTTAACGTGTTTTTTAGCACTGTTAAACACACAAACCTCCTTTAGGAATGTTTTTCTTTTTGCCCACAATGGACTGTTACATTTACCAAGTGTTTAAGTAATAAAAACCTTAGAACATTAAAACAGCATAACAGCAACATACAGTTGTGTTCAAAATTATTCAACCCAAACTGAAATTGATTGTTTTGGCCGGTTTGACATTGATTTTGATCATTCAGTCATCCTGCTTACAATTACATCAAGGAGGCATGTGTAGGTCAGACAAATATAACATAACATTTATAATGAAATAACCACAAATGTCTTTTCTGTGCTCACATCATTTTCAGTTTTATTCAACCCCCAAGTGACATTCAATCTTAGTACTTAGTACAACATCCTTTTACAGTTAAAACAGCTTTTAAACGTGAAGCATAGCTTGACACAAGTGTCTTGCAGCGATCTACGGGTATCTTCGCCCATTTATCATGGGCAAAAGCCTCCAGTTCAGTCACATTCTTAGGCTTGCGCACTGCAACTGCTTTCTTTAAGTCCCACCAGAGGTTCTCAATCGGATTTAAGTCTGGTGACTGCGATGGCCACTTCAAAATGTTCCAGCCTTTTTTCTGCAACCATGCTCTAGTGGATTTGGAGGTATGCTTGGGATCATTGTCCTGTTGACAGGTCCAACGTCTCCCAAGCCTCAGGTTTGTGACGGACTGCAACACATTGTCATCCAATATCTCCTGGTACTGAAGAGAATTCATGGTACCTTGCACACGCTGAAGTTTCCCTGTACCTGCAGAAGCAAAACAGCCCCAAAGCATGATTGACCCCCCACCATGCTTCACAGTAGGCAAGGTGTTATTTTCTTCATAGGCCTTGTTTTTCCTCCTCCAAACATAGCGTTGATCCATGGGCCCAAACAGTTCTAATTTTCCACAGAACACTATCCCAAAACTTCTGTGGTTTGTCCACATGACTTTTGGCATACTGCAGTCGACTCTTCTTATTCTTTGGAGACAGCAAGGGGGTGCGCCTGGGAGTTCTGGCATGGAGGCCTTCAGTACGCAGGGTGCGCCGTATTGTCTGAGCAGAAACTTCAGTACCCACATCTGACAAATCTTTTCTCAGTTCCTCAGCAGTCACACAGGGACTTTTTTCCACTCTACGCTTCAGATAGCGCACAGCAGTCGCAGTTAGCATCTTTTTTCTGCCACGACCAGGAAGCGTTTCAACAGTGCCCTTTGCCTTGAATTTGCAAATGATGCTTCCTATGGTGTCTCTTGGTATGTTTAACATCTTTGCAATCTTCTTATAGCCATTGCCCTTCCTGTGAAGATTAATCACTTCTTCTCTTGTTTTCCTGGACCATTCTTTTGACTTCACTATGTTTGTAACCACACCAGTAAATGTTTAGAAGGAGTTGAGTATCACAGTCATTTTAAAGCTGCCTAATTGGTGCTTATTAGGCTTTATTGCTGTTCCCTGACATCCATAGGTGTTTTCAATACCTGATTGAAAACACTTCAATGAACCTCTGTTCTTCAGAGTGGTAGTTCTTTAAGGGGTTGAATAATTGTGTCAATGAAGAATTCACAAAAGAAACATTTACTACTATATTACAAAACCAATTGATGTCATTTTAGTTGCATATGGTTCTTTAAGAAGTCATTGTAGGATTTCATTCTGAATACAATTACAAATGTACACTAAATTCCCTAAAACCCTTAACAGCATTGGGGGTTGAATAATTTTGAACACAACTGTAGTTGACCATATGACTGGTGGTCTATTTTCAAAGTCTTTCAAAGTTACATTCAATAACATTCTATGTTGTAATCTAAAGTTGAAACTAAAATAAGTCATTTTTGTTCAAAATCAACTGTTCTTAAATCAAATATGGTGCTGTTTGAATCATGATCCCCTATCTTATGCCCCAGCCTGTTCACCTTCTGGACTCCATTTCCCATAATCCTCCACAGCCTTCCACCTGCAACCTGTCAGACATCACGCACACCTACACTCCATCTCCTCATAATCACAGTTCCTACATATGCACAGACCTCACCCTCAGTCAGGAGCCGTTTCAAACTGCCAAGGAAGGATCCTCGAAAGGCAGAATTTTGAGGATGCTACGTCATGTCAATGTCGAGGATCTTCGGAATTGCAACCAAGGTCTGAGTCCTTCGTTCGAGAAATATCCCATATAAAGGAAAGGATGCATATGTGTATCCTTCGCGCTGTTCGCACGCTGAAATCACCCACAATCCTATGCACGCAAGGACGAAAGCACACATTTTCATTGACGTAATGATGCAATTACGTGCACTTGCTTGCCTGTTCCTGTTCTGTTGCGTGCTCTTCGAATGCTAAAAAGCCGCCTCGCCTAGCTTCTGAAGGAAGTGACTTGTAAGGACTAGTCCTGCCAAGGAATTATCCTTGACATTGAGAAACGGCCAGGGTGTTGGGTGTTTTTCAAATGCGAGGATGCGTCCTAGGAAGGCTACATATCTCTGCTACCACGTCATTATATGCATAGTCAAAGGACATCCTAATCTGAAGGATGCTTTGAAGGGAGCCCCTGTTTTGTGCCCTGCATTAAGCCACTTTTGAAGGATGCATGAACTGTATCCTTCGAGCCCTTAAATCACCCACAATCTTTTTTTTTTACCAAAAAAAAGTTTTATTTTGTGGCACCATACTTACTGGAATAACTCCTCATGTAGTCAGTCTTTAAATAGGGAAAACATGAAACTGTTTGGTGGCTTCCCTGTTTGGTACCATAGGAATGAATGGGTCTAGGCTAAATGCTAACACATTCACGACGCGCTGTACAGTGCATGCATTGAAAAAAATAGGTATGTATTAATTCGTCTAAGTTGAGGTAATAACATAGTTTAATATGGCAAAAGGGTAGACTATTCCTTTAAGCAGAACAATATTGATACTGATGTTTTTGATATTTCTTTAACTGTATTCAAATGGTTGTGGCAGACACACCTTCAGATACATGCATTTATTTCTATACCTTGTAGACATAATGACTTTTATACTGTACTGTATACTGTATTTTCTTTCCCCTAACTTAAGCCTTAAACCTAACCCTCACAGAAAACTTTCTGCTTTTACATTTTCAAATAAACAACAAGTATGTTTAACAATCAATTTAAATTGCGGTTGACTGCTCAGCATATCCCAGAATGTAGAAAGTACATCATTGTGGGGACATTATAAAAGCCTGTACACGCACGCACATACACACATTGTGTGTGTACAGTACATTTTACATTATGCTACTGTATTGGTGTATAGCTCTTTGTGTTGTATCAATGCTGCTCTCTCTATTGTACTTGAAGTCTAAAGTATCCATTACAGAAAGACTACTTCAGTACGGGTTCATACATCAAATTCCAAGTGGCTTTAAGCTGCCTAGAAATTCCTGGGAAACAACCTCATAAGCAGCACAGAGCAAATTAGCCTGAACCCTTCGCTCTCAACAATGGCACAAAGGACCATCTTTTCTCCTTTCCTGCGGGATCTAGTGCATCCCAGCACGGCCAGAGAGCCTGAACTTTCCATGTGAACAATCAATCGCACAGTTAGATGGGAAAAAGACCCTAATAGGAGTAAAACAGCCCTACATCATCAGGGAAAAAGCACAACTATCTTCAACTCCATTTAATCTGCAGCTTGATAAAAGCAGCATTTGTAATGGTGGGTAATTAAGATGCAGGCAAATATTCCCTTAAGAATGTTATAAATGCGAAAGGTACATCAAGTTATTGCACCCAAGGGTCTAATACATAAATATTAATCCCATCATTGATGGCCTGTGGCTGCCTTGTTCAAATTCATCATTTTTTTTAGGATATAAGGGCCCCACAACTGAATCAATCTTAATCTATGGCCCACATCTTCATTCCAAACATCCAGACAGAGTTTTAGTTTTTCTTGGCGGTTGGGGTAAAAGTTGTCAGGCCATGTTCTGGATGTTTCTATAGAACTCGCAGGACATGATGTCTAGTACTGGCTTGATGCATTTTATACAACACTATCAATATTGCACATATTGCATGTTAACATAAATAGATTTGGACTAACCGTAAAAGTGTGTAAACTGCTCCAGGAAAAATTACATACTAAATGCATGTTAATAATGTTATTCGCTAATGACATGTATAAAAAAATGACTAATTGGGGAATTAAACAAGCATTACTAATTATTCTTCAATTAATATTTTATTAGATAAACCTGTTACAAATTGTACAAAAATTGTACAAAACAAAAGTTCAAACTTTATCATTATTTGAAGAGTTTCGTTGCAAAACGAGATAACCACCGTTTTTTTAATTGTTCAGAAATCTCATTTTTTGGTTGTGCATTCCAATTAATTTCAATTCAACTGCAGTTGGTTTGTTTTGATTTAAACCTTCATAACTTAAAAAATACAGCTAAGTAGCACCATAAGTAAGCAATAAGGTACGAGAGGCTGTGCTGTATCGTGAATAAGTAACGGCTGACGCCCCTTCAGCCGTTACTTATTCACGATACAGCACTTGCCTCGTGTACCTTATTGCTTTTATAAAACGGTTACTACACAATATTAAAGTAAAAAAAATATTAGTGCAACTTTCATGAAGTAAAATCAATAAAAGCATTCCTTCCACAAGAAAAAATAGTCCCTGACTGCGAACAATAACATGAAAGCTCAAATAAAAACAACAAACTGTTCTCAATTATATGTTTATGTGTTGCTAAGGGTGTTGCTAAGGGCGCAGTGATATTAAATAGAACTCTTGGGTGAAGCGGTCATAGCAGTGTTTTATCGTGAATAAAGCACACCTATTGACCAATCAGAATCAAGGACTGGAACTAACCGTTTTATTAAACAAAATAATAACATGATAACATAATAATAAACATGTTTTGACAAAAATGTTAAAAAATGGATTTATCTCGTTTTGCAACGAAACTCTTCATTTACTCAACCCTTATGTCATTTGAATGCTTAAAGAGCACCTATTTCATTGCTAAAAACAACTTTATTTTGTGTATTTGGTATAATGCAATGTGTTCGTGTGGTTTATGGTAAAAAAAACACATTATTTAGCGTACATTTTTGTAGCTCCAGATATCCTGCCTTCCTCAAACGCATTGATTTTGTACAACCTGTACAACCTTTGTACCTGATTGGCCAGCTAATCTGTACGTTGTGATTGGCCTGAATACCTCTGACGTCAGCCGGAAATGTGACACTCCTTACCATGTTTAAAAGATTCGCTCACAATGCAATGTTAACAGGAGTTAACTTACAGGCTGTGAGACCGAAGCGGGAGGAATTATGATAATGTCGATCTTGTCTACATCATGAATCCCAGGAAGTAAACTGTTGCCTACAATCCGTGTGTTTGTTGTAGTCCAAGAAAAGAGATTTACGTTGGAAACGATAACTCGCGTCATCGTTTACTTTGAGGTTTGAACCTTTTGCATATCGTTAACATGTACTAATACACATTTACACACCAAAGGAAATGTAAAATTGTGAATCGGACGATAGCTGCTGTTTAATTTATTTCTCTGTTCTTCAATATCCAAATGCAGATATTTTTTAAAAGTGTTGTTTAGGGTTTTCCTGTTACAAATACCACCTATGTAAACAGAAAACCATTCAAGCTTCAAAAGGATACAAAAGTTTTAAATGAATAAAATCTACTTGTATCATATATTGTGAAGTGTCATGAAGACATTTTCTACTCCATTTTTTTAAATCTGCATTTGGGTTATGAAGAACTAAGAAAGACTTTGGGGGTTTACATGCCATGAGAACTGGGCTTGACATTAACACTCGCCAAATGCAGGTAGATTTCGGCTGTGGCGGGCCCACTAGCAGCCCACTAGCTACTTTGGCACGTTGAATATATTTTTTATTGTAGTTTTCTTAAAAGTTATGCGAAATTATAAACAATGCACAATGCTACACTATGAAACTACCATGAGCACTCCCTGCACCCAGCGCAATGTACTGAGACCGTTGTTGAGATGCGCGCGATCAGCGGAGGCTCGCATTGCGGACTAAAGCGGCAACTTTTTACCAGAGAGAGCGCGAGAGCTGATTTGCGAATGCACGGGACGCAGTACCATACACGCACACTTCAGAAAATATAAAACAATTGCATGAACGTGATTGAAGAGATTTAAAGTGCGTGCACACTCTCCGGGCAAGAGCAGAGAAATTCATAGCACATACCTGAATGCACACATTTCAGTTTTATCCAAAATCAAAGGAAACCCACCAGTGGAGAGGTCCGCGCATCTTTTTAATGTAGGCTACTTTGTGCAACAATAATGCCCTCTCGACATTTGCCATTAAAAGTCTTAAATCACTTTTAAAACCACGATCAAGCATATAAAATTTACTGCTGTTTGTGGCCAGTGAAAATGCTGAGTGGCATGTAACTTGGGACAACAACTAGCCACTTTGGCTGGTGAGGAAAAAAGTGAATGTCAAGTCCTGCATGAGAATGAGTAAATAATGACAAAGTTTTCATTAATGGGTAAGCTATCCCTTTAATATATTATTGACTTTAAAGCTGTAACTTGCGTGGGTTAAAGGCTCTCTAAGCGAATAATGTGCGACGTCACTTCCTGTTGATGTTTGAACTGTTTTCAAACAAACGGAGCGTAGTTAACGCCTCCCCCTCCCTCTCCCGTCCGTGCTTTCATGAACGCGCCCAACCCCCACCCCCAAATCCTTCTTGTGGTTTATTGGCTGGTACACTGTGTTTTGTTTTGTTGTGCTAGGTTTGGCCACTATGTTGATATTGCCGTTTGTCGAGCCTGAGCTGTCTACAGAGATCGCAGTTTTTTACAGTTTGATCAGCGGACAGGCAGCAAGCAGATAGTGAGGAGATGTTTGCTGTATGTAACAAAAAATGTTTTATGGTCTAAAACGCGTCAATTTGCTTAGAGCGCCTTTAAAGTAAAATTACATCAAACTGACATTTCACATGAATGCATACGCAACAGCTCAACTTATAATACAGTGTATATATATATATATATATCATTAGAAGCTTACTGTTGTGAATCAAGGGAAGGTAAGAAGACTGAACACTAATCTTTTATGTACTTAGTAAGATTTTTGTTTATTTTTAACCAAACTAAGTTACGGATTGCAGCTTAAAGGCCAAAAATTTTAAGCAGGTGATTTAAGTTACCACACAGGTATGTGAGCTCTGTTTGGCAGTCCTTCAAACTGCAGGGGATGGGATGCTACAGTATAATCATTATATATTACAAATGCATGACAAATTACCACTTACATCTACAGCGGTTGAACTTTTTTATTTATTTATTTTTGTGACTACTTGCTCCATTACCACAGTAAGGTTGAGTCAAGAGCGACCGAATGAAAAGAGGAGCTCCAAGGGTGCGGAGAGCGAACTCGCTGGAGACAGACGGGCCGATAGAAAAAAGTCAGCGTTCAGAGTGACACCCATGATGGATAGCAGGCAGCCTAGAGCGGTTTCTGTTTCTCTGCAGAGCACACATCATTTCCCATCAGCCGCACGTACAATTCCTCAAACAGGAAACATAAAGTGGAATACTTGAGAAGCAAAGATGTTTTTCAGCAGGGTGAGAGCTCTGACATACTGTATGTATGGTATTAAACTGACCAGATGAAGAATTCATCTCACTATATTGGCCTACTTGTCACACTTTCATCAGCGACGCCTGCTGTGTTCCATTAGCCAGCTTTCTAAGACAGGCCTGCTTTTGTTAACATGCAATATTTTATTATGTTTAAAAGAGCGATCTTGTGTTTCTAAGGTTCTTGAATATCCAATACGTTTTGTAATATTAAAGTCAACATTTTCAAGTTAAGTTGGACACATAATCAGGTTAAACAAATTTAAAGTGGGAATCAATATGAATTTAAAAGTAGGCATTACTACCAGGGGTGCATTTCCTGTACAATGACGTCACTTGCTTAACCACTATAGTACAATGCATCATAGGAGAAACTATAGAAAATATAGAAACATTCAACGCTATCTTGCCGAAATTCGTACATATTTTATGAGTTGGCTTATTTGTATAAGTTTATACGACCACATTCTTAAGTTTTTGTACAATTTGCCTTGACCCGTGTGACGTTGGGATTAGGTGCGGGATTAGGGGCGGAGTTTTGTTGTTGTTTTTTTTTCATGAGAATCGTACGTTTTTGCGCATTTAACTTCGTATGAATTCTTACGAATTAACCAGCTCATAAAATATGTACGAATTCTTGTGAGATCAGGCTAGAAACATTATCGCACATCTGTCGTTTGAACCATGTTGGTTCAACAACAATATTAATGACATCACATAGATGGTAAAGTTATAACATCTAAAGTAAAACAAACTTGTACCTTTTCTGGGTGCAAAGTTAAAGAAACAAACTAAATAAAGAAAAATATACACTCTAAAAAAAGAATCCGTAAAAAAACGGATAATGTCCTGGCAGAAAATTACCGGCACTCTTTCCGTTACGTTTACAGAATTTCCGTTTATTCAAAAACGGAACATTCTGTAGATTTATAGAACACTGTCCGTAGATTTACAGAACATTTTCCGTGGCCTTTAGGGACACTTCAATCTGCCTATGAAACGCAACAATGGTGACAATCAACAACAAAGCTTCATGCTGCAATGCATGCTGGGTACCAGGATTGTAGAAAACTCTCTTAACATTTACTCTCACCATTGTTGAGATTTGTATCCAAAGTGTTGATATCTCTGAAGCAAAAACCACAACTGACACATTTGCAGCAATCTTATTCAATACAGTGTGTTTTTAGATCAGCATAGTGTGTCACTCTTATACATTTCAGTTCATTATGCTTATTTTATCATTTCATATTTAAATGTTAGGCAGCATAACATAAAAACAACCAAGCTTTGATTACATCATAGACAATACTGCTTCCTCACGCAACAAACAAGTTGTAATTGCGACAAGCACAAACACTGTTGCAATGCTAGAAGAGCAGAGTCAGTACTGTGAAGGTCAAGGGACAAAAGCCTAACTAATCACCATAGTGGTGACTTCAAAGGAATCTAAAACAAACACAAACTGGAGATTTAATGTGATAAATGTTGTGGTAAATATCCATTTGACTTACGTCAGAAAGAAGATTTGTCTACTAAATCACATGTGTGGATGCTGGAATAGTTTAACACTTGTATCTTGTTCTGACAGCATTTGTTTAGAAGTTAAACATCATCCATGTTAGAAAATAACTCTGCAAGCAAGTTGTAATTTTAGGTTTCAAACAGAGATGGTGATAGAGAGGCAAAAGTGAAAGATTGCAGCAGGAGTTGTTGCACCCATAATGCAACATGTTATTAAAAAAAACAGATAAATGCCTGTAAAACATAAATACGGAAAATTCCTTCATATTTACACAGTACTTTGTCCGTTTTTTTACGGATTTTTTTGTGTATAACTGCACACTTACTGAAGCATAATTTATTTGATTTTAAATTATAACGTCTACAAATTAATCTGTTTGTGATCAAATTAATGTCAGATTATTGACGTAAATAGAGAACATGGCATCTGAAGAAATGTACTATATTTTTGTTCTCTGTTACTTTGCTTTTTCAATCGCTGTTCCCTCTTACGTCACTTCAGGGTTCCCCGACGTAGCAGTGCATGCGCACATGTACACTTTTCAAAACCAGTGCTTTAATACTCTTGACAACTTAAAAAGACATATATTTGAATTTGTATATCGTAGCTTGTTTTGCTTAAGAGAGTGATCTGTTTAAATTTATATGTCATAATAACACAGAGCTACTCCAAAGCTGTAGTTCCAACCACACGAGTTGGTGAATGTTCGTTGGAGTGATGATTTAGTGAAACACCCAAATTGTTAAACCATGTAAAGACGGAACTAGTTGGTAAACATTATCCAATCTTTAAGGGCGCACTCACACTATCCAAACCAAACCCTGCTCGGACGCGTTTGACCCCCAAAGCCTGGGGCCTCATTTATAAAGCGTTTTTACGCACAGATTTGATCTAAGATCGTGCGTACGCTCAAATCCACTCAAACGCTCAGATTTATAAAACTTGTCTTTGACGTGGAAAAGTACTTACCTCCACGTCAGGTTCCGACTTGACGTACGCATGTTTCCTTGTGGCAATATTGCAGTATTGCAGGTAGGCATATTCGAAACTTTTTGTTTTGTACCTTTTGTGGTCAACATGCAGAAACATTTTTTCATTTGTTTTGGAGTTGTCCTTATTCAAAAAAGAAAAAAAAAATGGTTAGATTTGTGCTCTTTTGTTAGAAGACTTTGGAAAATATTTAATTAGTTTTTTTCTCTTATGATAACTTATTACATAAGAAATATTATTTGATTAATGTGTTACTTTTGTTTGCAACGTTTATTATAAATAAATGTAAATATGGTGATTATAAACCATTATTCCGTATTTTTCTATTAGAAGTTAAGCAATAGGCTACCTAAAATCTATTAATAATCTGATAAACAAGAAAGCTGCTAAGTGTATTAATGTATGTCAGCATTTCCATGTTTTAATTTAATTATTTTTCTCTTTCATCCCCTGGCTAATGTAAAAAAAGTGTTGAATATGTTTGATAAAAAATAAATAAATATTCGAAACTTTTACAGCGTCAACATCATCTGTATTAGAGCTTAGATCGGGCACAAAAAAACATAACCGAAGCTCCTGCACGTTGTTTCCCAGCCCGGCCCGACCGACACATTACCGACAATGTTTTAACAGTGCGCCGTGACATTCTCAACTACAATTCAGAGTTTTTTGAATTACAGAAATCTGTTTAGAATTATCTTAATGAGCTAATGCAACAAGGACGAAGCATGTAAACTGCGCTGTTTGTTTATTCAGAATAGAAACGTAAAAACATGCAACAATGATGCACACAGAAAATGAACAAACTGTGGAGAAGGCCTACTAGGCTAGAATATATTTTAAAACAAAATATGTTGGCCTATTTTGATAATTTAAAATGTAGGCCTATTCTAATGCAAAAAGATGGCGCCCAAGCTATAGGTTCAGAAAACGATTTTCTAGTTCGTCATCTTTTCAAAAAATATTTAAAAATATAGCAAAATTGTTTCGCAGTGTTTAAGGCACATGTAAATGTAACAGAACATGTGCTTTATTGAATGAGAGTAAAACGACGTGAAAGGAACTAAATTGTGAAGCCTTCATGTATCCAAGGGACATGCGACATTTAAGAGTGATGGGTATTTCAAAAATGTATACAAATTATTCCCATGCATCGACTTTAATGTTAAACATCTGTAAATCCAAATGAATCCATATGGAATATATTCCGACAGTTTAAGATACGATCTTTGAATTTTAAGGTCGAAAATATCTTATTTTAACACCGCCGTGCAGGAGGCATGGCAAACTGAAACAAAACTTTAAAGACACAATTAGAATATATAATATATGTTTAGCCGTGTAAAACTATATTTAAATGAAACCCGTGAATTGAAAGATCCACTAATAATCGCCTTAACTTGAGTGATGTCAATAAAGTTTCCATGTTAGAATTTAGAAATATTAAAAACTTAAGCAAACCACAACAAATATGTTTTCTTACCACGCGCCATTGTAGCAGTCAGAGAATTTGGCTTTTGAAAATGTAATAGTTATATGCTAATGAATTAAATTAGGGGCGTTTACAAGGCGGAGTTCTAAAAGCATTCAGCTGCGCACAATTTTAAGATCATTTGTGATTTATAAACCGCACATCTGGAAAAGAGGCGTACGCACGTTTTTTTGTGCGTAAGTTCCTTTTCTCTGAATCACACTTACGATTATTTCAGAAATGGTCTTAGATGAAATGTAGGACAGTTCCTATGTCGCACTTTTATAAATGAGGCCCCTGGTTTGCAACCCGGCCACGGCGCGATTAACCAATCCGCGCCTGAGCGCGGAACAGAGCGATCACACTAGTCAAACAAACCAGGCTTTGGGGGTCAAACACGCCCGACCGCGGTTTGGTTTGGATAGTGTGAGTGCGCCCTAAGTGATATCAGCAGGAAGGTTGTTTTAGGGGCTGAGCTATTTATTTTGACTAAGAGTTTAAGAAAACAAGCTTATTTGGGAATAACACATTGACAAACCTGTTACAATAAGATCAGGAATGTCTTGCTATAGCAAAACTGCCATGATACTATGGGAATTGTTGGTAGTTACTAGGACATTGCTTGTGGTTGCTTGTAAGCTGAAGGGTTGTTGCTCGGGCGTTGCTAGATGGGTACCAAGGGTTTTCTAGGTTTTTCTCTAGTTACAACTATTCCTACATGTAAACATAGCTTTGTAGACTATGATTATTGTTGGCTTCTTTGACAAAATCATCCCTTATTTTTCTCGTTTGTAAATAATAAAATGTAAATGTTTACTTCAGGTACATGCTAATTAGCAAAAGCCCATCCTCAGGTTTCTATGATATTCTGGTCCATGGATACGGCCTAGGTCCTAGGTTGCCTTAACAAACACTATTACTCACTGTTTTCAAACAGGTTCAGCTAACACTCCTACTGCCCCTTCCCGCTAGGGCCGGTTGCAACAGCTAGGGATAAACCTGGTCGTAAGATTAATCTGGAAGTAAAATGTGCTATACGTCCAACATAGAATTTACACCTGTTGCACCATTTAGGCGTAGCGCATGTCTAATGGTGCATTCGCACCAGCCGTGGTAGAGGCGGCAAAAATTTGCTTTTCGCGTGTAGTTGGACGCTGGAACATTTTGAGTTTACTCGCAGATGAAATTCTAGTCATTCGAGACAATCATGCGGAAATTCGCGTTATGGGAGGGGCTTCTGCGACTTCGCTGAGACTCTGCACGCTTACTGTAATCACATCACTACTACAGCAAGGTCTGATTGGTTAACGTGGTGCAGAAATCCGCCAAAGTTCTGATTTTTTCAGCTTGCGCGTTTCCCGCGGCAATCGCGCCACAAGATGCCTATTCGCGTCTTTACATTGACTAAACATGTAAATCACTTGCGCTTGCCGCCTCTACCGCATCTGGTGTGAAACCTGCATAAGACTAAATCTTAGGTCTAGTCAAGGATAGGTGTAAGTATAAAGTCTTGACTTGTTTCTATGGCAAAAATTTAAAATGACGAAATTCGACGAGACATTGGCGAGTCTAGAGGCAGTTTCCCGGACAGGGATTAGACAAGTCCTAGACTAAAATTTATTTAAGAGCTGTCCAAACTGAAAACAACTTCATACATCAATGCCATTTGTTTTGCTTCAAAATGCACACAGTAATGTTTTTAGTAAGGCATGTTTGTTAAAATTAGCTATATTCCTAATTAAACTAAGGCCTAGTCCTGGTTTAAGCTAATCTCTGTCTGGGAAACCACCCCCAATGCACAAGATAAGCGAGCACTGTGCTTTTATGCATGGCAGAGTGAGAGATTGCACCAATAAAATATTTTATTTCATAAAAACCTAAATATTTACCAAAGACACAGTGGAGAACTTTTTTAAAGCTTTCATTTAATTTTGTTTTAACCTGTTAACCTTTTTTTGTTTTCTGAACCCCCCCACAAAAAATGTCATAGCTAAACTAAAATAGATACAGTTTATGAAGTCTTTGCACTAAAAGCATAAGTTTGGTCTCATTTGAAAGCAGACACTTGGAAGTTTATTAAGAGGTGAACATTAGTTACTGTCATAATGAAAAAAGTTGTTATAGAGAGCTTAAATTATACTTGTTTATTAACTCCACCAAACATTTATGAAATATTGTTATGAAAAACTAAATAAAAATGGCCTTGGAGCAATCTAGAAATGCTCTGCAGATAAAGCCACAGGTCTGACCATGTTCTGTTTTAAATCTGAAGATGATACATCTAAAACTCTGTATTTTATTAAATGTTTTTTAGACCCATGTCATGTAAATTTATTTAGAGAAAACAGCAAAAATGCTAAGCTAATGTTTGTTTATTTATATCTCAAAACATCCTTTCAGTTTATTGTCCTATTGCTCCGGGTTTTAAACAGACTCATTAAATAAGCATCCGAATGAGTCATTAACAACTTTTAATCCTGGATATGGCTGTCTAAATGTTTATGTTTATATTATTATTATTATTAATAATTACTCATACATTCTATTTAGTGTTTTATTTCCTCCTTTCGTCTCAATTCACTTTCTTTTTATTAAATTCCTTTCTTACAAAAAGAAACTTACCTTAAAGAAGCTTTACCAGTCGAAATTATTCCTAGAAACATATATCTCATATCTCCAGACAGCAGATGTTTACAGAACAGCTAGTCCGTTAGCTTAGCATACCATCAAAACACGACAAATAAAAGCATTTATAATAAAACTCACTTTATAACATCAAAAGTCGAGTGCTAAAACAATCATGCGTGATCTGATGTGGCTTTGGATCATAAAATAAGACCGAAAATAAACAGTTTTATGCTATTTATGCTGTTAGCTTAGCATAGCATTATAATATATAGTACTGTTATGAAAATACCAGACATAGCGTTAAAAATACAGACAAACCATATATAATCTTAATCGTGTTTATTGTCTCCATGGTTTAAAACATCAAAACATCTTTATTTGCATGTTATTATAAAAACAGCAATCGCTCGTTGCAGGTCACTGTTCAAGTTCACGTCTGACTGACAGCTGCTGCTGAGCTGAGCTCTGACGTCTTATTCTTTCTATGAAAGTTTCATATTGATACTTTAGCGCCCTCCGGCTTCACGTATGAATGAAACAAACTGAGTGTGAATGACTGCAGACTCAAACTTCCTCATATCGCCATTTTTGGAATAAAAATGGGTGAAATATTACCCCCCCTGCAGAAATTTGAAGTAAACATATAAAATTGAAGTAATATTTTTCCAAATATGCATACTTTGAATTAAAAGCCCCGATGGATGTTGTTTTATCGAGTGCTTTCATGACGATCACAGAGGAGTCTTGTTATCAATGAGTGCGGCTGAGGGTTATATTTCAAATTAAAGGTATGTACCGTTTTTCATTTTCATAACGTCTGACAAAAATGAAGAAATTACTGTTACTAGGATTCTCAGATTAAAATAAAGGTCAAAAACTAAATCTTAAATCAAAACACTTTTTAATGATGTATACTTTATAACGTCCAGCTGGTGCAACCAGCCCGTAGCACAAAAAAAAGTGTAAATGTTGAGTCACTTATGCAAACATATCAGCATTTTGAGAGCGACATAACTCTACCTTTCAAGAAGTAAACCTATGGCTTACTTTGTCAAACTTTGATCAAAGAAACTTTATTGAAATACACACATCACTTTAAACTTTAATAATGTCAATATTTTGGCATCTGCTATCAACATCTTGATCACCCATGAGCTCCCGAAGAGAGTTTATGGTGCAAGACAGGATTGTAGAAATACAGTATTCTAGAAAGACATCCCGAGCCTTTCGGTGATTTTGTTATGCGACGTGTCCACAGCAGGTAAAAAGCGTATCCTGTCAAATACCTGTTAGTTTTACCTTTCTCTACAATGACGTCAAGACGGCAAGGATAATCTGCTCACTGTGTCATTTACATGCACGCCCGAATGTTTCACAAGCGCAAACGAGTCGTTCGCATGGCAAATGAAACGACAGTCAACAGCAGCCTTCTGTCACAAGTATCAGATTGGCCAGCAGCGAGTAAAAACTTCAGCGGGTCAAAAACGCATGAAACGACATCAGCGTCGACTCTCTTTCCTTCCCTGGTATATGGCATGTCCCCTGAGCCATGCATTAAAGGCCTTCATCTGCGAGCGAGGCTGTCAGCACCAGCCCACCTCTCCACACATCTTTGCAGACATTCCCCTACGTTTGTTTTCCCGGGTTTAGCAAAAAGCCGTACAGCCTGGCAGGGCAGAGAATATAGTAACTGAACCCTCTGCGGTTGAATCGGATGAGAAGGCTTGATACGGATACAGTGCATAAAGTTACATATAGGGCCGAACCTTCAGGGCCTGCATATCATTGCCTGAGGTAGACAGATATACATACACAATTGACATTTCGGAGTGTGCGGCGTTTCTAGGATAAAAGAACTGTAACTGGGACACATCGGTTACAGGGAGTGACAGGAATTGTAAACAAATGAATTGTTATTGTCTGTGAAACTGGGAAATAGGGAATTCCCTTTATCGTATAACATTTTCTTTGCAATTACGTTTGTTGGACACGTAACAAATACTAACAAGAACCAGAATTTAGGCGTACGTGCAAATTATAACCCAATAAGTGTAACATTCGGTTAAATTGGCTTTAATGGAAAATGAGCTCTATGATACCTGGAGAAAGATATTAGCATTCTTATTATCTCAGTGCCAGTTGTTAGGCGACTGCCAGACTCTTCGAAGGAACGTGACCTGCTTATTGCAATCTTTGCTCATTGGTACTCAGTTCTATACTCATCACCTGAGACACGAATATAAAGTCATCAATTACTTCAGAGCCACAGAAAAATGTCATCCAAGTAGTGATGCAGTGTTTTCGTTTTTAGATATGAGATATATTGTGAGACATTTTAACTCATTCCCCGCCAGCATTTTTTTTTTTTGATTTTCACAAAAGTTTCACAAAATGCCTTCCAGGAAAAAAAATCCATAAATATATAAACATACAAATATATATCAAGGCAAGAACAGACGTTTTATCCTTCCTTCATTTGTTTTCTTTTTATAACCTCTTATGGCGCTTTTCCATTGCATAGTACCCCTCGGTTTGGTTTAGTTTGGGTCGGGTCAGCTTACTTTTGGGACCTTTTCCATTACCCGATACTTTTTTAGTACCAACTCGGTTGGAGTTCCAAGCGACCCGAGCTGATACCAAACGTGACCCGAAAACAATGTAGATCACTGAGTGGTCTGAGAGAATCGTCACTACACGTCATTGCTATAATGTAAAGATTAGCTTTACATTTAGTGCTAGCTTGCGCTGTCTCGAGGAAAAGTTTTGTCATCTGTGCTCTGCTATAAGTTCCCAAACTCCATTTTAGCGATGAAAAACATCCACAGGTTGAGGAGCAGGGACAACATACCATTTTTTTCCAAACTTGGAGTTTGTTGTGGAACATTCGCGACGAGCACGTCAGCATTATATATGCTTAAACTCAACTTTAATGAGGCTCAGCAGAGTGCGTCAACTACTGACGCCACGGGTGTTTGAACAGAAACTGTCATGTGAGACAGAGGTAATGTTAGTGATAAACGTGATCAGCAAACATTTATTTGTGGTGGCCAATTTTAATTTTGTGGCGGACTGAGAAATAAATGGGAATATACAACAACACTCTCACTTGTATGATGTCACAGCAGTAGGCAGTGCAAATATAACGACGCACATAATCCCTCCCACTACGAAGTGATACCAAACTCGATGGAAAAGCTAACCACGCCAGGGTGAGGTGAGGTGAGCTGACCCGACCCAAACTAAACTAAACCATGGGGTACTATGCAATGGAAAAGTGCCATTAAATATGGGCAGGTTTCTTCAAAAATACAAAATTTTGAGCAAAAAGCTGAAAAATTAGCTTTTTTGTAAAGGACATTTGTTAGAAATCAGATTCCGAATGATTATCAAAACTTACATGGAGTTTAAAACTTGTCAAATTAGTTTTTGCTTCAGTTTTTTATAAAATGGGTAATCTAGTGGATAATAGCAGAATTACAGAACCCGTCTGGAAAGCGTCATTGGCAAATAAATGTTTTCTCTTAATTGACCAGATAACTCATCAATGGCTGGGAAAGAGTTAAAATGTAAAATAAAGGGGATCGCACACCGGCCGCGCAGCGCCACGTCGCGTCACACCTAGGAGAACTCGGAGGTATTGTAAACCGGAAGTGCACATTAAATAGCGCAAGCTTCGTCAGATAGCGTCTACTTCAAAATGTAAAATATACGTTAGCAGCCAATGTTAATCATTAATGATGTGGGACAAATATGATGTTATTTAATGTTAAACTATGTGAGTGGCGCTGTGTGGCGCGATAGGGATTTGAGCAACTTCCTGAGTCACAGCTGGGCAGCGCGGACAGTGTGCTCATAGAAAACAATGTCTTAGATTTTTTTAGAACGGTGCGGCGCGGCGCTGAGCTGCGCGGCCGGTGTGCGATCCCTTTAAGTCTTTTGTGTCCCCAGAATACGTATGTGAAGTTTTGCTCAAAATACCCCACAGATAATTTATTTTAGCATGTTGAAATTGCCACTTTGTAGGTGCGAGCAAAAATTTGTAGTTTTTGGGTGTGTCCTTTTAAATGCAAATGAGCTGATGAAATGCAAACACTGATCACCATGATGGTGGTTTGTTGGGCCGAAACTCGACTGTGCTGTCAATTTTTTTCTCTCTCTTTATCTCTGCACTAAATGGCAGTACTGTGGTTGGATAGTGCAGATTAAGGGGCGGCATTATTATAATAAGATTCACTTTCTGAATGAAAAAAATAACGAATGACCTAATTTTTACATGCTTGCAGAAAATGGTTTACCAAAACAAAGTTACTGAGTGGTTCTTGTTTATGTTTTCTAGGTTGATAGAGCAATGAGGACTAATGATGGCAGTCCAGCTCTTTTCAAAGATTCGGCTCTTACAGCTCTGGCTCTTCATTTAGTATCACTGGGAGACTTTTTTAGCCCAAATTTGCAATAGTGAATAGTTTGTGTGTTGGTATGCAATTTTTGTATCAATTGTTTTTATAAAAGCCTTATTTTTTATGTTTTTGTTAGAAAAAATACACAGTTAATCTATTATTTAACATTATAATAAAACTTTAATTAAACAATTGAACAATTAACACAAAACCACAGCGAACAAACCTATTAAATAAAGGCAAAACTTGTCTTTTTCGGTTTTCACTCACAACTTAACTTTCTTGTTTTTTTGGTAAATGCCTCAACTTTCTCCCAACGTGCTTACATTTAAATCCAGCTCCCTCTCCTCTCTCTATTGCTTTGTGTGCCTGTCCTGTACCACTACACTGGCTTTTTGGAGCGTCTATCAAGCTTTCTTCTTTCACATAATGGTATAATCCTAGTCTGTCTTTCCATTTGATTGGACACATTGTGTGCCACATACAAATAGCTCCCGCCCCTGCCAGCGGCTGCAGATTCGTCTCCCTCGCTGACCGGAGCTGTCGTTCGCGAACGACTCATCACTAATGGGGACCCAATTATAGCACTTAATCATGGAAAAGTCCGAATTTGATCCCTTTAACATTTATGACGTGCATTAGATGTAATATTAAGATAAACCATGTTAATTGAAATGTAGCACAACCAGAATTTGTAAATACTCTAGCTTTTCAATAATGACATCAGATTGCAGCAAAATGTAGTAGAAAGAACATTTTACAGTTTGATTTTAGGGGGAAAATAATTATTATAAAAAACTACACTAAATAATAATTTATTTGTACTTTTTATGCATTTGGCAGACGATTTTACCCAAAGGAAATGATACGTTTACATTTAAAGTACACATTTTATGTATGCATGTTTCATAAGAATCAAACCTACACACACAACCTTTGCACTGCTAACACACTGAGCTACAGAAACACTACATGGTGAATTTATAGGTTACTTATAGAAAATGTTATTTTGTCAGAATGCACGGCTACTTTATAAATGGACAAAGATACTTTTTGCCCCCAGAATGGTATAGTTATAGCCCACGTACACCAGCATGATCCTTTTGAAATCCCAAAAAGAGAAGCACATTTTTAAACAAAGTATTAAAATGAATGAGTTGTGTGAGACATATGGCTGTTATATCAGGAGAAACATGTTTAGTTGGCATTAGGAGCTATGGAACAAGATCTTATTGCAAACACTCATGTTTCAAGAAAACAGACATTGTACATTGATTCCACAATGACATCACCCCCAAAAAACACGTCCGCCTTAGGGTCCGCTGATTAGCCCTTTTTGGGGCCCTCATGACAACATCCCTGATTAGACAGACACATTTTTCATGGATTTGGGGTTGTCACATCCATTAAAGTAGTGCACGCGTCTATTAAAAGCCAAGCTGGTAAATGTAACTACAGTTTACAACATGTATATCTTTACAAGTGTCAGATTCAGACTTAAAAATCAAGAGCCGTGTTATTGTAGAGCATAGTATAAACTAAATGCCATAGGAGATTTCACCAGTGGGGAACCTTCAGGGCCTTCTACGCCTTCAGAGAAGGCCTAAAAAAATTAATAAAAATATTTTTTATAATAATACTAATAAATAATAAAGTATTCAATAAAAATATGTTTTTACATGTTTAAATTTATATTTAATTTAATTTAATACATGTAATATATTTTCTCTCATCTATGTTCTAACGTTAAGCTTACTGTCAGGTTCATATCCAATCAGAATCGTCTGTCTCTATTAAGGCCCGGTAAACTGGCTCATTCATTGGTTAGGACTTCAAGAATCCCAAGGAAGGCCAAGCTATGTGTTTTGGTGTGGAGAGTGACGGGCAAATCGACCAATCACGCTTTGATTTCAAGTGGGCGGGGAAAAAACAAAGCATTGTAAGCCTTCATGAAGTCCTAATCATGCAACAAGCTGGATGCGAGCTGCCGTAAAACACCAAAGAAGAAGAAGTCCTAATCATAGACCGTCTAATGGCCCGAATCTCTGCGGTGAGAGTGGTTGAGGTAAATGGCAGAAAACGTGATTGACGTTGTGGCTAGTTTGATAGGGCTGAGGTAAAAACGAAATTACTTAAGCGGGTACTCGTGAAGAGCACAGCCGAGAGATGCGCGTGCAGCTGCGCTGCGCATATCAGACGTGAACACGAGAAAAATAATGGGTTTAATTATACTTTCACTTCCTGACAGTTTTACTTGAGGATAGTAATGACTGCAGGCGACGCCGAATTACATACAATATAATTACCTAACTAAATCTCAGAGAATGCAAAAACATTCACCGGGGCTCGGGCTAGGGATTTTGCGAGCCCGCAAAATATAACAGTTATAAGCCACAAGGAGGTGCACTGAGAACGCAGGGTGCTATATTTCCCCTTATGAAAAAAGACTAACAAGCTATCCTACAGCTAAATATATATTTACAAAAAACAAAAATTAAATGCAAATTTACAGAGCAGCAGAGTCTGTATTTGTGTTTATCAGTTAGATTAAAGTAATTTTAAACTTTAAAACTGCATTTAAAGGCAAACGATGCCTATTCTGTAATTTAACTTTGCGTGCTCAGAATTTTTACACGTTCACTGTATGATTTAACGAAATACGAATAGCCTAGTATTATATTCTGAATTTAAAAATTTATGAAAAACAAACTACTCTCAATTTATTTTGGTGTTTTTTCCCCCATGCTCACTTGTCTCCATTTTCCTGTTTTTAAGAATTAAGGCGGTGTAGTAAGTAGAACCTATCCATTAAATTTGTGACTTTCATTTATTGCGCCATGCGTAATTGCGCATGGAGAGGCATTTGCACTTCATTGCATATTTTGAAGGCCCAGCTGTAATTCTCACGGTTCGCCACTGGATTTCACAAGGGTGCAAAATGGACCGTCTGAGTCATTTTAGGGACCATACCTATCCATTCATTTAAAGCAACCCAGTATAGGTTACTTTACAGTCATCCACACAGGAAGCTGAAGTATAGATAGTATTGTGGCAATCAGCATACAAGTCATACATTATTAAAAAGCTGTAACCAATCAGAGGGAAGGTGGTTCAATTGAACACCGATCCAAATCCGTATGAACTTTTGTTCATGATGCTTAGGAAGTTACTGCTGTTAATCTGTGATGTGTTAACCAGCGTGAAATTTATTCTAGTAAAACATGATTGAACAACTCATTATAAAAATTTGAATGGCAAAGCTGATAGTTGTGCAGTTGTTAACAATACAGTATGTATGTGTGTGTTTGATAATAAGTGTTTATACACGCTGTAACAGATGGCTCAAGAGCGCATCAATGAACAGTAAAATTCTTCAAGTTTGTTGAATCAGGAAAGCTAATCCATGTATCCATCGCAAAACTCTGGCGCAGATGCCTGTGCAGTTAAGTGATTAAAATCTTCATGTACATTTGTGTGATTAAACATATTCAATGGAATCAAGCACCGCTTACTTACAGCAGATATTTTTAAACAATCATTGTTTCTAACTTTGATTGCCATATCATACGGGTACAACCAGAGTTACCATTGAAACCTCTGGAAAACCAAGAAAATAATGTCCTGACGATGATAAGTCAGTGTACATTGAAAAGGACACACTGGGCTTTTAAAAATCTACAGTATTCATATTTGAGTGTCTAACTATAACCCACCTTGAGATTTAATCATGACTGATATCACAATTCAAATAATTGTAACCCAATGGACCAAATTTACAAAAAGATTAGCGTGAGATTGCAATTCCAAAAAAAGTGCTGATGGTTTCTGTGGGTGATTTACTGACAGGGTGCACTTTAAATAACACAGATGCAACATTTAATTTTCTTAATGATCAACACAATAAGAAATTATTTTTTGGGCGTTCAATAATGGCACAAATATAAGTAAACTGTCTGACAAAAAAAACCTTAATAAATTGTGCTGCATAAAACACTCCTTCAATAAATTTTGCATCTGAAAGGGAAACTCCTACAAATGCATATGCAATAAGTTCAGTTTAAATCAATAGAGGTCAGCCTTTTCAAAGCCAACATTTTTAGTAAATCGTTTTATCTCAAAAGATTGTTTGCACTGGCAATATAAATCTGTCCCTATAGACCCCTTCACAAGTTTTTCGGGATTCCTGCAGAATCTCAAAAAATACAACATATGTGCCTGCAAGCAATTAAACGTGCAGACTGGAACAATGCAAATATCAAAGAGGCTTGTGTTTGTAGTGCTCACTTCATTTCAGGTAAGTCATCATTTTTCAGCCCTGTTAGATTAAACTATAATCCTGGATGGTATGAACAGTTTGACCCCGTGCTGCGCGCACACCCGAGTCATTTAATGTTTACAAACATTGAAGGGGTCTATATGTGACCCTGGAACAAGAAAATCAAACTTAAGGCAGATAGGTATATTTGTAGCAATAGCCAGAAATATATTTTATGGGTCAAAATGATACATTTTTATTTTATGCCAAAAATCATTAACCCCTTAACTGGTGCAGTTAATCTTCACAGATTACTCAACTTTTAGATTTTAAAGTCTAAGGGCTTTATCTTACACCCGGCGCAATGCAACGCAATGCGCGACGCAAGTGTCTTTCGCTATAGTTTCCACCCTGCGCAATTATAATTTTCACATTTAGCGCCACGTTGTTTAAATAGCAAATGCATTTGCGCCCCCTTCTGCGTCCATGGGCGTCCTGGTCTGAAAACGAGGTGTGTTCAGGCGCATTGTTGGCGCGTTGCTATTTTGGGGCAACTAAAATAGACTACGCCATTGACCAACAAAAACCTGGTCTAAAGTCAATGGCGCAATATGTTTTTTGTTATTTAAAGAGTGCATTAGTAATATGCGCCTATAAACGGGAGGACAACGCGGGTTTGCTTATCACATAGTACATGAATGTGCAGCAGCACAAAAATGCTTTTAAATATGAAAGATTAAATGATTGAATGTAAAAGATTATTATTGAGTCTCTTGGACATAAATGAGGACTAATTATGAGACGTTAGAAGGCGCAAAGAGCTGCTTTCACCTGTAGCTGTAAGTAAATAAATGCTTTGCTTTAAACAAATGCATCTCTTTTTAAATGTTTTTTAAAATGATACCTCACGGATTTATTGTATATGATGACAACTGTACCTGTGGATATGGTGAGATGAGAAACATTTTTAAGTAATGCTTAAAAAATCTTGTGACGCTGTCCATGTGCTGAAAGGAGAGCCGTTTGTAAATTCTTTATCTCCTGTTTGTTACAAATAAAGTATTTTTAGAGTACAAACCTTTTCTTACATACTTGTAAATTATATTTTGATGATATTGGATAGCCATACATTTAAAGCAACTAAAAGACTGCTTTTTTACTTCCATGACTAAAAGAAAACGATTTTTAAAGGTTTTAATAAAAAAATAACAATTTCAATACAAGTGAAAAACAACACAATTATTTAACATTAATCTTAAACTGGGGGATCTTTCTTTCTTCTTTCTTACAAAGTCCGTCATCTAAATAGGGATTACACATAGTGCCAGCGCAACAGGCTTTTAAAGGGGATGAGAGCTGAGACTCTCATTGGTTTATTGCACGTTACGCCCAAAATACTCCCATTACAATAGGACCAACCTTTTTCGACCATGCGTTCGGCGCACAAACCATTTTTCCCGTCGTTAAATTAGCAAAAGTGGATTCGGACACGCCCATTTAAACATTGCGCTGTGCGCTTTAGACAATGCGCTTAGATCGTTAAAATAGGGCCCTAAATGTGTTTACTAGAAATATAAAAAGCCCAGTTTTGACTTTAACTCTTTCCCCGCAATTGACAAGTTATCTCGTCAAATAAGAGAATACATTTGCATGGAAAAAACATTTGCCTGAACAGTTTTTATGGTTATCTATAATACCGCGATTATCCACTAGATCAGTGTTTCCCAACCACTGTGCCGTGGCCAGTGGCACACTAATGTGCCGTGGAAAAATAACACTGCCACAGTGGTTAAAAAAGCACTCACAGCTAGCTACCAGGTTGCTGAGTTGGTCACAGCTGCATGTGTCACTGTCATCAATTCCAGCCAGGATATCATTTGTGTTCATCAAAACATGATCAAGATTCACATTAAATGTGAAAACTATGTTTAATACAGTATAATATTGTAGTTTAACAAGTCATTTAAGCATTGCAATACAGGCTTATTGTGAAAGTGGTGTGCCGTATGATTTTTTTTACTTATCAAAACTGTGCCGTGGCAGAACAAAGGTTGGGAAACATTGCTCTAGATGCCCCAATTTATAAAAATGTATATATTTAATTTTAAACTACGTATATGTTTTGATAATCATCATGAATCTAATCTCTAACAAAGTTCCTTTACAGAAATGTAATTATTTCAGCTTTTTGCTAAAAATAAATATATTTTTGAAGAAAAATAGCAGACACTTCAGAGCAGTGGCTATAAAGTGGTATACAACATATGCTTCAAACATATAAAGATAGCGATCATAAGTGTACAGGTTTAAAACTGATTGCATCATACTTTATTTCTGCCTTCATCATTTGTAATAAAGTTAAAAAGCCAAAACACAACTGTATGCATTCATGTGGCAAAATCAGGCAATCATCTCCAGAGGGATGAGTCACACAACATTTACAGCTCATGTGATCGACTCAAAAAAACCCATGCACTGATAGCAAAGCATAAGCTGTAAATTTCTAGGGTGGTCTTGCACCAGCCAAGCGACTGCCTTTGAGATAAATGGGAATTCTTACACACTATAAAAACATATTATGAGGATGTATAGGTCTTAATAAAAAAGCTTTCACAGTTTATGTGTTTAACCTCGCATCTGTGTTACTTACAGCAGCCCAGTGACCATCTGTATGATAACAGACATGTGTCTTTTCATTAATGTCAATGACTGATGTTAAACAGAATGTCAGACCGTTGCTTTTTTTTAGCTAGACGACAGCTGTGCACAACTGGGTTTCCTCAAACTGTTTCTTCTTATGAAAGATTTTCTCATTTAAACCATTAAAATGCTTGTATTATGCCGTGGAGAATGCAAAATCTGGCCATGCACAAGTGAAATCTGTTCTTCCTTCTGTCCACGCAGAGCATTCTGAGCCAAACTGTATTTCTCAATATGCTTAACCAAGACATTATTTTAATAAAATACCTTTTGTGATATGATGTTTGGAGCCAAAGACATCTATTTTGACTTCATCAGACCAAAGCACAAGGTCTATATGCTTCCGGATTATCCACTTGTTGTGATGTATACTTCAGATGCTGGGTTTGTGAGGGAAATTGCGAGTAAGATTTGCTTTTGATGGCCTTTGCATTCGGATCATGTTTGTTTGAGCACCGCTGTGCAGTGGACCACAGGACACCAGATAAAACTTCTCGCACGCCTTTTGCTGTTCCTGGAAAGTCTATAAACAGTCCTATTAAAGATTGCTTTTAGCCCTGTAGATCTGGCCATCTGGACATCAACTGTTCTCTAAACGTTTTGACATTTCGCTCTTTTCCGAGCAGGAAAATTGCGAACAGGAAACATTTAGATGTGTGTGTTTTACGACTCTGCGTTTTGTGAAAGTCAGTTATCTTAAGATTGTAATCCTCAGACAGTTTCTCAGTGGAGCACATGGTTGTTGAGTTTAAGCACAAGACCCATGAGGCTGCAGCATCTCTGGGAGTTTATTAAGTCTCTGGATTGCTATTATCAACCTAGAATATCACAGGGGAATCTACTGGAAAAAAGCCTAAACCTGTGCACATGCCACATTCACAGCAATATTTGTTTTGTTCTGTTAAATTTAAATTCTGCAGAAATATCTAATGTTGGCTTTAATATTTAAATAGTGGCTTCATACAGTATGTTATATTTAAATTCATTGATTTAAAATGTTTATTGTAATGTTTTAGATCAATAAAAATGCCATTTGTGTAATTTCAAGGCTGCTTACATTTGAATAGAACCATAGTTATTCATATTATTAGCACTACATTGACAAGCAGCATAAAAATTGAGATTTCATACTTAAAGTCACCATGAAATTGGAATTAAAAACTAATTTTTTTTATGGAAAATTGTAGTGTTTTTTTATAAATTCTGCGCATCGAGAGATCCTGTGTGCATCACGTGTCTTGTCAAAATAAGTGTCTGCTGCAGACGCGTCTAAAGGGTTTATGATAAAAGACAGGCTTGCAGATTCTCACATAATCTCATGTGTAATCAGAGTTTACTGTTAAGTGAGTGTCTTGTGTGTATTTTGTGAACGTGAGCGTCTCTTTTATCATAAACGGTTTTGACGCGTGCGCAGCAGGCACTTATTTTGACAAAACACGTGATGCACAGGGTTCACATGATGCAACAAACTTATATTTGGAAACGCAAGCAACACACGCAATTCAATGCAATCTTTTACAATAACATGAATAGATTTGTTAGTACAGAAAAATAAGATAACATCCCAGTACGACAACATTACAGGACACTTTATGCGTTCACATGCATGGAGCCAAGCCGAGGTCCCCAGCAACACTGCTGTATACACTATGTGTTTTTTAATAGTCCTTTAGGATTGTTGCTTGCCACACTGTGCCATCAAGATCGTAGTTAAGTCCATGTCACACTGAATGATCTCAGTTTCCATCAATGTCAGACTGTACGAGTTTAAAGACTTTTTAAAATCGGATGCACGCAAACAAACACGTACGTAGTTTTACGTCATCAATCAGCGATGGTTGGGCGAACACACGCTGAAGCGAAGGCTTAGAAACCTAAACATCTAGCGTTCATTTTAATCATGAATTGTCTTAAGCATAAAAAAAGAAAAAACGAAGCATTTGTATTTCTAGCGCCTATGTCCACCTGGCTCTTTTCGACATTTGTATGCGAGGATTATTTTGATCGCAACGGTCATCAATCGGCTGTCTGTGAACATGTCAAACTAGCGATCAAAGACAGCAGATTTTAGCCTAGGATTCCAGGAATCTTTTAGTATTTCAAAATTGGTCTCAGACAGCTAAATCGCGGCTGAAATCTTACAGTGATCACGGGGCTTAACAAGCACATGTTCAGTCCTATAAAAAACAGAGGAAAAAACTTGAAACATAACTAAAAACAAAGTTCATTTTCACATGCGACACTTGTCTATTAATAAGCTGTTTATCAACTTATAATGTAATAATTATAAATAGCAGTATAATAACTGACACAATAATGTTATATTATTGTACGGATTGTAATGCGGGCTTTCCTATACAGCAAATGTTTATGTAACCAACAATGGATGATAGATTAAAAACATTGATACAAACCTTGTTTCTTAAAATAAATCCAACAATTTGTCCTCGCTGAAAAATTCAGCTTTCACTGAAAGTGTCCTCGCTCCTTCAACGTTTTTTACTCTGTGTGAACTGAAACACATCCCTAATTGATCCTAGGATAAGTGGCGGCTGGTGACAGCTCTTCTAAGGGGCATGAATTCAAAATATGTGTTTGTTGCGTCATGTGAACCATGTGCATCACGTGTCTTGTCAAAATAAGTGCCTGCTGCACACGCGTCACAACCATTTGATGACTGTCACATTCACAAAATACACACAAGACACTCCCTTAACAGTAAACTTTGATTACGCATGAGATTATGCGAGTATCTGGCAAACGTAAGCGTCTCTTTTATCATAAACCCTTTAGATGCATCTGCAACAGTCACTTATTTTGACTATTTAAGACACGTGATGCACATATGTTCACTTGACGCACTGAACACATATTTTGAATGGCGAACCACACACATAACGGACTACAAACATCATGAGCTTTGCATCATGCACACTCGAAAAAGAAGTCACCGTACCCCACTGCCTGCCTAGAATCAATCCTTGCATGAGGACCTAGTAACAATGCCAGGATCAGTCAAATGATCACATAAGTGGACATTATACGTCACTCTGATGTTGTGTCTGTACAGGATCTTTATCTGCTATCAGGCCCGGATTGGCCATAGGGAGAACCGGGAGGATTCCCGGTGGGCCGGTCTGTTTTTTTTGGCCACGAGGGCCGGTGTTGTCATGCCACCAGGATGACGCGTATTTGCGGGTGAGATGTCCCCGCAGCTTTATGCACAAGTTGATTGTGTCCCGAGTCCCAACCACTTATTGGAAGAATTCTTGCATTAGGGTTCATTGACATCTAAAACGCATGGGAAACGCAGGACGTGTCGCTGTCTTCTGGTTTTCAAAGCGCTTACTTGAACACGAGTTTTGTTTCAGACGCGTCTATATTGAGTGCGCTTGCCGGCCGCGCGTCTATATTTTCAATAAACTTGAGCGCGTCTTTTGAGTGCGCTTGCCGGCCGCGCGTCTATATTTTCAATAAACTTGAGCGCGTCTTTGCGTGCGCTTGCCGGCCGCGCGTCTATATTTTAAATAAACTTGAGGGCGTATTTTGAGTGCGCTTGCCGGCCGCGCGTCTATTATATTTTAAATAAACTTGAGCGCGTCTTTTGAGTGCGCTTGCCGGCCGCGCGTCTATTATATTTTAAATAAACTTGAGCGCGTCTTTTGAGTGCGCTTGCCGGCCGCGCGTCTATATTTTTAATAAACTTGAGCGCGTCTTTTGCGTGCGCTTGCCGGCCGCGCGTCTATTATATTTTAAATAAACTTGAGGGCGTATTTTGAGTGCGCTTGCCGGCCGCGCGTCTATTATATTTTAAATAAACTTGAGCGCGTCTTTTGAGTGCGCTTGCCGGCCGCGCGTCTATATTTTCAATAAACTTGAGCGCGTCTTTGCGTGCGCTTGCCGGCCGCGCGTCTATTATATTTTAAATAAACTTGAGCGCGTCTTAATACAAACGGGCTTGCCTCTAAAAGGAAAAGAATTTACAAAACGTATTTTTTTTATCCAAGTCATAGATGAAGTCTCTATGAATAGTCATTATTCATCGTTTATTGCAAGAGGAACAAAAAATCTATTTGATGCAAAACTCATTAGTTTATTTGAAAAAAGTAGTTTCAAAAGTGTATCCATGATGTTTTCTTTTTTTTAACACAATGTAGGCCTACGTTATTTAGCAATAGACTTGATCTAAGTACTAAAAAAAATACAGATTTTTTCCATTTGTTTCCAATGCATACTTGATAAATCTTGCTTGTGTATTGTATATCAGGGGTTTTTCAACCCAACAGTTAATCTCAAGACTCACCATTTTTAAGAAATAGAAATATAGTGGAAAACACAAACACATTTGTTTCCTTTAGTTTTTGAATAAGTTTACTTTAGTAATATTATGGTCTTATGGTAGGGCTGCATGATTATGGCAAAAATTATAATTGTTTACTGCATTTGCACGGAATATGAAATTATATATTTGAAAAATACAGTGAATTGCAAGGCTGCAGAGAACAGTGCATTACTGCAGACTTATACTACTGAGGGTTTAAAGATATTATTTTAATAGTCAGTCGTGAACTAAAGTGGGCCGGTCTAAGGCATGAAACTCCAGGGCTGAAAATGAGTCCCACTCCGGCCCTGTCTGCTATCTTTGAACTGTAAAACACATCTATTTTGGTCCACAAATGAGTTTTAAAATTTTCACACCAAATGAAAGAAACTGTATCACATCAAACTCTCTAGTGTGAAAACACTCTAACTATCTAACCCAGTCTCCTGAGGTCGCGTATAAATAGCACGAAGTGCAAAACTCGTGCAATACACACGCCAAATTCCACCCCGGCGCGCATATGAGACGCAAGTCCTTCCCATTCACTCAAACGGGGCATCTTTTTTTGTCGTTTTATTTATTGGTTTCTCAATTTTTTTCTGTTTTTTAAACAATTTTCGCTTGGGTTTAGGGTTAGATTTTAGATTTGCTTAATGAGGTTATTTAATATACAGGTTTATCAATGTTTTTGTCCATATTTAAGCCATGGTCGCTTGGAGTTGGGGTTAGAGTTGGGGTTTGGGTTAGGGTGTCATTTTTATATAACAAAAAGCTGTTCTAACCCTAAACCCAAGCGAAAATGGTAAAAAATAGCAAAAAAATTGAGAAACCAATAAGTAAAACGACAAAAAAAAGATGCCCCGTTTAAGTGAATGGGAAGGACTTGCGTATCATATGCACGCCAAAGTGGAATTTGACGTATGTATTGCACGAGTTTTACACTTCGTGCTATTTATAGCTATTTATACTGGGCTGAACTATCAGCTATACCGTAAATGACACTTAACACTAAATTATAAATAATTCACACCTGTATTGCTGCTGAAATCATCATAAATACTAGCCTGTAAAGTATTACCCCAATGTATACAATTTTAACATTGAAGCAGGTTATGGTAAAGTTTGATATTTATTGCCATTTACCTCTGTTAGAGTCTTTAAAGTCTTTACATCTGTGCACATGAATATTTCTGAAGCTACAATATATGCATTCAGCTATCATTGTGCTTTTTGGCTTCCTGCGTCAATCTGCTGTATTCATCATGATAAAAATCAGCAACTGGTCCCTTTTGTGTTCTTATCTATTACTATCTGTCAGGTTAACTTAACATTCATGCCACATAACATAATTTGGACTCCTTTAGTCACATCTAAATGATTCAGGTTTTTGTCTCTTTAAACAGCCTCAGTTCTGCACATTTGCACAAAATTACTTCATCAGGTATCTTCAGAACATACACCATTTTTCTTACTTTAATGTTTTGGATAATAGTTCAGTCATGATTAATTATTTTTTTTGGACCACCTACAGTATGTAATTCTCAACTCATTCATCACAACATTGCATTTGTTTTAGACAACACTGCCGTCAGACATTAACAATATGCCATAACAATACATTTTAGATAAACTGACACTGTATCTGCTTAATCAAATCACTAAACGAGTTTACAAACCAAACCATGACTCTGTACATAGACGGTTTCATTAGTAACAACACAAACAAGTGGCTTTCGTGGTCAACACGTAATTTCCGGTAAACTCTTCTAAGAATAAATAACAACAAAATACTTTAAACATTAATTATATAACAAGCAAAATGAACAACATGTAGATTACCCAGGAAACCAAAACATTTGTTATTTTCGAAGAGGTATTTGTTCAAGAGTTCAGTTTAGCCACTAGTCAGACCATTAAAAAAAATGAAACCGGATGTAAAGTTCAGACCAGACGCTTATGGCGTCACCTTATGTGCGTCCGAGAAACCGTCTAGAGCCAAGATTGGATCAGGAAGGTTCAGCAAGTCGGCTGAGTTTAAATAATCTATATCCTTCAAAATCTCATGCAAATGCGTATACTATTTTACAAGGTGACAATTTTTAGTTAATTTGTACGATCTCACAACGTAATCCCATGAGAATATGTGTATATTTTTACGTAAATTGTGGATGTACTGTACCACACATACATTTACTTACGTTATCATACACACTGAAACCTATAATATGACGTTTTGACAAGACTAATAGGCTACGTTCATTTTTACGTATCAGCAGCTTTACAGACGAACAGATTTGTACGGATTCCAATTCATAAATATTAAATCGCGGCCATTGGTGTTTCTTACTCATATTAATGACATGTTTTCAGTCGTATTTTCTTATTTAAGACTCCTATGCTACAATAATAAATAATATTTATACACAACCAGGGGCCTCATTTATAAAGCATGCGTACGCAGAAATTTGATCATAAAGTGTGCGTGCGCAAAAAAAGTCCATATTTATAAAAACTGTCTTTGATGTGGAAAAGTGCTTAGCGCCACGCCAGTGTACGTGCGCACTTTTGCTTGTCTGATTGCTGCAGGTTTTTGGAAATATAAGCCATTCTTGCTGCTCGAAAATGATTTAAACATTGACAAGCGCTATTTTATATGTCAATGACATTAATTAGGCATCGTTTAAAGGCAGAGATCTGAAACTGCTCTGCCGCGCACAAATGTAAGATCATTTATGATTTATAGATTTCACATCTGACAGAAATGGTACTCGCGTTTTCTGTGCGTACGTTCGGTTTGTAAATTACATCTACGCATTTTTGATATTTTTTTTCGTCTGGATAAGCAGCAGTTTTTTTTTTTCTTGAATCATTTTTAGGGATGCACCGATATGGATATTTTGGCCGATACAGATAACTCTTTATATTTCGGGGCGATAACCAATATATATAGGCTGATAAATATTCATATTAATTTCACAATGAAAAACTCCCAGACCGCGGACATCTTGTCTTTGCGCTAGACTAGCATACTCTTCTTAAGCCCGCAACATGTGTCATCTTCATGCTATGTCACAGAAAGCACCAATCAAAACTCCACATGGCCAGCAATGAGCAAGTGAAGTGGTTCAACAAACCAAAGTAATCCATCATTTATCGGCTTTCATTTATCTGCCTAATTTTGCTATCAGACCGATAACCGATAATATTAAAAATAAGCAGTTATCGGCCGATAACGATATGTCTGCCGATATATCGTGCACCCCTAATCATTTTGAATAACAAAAAGGAATTAACATACTATCGATAATAGACCTTAACAAAATACCAAGCAGCATATTGTAAATAATATTACTACATATATATCGCTGTCCGATGAAAATCACGTATGTTCATTTTGCCGATTTTGAGATTTTTCGACAGATTGAATGTCCAGGTTCATTTCCGTATACAGTATGCGTCACATACCTAAATGGCCAATGAAAACTTGTGAAATCATGTCATCTACCCATTTGGTGTCAAAGCTGTCAATCACGCCGCATATCTTCCGCCTGTGAAGCATCTCGCCGGTCTCGGTTTCATCGAAGCTCAGCACTGGATATAGCCGAATAAACATGACAATGACTTTCCTTCATCGAGGTAAACGTTTTCCCCGGACGCCAGACTAACATCTAGGAGTGGCTTAATTACGGTAGGACTGTGCAAACAAAGTATCTGTCTAGCATTGGTGTTATTTACGCTGGGGATGTCCCCACCACTTTTTGAAAGCAATTGGTTAAAATGTTCTGAAAAATCAAGCGATGCTTGAGACTGGTTTTGTGGTCTAGTGTCACATATGTTGTGTTGTATGCTTATGGTGTGTTTTCTTGTACATATGTAATGAAATTCATTGTAATCATTTATTAAACGCGCTGCTGTTTTCTACGCTATGGTGCTTTGGCACTGTTCGGTTGAGCTGGTGTTGCAGGGACTGTTACATGTGTGCAGTCGACATTGTTGAGGGTTTTATGCTGAGTATTTTCTTGTTGTTGACTAGCCTACGCTATGCCCATTTTTGATGCACCGTTATTCAATATTTTTCCTATCTGATCTTTTGTCCCCACCACTTTTCAACACAAACTGACGCCCCTGCTGTGTAGCATTACCATGTCAGTGTATTGATTCATTGTCCCTTCTTAGTTTGCAAGAGACATTTAATAAATGTATAATTAATATTAAATAAAGTAAGCGTATTTAACTAAGACGTAGACTTTAATGAACTGAACGTATTCATCTGTCAAAACGAAACGCGACTTGGCCATTCTAATTAATGATCGGAAGAACGCGTATCGATCAAAGTTACTGTAAAATATGCACGCATGTCCATTTAAACTCAATTTTGGTGAAATGTGGATTATATCATGACACTGGCAAGAATATGGTTACATGTTAATATGCCGTACCAAGTATGACAACGCTACATTCAACTGCTTTTGATATACGGTGTTTTTTTCACTTTCTGAAAAGTAACCGTTTTGGACATACGTGAGTTTCATCGGGCAGCGACGATATATATATATATATATATATATATATATATATATATATATATATATATATATATATACATACAAAATAAGATAAATAAATAAAACATGAAAAGCTAATTATAACTGAGAAAGTTAAGTTCCAGGGGGGGTTAATCCATATATTTTGCCAGTAATTTAGAGAGTTTTAAGGCACTCCTCATTTTTAGTTGTTTTATGGAATTAAACAAAATTATAAAGTCATTTTTAAATGCCTCAAAACAAGGTGAAACTTTAACAAATTTACATTTGTGTAGATTAAATTTGGCTACAATCAACACATTGTTACACAAAAATTAAATGTCTTGGTTGTCCAAAAAGACCCCAAATTTAACATTATGATACACTCTAAAAAATTTGCAGTAATTTTGCAGCTGGTTGCCAGTAACTTACTGTAGAAGATAAAGTCAAAAAATGTTTCATATTCATTTAACTTTGACCAAAATGTTGCCAGTAAATAACATAAATGTAAAATCTACAGTAAGTTACTGGCAGCTAGTTGCCAGTAATACCCATTAATACTGTAATTTCTACAGACATTTTTTACAGTGTAGTCAAAGGCAGGTATTTCATTTTTTGTCGCATTTTTGATAAATGATCGTAAGATCAAATGTAGGATGGTTTCTACGCGGCATTTTATAAATGAGGCCACAACATAAATTTAAAATTTTTTTTTATTTTATTCATTCTCTGTAATCCACTTCTTTAAAATTCATACGATTGCAAGAAACTGTAAAAATTCAGCCCTTTATCCTGCGATCTTGATCCCAGTTCTCAGCAGTGACCGTAAACGACAAATGTCGAAATTCGTAATGAATTTGAATTCAAATATTGCGTCTCAAGGAGTTTTGCGACAGCCTTACGGCCAGTGATGGGAGTAACATGTTACAAAGTAACGCGTTACTGTAACTCCACTACTTTTAGCAGTAACGAGCATGTCATGAAGTATTTTTTTAAATCAAGTAACGCAATTACAATTACTGAAATTAAAATGAGTTCGTTACTCACGTTACTCTATTTTGTAAAAAATAGACAAGACATATCTGACGTCGCAGGACCGTAG
Organism: Misgurnus anguillicaudatus; assembly: GCF_027580225.2. Classification (NCBI taxonomy): domain Eukaryota; kingdom Metazoa; phylum Chordata; class Actinopteri; order Cypriniformes; family Cobitidae; genus Misgurnus; species Misgurnus anguillicaudatus. Next base: position 8,339,866 of record NC_073350.2, read on the forward strand.
TTGGCGGCGCAATGATTCATTACACTTCATCATAGCGGACAGTGCATATAGAATGAACATGAAAAATCTGAACGGGACAACATACCTTTGTTTAAAAATTGTGCGCAAGTCATAATCCATCCGTTCTCATGTTTGTAAATTATCTTCACCAAGCAATCGCAGTATGACATCAACTTGCATTTGTAGTCCACAAAGGTAATACATCTGAGAAATGTTCATATATTCTTAGATGTTTACATCGGCTTCATGGAAGAGAACGATCCGCAATTGTTGTTTCCACTAAAATTTTCACACTGCGCTGTACACCCGTGTTAAAACTCCATCGTATGTGTGAGCTCGCTTTTAGTTTTAGTTTCAGTCTCTCCGTATCTGAACAAACAATCCACTCGCTCTGCTTCCGTCTGACAAAACAATCCACTCGCTCTCTGTCCGTCCGACAAAACAATCCACGTTGCCTACTCCGTTTTCTGATTAACTATCTTCCTTTAATCCTGTGTATCATTTAAATCCAACAGATAACAAACAATATATGACCAAAGAGCGCAGTCCCTGCGGCAAGCTTCACAAGCTGTGTTCCAATTCAAGGGCTGCACCCTACTAAACATGCGATAAAAGGTGAGCACTCGGCCTTTCAAGGCGCTCAGAAGTTCGCGAAGAGAACTGAAATGAGACGGTCTAACCTTCGGAGGACCCATAATTTGCCTCATCTGCTGCATGCGCATCGCGGCTGTCAGCAGGACACAGCGGAGACGTTTCTAACTTATTAAAATAAATATGAAATCAGAAAAATTATAATTTATTTTAGAAAATATGACATGTTGACACAATTGTCTCCAAATTTTTAAAGAGACACTACACAATTTTAACACATTATATATTTTTGTAAACATGCAGAATATTTGTCTAAATGGTCTAAATGATATACATAAATAAACTAAGTTTACATATTAAGATAATTTCTAACAAAAATATTCAAAGGTTGAATCTAAAGCAAAATAGGCTCCTACAGTATGTGATATATTAGAGTCTTACGTGTAAAATAGCCCATCCATATAATTTTACTGTTTGACTGTTCAGTGTTCATATTTACATTTAAAAAGCAGACATAAAAGTAGGGATGCACCGAATCCAGGATTCGGTTTCGGATTCGGCCGAATACTGGGCTTTTTGGCGGGGTTCGGGTTCGGCCGAATCCTACATTTTTTTTTCACCGAACCGAACCCTAGGCTTGCGCTACGCTGGTCGACGTCACGCAGCCGTTGATTACACACATCGGGTGCTGACGTGGAGATGAGCTTTTTCTTTCGGTCAGCTGGACACACCAAAACTTTTAAACACAGCTGAAAACGCCTTGAGGACCCCAAATGCCAGCTGTTTTTCAGCCGAGCGCTTGGTAGCTGTGATGCTTCAGCTGTGAGCTGGTTGGTTGCTGTGGTAATGTCCCGCCCCTCCTCCACTGTAATTGGACGGCCGTGTGAAGACTGACATTGACGAGCGGAGCTTCTCACTCAAAGTTAAATATAGTGTCGCAACGCTTCGCTTTCATTATGCATAGGCTTATGGTAATTGTCAAAATAGTTTTTCCAACTTGTCATCCTGGCATAATGTACAGTTAAAATTAAATAAAATGAAAAATACACTGCTGTTGACGTTTTTTACTCATTAATGTGTTTTACTGTGTTGGAATAAGGATGCGAGTAGGATTCGGTATTCGGTTTCGGATTCGGCCGAATCTTAAACGGTGGATTCGGGATTCGGCCGAACCTAAAAAATCTGGATTCGGTGCATCCCTACATAAAAGTAACTTAAAAGTTACTTTTCTAAGTAACTAATTACTTTTGCTATACAGTAACTGGTAGAGTAATTCAGTTACTTTTAAAAGAAGTAACTAGTAACTGTAACTAATTACTAATTTTCAGTAACTTGCCCAACACTGCTTACGGCACTGATATCAAACGCTCATTGGTCCTTGCATGCTACTTCACAGATTTGCAAAATGTGTGCCTTGACAGAGAGAAGCTGGATTAATGTTCCTGTGGATTAATAACTTTAATACTTCTATACTTCATAAACTCCAGTGAGAACTGCGGCTGCAGCACATCATCATTTTAACTACTTTTGGTACTGCTTTTGAAATTTCACAAAAAATAAATTATTGTGCTTACAATTGCTTTTTATTTCTACTAGTACATGGTTTTAATAAACTGTTTTTGGTAGGTTTAAGGGTAAGACTATTAACAATAAAGCATTAATGAGATATTTTATATTGTTACTTAAATGTTCCTACATATTTCTGTCCATTACGCATTTTTACAATTTTTGTATAAAATGGTTTGGGTTAAGGGTAAGGTTTGGGGTAGGGTTAGGGTGGTAACATTATCGATAAAATGGGAAATTAAAGAGCAATCTTTATTTTGTAGGAAAAGGTTTTCTTTCATGTGTAGTGATGGACCTGGGGGCCGATGTTCTTAATAATCAACATGCCCTGTATGAGCTGAGGGTCCTAAGGCCCTGTAGTGATGCGCTAGCACTGTCCTGTATATGCCTGACAGCCTTCGTGTTGCACTTTTGTCTGTGCTGCCTGAGGCTTTGGAGGCCCTTGGCACCCACAGGCCTCAGGGGCTTTACATTAATAGTCAATCTTCTTTTCAAAAGCATGAGAAAGCAGCTAAAACATAAAACATCAGCAATTTTATTCCATCAGGTACAGTAATGCAACAAAACAATATCCTGTATATTTTTTGCCAACAATGGTCCCCCATGCTTGTGTTTCATATGGAATCTAAAAAGTCATGTGAAAACTGTTGATGTGTCCTGCTTGCCAAATCAATCTAGACTCCGGTTAACATCAATGCACTTTAATCTATAGATGTTTATTCTTACCTCGTAAACAGCTCAACATATCTTTTGGTTTGAATTTAAATGGTGTCCTAATATGTCTGTGTTGTTATGCAAGGCTTCATTTCTGTCATATAAACCCTGAAGGGTAAATGTACGTGCATCTTGTACACGGATTTCAGCACCAAACCCCTCATGTTCTTCACTAATCATCTGTAATCCACTTTAAGCAAAATCTAAATGTGCTGATATTGCACTAAATATATAAATAAAGTAATCATCAAGCTTCCTTTCTACGTAAATTTGGTTTATGAAAGATTTCTGACACAACTCTTTGCCTGCTGCCATTAATGTTGTGGGATTATCACACATTTAAAGCAGACAAAAGAGTCGAGATTTTCTATTGATCCATTGAGCAGTAATACATCGAATAATACTCAAACGATGGAGAAGTGCGCTGTAACCGAGCATATATCATGTGCTGTGTAGCTGAGTGCACTTTCTCCATTTTAAAGAGCTGATTCAGACGCTGTGATTGCTGCAGTGAAGTGATTCTGTAGCGGATGACAGGAACCTGCTGAACCTTTCACAGCCCAACACTCAAAACTGACCCGCCAGATTGTGTCTGTGGTGTGCTGATTGTGTCCAGCACAGATTTTTGGCCCTTTACTTGATTTACATAATTGCTTAAATGAATTGAATGTTAAAATGGTCCATTAACACATACAGCGTATGCAGATAAACAACACTAGCTGGAGCATGAGTCAGTATTGGAAGTTTTTTCTGCAATATTATTATTATTATTTTATTATTTTTAAGTAACAGGTTAAAATGTGAATTTGTATAAAGTATAACAGCATCCTCATATCCTATACTTAATGCGTCAGGAAGCGAAGAAACAGACAAATGTACTTTAGAACAACACCGGCTCCAATTAAAATCTAGTCTTTTGTTTTTGTTATACTGTAACGTGAAGTCTTTAATAATATGGTGGACAGTAAAAATATTGGTCTCCTTTTACCAGGTACTTGGGGAGAGTTTGTAAGGGGAGTATAAAGAGCTGGTAATTTGTATGGAGATGGGGATGGTGGAGGTAACTCTTGGAGATCTGGGTAAGTCTGTATCATATACTGTAAAAAAGATGGACGTAGTGTCCGTGACGTCACCCATAGGTTTCTGAAGATCGTTTTTAAAGCTTAAAGTAGGCCTGCATGCCGTTGCCATCTTGGCCGCGCGTCACCCCGCATACTCGCAGATATCCGAAAATGGGTAAAGAGGCAGGACGTTGGTGAAGCCGAGGTGGCTGGTTGCTGAAACCACGCCCGCCTAGCTCGACTCTATTGGCAGCAGTGGCAGTTCACCCGTCACTCAAGCGGCCACGCCCTTAATCATACAGAACTTTAAGGCTTAATATACAGTATTGTTCAAAATAATAGCAGTACAATTTGACTAACCAGAATAATCAAGGTTTTTAGTATATTTTTTATTGCTATGTGGCAAACAAGTTACCAGTAGGTTCAGTAGATTCTCAGAAAACAAATGAGACCCAGCATTCATGATATGCACGCTCTTAAGGCTGTGCAATTGGGCAACTAGTTGAATTAGTTGAAAGGGGTGTGTTCAAAAAAATAGCAGTGTGGCATTCAATCACTGAGGTCATCAATTTTGTGAAGAAACAGGTGTGAATCAGGTGGCCCCTATTTAAGGATGAAGCCAACACTTGTTGAACATGCATTTGAAAGCTGAGGAAAATGGGTCGTTCAAGACATTGTTCAGAAGAACAGCGTACTTTGATTAAAAAGTTGATTGGAGAGGGGAAAGCCTATAAAGAGGTGCAAAAAATGATAGGCTGTTCAGCTAAAATGATCTCCAATGCCTTAAAATGGAGAGCGAAACCAGAGAGACGTGGAAGAAAACGGAAGACAACCATCAAAATGGATAGAAGAATAACCAGAATGGCAAAGGCTCAGCCAATGATCACCTCCAGGATGATCAAAGACAGTCTGGAGTTACCTGTAAGTACTGTGACAGTTAGAAGACGTCTGTGTGAAGCTAATCTATTTTCAAGAATCCCCCGCAAAGTCCCTCTCTTAAAAAAAAGGCATGTGCAGAAGAGGTTACAATTGGCCAAAGAACACATCAACTGGCCTAAAGAGAAATGGAGGAACATTTTGTGGACTGATGAGAGTAAAATTGTTCTTTTTGGGTCCAAGGGCCACAGGCAGTTTGTGAGACGACCCCCAAACTCTGAATTCAAACCACAGTACACAGTGAAGACAGTGAAGCATGGAGGTGCAAGCATCATGATATGGGCATGTTTCTCCTACTATGGTGTTGGGCCTATTTATCGCATACCAGGGATCATGGATCAGTTTGCATATGTTAAAATACTTGAAGAGTTCATGTTGCCCTATGCTGAAGAGGACATGCCCTTGAAATGGTTGTTTCAACAAGACACTGACCCAAAACACACTAGTAAACGGGCAAAGTCTTGGTACCAAACCAACAAAATTCATGTTATGGAGTGGCCAGCCCAATCTCCAGACCTTAATCCAATTGAGAACTTGTGGGGTGATATCGAAAATGCTGTTTCTGAAGCAAAACCAAGAAATGTGAATGAATTGTGGAATGTTGTTAAAGAATCATGGAGTGGAATAACAGCTGAGAGGTGCCACAAGTTGGTTGACTCCATGCCACACAGATGTCAAGCAGTTTTAAAAAACTGTGGTCATACAACTAAATATTAGTTTAGTGATTCACAGGATTGCTAAATCCCAGAAAAAAAAATGTTTGTACAAAATAGTTTTGAGTTTGTACAGTCAAAGGTAGACACTGCTTTTTTTTGAACACACCCCTTTCAACTAATTGCCCAATTGCACAGCCTTAAGAGCGTGCATATCATGAATGCTGGGTCTTGTTTGTTTTCTGAGAATCTACTGAACCTACTGGTAACTTGTTTGCCACTTAGCAATAAAAAATATACTAAAAACCTTGATTATTCTGGTTAGTCACATTGTACTGCTATTATTTTGAACAATACTGTAATTCAAATGGATGAGATACAAAAAAATTCACCCCCCTCACAGTTATAATGACAAAATTAGCTATACAAACCAAAAACACTTTTTGTACCAGGCTGTAAACATATTATTTTCTACTGTAAAGTTGGACATTTTAACATGTGGGTCTATGGGAATTGACTCCCTTTTGGAGCCAGTCGATGAATTGCAGTTTAAATTATTTCCGTATTGGCTTCATCAGAGAGATCAGATGGTTGCCCTTGGTCTGTATTCATAAGGGAGACCAGAAAAAGTGACTGTGTGAAGGGATTTTTATATGGTACCACAGAAAACTGAACTGAATTTGAATGAACAGAACACAACAGTGAACTAAATGCCCAGGATGTGCGACAGAGAAGCGGTCTGACTCCAGATCAGTTTGATGCACATCCAAGCTTCAGGGTCTACATGATGTTCCAAACAGTTGTACAGCACACCTGATAGATCTAAAATAGCGGCCATATCTCTGACAGATGGCTTTACAGGGAAGGAAAAAGCCCTGGTGAATCACATTTGATTGAAATACAATAAGAGGGGACTGCTGTTTGTCGCTGTGACAAGTCAGACAAAAGCACACAGACAAAAAGTTTATGATCTTTGTTATCAAGTACGATCAAACTTGTATTTAGTAACTAAACATAGCTAAAGTGATTGTATCCATCGTCTTTGCTGTTGAGTTGAGTGTAATTTCAACACAAAATTGTTTTCTCAATCTTTTTTTACGTTCCCGTATGTGTGAGACAGATCTTGAACAATAAAATATATTGTATTATCAGTATTATTTAATGTCTGTACATGTATTATCATTTTTCACTGACTTGTATATATAAACATATACATTGAAATCTAATATGTATTTTTTATTTTCTTTTTCCTTTTATGTGAGCTGAAGCTTTTGTTTCCTTTTTTGTGTGTTTGTATAAAAGAAAATGTGAAAAATCAATAAAACATATTTAAAATAATAATAATAATAATAAAACATAAAATATATTCTGAAATTGACTGGATTGTGCAGGGTAAGTTACAATGTAGCCTAGTTTACGTAAATGGGCACTTAGTTACAACTTACACACTATGGGCCCTATTTTAACGATCTGAAACGCAAGTGCGAAGCGCAAAGCGCAAGTGACTTTGTTGGCGGATCTTGGCTCTGTTGCTATTTTCCCGGCGGGAGAAATAAGTCTTGCGCCAGGCGCAAATCAATAAGGGGTTGGTCTGAAGTAGGTTCATTATTCATAGGTGTGGTTTGGGCGTAACGTCAAATAAACCAATTAGAACGTCATCCAACAGTGCGCAAGTTCCATGGCGGGTTGCTATTATTATGACGTATTTACCAGGCGCACGCCAGGAGCGGTTCACAGCCGAGGAGACCAACGTTCTTGTAAGAGCCATTAAAGACAGAGAAGTTGTTTTGTATGGGGATGGGAGAAACCCGCCCAAATCAACGTCGGTTGAAAAGGCGTGGGAGGAAATAGCCACAATTGTCTCATCAGCTGGCATCCCCAGGACGTTGCGCCGCAAGCGCTACAATGATGTTAGGAGACGGGGGAATCCCAAGCTTGCCAGCATAAATCGGGCACGCCGTGTAACGGGAGGTGGATCTGCCTCTACACATGACCTGATGCCAGCAGAGGACATCCCTGCGTCCACCCTCACCCCTGAAAGCCAAGAAACGCAAGCAATCCAACCCCAAAGTACACTTACAAATCAAGTTCACATACATTAAGGTTTCTCATGAAAACATTTTAATTATTATTTACATAAAATAAACGTAATACAGCCACACAACAAACTTATGGAAATATTTTAATCGTTATTTGCATGATAATTTTTTAACGCAGCCACACAATTAACAATGCTCACGACAATGATTTCCCTTATCTCATGTGTTAATATTTTTTATTGTAACAATTTATAATTTGCAAAAATAACTGTTGCATCTGTGTAGATTAGATAAGCAAACTGTGTGCGCGTTGTGCATTATCAAGCATGCGCCCTTAAAATAGCGTAATGAACCACGCGCAACGCGCCACTGACTTTACACTAGTTTTTTCTGGTCAGTGGCGCAATTGTTTTTTGAAACTGCAAAATATCATCAGGGATGGTTTGCGCCAGAACACGCCTCCTTTTTTGGGCTGAACCGCCCAGGGAGCGCAAGTTCATTCCCTAGTTTGCCGACATGCGTCTGTGGAGGGAAAAACCCGCTGTGCGCCAGTGCAAAATACGAATGATACATGCGTCACTGACAAAGTTAATTGCGCTGGGTGCAAGATAGGGCCCCTTAAATGTTTTTGCATTGACCATTAAACTTAGTTTAAACATAACAATACGTTGTAACTAAATATTTACAGAAGCCTCTGTCCATGAATACCGATCGGAATAAGATGTCAGCCAGATTAGATAACATCAATGAGCTCATAATTGATTATGAAGGGACGCAAGTTTGTCAACAAGTTATCAAGAACTGTTTTATTTTCTTTTTATCCATCAATTAAAATAAGAATTTCTTCATGACTGAAATTTTTCTTCCTGTTTTTTTTCTCCTCCATGTGTGGGATAGATATTTTCAATTAAAAGTGTAATGTTTTGAGTTCGATAATGTTTGCTTTAACGTCTTTCAGTTTAGGTCAGTCAATAATGAGTTTGAAATTATGCGCTGTTCAGACAATTTCCTGTTATTAGAAGGCTTGTGATTGGGTTAAGAAAAAAAGACGTCATTCTATGTGACAACCCATTACTTTATGGAGAGCTTACAACCAGCTACGCCTTAAGAACAAATGGTGCAACCGAATAAGGTACAGAGTTAGTTATAAACTAGCCTCTTTACGTCCCAGTTTAAGTAAGAACTTACGAATCACTGGTGCAACCCTACCTTTACACTGTCGTATTATTTATTTTTATTTTTAAAAATTCCTAGCTGTCACTGAAGCCGTACCCTTTCAAAAATACACATTTGCACCTAAAGAGTGCTTTTTAGAGGCGCATATTGGTACCAAATGTATACAGTACATATCTGTACCTAAATTATATGTAGGGGAGAGCGGGGTAAGATGAGCCAATTTTTACATATGTTGCCATATCTGCCTGAAAAAATGAGACAGAAGTCAAACAAAACCATCAACCTTTATTTAAGGATGTCTCCTGTCAAATGAAATGATAAGAATGCCGTTATAACAAAGGGCTTTGAAAAGGTGGCTTCTCAAAAAAAAGTGCTCTTGTGGCTCAACTTGCCCCAGCTGAGGGGTAAGTTGATCCATGTGAAGGGGTAAACTGACCCACTGACTTTTTTTGTATAAACCCGAACATAGTTAAAAAATTCACACCATTCTTAAATTTAATTTTAAGGGTGCCAAAGAATGCATTGAAATAATGTGTTAAATTGTTATTTGATATTTACATAGAAGGCATGTAACTTTATTAAGTGCAAACATTATCCAGAAACGTTTTTAAATGTCCATTTACAACCCTAGGATTTGTCATTTTAATGAAATTGTCTATTTTTGCCCTATTTGGAAGGGTAATAATAATAATAATTTTGATTGCTCTATTTAAAAATTTTTTAACTAAACATCATGGTGGGGTACATTGAACCGCTGGTTCAATTTACCCCACAGCATTTGGTTCACTTTGCCCCACGCCCACCATTTTGGGAAAAACTGCCTAGTTTAGTAATTCAGGCTAATCTTTAGCTAAATCATTGACCTGGTTTTATACATTAGCCTATCACCAATATGTATGGTAGAAATATTTAGACCTGGATAAATTTGCTTTAACATAACAGCCATTATACTTGACATGTATAAATTTAACTTTGACGGGATAAAAACAGTTTTTTGTAAAAAAATCATACTTATCTCTTTAACTTGTGCTTCTCTTTACCATAGTCAAATAGAAATGATGGTTGCTACCTGGATTTGTGGTTAGACGGCTACAAATCTGTATGGTAGCCTAGATACAGGGGGTGGGTCAACTTACCCACTGGCTCACTTTGCCCCACTCTCCCCTATAGGAGCCTTTAAATTAAGGGCACTGTTCCAGTGACAGCTTGGGTCCATTTTTGTCAATTTATTAGAGCGTGTATGTGACATTTTGTTGGAAGGGAAGTTTAAAAATAATCAGGCTTGGTAACATCATACTAAAATTAAAGTCATTACACAAATGGTCAGGGTTAAGTTGGCAGATTTGCCGTAACTACACCATTCTGCAGCCAAAATGCATCTTTCCCCATTAACAGCTATTTAAAATTAGCCCTTTTTTATGAGCAACATATGCTTCATTATAAAACACTGCATGTTTTGCCAATGAGTGATTTGTTTTCAATGGCTCTTAAAAGCATGAAATAGACATACTTTCCTCCGTCTGCTGCCTTCATGATGTCACAGCTCAGAATATTCAGTATAGAGGTTTTAGATGGCATTTGTTTAAAAACCAATCAGCATTGTCATAGTGTCATTTTGACCTTGTTCGAGTATTACAGGGTGAAGCAAAATGATTAATCTAATAAAACATTTTGAAGACACACTTTTAAGAACGATGTTCAAATACATCATGCACAATAAAACCAGAAAGTAAATAGAGTGTTTTTCTCCCTCCATCATGTAATCGACAAATTAGTTAAACACACAAACTAATTCAGTAAAAGTGTTATTATTGTATATTCAGTAATAGTATGATTACAGCTACTACAGTAATTACTAGTAGTCAACACAACACTACCATAATTATATTACGATCCTTATTATTATCACAATTATAATTAACTTATGTCCCATTTCTCTCCAGCGCTCCATGCTTGGTAAAATCATTATTTCTACACTTTAAAAAATGTTGGGTTGTACTCTAAAATGGTTGGGTTATTTTTGACCCATAATGGGTAAATATTGGACAGAACCAATGTTGGGTTGTTGTTATGCAACCATGAATTATAATAACCCAACAGTTGGGTTAAAACAGCCCAGCATTGGGTCAATTTTAACCCAGCAGGGTTCTGTCTAATATTTACCCATTATAGGTCAAAAATAACCCAGCCATTTTTAAGAGTGTGGACAACCTAACCAATGGTTTATAAGAGGTCCACATTTGACCCATGAGTTGAAGCAACCCAGCATTTTTTACCAGTTGAAAAGAAACTGAATTTAAAATAACAAAACCAAAAAAAGAAAACTAAATGCCCCAGATTTGGAGAAGAGAAGCGATCTGACTGCAGATGGGTTTGATGAACATCCAGTCTTCAGGCTGTACTGTATGTGAATGATGTTCCAAACAGGTGTACAGCACACCTGATAGAGCTCAAATAGCGATACAGCGATCACATCTCTATACAGGGAAAGAAAAAGCCCCAGCGAATCACCTTTGATTGAAACACAATGAGGGCGGCCCGCTGTTCGGTGCTGTGAAAATTGCGAATCAGCACCTTGTGATCTCCGCTCGATGCCCTTGCCATGTTCCACCTCTACTTGATGTGCACAGCTCACCTAAGACCCAGGTGATTGGCCCACAGGCAGAAGATATTATAACGCAGGAGGCAATGACCTCTGGGAGAAGTCTCCAGCAGTATTTCATATCCTCTTTGGGCTGTCCTAATCTGCAGGGGGGATGCACAGTACAGGAAACGAGACTATAAGACACTTTACCGTTCCATTTCGCAAAGATACACCCCCAAAAAAACAAAATTGGCAGCAAAAGGGCAGAATAACATATTCATCTGGAGATAGAGGAGAAAGCTCGAAATTCCGAGGAAAAGGAGAACAGAGAGAACGAGAGGAGATGCCTGTCGCTGACTGTAAATTGATGCAGGAGCGTTGTGCATTTGTTCGTGTGCGAGAGTGACGCTGATTTGTTCTCTCTATTTATCGGCAGCTGCTTTTAAAAATCTCACATAGACGTCTACCTTCTCATTTCTGCCACCATCTTAAAGTTCACTTGGATTTAAATCTGCCTGAAACCATTTCTTTATTACTTTTCCTGATGCAAGGCATGTGTTGGGTTGATGTGTTTAGAAGTGTTTACGTGTGTGTGTGCTGTGTGTGCTGGAATAGCAAAGGCTTGTGGGGTCAAAATAGTGAACAGTGAAAGTCAAGCTAGGGTAAATATATTTCTGTACTGTACTTTACTTAAAAGTTATTGTACTTCAAAAATGTTATATTTTACCATATTCAACCATTAACACAGATCATTCAGATTAAATATTTGCATCTCATTGTTCAAAGTAATGTGTTGCGATTTGGAAAATCAGTGAATGTTTGCAGGTTTGGTAATAGTTGCATACAGTATGAGCAGTGTTCGAATTATGTCAAAGATTATGCGGGTCCCCCAGCTAAGCCCCTCCTCCTGGTCAAGCCCCCCCCCCCATTATTATAGGGTCACCGTGATTTCAGAAAGTAAGATGTGATCCTGGATCAACGTTTTAATAAAAAATGACCCTGAACTCAAACCCTAACCATTTGTACCCCATCCAATTAGTGTGATATAATAATTTAAGGATTTTTTTAAAGCCCCTAACCCAATCCTAAATCTAAAGCCGCTTTTCCACCGCACACGACAAGACGACACGATTATTGGACTTCTCCCCCTTGTGGCAGTCGTAATAACGTTTCAGTTTAACATGGGAGAGACATGGGAGAGAAGCTCATTCCAGTGCGATGACCTCAAATACAATGAAACAATAAACAGCTCTGCATATATGAACAAAGACCGCCAATATTTTTAATATGGAGACAAGATTAAAATAACGTATACATATTAAATAAGTAATATATTACTTATCAGTAATCAATAGTTTTTTTAAGGATTCAAATGCTACTAAAGGTAAACAAAAAGGATGAATAATTTTCACCTCACACACAGTTTTTGATTGAAATACACTAAAAAAAGACACCACTTCCGGTCGGCACATTGTATGTGATGTAGTCGCACAAGTCAAATTTTTTTAACGGATCCAACACTCAAAACGGATCCGAATATTACGCATCCGCTGAGGGTCGGCACTTCATGCAGCCTCTTTGCGACTCTCCATAGGAAATTAATGACTTCCGGTTTATCGGCCGTCTTTTGTCGTGTGCAGTGGAAAGGCGGCTTAACAGTCTGTCAATGCCAAGTGAGGTGCAATCTTTTGGATGAATTTATTGCAAAATTGGGACAAATAATGGATAGTATCACTTTGTGGCACAGCATGATCATTTTAAATGAATGTTTTATTTTAAATTGAATAAAAACCAGGGTCCCCAAAATTTATATTTTTGTGTTTTATAGGGGTCCCTCAATGCTTAAAGGAGGTCCGGGACCACCCCATCCCCCCCTCATTTCGAACACAGAGTATGAGTCTCAATGTTGTCCTCACCATGAAAAGCTGAATCTCAACATCATATAGTCACTGTTGGGAGGAGTTGAAATGTGCAGAAGATGCTGGAAAAGCTTCACTTCACAGGACAAATAGATGCACAACTACTGTATCACAAAACGCACAACAGTCATTGCTCATGGAAAACCTACAGATCATTATAAAATACAAGGGGGTGTAAACTTTTAAATAAATTCAGTTTTTATTTAGTTATGTCCATGTAAATATTAGATCAGATCTAAATAAACACCAAAATCCAATTTACATGATCAGTCCTAATTTTTAAATGATAATAGCGTTCAGCTGGTTGTGTTAGAAGTGCAAAGATTGTGGGTTCAAATCCCATGAAAACACATACTGATAAACAATTTATACCAAGAATGCACACTTTGTAAGTTGCACTGAATAAAAGCAGCTGCTGTCTGGGAACAGGGCCGGAGTGAGACTCATTTTCAACCTTGGAGTTTGATCCCTTAGGCCGGCCCACTTTAGTTGACAGACTATATTAAAGTAATATAGTTAAATCCTCAGTAGTATATAAGTATGCAATAGTGCACTGTTCTCTTTGTCATAATTTTTTAGTACTTAGATAATGTACATTGTCAAATAATGTATAAGGTAGGCCTAACTTGTGTCAAAAAATATATAGGCCGTTTCAGCAGTAACAACATAAACAAGCGGCTGTTGCGGTCCGCACGTAACTTCCGGTAAACTCCGCTAAGAATAAATAACAACAAAGTTCTTTAAACGTAGTTTATTTATATAACAAGCAAAAAAACAACACATTATCTAGGAAACCAAATTTGTTATTTTCGACGAGGCATTTCTTCAAGAGATCAGTTTAGCAACTAGTCAGACCATTAAAAAAACGAAAACCGGAAGTAAAGTTCGGATCGGGACGTGTATCGCGTGCGTCCGATGAAACCGTCTATATGGATTTTCAACATTTTGTTTTACTTGAAAAAACATCATATTTGTATAAAACTTACTTTTATCCAATAAACTGAGATGAGTTTAGCATAAAATAGATTTTTGATTCTTGCAATAGAGGATGAATAGATTAATAGACAATTCATGATTTGTAGATAATTTTCCTTTAAGAGGCCATTTGTATGAAGTCGCGCTCAAGTTCATTTTAAATCTAGACAAGCGCACTCAAAAAATAAAACGCGTCTGAAATAAAACTCGTGTTCACAGGTGAGCGCTTAGACGCAGCTCGTTGTGCGTTTTCCATGCAGATGTTAATGAAGCCTAATGCTATAATTCTTCCAATAAGTGGTCGGGACTTGGGACACAATCAACTTTGGCATAAAGCGGTGGGGACATCTTTTACCCGCAAATTACGTGAGTGGGGCTGCTGTGGGACAGCAGCAATCTTCAACCCATCCCGTGGCATGACAACACCGGCCCTTGTGGCCAAAAAAAAAAAAAAAAAGAATTCTCCCGGTCCTCCTTATGGCCAATCCGGGCCTGTCTGGGAAATGTTTTTGTATAGAAAGTCAAACTGGACAGTGCATGAAAAGCAGGCAAGACAAATAGATTAAGTGCCAGTATTGCACAAGTTAATGCATTAACTATAATGTTACCAAATACAGACAAGAGAGAGACATGATTATTTAACTATTTTTAAGTTTGGTTTGTGCTTTAGAGCTCTTTTTGTACATAATCCTTTACAGTCCCATGCCGTGGTTGGTGATTGGCAGAGTGTCCAGCAGCGGGGTGTTGGGGGTCCGGCTTTATCGATTTCCTGCTCGTGCCGGCTGCCTGAGCTGTCAGTCAAAGAGTGTGAACAGTGGGATGACAGGCGCGCAGCCCTGAACACCGAACGTTACCACGGCGACAGACCCCTGTGAAACTGTATCAGTGTGAATTAAAATAATGCTCTCACTTGTTTTGAACACATTCAATAGTAGATCGTAATGAGTTGTGAGAGAAAGGCTGTCAGGCGTGGCTGTAATCTGATCTGGACTGAGTTCGGTTACATCTGGCCGTGAAGCTAGTGATTAGTTGGCGGGAATAATCCACAGACATTATGATGAATCTCTTCTGAAGAGCGCAAAGAAACGTTATACCTGTCAGACCCGGCCGGTTCACCAAGATGACCCTTTAGAGCAAAAATGACTCTTTCTTATTTAAGAACTGGGTGAGAAAACTCATACAAAGAAAGTTGGGACAATGTTTTGAACCTTTGATTTTTTTGACAGCCATAACTAGATTTTTTTGCTGTTTTAAAATTTTAAGTTAAAATCAAATTCTATTTACAAGAAATTTTAACTTTTTTTAAACTCTTTTAAATTCTGAAATGGCTGCAATTGAAATGACTTATTTGTACTTAAAAATATAAGGCAGAAGGATAATTTTTACGATTGTTACTTATACTAATAGGCATTAAAATAATGCAAAATTTACTAATGAACAAACAAAATTGTAGCTTTACTAAATTTGGGTAAGAATTTTTTTTTTTCAAATCATTATATACTAAATAGTTTTATTTAGATATTTTTATTAGATGATTCTACTTAATAAATCTTTACCAGTGGATTGGTGAAATACATTTTGAAGTTTTAATTACAGAACCATTGTCCCAAATAAATTGCATATTTATTTTCAATTCTTATAAATTTTACTATTCAGTCACTCTCTCAGTATTACCCATTCAGTCAGCGAATTAATTATAAGCAAAGGTTTGCATTAAAAAAAATATATGACAGCTTTCTCTTAAGAACACAGCATATTTCCTCTCAAGTTTCATAGTCGGACATCACATTTGTGAGATGACAGAACCCAGTCTCAGCAGAATAACACATGCTCACGTATCAAGCTGTCTGCTCAGAAAACATGTACACCTCCAGCATCCTGACAGCCTGGAAGAGCAACCATTACCATAGCATGCTTAATTGAGCATTTTACCTTTCCATCTAGCATGTGTGTGTGTGTGTGTGTGTGTGTGTGTGTGTGTGTGTGTGTGTGTGTGTGTGTGTGTGTGTGTGTGTGTGTGTGTGTGTGTGTGTGTGTGTGTGTGTGTGTGTGTGTGTGTATCCTGTGACGATCTGAGATGTATAATTGTGCACTGCTGACGACTGTGGTTTTCACTTTCAACAGGCCATCAGCATCTCTATGTAGATGATGTTGCTACATAGATACATTTTCCGACGGTTTGACCATGAAATCGTCCTTTCTTTGACACACAGATTTTTGCTGGGGTTGAGAAGGGTTTTATTGTCTGGCTGAATTGCATCTTGAAATTAACCTGCAGGACTGAATCTCCAAAAGATTCAGTAGAGAAATCTTAAGAGTTTTTATTATTAATGTATAATTAAATAATTTATATTAAACAAAGCTTTTTAAATGCGTTATTTTTGCAATATAGGCTACTATACAGTATACTGTTGTAAAGTCACAGTTAGCAAAATAGAGGGGTGTAATAGCTTTGAATCAGATAAAGGCACAAAAACTTTCACTAGAATGGTGCCCTTTAAAACTGTTCTATTTAGATACCGATATTGTCTCGAAATTGCCAG
This sequence comes from Misgurnus anguillicaudatus, assembly GCF_027580225.2. Lineage (NCBI taxonomy): Eukaryota > Metazoa > Chordata > Actinopteri > Cypriniformes > Cobitidae > Misgurnus > Misgurnus anguillicaudatus. Next base: position 8,356,623 of record NC_073350.2, read on the forward strand.
GTTCCACCCCTCCTCACCCGCAATGTTAACCTGAATTCTGATCACCACCAGCTGACTCAGCTCACCCTATAAAAGGAATCTCTCCTTATAAAAAAAGTAAAGCAATAGTTAGTAAAGCATTGGATAAGTTCATGGAGACATGAATGAAGACTACCAGGTTGATGAACAGGTGAGTAGCCACACTTCATTTATGTCTCTATGAACTTAACCATTGTTTTACTCACCTGTGTAACGGTCTCGGTTATGACTGCAACCGTGGTTTCATGATGGAGGGAAAAAGATGTTGTGTCGATGGCGACAGTAGGGGTTTGCTCTTGAGAACCAATCTACTCTTTAAATCAATCTACTGATACAGTATGTATGTAAAATGCCAATGAAATTGTGAATTGGAATTTGCACCATTCAGTAGCTTGTAATGAGGAGCTCGAGAAACAATAATTAACTCGCGTCAGCGCGGCGGAGCAGTGCTGTGGCATGAAGGACACAACGTCTCATTCCTTCCATCATGGAACCATGGTGAAAGTCAAAACCGAGACGTTCCTTTTCTATCATTCCCTCGACATTGCAGTGTACTGAGGGAACACTGGAAAGTGCCTTTTGGCCTCACTGGGAAGTACACATAGCTATAGGTTTGTCTGAAATCTCACTGAGGAAGCGGAGACCCGGTGAGGGAAACACAGTTACCGACAAGTGATTGTAAACAATCCGGAACTTCATGAAGAAGTCACTGTGATGAAGCACAGCACAGATAGGGGCTCACCTATGAGACCCTCTAATCCAGCCTGGTGGAAGCTGCTCCGTTCAGCTTTTCACCAGTAGGTGCTTAATAATGGGAGGGGTATGAATCCGCTCACCCCATAAGGGGGGAAAGTTTGTCTAATAGCCCTAAACTCACCTAAAAAGAGGCAAAGCAAGCGAGATGCCCAGCCAGTCACCCGGAGTTTTAAGTTGTTACCTTGGAGGAGACGAGCCGACACTGTGTCCACACGAAGATTGTAGAATTGTACAAACATTTTGGACATCAACCAACCCATAGCCCTAGTATCAAAGATGTGCTTTATGACCTCCACCTGCTTCTTTACCATGGAGAACAGTGTTGCCAAACATTCCTCCTTGCAAGATGGACGCATCAAGAAAACAAACTTTCTTGACATCTCTCATCTGCGACATCTCTCATAAGCTACTAAATGGTCACATCATCTCCTTTAACTCTTTCCCTGCAATTGATGAGTTAACTCGATATGATTTATACATAATTTAAAACGGTAAAGTGTCTAGTTTTTTTGTGTACACTCCCAGTAAAAACAGAATGTTGTGCTTTTTGCAAAATTAAGAAAATAAACATGTGTGTTCTATTCTCTCTACCTCAATGAAGTCATTTCAGAAACGCGTCAGAAAAATGTACTGTAACTTAACGAATACTTCTCAGACAAACAAAAGATAAATGTCTACATAATGCTTGGAATGTCTACTTTTAAATGATGTAAGTGAAAACAATAAAATATGGAGGTGGTAGTGTAATGGTCTGGGGCTGTTTTGTTACTTCAGGACTTGGAAGACTTGCTGTAATTAACCCCCAGGGGTCCAAAAACGCGGGGACGCGTTTTGACGTGTTTTCTCCTTATCATAGCAGAATCAACTTAAAATACTCCATCATTAATAATCAAACACTTACGTGTTTGACATCATTTGAAACTCTGAAGGTTCCTCTTTAATTAGTGTACATTTACAATAACAAGAGATCTTTGTGTTTTTGTCAAATAAAGAATATAAACAGGGTGCTCATTCAAACATTTCTGTCTCCGCCAGCTGTCTCTCAAATCACGTTACAAAAATTAGTTGAAACTCCGCGAATACTCGTCACACAAACATAATACACATATCCAAAGAAAGCCTGAAATGTCTACTTTTAAACAAGCTAATTATTATCAAAAACAAATATTTCCTGTTTATATAATCTGCATTGAAGTAAAGAGAGTACCGTTTTTCCTGGCTGAGCTCATTATCTATAATGCGGTCACGCCCACACGCTGTTGACATGGTAATGAAGAGACGAGCTGTTCAAACCAGCAAAGCGTAATGTTTGATAAGATTTAAAGACTTTAGCGCATGTTTGGATTATAAACTTTATACACACACGTGAGGAATATCTTCATTTATGTCTGGACATTGAGGAAGAGAAGCGTTTATCTTTAACGTTACCTAAGAAGAAGAACAATGGAAGGCGCAATGGAGACGGATATATTCCTGAAGAAACTGTAAGTCATTTGTCTTCATTTATATTTGCTATCATGTAATATGTTATGGCTTGTGCAGTTCAGCCTACATAAGCAACCTTAACAGACTGCACGCTTCGGATTGAAAAACGTTCGCATTGTTTACAAACGAGTAACTTACGCGTGATCACGTAATGGCGGATTTCATTGTTTGCTGTACAGTGTTAGACACAGTTATTCACTTTCGTATCCTTCATGGCAACTTTGAGTAATGCTGCACTGCTGTGTCTTTTAAGTGTGTGCTGTAAGATTCCATTTACATGCTTATTTACAAACGAGTACGCGTGATCACGTAATGGCAGATTTCATTGTTACATTCTGTACAGTAGACACTTTCGTATCCTTCAAGGCAACTTTGAGTAATGATGCACTGGGGGGGTCTGCTGTAATATGATATTGTTTACATGCAATGCATTCCATACATTGCGCTTTACACGCGACACCGTTTTATTATGAGCTCCGCGTTGTTTACACGGAGACTCGCCTTTTTTTTTAATTATAAATTTACCTTGGCCAGTCTACCTAGGTGTGTGAAAGACATCAATCACGGGACCACAGGGTGGCGCAGTGGTAGTGCGTTAGGCCGCCACGTGGTAGACCCGGGGTCGAAACCCGCCTAGTTCAAGTTTTTTTTTTATCAAATATATTGAGTATATTGTGTTTAGGCGACCACCGTTACAAGTGCTATCATTTACCCATCAGTTATGTATGTAAGGGTATTTCTGTGGACAATTTATGCTAACAGCTGTTCATAACTCTCTTACAGGTCTGCATCCCTGTCATCAGTAAACTATGAAGTGGAAAAACATATTCACACTCTTTGGACATAAAGTTGTATTGTAACATGAGCCACATGAAGTTTACTGCTCTGTTGTTTATCAGTTTCTAAAAGTTAAGTTTTTGAATAGGGTCCTACTGACCTTCATTTCTATTTTGATTATATTGTTAACTTCTTAATAAACCTCAAACAAACATGTTCATTTGTCCTCACATTCTTTACTGTAGTTCCCTCCTCCCTCATTATGCAGATCATTATGCAGCTCATTATGCGAGCCTTTGTTTGCTAGCTGTCAATCAATCCTTCTCGCATACGGCCCCTCTAAACAAAAAGTGTCTTACAATTTCTAAATCAATAAACTGGTTTATGTGAATGAGTAGGCAGGATGATTTTCACATCATTTTAAAGAAAAAACTCTAGACTACTAGATTCTGTTCAGGAAAGTCTTGTTAAAACATGTTTAGTATGGGTTTTGTGGACTTATATCAGTGACTTAAAATTTTGCTTTTTTAAAAACCACGCATAAACCTTTTTCTCTCAAAAATACATGTACATACATGTAGCTCATATAATATTTTAGCCCAGTTTGTGCTGAACACAGTGGTATGAGACACTTGCCATTATTATGTTTTAAAGCAACTGAAAAAAGACCAAATGTAAGAGCATGTCAGAACCTCTGACAGTGTCCCAAAATGGTCGGACCCCAGAGGGTTAATGGAACCATGAATTCTGCTATCTACCAAAAAATCCTGAAGGACAATGTCCGGCCATCTGTTCGTGACCTCAAACTAAAGCAAACATGGGTTTTGCAGCAGGACAATGATCCAAAGCACACCACAAGTCCACCTCTGAATGGCTGAAGAAAATCAAAATGTAGACTTTGGAGTGGCCTAGTCCCAATTCCTGAATGCAGTTCTATTGAGATACTGTGGCATGACCTTAAAAGGCGGTTCATGCTCGAAAACCTTCCAATGTGGCTGAAATGGAACAATTTTGCAAAGATTAATGGACCAAAATTGTAAGAGAATCACTGCAAGTTATCACAAATGTTTGATTGCAATTGTACTGCCATGGTTTGGCCCAACCATTTATTAGGTTTAGGGGGCAAACACTTTTTCACACAGGGCCATGTAGTTTGGATTTTGTTTTCCCTTAATATTAAAAACCTTTATTTAAAAACGCGTGGTGTGTTCAATTGTGGTATATCTTTGACTAATAATTTAGATCACCAAACAAATTTAAATATAAAGTGTGACAAATATGCAAAAACATAAGAAATCTGAAGGGGGCCAACACTTTTTGACACCACTGTATATATTTATTTTTATACAACAGTTCTTTCTGGTTCTCGAATCTGATTGGCTAAGAGGCGTGCAATATTCTACTGATAACGGCACAGTAACCGCTTCACCTTTCGTATCATTCCGCCACCTAGTGAATGGAGGTCCTCTAAACAGGCTCATCTCTGAATGGAAAAACTGCAGACACACACAACCGCGCTGTTTTGAATCATTAGTTCACTAGCTCATAAATCAGTCTGTGAATCCCCAATCGGAAGTTATTATTCCGTCAAAGATTAGCGCTCTTGGATGTTACGTTAAAGTTAATGGGAGAAATGTCTTGTCACATCGTGTGGACGATTAACACTTGGAAAGAGGAATGTAAACAATGTAAAATAATTTTTTCTGGAGCTATATCTCTTATCAGAACGCGAAAACACCGTGGAACTGCAGGTAAGCACCGCAGCTTTTAAATGTGGACATTGATCATTTATTTAATCGCGACATGACTATTAAAACATGTTATGAGATATCGCCACTGGTATATTTATAAGCAGAATGCAAAAACATCTCTCTGATACTTATAAAAAAACAGTTTTACCTGTTTGTACTGACAAGAACGAAGTCTAATAATAACCGAGTGTTCGTATCGCGTTAAGATGAAATGGTAAACCAATAGGAACATTATAGAAGTATAGTTTTATTAACTTTTACCTCACGCCACAACAATAACAACAAAAAAGACACTAAATATGAATAAGAAAACAAGTAATAGTTTCATCATGACACCAAATACTGCTGATTTGATTTAATTTTTGACCATCAGGCCAACATGAGAGCCAGGGAATCCCTGTCAGAGATGTAGCCCAGAGAGGGCGGTGGTCAGCGGGGCGAGTGAACACTGACGTCCGCTCATGCTTTGGTTCTCATACGTACCGAATCTCACTAAGCAAACGTTCAAACAGGCGCTATCTTTACTAATCGACTGTAGATTTAAATATAATACATATATATTCTCGACTGAACTAATCTTAAAACTACACTTTGTGACCAAGAAATTGTAATATTTAAAAAACGGCGAATCCGTCCATTGAGTTAATATGAGATTCAAAGCAGCCGAAAGTGTTACCTGTCATTCTGGCCGCCCTCAAATCCGTGGCAGAAGAAGTAGTTCTCAAACAAAGAGGCTTTTAAAATTACTCCGTAGTTGTTTTCTAGTTTTCGTTTTTCAAACGTGTGCCGTCGAACTGTTGTATAACTGTCCGGCACTCGGCCTACGGCCTCGTGCCTCTGGCCTAATCACAGCCGTGATGATATAGAGCTATATCACACTCCTACTCGAGCGATATTGCTTAAATATTCTATTGAAATATTTTGTTATAATCTCACAAGTATACCTTATTGAAACCATGGTTTTACTACAAAAAAAGTAGTTTCCTCTCACATTCCTGCTTAAAAGGCTCATTATGTGGCTCAAGTCTTTGTTTTCTCAGGGGTCAATCATAGATTATTTAGGAGCTTTCAGACCTCATCTCATATGGACTTTGTAAGAAGTGTCTTAGAAATTATAAATCAATGTATTTATTTTATGTAAATGAGTGGGCAGAATGATTTTCATATCATTTTAAAGACAAAACACTAAACTACTAGATCCTGTTTTGTAAAGTCTTGTGAAAACATGTTCAATATGGGTTTTGTGGACTTAAATCAGTGACTTAATGTTGCTTTTTCAAAAACCAATGTTGCTCACATCATATTGTAGCCCAGTTTTTGCTGAACACAGTGTTAAAAAACTTTTGCCATTTATTATATTTTTAAGCAACTAAAAAAAGCACAAATTTCAGTGCAGGTCAAAATTCACCCAAGGACCTCAGAGGGTTAATCCCAGCTAACAGAAACAAGTTCTAAGAACGTTCCCTGAAAGTTCTTTACGTTCCCAAAAACGTTCTGCCAACGTTAAAAGTGTCCAGTTTTCTTGACGTTCTAAGAACGTTTTTGTGTTGTCTCAACGTTAGAGGAATGTTACATTTTACCATTTTTAAACGTTATGACAATGTCATGTTTTAATGTTCACACAATGTTTAAAACAACAACTGTTTATTATATTGACTTGTTTAATTGTTATGTAAATGATAGAGAAACATTGCATTTTATTATATATATTTTTTATATTTATATTATTTTATTATATTTATTATATATTATATATTTATTATATATTATATATCTATTATATATAAGTTTAGATGTTGATGTTTTGTTTCATTTTGGGTCACCATTGTTGTGGTTGGTGTTCGTTTTGGTTGGGCTCTTGAGCCTTGTCTTTGGCTTGCTAGTTTTTTCCCTGGTTGTATTAACTTTTTGTTAATGCACCACATTTGTTCTGGTTGTATTGACTTTTTGTTAATACACCGCATTTGTTATGAACATGTTGAGTTGGTAGTGTGGTTCTGTGGTGTGGTGGTTGGTACATGGTGGTAAAAAATCATCCCTAATTAATTTAGTAATCAAAAGTTTGTTTTCTGTCAATGGTGTAAATGAGATCCAGTGCTTTCACAGCAGTTTGTCATTGAGGAGCTCCAGAAACTTTGGACAAAAAACATCTGCCGTATAACTGGGATGCACAAACACCAAGAACCAGACCACGAATCTCAACCATGGCGACAACCAAATGAAAAACTTCATGCTGCAATGCATGCTGGGTATTAACAAATTACAAATCTCATTCAGGACTCCCAGCATGCCCTGCAGCATGGATAAATAATTATTTTTTTCCAATTTTCTTTGTCACCATGGTTGAGATTCGTGGTCTGATTCTTGATGTTTGTGCATCCCAATTATACAGCAGATATTTTTTGTCCAAAGTTTCTTAAACTCCTTAATGACAAACTGCTGTGAAAGTGCTGGATCTCATTTGCATTGTTGACAGAAAATAAACTTTAATTAGTTGGGGATGATTTTTTTCCTTTATGTACCAACCACCACACCACAGAATTACACTAATGACTTAACATGTTCATAAGAAATGTGGTGTATTAACAAAAAGTTAATACAACCAGAACAAGTGTGGTGTATTGGCAAAAAGTTAATACAACCAGAACAAATGTGGTGTATTAACAAAAGGTTGGTACAACCAGGGAAAAAACTAGCAAGCAAAAGACAAGGCTCAAGAGCCCAACTAAAACGAACACTAATCACAATAATGGTGACTTAAAATGAAACAAAACATCAACATCTAAACTTATATATAATAGATATATAATATATAATAAATATATAATATATAATAAATATAATAAAATAATATAAATATAAAAAATAAATATAATAAAATTAGGGCTGTCAATAGATTAAAAAAATTAATCTAGATTAATCGCATGATTTCATGAGTTAACTGCGATTAATCGCAAATTAATCGCACATTTTTATCCATTCTAAATTTACCCTAATTTAACACTTTTCAGGTTTTTAATATTCTAATCATATATACATATATAGATGCGTTATGCAAATGTATGTTAACAACAGCCTGTTTACAATTTAACAGAATCACCAGCCATTGTTTTGTATATAAATTTTCCTTTCGGAAGATTTTTCTTTCTCCATTTTTGTTTGCTGCTGCATCATTTGTGACCTGTGCAGGCAAGTTGAGTCGGAATTAGCAAATTTTTAAAAAATAGTTGTTCATATTTTGACATTCTCTATTAAAACATAGAACAATGCATGATTTGTTGAAATATAACAAAATATGACAGAACTACACGTGTTTGAAGTTGAAAGAGTCAAATTACCACAAAAATTTCCACATCCATACATTATATTACCACATCAATACCTTAAAATCACTGGTAAAACTAATAGATTTAGCACACACAAAGCAAAAACATCATCAATGTATGTTCAACTTTTTTTCCTTTTGTTTGATTGACATTGAGACAGACTGCTTAAAATCTAAGTGATCTAATATAATGTTACACATCAGATAGTTTTACCCAACAGTTAACCAAACATTTACTTAAAACATAACAGATTATAGAGCCTACCTGCGTGAATTCTTATCAAAACAGATATTTGTAAAACTGTAATTTTGTGTAGATGTCTATATATCCGGGTCGCGCACTCGCGCGTCTGTGTGCACGCGCGTCAGTCAGCGTGAAAGATCGCTTTTGAGTCTTTTCGCTCTTAATAACTCTTAACATTAATCAGGTACCGAACTTTATCTCTCTTAATGACTCTTTTAACATCAAGCAAGTCCTGCAGTCTATTTTCTAAGCCATGCATAAAAGCGAAACCAAAAATGAATTGAGACGCATTTTTGTATTAGATTAAGCATTAGGAGGACGGTAACGTTAGACCTCTCAGACGTATAAATAAAGATCATATCAGATGTCCAACGAGCATTTAGAGCATTGGATTTGGTAGGCGATTTGCTTAATGTTCTTATTTCTATGAAAACCTTTTACTCATTTAGAGAGAGTCACAGTTGTCTGCGTTTCTGTTCATTCAACTATGGGCTGGACCAAGGGTCAAACAGAAATTGCGCGTTGCGTTAATCTCCGTTAAAAAAATTAGTGGCGTTAAAATGAATTTGCGTTAACGCGTTATTAACGCGTTAATTTTGACAGCCCTAAATAAAATGCAATGTTTCTCTATCATTTACATAACAATTAAACAAGTCAATATAATAAACAGTTGTTGTTTTAAACTGTGTTTTAAATTGTGTGAACATTAAAACATGACATTGTCATAACGTTTAAAAATGGTAAAATGTAACATTCCTCTAACGTTCAGACAACACAAAAACGTTCTTAGAACGTCAAGAAAACTGGACACTTTTAACGTTGGCAGAACGTTTTTGGGAACGTAAAGAACTTTCAGGGAACGTTCTTAGAACTTTTTTCTGTTAGCTGGGATACCCGTATAGGGGCAGAGAATGGCATGCAAGTTCCATTCGCACAATTTCATTGCCGTTTTACATACATTTCACAGTAAATTGGCTTTTAAGAGCAAAGTGAACGACAGAAAGGGAACTCACTGTTGTTTTTTCTCCATCTAAATCCGGTCTGTGTACCCCCGACATGTACTTTTGAGGCACCAATATACGTATATCTTTGAGGCACTATTATGCACCCTGTAGGTACAAACAAAGCATTTGTACCTTTTTCTGAAAGTGTAGGATATTGTAGACAATATCTTAAAAAAACAAAATAAAAGCATATTATAATAAATTATACCCTTAGATTCAATTAACTATTATATAATTAAACACCAACAGCATTTTAATCCTTGTCAGATCATTTTCTGTAATGTTGTTCTTCAGTCAGTTGCATTTTATTACTATTAGCGAAGAGGGTTAGGGGTGATGGAAAGGCTGCTTATGTTGACATTTCTCCAGCATATCTTGGGAAAACATTACCAGTGTCTCTCTGACTCTCTTCATTTACCAACAAAAATACTTGTGGCATTTTCCAAATCCAGTTCACACTGCAAACACTTTAATCCTCACCCGAGGACTTGCAATCTCTGTCCATACAGCCGTCTGACTTCCTCTGTCTGCAGATATTTGGACACAAATGCTTCCCATAGTAGCTGTTCCATAACTCAGTGGGCTCACAGGCAGGAAGTGTTAATAAGCCAATACTGTTGGGCCCTGGCACTAAAACACAGCAGATCAGACACTTGACTTCTTACTTCTCAACAAAACTCACATGTGGCTTCCTCTGCTGGTTGTGAACAAAGCATTTCACAAGTTTTCGTTTTTCTTTCATTTTAGTCTTTAGTTTTAGTCATTTAAAGGTGGTTTTCCGGACAGGAATTAGACTACCCTGACGAAAATGAACCATGGTTTTACTACGGCTAAAACGAACAAAAAAATGTAGCAAAAACCATGGTAACCACAAAATAACCATGGTTTTGACAACCATGGTTTTCAAAAACCATAGTTAAACCAATGTAGTAAAACCATGGATTTGCTGAAAGTAATCAATACACACACACAAAAAAACATGGTTACTACACTTTTACCACAATAAAACCATGGTTCATTTTCGTAAGGGTAGTTCTAGACTAAAACAAGTGAAAGAGGTGTCCAAATTGAAAATATTTTGCACTGACATATCTATACATCAAACATCAGTTGCCTTTGTTTTGCCTGAACATGCACAGAAGTAATGTTTTTAATAAGGTATGTTTGTTAAACTAGTTATTTTCCTAATTAAACTAAGGGCTAGTCCTGTTTTATGCTAATCCCTGTCCGGGAAACCACCCCTTAGGAATTTAGGAAAAAATTTAATCCAAAGCGACTTACAAAAGTGAGGATACAAATAAGACTTAAAAGAAATGAAATTCTTTCCTTTCCTTTTGTTTATTTATTTATTTATTTATTTCGTTTTTGTTATTGGTATAGTGCATAAATATTTTTATTTAATTAATTTTTTCAGATTAAACACCACAAATTCTGTATGTTCATAAAACATGACAAAATGATGCTTAATCATCAAAGGGTCAAACTTTAATACTTCAGACAATGTCAACAAAATCAATTTTTAACTATTTTTTGAGGTAAGATCTGCTTTTGCTCTAGTGATGTTGGGCTTAATTATTGCTTTTTCCTAATAATCTTTCAATTTTGTTTATTTTTTTCTTTAAAAAATAGTCACAAATTCCTTTGAGGTTAGGCCAGCTATACGTGTACTGCTGTAAATGTGCCATTGCAGCCCAGTCTCACGAAATTTCGATATATAGTCACGTATTTTTTTTATTCTTTTTTTGTGCTATTATCACAAAATTTCGTGTTTTTTCGTGATCGTATAACGAATTCCTGTTTTCGTGTGATTATCACTTATTGGTTACTCGACTGTTTTGTCCTATTTTTTTACCATTGTCGCTTCGGTTTAGGGTTAGATTTACATAAAATGACATCCCTAACCAAACCCAACTCAAACCCTAACGCCAGGCGACATATAAAAAAATAAATCAGAAAAAATTGTATAGATCAATATATAAAGTGGCATTCTAATGCAAGCACCAAATCTAACCCTAAACCGAAGCGACAATGGTTTAAAAATATGAAAAAGCAGTCGAGTAACCAATACGTGATAATCACACGAAAACAGGAATTCGTTATACGATCACGAAAAAACACGAAATTTCGTGATAATAGCACGAAAAAAGAATAAAAAATACGTGACTATATCACGAAACTTTGTGAGACTGGGTAGGCCATTGCTGCTACAGTTTTTTTACTTTTAACTATGACATTTTAGTTGTTGATTTTGTAATCTTTAAAAATATTTGAGTTAATGAACATATTTAAATGTGATGTCACTGGTAACACCCTGGCACAGCTTGCAGCTCACACTGTCAGAAAAAATGGTCCCAAGCTATCACTTGGGCAGTACCCTTTAAAAAGGTTGAAATATGTATACATTAGCCGTGTTTGCACTACCAGGCCACAAACGAGTGTGCCAGTGTGTGCCAGGGCCAGTCTTGTTTGCACTGTCACTTCCGGGGTTTGTTTGTGCCTCGCCGGGGAGATAGCCTGTTGGGGAATTACGTTTACCTACAAAACACTTAAAATATAATACACACTATTGCAAATTGTCTTACATGTGTGTTTATTTTGTTTGTGTGATACTATATATTGTCATCTTTGTGCATTTTTTTTTTCAGGAAAAGTAACGTCTCGGTTACGGATGTAACCCTCGTTCCCTGAAGGAGGGAACGGAGACGTCACGTCGTGACCGACGAATTGGGAACTCGCTTAGAGAGACCAATCTGCTTCGAATACTACAAAAAACGCCAATGAACTTGGCATTGAGATATTTGCATAATGCTGGCGCCGCCCCGCCAGGTGCGTATATAAGGCGCACGTGCAAATAAGGAAATCAGCTTCTGTTCGCTGAGAAAGCCGGAAGGTGACCGGCCTAAACAGCAGGTGGCAGCACCTGTGGCGACGGGACGTGACGTCTCCGTTCCCTCCTTCAGGGAACGAGGGTTACATCCGTAACCGAGACGTTCCCTTTCAGTCGGTCACTACGACGTCACGTCGTGACCAATAAATTGAGAATCCCTACCAAAATGCCACTAGGGGCTGACCTCTTCCAGTGTCTGCGTAAAGCCCTCCGGTTCCACTTAAGGAGAAGGAGAATTAGGTTTTAAGGCAGAAGGCCGGGCACTAGATGTTCCTTTAACCCCACAGTTGTGCCAGTGACTGGGAAGCGCCCTACCAGAGCGGTATAGGAACGCTGCGGAAACCACCGCCCCGTTAAGGGCTATTGGTGGGCGAAAGTCAACCGTAGTTGAGGTAAAAAGACAGCCGTGGCTGTGTAAGCAAAGCAGTGCTCTGCTGAGGGAAACGTTGGCTAGTAGAATTAACCCCACGGAATAATACTCACAAAGGAACCCGTTGGGACACAATGTGGGGCCCTGGCCAAACACGTAGTTCGTAAGAATACAGCTAGTGAAAGGCTGACAACCAATGCTCCGCAACAAAGGTTGTCAAGGCAGTGGAGAGAGCAAATCAAACCATTACGCATTTTTGCTCTGTTAGCCTTCCATACTGAAAACTCAATTTGGAGCCTCAGTCGGAGGCTGCAAGCCGACCTGCGAGTCTGCTCTCCGTGCCCTCCCTGGTGAGGAAAGAACACGAGAGGATACAGGCTCGATACGAACATTGTAGAATCTAATGAACGTATTAGGTGTCGCCCAACCCGCAGCTCTACAAATGTCTGTCAGCGAGGAACCACGAGCTAATGCCCAAGATGAGGCAACACTCCGTGTGGAATGCGCTCTCAAATTAAAGGGCAAGGAATGCCCTGCAAATTGTAAGCTAGGGCGATAGTATGAACTATCCAATGAGACATCCTCTGCTTAGTGACAGCTTTCCCTTTCTGCTGCCCACCATAACAAACAAAGAGCTGGTCTGAGGTCCTGAAGCTTTGCGTGCGGACCACGTAGAATCGCAGTGCGCGTACGGGGCACAACAAAGCCTCGGTTGGGTTTGCCTGCTCCAAAGGCAACGCTTGCAAGCTCACCACCTTATCTCTGAAGGGAGTGGTGGGAACTTTGGGCACGTAGCCTGGTCTGGGTCTTCAGTGAGACAGCAGGACCAAACTAAAGGCACGAATCGTCAACAGAGAACGCATGTAAATCTCCTACTCTCTTCATGGAGGCCAATGCTAGCAGGGTCAGAGTTTTCATTGATAAAAACTTCAGACTCGCAAACTGCAAAGGCTAAATCGGAGACCTGAAGGCTTCAGCACCATGGACAGGTCTCAGGAAAAAAGAGGGAGGGCGCGAGGGGTTTAGCCTGCGAGCGCCTCTTTAAAATGTAATAATTAAATCATGCTGGCCAACTGATCTGCCGTAGATAAGTGAGTGATGAGCAGAAATAGCGGCGATATCAACTTTAATGGCGGAGGGACAGCCTACCATCTAACCCATGTTAAAGATATAAAAGCATAATGTTAAAGGGCATTCTCTGGGTCCTCGCGTTGCGAAGAGCACCGGGTGACGAAAAGGTTTCATTAAGCGCGTAAGCCCGTCCTGTGGACGGTGCTCGAACCGCGTCGATGGTGTTAGATACCGCTTGCGATAAATCACCTAAACCTTGCGCGCGCTCAACGACCATACATGGACAGGTCGGGGCGCGAGTGCCAAATGTGCCCCTTCCTAAAAAAGAAAGTCCTTCCTCAGGGAAATCCGCCAGGGAGGGCTGTCGCGAGGAGCATTAACTATGAAAACCAATTCTTGGTCGTCCAGTACGGACGATTAATAAAGGCTCTCCTCGTCCTGCCTGACTTTGCACAGTGTCTGCGCAATAAAGCTCACTGGAAGGAATGCGTATTTACGCACCCCCCGCGGCCAGCTGTGTGCCAACGCATCCACGCCAAGGCTGCCCTCGTTAGTGAGTAAAATAGGCGACAGTGGGTATCGTCCGGCGACGCAAACAGATCTATCTACGCACAACCGAACTTCTTCCAAATTAGCTGGACCGTCTGGGGGTGGAGTCGCCATTCGCCGGGGGCGCAGCTCGGGAAGCGCGTACCGCTGTATTGAGCGATCCCGGGATGTAAATGGCACGAAGGGACCTCAGATGCTTCTGACTCCAAAGGAGGAGATGGCGAGCGAGATGCGACAGGTGACGAGAGCGCAAAACCGCCTTAACGGTAAATAACGCAACAGTCGCAAAGTTATCGGTGTCGACAAATACATCCTTCCCTCGCATCTCCATAGCGGAGCGTACAAGTCTCAGATATACAGCGCACCGCTCGCGGCAGTTGGGGTGCTATGCACACCCCAGACTGCAAGCCCGTCATACGTGGCTGAACATCCCGTGCTTAGGGCATCGTATGCTACAGAATGCCAGGAGACCCCTCAAAGGCATATCTTGCTATCAGAAATGCTGGGTCTACTACGGGGAAATTTAAATGACACGCAGGTGCAGTTGTTTACACAATGCATGCCGGTGCGCCACGCTCTCCTCGAGACTCGATCGTAAAGCCAACGCTGAAGCGGTCTCATATGACGCAGCTCGAGCAGCGTCACAGCTGCAGCATGCTGTCATATGTCCAGGGCTTCTGAAATTGTTTCAGAGGGACCGCGTACTTCCCTCGAATTAAACCGAGGCAAGTCAGAACTGACTAGTTGCGCGCTCTTGTAAAACACGCCAATTAGTTGATCGAGTCTAATTCCATACTGAGAAAAAGGATCCTCTGCACGGGGCAAAGTTGCTCTTACCCAGTCGACCTGATGACTTAAACGAGCGAGATGCCGAAGCATTAACTCTCTGTGTTCGCGCACGTCTGCCAAGAACGGGCTATTATAAGTCAACGTAAATAAAAGCAGAATGCAAACAACGCTCTCTCTCTGATATTTTAATGTCGTGACTAGCACTTTCATGGAGACACGGAGAGAGAGACAGCTCGAATGATGTACTTAATATTAATATGCCCACCCCACGACGCAGAGCGAAAAACGGTCTAAGGCGAGGGAGATGGACACAAAAAGTACACGTCTTACAGGTCTAAAGCTGCACACCGATCTGAATATTGAAATACGAGCCTCGGCGTTATCATCCAAAAAAGACCACCTTTGTGGAGCCGGTGCGTAAATCAAATCGATCGTAACCCACCGCGTATTTTGGGTACTATGAGATAAAGGCTGGAAAAACCCTATCATCATATCATCATCTCGGTAAGAGGGACCGGCTCGATAATCCTTCGCCAGCAGGACATCGACTTATGCACGCAGTACATGTGCATCGGACACTTTCACTATAGTGAAAACGAAAGCCCGAGAATTTTGGGGTTGTGCCGGTAATTGTACTTCGTAACCGAGGCGGATCGTGCGTAAAACCCAACGAACGGGCTGGGAACTGAAGCCAAGCACCCAGGCACCGTACGAGGAGAATTAACGACACTACCGAAGACAGGTGAGACTGCCGGTGCGTCTGCTGTGACAGCATAAGCATCTACAGTATGTGTGTGTGTGTGTGTGTGACACACTGACCTGAGCCCGCTGAAGGTGACGGTCGTCTGGTCTCCTCTGCGGAGAGCACAGACTCCGATGAGGGTGATGGTTGTCCGGTCTCCTCAGTGGAGGGCTCGGACTCCTCAGAACACCCGCTGGCGATAGAGGAGAGGTAGGGTGAGCTGGTGTGTGCCCGCTCACGGCTCTCTCGATCCTCTGGAGACCTGGAGAGGGAAGAGGAATGCACTCTATGTGTGGTTAAGTGGGTACCGGCTAAACAGCCGGTGGAACATATGCAAACCAAGAATTTTCCACCCGACCCTCTATCGGGGGAAGGAGCGAATCACCGTCTCCTGAAGAGTGATCCTCTGCCAATCCGGGTCGCCCGCTTACTGGCCACTTAAACTCCCGATTTCACGGGAAGCGGCTAAGCGGGCGGGGCGAGCTGCTGACGACCGGTTCCACCGCGCTGCTGAGATGGGGTCCGAGGAGGGGAACGAAGGTGGTCGCCGCAGCACGCCGACGGCGAGAGGCAGACTGAGGAGCCGGCGTGGTGGTTTTTACCAAGGGCAGCTCTCCTTCGCCGGGGCATGACCTAAGAGATCGCCTCAGTCTGCGCAGTGGAGCTGTACAACTCCACGGCCTCGCCGAAGAGGCGGGTCTGTGAGACAGGAGCATTCAAGAAGTTGTTCTCGCCTGCGTCCGTCAGCCAGACACAGCCAAAGGTGGCGATCTTGAACCACTGTGGTGAACATCGCACGACTGAAGGTCGCGGCTTCCCTCGTAAATCCTTGGTGAACCTGTAGCAACGTTATTGCGTGCAGGGCTGAAGCCGCCTCTCCGCATGCCTGACAGACAGCGCCCGTAACCGGACGACTGTCTACAAACACGGGAGGGAAGGGTTGGGTGGTCCCTCCAGGAACGCAGCTGCATCGCAACCCCCCGCTCCACTGAAGGGGTCCCCGCCCTTAGCGGCTCCCCTGGTGAGGGAGATGAGGGGTGAAAGCTGAAGCTGAACGACCGGATGGCCGCAAATCACGTCAGCTCTTCGTGCCGTCGGGAAGAAAGGCACAGGAGCAGAGGACTGAGAGGCCCGAGCAGCTCCGAAATACCAATCACGTGGGCAGTACGGTTCGGGCGGAGAGGGGTAACCTCTCCAACTCTACCGTTTCCGCCGCTCGAGCGGGCACGGCCGCCATCTCCGGAACGACTCCACTTCGGAGGAAATTGGACACCCCTCTGATGCTGCAGAAGTGAACGGGACCAGAAGGAGGTCCAATGGATCGGTAGAAATCGTAGAACACGACTCTGCCGTCTCCACCGGAGCCTCAACCGGCTGAGGATGAAAGGCCGGTAGGTGGAGGACGTATCCTCCGTCCTACTCAGCGTAGTGATGCGAAGAGCGTCATGCGAGCGCTTGACAGCCGCACCATGGCGGTGTCAGCACTGCAAAGGCGCGGACAGCATTCCCGTAGAAACGTCAGTCGTCTCCGCAATCCAAGAGGGTTATGCTCTCACAGAGAGAACAAAAACTCCCCACGAGCGCAGCCTCAGAGTGCTTGATGCCCAAGCATGAAGACAGCGCTCGTGACCGAAACTGGAACCCTTATACCTCTCACATCCAAGATCGCACGGACGAAAAGCAATCCTGAAAAGGACGCCGATCTCCGAATATACGAGAGAGTGGCTGTCTTTAAAAAGACACAGAGCTCTCACGTATCACTCTTTTAGGGAAATCACTCTTTAGGTGCTCAGCTGATGATGCGCACAGGGAAAGGCAACGCACACACTAAACTCAAAACAAAAAATATGCAGAGCAGTGGAATACTGCGAGCGTCCGCTGTGTTAGTACTGCTTGTCAATCAACTTCAGCAACCGTTCCCAGAAGAGCAGAGAGTAGCTTCTCAGTCAGATAAAGCCGGCTTTCGAAGCGAAAAAAGCTGATTTCCTTATTTGCACGTGCGCCTTATATACGCACCTGGCGGGGCGGCGCCAGCATTATGCAAATATCTCAATGCCAAGTTCATTGGCGTTTTTTGTAGTATTCGAAGCAGATTGGTCTCTCTAAGCGAGTTCCCAATTCGTCGGTCACGACGTGACGTCGTAGTGACCGACTGAAAGGGAACCATGGTTTTACTATAGTAAAACTGCA
Organism: Misgurnus anguillicaudatus; assembly: GCF_027580225.2. Taxonomy (NCBI): domain Eukaryota; kingdom Metazoa; phylum Chordata; class Actinopteri; order Cypriniformes; family Cobitidae; genus Misgurnus; species Misgurnus anguillicaudatus. Next base: position 8,374,581 of record NC_073350.2, read on the forward strand.
GCAGTCCTAGCTATGCTTTCTGGTATTTTGGAGTTAACTGTTTTATGAATGCAGCAAACCTTATACTTGGGTATACTGGATGTGTAATTACAGACTCATTACACAAAACATCACAAATGTGCTTCTTTATTGTTTTGTGCCAACGTAAAGCTTTCAGTTTGTCATCCAGGAGTTGTACAGGAGCTGGACTTTGAATGTTGAAATCAGACAGGAGGTAATGTCTTAAAATACTAGTGTTTGTGTTTATAGTGAACTGAGATAAACTTTAAATAAAGTACCCTGCTATTTTAACTAAGGCTGCTTGTCAGCTATATACTATATTGAAAATTACTTGATAAGGATCACATCCTCTAATGAAGCATACAGAAATGCTAAGATACAACAAAAGGTTAAATATAGTCGGTTTCATCACACACGTGCGATGTTGCGGTTACGTGCCTGAACCGAAGTGAACTTGGTTTGTATTTATTTATCAGTCTGGCTAGTGGTTAAACTGAGCTCTGGAACAAATACCTTGTCGAAAATAAAAAAAATTGGTTTTGCTAAAGACGAGGAGAGACCACGAGCATGGATCACAACAGTGCGGAGAGGTTTGGCAGCCAGGCAAGAATTCAAGGACCCATAGCTAACATTGAGCTAACATTACTGTGTAAAATAAATGTAGACAATGTAATAATTGATACACGTTTGATATGATACATGAGCAAAATGAATTTACTTGTTATTTATTTCCCTTGTTATCAGAAATAAACTGCTGTGAAAGGACTGTTTATTGATTCTATGTGGAAAGCCTAGCAGAAGTTGCTTTAGTTGCTAAAATGTACAATGTTAAGTTGCTAAAACCGTCAATAAGCATCATTAAAGCGTCTATAACACACGCTGTTTCTGCATATCATACAGTATCTCTGAAGAGTCTTTAGTTATATCAGATTTATAATTGACAGTTTAGCTTTACTGATTGTTTACCAATAACGTACAAAAATATTTGGAAGAAGGAGTTACTAGGAGTATAACTACACTGTATAACTTATGATTTACTGTTTGTGTCGTTTATATAATATTGTTGGGGACTATGATTATTGGGACTTTTTAATGAAATCCAGCGTTAAACAAACACACGTAAAACTCCGCTGCTACCTCGGATAAACAACTTGTACGAACCCTGGCTCGAAGTGCATTCGGCAAAGAAATACTCTGTAACACGTCCAAATGCTTTTTTGCCACTTTGGATTCATTTAGCATGAGGAAACCAACTCCTAAATTGTTTTAATACGTTAAAATGCATGAAATACCTTTGACCCCCCCCCCTTAACTCTTTCCCCACCAGCGTTTTTAAAAAAAGTTGCCAGCCAGCTCCAGCGTTTTTCATGATTTTCACAAAAGTTTAATGGCTTTCAGAAAGTGTTCTTCCTCAAATATATAAACATACAATATACCAAATGAAAGAAAAGACCCTCTGCTTTAAAAAAAAAACAAAAAAAAAAAACGTTTCATCCTACCTTTAGTAGTTCTTTTGTAATCAGCTTTTGAATATGTGTAGGTTTCTGCAAAAACACCACATTTTGAGCAAAAAGCAGAGATAATTCCATTTTTGTGACGGACTTTTCATAGAGATCCCATTCAGAGCGATCTTTAAAACAGACACGGACATGCAGCAGCTTGCCATAGGGCAATACTTCCGGGTTTAAAAAGTTGCCGAAGGGTGCCACCTAGTGGATAATAGCGGTGTTGCGGAAAGACGGAAATACTCGTCATTGGCGGGGAAGCGTTTTCTCTTGATTGACGAGATATCTCGTCAATGGCGGCAAAAGAGTTAATTAAACACTGTAATATAGTTTTTTAAATTGGATTCAGACTTGATTGTTCAAAAACAAATTTTCTACATTTTCTGACAAAAACATATTGATTTTTGAGGTGTAAATAAAGTTATTTTTTAGTCCTATTCAGCTATTGGGCAGTTCTTCTTTATAGACAAAACTATTATTTTGAAAGGCTATGGACCATTTTACTATTTTGTTTCTGACAATGCAATTGATCAACAATCTACACCAGGGTAGTCCAATCCTGTTTCTGGAGGGCCGGTGTCTCTGCAGAGTTTTATTCCAACCCTTATCAAACACATCTGAACCAGCTAATCAAGGTCTTAGGCAGACTAGATACTTTGTGGCAATTGTGTTGAGGGAAGTTTTAACTAAACTCTGCAGGACACAAGCCCTCCAGGACAGACTTTGGACACCCCTGATCTGCACCAACTATTAAGCACTGATGATAAGAATCTGGTATTCTGCTTTGAATAGTCCTTAAAATAACGCAGCACTGGTATGGTCCTGCACGGGTCCATTTTTGGAGAGATTTTTGGAGAGGTCCAAGTTCAGCACCAGATCTGACCCGTCACCCGTGATAATTTCAAAATTAAATCCACACCCACCCAGACCCATTAAAATTTAGCTTGTTACCCAATCCGTGCTCGCGATAAATCAAACACGCTAAAATTATTCCAATTAAAGTGCTTTATTTTTTTATCTCGCACCTTTCTCAACATCACAACAGCGTCATGAATGGGCTAATGAAACAGGCTAAAGTGCGCTTTGTTTTGTTCCATTCAAGTAGCTTACCATCGGCACCTAAATAGGCTATGGAACCTGATAACAATACGCAAATAGACCTATCACACATTCGATTTTGCCTTTAAAGACTCGTTGTCAACGTTTTTATATACTCCACTCGCCAACTTTACTTTTACTTCATCCATAGCTACTCCTGCAACACTTGATCCAACTAGGCTACGAGAAGCATCAACAAAAGTCACACTGTCGCAGTGACGTGATTGGTCAAATGTCATATCGTTGTTGGGTATGTGTAATGGTAATTTAGGGCCTTTTTACACCTGGTCACTTCATGTGTTTTCTCTGATCGGATAGCTATCTGATTTGTTAAAACATTTGGTCACATAAATGCGTCTTGGCAAAACGGATATGAATAAGATCTTTTACTCCCGCCCAAAAAAACAATTACACTATTTATTACTCCGCCTATTACTCCGCCCTAAAAAACTTAAGACGACGTTTATGCAACAAAAGGCAGCACTTACAGTTTGTTTACTGTACGTTGGGCAGGGGATGCGCGTCTCCTTGCTCGGCATGAGCTGAAGCTCGCAGTACGGCGCAGCAGGGGAGTGACGGTGCGGTGATTTAATGTACAGGTCCATGATGGAAAAAGCGTTCACAAAACTCTCTCTCAAAGTTTTATTTCTTTGTTTAATATCATTTAAGTTTGTCATTAGATTCTTTTATTGGTTCTAGGAAGCTTTTTACCCACTGTCGTCACTCCATAAAGCAACAAGTGTGTCTTTGTTTGTTTGCCTCTTTGCTGGCTAACCTCCGGGTGACGTGTTTACATTTGGGAGGAGTTATGCACTGACATATGTGGTTTCATCAACCAGATGTATTTACACTTGTCCACTTTTGTCTGATATGCGTCCCAGACCACCTCCTGAAGTGGTTTGAGCGATCGGATTTAAATCCGTCTTGAAAACGCTAAGTGACCAAGTGTAAAAAGCCCCTTAGACATACAAATATTGCACATATTTTTGATCTGCGCTACTACCCGCCCCGCAAGGAGTTAATTATCTGCCCGCATCCCCTTTTATGCAGCAGGTACCCGACCCGTTGCAGGACTCTGCTCAAGATATAAGCAGATCGTCTCAAGACTGCACAACACCTCATAAGATCAAAGCTGTTTTTTGTGAAAAATTCCCACATATGATTTTTGACCACAACTTTTTTTTCTGAGAATTGAAGTAGAAGTTCTTTTTCTGAGTGCATTTGCTAAATTACAATATGAAATTTAAAACGAACCCATACACAAGCAGCTTTCTGTTTACAGCCAATAAAAACCCACCTCTAAATTTACAGAACGATTTGACAATGACCCACATATTCTTTTACAAAGAGTGTTTGAGATGCAGAATCCATCCCTTTGTCCTCCAAAACACATTTCAACAAGTTTTCTTTCTTCCGCGAGGAGCGGAGTGGTGATGGATGGCGTCGAGAGAAACTGGAGGCAGGAGACGTGCGGGGTGGTGGACTTCATGACCACTGTAAGTGGAGAGAAAGAGATCTGTCTGACAAACGCCGTGCCCCGTACGCACTGTGTAAAAGCCGTCTGACATCCCACTGTTGACAGGTTTGGCAGAAGAGCCGCATTGGTGCTCAGAAGTGGAATTTCAGTGAATTTCGATGACTAAAAGTTCACTGTCCCCAGACGTATATACGAGGGCGAAACATCCCGCAGTGCAGAACCTCTTTTGACATCGCCCGCTCTTTCTCTTTGTACTTTCGCTTTGACGGACATCTTTTGTTGCTTTATTTTCCAGTGGACTCAAAGCCCTGACAGTCTTTACATTAAAGGTGTAGCATTAACTAAACAAAAAGAGCGTTCGATTATATTAAACAGAAAAAGTGACTCTTAGCTGACAGATATTTAATTACACAATCCATCTCGCTTTTGTCATTTAAATCTGCGTAATCTCACAGCTGAGCTGCTGTACAATGTCAGAGGTCTTTACAAGCGAACCAAAACGCCCTCAGCTTTATTCAGCATTGGGAGTTAAAATAAATTTATCGTGGCCTAGAAAAAAAAACATTTCCATTACAGGATAAAATCCATATTGAGTCTCGGGCCTGACACTTGCGAGACATCCCTTGAGTTAAACTGACCCGAAAGAATGCGCAAAGTACAGGCAATCGATTAAAACATTTGTGTGTATCATAATCATAACTGTTGGTTTAGAGATATCAATGTCACCGCGTCGCTACGTGGGGAATTTAAGACATCTTTTCCCGTGAAATCATTGCGACGTGTAGGTGACATCGCCATATATAACGCTTCTATTAATAAAACACTGACAGCCCTGTGCACCCCTTCTCTTGGGTTTCCTCTTCTGTTTTAACAAAAAACGAAGGCTGCCATTGGTGGTCTCAGAGGAAAGTGGTAATTTGTTCTAATGCACGTGTCACATGAGAGAGATGTTTATTGGTGGGTAATAGTTTTCCTCCATCCTTTTCTTTTGGACCACCCTTTCTGAGAGCCAGACGCGAAGGTAAATCTAGAATCCGCTGATGGAGTTGTGCGGGTGTCGGTTGAAGCGATTGCACCTTGCTTTATGAGTGATTTAAGATGAGTTTTCCCCTCAATGTTTTAGTCATTACTCTTAATCACACACTTCAGCCATTCCATCCTCTTCCGTCGCCCATTTCCTGTGTCTCCAGGCTGACATTGACAGATCGCAGACGCCCGGCGTATCTCCTCTGAGCCAGGCAAGAATATTATCACGTCGATTTTTTTCCCCTTCCCATCTCGAAAAAGCCTCGAGACCTACTCTTTTTATTTATTTAGGTTTTTCTCCTGAAGTTGTTCTTGATTTTAAAACAATAGAGGTACGACTGTAGTGTTTGGCCCCGCGGACACGGGAGACTCGGCGCGGGTTCGAGTAGTAAGTTTGCATTCCTGTGCAACACAAGTTTGAACTGCTTTTAGCTCATGATAAGGATTTTGAGCTCGGTGGAAAATCGCAGTTAATCCTCAAACGCAGCTCGTGAAAATCCCACCAAATGTCGGGAAACGTAAAGGCTTCTTCAGCCAAAAATGAATTCCAATATATTCCGCGAGGAGCAAGTGTCATGCAGTCATCGTTACAGGGCTAAAGAATCGGCAGTATTCCGAGATCATAAGCAGATCTGTTATCACACTTGAAGGGTAGACATGTAGGTGACATGCAGTTCATGCGACACAGCCCAGGGGGACAGACTCAGGCTTTCTGCTGAGCGTTTGACACCTTTTCCATATGCAAGCACAGGGTTGGGCTGAAGCGGGATGGATCTGCATTATTAGGCGGGAAATGGGGGTCAGTGTGTTCGACACAGTGCGATTCTCCTCGTGCTAACAGCTGGCCTTGACTACATTACCCACATCAATCCACCAGCTGCAGTCATAGATCAAGAGCTTTTTGATATCCCGAGAGGGGAAGGACCTTTGCTGATTTACATTCCCTATTGCTCATTGCCAGACATATATCACTGGGAATCTGGGACTCTCTTGCAGTGGAGAGAAATAGAAAAGATACTGTACAAAAGAGTATGAACAAAAATTATTTTTAATATCATTCTTGCCTGGATGTATGGTTCCATAAAGAACCTTTAACATTTAAATAACTTTTCTGCTGGACATGTTCCTTGTAGGATTACTCCACTTTCATAAAAAAATAATCTTGATAATTTACTCATCCCCATGTCATCCAAGATTTTTATGTATTTCATTGTTCATGTCAAATAGAGCTGTGACGATGCCTCGCGTTTCCCGTTAAAAAGACTTGTCTGAAATCGATGTCCTATGGGTCTTTGATGAGTAGGAAGTCCTTATCAATCAAATCTAAAATCATTACGAGTCATTTACAAAGTAACACTTGTCAAACACAATCCTTCAAAATATTATTTATTATTATGAAAATACCTGAAATAATCTGAAGAACAGCATTTCCTGGAATAGTGTTTGTAATGGTACTTCTTCTGTGGCACACATGGCGTTTCTGCACAAGAGCACCCTCTGGCTTTTGGATGTGGCGGCATTTCACCGTAATTCATTAAGATTACATTTACACGTGGGCAGCTATTTTCATAAACGGACATTTCAACCTCTCCGTTTTCAAAAATAACTTTGCGCACACATGTCAGTTTTCAGAAAAGTGTTGACATGTTGACATGTACCCGTGTATTCATGGCGTCAAGAGCATGCCAAACCTGTAGGTGGCGGTGTAACGAGAAGGTCAAGCCCACGTAAACCAATCAGAATCCCGAAAACAGCAACAAATCACTTCCTGTTCCTCTTTTGAACAAAGTCGCACTTTTGGCGTAGGTGTGAGCTCTGGCGCATACTGTTGGCTGCCTAGACATGCGTTATATCTGTTTACATGCAACTGTGCAATCGAAGATTTAAAATATCTCCACTTTGGCCGAAGTTATTAGAAAGAACCGGTTTCAGAGGCGAGTTCTCCGTTTGCGCGCAAACGAGGGGGAAAGGTCTCAGTTTTTCAAAATAACTAGGTACGTGTAAACAGGGTCTAAAATGCATTAATTGGGAAAACGCGCATTTGCCCAGTTATTTGTCACAGCCCTAATGTCAAACATTCCAGGATTTTTCTCCATATAGTGGACTTTACTGGACCTCAATGGTTTACAGTTTCAATGCATCTTCAAAGGGCTCTAAACAATCCCAACCGAGGCATAAGGGTCTTATCTAGCGATCGTCATTTTGCAAAAAAAAAAGTAAACTTCTCGTCTTGCACTAGCAGTGTGACGCGCCAGCGCGACCTTACGTATTACGTAACCATGACATGGGGGTGAGTAAATTATCCAAAAAAAAAATAAGTAATTCAGTAAAGAACCTTTTTACTAAAAGGTTTCTTGTAGAACCAAAAATGGTTATTCTATGGCATCGTTATGAAAAAGCTTTTAAGCACCTTTATTTTTAAGAGTGCAGCCCTGCGTGTGATTGGTTGTTACTATGGAAGCCAAGAGAGGTCGTGTACTATTAATTTTTGCTTGCTTGTTTTCTCATGATCATGACTTAATTTCTCGTTATCTCGAGATAACAAAAGTTATTTTCTCGTGATCTCACAAATGAGATTTTACTTGGATCAGGGATTCGCTCAAGCTGAAATAGATTTGCAAATAATTGACAATTTGATAGTGGCGAATTTTGGGACCGTCTCTGAAGTAACTTCATAATATACACGTTTCTACTTTAAACAGCATTAACAAATAGTCACAAAACCAACTGTAAAGTGTTCATGTGGTTGTCAACTATGCACACTTTTTAGATTTTTGATATTTATTCAAATAAACTGTTAAATACTATTGAGATAGAAATGTGTACGTTTTACTTTAGAGATGGTCCCTAAATTCACGAACATCAAACGTCCAACTTTATTTATTTATTAAGTCTATCGGCAGCTACACGTGTGGTCACGGCGAAGACCCCAACTCAGAATATTATGGACAGGACATCATGACATTTGGATTATCATGTCAGGATAATTAAGTAGTGATCATGAGAAAACAAGCAAGCAAAAATAAAATATAGATGACCTCTTTCGGCTTCCGTATGATACAGCATTGTAGGCAAGCTAAAATAGACAATATTTTGTGTCAGAATCCTGCCAGATTCTTGTTTGTATTTAGATCTAGTCAGCATGGCAGGGTTCTGACAGTACAATGTTTCATGTGGGAGATGCGTGGTTTTTGTATTGATTTATTCTGACCACGCATTTCCCGGGTCTCGTCACTTTTTCTCCGATCCCTTACTTGTAATTATTTATGTAATTATCAGGTGTATGTCATTTACTTTCTCCCTATTTAAGGGTCCTTGTGTGTGTTGGTCAGTACGGGTTCGTCTGTTGTACCTTGATGTTCCAGTTCCAGTTCCAGTTCCAGTTCCAGTTCCAGTTCCAGTTCCAGTTCCAGTTAAGTGTAGTGTGTTTTGATTCATGTTTAGTGTTTTGGTTTATATGTTGTTTAGTGTAGTTCTGAGTCTTAGTGTTTGATCTGTTTGTTTGCCCCCTCGTGGGTTTTTGTTTTGTTCTTAATAAATAATTTTTTGCATTTCCGTATCCGTGTCTGCGTTTGGGTTCATGCTCCAGTCTAAATCCTGACAATTTTGAATAGTGACCCCATGTGTTATGCCTATTTTATATAGCCACCCTACACAATACATCACAGCCTCATTATTAAGCATTCACATTAATTTTTTTTTTATTGTGCTTTAGCAATTTTGCATTGTACCAAAGCAGCTTTAAGGAAAATACATTTTAGACCATAGGACAGTAAAAAGGCACAGTAAGCAGGATATTTATGAAATATGTGGCATACATGGTATTATAAAACTGTTCACTACTATTTATACAACACATGTTTATAGAATAAATGAATTATTCAATAAGATCTAAATCTTCAATAAGATAAATCTATAATTCAGGCTGTAGTGATTCTGCTACAGCTCAAACAATGTACTTGACAACATAATGACACATTTGAATATGTAAGAAATGAACTGGTCTGGGTTGTGTACTAATAATCAAGCATACGATTAGCATACGTCTAACAATCATCTTAATAACAATTAAACCACAGTTTTATTCAGAACGTAAATGATTTCATAGCAGTGATATTAATTATATTAATAACCCCTTTGCTGGTAACATAAAGATGATATTTGTACAGCAGTGATATTAATGACGGTAGATTGAATGGCAAATGTAATGATGGCTATATAAATACACAGTGCTCTTGTTAATGGCGCCAGTTTTTCTGTTCATTTATCCATCATTTTCAACATTAGCCCCATAAATAACAAAAGCAAACAGGCTCTTCCATCTGGCAGCGTCCAGCTCGTACAGCCTGGCACTCCATCACTGCCCAGTATCACAGCGTTTCCCGACAATCATTTTTTATTTATTAGTCATAAAGTTGAACACTGCTTTGGCTTATTCGTGCGTGTCAAATCAGAGATGAGATTAGCATCTCATTACTGCTGTAATTATTGAAGATCAGTTGTTTATCGGAGCTCATTACACAGGGGGTTTTGGAGGGAGCCTTTAAAATGAATAACCCTATACAGTAAGAGAAATTTTTGTTTTTATTTCATTACACAAAATGTAACACAGCAAGTGAAAGGTCCATGCAATGAACTCTATCAGCTGTTTAGATGAACTGTGTGATTTAATTTGGTTTAAAGAATTAAACCCTTCAGAAACAAAATTCCAAACCAATTCAAAATTCCGAAATTCCAAAACCATTCTGTGGAATACAAATGGAGATATTGCAATACTATTTTGTGGCAATTTGTGAATATTTGACTAATTAGCTAATTCGTATGAATTTTTTTTCATCTCATTTGTATAGTTTATAATCTACTTTTGTGCCAGTAAATTTCGGTTTAGGGGTGTGGCTTCATTAGCCTCTTTCACACAGTAATTCTGGTAAATTACCACGAATTTACCAGAATGAATTTACCAGTAAATACAAAAATGTGCTGTTCACACACGCAGTGGCGTTCTGTTATTTTACCAGTAAGACATCATTCACACATCAGTATCAAAATACGTTTACGGTAAATTCGTTGAGAAAGCGGAAGTACCTGTAGCACGCGGCGAGCTCAGTGTTGTATTTGTAAACAATCCACGTCGTTCATAACCACGGTCCGTATTTTGTTGTTTTCACGTCTGTGGTAAACAGTCGCGAAGTTGCTCATGACCAAACAACATTGAAGGAGACGACGTCAAACTGAAAATGCGTTTTTAACAACAGTACTGTTTGCCCGTTAGGCTTCACAAAGGGCGTGCTAAGGACGTCGGCAATTCGGCGGTAAGCTGTTTTAAACAACTCTGGTGAAGAAATTTGGACGTAAACTTCAGGTGTGCTCTACTTTCAAGCAGCATGTGTGTGGAAACGTCCGTAAACAGTGCGGGGGTAAACGCGTCATCTGTATTAAAACGCTATGATTGGCCCGGAGCTGTCAGCACGGTCTGACGTCGTCCGTTCTAAATGCCGGTAATCCTATAATTTTCGTTCACACACAGCGCCTACCGGTAAATTACTGGTAATCTTACAACCTGTCTTACTGGTAAATTGGGAGCACTGATTTACCGGAAAGGTTCTGTTCACACATGACATGTTAACGGCAATTTACCAGTAAATTACCAGTAAAGACTGTATGTGTGAAAGGGACTATAGTTGCTTTTTTAGGATAATTCTACTTACAAATTCATACAAATTAGCCAACTCCATAAATAAGTTTTGTTTTCCTGTAAATGGTCGTGAAAGCACTTGCTGGGTTGTTATTTAACCTGCGCTGGGTCATTTCAACCTAAAATTCTTGGTTGTTTTACTGTAACTCATTGCTATGATTTTTGGGGGGATTAATGTAACCCAATGGTTGGGTTTGTCTCTTTTTGACCCAATGATTGGTTGAAAATAAAAGTGTTTTTTTTTAGTGTTGGAAAAGGTTATGTAAGCTCTAAATAAAATGAAATAGAATTGTCATATGACTTGTGTGCTGTAAAAAACACACCACCACATTGTGTACGGTGTGTAAAAGCCACCAAAAGTTATTGGTAGATAGCAAGATGACACATGATTGGCTTGGCTGTTATAATTGAACTTGACATTGGTGGCATTAAAAGCTATACGAAATTGTAGGGATCTGCTGTGATCTTAATTTGACTTATTTAACTTATTTAAATACAGAGCACTATTAATTTCTCATTTTGAATGATAATCTGCCGTCTGCACCTCACACAGGCAAGAATAAGATGACGAAATGGCAAGGTTAGTGCACTTCATTTTAAAACACTAGAGATTAGGACACCAATATAAGAGGAATTCAGAAACCATTTGAGAGAAATCCAGACAAGTGGCTCATGAATACAAGTGACATTCTGAATTATGTCCTTCTCCTTATAGGAAACACAGAGCGTCTGGCACTTGCCATTCATGTTTCTTCACACAGACCAACAGTCTCCTGGAAAGCGACAGTGTTATCATACAAATGAAATGCGAATCTATTCTCTTACTTTTACAGATTACAGAGCCGCCACAATATCAGCCAGCCAAGGATTGAAGCAAAACACGCTGTCTAGTTCAATTTCTAATTCAGGGATTTGTTGGTGACTAACGCAAAATATGTTACAGTAGATTACTCCATGTAAAACTGAAGTCATGGTATTCTGCTGAGCATTTCTTAAATATGAAGATTATCATAATGTATAAAATATTTGTTTTGCAAAAGAAAAAAACTGACATGCATTTACATTATGCATTTGGCAGACGCTTTTATTCAAAGTGACTTCAATCTATACATTTCTTTTATCAGTATGTGTGTTTCTCTGGGATTGAACCCATGATGTTGGCAGTGCTAATGCAATAGTCTACTCATTAAGCTATCAATAGTAAACATGATTGACTTGTTCTTAAGCAACTGAAATACATTTTGTTAAAAAAAAAATTCTTCATCTGCAAAAAAAAAAAATATATATATATATATATATATATATATATATATATATATATATATATATATATATATATATATATATATATATTTATTTATTTATTTATATATATTCATGGTTTTATGCATATGCTACAGGTAAATACAGACGAAATATGAAATGAATTTACATAACCAGATCTGAATCTTTTTTTATTGATTTATATAACTTTAACGTAATTTCTCACCTACGTTTCTATTCTAGTTTGTGCACCTACGCTTAAAAAGTGAAATGTTGGGTTTAATTAAAAATATTATGTCAACAGGTTCCACACAATTTGTTTAAGTAATCTCAATAAACAATAATTTAGTTCATTTTTACAAAAGAAGTTTAAGTAAACTTAACAAACCTTAGTAGAGTTAACAAATAAAAATTTAGTTAACTGTACATGAAAAATTAATTCATTATGACACAAAATTTGAATAATGCCATTTTATAAACACCAACCCTTTTAATTAAAATTTAAGTACACTTCTTTTGTTTATTACAGTTTATCAAACATATCACAAACATATTTGTTATGCAATGTAACATTCCAAACCATTTGTTTGTTTATTTGTTTGTTTGTTTGTTTGTTTGTTTGTTTGTTTGTTTGTTCTGTTCTAAAATATATTAGAACAAGTTAATTGACTCATATTTGGACACTTATTACTCACGTACCTATGGTGCTACACTTCTGCAAGAGGGAGCCAAAACAACAATTACCGATAATACACTGCAAAATCCTCAGCCAATGAGATGGAAGTCTGTATTGGTTTTGTTACATTTATGCAACAATGTTATGTTGGCTAAACAAATCATTTTTAAGTAAAGCTGACAAGACACACTTTTTGTTGAATGAACTAGATTAAATTATGTTCACTTTGTTAAATATATTTTTTTAAGTTATCACAACATGAAAGAATTAAGTAAAATTGTCAAAAGTGAAAGTTCATTTTTTGAGTGTATAAACAATTGTTTGAGCCTGTATTTATGCATACATTATACTGTATTATGCACTATGGATAAAAAGTTTAGGGTGATTTCAATATGGAACGTTTTTAAAAGGTCATACCTTTCATCATTGGTCTTATTATAATTATAATATAATTCATATAATATTAATTAATATAATATTTTGTAAAACCAATGATTTTTACGTGTGAATGCAGTTTTTGTACATTTAAGAGTTGCAATGGATTCACGGTGCGAATCTGAATTCTGTTTAGATACTCTCAGCAAAACACGAAGCAGAAAAATGCTGCAGTCAAGCTCAAACTCAAGCCGGACACCTCAGGAAAAACTTACAGACAGCAAGAAAAAGCTCTTCATTTACTTCCCCAGGGAGGAAAGTGAGAAAGAGGGAGAGAAAAAAAGTAGTTGAAAATGTCCGCAGGCTATCCTGGGTAAATGGTTCTGCTTCCCCCCCAGCAAAGGTCTCCGTGCCGATTGAGAAGAGTGGCGTGAGCACGGGCCTGTCTAATAGATCCCAACAGACAGAGACTTGGGTTCCTCTCAGAGGACAGACCTGCAACCATCACTTCCACGTCTGACTGTAGGCTACGAGCCCTCATTTACTGTTTAACTCACTTCTTGTTTGGGTGTTTGATAAGAGAGCGTGGACATTTTAAAGGACTCTGTAGCAGAGATGAGGAAATATTTTTTTTTACTGTTTTTGGATATACTGAATTTCACGGACGGTTCAAATACTGTATTAATACCTGATCATACTTGCTTTTCTTGTTGTTCTTGTTTTTCAGATGAAATGTTTGACTTATAAATAAGAATCCACTGAAATTATGTTATCACAAAGAAAAAAAAGTAACATGCACTGAAAGCCTAAAATGGGGTTTTAAAGAATCCTTTCCAGTGCTTCAGAAGGTTCATTTAAATGATATGATGTGAAGTAATTTACTTTCAAACAAACTTTTTTTTTTCAGTTTAAAATGATATTATTATAATATCACAAAAAGTTTCAAACATCCACCCCTAGTTGCACAGACAAGGCTCAAGGATAGTCCTAGACTAAAACACATATTTGAGGTGGCTTTACTGAAAATAACTTAAATTGAGAGATGTTAAAATATACCAATGCTATTTATTTGTCTCAATATAGACACAGTAACGTCTTTTCTAAGGCACGTTTATAAAAGATGCTTAAACATCTTAATTTAACTATAAGGACTAGTCCTAGCTTTAGCTAAGCCTTGTCTGTGAGCCCACACTGTAAAAAAAAATGATGTAGAAATTACAGTGTTACTGGGTTGCCGGTAACTTACCGTAGATTAAGATTTATGTTATTTACTGGCAACATTTTGTTCAAAGTTAAATGAACATTAAACATTTACAAGTCTTTGTCTTTACAGAATAAAACTATAAAATAACAGCATCATGCAAAGCATTCTGGGAACCAGAAATCCTCATCAACTTTTTTTTGTTGTTTTTTTCTTCAGATTTTGTTTCCCAGAATGCTTTGCTTGAGGTTGTTATTTTAGTTTTATTCTGTAAAGATAAAGACTTACTAATGTTTAATGTTCATTAACTTTGAACAATCTGTTGCCAGTAAATAACATAAATGTAACTCTACGGTAAGTTACCGGCAACCAGCTGCAAGTAACACTGTAATTTCTATGAATTTTTTTACAGTACAAGCCCCAATATTAAAATGTAAAATGTAAGGTATTGTAATGGTGTTTAGCATAATTGAAAAAAAAAAAAATAGTACTTTACTGTAAACATGTTAATAAAACTACACTGTAAAAAAATTCTGTAGAAATTACAATGTTATTGCAGCTGGGTTGCCGGTAATTTACCCTGGATTTGGATGTGTGTTATTTACTGGCAAGAGTTTGTTCAAAGTTGGATACATTTTAAATATTAACAAGTATTTATCTTTACAGAATAAAACTATACAATAACAGCCTCATGCAAAGCATTCTGGGAACCAGAAATCATCACCAACCTTTTTCTGTTTTTTGCTTCAGATTTTGTTTCCCAAAATTTTTTGCTTGATGCTGTTTTTTTAGTTTTACTCTGTAAAGACAAAGACTTGTAAATGTTTAATGTTCATTTAACTTTGAACAAAATGTTGCCAGTTAAAAACATAAATTTAAATCTACGGTAAGTAACCGGCAACTCAGCTGCAATTTCTACGGATTTTTTTTACAGTGTAGTATTTTATTACTTTAATTATTTCCCGTTTTATTAAAGTAGTCAATATATTTTAACAAATTAAAAACGCTATTATTAAATATTTATAGTCTTTAACCACAAGTATTTTTTATTCTATTTATCACAGGCACATACACTATTTGACATATAAAGACACCATTTAAATCCATTTGAATTCCCATGAAGGAAGCTCGTAAAGCTGCAGAGATATTTCTATTTATATATTTATTTATTTTGGGGAGGGCGAGGGGGGCTATTGAAAACCTTTCAGCTTTTATGGAGCTAATCTGACAGGAAATCTTTGAGAGGGTGCACAGAGCTAACTGCCCAGAGATTTCAGCTGTCTGCTCTGGATGCTGAAAACACTGTGTGCCCCGGATTCCTATTAGTCAAAACACCCCGAGCCTGTCCTCTTCAAACACACAAACAAACACACACACACACATACACACACACACAGAGGCGCACACACACACATGCATGCACATGTGCACGGCTTCGGTCAGAAGTGTGATGCCTGTCAACCTGTAGCATCTCTGACTGTCAAACCGAGCCTGTTATTTAGCAGCCTCCCCTCCTACCAGCATACACACACCTTTCAACTCCTCACTCTGTTTTAAATTGTTTTTCGGATGTTGTCAAAGGTGTTCAAAATGACTGACAATAGAGTGGATTTTGTGTAATGAGTCTCAATACATGGACATTTATTTAAGATGCTTTTGCCATATCAGAGCTCATGTTTTTGACATCAGAGGTTTTTGTGTCTAATGTGATGGACTGGCAGAAATTTTAAAGTCATTACTTACATTGTAGCTTTGTTTCAGACCTGCCAGCCACTCTTATGTATTATTTCACAGCCTGATCTGAGAACAGGTGTTTCCAGGATGTGTCCAACAAATTGCTGATCCAATGTTACTTCAAGATCTGATATTTTAATGTATTGTAGATAAACAAGTCTCTATTAGAAAATGGATGAGGTCCTGTTTTCTAAAATAACACATATTTTGATTAGATGCTTATTTTTGTGAGAAAAATAATGAAAATGAAATAAATATTTTATAAGATTTTAGCATATGGTTATTACATTCACAACATTACATTTAAAACATATTCAAGAGAGCACATCTAAGCCTATTTTAGCTTAATCTTGTGATTTGTGCATGCTTGTCCATATACTGATGTGAAAATCTCACAAACATTTATTCGTGACAAAAAGTTAAATTTTTATAAAGCAAACAATTATTGTTGTTGGCATTACAATGCTATAACAGTATTGAAAAAACATCTGTCAAATGTTGTAAAAGCATTGTAAATAAAGATTGTTAAAAAAAAACATGACATCCTTTTAACACTTTGTCACAGTGCATAATGCAGTTGTGGTCCCTTGCATCCTGCTAATTTCTTTCCACATGACAGCCATAATAACTGATTATAATTAAAAATTCATATGAATTGTACTTGAGAGTGAGAGATTCAATGGGATATAGATCCATCCAGTCGCCCCACTGTCCAAAAGACGAGACTGACCTATACAGGCTCTCAAAGCCTACGTAGACTCTCTGACTCGCACTCCTGAGAGCTGAAAATGTTCTGTACCGCTTGCGTGCATAATTTTAGGGTTTTTTCTTTTTTTCTCTGGCCTCACCCACAGGGAACCAGACCAAATCCTGCCATTAGTTGCTCCCAAGTTTGATATTGACTTTTGGAATAACAGCTTGCAGCCATGGCGTGATTTATGATGATGCACAGTATTGATCACTTAAGGAGATATTAAGGTATTCAGAAATAAACTTGATGGTCTCATGGTGGACAGCACGAGAGGCGCCAGGCCAGAAGAAAGTCTCTCAGTGTTAATTAGCACGTCTGCACACTCCTCTCTGACTCTCTCAGCACTATTAGGCAGAGTCGTGTGGGACGCCGCCGATAATAAACATGCCACCATTAGCCTGATGTTTCAATACTAATCACTATGGGTTTATTTAAACTGAGGCATTTTGCCCTATAATATCAAGCAGATATTTTTTTTCTCCAATAATCGGTCATCAGGAGCACCGTCGGCAGAGGCGGACATTGCTTTACACTGTAAAAAAAGTCCGTAAAAATTTCAATGTTATTGCAGCTGGGTTGCCGGTAATTTACCGTAGATTTACATTTATGTTATTTACTGGCAAGAGTTTGTTCAAAGTTAAATAAATTTTAAATATTAACAAGTCTTTATCTTTACAGAATAAAACTATACAATAACAGCCCCACGCAAAGCACTCTGGGAACCAGAAATCATCATCAACCTTTTTCTGTTTTTTGCTTCAGATTTTGTTTCCCAGAATGTTCCGCCTGATGCCGCTTTCCAGTTTTACTCTGTAAAGACAAAGACCTGCAAATGTTTAATGTTCATTTAACTTTGAACAAAATGTTGCCAGTAAATAACATAAATTTAAATCTACGGTAAATTACCGGCAACTCAGCTGCAATTTCTACGGATTTTTTTTACAGTGTAGAATTTTTACTTTCTACATAAAAGTACATTTTTAAGTTTTCATATTTTATCAGTGTTTTTCTCTGGAAAACATACATTCCAAAGCATATTATCATAATTTTTACTCTACTACATTTCATAATTTCAAGTTTTTGGTTTATATTTAATATTTAAGTACATTAAACATCTAGTATTTTATTTAATTTTTTAACTTTTACTCAAGAAGGTAAAAGTACACAATTTTTATGTAATTATGTATTAAATCAATTTTAATATGGAATATAAATGGAATACACAGTATGATACTATGCTTTAGAATGTAGTGAACATTTTTTAGTAAAGTAATTTTTTTCCCAAGACAAACACTCTGATAAATCACAGATGCTTGGAAAATTTACTCAAAGTACTCAAGTAGTGTCCGCCTCTGACCATCGGAAACAGGTACAAAACTGTCACTTGGACAGGATAAAACTAAACTAATGGTTCATTGTTGTGTTACATTATATCATTTAAATTCGAAAAGACGAAAAAGACAAACACAAACTGAAATAGCATTGAGAAAATATTAATATAAGATATATTAGAGTAAAGTATAGAGTAGACGTATTGTGCTAAATGCTCCAAAGAAGAGCTCTGAATATTCATTAAATGACAAATAATTATATTGAATAAAACATTAAAGAAACAAATTATATAAAAACTAATAATAATAATAATAATAATAATATATATATATATATATGAATTTATATATGAATTTGGGTGCCCAATCCACCACAAAACTATTATTCCAAATAATTCCAAAATGTTCATATTCAACAGATCCTCACAAAAATTTTACAGAAAAGATAGTTTACATTTTTTTTAAATAAAGTAGAGCTGTCAACAGATTAATCATGATTAATCGCATACAAAAAAGTTTGTGTTTGCTAATATTAATATATATGTATATTATGTATAACTTGACACTGTCTATTTGAGACACAAAGACATCCAAACTAATTCTGCAAAGATGCTTACTGAGAGCTCTGTTTCAATACAAATGGACATCAGTGTAACTTAGATAACATTATAACATTATCATATGCCCAATTGTTGTTTGTTTACTCATAAAACTTTATACGTGCTTACTAAGTGACATGGTATGTTTTAAAAATATGACTTTACTATATTCATATTTTTTGTATTTTCCAGCTTAAAATGTAAGTGGTAAAAATATGAACAAAAGTTTGACTTGTTTTATCAACTTTATTTGTATTTACATATTTTCAACTCCCGCACAGCCTGTTTATATTTTGTGTTGTCTCTAGGAATAAAAAGAAACTGCTTGTCATATTTGTTGCAGTGTGGAAGTTTTTATATAAAACTTTACAGCTGTTACGCCGGTGGGTCTCATTTTCATGATCTCGCCCACAGGGCCTCAAAACCCCACATGTTGGCCCTGAGGGCAGCCCAGGCGTGCTTTTCTTGGAAGGATGCTTTTAGTTTCTAGTTATTTGGCTTTGAGGTCCAACAATGTAAACGCAGCTTTAAAAAGTTTCATGATATGACATAAAACAGATGGGCGTTTGGCTTATAAATGCACAAGCCGGCGAAGCTGTATTGTTTAAACTGCATTATCCAGAGGGAACATGGAAACCGTCCAAACCAGGTACACGATTTCTGCTTTAGCATAAAACTCCACTGAGAAGTTTTTTTTAGCCCAGAGTTGACAGCCTGCGAGACACAATGAAGACATCGGTCTCGACAGACTGGAACCGCCTTCATTTGAGTTGAAGTGGAAATTACTGAGTCAATCAATAAACAAAGCCAAAGTGTTGAAATATTTATCTGCATGCTAATCCATCCCGGTCTATTATCTAAACATCGCTCATCCGCGTTTGAAGTAATTCTGAAAGCCATTTATGGATGTTAGTACACCTCCTGATGGACATGGGGCCACGAGCCCTCAGCGGAGAACCATTAGTCCCTGCTGGTGTCAGTATGAGAGATGAAAAGACTGTTCTGGGACCAGAGGAGGTAGGGGCCCTGAATCAGCAGGATAAGACTGTATGATATCACGGTCACAACAAAAAGCTGTTAGCCTTATAGATGTTCCCAATTGTGATATATGTTAACACAGTAAAACCTTATAATATCATTGTAATTGACCAAAAAGACCAAAATCTAAAATATTTCTATTTATTTTCTGTTTTTATTTTTTATATGCTTCTTTGTAATTACTTACAAACATAATAATAATACTACTACTACTAATAATAATAATAATAACAATTACAGTAATGTAATAATAATAATAATAATAATAATAATAATAATATTAATTATTATTATTATTATTATTATTATTATTATTATTATTATTATTATTATTATTATTATTATTATTATTATTATTATTATTATTATCATTATTACTATTGTTATTGTTATTATTATTACAGATTATTATTATTATTATTATTATTATTATTATTATTATTATTATAACCGCTTATTATTATTATTATTATTATTATTATTATTTTTATTATTATTATTATTATTATTATTATTGTTGTTGTTATTATTATTATTATTATTATTATCTAAACTGTAAGTCTTTCAGTAAGGAGGTTTGAGATTTGATAAAGTGCCTTAGGAATAAAAAACAAGTGCAATTATTATTCCTTCTAGATTATTTCTATTATGTGGACACTACATTAAATTGACCAAACAAACACTAAACACCGCAATATGCCTTAAGCAGAATAATATAAACATGTTTTATGTCTCATTCCACTGTTTCAGCAGTTTCTGCAGTGTTTCCTCTCTAATAAGACTTTTGCCCTCAGTTCGTATTAGAAACTCCTGCCAAGGATGCAACAAAGTATTCAAGAGAGATCCATCTGGAAAAGTTTTAAAATGAGTAATTGAAAAATCCATAATGATCGACCACTCTTATAAATATTAGGGGTGGACATGTCTCCCTTAATTTTTATTTTTGTTGCAGCCCTGTCTCCAACCAATGGAGGCCTTCCAGAAACATCAACCTTTTTCAGATGATTTTATTTTATTTGTTCAGCTTTTGACTGATTAAGAAGAGCTTTGACCTTCCTGTCCACTCCTAGACTTAACCATGCCTCCTTTCCAATATCAGCGGTCAAAAGACAAACTCAGTGTGTGTGTTAGTATGAGTCGTGTTTAGCTGAACGGTCTGGTGTAATATTATTGAATACTGTTATTGAGCGACTGTTTGCATGACATATTAAATTTTAAGTCTGTCTGAGAGTAAGGCTTTCTGTCTGGGGTTCGATCTCCGTGCAGCCTCATAAGCAGATTTCAAGCTTAAAGAAATGATGAGGGTTAAGTACCTGGTGAAACAATCTTATTGTGCAGGTCTATACCCATAAGCCCACTGTAAACTCCTCTAATAGGCCTCCGATGAAGGATTAACTAATCCCATTACATTTAATACCAATCTTTCACCGGAGCCCTAGGGACCTCTGGTAAACAGGTTTCGGGTAATTTTGTTTATTGTCCTTATCCGGGCAGTAGTCTGCATTTGCACGACGTCTTTCTTTGTTGGTTCGCCCGCCTGTACCGAAGAGGTTAACAATGTGGCATTTCACACTTTATGAAACTTAATAAAGATTCATTGCATTCATACTCCAGGAGTGCATGGTGTCAGCATTTCTTAATTACAAGAGGTTAATGAGGTCGGCCCGTACAGTGAGGAACTGATGAAACAGTCTCGATTATTTGGAAGGAGGATAATTTTTCGCGCAGCGGAGAGAATCGGACGTCTCCAAAGACATTAAAGTTGGACGATCCGACCACATTAACTTTAAAGCAGAACTTCATAACTTATTGTTTGTTTTGTCAAGTGTAGTGATAATCGTCCCAGTGGTCTTGGATTTCATACCGAGCCGTAATTGCATGGAGGCATAGAGTTTGTTCAGTGACTACTGTTTATCATTAAAGCTTTTTTAATGTTTTCAGTTGTATGACCCTGCTTTGAACAAAGGTGTTTTGGGGAGTGGTTGCTTTGGTAGTGTCTGGAGTTACCATACAATGCTAACAAATATTGCTGTTGATTGATTATATTCTTTAAGGTATCGCAAAAAATTATGAATGCTTCCCCTTAAAACTTGAAGCAATACATTTATAGCTGGTTTATTTATGATTTAAGGAGATGACCAATAAGAGATTAATATTTTGGGATTGCACATTGAGCAATGTGATCTCACAAAGTTTTGCTAATTTTTCCGTGGCATTCTCACAGATTTCCTCATTTTCTGTGGCCCTGCTACGAACTGTCGTTTTTCCGTGGCATTCTCACGGATTGGTTACTCAACTGCTTTTTCCTATTTTCAAACCATTTCCGCTTCGGTTTAGGGTTAGATTATGTGTTTGCGTTAGTATGTCACTTTAACTATTGGTTTATACTATTTTTCTGATTTATTCTTTTATATTTTCTAAACTTTAAACAATTGTCGCCTGGCGTTGGGGTTAGAGTTGGGTTTGGGTAAGGACGTCATTTCATGTAAATCTAACCCTAAACCAAAGCGACAATGGTAAAAAAATAGGGTGCGTTTCCCGATAACGTTGTCTCTTAGCGCGCTACGAAGACTCTTAAGTTAAACCTTAACTACATGTATACCTTTTCTAGGCGTGTTTCCTGAACTGTACCTTAGCGGGTTTCTTAAGGTATTCCTTCTTATGTACGACGTTACCAGGTGCTGTCCATGGCGATGGTGCTGAATAGGTTAATTAAAAATCAACCATCAGTGTAATAATGTCTAATTATGTGAATGTTTAATGTTTAAATAAAAAAAATGGCTAATTTAACACGGAGTGTACTTTTTTTTACAAATATTTAGTTATATAGACTGCAATCTACACAAGCTTTTATCAAAGTGGGATAAGGTAAAGCTTAAGGGCGATTTATAATCGTGCGTAGGTCCTACGGCGTAGCCGCGACGGCGTAGGTTCCGCGTCGGTTTTCATTTATACTTTTGCGTCGTCCTCCGCGTTGACGTGCAAACACACGCGGAAACCGCTGGTAGGCAGTATCCACGCGTGTAACCACAGTAGCAGTGCGACCGTCAGAGAAGAAGAAGCTTGACAAGTTAACCCACAAACGAAGAAGAAATAGCAACTTGTTGTGTATGATTTGAGAAGACCAGCAATGATGGAAGTAAATAAACAGCGACTTATGTTGCAGTTTGAGTTAAATCACTCCTCAACTTGGCTCATCTTTGATTTCACCATCTGAAACGGAAATACCTATGACGCAGTTTTTTTGACCTGACGGGAGGGGTGTTGGTGGACCAATCACAGCGCTTGCGGTCCACGTAGATCTGACGCGCCGTTAGAAATTTTGTGAGGTGCGCGTCAGGCTACGCAGAGCTATGGACCTACGCACGACTATAAATCGCCCTTAAGAGTGCTCTAGACCAACCTTCCGAATGTATGACTTACAGAAGGTATACGTAACTAAGACCGTTTCGGGAAACACGTATTAACGATAAGGTACAGCTTAAGGTACAACTTAAGAACGACGTAGAGCTAAAAAGGTTTTGGGGAACGCAGCCTAGGACAAAACAGTCCGTAGCCACGGAAAAATGTGGAGATCCGTGAGAATGCTACGGATAAATAAGCAAAAAGTTCTGTGACTCACCCACAGAAATTTGTGAGATGGTGTAACAAAAAAAATCATAATATAAAATTGATGCATAAGACACTGTATGGCTAATTTTAATTATAGACACGCCTTTTAGTCAAACATGAACAGCATTGATTCAGTGTTGAAGTATTATATTAAATAACCAAACAGCAAAGACTAGTTATCATATGTGGATATATTTTTAAGAACATCCTTGCCATTTCATTTACCTACTTTGTTCAATTATTGTGACAACCCTAAGTTGGAGTCTCTTGCGAGTGCATGTCATTTTAAACAGTTGTCAAAAGTGCTATTCATTTTTTGTGTAAAGTGTTTTTTTAAAAAGGGGGGAAATGACTGAGTGCACTTATAAACCAGGGTTTCATTGCACTTCCCCAAACAAGTGCCGTGATGTAGACATATTCACGGCCGGTGAGCAAACAATTCAAGCTCACTTTGCACAAATCCACATCTGTTTCTGGAGTAATTCATCACAGTCGGCTCTGGCGATGACCTCCCTTTGTCTTCCTCCGGCTCCCTCCATCTCCTTGTAACCCAATAGAGACAGAAATGAGATCAACTCCACTCTCCACTTGATTCAGTTCAGCCCAGTCCTGACATCAAACGCATCGATTGAACAGGCTGCTCTGCTGAGGGTGAAGTGATCAGCACATCCATCGATTTCTCACATCACTAGCAGGCTGAAAGCAAACACCACTCACTGTCAGAGACGCTTTCCTCCGACAAACCTTTTTAAAGTCCAAAACCGACATGTATTTTTAAGCTCGAATGTATCATGTTTTTGTTTCCATTGATTGTAAATCTATACCCATTCCATAATCAATTTAAACACACAGTTCAATTCAATTCAATACAATACAGTTTTATTTAAATGGTGCTTTCACAATTGTGCATTGGTCAAAAGCAGCTTTCCATGAAATAGAAAAAAAAATGCAATAATGCATTAACTCATTCCCCGCCATTGACAAGTTATCGCATCAATTAAGAAAAAACATTTGCTTGAAAAAACGTGTTCCTGATTAGTTTTTATTGTTATCTGTAATACCACAATTATCCACAAGATAATCTAGGGTGCTCTTACCCAATTTATAAAAAACTGAAGCAAAAAATGTAATGATTATGTATTATTTTTTTAAGTTTTGATAATCGTTCTGAATCTACTCGCTAACAAAATTCCTTTACAAAAATGCAATTATTTCAGTTTTTTGTTAATTTTTTTTGTTTTTGAAGAAAAATACCCATATTTAAAAGTTATAAGCAATGAAAAAATAAAGACAGGATGAAACTTTTTTTCCATTTAGTTTGTTTGTTGTTTGTTTGAAAGCAGAGGGTCTGTTTTTTAATTTGATATATTTGTATGTTTATATATTTTTAGAAGAAAAAAATCCTGGAAAGCATTTTATGAAACTTTTGTGAAAATCAACTTTAAAAAAAGCTGGGGGGGAATGAGTTAAGTATTATTCCATTTTACCTCCTTAAGCCAAGGAATTACACTTTAAAATCTTTAATGATGTTTACCCTTCTTTAGAATTGCTGAGATATAGATTTAATATTGATCACAATAATTGTACTTTCTGTGATTCTGAGATTGAAACAACAGTACATTTGTTTTATATTTGTTCACATAGTAGTATTTTTTGGACTGGTATGTATGAGTGGCTTAAAGATACAATTGTTCCCATATCTCAATTCTCTAAAAATGATATTATTTTTGGTACGCTAATGAGAGATAAACAAATCCAATTTCTATTAAACAATTTGTTTATAATGGGAAAATTTTACATTCATTAATGTAAATATATGAAAATGAAACCATTGTTTTCTGTTTTCAAAAATAATTTTGGATTTACTGCAAATATTTAAAAAGAGTAAAACTGAAAAGTGGAATTAGATTACTTAACCTGTTGGAGAACTTTAAACTCAGACCCTGATGTCTGAGTTTATTTTTATTTATTTATTTATTTATTTATTTATTTATTTATTTATTTATTTATTTATTTATTTATTTATTTATTTATTTATTTATTTATTTATTTATTTATTTATTATTTTAATCCGTCTTTTAGTTATTTATTTTAAATAATGTGCTTTGTTTGTTGAGAATGTTAGCTTACAATATATGTTTGCCTTATTGTGATTGTATGTTAATGTATGTTAATGTAGAATAATTTTAAAAAAGTAAAAAAAAGTATTGTTCCATTCCAAACTATATTATGAGCATAGTCTACAAAGAGTTATTAATTTTTTGTAAGTAATAGAATAATGCAATAAGTAATACTCCTACTACTATTAAAGGTGCAGTGTGTAGATTTTAGCGGCATCTAGCATTAAAGGGCCGTTCAGATTATAACGATAAATATAACGTTAACTATAACGATAACTATCTTAGCGTCCACATTATAACGATAACTTGTCGTTATACTTGTGCAAATACTTGCCATTAACTTTTACTTGATATTTCTTGTAATAAAAACTTTTGCAAGTGTTTACATGTCACTGACTATGTCAATATGCTGTTCTTGTTGCATTTACATGCTACGTTTTACGTAACTCTAAACAGTGAATCTAGTAGTGTAATCTAGTAGCGTCTTGTGTAATTTATTCTTACCTTTTGGCAGACAGTGATCCCAAAGATATCGTTCATTGTATCTTTATCGTTATAGTTATGGTGTGAACTCTGCTTTTGTCTTTAATATAAAACGATTTTCAAAACCATATTTTTTATAGGTATTGTTATAATGTGAATGGCCCTTAAGATTGTGAATTGCAAACAACGGATCAGTCCATCATTCACCGAAACGCATAGAGAGGCTACGGTAGCTGCCACAGGACAAACATGTTGTTAAGACAAAGTACAGTAGTGACAAAACGCATTCTGAAGAGCAGTTTGTTTGTTTAGTGCTACTGTAGAAACATGGTGGCACAAAATGGCGACTACCATGCGAAGGGACCCGCAGTGTACTGTGTGTAGATAAAAACAGCTAATTCTTAGGCAATAGACACATAACCGTTCATTATGTAAGGTCTTTATACACCACTGGTAATATAGTTATATAGATTATATTGTATTTCTGTCAAGAGATCCTTCTAAATGTTACACACTGCACCTTTGACATTATTTACTTTGACAAAACACGTGATGCACACAGGATCTCTCGACACGCAGGACACATATTTTGGAAAAGGGAACCACACACGTGACAATCCGAACACTTTTTTTGAATTAGCGCATCCTCGGATGAGCAGTCACGAGCCGCCACTGATGTTAAGTCAGTGCAAAGACGTGATTAGGCATCGTGCTGCGCATTCCGCGCGAATTGAGCCTTGGACGAGTTGAAAAATTTGAACTTCGTCGGATTTCCGCACCGCGTTAACCAATCAGGACCTTGCTGTAGTAGTGAAGTGATTACAGGAAGCGAGCGGAGTCTTAGCGGAGTCGCAGAAGCCCCTCCCATGACGCGAATTTCCCCGTGAAGAATTTCACTAGAATTTCACACGCGACTTTCACGCGTGAATGAAGCGAGTAAACTCAAATGTTCAAGCGTCCAACTATGCACGAATAGCGCGTTTTTGCCACCTCTACCGCGGCTGGTGTGAATGCACTATTATGAAATCTTCTGAAATTACAACAGTAAAAAAACATGTTTAGTAAAGTTAAACCATGATTACAAAATAAACAGTGGTTGGCTTTACCAATGGTGATTAATACACCAAAAAACATGGTTAATTTTGATAAGGGCTGTCTAAATAAAATGATTATTTCATTCATAAATATGAATTAATTGATTGAATTGGTACATATTATTAAAGTATTAATGTATTGATTAATGATGATTAATTGATGTTTAAATAATAATACATTTTATTATTCAAATTCAAATTATTAATATTTATGTAAGCAATTCAACAAGGTGTGTATAAATATAAGTGAAAATGACGCCTCAGTGGCAGAAATAGACTGTGTAAATGTACTGTTCACCCATTCCACGCTGAAACTAACGTAATGCCGGTGAGAATCAGGTTCTGTCATCGAGAACGTGATGACAGAGACGAAACATTAATATTACACAGCCCACACATCACTAAAATGCAAAAAAGCTTGCGTCCTTTTCTGTGTTCAAGGACACATGCGCCAAGTTTGACCCATGTTATTAAATTAAATTTTAAATATTAAAACCTCATGGCCTCAGGCTATGTGTGCCAGCTATATCATGTTTAGGAAGAGTGACAGGTTTTAGTCTAACGGAAGCACACAGGTCATTTTTCTTCACTTCTTTTGAACTCCTGCTCTGTTCCTTTGAATCATCTGTAACTGTCTTCAGGCTTTCTTTAAGACTAATGCAAACTGATTACAGCTGGAGTATGGCAAATGTCTGTATGCCATAGCGTAAAGATGTTGTTATGGGTTGTGATTATCCAGGGACATAAAATGTTCTGGGTATTTAAAAATATTCATGGTATATTTTTAAGACAGTATGGAACGGTTTCCTGGACAGGGATTAGACTAGTCCTAGATTGAAATAAATGTAAGAGCTGTCCAAACTGCAAACAACTTGCACTGACATGTCTTAAAATACATCAGTGCCCTTTGTTTTGCCTCGAAATGCACACAAGTAATGTTTTTAGTAAGGCATGTTTGTTAAAACTAGTTATATTTCCTAATTAAACTAAGGCCTAGTCCTGGCTTAAACTAATCCCTGTCTGGGAAACCGCCCCAAAATGTTATTGTTTATGTTTAAGCTTCATGACAATACTGTCATTATTTTGTCAACTTGTTGCTCCAAAACTTTAGGTGTTTCTGGTAAAAGACCAAAGAAGTTTAGCAAACACATCTGATCTGCTCTTTTTCAAACGCTTAATAGCACTATGAATAGACACATTGCT
The DNA here is from genome assembly GCF_027580225.2 of Misgurnus anguillicaudatus. NCBI lineage: Eukaryota > Metazoa > Chordata > Actinopteri > Cypriniformes > Cobitidae > Misgurnus > Misgurnus anguillicaudatus. The sequence goes on from NC_073350.2 coordinate 8,402,862, forward strand.
AATGCATCTTATGGAAATTACACGGCATATTTGCTAAAATAATATTTAATTTTTTTTTATAAAATATACAAACAGACAAGTATTCTCTCATTAACTATTTCTAATGTACATCTCTGAGAAAATTCTGACATAATAACATTTTTTGTAGGGCTGTCAAAAGATTAATCTTATTAAACGCATACAAATTAAAAGTTTGTGTTTGCATAATATATTTGTGTGTGTGTGTGTGTGTGTGTGTGTAATTATTATAAATACACACAACCATGTACAAATGAAGTTATTAATTTATTTATGTTTAAACATTTATATATATATATATATATATATATATATATATATATATATATATATATATATATATATATATATATATATATTCATTTAAATGTCTCTTAAATACATATGTGCATGTGTTTGTATTTATATATGGGTGATTCTCAGGAAAACTTGGTTTTAAAAATGTCAAGCATGAAAATGTAAAAATTGCTTAAATTTACTTTTTTTCCCACCAGACATTGAAAAACAAAGTCTGGAGTAAATGGGAACATTAATTTAAAAACTTTTACTTATCATTTAACACTTTTTGTAACATAATTTAAAAAATTAGTCCTAAAAAATCTCATTACCGCAACAGTCAGAAAACATCAACACTGACATATTTTCAAAATGACATGACAAACCTGAAAGAACATAATTTGGAGATTCTGCACATGCATTTAAAATCAAAGTATTATGCTTCTATTAATTAAATTAACATTTAATAAGCATCTGTTGCGGTATATGATAATTAAAATGTCGTGTAAGCATTCTGACAAGACAATATTTCAAATTAACTGTAAAAAAATGATCTTACCTGGTAGCCATCTTGAAGTAACTGGTCCATGTGCTTGGTCACTCAAAATCAAACTTTATTAAAATTCTGTATGTGTGCTTAAACTGCTCTCAAAAAGTGTTGCGGAGGATGAGAACATCAGGCATGGACACATCATTTTCCTAATTTTTCTTCATTATTATTATACATGAATATTCAGTAAATATTTTTTCTGTCATCTAAAGTAGTCTAGCAAAACATCCATTTATTTTTTTTCTTAATATTTTTATGTTAATTTGATTAAATTACAACATACCGCATGTTCAAACACAGCTGGACACATTACGGTAATGAGAATTTCAGCAGAAAATGAGATAAAATTTACAATTATAACTTCTTATGTTGAAATCACACATTGTGCAAGGTAGAACGCAGTATTGTGTTAATTCTGATGCTTTTTAATGTTACTATATTACACATTTTAAAGCTAAAATCATTAGTGCCGTGGTGTTTCAATGGTTTCGTGAGAATCACCCATATACAAAATAATTACACACAGTGCACACACATATATTATGCAAAAACAAACTTTTATTTTGTATGCAATTAATCGTGATACATTTTTTGATAGCCCTCATTTTTTGTTTTTGTGCGATTTAATGTCTGTACTGTATTCACTGTAAAGCTGCTTTGCAACAATACCAAACTATGTAAAAAGCACTAACACACACAGGACTAAAAGAGTTATATATGTATACCAGCCTGATCTCACAAAAATTTGTGCATATTTTATGAATTGGCTAATTTGTATAAATTAATACGAAGTTAAGATTAGTTAAGTTATGATTATCATAAAAAAACAATAACGGAACCCCACCCCTAACCCCAATGTCACAAGGGTCAAGGCAAATTATACAAACAATTACGAAAGTAGTCTTACAAATAAATACGAATTAGCCAACGTATAAAATCTCTACGAATTGCCATGATATAGCATTGAACGTAATCATGTGTGTGATTTTTTTCTAAGTGTTCCCAAGCCATACGATAGCTGGGTGAAGTACGGATTAATTATTTATTATTTAATATTTGCAATTAATTAATTATTATTGCAATAATTTAGTTAACAATTACTGTGGTCACAATTCACCTTCATTGCACAGAAAACACTTGACCATTGTGTTATAAATAACTCCAAAACTCATATGAGTTGTGAAAGACCCGGTGCTGAATAAATAGACAGATTTTGGTTTTAGGGGTGGGGATGAATTGTTCCTTTAAGCGATTTGCAACTAACCAAGCTATCTAAACAGATATGACACAGGCCACTGGTTTTTATCTGTTTTGAAGGCTTGTAATTACTTCTTTTGTTTCATTGCTTTAAGCAAAAATAGTGTATCTCTCTTAGGAGACACATCATTGTTTTCTTTAAATTAGTTCCCTGATGTCTGTTTACTGCACAGTTGACATGTTACAGAACATGAAGTCTCACACTGTGTCTGTCCACATTAAAACTAAATCACTCCTATTACAAACACACAAACTAATGATTAATATCAATTTTGTCATTTTACATTTAAATTACCACTGACTGTCAAAGAGACTTCTGATATTTCCGGTTAACTTATTATAATATTTCATTTTACATTTCATTTCTACACAAATGTATACATTGTTTTTTATTCTAAAACAGCCAATGGAAAGTCTGTGTTTTTAGCCAATATATTTGAACTGCAGATAAATATATGTGCTGCACTCCTAATTGTCTACTTCATGTGAGGTGAGTAGTATGTCCATATTCAAAGTATTTGGAAAAACAGTAGGCGAGAAGTACCCTACTTCTTTTGGTAAGATTTTGAAGTGTCCATTACTCTCGGGTGAGCCCCTGGGAGAAGTCACCCATTGAAGAAGTAGAGACGTTGTCATTTAAAAAAAATATAACAATTTGTACACATGATGTACACATGACCTAAACATGATGTACAAACATGGCGGACGTAGCTCGTCCGAATTTCATGCACACTACTTATTTTAAAGGTGCAGTGTGTAATTTTTAGAAGGATCTCATTGTCGCTTCGGTTTAGGGTTAGATTTACATAAAATGACATCCCTACCCAAGCCCAACTCTAACCCTAATGCTGCGTTTACACCAGCCGCGCACTGAAAAAAATTATTCATTGAATTTAATCAATTTTTTAAGGTAAGTGGTTGCAATCAATCCACTTAAGCTACATTTGAACAAAAAAGATTAGTAACGTAAAATAAAATATAAAACTTTTGTTTGAATGTGGCTTGGATGGATTGATTGCAGCCACTTACCTTGAAGAGTTGATTGAATTCAATGAATCGTTTTTTTCAGTGCGGTAGAGGCGTGAAGCACGAGTGATTTCAATGTTAAGTCAATGTTAAGATGCGTTGACGCGCGTCTGGAGGTCTCGTGGCGCGGATGAGCCATTTGGTGGTACGCGATTCCGTGTCATTCGCATGGGAATTGAGCGGCTGGCACGTTACGCGCAATACACACGAATGGTGCTTTTTGTGCATTTTGCGTTCGACGCGAATTGCCGGCTGACGCCCGAGTTAAAAAATTTGAACTTTGGCAGGATTTCGCACCGCGTTAACCAATCAGGAGCCTGCTTGCTGCTGTGGCGGCAGCCACGCCCGGAGTCACTCATTCAACATGGAGGAACGCTTGATTTTGTCTGTAAGCAGTCACCCGGAGCTACAGTATACGACACAAGTTCTTATTTCTATAGAGACAGGAATAAAAAGGACTTCGCTTGGAAGAGTGTCAGTGAGGACATCGGGCAACCTGGTAAGTTGTAATACACATTTCACTTTTGAGTCACGTGACGTTTATCGACCCGCCATTTATTTTCCCCCTATAGTAAGGCTACCAAATACAAACCGGTAACTCTCTCGATAAATGCACAATCAACATCAGTCATCTTGCAAACAGACAACCGCCATAGCACTTGCCCCTCCCACAAGAAGCAGATTTTGCCTATGAAGTGCTTCAAATGCTTGCTTTTTCCACCCGTCTACACGTGCGAGTGCATTCCAACTGTTCAAACGCAAACTAGGTGCGGTAAATGCGATTTTGACGCCTGAAACGCGGTTGATGTAAACACAGCATAACGCCAGGCGACATATACAGAAATAAATTAGAAAAAAATGTATAAACCAATATATAAAGTGACATTCTAATGCAAGCACCAAATCTAACCCTAAACCGAAGCGACAATGATTTAAAAATAGGAAAAACCAGTTGAGTAACCAATCCGTGATAATCACACGAAAACAGGAATTCGTTATACGATCACGAAAAAACATGGAAATTTGTGATAATATTGTAATAATATGTTAGTAGCCTTATTTTTCTGAGGTCTAATTACACAGAATTTATGATAAATTATGATAAAAATTCATAAAACTGGGGCCCCCTGGCACCATTTCGCAGCCCCCAGTTTGAGAACCACTGCTATATAGAACATACAGTTTAACGGTCCATAAGTACGTACTTCATCTAACTCTTCATGCAATTTCGGATGCAGGGTCTGGGAAGTCTTCCATTTTACTGTTAAGCCTGGAGCTCACAGCTGATGAACATTCAGAGGTAATGCTTTTAACTTAAACCTTCAACAGTTTGAGTGTTGACAACCTCTACCGACCTCACAAGTCACTTTCAACAGAACGTCAGATCGTTCCCGTACTGACGGTTAAATGCTAATGGCTGCTTGAAGCTGTAATATCCATTTAATATTTTTCATGACCTCTACGATGTAGCAGACACAGGCTGAAAAGCTCAGATTTAATTCCGTCCATGTTGTTGAAGCGATTTTATGCTTAATATTCCACGTTTGCATTTGATTTGTCAAATTTAAACGAAGCACTGTAAGATATAACAGTGTGTGACTGAGCATGCTGCTACATGACCGCGGGGCGTTGAGTTTGTACAGTAATCTCAGAACGACAGGGCTGCTGTTATCAATATGACACTCATTGGTCTCTGTAGGAGCTGTTTTATTACTCTAACTGTAATACAGTCAAACATCTGATCTTCTAACTGTACAGTTCTCATATAATACAAATCTTGGATCATTCAGTCACATTGCAATTAGTATAACAAATGTTTTATGAAATAAAAATGTGATTGAAACTAATTTGGGATATTACACCAGACTACCAGGATGCAAGGTTATATAAGGACACAGAATACAAAATAGTTTCTACAGGTATAAAAATCGTTTCAAACATTTCAATTAGGAAAATTATATTATGTATATATTATAATTTTATAAATAAGTAATGAATGATAATAATAATAATAATAATAAAAATAATAATAATAATAATAATAATAATAATAATAATAATAATAATAATAATAATAATAATGCATTTCATATTAAAATGTCAGTTTTATTCTGCACTTTAACTCAATTTATTGAAATAACAATACTTCTATTAATCTTAGGTCATATTAATTTCAGTACTAATACATTTTTTAACTATTACTATGTACATTAGTAAATGCACAATAAGCTAAAAAAAAAACATTTGTACTGTCATAACAATAACAAAGATTAACTAATGTTGATAAACCACATTGGTCTTTGTCTCCTAATGTATTTATCAGTGATTACAAATACAACTTTATTGTAAAGTGTTATTTCTTTACATTTGAGGACTTCCCCCAAGGAAATCTTGTCAGTTTTAGCAAACGTCTGTGTCCAGTTTTGTTGCAAAGTACAGTTATATAAACATGCATGTGGTATCTAGCGTCTGAACTTGTAGCTGGTGGCTGTTGAAAATAATCTCCTGAAGAGAGATGAACTCCTGAAGTCCCATCATTACTTTCTCTCAACTTCTGCTTGCCACCTCTCTGCTGTCATGCTTCACCACCTCACCTGCCTCTATTGCTGCCTATGCATCTAAAGTAAGTCAGTTTAAGCTCCGCCCTCCCTCCGTGAGTGACAGCTCACAGCGGCTGTCGCACGCCCGTCTCACTTCTTACTGTAGCTGTTAGAGCTCATCAATAATTTATTGACATTTCCAGTGGTAGAGAGGAGAAAGGATTCTCTACCTCCTACAAGTCATATATTGTTAGAAGTCATAGACTCGAAAAAACGGTGCTAAATCGCACAAAAGTGGTTTACTTGGGAACCATTTTTAGGGATAAACATCATCAGATGTAGAACCTGTGTAGCAACCATATTGTGCTATGTTGAACCATATGCTTTAGCACCACTATATGGTTCGGTGATATATACTGTAGGTGCTCCGTGCAAAAAATGGTTCCCTTATGATTACGAACATTTAGTACTATTTAGCACAATTTTTTGTATGTAATAATCATTGAAGTAAATTGTTTTGTTATTGTCAATATGTTTATGTCCAAAATGACAATTTTTATCAATATTAAATGTGGCTGCATTAAATCAATTGTTAAATCCAATTGAGATTGTATGTATGTCTTTCTCCCAGGGTTTCACATAAACATCTTAATATCCCTGCTGTCGCCTGTGGCTTGCTCTCTGGAGGTTTAGTAAAGCACTTTTCTTTGTAAAGCTTCTTTGGAAAAGTTTGTATTGTAAAAATAATGCTTTGCAAATATTCACTGAATTAAATTGTTAATATTGAGCATTAATATATTATATATATATATATATATATATATATATATATATATATATATATATATATATATATATATATATATATATATATATATATATATATATATATATATATTTATTTATTTATTTATTTATTTATTTATTTATTTATTTATTTATATATATATATATATTTATATTAGGGCTGGGCATAGATTAATCTAGATTAATCTCATACAAAAAGATGTCTAACATACACATAACATATGAGTTTGTACTGTGTGTAAATATTATGTAAACAGACACACACACATACATATATATGTATTTAAGAAATGTTTTATTTAAATATTTGTTTATTATTTATAAATAATATAGAATATATAAACATATAAATATATATATATACACATGTAAATGTTTCTTTAATACATACATGAATGCGTGTGTATTTATATATACATAATAATTACACACGGCACAAACTCATATGTTATGCAAAAAAATACTTTTATTTTGTATGAGATTAATCTAGAATATATATATATAATCAAATAATACATTATTGCTCAATTTTAGAACAATCTAAATATATAATAAATAATAAATACTCTTTTTTTAGGTAATAAATGAGGTTATGTTTAACATAATACTGCATGTACTGGATAGGTATGTAAAATTGATCTTGTACTAGTAGAATTTTTAACCTTTTTAATTGTAAAACTTGGCCATTTGATTCAAATATATATAAGTTATGTTTAGTATTATTTCAATAATTACATTAACATAATTATGCAAAAAATAATAATTGTCCAGATACTTTTTGTTATTGCTGTATGTACTGTACAGTGTCAATTTGGACACTTTTGCCCTTAAAAATGTACATTATGATATTAAATGCATCATACAGCAATAAAGCAAATCAACTGGAATCTGCCGGAGCTTCTCAATGAATATTTCATCACTAACATTTAGCAACCCAACCAAATATTGTCAAAATATGTCTTGTCCTTAATTTAAACTGTACAAGTTTATTAAAAACATTTAAAACATTTTATGCTGTAAATGTGCATGTGTGCTTTTGTAAATAAATGCAATTTATTTTAATATTCTGTTATACGGTTACATTCAAAATTATGTTAATAAATGTAAAAAAAAAGTTTCTTTCAGGAACCATACAGCCTGACAAAGAACATTTTAGGAAGCTTTTTATAAAGTGTGTATTGTATAAACAAATATAATAATAGTAAGAAGGGCCAGAGCAGTGAATAATCATTTGTAAAATATAAATGTGCAGATGTGTTTAATTATTTAAATCACATACATTACAAACTAATGGTGTCCTAATTGTTTATTAGTTTCATTTAAATGTCTTTGTTGAGTTTTCTCAGTCAAAACTTTCTAAATAATTGTTCTTTGTATATAATTATATTCATATAAAAGCTCACTTAAAATACCATTTTACTTTGGTAGGCAGTGACCTCTTCCACATGTTTCATGTCAGAATAAATCAGAAATGAGATGCAACACTCTTAAATGGAGTGAAATGGTGTGTAACAGGTTAAAATATGCCTTTGCTTTCTGTAAAACACAATGAAAGAGTCCCTGAATGAAATGAAACCATTAAGCTTGGAGACACATTCGGCAGGGTAATGGCTTCCATTAGAGCATATTAGCCTTGTCTTTTTTTCATCTGCCTTAATTTTCGATTGATTCAGTTTCAATATATTTTAGCGCCACTTGAATGACTGTATATTGAGATATTATTTGAAGCCTGATTAGAGTCTTGTCCTTTATAAAATGAAAGAAGTGCCATTAAGTCGTTGGATGCACGCTTCTGTTTCAAAGGAAAATAACTCTGATGGTACATTGCACTGGCAAGCTCTTTCATTCCTGTAAAATATTTCTGATGTCTTTAAATGTTAATGAATGCCAATTAATTGCTTGTACAGACCTGTTAAAGTGAAGAGAGATCTGTCTCGTAAAAATTTAAAAGCAAGATATTAAACGCAGGTGAAGGGATACATTTTAAAGAACACTTTATGTATTCAGCAAAACTATTTTAATTCTCCATTTATTTTGTAACTCAAAGGTCTGGGGGAATATCTCAGACTTTAATATAATATTTTTACATTTGTAAATTCATTAAGAAATGTAGTATTTCTAAAATTATGTAAAAGTTACAACATACATCATCAGACAAAAATGTGCTGCTTGTCAGTGTAGCAGTACACTTAAAAAAAACTACACATGCTGTGCCCTACATTACATCTCCTAATCGCATTAGTGGATGTAAGTGCTGCTCCAGTCAAACACTAAAGATAAAACATTTTGCACAGCTTTTCTGACAGCGTATCACTGCCAGAAAACATTGAAACAGTTAAAATGCTCTTTATAATTAGGCTGTATCAATAATACTTATAGAGTACCTGTTTGTTTTTAGATTTATTAACATACTTTAAATCAATTGTTGTTAACAAAGCACAATGAACATACAATAAATAATGTATTTGAAATAACTAACAAGATTTATAAATGCTGTGAATATCATTGTTAGTTCACGTTAGGTGCTTTCAGGCAATTGTAAGTTGCTTTGAATAAATGTGTCTGCTAAATGAATAAATGTAAATTAGCTAATGTAAGTGAATAAGACAATGTTGTAGCATACTACTTTAGGGGATCTGTTGCCACTATTTAATTTAATGCACTGGTGCAAGTTAAACATTTGAAATAATTGATTTATTGAAAGATTTAAAGTTGCAAACGTTTTTATTGAGTTGTCCAGACATAATAATGTTAATAGTTACATCAAGTTAATATTTTGTGAAACTTCAAATTAATTATCTGTGTTAGTTTAAAACATTATTTAAGTCGTAGTAACTCAATGCATTTAGCTTGATAACTTCAGGTTCCCAGCATGCTTTGCATGGGACTTGATAGTGAGAGTAAATGTAGAAATATGGTGTTATTTTATGCATTTCTAATCAAGATGAAAACATGAGAAGAATATGGCATTTTGATAAAAATGCTAAAACCGGTTGTCTTCTGCAACCTGACAAGTGTTGTTAAATAAAAAAGTTTGAATCATTTTAGTAGTTTTATGTAAATCAGTATCCATGATTGAATCAAATTTAAAATGCAAAAAATAATAATAATAAAAACAACTTTTCAACACATTTTTTTAAAGTACATCCAACTTATTATAGTTTGTTGGCCGGAATTAATTTCAGAAATAGTTGTCTTAACTCAAAATAATTGATGCAAACTGTTGCGTTAATTTTTTTGTTGAGTCTGTCCAAGCAATATTTTTTAAAGTAGGCATTTACTTTTTCCAAGTTTGTCATAAAGGTATTTTTCAGTAAAAAAAATAATTCTTACTTTCTACCTGCATTGCCAGGGCACATGATAGGAAATATGAAATATTTTAAAGTTTCTAAAGATTTTTCTTTCTTAAATCTCTATGTTCATATTGTTTATGTGCACAATTTTTCACTGTGCATTATTTTAAAGAATTAAATAAATTGTATTATATACCATATCTCTTGATAATATCACATAAAAAAAGAAAAATGTGTGAATTTCATTTAATTTTAAAGGTTTAACGTGGTTTAATAATTAATTTTAGTTGTGTTTTTTGAAATCGAACTTAAATGTAAAGTGGGAGGGGGGAGAAAAATCTGAGGAGGGTTTTTGTATTTCACTGGCAGAACTTGGCTAACATCACTTAAACCAGCATTAATAAAAAGCATATGCAAGATGACATAAAAGAAACATCAAATGTTTGGCAGGTGTCAACGTGGCTTTTGTGCAAAACTCATACTAGAAGCGCATAACAATGAACAATGTTTGAGCAATTTGCTATTCTTGGACGGGCAGAATGTCATTCTTTCCATTTATGAGCCGTAATTCTTTTTATTGTGGCCATTGAAGCCTCAGCTAAAGGGCAGCGCCAACATCAAACTTAAGATAATCATGAACAAATCTCTGCAAATGACTTCAGTCAATTCACAGTGATAATTTACAGCTGTCTTGTGACATCAGAGAGGAAGACGGACGTGAGCAGAGAATACAACATCACTTCTATCTATTGAGAGGGTGATCTGATATATTAAGGTATACTGCTCAACGGGTTGTCTTTTAAAGCTCATTAGATTTTATGGATTGAGATCTATCAAGTTTGTCTCTTTGCGAGCAATAAAAGCAGAAGCAAATTGTTGACACAGTAAAAACGTTAAAATAATGCGGATAGCATCAGATAATTTGGTCTTTTGAAAAATTTGATGAGAAATTTTAGTTTTTAATTAATTTAGTTCATTTAGATTAAGACATTTTTGTAGATTGCAAATTTGTGAGATGCTGTCTGTGAAATCCTGGTTTAAGTCTTACAATCTATAATGATGAGATTAGGAGCAACATTTGATTTCTATCATTGATTTCAATCTTTAACATCATCAATATTAAATATACCAACATTATATATTTTTTACAGAATGTTCTATCCGACATAATGTAATGTAAAAAAACAGTCAATCACAAATGACTTTAGCTGGGTTTTCACAGGAAGGGTCACAATAGGAGAAATAGGAGACATGATATTACTGAGGACTTTTCTTAATGCGAGGAATATGAGAAGTAGTGGAGGTTTGGTTTGTCATCATTAAAAAAAAATGAACCCCATGTTTTAAATCTATATTTACTGTAAATTATTTACTGAATATTCTTTCATCAGATGCAGCTCTAATCCCAATTTCACATGAATTTGGTTTGAGACCAACATTAATGTTGTCAAACCTTTGCACAATGTGTCCAACAGCATGTTTAAACCGATTGCATGTAAGATTCATAATCTCTTGAACATGGCAAGAGAAAATCTACAATTCAGTCTGCTTCTTATCTAAAAGCTATCATATGAGTTCAGAAAACGTTAACATTATTTACTACTATGGTCCTTCAGGCATTTTTGGTGCTTTTTGAAAACGATCAGACGTGGCTATGGAAACCAGGAGAGTCAAAGTTTTTCAAAAATTCTCGTTTTTTATAGAAAAAGATAAATAAATAATGCCATGTTGGGGACACGGGTAAATAAATGAACGAATTGTCATTTTCGAGTCTTTTTAACCGTAAAAACAACTGAGGAATTAAAACATCACATTTGTATTGCTTCATGTAAGTCACAGCTAAATTGCTTTGAGTGCGTGAAATCTTAGTAAACACTAGCACATCTGGAAAAGTGCATGTGCTGATTTTGTGATGATTTACAGATGCAGAGTTCTATTTTTTCTGCAGACACCAAAAAAGTATTAGCCCAAAATACCAAATAAATATTTGAAAAGTGTTCTGTGAAACACTGCAAAGTTTAATTTACCCTGAAGTAACTTCCAGATTATTCACATGCATATGTTTTTCTAAACTCAGGTCACGTGTATTGATACAGTTACGTCCCTGATGTCCTTTATCAATGCTGTATTTTAACCAACATCTAACACTCAGCCTGAGAGTCAATAAGGCCAAAGAAAACCACAGAGAGATCATTCGCAGTGATCACCTGCTCGCCCGGTCACCTGGCGCTCTCTCTCGCCATCAGCAAGGCAATCCACAATCAATATTGAGCCCAACTGCACACCTGCATTCAAGGTTGTGCTCCAAACCGGATTAATTAAAAACGCTGTGTTGTGTCCCTGTTGATTTTCTGAAATGATTTTTCACAGCCAGAACCCAAGTGAAAGACATGAAGAAAGCACTTATTAGCATCACATTCACACAGAAGGAAAACTTGGACAAAACAGGGAAAAGATTGATGATGAACTGTACTGTTTGAAAACACGGGTTTTAAAAAAAATCGGGTAGTCTGCAACAACTGTGATAAAGTGGAAATCCTAAATGTGCCGTGTTCTTATAGAAATGTATCTTACTACTTATTTTGTTTGTAAAACTTATACAAACGTACGGATCCCCTAAGGGGACATGGAGCAAAAATTAAATAAAGTTTAGTTTTGCGTGCGCAATTGAAACTATCGCGTGCTCACGTGAAACCATCGCGTGCCCACGTGAAACTACCGTGTTTAGTTTTGCGTGCTCACCTGAAACTTTCACGTGCGCACACAAAAGTTTCAGGTGAGCACGCAAAACTAAACTTTAAAAAAAATTCTGCACATGAAGGTTTTGCATGAGCACATGAAAGTTTCACGTGAGCACATAAATCTAAACTTAAGAAAATTTATGACAAAAACAGTTTTAAAATGTAATATTTTAATTAAACAAAACACATAAAATTATACCTAGTAGTGCTGTTTGTTAGTTGGCTTATTATTTTTTAGGTTTAATTACACAGAATTCATGATAAATTAATGTATTTTATAAAATGTCATAAAACTGGAGCCCCCCTTGCACCATCTCGCGGCCCCCCTGGGGGCCCCAGCCCCCAGTTTGAAAACCACTGATTTAAGGGGTGTGCACACCAACGCTTTTACGCCGCGGCCGGTGCATGTTTTCAATTTATTCCAATGGAAGCTCAGTGTTTTTCAAATAAGCCAGTAGCTAGCGGGTTTTTTCCGCGCTGAAAACTGGCGCTCGGCGGTTTTCCCGCGCTCGGCGCTGAGCTTCGAGAGTTGAAAGAGATTCAACTTTGGGTGAAAAGCTCCGCTCGTCAATGTCAGTTCTCGCACGGCCGTCCAATCACAGTGGAGGAGGGGCGGGACATTACCACAGCAACCAACCGTCTTACAGCTGACGTATCAGCGCTACCAAAGCGCTTAGCTGAAGAAAGCTGGCACTCAGCTGAAAAACAGCTGGCATTCGGCATCCTCAAGGTGTTTTCAGCGCGTTTAAAAGTTTTGGTGTGTCCAGGCCCTTAGGGGCTCAGTACAAACCAATTCAAATAAATAAAAAAAACGTAACTCTTTCCCCACCATTAAGTTAATCAACTTTAAAATCCTTCACTGGCTTCCCTGTTGACTCGATGAGGTATGAGTAAATGTCAGTGTAAGACAACTCTGGCCAATGGATAGCATTGTTACACAAATTCGACACTTGGTGAATAAAAGGGACATGTTTTTAAATTGACCAAATTAAATTTGTTAATGTATCTTTTGCGCTCTATGGAGGGCAGGGTGGACATATAATTACTTTACATGTGTAATCTGAGTGATTTCTTAAGTTATGTATGCTTTCTGGCTATGTACAAACGTTGCTTTGTACCGCTATTTTGTCTGGAAGTCAATGGGAAGTCTAGTTTGTTTTGCCCTAAAAAGAGGCAGTGACGAAATTGACAGTCAAGTTCACGGATGTGCCGGTAGTCTGTAATAAACTTTTGTGAAAATCATGAAAAATGCTGCCGCTGGCTGGCCACTTTTTTACAAAACGCCAGTGAGGGAAAGAGCTAACTGAGCCACACTTAAAATGTGTAAAGTAAAGGGGGTCGCACACCGGACGCGCAGCTGAGCGCCACGCCGTTCTAAAAAAACCGAACACATTGTTTCTATGAGTATACGCACACCGGTGGTGCCTGTCCGCCGCGCCCAGCTACGACTCAGGAAGTTGCTCAAATCCCTGTCGCGCCACTCACATAGTTTAACATTAAATACCATCATATTTGTCCCAAATCATTAACGATTAACATTGGCTGCTAACGTATATTTTGTACATTGAAGTAGACGCTATCTGAATAAGCTTGCGCTGTTTAATATATCTCTGAGTTGACTCGACACGGTGCTGAGCTGCACGTCTGGTGTGCGACCCCCTTAAAAGTACCATCAGGTTAAAAGCAATACGAAACTATCTACACACCCCAAAAACACATGAGCACACATCTAAATCATTATTTTTAATATCCATTTCATATATAATGTAAAACAGAGAAAGCGTTACTGCAGCTCAACCGATAAGAACATTGCGTTCGCTGCACAAAAGGTCATGGGTTTGATCCGAGGGGCAACTTTTACGATCTCGATTAAGTCAATACGGAAGTAACTTAAACTGCAATTCATCGACTGGCCACTAGAGGCTGGCTCCAAAAGGGAGTCAATTCCCATAGACCCACATGTTAAAATGCCCAACTTTACAGTAGAAAATAATATGTTTACAGCCTGGTACAAAAAGTGTTTTTGGTCTATATAGCAAATTTTGCCCTTCATGACAACTGTGAGGGGTGTGAATTAATTTGTAAATTATATTAAGCCTTAAAGGTGCAGTGTGTAATTTTTAGAAGGATCTCTTAACAGAAATGCAAAATAATATACAAAACTAAATAATCAGGGGTGTATAAAGACCTTTCATAATGAACCTTTATGTGTTTATTGCCTTAGAATGAGACATTTTATCTACATACACCGAGGGTCCCCTTACATGGAAGCCGCCATTTTGTGCAGCCATGTTCCCTTAACGGACAAACTTTTTTACTAAGTTTTCTCCAACGATGACATGTTTGACCGATTGCGGCTACCGTAGCTTCTATTATGTGTTTCAAAAGCAAGAGGTGAGCAATGGATTAAGCCGTTGATTGCAATTTGCAACCTCACCACTAGATGCCACTAAAATTTACACACTGCACCTTTAAAGTTCTGCATAATTAAGGGCGTGGACACTTGAGTGACGGGTGAACTGCCACAGCTGTCAATAGAATTGAGCTGGTGGGCGTGGTTTCAGCAATCAGCCACCTCAGCTTCACCCACGTCCCGCCTCTTTACCCATTTTCGGTTATCCGCGAGTGATGCACGGCAAAGATGGCAACGGCTCTTCAGAAACCTATGAGTTACGTCACGGACACTAAGTACATATTTTTTTACAGTCTATGGTTTGATCCCAGGGTACACATGATACAAATGTTTATTTTTAATGGCAGCAATTTTATCCAAAGTGATAGTGCAGACACATATGTAAAGCATCAGATTTAGTATCAGTTTCTTTTCAGTGAATAACTTCCCATAAGCGTTTCCCTCTCAAACTGAAGATTAGAAAACTTTAAAGACAAGCTGAGAACTTCACAAACTGCAGTGTTGAGCAGTAAATGTTGTTATATTTCCACATGCAGTGCCCTCTAGCTCTAATGCAGCAAACTGTTACCACATTATGAGGTTTTATATTGCAGCACACATATCAACTTTCATCGGTGTGCATCACTGATCTAAAGAGAATAAACACGGTAAACCACCGAGAAACAACATCAGGTAAACACCGTCTCACTTTTGTATTTTAACACACAGCAACACACCCATCACCAGTGTGTAAGCAATAATAAAAAAAAACAGTCATTAAACCTTCATTAGACAAAAATTCACATTTATTTATTGTTAAACAAGTGTTGAACTTTACATCCTTTCAGTATCGGGCTCCTTAACATGTTCATCATGATGGGTTCCTTAATAATGCTTATGAGAATGAACTACGTCAACCAGTGCTGTAAAATATTCACAAAAGATTTTTAAACTATCATTTTTTTACGAATAATTTAATAAATAAATATTGAACCCCAGCTGCGTCTTTACAGTCGTCCTACGCCGCGCTCAGCTACGTTTCGTGCGTTGCACAGATTTGCACGAAAATAAATTTGTGCAAGGCACGAGATCTTCAAAAACTATTACAACTAAATCATCCGAAGCAGCAAAAAATCATTTTCAGGAAGGGATCTCTCTTATTTGTAACGTACATTTGGTAATTCACTGAAAGCATCATAAACGCCTTCATAACTTTATACAGTACACAATCATCTTTACATTTAGGGTTGTCATTATTTATTTGTATTTTACACAATCAATACATCAAAATATATATTTTGTTCTTTGTTATATCATAACCCTCTACAGTTTCAATTACAACTGAGAAAATATAAGGCCTGGGGTCTGATTGCTAGTGGTCATATGAAATATTGTTGATGGTTGAAAAGGGTGATAATAGATCCTGGCTTCGAAACTTGAATCCAATTGGGACGATCTGCATGTATTTAGGGTGTGGAGATTCGAATTTTGTATATAATAATTATAGTAAAAAAAAATCAAAACTGCATTTAAAAGAGAAATGTGAACATATGTACAATATTTATGTATGCACGTATGCACTGTAACAAGAACTGTTTATTATAATTTTTTTGTTTATTTTAATTTTTTATGTGAAATTGTATTCCTATAACCAGGCCCACACGGAATCTGTGCATGCGGAAAGCTGCTTAGATTTCCACAGAAATTAAACATTCGTCACGGAGTTCTTCACACCCCCTGCCCATGTTTGTTTGTTTGTTAAATATTCGGGGTAAATTGATAATTCAAATAAAAATACACCGCAAAAAAATCATTTTCTTAAACAGTATTTCTATCTTGTCTTCAGTAAACACTTCCAAACATCTATAAAAGAAGTTCAATTTAGAAAAAAAAGGAAAATTGTGTATGGCTCTATTTTTTTATCAGGGTTTATTTTTCCTACTCCATTAAAAAAAATTCTCGGTTAAAAAACAACAACGTGCCAATGACGAATAAAACCAAAATTTCTCTGAAAACAAGTCTTATCTAATCCAATATTGCCTTTAAACTGGTTGTTTACTGGAAAACATGACAAAAAAACTAATTAAAAATATTTTTTAATACATTTCCCAGAATTTCCCAAATTTCCCCTCAACCCAAAAATATCAGCACAGAAAATGAAAGATTCCATCTGGGCCTGCTAGAACTCATTTGACAGCAGCAGTTTGTCTCCAGCATATGTGCAGTTATGTGGGAGGCTAAAAACAGGAAGATCGTTTGGCTGTCAGTGGATGGGCGGGGCTGTGTACATGGTGGGCGGTGCTTACAGTTAGTTTTATAACGAAAACAGCTCTAAAGGCTCGTGACCAGCTGCATTTGTCCCTCCCGTACGTCCCCCTCGGGGACACAGGCGTCCTTAGAGTCAGGGATGATGAGGCCTTCGCTACTGTCTCTGCTCATCTGATAATACCCGTGCAGGTGCTGGCCGGAGCCCAGGTTAGGCATGCTTTTATAGTAAACGTCTTCGCTCGGACTGTGTTTGGAGGGCGAGAGGGGTTCCTGGCAGACGTCCGGGCTGCTCTCCGAGAACGGCGAGTCTCTGAGGTTTGGCATGCTGGTGTACACCGAGTCTCTGTTGGGGGAGGGCAGGGCGGTCTCGGCCGGAGGCGGGAGTTGGCTGATGAAACCGCAGGGTTGCGAAACGACCTCCTCGTCGGGCCTCGCTCTCTCCTGCGTGTGGTACAGGAGCGAGTGAGTTCGCTGGGGGATGAGGGGGGCTTCCAGCGTACGAGGATGCGTGTGGTGCATCCCCAGACCCCCTATTTCGCTGTCTCCGCCCACCTGCACAAGGGATGACGTCTCTGCGACGACAGGCTCCTCCCCTCTGCCGATCCCGCCCCCCCTTTTGGTGCCGATTCGGGACTCGGCGGCCCTGAGGTTGTTGTGCACGAGCTCGGAGATGATCATCTTTTCGAAGGCCGTGTCGTTGAGACCGAGCCCGCAATCCACCACCTGCATGCCGTCGCCGTAGTTATGAAGTGAGTAGCTGTTATTAAAGTTCCCGTTGAGTGGTAGAGTACCGAACGTATTCAAGTCTCTGCCGCTGGTCACAGAGTGTCCTGGAAAAACACAAGAAGAGCGACTTTAGTCTCTTTTGCTCCCACGAATACAATAAACAATATGTTTAATGCTGTTCAGGATCCACGTTTACTATGAAAGCTGAATTCGGCAAAATTTCGTAGTTAAAAAAATTTGGTCAGCACGTGCAGAACTCAATGAGGTGAATTCACGACAGTTGGGCCACATTGAATGTGTAAGCATGGCTCATATTTAAGCAAATGAGGCTAATTATGTAATTTGCCTTCTTCACAAAAAGCTAATTAACCCTGCGCTACAATATTACAAAAACGAAAGCAGGCGGTAAATGGATTTTATTAAAGAAAACAAAACAAAATTTAGGTGCAGTTTCAAGTGATCATGGCAGACAAAATTGTCAGGGAACAGTGTTATAACTGCCCCAACAAGCAATAGCTGTCATTTCACCATCTAGGTTATAGACCTAATATAGTCTGGCTGTGACTTAAAGGGACACTCTACTTTTTTGAAAATAGGCTCATTTTCTAGCTCCCCTAGAGTTAAACATCTGATTTTTACCGTTTTGGAATCCATTCAGACGATTTCTGGGTTTGGCGGTACCACTTTTAGCTTAGCTTAGCACAATCCATTGAATTCGATTAGACCATTAGCATTGCGCTCAAAAAGAGTTTCAATATTTTTCCTATTTAAAAATAGGCAGTGCCCGAATGTAGTCCCCTGCTATTGAAAGTTACCAAGGGGACTATTTTTGGGTGCTGCGTAATATCATCGCCCCTCCTGCAGCCATGGTACGGCAGCAAAGTACTTGATTATTACACCAGAATGAGAGTAAAGTTCCTAGACATATCGGCCTAGAAAATCACAACTTTTAATTTTCTGATGGTCTTAGTACACGATGTAACTACAGAAGATTCAAGTTTTAAATAAGAAAAATATTGAAACGTTTTGGTCATTTTTGAGAGCGATGCCAATGGTCTAATAGGATTCAATGGATTATGACAAGCTATGCCAAAAGTGGAAGCGCCAGACACGGAGATCGGCTAAATGTATTCCAAAACGACAAAAATCAAATGTTTTACTTTAGGGGAGCAAGAAATTGAGAATATTTGCTCGATTTTCTCGAGTGTCCCTTTAAATGTCGTTTTTGCCAAAATAACTTGTGAGATGTTGTTTTAGCCTAGATATACGGACTGTGATTGGACAGCTATTGGACATCTTTAAAACATAAAATTGTGTGGGCACAAATAAAATTCAGGTGTCTGGATCGCAATAATTGAGTAATACTGTATAATCCCTGTAAAATATGTCAGATGTAAGGACCTGGAAGATGAAAATTCAGAGGATGCAAATTGCATTTAGCACTGATTCTTTTGGACGTGCTTGTATGGTCGTATAATTTTTGTTTCCTGTGAATCAGGTGCTAAAACAAAGTATGTGGCGAATGCACGTCAAAGCGGGCGCAACTGCGAATTTGTTTCAAATTATTCTCAATCAAACAATTCGGCACGGTTTCAAAATGCTGATTTCATCTGCATCCCAAACAACATTAAAAATTACTCAGCAACACCACACACACACACACACAAATGATACAGCGACACAGATGTGTATTCACAGATGGGAAAGTGGCGACGCTCACAGAATTGATCATGATCAGCTTTCGTCTGAGGCGGTTAAGAAGGTCGAGGGAGGGTAGAAAAGAAACGAAAAAAGCCAAATTAGAAAGAACACAAACAGCCATTTCTCACACTACAGGGAGCCAACAGAAGCGAGAGCATCCAACAGACAGGAGAGAGAAAACTCACTCTGCAACTCACATCAAGTCTGTCTGTTCAGGCCAGCAGACCTGAGCGCTGCTGATGAACGAAAAGAACACAAAACAAAACAAATGATTTATTGTACAACATGATGAGCCGTCACTCACGGAAAGAAAAGCTAAATTACAACCTTAGCGCAAGCAAAGGGTTCAGCAAATCAAATTAACATCACAATTAAAGGCCTTTTCCCTCAGTTAAATGTCACAGTTGTGGGGCTTTTTTGTCACGTGGTCATTTAAGCTTATTTGCGCACCGGTGTGGTCTGCGTGAGGTACGATAATCTTTAACCGCATCTGACGAAAGGCCGGGACACAGCCGTTCTCAGATGCCCTCTAAAGAAATGACACAAGAAAGAAAGCAGACGGCAGGTGGAAACAGAATGGGAATGGGAGTCTGAGAGCGATTTCTGCTGGATAGTGAGACGGGAGGGCTGTAGGAACAGGACGGCCTTACACCGACAGAAAAAGACAGACGGATGTGTTAAACAATGTATGTGGTTTAAAAAAGAAAGATGGTGGCAGAAAACGCACATTAAAAAAAACAAGCTATATATTCTGCATATTCAGATATTATGAACTTTCATTTCAATGTGAAGTCAATGTGAAGACACGTTGATGCGCGTCTGAAGGTCTCGCGGCGCGAATGAGGCGTTTAACACATCGCGGTAGACACGATTCCGCCTCATTCGCGCATTTAGTTCACGCGAATGGCGCAAAATGAGCGTTGTCGCGGCAAATGCGTGAGCTGAAAATTTTGAACTTTGGCGGAAAAATGTACCGTGTTAACCAATCAGGAGCTTGCTCTAGTAGTGACGTGATTACAGGAAGTGAGCGGAGTCGCAGAAGCCCCTCCCATGACACGAATTTCCGCGTGAAATTCTAGTCATCGAGACATTCACGCGGAAATGCGAATGAAGCGAGTAAACTCAAAATGTTTAGGCGCAAACTAGACGCGGTACACGCGAATTTGACGCCTCAAACGCGACTGGTGTGAACCAACGGTAAGTATACAAAGATATCTAAAGATAATGTAAAACTTAAGTGCTTCTACTGAAAAAAACCTCAATAGTAATGAACTGTATTAGTACCACAGTATAATGTGCAATTACTGATAATAATCAAATTTATTTATTAAACATAAGCCATAATAAGCCACAAAATGATGTGATAACCCAGCCCATTCTCACGAAATTTCGCTACATAGTCACTTTTTTTTTTTTTTGATAATTTTTTCATGATATTATCATGAATTTCCGCGTTGTTTCATGATCGTATAACAAATTCTTGTTTTCGTGTGATTATCACGTATTGGTTACCCAACTGTTTTGTCCTATTTTCTTACCATTGTCTCTAACCCTAACGCCAGGCGACATATAAAAAAATAAATCAGAAAAAATAGTATAAACCAATATATAAAGTGACATTCTAATGCAAGCACCAAATCTAACCCTAAACCGAACGACAATGGTTTAAAAATAGGAAAAAGCAGTTGAGTAACCAATACGTGATAATCACACAAAAACAGGAATCACGAAAAAACGCGAAAATTTGTGAAAATATCACGAGAAAAGAATAAAAAAATATGTGACCATTTTACGAAACCTCTTGAGACTGGGTAGGATAACTATGGTTTACCACGGTTAAGAGAAAAGCACAAAACTAAGCCTTGTGCCTAAGAACATCACTTACCATGGTAAATCACTGTAACACGTGGCCTCTTGTGGCTTATTGCTTTAATCTCAAGCACCGAGAAGAATTCAGCAAGAAATCTTTTTAATATCGAACACACTGCTACCAACATCTGCAGCCTTTCAAGTCAGCAGAAACTATTTGGATGAATTCAACGTCCAATTTGCTATTTAGAATTTAACTGAGACGTTATTTAACAAAGAGGAAAGGCATTTCATGGCCGCTTTCAGTAAATCGACATTTAAAAGCGACACGTGTACATTTAAACTTCAGAAAAATCTCAATAGTGCGTGTGTGTGTGATGTGCATGCATGGTGCCAACATCCCGGAGTAATGCAGCGATGATGAGAGTATCGGCGCGTGGCCGCTAACATTTGCTTATCTAATGATCTTAGAATCGTGTGCTAACGGTATGTGGATGATCTGTTGATGAACGCTGAGTGTGCAAGAGCTGACAGCGCTAGTAAAATCATGGTAAAACGATTATGACCTATAGGAGAATTTAAAAGTGATGGCATACTTGTCTCTCTGTAGGTCACTGAGTGAGTGCATAGGGGGAGAGAGAAAAGATGAGAAGAGTTAAACTGTCATGCAAAAAAAAAAATCACATTATAGTACATACAGTATGCTGCTTACAATTTAATTTATTAGACTGAAAAAATGGCCACATAAGGGACAGTACGTTTAATTTTTTTTTTTTTTTTAAATTAAAGGTGCAGTGTGTAATTTTTAGAAGGATCTCTTGACAGAAATGCAAAATAATATACAAAACTATATAATCAGGGGTGTATAAAGACCTTTCATAATGAACCGTTATGTGTTTATTACCTTAGAACCAGACCTTTTAATCTACATACACTGAGGGTCCCCTTATATGGAAGTCGCCATTTTTTGCTGCAATTTTTCTACAGAAGCCCTTAATGGACATTTTTTTTTACGAAGTTGTCTCAGACGATGACATGTTTGTCTGGTGGTGGCTACCGTAGCTTCTCTATGTGTTCAAAAGCGAGGGGTGAGCAGTGGACTAAGCTGTTGGTTGCAATTCAAAACCTCACCACTAGATGGCGCTAAAATTTACACACTGCACCTTTAAATAAAATAGTAAAAAAGTACAGGTAGGCATTTTGACATTTAAGACATTAAAAAATGTCTCGGTTTCATTGCATCAGATAGCAAAATATCAGTAGTCTCAGAATAATGCTGGAGCGTTTCTTAAAACTAGTTTCTGAGCCATGTTTTAGTTCACATTTCTTATGGATTACTTTTTTGACAAATAGAAAGTCTCATTTTTATTCAAAACCTCGAAAACGTATTTTTATTTAGCTTGAAAGCTTTATTCTGTCTCTATATAAAGTACCATTTGATTTGATATTGTGTTACATAATGCAATGATATTTGTATACTTTTACTGTGCATCACAAAAGCCACATGCATTTAAAAGCCCCCTGTGCTGTTAAATCACCCTCGCTGAAATCATCAACAGACACCTTCACCTTCGATTCCTAATATCTGTGATTCCCGTGGGTGATTTCTCGGCATAAAGGGGCTGGCATGACACACTGTAGTCTTCATGACACTACATAGCGGCACATGCTCTCGAATCAGAAAGAGCCAGAGACAGCATAGAGAGATTAGTAGTCAGACCTGGTGAGTGAAAGACTGGTACCGTCGGCGTGTTACATACGATAGTTTCGGCCAGTAATGTGTTGTAGGGGTTATTAGTGCCCTGCGGCCTCAGCAGAGGGTTAGTAAGAAGATAATTGCCCGTCATTCCTGAAGCGACAAAACACAAGACGACAAATACATCATGACCTGTGAGATTGTGTACTGTCTCCAAATTGAGCAAACACTTGCACTACACTTACATGCGTTATTATTGGGATTCTAAATGCTAATAAACAATTCAATTAATATTTATTAAAAAGTATTTGTTGTTTTAGAGAAATCCACATTAGGCATTACTAAAAATGTTAAAGTGGCTGTATTCAAAATATTACTGCAGTGTTTATATTCAGGTGTTCTTGCAAGGTAATTAAAAATGAAAAAGTTTCCAAAAATAAATCGTCCCATTTCGTTTCTGTTTAAAAACACTAAAGTGCAGAAATACCGGCGTTGTTTTGTTTGTTTGGCTTTTGTCTGGCGATGACATGCATGCGTGAAGGCAGCTGAGTGTTTTAGAGCAAGCCAAAGCAAACGGCTCTGAATAATACAACCTTACCACAGGTCACTTAGAGTTGAACATCATCTTCTCATCACATGCATTTCGGCCCTGGCTAAATAATAAATGACAGTTTCTCCTAAATCCTTGAAATAGCTGAACGAGAGTATGTTTAACTGACACAATACTGTGGGTAAAACAGACACAGGATGGGACTTCTCGTGACTGTATTGTCATCAGGGGGTGAATTCACTAACACAGTGTCATGTCTGTGTGCAAAAACCTGCATTTTATTCACTAACTACTCGTAATCCAGTTTAAGCAGGAGCCAAATGCACTAAAAAAGAAAATTTAAATTATAGTCATTTGACTGCTTTATGGGCAAAAATAGTTACAATTGCAGTATCACTGCTTATGGAAATCAGGTTTTATACTGTAATTTGGCACTGATTTTGTGGCTGTGTTTGCACTGTAAATTTACTTTTTTTTGTAAACTGGTCACGAAAAATAGCAGCTGCAAAACATTTTTAGTAAATTCCCCCCTCAAATGTAAATAGTTACTGTAAATATTAAATGCATTCACAAATTGATCTATGTCGTGTTTGTCTTCATTAAGTCTCCATAATTGTCACAATGGCTATTAATGAACGCAAAGACTCGATTTGATTGAAAATAGACTAAATACAACCCTAAACATTATTGCCAAAGTGATGTCATTAATCATGGCTTGAATGATTGTATAGGATTTTGTCTTAGACGAGTGCTTCTCAATTATTTTCTGTCACGCCCCCCTAGGAAGAATTAAACATTTCGCGCCCCCCCCCAACTCTCCGCCGCGACTGTAAATAGTATAATTTGTGTATAAAATTACACATCTGCAAAACATTGTATCCTTATTAACATTAAAGAAAACACAATAAAAGAAATATCAATCAACTACAACAAAGAATAACTTTATATAGTTTTTTTTTAGTCTGTAACAGAAAAGACTTAAAATGCATCAATTTGCCTGAAATAAAAAAATAAATCCTTTTTACAGTATATTTTTTGACCACTTGATACTGAAAAATTAAATTAAATATAATCAATAAATAATAAAAAAAACTCAAGCGGCTTATCAGCGTGTTTGGGGTGTAATGTCTTTAAGTGACGGTGCAAAAAAATCACTTCCTGAAAAAGTATTTTCCCCGGGGTCTCGCACGCCCCCCCTGGTGTCGCTTCGAGCCCCCCCCTGGGGGTCCCGCCCCACTATTTGAGAAGCACTGTCTTAGACTGTCACTTTAGCATGACTTTCCGTAAGTTTGGGGTATAGGACTGACCTTGATTGAGGGTTGATGTGCTGTTGATATCTCCTGAGATGAAAGAAGATTCGGATTGTTTTCTGACTGTATCGTTCCACATTCTTCTGATTCGACTCTGTTCAATAAAGAAACGGCCGCAAAACACAATATAACTCATAGTTTATTACTTTGTTTTGTTTGGGGACAGAGTTTTGCTGTTGCAAATATAATATTTTTATTTACAATAATTAAATTACATAAGCATCAGTTCCAGGATGCTGGACCAGTAGATACAGCATTCCAGCCATGCAGAAATTATTTTATAAAAGCAAAAAGATAAATAAGCAATAAGCTATGAACGGTCGTGCGACACTGTAAAAAATGTTGGGTTGTTAGTTGGGTAATCATCAACCAGAAGAACGTTATTTAAAACCCAACAATTGGGTTTGTCCATATTTGTGGACAAATTATAAATTGTGAATTTAGGTTTTGTTGTTAGGCAGGCCAAGCATATATTCACTATATACACTCACCTAAAGAATTATTAGGAACACCATACTAATACAGTGTTTGACCCCCTTTCGATTCAGAACTGCCTTAATTCTATGTGGCATTGATTCGACAAGGTGCTGAAAGCATTCTTGGCCTATATTGATAGGATAGCATCTTGCAGTTGATGGAGATTTGTGGGATGCACATCCAAGGCACGAAGCTCCCATTCCACCACATCCCAAAGATGCTCTATTGGGTTGAGATCTAGTGACTGTGGAGGCCATTTTAGTACTGTGAACTCATTGTCATGTTTAAGAAACCAATTTGAAATGATTTGAGCTTTGTGACATGGTGCATTATCCTGCTGGAAGTAACCATCAGAGAATGGGTACATGGTGGTCATAAAGAGATGGACATGGTCAGAAACAATGCTCAGGTAGGCTGTGGCATTTAAACAATGCCCAATTGGCACGAAGGGGCCTTAAGTGTGCCAGGAAAACATCCCCCACACCATTGCATTAATGAGAAATTGAACAGGCGTTCTTAATAATCCTTTAGGTGAGTGTATATATAGCCTAGCCGATTTATATTCAAAAGTCATAATGCTCAAAAAAATGTGCTCCACCTTAACAGATATAGGCCTATACATATATATTATTTTATTACCCATAATGGGTAAATATTGGACAGAACACATGCTGGGTTAAAAATTACCCCGTGCTTGGTTACAAATTTCCCATGGGTTGATGTTATGCAACCATGGGGAATAATAATCAAGATGAACCCAGCATTGGGTCAATTATAACCCAGCGGTGTGTTCTGTCCAATATTTACCCATTAAGGGTTAAAAATAACCCAGTCATTTTAAAAGTGTATGAAGACAATCACTAATTAATCGTGGCATGACATACTGCTGTAACTCGTATATTCATACAAACACTACAACATATCACAATGCATCACCACGATGGAGGTTCAAACTAAATTTAATTTAAAAAGTTAAAGCGAATCTGAATAACCGTGAGCGACTGTCTTGCGACTGCAAGAAGCACAAACACACATTAAAGACGCTCCTGAGCAGATGGAAGAGCACACGGTTTTTATTTCTTTCCAATATAAAACGTCTCTTGTAGTTGAAGTCACATTAAAACCGTGGAAATCAAAACAATAGAAACTGGGTCAGTAATGTTTGTACCTGAGTAGCAGAGGAATAGCGAGCGCTTGTCCGTGTTGTCGAGGTCTTTGTGGAGCTGTGCGAGCTTTCTGTCGGGATCCTGCTGCAGCAGTACGTGTGGCGGAGGCATTTGCTGTACTCTCTCCGAACCTGTGGTTCAAAGTAAGATTTTTCCATGTGAGCTTTTTAACACGCAGCTCATTAAAACGAACAGCTGCCGCCGCAAAAGCGCTGTATTTTGGGAACTACTCACTTTCTTTTGAAGGAGGCAGTGGAAGGTGAAGATAAACATGCCCTGGAAGGTGTTAAAGATGGTAAAGAGGTACGCCAACACCACAGATGACTCGCTGATGAAGAACAGTCCGAACGTCCAGGTCAGGCCCAGGAGACAGAGCAGAGCGAAGCCACCCATGACCCATGACCTTTAAAAGCAAATGAGAAAAAACTAAAGGCATGAGGGAGGGACATTGCAACACATTGCAACTGCAATATTAGTGAAACGACAAAATCAAATAGGGGCCCTTAAAATCATTTGGACTGACATGTTAGGCACAAGTAGATGGGAAATGCAGTGGAACACATCGCTGAAAATTTAATCAATCCCATATGAAAAGGGGATTATCATAAAGAAGGTTTAATCAGTATTGAGGCAGTGGAGTGTGGAGAGTTGTTTGCATGCCGCACTACTGGGTAAAAGACGCATGGTACTGGGCTGCATTCAGACAGAGGGGAGAAAGAAACAGTAATCATCTCTGATTGGTCCGTTTTAGTGAAGGAGGCGCTGAAAACAGGTCTCGGCTGGCTAAGGAACCAAAGAGATAGAGCTTGCTTTCATCAGAAAAAGATGATACATGAAACGAAAAATGATGATATAAAGGCATGTGAGGATATGAACGGTCTGAGGGTGTGTGAGGGAATGGGGGGTATAAGTAGATTGAAGGTTGATGGAATATTTAAGGGTATGAGAGTATAAAGGCAGTAAAGGGTTTAGGGTTTCAGAGTATAAAGGGGAACTGGGATGTATAGGGTTTAGGGAATGACGGTTTAATTACAATTGGGTTGTGGGTCATCAAGGAGCCTGATGAATGGAATCAGGTGTTTTATATAAGGAGACATCTAAAACATTCTGGGGGGGGGGACTGGAATTTGGAAGTTTAGGGTAACTGGGGTGTGACGGGTTTAGGGTATCGAGGATTTGAGGGCACAAGGGTGTGTATGGTTTAGGGTATTAGGGGTTGAAAGTGTAATTGTGATGAGTTTCGGGAATTGAGGGTTTCAGCCCACTGCAGTGTGTCGGGATTTAAGTTTAAGAGTTTACAGGCACTGGAGTGTGACGGGTTTAGGGTACGAGTTTTTAAGAGCTTAAGGGCAACTGGGGTGTGACAGGTTAGGGTATTGAGGATTTGAGGGCATTGGAGTATGAAGGGTTTAGGGGTTTGAAGGTGTTATTTTGATGAGTTAAGGGTATTGAGGGTTTGAGCCCACTGGAGTGTGTCGGGATTTAAGTTTAAGAGTTTACGGGCACAGGGGTGTGACGGGTTTAGGGTACGAGCGTTTAAGAACTTAAGGGCAACTGGGGTGTGATGGGTTTAGGGTATTGAGGATTTGAGGGCACTGGAGTATGAAGGGTTTAGGGGTTTGAGGGCACTAGGGCGTGTCTTGTTTAGGTTATTAGGTTTTGAGAGTTTAAGGGGAAATGGGGTGTGATGCGTTTAGGGTATTGAGGGTTTAATGTCACTGGAGTCTGTCGGATTTAAGTTTGAGAGTTTAAGTGCACTGGGGTGTGACGTGTTTAGGGTATGAGCGTTTGAGAGCTTAAGGGCAAATGAGGTGTGATAGGTTTAGGGGTTTGATGGCACTATGGTGTGTCTGGTTTAGGGTATTATGGTTTAAGATTAAGGGCAAATGGGGTCTGATGGGTTTAGGGTATTGAGGGTTTGAGGCCACGGGAGTGTGTCAGGGTCTAAGCTCGAGAGTTTAGGGGCACTGATGTGTGACGTGTTTAGGGTATGAGGGTTTGAGGGCACTTGAGTGTGAAGGGTTTGAGGGTACTAGAGTGTGTCTGGTTTAGGGTATTAGGGTTTAAGAGTTTAAGGGCAAATAGGGTGTGATGGGTTTAGGGTATAGAGGGTTTGAGGCCACTGGGGTGTGTCAGGATTTAAGCTTGAGAGTTAAGGGCACTGGGGTGTGTCAGGTTTAAGGTATGAGCATTTCAGAGCTTAAGAGCAATTTGGGGTGTGACGGGTTTAGGGTATGAAGGTCTGATGGCACTGCAGTGTAATGGGTTTAAGGTAGTGAGGATTTGAGCACAATGGAGTGTGATGTTTTAGGGGCACTAGGGTGTGTCAGGTTTAGGGGATTAGGATTTGAGGGTTTAAGGGCAAATGGGGTATGATGGATATAGGTTATTGAGGGTTTGAGGACACTGGGGGTTTGTCAGGATTAGGGTTTGTGAGTTTCAGGGCACTATAATGTGACAGGATTAGGGTATTGAGGGGTTAGGGTACAAAGGTTTGGGAGCTTAAGGGTGTGATGGATTTAGTGTATGAGAGCATAAGGGCACTGGGGTATGGAGGTTTGTGGGCAGGAAGATATAGCTAGTGGGGTATTGATTGTTAAAAGGTATTTCAAGCATAAAAGCACTGGATAATGAGTGGGTGTCACTGTTTTTGGGTGAGGGCATGACGAGTTTGAGCGTGTAAAGGCCAGGAGGGGTATGGTGTTTGGTTTATAATTAAATGTTAAGAATATGAAGACCATGAGGGTATATGGTATATGAGAATTTAAAGAATAAAAGGCTATGGAGGGATAAAAATGACAATGTATGATGGTCCAGGCAGCATAAACATGAAGAAACCAGTTAAGCCACACTGACAGACAGACAGAGCCATGAGCAAAGGCGGCACTTCTGGAAGAGCCTGACAAACAAACAAAATGAGGGGAAGAAACCATGACGCTGTGGCACAGACGTCTAGCTAACGCTCTTACTTGATAAATGGTTTATTATCTTCATAGCTAGAGAGCACGGCCAGCAGAGGAGAGAGACAACATTAGATCAGGCAAATCAGTTGGGTTAGCATAAAAGTCCAAATGTTAGAATTCTAAAGATGAAAAGAACGAAGCAAATAAAGCTGAACAAGGCAAAACCGAGTTAGATTTCTGAAAGACAAAATGTCCTGAATTAATGTACTTGTCCAGGTTATGGATTCTTAAAGACAACATGAAACAGCATTTGCAATGAATAGCAGTATCTATTGCACTTCTGCACTGCAATAGATTTCAAAAACCGAATGTTCAGTTGTGTACCATTATTATTTTCTCCTTGGGCAGCTTTTATCGCTCTCTGCTTGTGTAAATTGTTAATCTAACCAGCTGTGA
Organism: Misgurnus anguillicaudatus; assembly: GCF_027580225.2. Classification (NCBI taxonomy): domain Eukaryota; kingdom Metazoa; phylum Chordata; class Actinopteri; order Cypriniformes; family Cobitidae; genus Misgurnus; species Misgurnus anguillicaudatus. Next base: position 8,432,824 of record NC_073350.2, read on the forward strand.
ATGCATAAAATTATTTTTTACACTTTATAAGTAACTTTGTTTAAATTTAAGCAACACTGAGCTGGTTAGCCCCACGTACAGTAAAGTCTCAAACTCCTGCACAGTCAAAATCAAATATGTTAATATCAAATGCAATTGCGTTGTACATTGTGTCACTTTTCTGAAAAGTATGAATGTATTGTTCCAACTTCGCTTGAAATTTATCAAGATAAAATGTACCTAGATGAGAAGTTAATAGTAATGTCAGTAAATTACATAAAAAAAAGACTTTGGATAAAATTGTTCCTTTTTAGAATATGTGCACCAATAAATTGGGCTAAAGAAGCCCAATGACCATTTTTAAGAAAATAAAATTTTGATTTCATGTTGTCTTTTACACATTTGATGACTGCATGACAAGATCCTCCATAAAACTTTACTGCCACATTACTACGCTAACGGCCATATAAAACTTTGATTTATCCGTGCTGTTTTATGCTATCAGTGACTAAAAAAGTTATCTCGGTTCAAATGTGCCAGTACTTCACAATATTTAAGGTGGCAGTAATGTTTTATGAGCGGCCCTTCAAGTACTGATGTACAGTGGATCTTACCCAGGCAAATCAGAATTATAATAGCCATCACAGACGCGATAATTACTGGTTTAGGTAAGAAAACAGACAGAGGACAGAGAAAGAGAGAAAAGGACAGAGAAATAACAAGGAGAAATGGGAAACAGAGAAAAATGAAAAGAATTGCAGCAGATTAGCATGCATGCAACATGCCGCAATAAGCCCAGGGCCGTTTCAACTCGCCCTGTGGTGATGGGTGGAGAGAAATTTAGACAACATATGGCAACACAATGCCCATGAGCAGCGTATTTGTCAAGTGTGCTGTTCATGTTTGTATCATAGTTTAATATAATCAAATACACATTTACCCCAATGGCTGTGTGTTGTTTTAAAGGAACCTACTGTGACACATCAAATGCAAGATACCTGCATGCTTACCAAAACAAGGCACGCAATGAAACTCTTAATATTGTTTTCATTTTTAAGAAATTGTGAATAAGGGGATGTGCTTTTTTATATTTATTTATGTAATTTGCATTAATATACAAACAAGTTGTATCATTTTAAGGGAAATAAAAATGTGGCATCTCCAATTCACCCAACATGCATGTCTCTGGACTGTGGGAGGACACATGAGTGAAGGGATAGTTCACTGAAAATTTTAAATCCAAACCTTTTTAAATTACTTTATTCTGCTGGACACAAAGGAAAATATTTTGAAGAATGTTGTAACAAAGCAAAACTAGTGCACCCTTGACTTCCATAGTAGTTACAAACATGCTTCAAAATATCTTCACCCGTGTTAAGCAGAACAAAGAAATGTATACAAGTTTAGAATAACTAAATGATTACAGACTTTTGATTTTTGGGTTAACTATCTGTTTAACTTTCAGAAATGTTAAAACTAAATATAACATGCAATGATTTATTTTCTATTAATTTCACTTTTCCATACATTTATAATGCTCCTGTTGTAAAAAAAAATCTAAATGCCGTTTAAAATACGGATGCACTGATATAATTTTTCGGGGCAGCTACAGATACAACACAGTCTCACGGGAAGTCGTGTTATAGTAACGAAAATTGTTGATTAATTTATTCGTGTTTGATGACACGAATTTCCGCTGTTTTTCGTGTCTCTGGAGATGAATGTCTTTTTCGTCCTTCCCAGCACGAATTTCTATCAATGGCTGTTCGTGTCTGTGGCACGACTTTCTTTATCGTGTCATTTTATATTTTGTTTTCTCATCGTTGTTTCCTATTTTTAAATCATTGTCGCTTGGGGTTAGGGTTAGATCCGGGGTTTGCGTTAGGATGTTATTTTTTGCATTGGTTTCTACATGTTTTTCGTCCACTTTTAAAACTATTCTCGCCTGGAGTTGGGGTTAGAGCTGGGGTTTGGGTTAGGAAGTCGCAGAAAGTGATTCTAACCCAAACCCCAAGCGACAATGGTCAAAAAATAGAAAACAACGATGAGAAAACAAAATACAAAACGACACGATAAAGAAAGTCGCGCCACAGACACGAACAGCCATTGATAGAAATTCGTGCTGGGAAGGACGAAAAAGCCATTCGTCTCCAGAGACACGAAAAACAGCGGAAATTCGCGCCATCAAACACGAATAAACCAATCAAAACCTTCGCCACTATAACACGACCTGCCGTGAGACTGGGTTGACAGATACCGATTTAAACACTTGCATACAACACAATACAGTTGGCCTATTAGCTAGTTTATTTCTGCATCAATTTTTTTACTAAGGCTGTCAAAAGATGAATCGCGATTAATCGCATACAAAATAAAAGTTTGTTTTTGGATATATATGTGTGCACTGTGTGTAATTATTTTACATATATATCAATACACACACATGCATCCATGCATGCATTCAAGAAACATTTACATGTATATATGTATTTATTTAGATTATAGATTTTATATGTAAATAAAGAAATATATACATAAATAAAAAAATTATTACATTTATACATGTATGTGTCTATTTATATATACATAATAATTACACACAGTGCACACACATATATTATGCAACTTTTATTTTGTAATGGATTAATCACGATTCATCTTTTGACAGCCCTAATTTTTACTATTTAACACATTGGATCTATTTAACATGTAACTGACCAACATAATGAGAGAGGCACAAAGTAAGATAAAATTTTGATGATTTTGGGTCTTTTTCCACAATTTAAAAAAGCCCAGACATTTTCCCCAAATACTTTTACTCTGACCAATGGCTCATGTCAATAAGTAATCTCTCATGGATAAACTACAAAATTTACTATTTTTCCCTCATCGCAGCTCTGATAAACTATAATCTGTACAGATTTTTATTTTGTTTTGGGAAGTATTTAATTATTTAAAAAAAAATAAATGCTGGATTATGCAACAGACATGCAACTTATTGCCTTCACACAGTTAATTAATAAACAATCAGTATCGGCCTTCGTTGTGTTATTGCTGATATGCAAATGGTTCAAATTCTGCCAATAAAGTACATATTGGCAGCGATACATAATAAAAACCTCGATTTGTATGCCTTTGTAATATTTTAACAATAGACAGTCAGCAAACATCGCTTAAATCTCATTGGACACCAAACTGTAGTCTGCCCATGGAAATGTTCCACTTTCGGTAAAGCTCTTTTGGAACAATGCATATCATAAAAAAGCACTCTATACATATAAAATGCTTAAAAAAACTTTAAATATCACATAAGAGAGAGCATTAAAATGTATGTGCAAAAAGACAAATCACATAATAAGAAACATAACCAAAATATGTCATATATTATCAAACACTAACAGTGTGACATGCACTGACATGCCAGCACAGAGAAACTAAGAGAGATCTGTGTGGTCAACCAATGCTCTTTCTCCGTACGCTTTCTGCCACAGAATGAGATCTCCCTCTTTGAGAAAGGAAACACATGGAAGTGCTTTTACACAAACACACACACACACATTTGAATCCCACTGCAGGCAGATTCTGAATACAGGGAGCTGTTCCAAAAAGAGTTTTGTGGTCACTGTAAAGGAAGACCAGAACTGAGCCCGTCTCCATCATTACGTGCTTCTCTGGCTGTCGCTCGAATTAATGGACGCCATGCACCTGAAGAGAATAACATCTGTCCGGATGCCTTTAGTGGATGCACTTAAAATCATCCGAGCGAAAATGATGGTTTGGGGTCTTTACTTGCTATGTACGATGTGATCAGAGATCATGTTTATTCCAGTACTAAATTTCAAACTAACACCGACACTTTGGACTGCAAAGTCGTAGGAAACATCGTGACTTACTTTATGTGCTCCAGGCGGCTGGAGTCAGGTTTCAGCGACGTGGAGTGTTTCATCATTTTGTACATCGTGATGAGCAGGAACACAAGATTGAGCTGCGGGAAAGCAAAAGGCCTTTGTTAATAAATTCAAGCAAACTTAGGAGACGAGATAAGTGAAGTTTTATTGGGAGCATTAATTGAAAACGGCCATCTAAAGGTCCCTTCAGCCAGCGCCTAATACAATAACCATCTGGCATATTGCGGGACAAAGCCGAGATGACTGGCGCCAAATACGCTGTCATTACATATCAATGCAAGAAAGCAAAGAAGGCAATAAAACCATTTAACCGCAGAATGAAAACACAAATAGTTCAGAGAAGCTTAAGGACCACACATTGGAAAAAGGATATATGAGATTCTCTTCAAGAATGAAAGTTAAAGAAATACTCCAGGATATTTAGATATTATTTACAGATGTTTATGAACCACACCCACACAAAGCTGTAAATTATTTCGACTTATATTCCTAAAAAGTATGCAAATGTGTTTATAGTTATTATGTTTACATTAGAAGTATGCAGTGCAAGTATGCATGTAACATTATATATTTCAAACACACAAAAACTATACGAATGCTATCATTGAACTCTAATGTTTACATTTTACATGTTTACATGACTATTATATTTTTACAAGTGGAGTGACAACTTGTCATAATTCATCAAATTCGCTCGCTCAACCTCTATAAAGTTTCATGGCACACAACGTGGAACGTCTGCAAAAGCTGTACCCATCATGTTTTGGCCGTGCTTTAGTGACGACGGTGTGGTGAACATTTTCTGGTCTAATTCATTTTGTGCAGCACAGACAGACGAGGACATGGCAGTCTATCATTCGCAGCGGCTGTTGTAATTGGCGGTATCAGGGCATTCACACAAGCTCTTCACTTCAGCTCCTCGTTCAGCCGTGCGAGCTCATCATTTCAGCATCAAAACAGTGATGATGATCAATAACCGCCAGTGTTTCTCACACAAGCTGCCGAAAGAGGAACCGTTCTACAGAACGCGTGCTATTTGTGTTACTTATATGCCCACGTGTAAGACATTAATTGAACCAAAAATATCTGCTGCCACATAGCAAAATCATTAGTGTTAAATATACACCATATATACTCATTTATACACCATATGTGTGTGTATATATATATATATATATATATATATATATATATATATACATGTAACACTTTTGATTATCTGCGTGTTAATATTAATGATTTTGAAGAACATTTTAATTTTAATATTTATTTTTTAAAAAGGCCTTTTTGGCTTATTTCCATTCACATTCTCCTTGCATCTAATAATAAATATGCACATGCTGGTGAAAATCTAATATATAGAAATAAAAGCTAGCATTAGCAATTAATGCAAATAATAATAATTATTATTAGCAATATTTATTTATTTTTCATTATTATACTATATATTTTGAGAACTGTATTTTTAAATGTTTTTAAAATGTGCACTTATTAGTTAAATTTAAACTATATGAAAAATAAAAGTTTTATTTTTATTGCTGTATTTAGTATGCTATTGAAAATATGTTGTGTCAACCTTATTAATTTTTTTAAATAACAGAAAAAATAATATATATTCCATATTGAAATTTGTCGTCCTTTCAAGAACTCTTTAAGGATAAGTAAGAGTTTTTTTTTCAAATTACTTAATGTTTTGCTATGTTTGTTTGATTTAAAATCATTTTAGACACACAGTATTACTAGTGTTTTTTTTCCCCAAGGTGCACTAGTTTTACAATCTCAAACACAAGCCTTGTGATATCAAATCAAATTATTATATTCCAGTATCTGACTGCATTATTTTACTTAAGACATCACAATGTGACAAATTAACATTTGAAAGTAATATACACTGCAAAAAATATTTTCAAGAAAAAAAATCTTAGTATTTTTGTCTTGTTTTCAGTAAAAAAATAAAAAAAATCTTAAATTAAGATGCTTTTTTTGATGAGCAAAATGGCCCAACAAAATAAGTCTAGCTTTTAGACCAAAAATATCAAATGTAAGTGATTTTGTGCATAAGACTTTCAATGGGTAAGCAAATGTCATCCGATTACATAGTTCAATAAATAAAAGTTACATTTTTATTGTTGTATTTAGTATGCTATTGAAAATATGATGTGACTTCAGGGTTTGTGTCAACCCTATTCATTTTTTTAAATAACAGAAAAAATAATATATTATATATTACATATTGACATTGTCGCCCTTTCAAGAACTCTTTAAGGACAATAAGTTTTTTTTTTTAAATAACAATGTTTTGCTATGTTTGTTTGATTTTAAATCATTTTAGACATACAGTATTACAAGTGTTTTTTTCCCCAAGGTGCACTAGTTTTACAATCTCAAACACAAGCCTTGTGATATCAAAACAAATGATTATATTCCAGTATATATATCTAACTGCATTCTTTTACTTGAGACATCACAATGTGACACATTGACATTTTAAAGTAATATAGACTGCAAAAAATGATTTTAAAGAAAAAAAATCTTAGTATTTTTGTCTTGTTTTCAGTATAAATATCAAAAAATTCTTAAATTAAGATGCTTTTTCTTGATGAGCAAAACGACCCAAGAAAATAAGTCTAGTTTTTAGACCAAAAATATCAAATTTAAGTGCTTTTGTGCATTAAACAAGCAAACAATCTGCCAGTGGGGAAGCAAAAAATCTTGAACATTTTTCTTAAACACTAATTTCAAGAAAATTTCAAGAAAAATTAGCGTACCCCATTGGTAGACTTTTTTGCTTACAATGTAAAAAATTTGCTGTAATTTTGCAGCTGGTTGCCAGTAACTTACTGTAGAAGATAAAGTCTGAAAATGTTTCATGTTCATTTAACTTTGAACAAAATGTTGCCAGTAAATAACATAAATGTAAAATCTACAGTAAGTTACTGGCAGCTAGTTCCCAGTAATACCCATTAATACTGTAATTTCTACAGAAATTTTTTACAGTGTATTTTATGCACAAAATCACTTAAATTTGATATTTTTGGTCGACCCAAGAAAATAAGTCTAGTTTTTAAACCAAAAATATCAAATTTAAGTGATTTTGTGCATAAAACAAGCAAAAAAATCTGCCAATGGGGTAAGCTAATTTTTCTTGAAATTTTCTTGAAATTAGTGTTTAAGAAAAATGTTCAAGATTTTCTTGAATTTTTATTGAATTTAGTGTTTAAGAAAAATGTTCAAGGTTTTTTTGCTTACCCCATTGGGAGATTTTTTTGGTTCTTTTATGCACAAAATCACTTAAATTTGATTTTTTTGGTCTAAAAACTAGACTTCAAACTAAAGCATCTTAATTAAAGAATTCTTAGATATTTTTACTGAAGACAAAAATACTAAGAATTTTTTTCTTGAAAATCATTTTTTGCAATGTATACGTTAAATTGAGAGCAAACCTTTTAACATGGCACCCATTTGGTGCGGGGTTATGCGTCTATAAAGGTCTCTCACGTCATTGAAGTGGTGACAGTGATCTGATGGGATGGAGGCATGTAAGGACGCTCAACCGAGGGAGAGGTAACCTAGTAGAGCAGCCACTACACTCCTGAAGCTCCTTGTTTCCGTCCGTCCCATGGGCTTTCTTTCCATCGGAAAGCTTTTCGTGAACAGACCCCCATCGCAGCCAGCCAAGCAGAAGATCCTGAACTTCACTCGGGGACGCTGGAGAAAGCTGTATGCTCGTGTTCGTGCGTTGATGTGTGTTTCTTGAACTCTGGTTGAACCAGATTAAATATTAAAGGTGCAGATGGAACTGTCTGCGTGATGCAGGCGTGTCACAGTCCATGCGTGTTTTAACGCCGCTAGTACCTCACCACTCATTAGCTCAATGTCCTGGTTTTCATTGAGCTCATACGCCTGGTGCCCGAGTGCCGAGAAACCTCTGCCGTGCCTTTTCCGTTGAAATAATACTGGTCTGACTGACAAAAGCGGGTTCTTGTTTGTGTATCCGGCAGGGATCTGATGACTACCACATACACCAAAAGTTTTTACGAGTTTAAATATTAACATCCAAATCCATGATTCAGTATCTCTGAAGTGGTTTTAGCTGGTAACCCAGATTATTGCTAATAAGCTAAAAAGCCTGATAGTGGCACCTATGCAAAAGCGATGACTTTTTATGTAGCGCTGACACCAACACTGGCACCACTGCTGAGAAGACCATCTCAGATTTTGATGCCAGCCCAACCTGGTTTATGCCAGTCTGGTGCCTTTCAAGTTTAGCTGGTAATGCTTGTTGACCAAGCAAATCTTGCTGATTGGCATAGTTAAGGAGATTTGAGGGAACACTGGTATCCAAAGTGCTGGTATTTCAGTGGACTAGCTGAGAACTTTAAGGAGCTCTGCATCGCTGCTTCAGCATCGAGCGATGGAGGATGCTGAAAATAGAAGTGGCATAATGAGAAGCGCAATGGGCTTCAGCTAATTGAACAGGATCACGGCGTTCTTACCCTCTGCACCGCCGAAATGCGTGAAACTCTGCATAATGAGACTCGCTCTGGCTCTCTCATTGACAAGGACAAAGCCGATCTGCCGAGAATCAGGGGTCGGAGGTCGGGGGAAACCTTGGTCTCGCGTTCCCCCGAGAGGTCTTTGTGCTTTATCTAGCATTGTCAAGCAGCCCGAGGACCGGGAGTCCTGCTTGCTGTCCGAGCGACAATAAATCAGCTTCATAAAGGGTCAAAAGGCTCTGCGTTTGACGACTGGAACACATATACTGATTATCAGCAACATCGCAAACACATGCATCACTGCAGCATCGTCCGGCTAAATGAGAAGACGTCAAGGATTGTGGGCCTTCTGCCGAAAGCTACTCCAAATGTAGTATATGAATGCTTCATAGCCTGTAAGCGTCATTATGGTGGTTTGAGTGCCGGTGTTATGCAAATGAGGCTCACGAGAGGAAGCGTAATGTAATCGGATGACATTTGCCCGTTTGGAGAGTGAGCGGATTGGCCAATTAAAAGAAATGTGTCAATTCGTATTTTCGGATTATCCCACAATCTTGTCAATGCCCATTTTCTAAACATTTTTAGGGAATTTTCAACAAATTAGATGATCATTAAATAATATTGTGCATGGCTTATTTGCTAAATATAACACATAGATATAACTCATGTAGGTCATATACTACTTTTTATATTCACAAGAAACAAAGGAATTTAGCGAGTAACACGTAAGTCAATTATAGTGTACATCATTAAAACACAAATTAATAATTTTCATTAATGGGTTCATTTTTAAGCATTTATTCAAGATGACTTACAATCTCATAATATTCAAACAATGCACATATTTTGATAATATTACTGCAGTACGTAAGTTGATGTAAATGCAAACCAATTGTGTTTTTTCCACATTTAAGGGGAAAATTTGCATTACCGCAACGTGTCCATGACTGGATTTGGGTTCTTTGACATGAAAATATTTATTATTTAAAAATCTAAAAAATAAAAGGCGTCAGTGCATGTTATACTATAAACATTTACAGTAAAGAAACATGTGGTATTTGGTGATCATTGGTAAATTTAGAGACAATAATAAGGAATATAAATGTGTCCAAGACCAATTTTCTCATCCTCCGCAACAATTTTCAATCATTGTTTAAGCCCTTTTTAACATTTAAAAAAAAATTGTTGAAAGGGACATAATTGACTGTGACACTCAAGATGGCTACCAGGTAAGCAGTTCTTATTTTTACTCTCCAGATAAAAGTTAAAATTGTGTTTTTCATAGTACCTAGACAACTTTTTTAGTTCTCATTACCGAAACATGAGTTTGTAAATGCATATATTTAATGTAATATCATGTTGCGGTAATGATAATTTTTGATAATGATAATCTAAAAAATTTAAATAATTCTATAGGAAATATTTTTTAAATCCTCTAAAAATAATTGTTATAGTAAGTTAATCTTATATGTGCAAAAAAAGGCTTCAAGGCTTTTTAAAAATTCCGATGGTGGACACCTTCTAAATCTGAATTTCGTGAGAATCACCCATCTACATTTTATGTTTCAGCATTTGTCTCGTCTATGTGTCCTTAAATCTGTTTTCAACCACATAAGAAAATCCAACAAACAGCACTTTATCGCTATTCAACAAACACAGCAACCAGGTCACCCGGTCTGTTTATACAACCATAAATGATATAATAAAGTCCACCGTTCACAAACATCTCCGCTCGTCCATCCATTTACAGGAACTCGACCGTTTTTTTATCCACAGGGATTAAAGGGCAAACAGACAGCCAGTCAGATGTGAATGCCACCTGCTGCAGTCTATCTATCTCAATGTATGGCCGGGTCCCTCCGGCCCCTTCCTCGACCTCCCCAATCAAGTTTGGGGCTGTAATCTCTTAGCTAGCAAAGAACAATGCGCTGGAAACGCAGCTGCACCGTGTCACACAACGGTATTTCACAACAAACAAACTTCACGCTTCCAGTTATTGGATGGTTCTTTAAAAAGGTGGCACGAAAATAAACGCTTTTGTTTTGTATTATTCACTGTTCTCTTCTCGTTCCGTTCCCGCCCCAAGGGGCCCGCGGCTCCAAAGCGTCAAGTTGCATTCTAATGCCAAAAAAGCAGCGTTCTATCAAAACGATCCCTATATAAAAAAAAACATTAATAGCAGTGCTTCCGAACCTCTCCGCTGGAGGCATCGACTGGGTCTGTCGAGACTGAACCGATCTAAGCTGAAATCGATGGGCTGCAATCTGTTGAATAAGACTGAGGAAACAAAGACAGCTCGATGTTTTCGCACCGGAGGATTTCGTCAATTGCTCTTTAAACCGAGAGACGCGGTGCTGCGGCCCTGAGCTGCAGAGAAATATTCTTCTCTATCTCGCTCTCGCTCGACATACTGTATGCATTCAGTGTTCAAACAAACACAGGCGGCAGAAAGGTTGTCAGGAGATGAACGTACCATGATAATGAAGGTGACTGGTCCAATGAAGCTCCAGATGAAGTGATTGTCCATTCTCAGCCAGCATCTGCAGGACGACAAATTCACACCATTGTTATTTCTGAAGAGTGACATTTGCATGTGCAAAACTCACAGCCGGTATGCACGGGTGGTTGCCAGGACATTGCTATTATGTTGCTAAGGTCTTTTTAGCGTGTTAGCACATAGCTAGTTCTAAGTGGTTGGTAGGGTGTTGCTATAGGCAATTGCTTAAAGACGACATTACACGAGACTTTTTAGATGTCAAATAAATCTTTGATGTCCCCAGAGTACATATGTGAAGTTTTAGCTCAAAATAGTATATAGATAATTTATTATAACATGTTAAAAATGCCACTTTGAAGGTGTGAGCAAAAATGTGTCATTTTAGGTGTGATCTCTGCACTTAATGGCAGTGCCGTGGTTGGATAGTGCAGATTAAGGGGCGGAATTATCCCCTTCTGACATCACAAGGGGAGCCAAATTTCAAGCTTTTTTACATGCTTGCAGAGAATGGTTTACCAAAACTAAGTTACTGGGTTGATCTTTTTCACATTTTCTAGGTTGACCGAAGCACTGGACCAAATTATATCACTTAAACATGAAAAAAGTCAGATTTTCATAATATGTCCTCTTTAAGTGATCTTTTGTCTATTTAACCCATGTTGTTATGTGGTGGTTGCTAGCTAAGCTCCAATTCGAAGGCTGGATGTATCCTTTGAAGGCGAGAAATCCACAAAGAGTACTGAGATGAGACGTCTAGCCTTGCAAGTCCCATCCCTAAATATGAGCACTAGTAATCAAGATGCTTGCCATAGCGAACCCCACTAATAAACATCCACATCGAGGACGGTATCTATTACCGAAGCAGACTTTGGTGGGTTACCTTACAGTGTTTTTTAAGGCCTGATTCCACATTAGTCTTAAAAACGTTGCACAAAGACGCCAATTTCCCGTAACAGATCAAGTTTCTCCAGTCTGTGACCTCCAGCAGGAAACATAAATTGTGCCCATTTAAAGATCTCTAAGAGAGATCAGAGGCTAATGCAGTTGTACAAGCCTGGCTTTTGTAACGCTTTAAAATAAGTTTTTTTAAATGTCGACATCATGCATTAACACGGCGCGACACTAGATGCAGGGCCAGGACACTTCCACCTGTTTATGTGTTATAAGGAGGAACCCAAGAGCCCATGCGGGGCTGGAGCACTGCCATTAATCTGCGTAAAAGCCTCTTTCTCATGCGGCCCTCGTCTCCTTTAGAGAGCATTTACAAACAACAGGTCACCAGAGGCTATTTGAACAAAAGACACTAACACATGCAGCCCTGCCTGGAAACCGCATTTTGTACTGTAAGGCAGTCTCTGAAGAGTCTGTGTGTGTGCGCGGTACCTATGAAACCGGAGGCGTGTGCTGCGCTCCTGCAGACAGCATTGCATTTAGAAAAAAGAATCAAAGAGACATTCAAAGTCGCTTACGCCTTTTTGGTCCCGTAGCTCCTGTAGTCGACCGCGGCAGACACACCCACGACCACAGCGGGGAGGAGATATCCCGCCATGTAGAAATACCTCCTGCGTGAATATTCGCTTTCAAAGACCTCCACTAGCATCAGATAGAGCTGCACCCCCTCCAAACACATCCAAGCGAAAGACGCCAGGAAAAAGTAATGCAGAATTCCTGCGATTACGGAGCAGGCCATCTGAGGAACAAACACATGGGTCAAGAACAAACAAATGACGTTTAAAGCACACGTAAAGCAAGCTCTCAGAGATGTAATCTTTATGTTCATGCTGATTTTATAGAGCTTTGAGAACCTTTGCTTGGATTTTCATGATTTAATGACACTAAAAATGTCAAGTGGCGCAACCAAGCAAAATATTAAATATTTTCCTTGACGCACCTTGAATGCATACCTCGAAATGCATATTTTTCAAGTTAAAGAGGTTTTCTTGCCATGGCAACCTGCCATTTTACCATTTGACAACCTAAATTAAACTTGCCATGTCATAAAACAGCCACCAAGAGGGTCTACAGGGGGTTGCTCTTTGTGTTATAACTTCATTTTTATGGTTTTCACATCCCATAATAACAAAATTACATCTTGCATGTTTTTGCAAAGATTGTTTTCCATCAGAATTTCAGACTTTATATGAGACTTATTTCTCAGGTTAGATTACTAAAATGTAGTCTGAAAAATGTAAATCATATCTATTATACGTGAGGTGCAGACAATGTCTGTACGAATTGCGTTTTTGATGTTATTTAATTAATATGCCTGTGCAAAACAAGTCACAAATGTTAAGTAAGCTTCAAAAATAAAAATACAAATCAGGATAAAAGATGTAGCCTGTATGTCTCTGTGGGTAAGACATTTTGATGAGAACAGATGAAACATCACATCCATCAACGTAACATTACCCTGGGCTCCGTCATGTCGATGCCGATGAGGAAGATGAGCTCTGCGAGGAAGAGGTTGATGCACAGGTTCTTGTGGATGGTGTTTCTGTCGCTCTGGAGACCACGGAAGAAACAGAATGTGAAGATGCTCATGGCCAGACAGATGAGGGACACCACGATACCCACGCGACTGATGACGCTCAACAGAAGCTCCTGGACCTTATCTGCACCCTGACAAACAAACACACAGAGAGAGTGATGGAGGCCACATTCACCAGATATGACAATTATATGAGGCATATCATAAGTTACAGGACTGTGCTTGCAAAATGAAAGAGTGTAGTGTCTACTGTGTATTTAAATCAGAACAGTTTCTAGCCAGTAACTATCTGACTGGTCACACTAAAAACTATTTAAAATACAAAATGTGTGGTGGCTTTTAAGACAAATTAGATTTTACAGTGGGTGGGGTAACCTGTGGGACGCAACAAATATTGAAACCATTTAGGGCTGCAACTAATTATTATTTTAATAATCGATTAATCGGGTGATTATTTTATTTATTATTATTATTATTCGATCAATCGGATTATTATTTTTTTTGACTAATTGCGATTGTTCTTCGGTTAATTGATTAATCTGGCAATTATTTTTTTTAGATTAATTGATTGATCGGGCGATTATTATTATTCGTTTAATCGACTAATCGCATAAAAACAAATATTTACTTAATTCGATTTTTCACTTATTATAGGCACTAAATTAGGGTATTCACATGTAGAAGTGTACTTTTAAAAGTAAAAAGCCACACATAATAATCTTTTTGATGTTAATATTTCAATAAAACAACGTTTGTGGAGCTTTTAAATAGTAAAACATCTTTAAATGTCCAAATCTAAATAAACAAAACTAATTGCGTCTTTGGGGATGTGCTGGTGAGGAAATCTTACCACAGATTATTAAACTAATTTTTATCTTTAGACCTTGATGAGAATGAACATTATTTATTAGTAACAAAAAATAAATAAATAAGCCATATGATATAAAAGTGATAAACATACGCTGTTACAGTAAGAAAAACCTGTATTTCCTCCTTACTTTAAAACAGATGCTTAGTTTGTGGTTCATTACTATTTTTATGAAAACCCAAGAACTCGCTTAGGATCAAATTAAACCTTTATTAACCAGCGTTCTTTTGCGCCTTTTGCTTCCATCATTGTCCAGTCAGGGTTGCCAGATCTGGCCATTCAATATTAACCCAAAAGCATCCCAAATGACTATTCACAGCCCAAATACCAACAACTAATGAACCAAATAGTTTTCATCTCTAACGCGCAGAAAAACATCGACATGTAGAGAAAGTTTAAAAGTAGCCCAAATCAGGCCGTGGACCTGGCAACGCTGCATTGTTTTTAAATAAGCTGAAGAAGTAGAAGAAGCGCCTGACAAATGTGTAGCTCGCGTTGTATGAAGAAAAAAGTGCTTGACTTGAGCATACAGCTCGTGCTGTATGAAGCGGACGCGTGTCCGTGCTGTCCAGCGGTGCTGTGGGAGCATGTGACGTCACAGACCAACTAATCGATAATGAAATTAGCGATTATTATCCATTTTAGCAATTATTTGTTGCAGTCCTTAAACCAACTGACTGACAAAATTACTTGTTGTGTGCCATTTGTGTACATTTTGCTGGTAAGGACAAAAACTCACATTTGCGTAGAAGAAATATATTTTAATCGTTTGATGCTATACACTTAAAGGATTAGTCCATTTTCTTATAAAAAATCCAGATAATTTACTCACCACCATGTCATCCAAAATGTTGATGTCTTTCTTTGTTCAGTCGAGAAAAAAATTTGGTTTTTTTTTTTTTTTTTAGGAAAACATTCCAGGATTTTTCTAATTTTAATGGACTTTAATAGACCCCAACACGTAATAGATGTAATGCAGTTTAAACTTGCAGTTTCAAAGGACTCTAAACGATCCCAAACGAGGCATAAGGGTCTTATCTAGCGAAACCATTGTCATTTTTCACAAGAAAATAAAAAATATGCACTTTTAAACCACAACTTCTCGTCTATCTCTGGTTCTGTGACGCGCCAGCGCGACCTCACGTAATTGCGTATTGACGTGGAAAGGTCACGTGTTACATATATGAAACGCACATTTGCGGACCATTCTAAACAATAAACTGACACAAAGACATTAATTAGTATCATTCCACATACAACAACGTTGGAACAGTCATCTTTCAACACACTTGTAAACACTGGGGCGTAGTTTCAATATGTCATCCGTGACCTTTTAACGTGGTGACGTATTACGTGAGGTCGCGCTGGCACATCACAGGAACGGAGATAGACGAGAAGTTGTGGTTGAAAAGTTCATTTTTTATTTTTTTTTCTTGTCAAAAATGACAATCGTTTCGCTAGATACGACCCTTAAGCCTCGTTTGGGATTGTTCAGAGTCCTTTGAAACTCCGTTGAAACTGCAATTTTAAACTGAATTAAAACTGTTACGTGTTGGGGTCCATAAAAGTCCATTAAAATGAGAAAAATCCTGGAATGTTTTCCTCAAAAAACATAATTTCGTCTCGACTGAACAAAGAAAGACATCAACATTTTGGATGACATGGTGGTGAGTAAATTATTTAGATTTTTTTTAAGAAAATGGACTACTCCTTTAAACAAACCGAAACGCTAAACTAAACTAAGTTAATTTAAAACTAAATGCCAAACAGGTCCACTTTAATATTCCCTTTGTTAGGAATGCAGTGAGTTAAAATCTAAATCTGGGAGGTAGATAAGTGGCATTGGTGTGTATTATCACAGTTGGGCTTCACAGTAACGTGCAGACAAAAGCTAAAATATTTATAAAGACCCCAGCTTACCAGAAGCTCTCGATGAGCCATGAGCACCGCGAAGTTAGTGAGATGGCTACAGGAGCAGGTGGTGTGACTTTTATTAGCATGGATGAGTTTGCAGCCCTGAGTGGACCAGTATCCCATCATTGTCCTCTCCGAGTAGTTCCAGAAAGAGCAGTTTGAGTTGTAGTAATGTTGCATCTGAAATCAAGAGAAGACGGGGGATGATAATGAATTGATACTGTATGTTGTAGCTGTCCTTTATATCATGGCACACTAGAAACTGCATCATAATTCCCTCAGACTAATATGAGCGGGTCTGTTGCTTTTCCATCTTTCTCAACATACGCCGGCCAAATCAAACACTCTTTTGAATGCGCAGTGTGTGTTCGCACATAAACGACTAAAGAATCTAATAAGGTTAAATGAGTGCGAAATCTAGCATGGGACCATTGATTATATGAGGTGCTAACAGGGGGCAGAATGGTTTGAAGGCATGTCTGTGGAAATCACACAATTACTTTGATAGAAAGCAAAAATCAAGCCGGGTCTCCTCTGGGAATACTCCTGACACTTTAAAAGAGAGCCAGACGATAATTGGTCCTCTGGTAATTTCATCCTGCATCGTATAGCTAATCTGGGAGTTAATTTTCCACTCCAAAAAAAGGAAATTGCATCGTTTACATCCTAATGTCGACAAACGAATTAGTTTTCATTAAGAATTTTGTCTAGGCTGGTAATAATCATTGGTTCAGACTTTGTTAATTTCATGTTCTATGGCTTAAACAAACCCCTCTGTGACCTTGCAGGGCGTTCGAATCGAGACTGCTTTTATTTCGTCTGTTTCTTCCGCGGCTCGCTTTGTTATCCTGCTGCTTTTACGATCACTTTGTTTGTTTATTGCTTGAACTCACGTCGATGTGCTCCAGGGTGAAAATCACAGGTTCCGATATAAATACACGACTCGACTCCTTGTTTATCGAGGCGGCGATGACGTCTGAATTCACCGCCACAGAGAGGTTGCGTCCGTTCGCCTCGTGCCCGAGCTTGATGGTGGCGTTCTCCGTGCTTAGAAACTGCCCCAGGTTCTTGTAAAGGGCAAATACCAACTTGGCTACACCTGTACAGGGGAAATGAAAACTTTAGTTTTTATCAAACTGGATGACTGGAGGGTGAATCTCACAAAACTTTACAAAATAGAAAATTGTATTCTACACTAAAGAAAATAAAGGCTTTTTTAAGGACTGTTTTGAAGACTGTAAAATGTTCAGTTGCTTACGGTAGTCAATTGCTATATTTTTTCAACTGTAAACTACTCAACAGTATACAATATATCAAATAACTTATTGTATTGCTTTTCAGTTAAGCTGAGATATGTGTTTAATTGCTATAATTATCTTTACTAAAGTACAATATAAAAAGTAGTGCCGGGCAAAGATTAATCGTGATTAATGGCATACAAAATAAGAGTTTTTGCATAATATATGTGTTCAGTGGCGTGGCAAGTGAGTCCCGGGCCCATATGCAAAAAAATTGACGGGCCCCCTTAAGCCAAAGCCCCCTCCAACCTTGCCTGTTGGCACTGTTAACTGTGGCGTGCAGGTCTGTTAACAACATATACTTTTAATAAGGTAGTCAAATATTTTTACACTACTTTTTTACTTTAAAGGGTAGATTTAAATAAAGAAAAACTAAATATTTTGGGTAGTTTTTGACTCGTGACTAACTTCTACGCCTTCTCTTTTCTCTTTGAGGCCCCACTTTTATGTTTATATTTGTCCATCCTTAATGTTCATGTAGATAGCCGCTAAAGTAACCCCTCACACTGTGTTTTCTTTTTTTTGGCGTGGCGATGCGTCATGTAAAAAAATGATGGCGTAGTAGTCCACGGCAGCCGCGGAGTGCAAAAAAAAAAAAAAATTAATGCAAACAAGAAATGACAGAGAAATTAGACATTACGGAGAAATAAGAAATCACTACACCTGATATGCATACAAAAATATATTTATTGCTGCCACAAAAAAAAAAATTTAATTTTTTTTTTATTAAAAGCTGGGGCGGGCCCATGGACGTGCATACCCTGCATGCCCAGACGCTATGACACTGTATGTGTTTGTATTGTGCATAATTATAATGTATATTTAAACACACACACACACACATACAGTACATGTATACATTTCAGAAACATTGTGTGTATATTATGCAAAAACTCATTTTGTATGCGATTAATCGCGATTAATCTTTGCCCAGCACTAATAAAAATCTAAATCATAAAACTAGGGCTGTCAAAATATGAATCACGATTAATCACATACAAAAAAAGTTTGTGTTTGCATAATATATTTGTGTGTGTAATTATGATGTATATATTAATAATTATATCAAAATTGAAATAAATATATATACATGTAAATGCTTCTAAAAAAACATACATCCATGTGTATGTATTTATATACACACAAAATAATTACACACTGTGCAGACACATATATCATGCAATAACTTCTATTTTGTATGCGATTAATCGCAATTCGTCTTTTGACAGCCCTACATAAAACAATTAAAAAGACTTTTATTTTTTATTTTGACCACTGTATTAATAGTAGCAATAACATCAAACTATTTTGCTTTATATTTGCCTATTTTTGATGAGAAAAAATATTTTTCTTTTCTTATTAGACATCGTCTTAAACATTCTCATTTGACTTTTGGATTACAATATGGTTGGAACATTTCTTTGTGAGATAAAAATAAATAAATAAATAAAAAGTATGCAACATGCTTTGGCAAACACTATGACCGCCTGCATGTTTTCCGACTTCCCCGTTTTCAAGTTTCAAACTTCAGTAAGTGGATTATCACTCTTCCTAAAAGTAACCCAGCAGCAGGTTGGTTAAGTTTGTGGAAAACAACATATGCCGAGCAGTATGTTCACATTCACGTTCGGCTCTTTCTCTAACCATGAAAGCATCTCTATTTCCATAGTGACAGGAGCAATTGGATCTAATATCTTCTCATTCTCCACAGACTCGATACTAATACAGTACAGTGATGGTTCGTGTATGAGGGTTTGTGCGTGGGTTGGAGCTTACCATTACGACTGTTGAGTTTGACTGTATTGGAAGATAACTGGATAGAAATACCAGCCCTGCCGCTCTGGGGAAACTTGAAATCTTGAACCTGCCCATCTGTGCTCAGCACGTAAACATCAAGAACTGCAGAGAGAAATCATGTTTCATAATGTTAGTTCATCATGCGGAAACAGGGAAAAACAGCTAACAGGTTTTTTTTTCAAGATTACAGGTACAAACAGTTTAGGGATTATAGATGTGCCATACAGTGTTTGTATTACAATAGGTGTTTTATTATCATCAAGGACATAGGAATGACTTGAAAAGTGGTGGACATGTTGTAAAATGCATTAGCATGTCTCATGAATAATAATGCATGATGTAATGCTAAGCCTGAACTGATTTGCTGAAATCAAATAAGTGGGTGGGAACCATAGTTTGTTTGTTGCACTGCTGATTTACATATATTGGTTCTTGCACCACATAATAAACGCCAAGCCTCAGATCAATTTCCCAACTAGTTGGATCTACAACGTCCTTGTGCGGTGACAAATACATTTTTAAATGCACAAATATTGCATGTAGTCTCTTAATCAATGCGAGGTCATAAAAGCTGTGTGCAGAATAATTATAAAACAATTAGCAAAATGTAGTTTAAAATACGTTTCATTTGAGTACACTTTCAAGTATCTCCCACTACTCAAGTGTAAGCAAGCAATGTTTTAATTTCATAGCTGAAGGATGCAGATTCAAGCCAGGCAGCCGCAACTTCATAAACGGACTAAATAAGCTGTTTACACACTTGTCATTTCCATTTATTTTACGCATCGCCCCCCACTTACTTATATTACTCGCTGGCACTTTGACGATGGCCGGCTCCATTAAATTGTCTGCAAGGACGAAGGCTCCTTCCTCCAGGGTGTCCAGTAACATGGTTGCCGCATGCGTCTGCTCCGTGGCGTTCATATCGCGCCAGGATTTCAAAGCCTCCGGTCTGAGTAGGTTGTCGACTGTATCCACGATAGCCTGCGGCCCAATGAGATGCTTGTGTCAGCACAAACCACTGTAGTGAGGTCAAATGTCAAAGCCTTGACTTTATCAGCAGCTGTCTGCCCGTGCTTCAATGAAAGCAAACATGCACACATTGTTATAGGTCCTTATCAGGTGACACACATGAAAACAGAAATGAGCCCGACATGCTCTGTCTGTTTCAAGAGTGCCGTATTGAATGTCAAAGGCTCCTCGGGCGGACGCATTTAAGGTAAAGAGAGACAACCGGTCGCGACGCATTGGAGAAATGCGGACCGTCCTTTCAGATGAAGACACATTTGTTGCGTGTCATCAGCTTTGAAGGCACGGGCAACTGTTTTTATACAGCTTCCAAAATATGAACAAGATTACTATATGGAAACACATAAGAACATTTATATTTTAATGTCCAAGAAATCCACCACATGCGAATACTATGAATTCTTAAAAATGCTGAAGTTTCCATACGGAGTTGATATAAAGGTACAGTGTGTAATTTTGTATCTATGGCAGGCTAATAAAAAAGATGATGCAAGGGGTTAGATTTATTTCCCCAAAAATAGTCACTGCGCTGTGTCATTTCCTCTCTCCGAATATGCATACTTCCATACTATAAAGTTGGCAAAAATCAGTTCACAAAATGAGTATTATGTCCAAACTCCCAGTTTTTATAAAAGAGTAGGCAAGAAATCACTTGATATTTCTGGCTAAACGCATGGGCGTCAGAACCATTATATATGGGTGGGACAAGGCCCACCCACTTTTAAGACCAATGATATTGGATCCACTCATGTTTTTCTAATTCAATGCATATGCCTGTTCACTTGACAGAGCGCTATCCGTGAAATCCATTTCACTAGAGGAATGCACTTAAAGGTTAAGGGGGCGTGTACACCAAAGCATTTATGCCCGCGGCTGGGGTATGTTTTTAATGGTTTCCAATGGAAGAGCTACGCTACTTAAAAAATAGCAGCAGCTGGTGGGTTTCGTCTGCGCTGAGTTCAGATACAGCCTTGACTTCCACACTGCTGCTTCCTCAAATCCATTTCACTTGGCTCATTGAAGGGGGTTGCACACCGGACGCGCCGCGCCTAGGACACATCGGAGGTATCTTACACCGGAAGTGCACATTAAATAGCGCAAACTTAGTCAGATAGCATCTACTTCAAAATACAAAATATACGTTAGCAGCCAATGTTAATCGCTTACGATTTTGGGACAAATATGATGTTATTTAATGTTAAACTATGTGAGTGACGTTCTGTGGCACGACAGGGATTTGAGCAGTGTCCTGAGTGATGGCGGACAGCTGCCGGCAGGCGGCGTCGGTGTCCGTACATTCGTAGAAAATAATGTATTCTTTTTTTAGATTCACAGCGCGGCGCTGAGCTGTGCGTCCGGTGTGCGACCCCCTTTAGAGTCCACATAAATTAACTCATCACCGCCATTGACGAGTTATCTCTTCAATTATGAGTTAATATTTAACTAATAAATATGCCTTTCTGGACGAATTTCAAAGTGAAAGTGTAATACCGCTTTTATCCACTAAATGGCGCCAAACCGAATTTATCAAAAACGGAAGTTAAAAACATTTAATGATTTATTTTAACTGCCTTTATGTTTGATAGTCATTCTGAGTCTGATCTCTAACATAAATTCCTTTACAAAAACGCAATTTTTTAAGCTTTTTGCTCAAAATGTTGTATTTTTGAAGAGAAATATCCATATTTCAGTGGTTACATTAAGTGGAAAAAGTAAATATATAATGAAACGTTTTTTCCCCATTTTGTTCGTTTGTTTGTTTATTGTTTGTTTGAAAGCAGAGGGTGTGTCCTTTAATTTGATATAATTTGTATGTTTATATATTTATAGAAGATAATTTTCCCTGCAAGGAATTTTGTGAAACTTTTGTTAAAATCACAAAAAATGCAGGTGGGCAACTTTTCTCAAAAAGGCTGGCGGTGAATGAGTTAAACTCCATTTCGTGTTTTCATAACTTTCGCCAATTGCACTCCAGCAAGGGATGCGACTCGAGTTAAAACAAAGCTTTTAGGCAATAAAAGCAAGTGAGAATTAAAAGGCACCAGAATATAAGAAAATGGCATCTACTTAGTAAATGTTTTGGACCCACCCACATTTTTTTCCGACACTTGATTGGGGAAACAAAAACTGCCGTGTCTTGGTGGACATGAATAAAGATGGCATGGTACTTCCAGTAGCGGATTTCTGATCTAAACAATGAAACTTGTTTGAAAAGAGTTTGGTGATGCTAATAATACATAAATTAATTACTTTACTTTTAAAACTAAAATCTCAAAGATTCTTCCAGACAACTAAATATATCAAACTTCATTTTGATCCAAAATCAGAGCTACAAAATTCAACAGTCCGCTAAACGATTGATTCATGTCACTCTGATGTTACTATTCATTCAAGTTGTTTTGCGGCTTAATTCACATAAACTTCGACTCTCATATTATTGCTTTAATTACATTTTTATGTTTTTAATTTTAGCTACTTTATTGCTAAATCATTTGGTCCACACCATACATACAATAACAATAATAACAAAAGCTGATATACAGTATGTTTGTCCACAGTCTAAGGTTTTACTGGAACACACATTAGCTAATTTATTTATTCATGCTTTGCCTTTTCAAAGCAGCATCTTGTTTTCCACGTGATCTACAAATCTTGTTATGCTTGAAACATTCATCTCTTCTGTTTGGTATGCCTAAGATCTTTGGCAAATCCAATATTGCAATTAAACAGAACTGAAATACCGCACACTGACATCTGTGCTTTACAACCAATCGGATCAAAGCGCAACAACAACGCATGCACCGCCAACCTGCGAATCAAGCACGTCAACAGACATTATGATTTCAACAGTAAAGAAACTGAAAGGACAACAAACAGACCACATCAAAAACACACACAAAAGGTAGGAACTAGGAATACAAATTGCAGCCACTCAATTTCCAATCTACTAAAATACTAAACCTCCTTAGTAACACTGGCAAAATGAAATGCTATGGCAACCCTGCTGAAAAGACCAGCCAGGCTGGTTTATGCTGGTTTGGTGCCGGTCTAGTATAGCCGTGCTTTATTTTCAACCAACACTCAGCAAGGATGACTTGCTGGTTAAGACGGATGCTGGATAGATGCACCAGCATCCAAAACACAGCACATGAGCCGGTCTTTTCAAACAGGAGACAGTGAGAATGAAAGACACATGCTGAGGAACAATGGCAAAAAAGAACAAAAGGTACTACAGAAATGACAAGGTAGCGTAGCACAGACATACCTTCATATACGCCCTGCACGTTCTTTCTCGTTTTTGAAGCTTTATCGTTTGAGAAAGGACACACAGAAGAACAAAACAGACCAAAGAAACACACTTAGAAAAGTTGATGGTACACCAATGGGTTCTCCAGTCCACAAGCACTTCAGCAACACATGTTAAAGGTGAATGTACACTATACAGGGTGGCTTTGAATTGAAAACAAAAGAGATTACAGATGTTTTCTTCATCTTTGTTTAACGTTAATCAGGACACATTCATGGAATGTCTCTGATTGTTACTAGATTGACATTTACGTTGACCAATCACTGCTCTCTGACTTTAAGGTTAAGGTAGTGGTTGGGTTTGGATTAGGGTTACAAATAGTGGTAAGAATTAGGATTTAGGGCAGGGATATTCAACTCCAATCCTAATCAAAGCTCTTTATTATTACAGGGAGGCATGTTTGTATAAGGGTTGAATCTCCACGGGACAGTGCCCACTCCAGACCTAAACTGTGCAGCCCTGATGTAAATTTGAGGCTTGTCTCTTAACCAGACTTAACATAGCCAGGGTCCCACAACAAACTATTTTTTTGCTGTGACATGACAGACAAAGCCAATCAAAATAGATTGTGGGTGGGACCTTTATGCTTGTGCACTATGAAAATTGAAAAAGTAAGAATATTTGGTGTAATGACTTCTATTGAAATCTATTGAGAGGCAAAAATATCATTAACATAATAGATAACATTTTATTGCTTGTCTCATTATTGCATTGTGTCTTGCATTGTTTCACGGCGCAAAGGTTGGAATCCAGTTTAGATGTAGGGGTTGGGGTCAACAACAAGATTTAGGGCTTGGGTTAAAAGGGTGTGATTTAAGACCCAGAGATTGAGGGTCAGGGTTAGGGCCCTCAGTGTTTGATCTGTACACTGTCCCAGGAAAATGCACTACTTGTGTAAATGATGTTGGCTGAAGGCCATGTGTCTCCTATGAGAACCAAATGATAGTCTTGCCAGTGGGATGGGGGTCCGACCTCATTGCAGACAGGCTAGTGTGCCAAGAAAGGCAATACAAACTAACTGACGCTGAAAGATACTGTATTTACACAAGAAACGCGTCAGCCTTTGCTTCAGAGCTTACAGATATGCACTCGGCTCCACCTACTTCTTCAATTTTGGCCAATAAAATGCAGGAAAAGCAATAAAAGTAGCTAAAAATAGTGAAAATAGCTCAGAAAGAGCACACTTGTTATAGCCTCCAGACTGCGTGGCTTAACAACCAATGGTAAATTTCATTTCGGTTACACGCTAACTTCAGAAAATGCTAAATGGGGTCATATATCTCTCGTGTTTAGTGAATGAATGCCCCCAAGACTGCTAATTGTTGAATTTGGTGTTACAGAATGCCAAACTGCAATCGAAACTGTGGGTCTGCATAAAGCAGATGTATAGATTTGAGTTTTAATGTATTGCGTATGTATACAACTAACAGAGCAGGTTGCTTATAATTTTATTTTAATTAAAAACTGACTACATACTAAAGTGCACCTTTAGCATACTAAACGCACTGTGATTTGGTACATGTAACTCTAATCTTGCATACTTCATGTACCAAGTGATTAATTTTGGCGTGTGCGTTTACAGTCCCATAAAGCACAATGGGGTGTGACACAATGAGTTTAATGCTGTTAAAGTCTTTATGCAATACGTTCCTTTAAGCAAGATTTTGTAAAATAATCACCTCGAGAATAAAATCCGGTTAATACCTTGTTGAAGCTGCGGCCGGTTGAGTCTTTCTCGCTCGGTCGCAGTTCCTGTAACTGGGCGTCTAGAATGTCCACCAGCTGTTCCATGAGTCTCATGGTGGAGCTAATGTCACCGGCGAAGATGGCTCCTTTGGTGTGTTTGGCCAGCTCGTTCGCCAGGTTGGCTGCATTTTCCCCACTCCGGATCTGAGGGATTACACAAATTAACCTCACAGTATGGTTCCGAAAAATATCATTTTGTATCTACGAGGCTCTTGACTCCCATTATGACATCATCACGCTGATTCAGCGGCAGCCCCCTCCCAGCAATTACAACCATCATTAGAAAACAGTAACACTTCTGAAACGCTTCCCAGGTTCAAGCATTTCTACCGCTCCTATGTAGGACCTTCGACGTCCCATTGCGCACAATCTACTCTATTTAAAGAAAAATTCGAGCATTAACACCAAGGTGGCCACTCTAAAGACTTTCAGATCAATTCATAGGATCCTATTTGGAGGTTTGAAGGCCGTGCGTCTTCATCTTAACCAGTAATAATAGAGAGAATGAGCTCTGAAACACAGCACCGGAGAGCATTTTACTTTTATGGCGGTGTGGTTGAGTAAACTGCCCCCTTTTTGCTGCTCATTCTGGGAGTGTGGAAATGTTTGGAAACTACAAACCTTCTGAGCGACTTGATTGACCCAGTGGGACGTGCAATTGCTCAGATCCGGACCTTTTGGGTTCCAGGTCCCCGTGGACAGAACGCATAGGTAAGAAGCAGTGCCTGTTAAAAAAATGAATAGCATTATTAGTGCCCTTGCTATAAGGCTTTATTATTGTTTATATTTAAAAATATATGCGTGTAACTGGTCACATGCTAGTGTGATACAGACATAGATGTTTCCTAAGCAAACAAGACTTGTCTGGTGGATAATAAAAGAGGAAAAGAAGATCATAGAAATTTGTAGTGGGCTCTCTACGCTTGGGCAACCATCTAACAATGCCCTAGCAACCATCCAGAGGATGTTAGCAACCGCATAGAACACATAAAAATAACTGATAAAAGAGCCCTAGGTGGAAAAACGGCTTTAAGAGGTCCATGTACCCACCACGGGTTCCTTTGGGACAGGGCCGTTCCACCAGCATGCCCCTCTGTGTCTGAGGCCACAGGATGTCTCTGAGCTCCACGCTCTCACAGAAACGCTCTGGAGGAGGAAAGGACTCCAGCGGGGGTGGCGTGGTGGTCTGGGGAGGTGCGGCTGGTGCCTTGGGTGTCTTGTTAACAGGATTGGTCCCTATAGTGGTAACCGTAGTCACCTGACCTCTCTGTTGAACGGTCGTCGTCGTAGTGGTTGTGGGTTTTAGTATCTTGGGCGTCGTGGATGCCTCTGCGATAGCTGGTGCTAAAAAGAAATAACAGTGTATATTATTTAGCATTTGTGTTATTACTTATTTTTGGTTTGTGGTATTGTTATTGCTGGCCCATTTCTTATCAGATTTATCAAGCCTGGAGACAAATACAATAAATATATTTTTTGTTCTGCCAGAGATATAATTCACTCCACGTACTGGTTAATAAAAGAAAATAATTGCAAAATATTTAGGCTCACCAATAAGACCTCCAAGCTGTATTTTATCTGAAAAGTTTATAGTTGCATAGTTGTGCGAATATACATTTTCTCCCGCCCTCGGTTTCTCTGTCACTATATTTCATAATTTTAATATATAACAAATGTAACACCACAGGGTAGAAATACATAAATCTGTTTGGGTATACATGCAGTATCAGTGTGCATTGAGCAACGTTTGCAAAGTCACACTTTATGCTGCAAAATACAAGCATCTTATTCCCAATATTGAATCATGTTCGCATGGTTCAGCTAAATACGTAGGGTTATGCAACGATGGAAAGTGGGAACACAGAATTATGGGGGTTTATTTTCTGCAATGGGGACTTGAAAGAAATTTAACACCACTAAATTGCAGTTTTTAAGCTGATGAGTTAAATTTACTTACAGTTTAAATGTTTTAAAGACTTGACTGAAATGTTTCCCATGATCCTAAAAATCTTTTAATCTGAAGGCATATGCTTTCAGTCCAGTCACATGAAATTACATACCTATAGTCATGTCATTTTTTGATAGTTTTTCGTGATACTGTCACGAATTTCCATGTTTTTTGTGATCGTATTACAAATTTCTATTTATGTGTCATCGTCACGTGTTGGTTACTCAACTGTTTTGTCCTATTTTCTTACCATTGTCGCATCGGTTTAGGCTTAGATTTACATAAAATGACGTCCTTACCCAAACCCAACTATAACCCTAGCGCCAGGGGACAATGTTTTAAAATTTAGAAAATATAAAAAATAAATTAGAAAAAATTGTGTAAACCAATACTTAAAGTGACATCCTAACGCAAACACCAAATCTAACCCTACATCGAAGTGAAAATGGTTTTAAATTGGAAAAAGCAGTTGAGTAAACAATACGTGACAAATAAACAGAAATTTGTGAAACGATCACGAAAAAAAACGTAAAAAATTAATGACACTATCACGAAAAAGAATCAAAAAATTACGTGACTATAGGTACATAATTTTGTGAGACTGGGTAGATGCTTTAATGCTTGAAATAACTTTTGTAGACAAAAAATGTATAAATAAATAAAATACAATTTAGTTATATTCTATTTCAAAATATATTTTGACAGACAGAACATTGAAGAAAACATAGCCAACAAGAGACAATAATGGATGTGAACTTCATTATGGTTTAAAATGCATTTCAGGATAAGACCTCAGGAAGTTTTTTTGATAAAATGCTAAGCTAAGCTAAGAACCTTTTAGGAACTATTTTAAAGGAAAACACCACCGTTTTTCAATATTTTACCGAAATAAATACATAGCTATCTTTATTCAATGCGTGCACTTGCTGCTTGAACACTTTGAATGCATTCGCGCGTGTAGAGCAGAGTAGGCGCACAGAAAAAGCAAGCATATGACACGCGTCTGAGGCAAAATCCGCTTCTTGTGGAAGGGGCAACTGCTGTGCGAGTGTCTGTTTGCAAGATGACTGATGTTGATTGTGCATTTATCAAGAGAGTTACCAGTTTGTATTTGGTAACCTTACTATAGGGGGAAAATAAACGGCGCGGGTCGATAAACGTCACGTGACTCAAAAGTGAAGTATGTTTTACAACTTACCAGGTTGCCCAAAGTCCTTACTGACACTCTTCCAAGCGAGGTCCTTTTTATTCCTGTCTCCTCTATAGAAATAAGAACTTGTGTCGTATAGCTCCGGTTGACTGCGTGAGCTTCAAGCGCGAATGACGCGGAAACGCATCTTCCGCCCCGCGCCAAACGCCTCTTCCGCGCCACGGGACCTCCTGACGCGCGTCAACGCGTCTGCACATTGACTTAACATTGAAATCACTCGCGCTTCACGCCTCTACCGCGGTTGGTGTAAACGCGATACAATAAAGTATATACAAATATTTTTTTAACTGCTTTAAAAAAATTGATATGTTTGTTTGTGCCACTATACTTACTCGTGTAACTACTCATGTAACAGTCTTTAAATAGAGAAAACATGGAAGTGTTTGGTGGCTTCTAAAATTATTCCTGTTTGGATCCTAAGGAATGAATGGGGCTAGGCTAAATGCTAACACATTCACAACGCGCTGTACAAAGATTAAGTGCACGCATTGAAAAAAGATAGATATATATTATTTCGTCGTAAGTTAAGGTAAGAAATAGTAAAATATTGAAAAACGGTGATGTTTTCCTTTAAGAGTGTGGGCAACTGAAAGTTGTTGCAGATTAGTGTCATTTCTTCATTTACAGTGTAAAACTAAACCCGCCTGACTTCATACTCCCTGATACAAACACGTATAAGGAGCATGTTCGACAGTCGAAAAATCCTCTGAACTGCACCTGCTGCTTTTATCGGCTAAGCAGTCTCAGTGACTGACAGCATGCAGTCAGGAAAGCCATTGATGAAGCGGACCATAGAAGTGTGAGAGATCTGAGCGCAGTGTGTGTGTGTGTGTGAGAGAGGGAGCATCTCCATGTACGTTAGCAAGAGAAAGAGAGCGATCGAGTGAAAAGAAAAGCTTTCTTTTTAAGGTTAGACGTGACCCACTGTGAATTAGTGTCAATTGACCAGTCAGAGCTCTGCTTCAGACAAAACTGAGCAAAAAAACACTGCAAAGTCGTTACCTGCACACCTTGATCTTTACAGTTTTCACCCATGTGTGTGAGATTTGACATGGTTGGCATGACCGGTGTGCTGGTTGACTTGGCTTTGAACTTCAGATTTGACTGTTTGACATGACGGGTGCAAAAGAAGTTTAAGCCTCGGCATTGCTGCAACTGTTTTTACTTGTGTTATATTTGCATTGGAGTAAAACAACTTAAATGTAAGATTTTTGTACTAAAATATAAAAAAAATTACTAGCATTGTGCTACATTCACAGCATGCGCTATGTGTACTTAAGTTATCCCAAATAGTTCCAAAATGTTCAAATTCGTTACAGTTTTTACTGCCAGCGTTTTTTTTTTTAAAAAGTTACCAGCCAGCACCAGCATTTTTTTTTATATAAATTTCACAGAAGTTTAATGCTTTTCAGAAAATGTTCTTCTATAAATATATAAACATGCAATATATCAAATGAAAGAACAGACCATCTGCATAAAAAACATCCTGTCTTCATCAGTTCTCTGTTTAATAACCTCTCAAATATTGGCAGGTTTCTTCAAAAACACCAAATTCCAAACAAAAAGCTGAGATAACTGCATTTTTCTAAAGGACTTTTGGAAAATATGGATTGCCGTCAAAACTTGTCATTGGCAGGGAAGCATTTTCTCTTAATTGACCCGATAACTTGTCAATGGCGGGGAAAGAGTTAATCATTGTTACGCCCCTGGTTGTCACTTGTCAGTGGCATTACAGTATGCCCGGGTAATATTTGGTTTCCACTATTGCAGCACTGCGTAGACCAATCGGCATGTGACATTAAGGTATCATAACAGCAAATCAAAAGCACAACTGTACAGTACTTTCAAATCTCTCTGGTAAAACTTTGACGTGATACTCCAATCCATCCGAGCAGGGCGGGATGCGGAAGTAGTACTAGCACGCATCTCTGCTTCTGCCAAGCCACACTATTTCATTACATCATCCATAAATGTGATCGATTCTTATTGACAGTGAAAGTGAAGACTACAACTCCATGCTATTTCACAGTGATCAAGCCACAGCTGTAACCTTAATGGC
Source organism: Misgurnus anguillicaudatus (assembly GCF_027580225.2). Classification (NCBI taxonomy): domain Eukaryota; kingdom Metazoa; phylum Chordata; class Actinopteri; order Cypriniformes; family Cobitidae; genus Misgurnus; species Misgurnus anguillicaudatus. The sequence continues at coordinate 8,463,368 of NC_073350.2, forward strand.
GAAAATTACATATTGTGTCTTTAATCAGTAAAAAATATAGGGTTGCCCTTTTTTATTTTTTTTATCTGTAAGAGTTGACTGGATCATTAAAATGTGGAGGTCTGCAAAGGAGGGGCTAAAAATTGTGGGGCAAATTTCATAACTTTTATGGGTAAAAATAAACCAAAGAAATCAGTTATTGAGCAAGTACAGAAAAATAAGTCTCACGTTACCCCATTTCACAATGGTAAACTTAATAATAGCAATAAGTATGACGCCATTTGACTTCAACCTAAAGACTTATGACTCACCAAATAAGCATTCTTTCCAAGAGAAAGACATTGTGAATATTACATAAATGTGTTAATTTATAATAGTAACACTTTGAGAACTGTGACTCATTTGTGACTAATTTATGCAGGATAAAGTTGTGTAAGACAAACTATAAACCAATCGATCAATCTAAAAAAAGACTCTTAACACAAGCTCAAACACCCATCAGCAAGCTCCTAGCCATACTCTGCTTTACATTTACATATATTCATTTGATTGATTATTAATTTGTCTGAATGGTGAATCTAAGTATAAAATGAGATATCAATACACATTAATTCTTAAGTCTTTAAGAGAACAAAAATGAATGTCATATATCTGTGATATAAAAAACTATTTTAGATTTATAAGAAACTGTATTATACAGTGGAGATAATATTGTGTTATTTTCATAGAGAATAAAGGATTACATGTACCATGGTATTTATCAAAGTACTTCAAAGAGTACCATAATAATACAAAATGAAACTATATTACTGCAGTTATAAAACATGGTAGCGACTGTCTGAAATAAGACCTGCGCTTTTGTTTCAGAGTAGATTAAACAGTGTCCTTCAGATCTGAATATACAGGCGGTAAATGGACACTTCAGTCAGTCTCATAGAAGCCAGGTGTTATTATTTTACAGAAAGCCTTTGAAATCAGATTTATGGGTACTGCTGTATTAATTTTCTCTTTGTTGTAACAAAGGCTGTTTCTCTTAAGCCCGACTCGCATGCCAAGGAACAATTTCAAACCAAATATTCACATGCTGTTGTGGCGAAAGACACACAAAATGTGTTATTCTATCAATGTGTATTGCTTTAATAATGAGCTAATGGTTGTTTGTATGTCCTAACACTACGTCTTGCATAAGCTTTCTACATTTTTTAATGATCATCAAGCTACAAGTACTGGATTGTAGGTGACATCATATTTTACTATGCATTTGGTTTTCATAATAGCAAATAGCATAGAAACAAATCCTCACCCATATACACACTTACTAGTGCTATATTCATTCAAATGGGGAAATAAAGCTTTCAGTATGGCTATATGGTATAAGACACATAAGGAGATAATAAATAGAGAGAGCAATTGATGTCAGGAACTGCGGGAGGGGCCAAATGTGGTGGGGCTGGAGTAAGGGTTGAGACTAGCAAAGAAAGGCAAAAAGATTTAGAGATTTAGAGGGATGGGCAAAGAAAGGACAATTTAATGTTTAATTGGAACAGCCGTAGTAGTCAAAATTATATTCCAAGAGAGGACTTTAACAAAAATAGGCTGATGAGCAATCTGTCCATGTGACGGTAGAAGTGAGACTAAAATAAAGTCAAATCCATTAGTGGTCTTTTACAGTATTTTAGTAAGCACGGATTAAGGCTCCTGATTTTTCTCTAACCATCAGCAGCGTAATGTCAGATGGCTAAACTGGCAATTATCACAACCAGTGTCAAAACTAATTCCATTAATGACAAGGAAAAATAAGATTAAGCAGCAAGCAGCGTAATGTGTTTTCCACTCCGATTTAGATGGAAAATATAAATACCGCCTGTTATTTTCTCATCAAAGATGATTCTCTATTATACAAGAGGACTCCAGTATAAACATTCTGGTTTATATAATTTCTCCTTTGAAATTTTTCTCTGGAATATATAACAATATTAATCATTTATATCAGATTAGATCATTTAATATAATTTATTATCAGATTGTAAAATGTGTAATGCCATCATCAATCAGTCGGTCAGTCAGTCAGCTTGCGTTTCCATTAAAGATTTGCGCAAAACTTTAATGTTATTTTCTAAATGTCAACTAAAAACTATTGCAAAAGGATGGCGATTCCAATACCGATGTTGTGTGACTAAAACGTAATTTTGTTATAAGTCATTTCAAATTCGATTTCATACGGCGCCGCTCAGATCGACATGCGAATAACATAAAAAACAGGAGAGGGACTCAAAAGCATCCAGAGCAGTCGACTCCTGAATCGCTTTCACGGTATTTTGATGTCATGCACTTGACTTTGCCAATGCACTTTTCATGCACTTTGTCATACGCTTTTCCACCAATCCGTTTTTTCGCTATTATCCACCATTATGGCGCTCTTATCCAACTTATAAAACCCGTAAGTATCCCCTCAGGTCAAACAGTTCAAACTCCATGTATGTTTTAAGGATTGTTTTGAATCTGAACTCTATAAAAAGGCTTTCACAAAAACGCAATTATCTCTTTATCCAATTTTTTTTTTTTTTTTTTTTTGGAGAAAACCTACAGAGCCCCTATATGGAGGACCACAAGAGTCATGCAAGTAAGCAATAAGGTACGAGAGGCTGTGCTGTATCGTGAATAAGTAACGGCTGAAGCGGAGCGGAGTGCCTGCAACCCCTTCAGCCGTTACTTATTCACGATACAGCACTTGCCTCGAGTACCTTATTGCTTTTATAAAATGGTTACCACACAATATTAAAGTAAAAAAAAATTAGTGCAACTTTCATGAAGTTAAATCAATAAAAGCATTCCTTCCGCTAGAAAAAATAGTCCCTGACTGCGAACAACAACATGAAAGCTCAAATAAAAACAACAAACTGTTCTCAAACTTTGTCTCATTATATATTTATGTGTTGCTAAGGGTGTTGCTAAGGGCGCAGTGATATTAAACAAAACTGTTGGGTGAAGCGGTCATAGCAGTGTTTTATTGTGAATAAAGCACACCTATTGACCAATCAGAATCAAGGATTGGAACTAACCGTTTTATAAAATGCAATAAAGAACTTCAATATTTAATAACTACCTGGACAATAAAATAGCAATTTGTTTAAAAATTAATTAATTAATCTATAAATAAATAGACAAAGCTACAAAAGAAAATCATTATGTAACATTTTATTAGGCAACAAAAAGTGAGATTACAAAAACAATGTAGAAATGAAATATTAATCCATTAACAAATAGCTCAAATCAATATAACAACCCACAAAAACAACACAAAACACTCAACAAGTTCACCACTCCAAATCGCATCCACAAATTCCCAACCAAACAATGGAATCTCAAAATGCATTTCAAAAAGCGATCCAAAAAGAGAAATAAATAAATTGAACTACAAATACAGGTTTAAATTAGGCATTTAAAAGGGCATTTAACATTTCTGTTTTCATTTTTCAGATGGTTCTCCTTATTCTTTTCGCTATTCGATTTGCTTTTCGTTTTAGCCTCTCTATTTACCTTTTCCGTGACTCGTCTATTTATTTATAGATTGATTAATGAATTTTTAAACAAATCTATAAATTGCTATTTGTATTGTCCAGGTAGTTATTAAATATTGAAGTTCTTTGTTACATTTTGCATGACTCTTATGGTCCTCCATACCCGTAAGGGGACATGTAGCAAAAATTAAATAAAGTTTAGTTTCGCGTGCACACGTGAAACTATCGCATGCGCACTTGACTTTAAAATACAGTCAAGCGATAGTTTCTTCATTTTTTTTAAAGTCAAGTTTCACGTGAGCACGCGAAACTAAACTTTAAAAAAAAATCTGCACATAAAGGTTTCGCGTGAGCACATGAAACTATATTTTAGATTTTTTACTCCAATGTCACCTTAGGGGCTCGGCAGAAACCTACCCATATTTAAGAAGTGATAAAAAGAGAACAAATAAAGGTAGGATAAAATGTTTTTGTTTTTTAAAGCAGAGGGTCTGTTCTTTCATTTGATATGTTGTATGTTTAAATATTTAAATACGAACATTTTCTGGAAGGCATTAAACTTTTGTGAAAATCATAAGAAACATTGGCGCTGGCAGCTTTTTTAAAAACGCTGTCAGGAAAAGAGTTAAAGAATGATCATGTGACTTTTACACACGTCAGGTAACCAGTTAAACAATCAATAAACTTGAAAAATCAATCGATCATAAGCAATATCACAAGCTTTTGTTTCTGTCCATGTCTCTACTGCCTCTACTGATATGTTTTGTAAAGTTGCTTGGCAACAATGCAAAATTGTGAAACACAGATTGTTAAATGCCATCTCATTTGTAAGTCACTTTGGATAAAAGCGTTCACTAAATGAATAAATGTAAAAGCACTATAGAAAATTAGTTTGAATTGACATTAATATGAAGAGCTTCGTCAGGTACACAGTTCTTTGTATGCTGTATATTTGTGTGCCTGTGCTCTGTGGTTATGCATTCGATCTGTTGTTTCGATTCATTACAACAATCACACAAGCCACTGTTAAACTTCAGGGATTTATAAAAAACAACTTACCATAACTACTGCGTTTACAGGTCTTCATTTTTATAAATGAAACAGCCACTGTTAGTCGTGACATACTGCAGTTCTGAATGCAAATTCAGACTTTGATCTGCGTAACAATCATGCATGTCTCATTGGAATACAGTTGCTTCAGATATTAATACTCGGCTTACATTACAGTAAAACATCCATAATAACCATGCACGGTACAGTAACATCATTGCTGTGGTTGAATAAAAAGGTCCCTTTGGCTATTGATACACTGGATTGATCAGTGGAGTATCTGGTTGACCGCAGATGACATACAGTACACTACAGTAAAATGTATGTTGTTCAGGAACAGATATTTTTTATATTTTGGCTGACAAAATGAAGTATTATCAGAAGGAGCAGAAGTATGATGGTCTTCATCTGATTGGCTGGCTGGCATAATATTTGTAAGAAAACAAATATGTGTTTGCCAGCACATTAAAGCTACGGACACAAATCTATAGACCGTTTCAGCAGTAACAACATAAACAAGCGGCTTTCGTGGTCATCACGTAACTTCCAGTAAAGTCCGCGAAGAATAAATAACAACAAAGTCCTTTTAAAGTAGTTTGTTTATATAACAAGCAAGATAAACAACACAGTAATTACATATGTATTTATTTAAGAGTTCAGATTCACACTGTAAAAATACTTTGCTACCTTAAATTTTTTTGTTGAATAAACTTGGATTTAAAAGTCATTTCAACTTACTATTATTTCTCTTGACTAGAGATGAGTTGTTATAACTACAGGTGAGTTGTTATAATTTATAAAATTAAGTTGACTTTTCGCAACTGTATTTTATAAGTTGTGACAACTCATCTCTGTTGACATGACTTGTAAATCTGAGTTGATTTAACAAAACATTTTAAGGCAGCAAAGTTTTTTTTTACAGTGCAGCAACTAGTTAGACCATTAAACAAACAGAAACCGGAAGTAAAGCTTGATAAAATGGTCTATAAGAATTATAAAAGATAAACATATAAATGTGCATAATTTGTGGTTTCAAATCTGTAAAAACCTTCATTTTAGGTTCTGGTAGCATAAATGCAAACACAAGCAGACACACAAGACTATTTTGCATTGTTTTCCGAAATATTTTTAAGAAATAATCTCGCTATGTTACTTTTAGACAAACAGAAATTTTACAAAATAGAAAAAAGTAAATGTGTCAATTTTATTGTTTATCACACAAACTATTGGGAACTGTCATAGGTTTTGTCCAGCCCAGCCTAGCCCAGCCTATTAAACTGAAAAAATAAATAATAATAATAATTCATTCAATTTTCTAAATTTAAGGTAAGTGGTTGTAATCAGTTTATTTAAGCTAACAAAAGTTTTTTATTTTATTTTACTAATCTTTTTTGTTTTAATGTAGCTTAAATAAATTTATTGCAACCACTTACCTTAAAAAATGTGAGTAAATTGAATGAATAATTTTTTTTCAGTGTACTATGGTATTTTAAATAAACCCAGCCCTACATTTCATATCATAACAAACTACAATTGCTTTGAATTTCAGTCAAACAGTCACTTCCTGTCTATTGGGACATTAATAAGTTGGCAAAAGTGATTTTCCCAAATAGCCTGACAATTAATCCTGTAATCGCCCCACATCCTAAATCAGGGGTCTTCAACTACTCTTCTTCGAGGGCCAGGTTTTAAAATTGTAAATATGATGTGGGCCACCCCTATATATATATTATTATTATTATATTTGTTATAACTTATGTTGTTTTTGTTACTTTTGTTAGAGGTCATATTTTAAAAACATTTTTTTTTTGAAAAAAGACTCGTATTTTCTTTTTTATATATATTTTTAAAACAATTCACAACATCTTCTTTTAATGACTAAAATTGCACTTCATGTGTGCACCAGTTGACTAACCCTGAATAGATGGAGTTATTGTCTATCCCCCCTGAAATGGGAGGGGCTTATAGACCCACTCTAAACTTCTTCTTATACTCTAGTGGTGAGTTGCATCAGCATCAAAAAATCAAGGTAATTTTGCGGCTATCGAAGTAAAGTGGAGCAAACATCAACTCCACAGCGCACAACTCCGGCGGCTATAAGAGCCAACTGATTATTGAGATGATGAGATAATCACCACATCTAAAATAGAGAAAACACATCAGTGTTAAAATGACGGCAGATTAGATTCAAGTGGGGGAGGGGGGGCGTCATTCAACTGGCGTGCGTGGCAGGAGCTAATGCTAGTGAAATTAGCATGTTTTTGTCCTTCATCAGCACTGATTGTAGAGCTAATTGCTTCCCTTACAGGCTGTTTAAAGAGAGGCAGTACATATATTGGCATATTCAATCAGCCTCATAGTACAAGCTTGCACCAGAAGTGGATAACATTGTGGAAACACTTTGAACATTTCCTTAATGAAAGATTTGAATCCTCGGAGGTAACACCCAAGAGAAATGTTCAATGAATTTTATATCTGAGCCCTAATCCTTTGCATTTGAAGTGATATTGAGTTGATATTTCTTATTTAATTGCTTGCTTGTGCAGGGGTGAATTGGTTCAGGTTTTGAATCAGCGCTAGTAATCACTACGGACGAAAAGAAAGCTGCTAGCGCGTGGTAGGAATGACTCAGGCGGTTCCACTGTGATCTGAAAAGGAAATCTGATTTAGTGAGTATAGTAAAGTGGTTATGAATACCATACGCTGCTTTGGGATGGGTAATGTTGGGCTCTGTTACAAAATCTATTGAGCTGCCTTGCTCTCTACCGTAGACTGAGGTTAAATAGCTACAGCTACCTGCCTTAATACTAACCAGTGCTGGGTGTTACTAGTTACTAAGGATGCACTCACATTATCCAAACCAAACCATGCCCCAGCGCTATTGTTACCACTCTCTACTCCCATAGAAGCACGCACTTACACTGTACTTTTATCAATACGAGCCCGGGCGCGCTTTCGTCATTAAGATACGATTGATTTGAACAATGCAGGAAGTAAAGCGCGCTCTTAACATTTAAACCAATCGTAATGTTTAGTCTGTGTTGAGTCGATAACAGACAGCCCTCTCACATGTCATCATATTGATTAGTTGATCTGTCACGTGTGCAGCTCGGACATTCACGTAACCCTGCTGCACGCATCAAAAGGTTTCTACGGTGGCTGATGAAGGTGAGTGGTCGCGTAATGGACGTCTTCACCTTTTTAATCGCGCTCACACCATAGCCTTCCGCGTCTGAGCCCAAGTGAACTGCGCTCCAGCCCACCTCTGTAACCCGGCTGGGGCACGATTAACCAAACCTCGCCCGGGCACGGTACAGAGCGATCACACTGGTCAAACGAACCAGGCTTTGAGGGTCAAACGCGCCCGAGCGCGGTTTGGTTTGGATAATGTGAGTACGCCCTTAGTAATTGAATTGAATTACTTTTTCCTTGAAAAGGTAAAGTAAGGGATTACTCTTATTTTTCAGTAATTCAATTGCAGTTACATCTGATATAATTGAACTAAATACTGTGTATGGACCGTAGAACAATTAAATATAATACAATAATAATAAACAATAATATAATAACTGATTGGTTATTAGCATTAATATTACTGAGATATTGGTTGTTTATTAATACTTAAAAAGTAATTAGTAAAAAAATTGACCTTAAAAAAGCTTGACCAGAATAATTGATGTACTTTTATATGATTTATCCAAGCCGGTTTAAAGGTGCTCTAAGCGAATTCACGTTACATACAGTTACATACAGCAAACATCTCCTCACTATCTGCTTGCTGCCTGACCGATGATCAAACTGTAAAAAAAACATGAGCTCTGTAGAGAGCGCAGGCTCCACAAATGGCAATAACAACACAGTGGCCAAACCTACCAACACGAAACATAAAGTGTTCCAGCCAATAAACGACAAGAAGGATTTGGGGGTGGGCGTTGGGCGCGTTCATGAAAGCACAGAAGGGAGGGGGAGGAGTTAGCTACGCTCCATTTGTTTGAAAACAGTTCAAACGTCAACAAAAAGTGACGTTGCACAGATTCTTTTTGGAGAAAGTAATTGTACAGTAATCTAATTACATGACTGGAGATGTAGTTAGTAACTAGTAATTAATTACTTTTTTTAGTTACTTACCCAACACTGAACCTAACTGTCATGGATCCTCATGCCAAACAAAGTGAATAGGAAGACAAAGCTAAGTGATAGACAAAAAATCTAACTAAGCAACTTTATTTTTGTTAAAGAAACAGTATTTAGGATTGTGGCCATAACTGGTACTGCAATCACTCAACTGGTGGCCAATAAACAACATGACAACATAAACATCAGTTGAGGGCTGCCACTCCACTTTTTAAATGACAATATCCTGGCCGGACCACTGTTGTTGATATAAGTATTTGAAATGAAAATGATTTCTTAATGTCTAGTGACATATCAGGGCCATTTTATGATTAATTGATATACATTTCTTACATACTGTTCCTTTAAATTTTTGTACATTTTTTATCTTTATTTTTTGTATAGCTAATTTTTGTAATCGCGTTAATTTATCAATGCTTTTGTTGTATCTATACAGCATGTTGGACAATGTTTTGCTTGTCGCATATATTCCATTAATTAGATCACAAGAAAGAGTTCACTCAAATATGAGAAAATAGTCACTTTCATGCCACCCCAGATGTATACGACTTCATTTCTTCTGTTGAACACAAACAAATATATTTTATATTAAAATGCCATCATTTCATCTTCTTATGCTGGGCTCTGCATGGTGAAGCTTCATAAAGCACATCCATCCATTATTAAAGGAATCCAAATGACTCCAGTGAGTTAATATAACTTTTGAAGTGAAACAATACATTTGTGATAGAAAGCAAGTCATATTTTGAGTTTATTTAGCAATCAGTAGGTTGTGTATACATGGAAACGTACAGATCAGTGTGGGGAAAATCAAATATGGCAGCATGTTGAATTTCATTGGTTGATTATTGGTCATATTGATACACCCAAGAACCTATGAAAGGTGTCCAACTGAAGAAATGCTCATATACAATAGGGATGGCCTAAAGGTAAGTATGTGAGAAGTAAGTATGAGAATTTTCATATTTGGCTAAACTATTCCTTTAAAGAGCACCTATTGTCTGATTCATGATTTTACATTTACTTTGAGGTGTAAGTATGTATTAATACATGTTAACAATATGCAAAAGGTACAATCCCCAAGGTAAACGATGACGCGAGTTATCGTTTCCAACGTATATCTCTTTTCTTGGACTACGACAAACACACGGATTGTAGGCAACAGTTTACTTCCTGGGATTGGTTACAAGACCGACATTATCAAATTCCTCCCACTTTGGACTCACAGCCTGTAAGTTCACTACTGTTAGCATTGCATTGTGCGCGGATCTTTCAAACATGGTAAGGAGCGTCATATTTCCGGCTGACGTCAGAGCATTTCAGGAAGAGAGCGAAATCTGGAGCTACAAAAATGTACGGGATGTGGAAAAAATGTGTTTTTTAACCATAAACCACGCAAACACATTGTATTATACCATACACAAAATAACATTGTTTTAGCAATGAAATGGGTGCTCTTTAAAGTAAAATGTAAAGTTATACATTTAGCTTTATTTTGAAAGACTTTTGAAAGGTTGAGAACATTCATGGTACAGTTACTGTACAGCATCTGCACAAGCACAACCCATCAAAAAAATGTATCTGTATCTGACCTCTACACTAACGCTAAAGTCTTATAGGAGTACCAAAGCGTTTCAAGGATGAGCTGGGATTATGATAATTAAAGTTATTATTTTTCCACGTAAAGATGATCTGACACAGTCTGGGCATCTTGTCCCTGCTCTTGACAGCTAAATTAAAAACAGTCTGTGCTGACGTGACCTTAGGGACTGATGTGGTCTCGAAGGAGAACCACCTTTCAGCATAGACACATTCGGAGGCCTGCATGCGAGTGTGTTAGCTGTTTGTTTAGATGTGGTTAGGGAATCAGATCCTCTCTATTGGGTTCAAGCCACTGTTGCCGCGAGGCTGCCGACACACCTGCTCAGACAGGTAACACTCTACCAATGAGAATAGCAGTTTACCTCTCCAAGGTACAGCAGGAGGGATCTCAGACCCAAGAGTCTACCCACTAGGGAAGGACGGCTCTGCCTTTTGAAGCCCCCATGGGACACGTCTCTTATTATATGCTAACAACGCCTATGATGTTGTTTACTGCTGAGACCCACCACTTCACTCTGAGATGTTGCTTTCGCTCGAGAAAGGTTTCCGGAATACATCAAGCACATATTAAATCTGAAATTAAAACCCAGTCATCCGTGACATTTGACACACAGACTCGGGAGCCAGAGGAATTCCAACTCCAGTGGCTGAAATCGCAGGGCCGCTTATAACAGATATCCACGGGGACCGTGTCTGCATGCGGATGGGAGGATGAAAAACGGGACTTACCGTGAGCTGGATCAGGAGGTCCGAACACCAGATTGTAGCGTAGGATGTAGAAGTTATTCCAGACATATAGCTGGTTGTCTCGTGGGTTGTATTCCACAGCTGCGATGTACTGGTACTGGTTGGGGAAGTGGATGTCCACGTACTCGCCTCGATTCTGTTTGGTGTTGTACATGTAGTCGATCAGGCTCTTGCTGACCTCGCTTTCGTTGTCTTCGTAAGTGGACCGGACCACGTACAGCACCCCACAGATCATGAAAGCATTGGAGGCCGATCGTTTGTCGTAGGTCGTGTCCCAAGTCGCCTCAAAGCGAAGGGTGTAGGGGTTGAGTTGACTTAAAACCATCATGCCGTTGTTCTGCTCGGTGGCGTAGATCACCCAAAGGCCGTTCTCATCCACGGCCAAGTCGATGTCTGTTTTTCCTCCCCACTTGTACGGTGAGGTGTCATGATAATTGGCGTTATTTATAATGGCCTCGCCGCTTTTGATTTTAGTCCGCAGGTCAAATTTGACAATGTTACGTGTCCTCTCCTTGTTGAAAAACACCGCCCCATCGTAAACTACAAATCCTGTGCCGTCCACCCGATGGGGGAGTTTGTAAGTCGTAGTTTGTCTAGAGATTTGAAAGTCATCAAGCGAGTTGTACTCGATAAGTGTATCTGTCCTATAAGGGGTCCAGGGCATGAAATAAACCTTGTCTCCTGCCTGTAGGGGGTCTTTGCACCACGACCCCGCTTGTTGCTCCGCCTCGTACAGAAACGACGGATCTCCCACAGCTTTCAGAGTTCCGGGACAAACAAAAACTAGTGATGGGAAGAACAGAGCAAAAAACAGTCAAACGTAAGCGAACAAAGCTCAGGGCAGATGAAAGCAGAGTGCCCATCTGTCTCTACATCGCTCTTATAACTGGGTAGTTTGGTGAAGACAAAAACACATACTAAAAAAATCTAACAGCTACCCACATTCACAAGCGGTTAAAGGTGTGAAGAATCTGGATCTGAAAGTTATTGGAGCTTAAACGGAAGCAAAAACAGTTTTATGTGTCCGTAAGCAAACAGTTTCGGCTCACTGCAGCTTGGACATACTGAAGGGAGTGATGGAGAAATTAAACCACAACCAAACACAAAGGAATAAAGGTAAGAAAACGACAAATCTGCCCTGCAAATAAAAGCAGACAACTAAATAAGGCTTGAGAAAGACGCAGAGGAAAGCAGCATACAGGCAGTCTGTGTCCTTTTCCATTGTTTTTTACGCTTTACCTGAGAGAGTCTTTCCTACGGGCCTAATGTCACAATCATGTCACAGCATAAAGCGTTTCCTTTCTTCTTAACAAAGACATGATAATCAACATGTGGACAGGGTAAAGTAAGACAGCGAGAGAGACAGAAAGAGGAAGAGAAAGACAGAAATAGTAGAGGCAGTGTAAATCTAGTTAATCTAGAGAAAACCTGTAACCAGAGCATGCTGGGGGTGTGAAGTGGGGGCTGGGGTACAACAGGCAATAAAAAAGTGTGGAGGACAGGAAAAGGAGGGGGGATGGGGCATTCGTACCCTGGGCATTAACACTAACATTTAAAGGGACAGTTCACCCAACAGGTACAATCACATGTACTTATCCTCGTATCGTCTCAAACTCCTTTTGACTTTCTCAGGTGATACACAAAATGAAATGAAGACTGGCCTGGTCGCACTTTTAATGTATTTAAAATAATGGGGGACCAAAGCTTTGAAATTTGCTTTGAATTATCATTAACTCTTTCCACTACAGTGTTTTTAAAAAATTTTGCCAGCCAGCGGCAGCTTTTTTATAATTTTCACAAAAGTTTAATGCCTTCCAGAAAATTTTCTTTAAATATAAAAAAAATCAAATGGAACAACAGACCCTCTGATTTCAAACAAGATTGCCGGAAATACTCGTCATTGGCAGGGAAGCATTTTCTCTATATTGACGAGTTAACTCGTCAATGGCAGGGAAAGAGTTAATTACTACCCCTTATGTTGCTCTACACCCGTTAAGGCCTTCATTCATCTTCAGAACACAAATTAAGATATTTTTGATGAAATCTGAGAGATTTCTAACGTTCCGACGCACGTTCATAAGAGCATCATGATGCATGCGCATGAATTGATGTATGTGTTGTGCGAACATTCTCAACACACGTTGGAGACTGACACGAAAGGGAAGAAATTGTGTATTAAAATCATATTTTTGTGTGTAAAACATTCTTGGCGCTTTATGAATTGAAGATTGAACCACTGTAGTCACATTGACTATTTTAAAAATGTCTTACTGGCTTTCTGGGCCTTTGAACGTGGAAGTTGCATTGCTGTCAATTGAAATGGGAGGGGGGGGGGTCAGAAATCTGTGGATTTCATCAAAAATATCTTTATTTGGTTACAAAGATCAACAGAGGTCTTATTGGTGTAGAACGACATACGTGTGAGTAATTAACTCTTTCGCCGCCATTGACGAGATAACTCGTCAATTAAGAGAAAACGCTTACCTGCCAATGACGAGAATTTATGGCTTTCTGCAATACCGCTATTATCCACCAGGTTGCACTTCCGCAACTTATACAACCCGGAAGTAACGCCTCACGTGAAAGAGAAAGAACTCTGTGTATGTTTTAAAGATTGCTCTGCTTCTTATCTCTATCAAAAATCCTTCACAAAAATGAAATTATCTCAGCTTTTTGCTTAAAATTGGGTGTCTTCATGAAGGTTGGATGAAACTTTTTTTTTTTTGAAAGCAGGGTCTGTTATTTCATTTGATATATTGTATGTTTATATATTTAAAGAATAAAATGCTGGTGCTGCCTGGCAACTTTTTTTTAAAAACGCTGGCAGGGAAAGAGTTAATGAATTTTTTTTTTTTGCATTGAACCATCCCTTAAACTCATCCCTCTTGAAAAGTTGCACGCAAGCATTTTTGGGGATTTTCACAAGTTTCACAAAATGCCTTCCAGGAAAATGTTCTTCTAAAAATACATAAACATACAAATATATTAAATGAAATAACAGACCCTCTGCTTTCAAACAAACAATAAACATACAAAACGGGAATAAAAAATTCTCTGCGTACATACTCTTAAATATGGGTCTTTTTCTTGCAAAAAGCTGAAATAATTGCATTTTTTGTGAAGTAATTTTGTTAGAGATCAGATTCAGAACGATTTTCAAAACATACAAAGGGTTTAAAATTACTTAAATTACTTTTTTGCTTCAGTTTTTTTATAAATTGGGCAAGTGCATCTAGTGGATAATCGCGGTATTACAGATTAACATTAAAATTAATAAGGAACATTTTTTCATGCAAATGTTTTCTCTCAATTGAAGAGATAACTTGTCAATGGCGGGAAAAGAGTTAATGAATAAAAATCTCTATTACAGTATCTTAACGGCTGAACGTTTGACACATCTCTTTTGAAGCATTCATAACAGAAACAGGTTTGTTTGATCTTATAAACCAATACGTAGCAGTTAACAGCTCATTAAATTACTTGCATATCAGTCGGGTTCTCACACAAATCATCATATGGCAATAAAAAGCACACTGGGCCTTATTTATGAAACACGAGCAGAATGATTTTGTGTGTAAATCATCCGTAAAGTCATTCTGACATACATTTTTGGATTCATAAAATTGTTCATATTTTCAAAATGTTAGTTGGTACGAAAGATTTACACCTGCTCCCTACCGTGTGTAAGTGGTACGTAAACCATTCAAACATTCTGTATTCTTTTAGACAAACTGATGGCACTGCATTTTGATGACTTATGTATCATAATGACACATATGAGTTGTCTTTATTTATTCATTTTTTAATTTTTACTCTTTTTATTAAAGTTTAATAAAAAAACGCAGAGCTCGTCATTGTCCTTTTTTTACACAGCCATCCAATCACAGTAGAGGTGGGCCGTGACAAACCCTACCATCATACTTGTACAACTCAACAATGGAGAAGTTGCATTTTTATATTCAGCAATAATCTTCAAAACGAGATACTTATTTTGATACTGATTCTAAATCACTGCAAAAAGCATCTGAAGAAATGCACAGTGCTTTCAAAGCGCTCTGAAGCACCACCATGCTGGTCGTTTTCAGTGCACCAGGTATTATTTCAGCTTTCTTAAAAACGCTTTGGTGGTCACAGTTTTATTTATTGGTAGGCATGTAGTCTCTTATGCATTTATGCAATATAATGTAGCTAAACCAGAGAATGGCGTCCAAAGGATTACAGTATTGTTAGTTGCGTAATTAGCGTATCTGTACTGCATAGGCGGGATTATGCTAATTGTGAATGAGCGTGCATTCGTGCCCTGTTTACGAGTAATTTGAATTCATTAACATAAACACATTTTACTATCAAATCTGATGTTTACGAAGTATTTGTGAATCCGGAGGAAAGGATTCTGAAATGTCAGTTTTAAGTTTTCATTAATAAGGCCCAATGTGTAAATTACTTTTACTTTTACTTCTGTGGTACTTTTGCATCTGTTTTAAAAGCTCAAAAGCTACAGAAACCAATATAAAAGTCTGTGTCCGATAAAAAAGAAACTCATATGGCTCTGAAACGATACGGGGGTGAGTAAATGACCTCAGGATTGCTGTTTTTTTGGTATGCTGTCCCTTTAACTTGTTCTTTATGTTCTTTTCAAGCTTTTAAATGCACTGACATGACTAAAATGAGACTCTTTCTGCTACTGCCTGCTTTCAGAATGGCAAGAGTGGGCACAGGAAGGTTTTACAACCACAAAAAAAAAATATATATATATATATAAAGAAAAAACAAGGCGCTGATTGTGTCAGTGATTTACCTTTTTGCTCCACTTCTATTTTAAGCGTTGGAAGAGAGAATAAAAGGAGTGCAGGGGGAAAAAGAGATTAAAATGAATTAACCATCATGTCCATGATCACATGCAGTTAACATGTCATGAGGTTACGGGCATTATGCACAGAGCTACAGCTGTCAGAGGAGAAAGACGACGCAGTTAGACATATTCAACACATGAAAGAGAGATAGGTTAAAGAGTTTTCTGTCACGCTACAAAAGGACAGCGTACGTGGCACTGAAGACGAATCAATCTGCCGTTATCGAGGATAAGCTTGAGGGAAAACGCACATGCCGCATTCTAGATAAAGCCGTATAGATTTTCATAAGAACTCGGGGACATCGACCGGGGAAATCTGAATTCCAGGTGGACAGATGGTAAGGTTTGCTGGAGGGAAACTCGAAACCAAAAAAAATAAAACTCTTCCTCTACTCGTCTTCTTCAAGCAACCGGTTCCTGCTGGCCCTTCTTCGCGCAAATACCTAAGTAGTCTGGACTGCGGCATGCAGTTTCAATTTCCAAGACATAAAGTTTGTCAAATCTGTTGAAACTGGGCTATATTTTCTTTCTTTGGGTTTGGAATGGCAGCAGGAGATCGGTGGGTTGGTGCTTTTACTGTGGAAATCATGCGTCTGTCATTTCCAGTGTTTCTGGGGATAAATACTATTGAGTCATATTCAGGCACTATTCAGGCACACGGTGCGAAAGCGTTAACGCTTGACGGAAGGCTTATCTGAAGTGTGGCCAACAGCCACAGTGGCCACAACACATGCACCAATCTTGCATAAACGTAATTTGCTGGCTCGCTCTAGGTTATTTGCATAAGGCAATCTAATTGGCTGACGCACACGTTGGCGCTTGAAAAGTTGAGAAATGCTCAACTTCTGCCATGAGCAGTGACACGACGTTGACGGATCCACAATTCAGTTTGACAAAGCATGACGTCACCAATTAAAAGTAAATGAGAAGCGTTAAAGCGTTCGCCCAAGTGTGAATGTACCGTAAGAGGTGAAAAAGTGAAATTTTGTGTTACTTAAAAACAGTGTTGGGGTAACGCAACGCAAGTATCGTGCATTACTTAATAATATTACTTTTCTGAAGTAACGAGTAAAGTAACGCGTTACAAAAAAAATTAATATTTAAAAAAGTAATGCAAGTAACTTTTTAGTTAATTAATTTGATTTTTTTTTACTGAATTAAAAATAAAACGTGAAAACTAAATGTAGTCACATTATGCACATTATGTGTACACGCCTGTGTGGGAACAGTTTGAGTCAGAAACTGTGATAGTAGGCCAGAGCTCGATATTTTTGTGATAAAATATTCAATTTCTGAATAAAAAAACTTTTCAGTCATAAAACAACTGCATGGCCTGAAAGAGATCAAGCCTCGGGCAAGAAAAAGTAATGCAAAAGTAGCTAAAAAGTAATGTAAGCATTACTTCCCATGAGTAACGCAATTACAACTTAATATTGTTATGCATTACTTTTAAAAGTAACTTCCCCAACACTGTTTAAAAATAGGGCTGTCAATCAATTAACAACGATTAATCGCATACAAAATAAAAGTGTGTGTTTGCATTATATACGCGTGCATAAGGTCCTGTGTGTAATTATGATGTATATATAAATACACACACACAGTGGCGCAGCAAGTCAGTCCCGGGCACATATGCAAAAAAAAATTACGGGCCCCCTTAAGCCAAAGCCCCCCCCAACCTTGCCCGTTGGCACTGATAACTGTGGCGTGCAGGTCTGTTAACAACATATACTTTTAAAAAGGTAGTCAAATATTTTTACTTTACTTTTTTACTTTAAAGGGTAGATTTAAATAAGAAAACGAAATGTTTTGGGTAGTTTTTGACGCATGACTAACTTCCTCGCCTTCTCTTTTCTCTTTAAGGCCTCACTTTTATGTTTATATTTGTCCATCCTTAATGTTTATGTAGATAGCCACTATAGTAACCTCTCACACTGTGTTTTCTTTTTTTTTGGCGCGACGATGCGTCATGTAAAAAATTATGGCGTAGTAGTCTACGGCAGCCGTGGAGTGCAAAAAAAATAATAAACGCAAACAAGAAATGACGGAGAAATTAGACATTATGGAGAAATAAGAAATCACTACACATGATATGCATACAAAAATATATGTATTGCGGCAACAAATAAAATTAAATTGAAAAAAAAAAAATTAAAAGCTGGGGTGGGCCCAGGGCCGGGCCCCCTATTGGCCCGGGCCCATTTGCACATGCATACCCTGCATGCCCAGACGCTACGCCACTGCACACGTACATGTAAATGTTTCTTAATATATACATGAATGTTTGTGTATTTATATATATACAAAACAAAAACTTTTTATTTTGTATGTGATTAATCGAGATTCATTTGTTTGACAGCCCTACTATGATATCAAAATGAATGAAAGATCAATATTCCTTCCAGGCCAATTAATTCGCTCATATTTTCGTTTCATTTGAACAATAATCATGTTGGCCATCTGTCACCCTGTATCCTGATTTCAGTATTGTTAAATACCAATCTGCCTATCATTACTGCAGATGATATATATTATGATTGCTGTAAAATTGCCTGTTAGATTTGCTATTAGATTTATTAAAGCTGTTCGATTTGAGCTACTGGTCGTGATTATGGCTATTGTTTGGGATATAAGGCTAATGACACGAACGCTTTTCGGCTACAAAATATTTCTGTAGTCTAGAAATGTGTATCATTAACTTCTGGCCCGATACGCTGTCCTTATAAATCACTCCACAGTGCCAACAGCAACATAAAGCTTAACAGACTGACATAAAGACAGACTGTCACCTCTTAAGAAGGACATTCATCAGCTGAAATGTGTTAAAAATTTGACAAGCGCCACGATTTGACAAGCATGACGATTTATTACTCATATTATCGATCTACTAATAGTGTTTCTTCTCAAGGTAAATGTCCATAAAATACTAAACGCTGTGTTTTGTACATCATGGTTTAGCATATGGGTGAATCAAAAACATATCCAGGTCATATATATGTATATTGTTTATAACATACAGATTATTAAGAGATTATGAGAATATATATATATATATATATTTTGTGAATTTTATAACATTATGCAGCACTCAATTGCACTTATACTTTGCACAAAAATAAAGACCAAAAATATACCTTTTTTTGATTCTGTGGCGAATTATTAACCCAGACATGATTTAATGATATTCACCCATATGTAGCAGATGTATAACAGTGAGTAATCTAAAAATGGTGCAAGTTTGCATAATTGCATTAGTTTGCACCCACATACCAATAAGACTCAATTTAGGTTGACTGTATAGCACAATGAGCAAACAAGTAGAAAATAGAATAGAGTAGCTTTAAGCGTTAATATTTACATAATGTCATTGGAAAATATTGATGTTTATATAATATTTAACTCTTAACCTTTACTCTCTACAGTTCTGTTAATGAGGTAGCTTACAAAACTAATGAAAGATGCTGTTTTGGTTACATCAGTACATGAGGAAATCTATACTGAGTCAATAGCAATGTGCTTGGATCTCTGGCTGACTATTCAGTACAGTTAATACTGGGGTAAATCCTGTTGTCTGAGACGCCGTGGGCCAAAGAACATCATGAAGATTCCACTGTCGCCACCAAACAAGAGCAAAATAAGAAAATAACTTCAAGCTTCAAATGTCGCCAAGTTAAAAAAAAAGCACCAGCCTGAGGGTCGCACGAAACGGTCTGGAGTCCTGGAGAATCAAAGTATGATTAGTAAATATGAACCAGCCTGACAATGCCTGGAGGAGGTAATGTTAACGCATTAAGACATTAAGACATGAAACAACAACAACAACTCATTCAGCGAGGTGCTCGGATGAGAACATGAGAGAGGTGATTAAAATTGCAGGAGGAAAGCTGGAAAACACATAACCTTGTAAATCTAAAACTTTGATGTTTTCTTTTGAAAGTTTCGACTTCTATAGCCAATGCATACGAACTTAAACTAATTTAAAACCCCAAATTGTAGCAGGCCGTTGTTATTATTATTATTATTATTATTTGGTTGGGAACAATTGTCTCTATGTGAAGTCTCTGGAAACGTTCTCCGAGAAGACGAGGTAATTCAATCAGAGAATAATATAACTATCTAATTGTTTAATGGAGCAAAACAATCTATACTCTTAATGTAATGGGAAATATGAGAATTAAAGGAGGCTGTTTGTTTGGAGTTGGTTCATGTTGGACCCACGTGAAGTCGTTTGTCTTTTTTGACAGTCACATCGTAGGATGGTTTCTTTTTTGAGCCAACATAAGGATCCAGCGCTAATATGAAAATTCTTGCTGCTTATCAGCTGGCATGACGTTGGCGTGTCTTTATCTGCCCAAATCATTTTTAAAGGGCCAAAAGATTGCTAAGATTAAGCGATGGAGAACGTTGCTTTGCTTTATGTCTTTTACAGTAATTAACGTCAATGGTTACTTAAAAGAAACAGCATGCTTTTCTCCCTGTGGAAAGCAGGAATGTTTTACACTTGACTGCTGTTATTTAACTCTTTAAAACAACGTACACGTTCTGTATCTTCAAAAACATGCATAATCCACTATAAAAATTACATTTCTGGATACAAATACAAGACTGAAAACTGTGTGTATCAATAAAAAGAAGCAGTACATAGTCAAAAATAATGAATAGATTCGCATTTCCTGAAGGAAATGCCAGCGATTGCAAGGCAGCACAAGAAAAGTGTTCGGGTTTGAAGCAGGTTTAGTCTTTGGTTGTTTGGATATCAAAGCAAAGGCACTTTCTCATTGATGCCATGCAAAAGGCGCCTATAGATGGTTTAGAAAGATCAAACAAAGCAAGAAAAGATCAAAGACAATTCAGCATGTGAATTAAAGCAAGAAGGATCTATTTAGTATGCAAATATTACATTGATGGCATTCCTGATAGAGATTTTCAAGGTTTGGTCTTAAATTATTTGGAAAGTATACAAAAAAGACGTATGACTAAAGTCTGTATAATAAGTGTTTTTATGCTAAATTGCAGAAAATTGTTAAAGGAAATGAGGAGCAGAAAATTTTGATTTTCAATATAGTGCTGCCTTCCAAGCACTGATAATAATAATAATAATAATAATAATAATACAGCACTGAAAAAAAATGATTCATTCAATTTAATACATTTTTTAAGGTAAGTGGTTGCAATCAATGTATTTAAGCTACATTTAAACAAAAGTTTTTTATTTTGTTTTGCCTTCCAAATTTTTTTGTTTAAATGTAGCTTAAATAAATTGATTGCAACCACTTACCTTAAAAAAAAAATGAGTAAATTGAATGAATAGTTTTTTTTCAGTGAGTGACTTTAAAAAAGTATTAACCTCTTTACTGTAAGTCTGTAGTTTTTATTGTTACTGATCAACAGAAAAGTATTATTTCACATCAAGAGTAAAGTGCAAATCTAGGTGTATAATGCTGCGTTCAGACCAGCCGTGGTAGAGGCGTCAAGCGCGAGTGATTTCAATGTTAAGTCAATGTGAAGACGCGTTGATGCGCGTCTGGAGGTCTCACCGTGCGAATGAGGCGTTTAGCGCCGCGCTGTAGACGCAATTCCGCGTCATTTGCGTGTTTAGTTCGCGCAAACGGTGTGAATTGAGAATTGCCACGGGGAAATGCGCAAGCTGGAAAATTTGAACTTTGCCGGAAAAATGTGCCGTGTTAACCAATCAGGAGCATGCTCTAGTAGTGACGGATTACAGGAAGCGATCGGAGTCACAGAAGCCCCTCCCATGACGCGAATTTCCGCGTAAATGTCTCGATAACTAGAATGTCATGCGAGAATACAGCGAATAAACTCAAAATGCTGCGTTCAGACCAGCCGTAGTAGAGGCGTCAAGCGCGAGTGATTTCAATGTTAAGTCAATGTGAAGAAGCGTTGATGCGCCAAGAGATCTCACCGTGCGAATGAGGCGTTTAGCGCTGCACTGTAGACATAATTCCACCTTATTTGCACGTCAAGTTCCCGCGAACGGCGTGAATTGAGCGTTGCCACGGGGAAACACGCAATTTGGAAAATTTTAACTTTGGCAGAAAAATGCACTGCAATAACCAATCAGGAGCATGCTCTAGTAGTGATGTGATTACAGGAAGCGAGCAGAGTCGCAGAAGCCCCTCCCATGACGCGAATTTCCGCGTGAATGTCTCGATACTAGAATTGCACGCGAGAATGAAGCGAGTAAACTCAAAATATTCAAGCGGCAAACTAGACGCCTCAAACGCAACTGGTATGAATCCACAGTAAGACTTTTTTCTTTCAGAAAAGCATATAGTTATATGAAATAATAATTTATAATTATGCATTTTATTTTATATTTATTTATATTAAGCTTTTCAGCTTATAATGGCATTGGATAGTGACCATTTTTAAAGCTCCCAAAAGCACATTATACATCAAAACATTTTGAAATAAAATGTTTTTATTATTTACAAAAAACATGCAAGCTTTAAAAATGGGGCACTACCCAATGCCATTATAAAGCTGAAAATGATCATATTTAATATAACTCTGTTTTACACCTAGGATGGCTTGAAGGCGAGTAAAATATTGGCAAATTTTGAGGTTACTATTCCTTTAAGTATCCACCCCCTTAAAGAAAGGAGCTGGATTTAAATCTCTTCACACGAGAAAAAACTTCACATGTGATATTTCTGTAACAGCAGTTTGTTTTTTATAGAGCTGTGACCGGTGTGCCACCTTCCAGCAGGGTCACTTACTTTCTGAGGACAGCTGCTCGACATTGATTTACACCTTTATTGCCTTTACACTTCTTAAATATTGATTTGACTGTGCTCAATGGAAATTCAATGACTTCTTGTATCTATCACATGCCATGTGCTTTAGACTTTAAGTCACAGTGCAAGTTCAATACCGACTCAAGTTAAAAGATATCAGTGTGAGAACTAATTAAAACCCGGTGACTGCACATAAATGATTTATATTTGCATTTATGGATCTAGCAGAACACAACTGTGTAAATATTTTCATCAGTCCATGAGTTCCTTGGAAATCGAACCCTTGACCTTTCGGTTGTTAGAGCAATGCTTCACAAGTTAAGCCGAGTACAAAATCTATTAAAGGATCTTTTCTGTTGATCAGGGGCAAAAAGACGAATTAGGTCTGTACTGTAATTCACCGTATTTCAATACTGTAAAACATAAAAACTTGCAAAGAGAGAGAGAGTCAATACTTTCTATCGGCACTGCAATATTATCAAGGAAAAACTACATCTTGTGAGAAAGACATTTAAAAGGCACAACGAATAAAAAGGTATTTATCTTAACTATAGAAACAGTAAAAATGGTTTATACTTACTATAGGGAACGCATTCATACTGGACTTCAAGGTACTTATACGTTCCTGGGCAGGGGTCAGGAAAAACATCTGGTCCAGTGATGACAATGCACTGCGTTCTGTTGTTACACCTGCAAGAAAGAGAGAAATACAATGAGGCTGTGGGAGTCAAACATAAAAAACACATGATTCAGTTCAAAACAAGTTTACCAGACAGCATTTCTAGCCAAATGTTGATTACATTTTTTTCTTATTTCACTTTCTAGACAGTTAAATTATTGTAATTTGTCTTTTTTATGCCTGGAGATAGACCACGGAATAACCAAAATTTGTACACAGCCTTCTTTAAAACACTGCTTACATGGATCAAACTCCACACACATGCATTACATCAGTAAGTATAGAGAAAAGTAGTGCCACTGCTTAAATGACATTTTAAATTTAACTTTATAGCTCAAATAATAAACAGACTTTTACTGAATAATTAAATAAGTGCTTTAAAATTTACTTTCACTGTGTCAGGTAATGTGTAGCGTGAGAGACAATGAGTAATATAAACAAGATTAAATTTTAATAATAATAATAAAAAAAGGCGCTAAAGTGAGCAGCTTTCTGTACGCACAGACGCACATGCGGTTGAATGTGTCCGGTCCAGCTCCAATCAGATGTCAACATTCCTATGCCCTTCAAAGATCAGAACTTTTGATGTGTAAACTTTAGAGAGAGTTGCGTTACTTTATCTCATACTGTAGTCCATTAACATACATTTGGTGAAAAGAGCAATGAAAAACAACGTAACGTTTTTATGTGGGGCAACTGTTTATGCTGCGTCCGTCTGTGTGTACGGGGGTTTAAGTGGACTCAGTAGTGCATACACGGAGTGACGCGTTTCAAAAAGCAAGCAAACATAAAAACTTTCTGTTCTTGACAGGGCACATACAAATAAAATTATCTCCACAGTATTCTTTTTCTAATAAAAACTTTTTTATGTCTTAAGTCTATGTATAGATTACAGTCAGAAACCAGGCTGTGCTTATTTGGTCTTAAAGAGACAGTAACCTCAATTGACCTCCTTAAGTCTGTGTGATTAATGTTAATAAAACAACCCAAGACAAAGAGAAAATCACTTCTGAAGCTCTAAAAAAATAATTATTATATTGAATTTATACAATAAAGACAGTGTTGTTATTCATTTGATTCGATTTCTGTAACTAATGCTAATTTTAGGCCTTACTTAATGTGCAACTTTGTTCTTTTTTATTAAGGTCTGTAATTTCTTTATTTGTTATTAGATTTTTCACACACCCTTTTTTTTTGCTGATCCGAAAAATGAACCAATCCGTGCCTCAAAAACCGTTATGTGATCTGAACCATGAGTTCTGTGATCCGTCACACACCCCTACTGTTTATATTTTTAACTGAATTCCATTATGCTGCCTATAAAGGCTGTCCAAATGCATTTCCCGGAGCTGCCTTCATGCCACCGAAGTCAATAGGCTTGTTTGACTTCATGCGGCGAATCGACAGCTGTATGACGTCAAAGTACCGCGAGAGCGATTCGCGAAATCATACGAAGGAGTCTGCTTTTAAATCGCTCTTGCGGAACTGAATGGGGAAAATGGTAGCCCAGTCTCAAGAAATTTTGTGCTATAGTCACGTAACTTTTTGATAATTTTTTCGTGATATTGTCATGAACTTCTTTTTTATTCTTTGTTCGTGATACTGTATTGTCACGAATTTCCTCATTTTTTCGTGATTGTATCACGAATTTCTGTTTACGTGTCATTGTCACGTATTGGTTACTCAACTGTTTTGTCATATTTTCTTACCGTTGTCGCTTCGGTTTAGGGTTAGATTTACATAAAATGACATCCTTACCCAAACCTAACTCTAACCCTAACGCCAGGCGACAATGGTTTAAAAATCATAAAATATAAAAAAAAATCAGAAATTTTTTTATAAACCAATACTTGAAGTGACATCCTAATGCAAACACCAAATGTAACCCTAAACCGAAGCGACAATGGTTTGAAAATAGGAAAAAGCAGTTGAGTAACCAATACGTGACAATGACACATAAACAGAAATTCGTGATACGATCACGAAAATTCGTGACAATATCACAAAAAAAGAATCAAAAAGTTACGTTATATCACAAAATTTTGTGAGACTGGGTAGAAAATGGGCAGGTCTGTTACTGTAACTATTTGAACTTTGTAACATACTGACACATTTATTTAAAGCTGCATTTTGTTTTTGGTTAAAAAAATCTGCTATTTATCAAGTGTTAAAATCAATGTATTTCTTAATTTCCACACAATTCACAAAGGTATTATAATATAATGATAATGTATATTATAATATAATAAATAATAATGATTTATAACTTGAGCTGTCAAGTCAGATTTTGTGATAAATGTCCATTTTTTTGTCATTTGATTTCAACACATGTATGTAATTTAGCAGATATTGCAATATCAGAGGGAGCAGAGTGACAAAAGTTTCAGATTGCAGCTTTATAAAATAAATAAATAAATCGATCCTTACTCCACAAATATTGCTAAAGCTTAACTTGTTTGGAGCCCAGATCATCCTTTAAGCAGTCAGATGTTTACCGTCAAACCAAGAGTGACCGCTTCATCACAGACGTGAAGAGCTGACGGATGAAGCCCCAGCAACCCAAGAGCAGAAACCACACGAAAGAAGCGGAGAATTAGCCGAGCGAATAGATGCCGGAGTGGCCCTTTTCAACTCAACGACAAAGATAAACAACCTCATCTATGAACATTCATACCTGCCAGAACATGAGTTATACATCTCTATGAATCCCCCCTGAGGCCAGGCTCATTGTGCCAATGATGGATTCACTTTCCCCGTATCGCCGTTTCACTGACTGAACTAAACGTCTCTCCGCTGCCTGTTTAACAGGAAGTCATGCAGAAGGCGGTTTATGTGGGCCCAAGGAACTAAATTTAAGCACATCAATAAAAAATAAAGCACATAAATGATCTCACGGCTTACAGACAGCAGCATATAGAGGCAGAAGTCGGAATAGTAGCGGCGACGTGGCCCCTCAAACTGTCGATGTGTCTGTCTGAATCTATTAAGCTCACTGGACACGTACGGTTGGTCGATCGTTTTTTTAAAATAAAGGGTTTCAACAAGAACCAAAAGAAGTTTTACATTGGAGAAAATTTCCACAAGAAAGGTTTCATTCTCTATATGAATGATTTATGTACTGATGCTCCAAAAAATTAAAAATAAATGCTTCTTGATAAGACATTGGTTTAGAAGCTCAGAAACTACAAAGAACCACAAAGAAACCTTCATTTCATTATTGTAAATACAAGGATTTGAACCCTTAAATATTAAACTTTGGTTACTTCTGGACCAGATTTGAGACTTAATTCTACGTGGCATTGATTCAACAAGGTGCTGAAAGCATTCTTTAGAAATGTTGGCCCATATTGATAGGAAAGCATCTTGCAGTTGATGGAGATTTGTGTGATGCACATCCAGGACACAAAGCTCCCGTACCACCACATCCTAAAGATGTTCTGTTGGGTTGAGATCTGGTGACTGTGGGGGCCATTTTAGTACAGTGAACTCATTGTCATGTTCAAGAAACCAATTTGAAATGATTTGAGCTTTGGGACATGGTGCATTATCCTGCTGGAAGTAGCCATCAGAGGATGAGTACATGGTGGTCATAAAGGGATGGACATGGTCAGAAACAATGCTCAGGTAGGCAGTGGCATTTAAACAATGCCCAATTGGCACTAAGGGGCCTTAAGTGTGCCAAGAAAACATCCCCCACACCATTACACCACCAGCCTGCACAGTGGTAACAAGGCATGATGGATCCATGTTCTCATTCTGTTTACGCCAAATTCTTACTCTATCATCTGAATATCTCAACAGAAATCGAGACTCATCAGACCAGCAACATTTTTCCAGTCTTCAACTGTCCAATTTGGTGAGCTTGTCCAAATTGTTGCCTCTTTTTCCTATTTGTAGTGGAGATGAGTGGTACCCGGTGGGGTTTTCTGCTGTTGTAGCCCATCCGCCTCACGGTTGTGCGTGTTGTGGCTTCACAAATGCTTTGCTGCATACCTCAGTTGTAACGAGTGGTTATTTCAGTCAGAGTTGCTCTTCTATCAGCTTGAATGAGTCGACACATTCTCCTCTGACCTCTAGCATCAACAAGGCATTTTCACCCACAGGACTGACGCTTACTGGATGTTTTTCCCTTTTTACACCATTCTTGTAAACCCTATAAATGGTTGTGCGTGAAAAACCCAGTAACTGAGCAGATTGTGAAATACTCAGACCGGCCCATCTGCCACCAACAACCATGGCACGCTCAAAATTGCTTAAATCACCTTTCTTTCCCATTCTGACATTCAGTTTGGAGTTCAGGAGATTGTCTTGAGCAGGACCACACCTCTAAATGCATTGAAGCAACTGCCATGTGATTGGTTGATTAGATAATTGCATTAATGAGAAATTGAAAAGGTGTTCCTAATAATCCTTTAGGTGAGTACATTCCCATACATTAACTTATTTCTCAGTCTGCCACAAAATTAAAATTGACCACCACAAAAAGGTGTTTGCACATGGCTTTATCACTACCTCTGTCTCACGTGACAGTTTCTGTACAAATACCCGTGGCGTCAATCGACGCGCTCCGCTGAGCCTCATTTAAGCATATGTGCGGACGTGCACATCGTGAATGTGCTGCCAGAAACTGCAAGTCTGGAAAAAACTGTTATGGTGTCCCTGATTCTCAACCTGTGGATGTTTTTCATCGCTAAAAGGGAGTTTGGGAACTTACAGCAAAGCACAGATGACAACATGTTTACTTGAGACAGCGCAAGCTAGCATGAAGGTAAAGCTAATCTTTTACATTATAGTGATGACGCTAGTAGTGACGATTCTTTCAGACCAATCAGTGATCTGCAGTGTTTTCACCTCACGTTTTGGTATCAGCTCGAGTCGCTTGGAATCCCAACTGAGGTGGTACTAAAAAAAGTATTGGGTACTACTGAGTGGAAAAGCCCACGAAAGTAAGCTGACCCGACCGGACCCAAACCAAACTGTGGGCTACTTTGCATTGGAAAAGCACCATTAGGTGTACTTTTTGAAAGGGTGCCGCCCAAGTGACAGCTTGGGACCAATTTTTGAGCATTTTTTCTGACAATGTATATAAGGATCAGAATACTGGGGACCTTCTAACACAGGCAGCATCCCGACATATGGGACAAAACTTTAGTACCAGCAAGCAGAAGTCGTTCTGTGAAAAATGTAAAACTCTTGTCAAAAACTATCCCCATCCACAGACCGGTAATCATACGTAAAGATCTACATCAGAAAATCTGCACTGTCTTGCAGTTTCCGTGAACACAGCAGGAGTTCACCGTCCTAGCCGAGAGATAGAAATCTATAAACAGAATCCGAAGGTCTTACAAGAATGAAAAGCTTCTGTTAGCACAGTCCAGGGGGTTGAATTACCTTGCCGGCGTTTCTCTGCTCTGGCCATAGGACATCACCTCTCTATACCTCAGCATGTAAACAAGATGCTATATTTGTTTACTTTCTATTTGCTAACACACAAACACAGATTTTATTCTTTTGTGAATGTGGCGTAGCACGCAAAACAGAGTGCAGTTCAGTCCACAGCTGTGAATTCCCACTGGTCATGTTTGAAGATGAGGATTTATAAACAGACACAAGCTTTAGTGAAGAAAAACACATCTCTCACGTGGGAGTTTCTTTATTAACGAGCCCTTGTATGTGATAACAGATGAGAATATCAGCATGTTTACCCATATAAATGAATAATGGATCTAAAATTATAACACACGGCCAAAGCTGGAGCCGTAATGTGCCGATTGGCTGTTTGGTAATTTGTAGTTGTTTAAGAGTGAGACTGCACCTGATTCATATTTCATTGAGTCGCACTGTGCTGTTCATTTACATAATGTGCCATGTGAATAAATTATGACCGCAAATTACTTTAAAAAAGGAAAAATAACAAATAACCTGTAGAGACTAAATAATGACTGGTGAAGCTTTGTTACTTTAAAAGCGTGATTTTTTTAAGATGTGTTCAAGAAACCAGCTGATAACATTATTAGTATTTTTGTCTGTGATTACAGTTTTTATTAAAAATTGATACTGATATTAAATCATTCATCTTCAGCATCAGTCCAACAGTTAGTTACACTAAAAAAACACCACAGTTATGTATCACTGTGTGAAGTTTAAGCAGTCATATTTTACACATATACACGATTTAATCATTTTAAACGAAGCAAAAACATGTTTTTGGGGTTTTTGTCAATGTTACATTGCTTCAAACAGCTTTACAAAGAAAAACACAAAAATTATTAACCAGTCATGGGTAGCAATAGCCAACAATATATGGGTCAAAATAATAGATATTTTAAGTGAAAAATCATTTGGATATATAGTAAAAATCATGTTCCATGAAGATATAAAAAAATATATAAAAAAATATTGCTAAGATTTCTCTTTTTTTTTACACACACAGTTTTTCACATAGTATCTCGGCCAAATATTGTCATATCCTAACAAACCATATATCAATGCAGAGCTTATAATATTAGCTTTCAGATAGTTTATACATCAAAAAAATAAAAATGACCCTTATGATTGGTTTTGTGGCTCAAAGTCACATATAAAATAGTACTATTAAAAGTTTTACCGTCTTCATAAATAGACAATAATCCAATGAACTGGTTCTGTACTTTTTATTGACTATCAAACATGTAGTCAAGTAATATGATCAATAACAAGCATCATAATAAACTATTAACATCATGAAGTGCACCGCACACCCACTTCTTTAAGATTGTAGCCGGACAATTACAAGAAACGCTATTAAAAGCGTTTGTCCACAGAAAATCTTACAGCAGTTTGTCACCGAAGCAAAAGAGCTAAATACGAAATCCATGATCATATTTATTATCGGTAAAGTGCTGTTATGCTTTGCATTTTCGATTTGGGAGATTTTACTTTCAGAGGGGTCCACATGAGTTACATGTATTGATAAAAAAGAAGTACATGAGATGCGATAAGAAAGACTCCACCAGAGACTTGCATATGTATCTAAAATAAAACAGGAGGCATAAATCAAGTGATTGACATTTGGACTTCTCATTACATTTACATTACGTTCATATTGGGTGCATATATAAAATGGTTTCATAGAGATTTAAAAGCTGAGGAAGCAAATATAATAATTGTGATTACGCACATCATATATCTTATATATGCAACATACATACATGCATACATACATACATGCATACATACACACACACACACACACACATATTCATGGTGTCTCAAAATAGCACAATCTACTACACTTAGATAATCTTAAGAACACCTTAAGAAGTACTAAAAATGAAATTTTTGTATATTAAGTACAAAATTAGTGTGCAAAAATAAAGCACTTTAAGTACACTATGGAAGTGTACTACTTTTCACCTGGGGCACATATATTTTTTGTCCTGGTTCTCAAAGGAGCACCTGGAGATCTTGCTTGTTCCTCACACTATTCATGGCACAGACATCCTACATGCTGTCATCATCACTTATCTCCTGACTACTCTCCTCACCATATCTCTTTGGTTTAAATATTGTAGCAACGATGAACATAAAGTACAATATACCTGGTTATTGTTTTTCACCCATGTAACCTTTATAAATAACTCCTAGCTTAACTCAAATACATGTCAAATATTGTTAAAGACAAGTCAATGGTCGAGCATAAAAAATATCAGATTATGAGCAATAGCACTAATAGATACAATAGAATTGACATAAAAATGAAATAAACAGTGCTGCTAATGGTTTTAGGTTGGTCTTTTTCAGGTAGAGAACAGAATAAAGCATATTATTTTATTCTGCATAGTCTGCATAGTCTTAACAGTGTATGTTGCATTAATCCTTATTAAAGTTACAAAAGTTATTAAGTCAAGAAAAGAAAATTATGATTTTTTTGTTTGTGATTTGATTAACATTAAAAACAACATCAGCTTTATACTCTAAAAATACTGGGTGTACTGTCACTTTAAATGCACGGATCCAATATTTTGTTACACACGCATTTTATTTCTCAACTGCTTATATTCATTTCATTTGTAAAAGACTTTTACTACTGTAACGGGGCAGTTTGAAATAATTTTGTTTTAAAATGTCCGCTCAAGTGCAAAA
Source organism: Misgurnus anguillicaudatus (assembly GCF_027580225.2). NCBI lineage: Eukaryota > Metazoa > Chordata > Actinopteri > Cypriniformes > Cobitidae > Misgurnus > Misgurnus anguillicaudatus. Next base: position 8,494,814 of record NC_073350.2, read on the forward strand.
AAAACAAACTCAGTTGGCATTTGTGCTCTGTCTTTAACATTTGCTTGCACTAGCAAGCTGTAGAGTAAAGTATTGAAATCTTAAATATTTATATCGGTCAATCGGGCCAGTGACTGTTGCATTTTGCTAACAACACACATTAATTATCTTACCAATGATGCACAGAAAAATCCCTTAAAGTATGTTGCAGTAAATTAGGTAACTATATAACAAAATTCCAGCATTGTTGGTATGCAAAAGCGCCTTTTAGAGCAGTGCCTGGTATATGTGCAGTTATGTGTGATTATAAATATAAAGTATTTGATCATAGTGTATGTGATTATTGCATATGTGCTGTATAAGTTAAATGTTTTCGCATATTAAAAAAAATTTTTTGGAACGAAAGTTTTTTTTAATCATTGTTTTTAATTTTTTTTTGTGTCACACACATATTAATGTGTATAGACACCTAATGTCTTGCCTTCGATTTCAGCACTGCATCTATTGTTTTACCATGTAAAATCAAACAAACTTATTTTTCTGAAACCTTTTATTTGAACAGCGTGTGCTATCTGTGAAACGCTTCCCGCTCGGTTTGATATTTTATTATATGATGTAATGATCTTCAAACTTTTTAAAATGTGTCATTAATGGTCCAGATACTTTTTTGGGGCGACTGTATTTTAAAATCTCATTCTCATAATGTTCCTGTTAGCCGACAGTTGGTGTTTGCTCTTCACACCGCTCTCACACATCAAGTGGTTTCACAGGACGCCCCTCATTAGACTGATGGCTCTCTCAAAAACGCTGCACACGCACCGAACTGAGACTCTCAGGATACGACGAACATTTGCGGCTGAAATCTCACTCATTAAATGAAAACAAAAGTGCGGTGAGCTGCAAGGTGTTTCTGCAAGGTCTTCACGATCTGTGTGATGGTGTATTGATGGGAGATGATTAAAAATGCCCAAAGGAAAGAAACAGCACAAATGAGACCTATTTGAGATCTCAACCGTTTCTCCTGGACAGCAATTGTGGAAATTTTTTAGTTTAGTGCTCAGATTTTTCTAAGGAGAAAATAACCAAACTGTTTTAATAAGAAAATGCACAGTACCTATTTGACGTGGTGGTGGTGGTGGGTATGTTGTATAAATTTGTACTATGTGATTTCATGAGCTCTAACAAAATTCCCCAATAATCTGATTATTACTGTAAGCTATCCACATTTATTTTTGAGCTCTGGACTATAAATGCAGCTTTAACAGTAAATAAGATCAATACGGGTTTTTTTTAGTTTATGAGCACGTTAAGAAAACTAGAGTCGGATGATTGTGTTTTTATATAATTTACCATTGAAGATCAGGAACAAAAAACGCTTTGCTTTGACTGTGTCAGTGTCAGGCAGTGATGTAGTCTTGATTGATTTATAAAAACATCACATCAATCTTATCAAGTGTTTTATATTAATGTGGAAGTCCCAATATCAAAGAAGAAAAAGATGCAAAGTTCAAATGTATATGTGAATCATTTACAAATGCAGTCAACAAAAACACTTTGCTTAGCTTTGTTACTGTCATATGCTTGTGATAATTACATTAAACAGGGCCGAGTTAATCACATTGAAAAGGGCAAAGCTTTACTGAACCAGCGGCTCATCCAGTCATCCAAAACAAAACACACCAACAGATACAATCACATCAGACGGTTACTAGAAAGTAATGTATGATGTACAGTACAATGCTGGCAGTCTCATCCGAAAGCTAACACCAGTTCTGAATTAAACCATATTTCTTTATCCGCTCCAGAAGCGAGCGACCCAAACCTCACACATCTAATTAAATCAGGCATCATGAACATTATTTAATACTTTATTACCAGGCCAACAACATTCCCAAAGCGCAGAATTCTTAAACAGGTGTAGCTGTTGTTTCTGGAAGCCGGTATTTATGGTGACTTATGAAAGCTTAATCTGCAACGCTTGAAGTATTCACTAACACCGCATGTACGGTGAGAGCGGTGTACTGTGTGCTTACGCCGGTCTACTGAGAGCCATGCGGACGCCTCTGTCACGGATATTAATGGTGTGAATACAGAACAAATTTCCTTTATACAGCTCTGCGGCCATTCCCACATGCAGGGTACTTAGCAGAGCAAGGACGACAGGAGAAACAGAAACTTTTCTTTGATTTGTTTCGGATCTGTTGCTAAGGGACGGGCGTAAGAAACTTGAATAGCATTTTGAAACATAGCTGTGCTCAATACAGTTATGAGGCAATATAACAGAATGAGGGGAAACAGTGCAGTGGCACAGCGGTTAAAGCGTGAGTTTATGTTAAGCAACGGTGCACATGTGGGCGATTCAGGTTTGAATCTGGTTACATTGATTGTTAATTCCTTCCACATTAACTTTGTTATTAATTTCAGGGCCAAACATTCACAAGTGTATTTGCCCATCTACCAAAAGGCGTGTTTTATTTCATAACTTGGCTGGTGCTGCGTCTTATAGTCAGGTGCGCCTTGTAAGTCATTATGTATTAATTTTGACATTTATGGGGCAAGAGACATCATTACCGTCTACAGCCGCGAAAGTCTGCCATATGCTGCTTCTGTATTTATGTAATTCAATGGATTCTGTGATGTGGAATGATGAGTATGCAAACTTTACGCTAGTTGGCTTGTTCAGTTAATTTAGACTATTCAACCTTCCAGGTAAGTTCTGTATGCTACAGAAACAATGCTCAGGTAGGCCCTGACATTTAAATAACTGATAATATTACTTTAACGTACAGACATCTATTCAGCATGCTGTTCTGTCTGCTATTGCTAAGTTGAATAACTTGCCTTTCCAGATTAAATGTCTGTTCTTCGGCTTGAACTTTGTGAAATAATTTTCTAAATAAATGCAACGTAAAGTCCACTGTGACTCATATATGTTATTTCGTCTTAATGACGCATTTTTGAATGATGCGGCTTATACTCCGGTGCGGCTAATAGTCCGGAAAGTATGGTAGTTTTAACTAAATAAAAATAACAGTAAACAGTAAAGCGTTTTATCCTATCTATATTTTTCTCTGCTTATAAACTCTTAAAAAATAAAAAAATTTTAGCAAAAAGCTGAAATAATTGCATTTTTATGATGGAATTTTGTTAAAGATCAGATTCAGAACAATTATCAAAACATACACAGTTTAAAATTAGTAAATATTTTTTTTTTGCTTAATTTTTTTATGAATTGGGTAAGTGTGGTATTACAGATTACAATAAAACCTCATTAGGAACATGTTTTTTTCATGCAAATGTTTACTTTTAATTGATGTGATTTACCATCAATGGCGGGGAAAGAGTTAATAATAAACTGATTTTGCTTGCTGTCATGGTGCGTTTACACCAGACCCTAGTGATTTATATGTAAAGTCAATGCAAAGACGCGACAGACATCCTGCGGCGCGATTTGCGCAAATAACTTTGGGGGTATTCACCAGTCAATCAAACAAATACTAGTGAAAGTTGATAACTGTCCTTGGGTACTAAATGATTCAAAGGTACAAGAAAGGGGCAAATGCAAGAATGTGCTTCTGGTTGTTTAAACCCAAGTAAAAATCCACATTATTAAACACCTAATAGGCCTCGACCCAAACCTGAGAAACGCAACACGAGGCGTTTGCATCAGTTCATACAATAAAACCCTCCAAAAAAAAAAATCAATACATTTTTTTTTTAAGTTTTCTACAAAATGAGGTAGTGTCGAGTGAGGGCTAAAATCTATTATTAATGCATCTGTGGCAGTGAAAGATTGTGAAGGCGATGGTGATTCATTATTTGACCAGAAAACTAACAAGACGAAAAGTGCACAACAATGCAATTTCACATCTGGACTCGTGCAGACCTGGGGAGGCAAATCCCTGCCTTGAGTTCCTGTGTAGATTAGCATCCACTTGAGATTCCTAATTGCCTGCAGCTGAATGGACTAATTGAGACGCCACACTTTCAAACCTATTTCCCCACGAATCCCACATAATAAGCTGAGCGGAACTGTACGCCAGTCCCGGCAACAGAATGCATCAAAGCCTGGCTCGCGCATCACTTCCTGTTTTAGCGCGAGCCTCCAGATGCACGACACAGTCTAGAAATCAAAAGAAAGCGGATATGTGCATGTTCGGATTTGTTTGGTTTGGTTGCTCAGATGGTGAAATGAAATATTCTTTGTGCGTGGCACTAAAGACGCTCGTATTCATGAGCCGTGTAATCAGACAGGAGAAAATGAGAGAGCAGATGAGGTTTGAAGAGAGGGTTTTGGAAAGAATAGGACAAATGCGATCTGACTGAACCTGCCTTTGAGACATGATCTTGAACGCGTCGGGGAGATAGCAGTTGATGTTCTCCATTTGAAAGGGGTCAGCGTCGCAGATCTTGTCGTCCGTGCGGCCGTAATTAGCGCTTTCGATCATGATGACATCACTTCCTGGACACCGCAAGTCGATGGGGTAACCCTCGCAAGACAGCTCGCGCCTTACCAGGCCAAATGGCATGGCTGCCCGACTAAACCCTGAAAGAGAGAGAAAGAGACACTTTAAACAAAAATTATCTACACAAAATGTAAAAAAAGACTAAAAGTAAAGCATGCTATATATGAGACTGGAAAGGGATCAGGGCTAATATATCACAAATATTCCATTAACATGATTGGTCATCTTTTACTACAAAATATGTTATTTATTTATTTTATTTTAATGATATTTTGCGTTTTAAAAATATTTATGCGTGACGGAAACGTTTTGACAATGACATACTGTACATGAACAAAAGTCGCAATAATACAATCATAAGATTTAATAATAGATTTTGAAGTATTTATGGTAGTATTTGTTGAATTGCCTATAAGTTTAGGCAAACCATTGATCACTGCTGAACCAACAAATACATTCACATCATGACATCATTGGAAAGTAAGAACTGACAGCAGATCTCAGATTACAGTGTTGGCAGTATTTGTATATTGTACCTCATTCTAATTATGTCATGTAAATAATAATAATAATAATAATAATAATTATTATTATTATTATTACAACAATACAAATAATAATAGTAGTAATAAAATATTATTATTATTATTATTATTATTATTATTATTATTATTATTATTATTATTATTATTATAATTATAACAAAAATAACAACAATACAAATAATACTAGTAATAATAATCATCATAATAATAATAATAATAATAATAATAATAATAATAATAATAATAATAATAATAATAATAATAATAATAATAATAATAATAATAATATAACAATACATATATTGTTATTGTTATTGTTACTGTTATTATTATTATTATTATTATTATTATTATTATTATAACAACAATACAAATAATAATAGTAATATAATAATAACAATATATTATTTAAATAAAAAGGTATTTATATCTCATGTTAGTTCTGTTGTCATTTATGCATATATATTTTTGCTGCAATGGTGATATATTACTGTAGTACAGCAACAAGAGATGCATGATGGGAATGACAAACAATCTCTAATGTAATACAGCTTACACTATAAGACTTTGAAAGCCCCATTCTCATATAAATGCACGGCACAATGCAAACCTTTACCTCATATGCACCGATAAATGAAAACGGTTGACGCTGCTCTTTAGATTTTCCCAATACTTGAAGATATACACAAAATCAGTTTGTCTCAATTTAATATTTTAGATGGGCTCTAATACCAGTCCACACAAACTCAGATATTCAGTTTACCAAAATGAAACGAAAACAAATCAATATAACCCCAAGAAGATAATTATTTATGAACTGGAACGGGTTACGTGAGGTGGTTGCGTGCAGCTAACAATCCGATGTGGAGTTAAGAAAAAACATACTGACAAAAATACTTCTCTCTGTTTTATGACGGGGTGAAAGAAACGAGACAAAAAGAGACAGATACAGTCTGTAAAGAAATCAATATGTTAGCTGTCTCCTGCTAATGTGAAGAGCATCAGATGTCTGTGAACAGAGTAAAATGTAGGACTGTGCTCAGAACAGCATGTAAAGGGCATTTTCCCCATCACTGTAATGTCAAACACAGATAATCCACTTCCAACCAATCACAGACCCACACCCTAAATACATCTCTATATTTAGAAATTAATCTCACAGGCAAAACAGAAATGCGCAAAGAAATGATCAATTATATGCTATGACTGAAAATTGCATCTATCTATCTGGCCAGGTGTATATTTAAAAAAATAGAGTAGCCATGCAAAATCCCATTTGCGTTATAACGACATCACCATGCAATCACCACAAACACAAAGTGAAAACCCAGCTTAAGTCGTTTTTACTGTTTTCTACATAAAATCATTATATAATGTAAAGAACATTGTGTGAAAATATAACCTTGATGTATTTAATATTGACTGAGTAAGATCATGTCAAAGATTAAAATCAATAAAATTGATGCTCATAATCTCATTATTAGATTATGAGAGTTTCGCCTGAATTATCACAGAGGCTCACAAATATCCCGAACAAAATGTTGAATTGTTGGTGGATTCGTTTTCTATTTGCTTACTGCATCCGTGCACCTGTAAATGGTGTTTAAATGAGTCTTGTTATAATAATAAATAACGCATTAGATAGATTCATAGCTTGAAGAAAAAGACTGCCATTTAATCTATATTTCCCTCAGCAATGTGTATAAAAATGCATCCACATTAAGTAAAAATCCATCTAAAATCATTCGGTGGGATTGATTTATTCAGGAAAGTGAAATTATGAAGTCAACATCTCGTCGTTGCATTTGGTCGATTCATGTTTTCAAATGAAGAGGAAAATAATCTGTCTGCTGAGAAGCTTCTCCTGTAATTATTCAGTCAGAACGCAGTCACAGTGCGTTTTATCCACTGCATTTCCCTCCCTGAGCTTGACATGCTGAGATTTTTCAAAGACACTGACAGCAAAATGGATTCAAATGACTTTAAAAAGTCCATTCACTGGAAATCAAATCTCGGCTTGTTGAACCACGAGAATTATTGTTGGGCTTTTTCGTATCTTTCATCGTTCCCGTGACCATTAGAAACAAAACACGGGCGAAAGTTTTGACTGATGACAGGTGCCGCCATCTAAACCGTTTCATTTCGTAACACGTGCTGCTAAACGTTCAATTCGACATGGTAAAATTGAAAAACATTCAATTTGACACGGTGAAACTGTCAGTTGAGGTAAAACTAGATACATTGTTGTTTACTATATCATCTCTGAATTCTGGTTTGGTGAGGTGTGTTGTAAAATACAGATAGACCGACACTTGCGGTAGCACATGGATAGCCTATAAAGCTATTGTATTTTAACTAGGGCTGTCATGATTAATCGCATGATTGTCATGAGTTACCATCGCGATTAATCGCAACTTAATTGCACATTTTTTTCTGTATTTACATAAATTTTTACACTTTTTAAGTTTTTAATACTCTAATCAACATGAGTGTGGACAAATATGGATGCTTTATGCAAATGTATGTTTATTATTAGTGAAAGATTAAAGATTTTTTTATGATTGCATCCATACCTTAAAATGTAACAGTAATAGATTAGCACCCAAAGTCAAAAACAATATCAATATATGTTTTTTTTTATTGTTTAATTTACAGAGACAGACAGCATTAAAGGATTAGTCAATTTTCTTTAAAAAAAAAATCCAGATAATCTACTCACCACCATGTCATCCAAAATGTGGATGTCTTTCTTTGTTCAGTCGAGAAGAAATTATGTTTTTTGAGGAAAACATTGCAGGATTTTTCTCATTTTAATGGACTTTAATAGACACCAACACTTAACACTTAACTCAACACTTAACAGTTTTTTCAATGGAGTTTCAAAGGACTCTAAACGATCCCAAACGAGGAATAAGGGTCTTATCTAGCGAAACGATTGTCATTTTCGACAAGAACAGTAAAAAATATGCACTTTTAAACCACAACTTCTCATCTAAATCCGGTCCTGTGAAGCGCTAGTGCGACCTCACGTAATTGCGTAGTGACGTAGAAAGGTCACGTGTTACATATATAAAACGCACATTTGCGGACCATTGTAAACAATAAACTGACACAAAGACATTAATTAGTATCATTCCACATACAACAACGTAGGAACGGTCCTCTTTCTGCACACTTGTAAACACTGGGGCGGAGTTTCGCATACGTCCTCCGTGACCTCTTGACGTGTTTGACGTATTGCGTGGGGTCGCGCTGGCGCATCACAGGACCGGAGATAGACGAGAAGTTGTGGTTTAAAAATGCATATTTTTATTTTTCTTGTCAAAAATGACAATCGTTTCACTAGATAAGACCCTTATGCCTCGTTTGAGATTGTTTTGAGTTCTTTGAAACTGCAATTTTAAACTGCATTAAAACTGTTAAGTGTTGGGGTCCATTAAAGTCCATTAAAATGAGAAAAATCCTGGAATGTTTTCCTCAAAAAACATAATTTCTTCTCGACTGAACAAAGAAAAACATCAACATTTTGGATGACATGGTGGTGAGTAAATTATCTGGATTTTTTTTTAAGAAAATAGACTAGTCCTTCAACACTATCTCACGAGAATTCATACATATTTTACATTTGGCTAATTGGTATTAATTCATACGACCACATTCGTAAGTTTTTGTACGATTTGCTTTGACCCCTGTGACGTTGGGTTTAGGTGCAGGGTTAGGGGTTCGGTTTCGTTGTTGTTATTTTCATGAGATTTGTAAGTTTTTGCACAATTAACTTCGTACTGTATGAATTCATACGAATTAACCAACTCGTAAAATATGTACGAATTTTCGTGAGATCAGGCTGGCATAATGCAAGGATCTAATATAATGTTACACTTGAGATATTTTCCAAACAGTTAATCAAACATTTACTTAAGACATAACAGATTATATCTGCCTGAATTCCTGTCAAAACAGATTTAAAACTGTAATTCTGTCTATGTGTGCATATATTTGGATTCCACGCCTGTGTGCATGCTTCAGATGTGTCTGTCAGCGCAAGGAAGATCGTTTTTGAGTCTTGTCGTTCTTAATATCTTTTTAAACATTAATTCAGGTCCCAAACTTTCTTTCTTTCAATAACTATTTTCATATCAAGCAAGTCCAGCACTTTATTTTCTCATTCCTGCATGTTTTAAAACCAAAACCAAAATCTCAAACATGCAAGTGAATGGACATGCATCTTTGTATTAGATTGAGTAGGGTGACCATACGTGTCATTCTTCCCGGACGCGTCCTGGCCAGGATTTCGGGTTCATCTTCCGGAAGTCGTATTTGTCGACCGCATACGTCATAGAGGATTATTATTATTATTACAGAAAAGCAACCATTACATTTTAAGGTAAGAATGAAACTACGTCTTATGTTTTTAACTGAATGGCGTATGCGGTCGACAGATACGACTTCCGGAAGATGCACCGAAATCCTGGCTAGGACCCGTCCGGGAAGAATGGGACGTATGGTCACCCTAGATTAAGCATTTAGTACGGTACACCTCTCAGAAAAGACTATTTACTGTCTAATGGTGCATTCCCACTAGCCGCGGTAGAGGCGGCAAAATTCGCAAGTAGTTGGACACTTGAACATTTGAGTTCACTTGCTTCATTCGTGCGTGAAAACCGTGCATGAAATTCTAGTCATTCGAGACATTTACACGGAAATTCGCGTCATGTGAGGGGCTTCTGCGACTCTGCTGAGACTCCGCCACTCCGCTCGCTTCCTGTAATCCATCACTACTACAGTACAGCAAGGTCCTGATTGGTTAAGGCGGCGTGGAAATCCGCGAAAGTTCAGATTTTGCAACTCGCGCATTTCCCGTGGCAACGCCCAATTCGCGCTTCCGCGCCATTCGCGCAGCGCTTACAGCATGTACCGTGCCGCAGGACGCCAAATCGTGTCTTTACATTGACTTAACATGTAAATCACTCGCGCTTGCGCAATCTATTGCGTCTGGTGTAAACCCTGCATAAGGCTGCGTCTCAATTTATCCAACAATGCGCTAGGCCAAGGGTCAAACAGAAATTGTTGCGTTAATTGCACGTTATTAAAATGAGTGTCGTTAAAATTTATTGTATGTTATGCATTATTAACACGTTAATTTTGAAAGCCCTAATATTAACTTTTTTATGCTGTTGTTTATTATATTGCTCTTTCATTTTCTAAAACCAATAAACTGTTTGAAGCACAGTGCTGTGATTTTACCACAGTTCGGTGTGGGGTTTTTAATTTAAAGTGTATGAATTTAAATACAGAACCTGTGGGTTTTGCAAAGGTGAGAATTAGTGCTGCCTCACGATTAGTCGGGATAGTATATAATTAAAAAACATTTGCATGTGTATATATTATATATTAATATAAATATGTATTATATAAAAAATTCTTAAAATTATACATGTGTGTGTGTTTGTTTGTATGTGTATTTATATATACATAATTATTACACACAGTGCACACACATATATTATGTAAACAAAAACTTTTATTCTGCAAATGATTAGTGGCGACTAATCGTGCGGCAGCACTAGTGACAATCCAAAAATGACTAACAAATATCTCCAAAAACTGTGTTTGTAAATTCGAACGCTACACTACCGTTATAACAGCTCCACAACACTTGTTATTCGACCTCACTAAGGTTAAACAACAAGTCGATTAGTCAACAATACTAACCGATCTCTATACAGATAAACTCTTATGCAATTATAAATCACAGCTTATTGCTATATTTTAGATTGTACCAAAAAAAAAAGATTTCATGGATAATAAAGAGACAAATTATGAGGTTAAGTTTAAGTTTTAGCTTGATTTACTCTCTGCCCCATTCGGGTCTTTCCGCTCGATTGCTTTAACATTTAAAATCATTGGCCCTTCTCCACTGGCCTACATTCCACTGTACTTTAATGCGACTCGATTGTGAGGTCACAGCGGTGTTTGAACGGATCAATCGGGCTGCGGCGGTGTCCATCAGACCGGCCTGCATTATCTTACTCTGCCCTTTTCCCTTCCGACTCCAACCAAACAGGAATAGCACAGCTAAATCCAACTCCCCCACCCCCATTCCACGCTCATGCATTTCTCCCGAGTTGCGGTTCCACCACAGCACCGGATTTGATCTTTTCGACCATGCGCCATTCTTTCATTTACCAGAACAGCAGGAAACCAGAGCATGTCGAGGGCGTGGAGGAGACGTTAATGAGAAACTGCGACGTGTTTCTGCGGCTTGGCGGGTCGAGCTTACAACAGTTTGCGCGTCTGGGAATCGCATCGAAAAATCCTCTTCTCCGAAAGCAGGACGATTGATTGGGCCTACAGTCGCTGCTGACTCACACTGTTATGGATTGATATTACAGGACAAGGCCAAATCTATAGAGAAGGTAAAAGGACAGACTTTCAAAACGGATAGCTTAGGGGGATTAACCCTTTACGTTTTAAAAAATGTATTTTAAAATGGCACGTCAAGCAAATAGGTGCGTTAGGTAGCGCATATTAAATGACAGTGAAGAATGTGTTTTTTTTTTACTTCTGGTGATTATGATTGATCATGTGTTTACTATATGATTAAGAAATGAACTGCTGTGATTCTTTGTGTAGTAAACAGGATGCATTAGTCTTGATGTGCAAGGCAACCCCCCCTCCCCAAACAAAACTAAGTCTATTAAACCATCAAATAAAGTCTAAAGGTCAATGATCATTCAAACGCAGTAGATAAATCTATCCTTCACAACCTGATTCATTTCCTAGCCGAATACCCAAGATAACCATGACTACAAGAGGAACTATACACTGTATTAATATAATACTGAAGATAGCATTATTATTATACTGTGACAGAAATGATTTTGCAGCTCATTGCGGTGAAGTGTGCTATAACTTTTCAAATAAAACACATAACCAAGGACCAAAACATTATAAAGACTTTTTAACCTGGGTCATTAAGTAACCACCCTGAAACTGCACATCAATGCCTTAGCAACCACTGAAAACACCTTAGCAACCACATAGCAACACATTAAAAACACCATGGCAACCACCCTCATCAGCTTAAAGCATCATGCTGTGAACAGCTGCAGAGAACTCGTAAAAAAGTGAAAAATAGCTTTATTAGAAGTAACTTCATATTAGGTCTCATAACCTTTAAAAAGACATTGTGAGAAGAGGCAGAAACACACACAGACAACACTAAAGAGCCATATTTTTTCTCAATCTTTGCTCTTCGAAGAGTAGCAAACAACATCAGGTCACAAATGAAACTCATTTAGATTAGTACAATGTTACTGAACTGAATACAAATTTCTCAAGGAAATGAGACTTTTTCTGCTTATTGGTGCCGCATGGGGAGATTTGGACAGGACATTTTTAATTTCCTTTATTATCTCAATAAAACCCAGGATTTGCTGCTCCTTTTGTCTCAAAGTTGAGCATTTATATAATTCCCGCTCCGGTTTCGGCCGGCTCGGGTCAGTGGGCAGTCGTGGTCAGACCGCAGGAAGCACAAAGTCCATTTGAAAGACATTTGCACCTCAATGACACGGACTCAATGTTTCCTCAACAGAAACTTTATAGATGTTCTCTAACTACTTGACCTTCGCATGTTCAGTCTTGTGTAACATGACCAGAAGGATGGTCAGCCGTTTCGCTGCAATGATTTTGACAAACGTTTGTCCATTTCAAATGTATTGAAACCGCACCATTCAAACAGTCAAATGTGAAATGTGTATTTTTTCAAATGTTCCTATTTCATGCAGAGAGAAAATTATTAAATGTATAAATGCTATGTCGCTATCAAAGCACCGCTCTCATCAGCCAGACACAGAAAGATCTGTTTGGTTGAGCAATGGAAGACGTGGGGCCCTGTCATGTACCCGGCGCAATTCAGCGCAAAGCGTGACGCAAGTGTTTTTTGCTAATTTCAGCCCAGTGCAGTTATCATTTACATGTCAAAGGTCACGTTGTAAATAGCAAATGCATATGCGCTCATTTGTGCGCCGATGGGCATGCATGCTTGAAAATGAGGTGTGTTCAGGTGCATTTTTGGCGCGTTGCTATTTTGAGCCAACTCAGTTTACAGGACTTTAGAAGACGTAAAGAGCTGCTACCCCACAGATTTATTGTATATGATGATTATTTATATATATTATATATCAAATTTTTAAACACTCAGAGTGCTGTCCCATTGCTCTGCAGTGTTTCTTGTGTGTTACAAATAAAGTATTTTTACTTGTGCAAACCTTTTTTTTGCATTTTTGTAAATTATTCTTATTAAAACCTTTACAGTGATCATTAATCATATTTTATCGGCTTATTTTACTTATTACCCCATTACTAAAATAATGACTTTTAAAGAGAACCAAAGCTTTAATTACACAAATAACTTCAATGAATTAAACGCAACGCATCTTCTTCCTCTGCTTACAGTTTTTTGGCTTTTCAAACTAAATAGGCAATCCACCTCACCGTGGGCGCAACTGGCTTTTAAAGAGGGTGTAAGATGAGACTAAAAACACCCAAAATGCCCAAAACACACCAATTACTCATTACAAGAATAGTTACAACCCTTTTAGACTGTGCGCCAGGCGCACAAACCATTTTCCCCATCGTTAAACTAGCAAAAGTGGATTTGGACACGCATTAAGTGCATTTGTGCCGTGTGCTTTAGACCATGCGCTTAGATCGTTAAAATAGGGCCCATAATGTTAATATTTGATGTTTGATGTCAAATGTTTGATGACACATGTAATTTGTAAAATTGTAAAATTTTCTTTAAATTTCTATTTCTATAAATATCGATTTCAACCTAATTCACATGTGTGTGATATTTCTGTACTAGAATATTATTCTGGACATGACAAAACATTTGTAAAGTGTTCACTTAATCTCATTTTGAGTTCTGAGATGAAAAGTTGGATTCTATCTTCAGAAGTGTTGCTTTTGAAATTGTTTTGCCTTTCAAAAAAGCTTTTGGATTGCCTCACTTGCCGTCTCTGTGGCAATCCTAAAAATGTCTGTTTTCATATATAGTTTATGCTCCACCCGCCCGGTCAACCTTTTCTCACATCAGTATGTGAAGAACACAGGCTGTTGCTCCTGTACATGAACCGAAGCTTTTAAAAGCGAATGGGTCTCCTGCTCTCTCCTGATTAAATGACGTGGGCCTGAAACAGAGGCAGTAAATAATATATTAAAGAGAATGCTCGATTTCATCGCCATGGCAACCTCTCCAGCAGTGCCATAATCGCTATAATCTCCCCTTGAGACTTATCAGTCATTCTGGTCAGTCACCACAAGGGTCGCTTTTCAATTCCTTTCAGGTAGATAGGTAACCAACTCTGAACTCCAGCGAACGGGCCCCACACGGGCACACAATGGAGTCCTTTCAGAGCCAGGCCTTATCTGTCGCACCACTGTACATGACTCCCCAGATCTGCCCGGTGTGACTGGTGGGAGAGCCTTTTAATCAGGGCTCCAATACACCCCCCATTTAACCTCGGTGAGTTCTGTTACCTTGTAAATGTTTTCATACATACAAGGTGCTTTTGTACCGCTGAGATTCGTTGCGGTAAAACGATACATATGTTTTTAATTACACAAGATGATGTCTGATGTCGGGGCAAAGGGGCTTTTGATAATGCATCTTATTACACTCCATTTGAAAAAAAAGTGCCATTTGAAGGCTAAAGCTTACTATCGGAATGGCAGCTTAGCCAATCAAATTAGCAGCTTGAATCTAGACGTTCATGAAAGCATAATGAATTCTTGAATTTAAATACATGCTTGTTTAAAACACACAGCTTGATCCGTTTTATGCCTTCTGTAAGCACTTTTGTTAGCATGTAGGCCTTTTTTTCCCCGGCATCCTTTGTGGAAGCATAAGGATCGGCTTTCCCGTGACAGTAAGATACGTCAATCTCTGCCGCCCCATTCCCATGATCCTCTAATTCCGTCATCACCTTCGGGTTGACATTGACCCATTCCGTGAGCAACAGCCAGGCAAAAATGCTAATTCGACTAACACAGTGGACGGTCTCCTCGGACCCATAATATTTTAATCTTCCCAACGTGGCAAATCAATCGGAAAGTGACCATCTGCCAGGATACGAGTGTCAGTGCGGCAGGCTAATGAACACAACCCGAGTGATAAAGATCACCATCATCGGCCCGCCGCAAGCTCCCTCGCTCGGACCGCCGAGGAGCCAGATGACAAACAGATGACTCATGTCACCGTGTGACCTAATAAAGAAATATTACCAGACTCAAGAAAACAGCCCACGGAAGAGTCCCTCTTGCTTCTCATGTAGGATAATATAAAGCAGCGGTTTCGGTGTTTGTAATAAAGTTGAGGTGAGATGGGAAACTGCTTTGATGGCCTTGCGGGAACGGCCACCGGGCCGACAGCAAAGAGTTTTAATATGGTTATTCAAGCCTGACACTGCACGCTGTCCCACTGAGAACCAAGAGAAGGACCTCATCATGCCTGCCAAGCCCTGTTAATGTAGTTTGGACCGTGCTTTATCCTGTCAATGGCTACAGCTGTTTGTAAATGAGCTTGCAGTTTCAAAGCTGGCCGGTATTATTACACACTTGTGGTCCACCACGTTGCTTACTGGGGGAGTTTTAGAGCACGACAGGGACCCGTAATACCCTGAATCAGCTTGTGGCCACTGGAGACACAGCTTGATACCTGTAATTTTTTGTTGCTTGCTTGTCCCCCCGCCTGCACCAAATGCCCAAGAAATGTACCATAGGCGAAGACTCTGTGGAGGAGACTCTTCCTCTCGCCGTAATCCGGCAATATCCTTTATAAGGGCATGTTGTCTTTAGAAGTCAGGTCTCTCGGGGGAAGACAATAGGGCAATGCAAATATATCCATCGGGGGAGAAGCTCGAGGAATGAAGGGGATTTGAGCAAGAAAAAACGACGGTTTATTGAAGCTCCGTAAGCTATGATTAGGGATGCAACCCTCACCGTTGGTCCATGCAAATTCCTTAGCATTATGACTTTATTATCTTCAGTCTAATTTCTATTTAATCCAGATATCAGGCTTCATAAACATCACACAGATTCTTTCTGCTGGCAGAAAGAGAGCACAGCAGACACCCTTTCGTGATACGGACACCAGCTCTGAAGCATCACTGGGCCATAGCGCACACTATATTGAAATCAGAGATTGCAGAATAACTCAATGGTTCAGGAAAGAAACATAAAACATAAAACCGTTGCTCGGCTATCGGCTCCTGGGCTCATTGGTATTCAGCACCACTATTTGCCCTAATTCATTTGCATGTTTCTCTTCCATAGCAACAGCAGGAGGGCTATCAGGAGGATCTTTGATATAGGTACATGCTGTAAAATACACTATGTCATTTAGCTCGAGGTAAATGTATGAAAAATACCCCGCTGGTGCTTGCATTGTTAAGACGAGTTCTTTGTAAAAACTTGAAGTCAACATTTGTCGTCATTTGCATGCTGTACAATATTACACTGCGTAATAGACGTACGATAAATTAATGGATGCACGAAAAATACGTTTTCTGCGGCCTGGAGCGCTTAAATCGTTAAGCATACTGTATGCGACAGCAAAGAAAATTATATATGTTGTGTGTGAACAAATTCACTATGATTTACATTGACAAAAATTGATAGTTATTAGCACCATCTACAACTGACAAGTCTAGCTATTAGATAAAAAGTGACTATACATTATTTACGTCTTTGTGTTTTTCAATGTTGTCAAGTGTCGCAGACTAGACCGACAACCTCCACAGACGCACACTCGCTCGTGTATATCAACCTTTACACTTAATTAAGCACAATGGGCCGCATCAAGGTCATGAAATCTTCCTTTATAGTCGCCTATTGAGGGAGCATCACCGTATGGTTTTCACACCACGCTTCAGATGTGAAAACCCTCAAGGGACCCCTAGAACGCAAGGACACACTGGAATAAAAAGGCCCTTATGACACTTTGTGCTGTGTGGTTTTCAGTTCACATACAATGAGCGTTCATTAGCGAGATATATACTAGAGATAATGCCACCTCTGGATCTATCAGCTTCCGTTAAAGCATTTCCACTGACAGGAATTAGCACTTAGCGTCTGAATTCTGATTTAACTACATAAGAAATCACAGACCCGGGGTGGGGAGATTGCAGACATTTACAGAGATATTTCGGACTGAATTATGATTCTACACACTGTTAATGGTCCGTGACGATCTGATATCCCAATAAAACGCTGCCGTCCCATCAGACAAGCATTGTGCTGCTTTCAAGACTTGACTGAGTTCTCGCCCGCCCCAGTATGACTAATTTTAAATAAAAACCCAGGTTTACACATCCACGGTGGTTTACAGCTGCATGAGAAATATAAAGCGGACCATAGTAAAGTTCTGAAAACCTCACACATGGTAAGATCATTTGCTAAGGCTAGCATCACTGTTACGTATGCTTAAATATTTACCAGAGACCAGAGCCATTTTCAGAGACAGATACTTGTAGATAGAAGTTTCGACTTCTAGAAACCACATAGCAAGCTGCTGAAATCCAATCAGAACCCCCTTAGCAACCATATAGCAATGCCCTAGCAACAATGACCATCAGCTTACCATCATGAAAGTGATTTTTAAATGGGGCAAGCAACCAGCACTTCCATTTCCTTCTCTAAATGTGAACATCTTACTACAATGCGATTACAGCATTTTAGGTTTTTAATTATAGTGTTTTATATGTAATAAGAGGTTAAATAATAAAATAAAAAAATGGTATATTAAAAAGGTATTATAATAGATTTAAATCTCTCTGGATGTGGTTTAAAGTTTTCTAAGCAAGAATTTGACAATGCAGTCCTTAAACTTAAGCATAAAGACAGAAACTATATTTCGGAAACAGACACTGAGAGGTTAGGGATCTAATGTTTATTTGATTTTTTAACTCAAAAACCTTTCAGATATCATACAAGACACAACCCAGGCTACAGTAAAAAAAATAAGATGATTTAAAAAAAAATTATGTGGCAAACATCAGTTCTACCAAACATCAGATGATCAATAAGGTGGTACAGCAGAAAAAATATTTTGTTTGTGTGTGTGTGTGTGTTGGTATCACAGACTGTAAAAAAAGATGGACGACGCAACGCCCCTTCCTTACATTGTAATGAACTGAACATAAAATGTCTGACGATAGGCGCTGCCATGTTACGTAAAAACATCAGTTTGGAGCCAGGGCATGCGCAGAAGGAATCGTCCGTGGAGCCCAGAGGCGGAGCCGCAGTATCAACCTTCCGCCCAATACAACCACGCCCCTTATATATCAAATTACTAGCTAAAATGAAACTTATTGCAAAAACAAACAATTGGACATATATCAGCTTGATGACAACGACCTTAAAGGACCAAAACCATCTTTCGGAAATTTTATTGGAAGTGTATTTTTTTTATTTTGACCCGAGTCCCGTTTGTTTGAATTGAGAGTGTGAGGTTTATGCAACATGATCTCACAAAGTTCCGTGGGATAGTCACAGATTTTTTTGCTAATTTTTCCGTGGCATTCTCACGGATTGGTTACTCATCTGTTTTATTTTCTTACCATTGTCGCTTCGGTTTAGGGTTAGATTTACAAAAAATGACATACTTACCCAAACCCAACTCTAACCCCAATGCCAGGCGACAATGGTTTAAAGTTTAGAAAATATAAAAGAATAAAGCAGAAAAAAAGTAGTATAAATCAATAGTCAAAATGGCATACTAACACAAACACCAAATCTAACCCTAAACCGAAGCGACAATGGTTTGAAAATAGGAAAAAGCAGTTGAGTAACCAATCCGTGAGAATACCACAGAAAAATGTGAGATCAGGATGGTTTATGACTTGTACTGCAGCCAGCCACCAGGGGGCTTAATATTTAATGTCTTGAATGTTTTTAAGTGGTTTTGCAAACATTAGTGCATATTTACGCAATTGTGACGCCCATCAATCTAGAATGACGTAAAAGTCGCATAAATTCCGATATGACCATTGCAAAACATCCGACCTATATCTGATTTAGAAACACATATGGAAGTGGCTCAACCAGAATCGAAAAGATCAGATTCCATGTGGTTTGTGCTGTTCACACGGTCATACAGAGACAGACATGGGTCACATATGAGCAGAAAATCGGATTTTGATGGCAGTGTGAACGTAGTCTAAATGTAAACAGAGAAAAAAGTATTTTTTTTTAACAAAAACCCTTAAGCTGGAAATGTTACGTATAAACACCCCAGAACTGTCTGAATCCAATGGGTGATAAATTAACATTCAGTTGTGATGCGTATGATGATTCAGACTGATTCAGTATGTTCAGATGATGCAAAACTACAAATAAAAATTATGTGTTTGTTGGTTTCAGTTTTTTCGCAGTTTGCTCTTAACTCCTATGGTCTCATCTGCAGACGTGCATGAAAAATTGCATCCAGTTGATGATCTGGCGCCAGCTGCCATATATTTAACCCTGTTAAAATGTAAAACATACTTTATGAAATACAATGTTTATTCAGCCCTCCTGCTGGAAGCTGATGATAGCCTGTACTGCAGGAAACTGCTGCGTTACACAAGTATTACAATACTAGAATGTTCACCTTTAAAGTCTCATTGTGTTTAGAAGGTCAGTAAATACTGTATATTAGGTGAAGCCTTAAACGAAATGAAACATCTATAGATTGAAGATGATACCATAAATGAGAACTTATTAATATCTCAATTGTTTCTCAATAAGCAACGAGTGCTGTAAATGGAGATCTCACCACAGCCTACGGATTTTAATGTGGACTCAAACATTTATCACCAAACATTCCAAAGCCTAAATTATCTGTGAAGCTTCCCACATTCATTTCATAGCTCGTATAATTTAACTTCGTGTCAACAATCGTCTCATTTTTTCCAAATGATAAAACTGACATGTGACACACAACCAAAGACTTAAATTAGTTTCACAGGCTATAAAAATACAACCTCGAAGCAATGAAACATCTCTATGGGTTGATAAATAAGGTCTCACTTAAACTATTTAAGAAATTGTTTCTGTGGCGCGAGGAGAGCGGGAAAGCTCTCAGGAGCCGGTGTTTTATACGTTTCAGGGGAATTGGCTTTTGCAACGCTGTTTGAAGTGAGGTGTTGAACTTTTGGGCCTGGTTCTGGTAAAGTCACAGGCATTTGGACTTTTCAGCACATATAACAGCCCCCGCTCTTGTCCGGCTAAAAGAACGAGTGTGTTTGAGAACGCGTCTGAGCTGTCTGAAAAATATCAGGATGTAGTCAGTCACTCCGACTGTGTAAGACAAGGCACAGATGGCCCAGAATGCTTGAGGAGCTACAGTAGAAAGAAATCTCACATGAATCCAAGACTAAACACCAGATTATTTCAATTTTTGTATATATATACAATTGTGGAATATTATGTAAACCGGCGAGGTTTTCCACATTAAAATGTCACGTCCAATAGCTTTTATTTCAGAGATGAGAAACCGAGATTATCGGGAAATCAATGGAGCTGTGTTCCAATCATGGAGACAAACAAGAGATTCAAGGTGCCTCCTTTAAAAAAAAAAAAGTCTGAAAGAGGGTTTGAAGTCTGCAGTGGGATCTGAACACCAATTTTGGGCTTTAAATGGAGCAAAACAGAACATTGCTGGAACATATTGTAACCGAAAATCATTATAGATGTCTCTTTCAATGGTTTTTCGACTACATGACAGAAACCTCTGAAGAAGGAGTAAACAATATTCCTTAGCCATTCACAAAAGTGGGAAGAAAATCCAACAGTACAATACAAAAATCCAAATGTCAAATTTACATTATTGCTCATGTATGTAATACGGTCTCTGAAGTCTACATGTTTTCTACATATAATCATAAGATTTATGCAAGTATACATTTTAAATAGTAAACAAACAAATGGTCTTTAAGGTGAATATTATTTAAATATATATTTCTAAACAAACCCCAAAACAGGAAATATAAAAGCTGAAAAACAGGAAATATAAAAGATGTGGACTTTAAATTGTCTTTGCTTACTTGAATTCCTGAAAGGAGCATTATGACAGCACTTTTTTGTATAATTTTAATAATTAATATAGTTTATGTTAACAGGGTTGAAATACAAACACACACACCCACCCACACACACGTGTGTGTCTAGTATTTTCGCAAGGAATAGTTGGACAAACAGTGCTGGGGAAAATGCCAAAAACTGTGTTTAGAGTCTATAACAACACATAATAAAAGCTGGCATCAGCTACTCATTATTCAAGTAATTACTTGCACTCATGGTAATGAAGAAAAAGGCCTCATTTAGTAGAATGACCCAAATATCAGCTTGGACCCTGTGTTTAAAAAGCTCAATTCAATGGCACCAAATGTAGACTCAACAACACCGACCCTCTGACCTTCATCTCGAACTCACCAAAAGCATTTTTTAAACTACAGCAGAACACGGTTCATTTAGCCGGGCTGGCGTGAACAAACCTCCCTGTGAGGAACAGAATCTGCTGCGCATTTTCTGCCGTCCATCTTGCAGATGACATCACTGATACACTCGCTGCTAAAGTACGACTGCAACATCTGCCGTGACGGCCACACAAATGGGAACTGTCGTAATTTATGTGGCAAGAAACTAAGCGGTGAGCTACTCCCGTATCTGCTCCTGAAAGTGAAAGCTATTTAATGACGAAGCCACCCGTGACTGGTATTTAGCTATTGAGGGAACAGTTTGGCTAAAAATAAATACCTTTTTTTGCCATTGTAGTACTTAATCTCTCAAAATGCATTTGTTGGGAGAATGTTGCTGTCAATGTAGCTTTTCAATTAAAACAGTCCCTTATACCAGTGGTTCTCAAAGTGGAGGCCCCTGGGATGGTAGCAGGGGGGCCACAGTTTTATAATATTTTATAAAATACATACATTTTTCTTGAATTCTGTGTAATTTAACCTCAGAAAAATAAGACTACTAACCAACCTACATTGTATATTTGAATAAGTTTTGGTTAATTCACATTTCATTTTTTACAATGTTTTATGTCATAAATTTTCTTTTGGAGGGGGCACGAAGGGCACAAGTGGGGGTCACCATACACAAGGGTGAAAAAGTTTCAGAACCACTGCCTTATACATTCAAAAAAACTGTGTGTATCATCCTGTTAAAATGTTGAGGCTCATTTACTGATTCTTTATTAATATTTTCCACATTTTAGAATAATAGTAAACTCAAATTTAGATAATTTAATACATTTCATAATTTGGATTTGGCACAAATGTAATTAAAGGAAATGTGTTATGGCAAAAAATCCCAAAATAAAAAATAAATATGTTAACTTTTAGCATTTTCAAAGTAGTCACCCTTCTCCAGATCTCACCCTGAGATGCACTGTAAAAATTCCTTGTTGCACTTAATTGTTAAAATTTAAACAACTTTAATTAATAAGATATTTCAACTTTTTTGACTAAGTTGCAATACATTATAAAAATAAAATTGAGTTAAATTATAAAATTATAACTTAAGCCCATTCAACTTATATATATATATATATATATATATATATTTTTTTTTTTTTACCAACTCCTCTCTAGTCAAGAATATTGGAATAACTTGTTTACTGGCACTGTCTGGCAATATTTTGCATGTGAATGTTAATCTATCACAACAAACTATATGATGTAGTTTTCATATTTCAAAACCTTTTAGCAGTAATAATAATTCAGTGACTGTAATTTATTAATTTGTGACAAGAGTACGCAGCAAACCTTACGGCAAACCAACAAAAACCTCAGTTTTGTATAATTTTATGTATAACATAATACTATATTGCATTATTTGCATTTATTACTATAAATGTAATAATTAATTTAAACAGCTATAACAATTTTTTGTTCAAATTTCACCTTCAGACACTAAACTTTTTCTTTAAAGGTTTATGTAAGTTATGATTTTTTATTTATTTTAGCTTTATAATAGAAAAAAATACTTTTAAGATTGGTTTAAATATCCAATTAACTAATTTAAAACATTAAGAAGTGCTATCAGATCTTAAAAGATCTCGGAAAACATTTCAGAAAAGTGACTCTAAACCTTTGAATGGTAGTTAATCACTGCTTTTTTGTTTTGTGTGAACTGTTTCTTTCTTTAGTAGTCAAAATAATTCTTAAATTGCCACTATTGTCACTACACTGCCATCATTTTGATTTTAGTCAACTACTCTAGATCAGTGATGATAATGGAAGATTTGGAAGCAAAACCGAATAAAAGAGAAGATGAGAAACAGCGATGCATCTTTTCATCTTTGTTTTCGAAGTTTGGAGACTGGAACGTCTCGAGGCTGATCCGCGACCTCATCTCTCGGCACCATCCATCAGTCTGAACGAGTCAGACTCGAAACAAAAACAAGAGAAGTGACACAAAGATTGTTGTGAAGGGGCCTGTATCTCCAAGCGATATCACCCCCCGAAGATCTCCTAAACAACCACATTACAAAAAACCCTTCCCAAATGCCACACGGCCATATCATACATATTTCACAGCACAATTCTGCTTAGATTTGATGTGTGCTTTAACAAGCAGATAAGGTGGACGGCCTGAATTCTGGAGGTCTGCTGCGAGCCCCTGCCGCTCTGCCCATCACTCCATAAACCAGCCTGACACCAAACAAGATAAGAGGGAGCCGAGAGCCGCAGACACAACACAGAGACTCATGTGGGTTAACGGCCACATCCTCACCGACTCAAACCTGCAAACAATCTGGAATATGTAACGCGAGATGGTCTTCATCACTGTCAATTTAAAGTGGCCATAGTTGTCTCCTCACCCGAAACTTCCCCCTAAAGAAACACATTTCTCACTAATGCCAACATTGTTGGGGAACTGCTTTGAAACTTTAGTTTGCCTGTTCTGTTCAACTACAGTCATGCTAGTAACTACAAAAACAAAGTTTGAGCTATACTGTATGGTCCAAACAAAAGATTGCTTAGAGCTGTGCATTAGCAGCACAAACACTCATGAGTTTCATTCCCAGGAAACACACACATACTGATACAATGTGACCCAGCCTGTGAAAACCCAGCTAAAGCTATAAGTTTATGATTTATTGTTTTCTACCTAAAATCTTCCATCATGCAAAGAACATTCGGTGAAAATATAACCTTGGTATATCTAAGGGCATAGTTCACCAAAAAATGAAATTCTGTCACCATTTACTTTCCCTCATTTTTTATAAATGTCTTTGTTCTGCTTAAAGAAAAAAAAAGTTGATAACCAAGCAGATCTGAGGGACGATTGACTTCCATAGTAGAAAAAAATGATGTGTCTGTTTGGTAATTAACATTTTCAATTTATATCTTAAATACTGACTGAGTAAGTTCATGTCAATAAGTAAAATGAATGATTGAAATTAATAAGCTTGTAATGCACTATAAAGTCTATTAAATGTATAAGGGTCATTCCACCGAATCGGTGCCATTTGCATGTTGTAACTCGTCAAAATCAAAGTTTAAATTTTTCTTTTTAAATCTAATAACACAAATATTTTATTTTTCAAAATGAGTATTGGTCGATCTCAGGTGACTAGGTTATTTTTAACATGGTTTCTTGCATGCATTTTGGTAACAGGACTGAAAGTAACAGGACTAAGTTTTTAGCATAGATTTAGCAAATACATGAGAAAGAGCTGCAGTAAATATTTGCAAATAGCATAAAGACACTTAGCAAATTCTAGTGATTTACCAAAATGTTTTATTTTAAAATAATCCAATAACATCAAAGAAATAATATAATTAACAGGACTGAACATTAAGATTGACATTCACAGTCAGCATCAATAAAATGTACAGAAAAGAAAATGAGAAAAGTGATTTTTGATCTTCACATGACCTTCAGAAGATCCAAATGATGTCACTTCCTCTTGAAAATGTGACTTGTGAGATATTCCTACATTTTCAGAGGGGGGAACGTGTTGGGTAACAGGACTGAGTGACAGGACTAAAAATATCATCATGACTAAAATCTTAATTTTATCTAAAATTGTATGACTTTTCAATGGTAAAAAAATATTTAAAGCCAAGATGGGAAATTATGGACCCACACAAAAATGCAAAAAATTAATAGATATCTAAAGAATTGTTTGCTTTATATTTAAAGGCAATGTATAGATATAAAGAGCAGGGACAGATAAAAGATAAAAATATGATATTTTTCAGTGTTCTGTGTAGTTTTTATTAATGTTTTAAAATATTTCGTTTAAATTTGGTGTTAGATTAACATGCAGGACACCTTGCTTAATAATAAAATGTATTTTAGAGTTAGTTTTCTTGCATTTTTATACATATAATACCTTGGTGACAGAAATGGTACCGAATCGGTGGAATGACTCATAAAGATTATATAAGATATGTTATCATGTAATTTCAGAATTTTGTGACTTCTATTAATCTTAACCCTTTCAGGGCTCTAGACTGCCACCAAATGGTGGCATTTTGCCACCAAAATTTGAGAGTGTGCCACTGAATTTTACATCCAGTTGCACATGTGCGACCAGTAAATTTGACCTTTTTTTTGTGATGTGACACTAAATTTGAAAACAGCACATTTATCATTAAAGTATTTATTAGTAATACAGTGGAAATTAGTAGAAATGTGAATATTTGGTTAGCATGTTGATTTACAGTGTGTGCTCCTAAATTTTTTTGGTTGCGCCCCTAAGATTTTCAGTTGGGGGGCACCGTGCTCCTAGTGAAAAAAGTTAGTCTGGAGCCCTGCAAGCCCTCAGTTGTAATATTACAACTTCAGTTTAAGGTCTAATAAAATATACCTGTACATGTTTTTTTTTTCTCTCTCTCTTTAAAACCACATTTACACAACTAAAAAGTCCTATTGTTTAACCATGCAACGATTTTGAATGGTAGACTTTGTAAATAGGTTTGTTTTCCTGGCTGTGAACTTCCAAAACCTGCAAACCCGCCTTGAAGAACCAGTTTTTACTGGACTAAATAAACCAGCATGTAAAAACGTACTAAATTGTCAAAAATGTAAAAACCCATTTATATCTGCATTAGAGGACTCTTACAACATATAAAAGGTGAAACTTTTAGTTTTTTTCTATATTTGGGTCTTACAGGGTTAAAATTAGTTGTTCTAAATGTCTTTAAACAACACACAGAATGAAAAAGTAATCTAAATATGATGTGCTGTTTACAAAAAAGTGACCACTAGCTAAATGTAACTTTATATCCATTGGCGCTGAAAGCCAAAAATGTGGGTGGGTCCAAAACATTTACTGAAGTGGATGCCATTTTCGTGTATTCTGGTGCCTTTAAAAGCTTTGTTTACAGCAGGCGAAATTAGTGACATTTCTGGAAACATGACATGGAGATTAGGCAAGTGGAATGGATTTGAGGAAGCAGCAGTGTGAAAGTCAAGGCTGTAGCTAAAACCCGGAATGGAGTTTAATTTATTAATGCATATTTCTAAGCAGTGTTTCCCAATCCTGGTCCTCGACGACCCCCTCCCAGAAAGTTTTAGATGTCTCCTTATTTAACACACCTGATTTAACTCATCAGCTTGTTAGGGAGACATGTTAACTATTTTGGAAGGAGGCTGATAAGTTGAATAAGGTGTTTTAAATAAGGAGACATCTAAAACTTTCTGGGAGGGGGTCCTCGGAAACCAGGATTGGGAAGCACTGCTCTAGTGGAATGGATTTGACCGACAACGATTTGACCATATACAGACATAGTGGGTCAAATATCACTGGTCTTAAAAAATGGGTGGGTCTTGTCCCACCCACATATAATGGTTCCGACGGCCTATCCAATTTACAATTTTGCCTAAATTCCTAATTTCAAAATACTGAAGTAGAACTTTTTGGTATGTTGTAAAAAAAACTTGCCTACAGTAATTGATTTATAAAAAAAAACTAAATCAAAAAATGTATAATTTGCTGAATGTTTAGTGTACTTTTTCTTTTGAAAAACATTTTATATATTGAAATATTTACATTTAAAATGGTTGTCAAGACTTTAATTACATTTAAAACAACATGACAATGCAGCTACATGGATGTTGGCTATTTACTAGGAAAGAACTAAAACACAGCCAGATAACATCCTAAGTACCAACAAGTATTTAAGTTAGCACTGTGATTTTAGTTGGCTACACCCCAACATTGATCCCACAATCACAAGTATTTCAGTCTGTTTAAAATGCTTCCACTTTGCTAATCTCCTTTATTATGCCCTAATGAGGGCTAAATGCAAAACAATGCCAATAAACTGCCTTGGTGAATGAGTTTCAGTCACTCTTTCAACACATCCTATCACCACATACACCTTAACGTCTTTATTACCCTGAAACTCTCTTTTGCAAGCTCACGCCCTCTCTGCAAAAATCACTCCCACAGACCAAACCTCTCGGGAAGAGCCGGCAACATAATAACAACTAACTTGTGACTGTCCCGGTTTGATTTTGTGCATGACAAACACCAATCACGAGACAGATGTGTTGAGGCTTAATCCATTAAACCCCACATCTCCTCCCGGTTAAGTCCTAATGAGGATTTAAAGAGCTCGGCCGCAGGGGTCCGTCTGACAACAGACACACCTTGCTGAGCGGTCTGCCCCCGACCCACTGTTCTCCTCTCTTATCGCTCGGATCAGGGAGGAGGGCTGATGAAAGACAGTGAAGACGAATGCGGGCGTATTGACCCCCTGGCCGCTCGGCATTATGGGAAGTCTGATCCCTCGGCCTGATAGAAAACCCCTGGGTAAGAGGGAAAACAAAAAACAGCAGACAAGGAGAAGAAAGGCACAATGAGAGCCGCCTAGTCTGTATTATAAAAGAAAAAACAAAAGGAATCCGAGATCTAAATCCGCGATTTTAATAAAGGAGAGTACAAAGAGGCGAAATAAGGGTTTAGAGAACACAGATATATTGATATTGACGGAACGTCGATAGGAACACAAAGCCCCAGGACTGAGACTGATGGAAATTGGCTTTAGCCACTCAAAGATAATCAGTTTCGCTAGTTTAAATGTTTCCCTACAAAGTGTAACTGCACAGATGGGATTTTGAGGCACGTGAAAGGCTTGTCCACACTTGTTCGTCTCTAAAGGGAACGACACGTTTTCACAGCAGGATCCACGTCATTTAACCAGAGCCTACAGCAAAAGAATCAAATCTGGGAGGAATCTTCTGCATTAGCATTTGAAAAATACCTGGCTTGGGTAAAATGATCTGAAGTAGGTTATTGTAGCATTGCTGGCCTGAAAATCGAATGTATTTAACTGAATGCAGGGGGTTGCGATGTTTTTTTTAATTGCTTTTAACTAAAAGATGTCTATTAAACATTTTGACAATGGCTTGAGATGCTAAACAACACTCTTAGAATGGATGTGTTAAAAACACACAATCAGTGTTACACTAAATGCGTTGTCCCAGAAACCACACATCTCTGTCTTATTATTGATAAGACAAAATGACACGTAATGTGTTAAAATGGCACATAATGTGGTAAAAGCATAACACAAAAAGATGTAAAAAATTACCACATCCTTTCTTATGTTGCGTTTACGCCAGCCGCGGTACAGACGGCAAAAACGCGCTATTCACGCATAGTTGGACGCTTGAACATTTGAGTTCACTCGTTTTATTCGCGCGTGAAAGTCGAGCGTGAAATTCTAGTCATTCGAGACATTTCGTGCCGGGGGGGCGTGGTAATCAAAGGGGCGGGGCGTATGCGTCATGATGAAAATTAAAATATTTTAATAAAATAAATAAATAAAATATGTATTTTTAAAACACTCAAATAAAACTTTATTTTATAGAAACTATGACAAAAAAATTAACACACACTAAATAATTAATGAATTAAATGTTTTTACCTCTAAGGGGAATAGCTGCGTGATGAAGTGAAACTAAAGGGTTAATAAACACAAACTGAAGCAGATGTTGTAGAACGTCTGCCGAACGATGATAGATAGCGCAAAAAAATTGTAAAAACTGATTATTTCCCACTATTAATTACATTATCTTAAAGAAGTCTAACTACTGTAGTATGTAAATATTGCACATAAATAAAGTGAGCAAGAGCGCTCAACAATTATCAAATCAACAGGCACGTGAAACCTAACTAGCAGTTTGCTCAAACATCAAAATCACAAGCCAACTTACTTTAAAATTGCAAGAACTCTAGACTAATACAATAACAGGCTTACATAAACCCAAAACATAAGTCCACTTACAGTTCTCATGGACACGTGTTTTATCAACTGGCTATCCTCCAGACATGATGGACCACGTCTTTATCTCATTTCGGCCGTGTGGCGCTCATGCACGCTCGCGGTGTGAAGCGCGTCTGCGCTATTCACCGAGATGTTTTATCAACTGGCTAGTTATCCTCCAGACATTGACGGTCCGGACCACGTCTTTCTCATTTCCGCCGTGTGGCGCGCGTCCCCGCTCACGGTGTGATGCGCGTACGGGCTATTCTCTGAGATGCACTTGACGGCCTTTTGTGCAGCGAATTATAATTTTTTATTAATTTTTTGGACAACCTAGTTAAGGCGGTAGGGTTTCCAAGCTTAGGCGGGCCGCCTTAACTGAAATATGCAATTTGCGCCGCGCTTACCGTGTGTACCGCGCAACAGGATGCCTAATCGTGTCTTTGCATTGACTTAACATGTAAATCACTCACGCTTGCCGCGTCTACCGTGGCTGGTGTAAACGCAGCATTAGAATGAATCAGCAAAATACAACACAACGACCAGAGATCCAAACCGTCAAGCATGCAAATAAAATAGTGCAGATGAAATGCACATACAGTATGCATCCATTGTGAACAACTGAGTCTACTTTGAGTATACAAAATGCAAATGGATTGACTTTTAAACTTATTCTAAAGGCTAATTATAGGCTCATGTTTAATTATATAGAACCTACAAAGCAACACATTGACGTTTAAAGCTATGTTTTGTCTATTCAGTGCTTTGCTTTTGTGTAAATGTGTTATACTAAAAAGGTTTTTGTGTGCATTCAACTGAACGGCAATTATTTATTTAATATTAACCTATGCAATTATTTGCAATTAATATGATGAGTAGATACTGTATATTATGTAATAATACGGTTTCATTTTAATGTGAATTATTTTTGCGTCCGTCACATTATGCAGAATAGATAGAAATAAATCAAGATAGATAATATAAGCTCAACATATTTCCTGCTAAAATATTCACTAGACACACATGGAGACACATGCACAACCCTGTCAATCACAGACAGCAAAAAGAGTCGCTCTAATTCTGTCTGTGTGAAAGAGTTTAGACTGCGTAACAGCCTAGAGACACAAAAGACAAGAATGAGAGATAAAGAAGAGAGATAAACGAGAGATAGAGAGAGAGAGAGAAAGAGAGAGAGACAACAACAACAACTGAACAACTGTTTCCTATGTGCATTTACCATGCAGTGAATCCTGTTACTGTTTATACACAAACATATATCTCATATATATAGTACACACATATACTATATATATATATATATATATATCTGCCACTGTATGTCACATATCTTTACTGTTAATCAGCAGACATTCAACCGAGGTGTTTAAAGTGGAGACAGACATCTCATCTCAGTCAGGGAGACAGATGGCTCATTTCCGACAGAAAGAAAGACGGCTCACTTCAGACAGAAAGACAGACAGCTCATTTCAGACAAAGTTTGAAGACATGAGAGACAGCAGCTGTCCAAATCAGAAGCCCATTTGGGAAGAAAGATATGATTTTGAGGTTACATACGAGGTAAAGTATATATGTATGTATGCATTTGAAATATGTTAAAGCCAAGCTAAAGTCTTTGATATTCTAATGATGAGATTAGGGAGCATCAAAGTTTGATTTCAAACATTGATTTCATTTTCACTTTTACTAAATGTTATTTCATCATTTGACTTGTAGTCAATATTAAAGATATTACGGTATATTTTCAAAGAATTTTCTTTACATTATGTATGATGATTTTATGTAGAAATCTGTAAATCACAAAAAAATGAATTCAGCTGTGTTTTCACAGAATGGGTTTATAATAAGATATATTTATAGTGCTCCTGTATGGCTCCGTGTTAGAGCATTGCATTAGCACCACTAAGGTCATGGGTTTGAACCCAGGGAACATGCATATGGATAAAAATGTATACCTTGCATTAGACTGCTTTGGATAAAAGCATCTGCCAGATGTATAGATGTCTATGTAAGATGCTAATTTTGGCTTGAAATTGCCTACTTTGGAAATTTTAGTAAAGTTACATTATTTTTTCTTTATACAGGAAATTGTTGGATACAAAGCAGAAATATAAAAATCTCCCATTCAAGAAGAAATAAATTTTTTATAAGCTAAAGTAATCTTCATATACAATACTGTGCAAAAGTCTTACCGTGGGTTCACACCAGCCGCGTTTGAGGCGTCAAGTTCACGTCTACTGCGTCTAGTTTGCTGCTTGAACATTTTGAGTTTACTCGCTTCATTCACGCGTGAAATTCTAGTTATCGAGACATTCAAGCGAAAATGGAAGGGGCTTCTGGGACTCTGCTTGCTTTCTGTAATCACGTCACTGCTAAAGCAAGCTCCTGATTGGTTAACGTGGCACGTTTTCCCGCCAAAGTTTAAATTTGTCAACATTTGAGGCGGAATCGCATCTACCGCGGCACAAATGAGACGTTGCTGTGGGAAATTGCGAGTTGAAAATTTTTAACTACGCGAGACCTCCAGACGCGGGCCAACGCATCTTTACATTGACTTAACATTGAAATCATTCGCGATTGACGTCTCTACCCCGGCTGGTCTGAACGCGGCATTAGGCCACCACCACCAGACTTCTTGTTTTAGAAGTTTTAATGTCCATCCATATTTATTATTCAGTTTATTTTATGATGATACAAACAGAAAATACAGGAAATATGTACACACAAAAATAAAAATAAAATATTTCCGGGACTAAATGTCTTCTTTAGACATCGTCTGTGTTTAGTGTGACCTATCTTGACACATTAAACACATCGAAATTAGGATTTGATCTTATTTAGGTTTAAGAGATCCTGCAGTTTCCTGCTATTGCTCAAGTGGAAGGGGGTTTACCCTTAAAACTTGACACATCTGTTTACATTTTTATACAGTTTTTAATACTATATACACACTTCCTGTATTTTCTGTATGTATTCTATTAAAGACACTGAAAAACAATTATATATGATTACTATAACATTGACAACAAATCTAATTCTGGCATTGTGGCCTAAGACTTTTGCACAGTACTGTATGATGCAAAAAGCACAATAGAGACAGATGAGCTGCTATAGGTAATAAATAAGCTGTTTTTATAAAACAGATCCAAATTCAAAATCAAATTGGATGATCTGCATTCGAAACCCTTGTAAAATATCCATATACAGGGTGTAAGTGCACATCAGCTGAATTTCACCATGCTCCCCCAGCCCTTTCAGATGATGGGATTATTCATCCAAACCCCAGGATTTCCTTATGCTTTAGAGACATGCAAATCGCTGACCTACAGTCCCGTATTTATGCGTATCATGTTCACAATCCCAAATTCAATGGGCATGACCTTTAAATATCTAGAAAGATTGACCAAATCTACAGCTTTGAGGTAAAAACCACAGTTGAAATGGAGGCATCATAGGTCAAGATTGCAATCGGCTTCCACAGCAAAAGAACATCACAAAAAGCTATTCACAGACCCAAACGGGGTAATATATTCGCCTAATAACAGAGGCAGGTGAAAGTTAGCTCTTCATAAAGCAAAAGTTCAACCTTTAATTCTGTTTTGTCAAAAGGCTACAGCGACGAGAGCGCTGTTAATTCTAAGATATGTGATTTGGCTGTCTAAAAGTCACACAGAAGCCGGTCTCAAATGAATTAAAATGGAGATTAAGTGTTTTTATGAATACAGGCGGGCGGCTGGCGGTTCAGGTCACGGTTCCCCGCCATTCGTTCTGAATGAGCTCGTGGCAGAAGGACACAGTCGGATATTATTCGGTCCTTTCCATAATTAAAAAAAAAGAACGGCTCATATTACTCACAATCCTTTGCCGGCAAATTGGCCAGACGTATGAAGCCAAGGTTTCTTTCAAAACTACTTAGCCACCTCCTGAAATAATCCAGCGAGAGTGTGTTCAAAGCAAAACCGTAATTGCTGGTAAATGATGATGTTAATTTTTCAGACAATAAACCTGCACCTCATTACGGTAATATGAAATGAGTCAATAAGAGTCCTGTTGACTTTCATAGCCAGTAATCCCGAGCACAAAAAGCCTTTAGTGATATCGAAACGTTGTGTTGTGGAAATATCCTCGGTAGGGGTACGGTTGGACACGGGAACACATGTATTCACCAAAAATGTATACTTTGGATAAAAGTGGCTGATAAATGTTGATGTATAAAACGGAATGCTGTCTTCCATTGGTCAAGTCCCGCCTTAAACTCACATCATTGGCTGAGCCAGTGTTGCTGTGTTGGGTTGGCAGAGATGTTTTGTAAAGAGCCGTCGAATGTGGATAAGTAATTTATTAACAATATTAGTATTAATAAAGTGGCCATTTTAGTGTCACTTAAATGAAACAGATTACATTACATATTGAATATAGTTTCAGTTTGTTTTCAGGCCTTTAACATTCACTGCCACAATATTAAGACAGCTTCAGCGCTTTTAACATTTATCATAAAACCCTAAGAGATGAATCACTGTTGCGAAACCGAAATATCACTATGATTATCAAATAAGCATTAGGGGCTCAGACTAATATACCATTCAGCATATATACGCTTGATTCATTTATAAAACAGCACAATGCCACATTTCATCCAACGGCAGACGTACCATCAATAAAACGGCTCCACAATATTTCATCACCGCTTTGCATTTCAGCTTCATAAAATACCAAAAAGAGGCAGTTTGAGAAGATGCACAGAATACAAATGAGCTACATCCAAACTTATAGACAGCGTTCGGCCCACGAAATGAAATCAGAGAAAGATGAGATCTGAAGTTTCGAGCATATACTCGAGAGGGACAGGAAATACACCCTCAAGCAATCAATCTTTCCAAGTTTCTGCACAAGCGAAAACTTCCTGCCATTTATGGCTATGGCAGTAACCCATTTAATTCAATTATAAAAATGCATTAAAAAGATATTACGGCGGGGACGGAGTGTAATGAGGCGTGTTTACTTGAGGATATTGTTTATAATGAGCAGTTGTTGGGTTTAGGCCTATAGTTAGAACAGGACATACGAGTAAACAGACGGGGATGAGATGAGGAAAACTCGGAAAAATACGGCGGCAGAAACACTGTGTGGTCTTCCTTTTAATTTAACAGGAAAGAAAAACAAGGCGGGCTTAGTGTTAATGCACACGGCTTTCCGTGAACCTCGGGCTGTGTGTCTGAGAAGAAACAGTCATTATTTAGCCCAGCTATCCCAAATTGTGTCTGCCTTAGAACTCAAATGCATGCAAGCAACTCCGTAAACTCAAAAACCGCAATGAAAAGTGGACACAATCTCAGATATTGCATTAACACACTGGTAAACATCAAACTTTTTACGTTGAAAAAATAACAAAGCAATACATACACTGTTCAAAATGGAAAAGTATTTGGACACTTTTTGGAGATATTAATTCATCCCTAAGTGTCCAAATAATTGACAAAGCCCAATGTAAAGAAATTAACTCTTACCGTCAGAACTCTGTACAACCGTCAAGACGAACACCAGGCCACAGAGAGCCAAAGACTTCCATTCTGAACATCCCATCCTAGCTTTGACCGGTCTCGGTGCCTTCCACATATTTGGGTCGAAATCACTGTAGTCACAACGATCCAGGGAAGTCACTCTCGCAGATAACCATCATTGACCTCCAAGCCTGGAAGAAAACCACAGCAGACTGTCAGCAGTCGATAAAAACCTCCGCGGGCATCCAAACTTCCTCTGTCAAACTCCTCTTGTCAGTTTTTTGATTGTCAATAGCGACAAATTCAGTAATGGACGCCCTCTGTTTGAGACCTGAAACGCCACCTCCCGCATTACAAACAAGGTAGAGAAGAAAGCATTTATCTCACTGTCTGGTCTTTACTCTTCATCTGACCCTCTCCCCCCAAACCCGTTCGTTCGGAGGAAAAACTGGTTTGTTTGACCCTCAGACTGTCCAGAATCTCCTTTGCCTGAGAGCCAAAGATGACTCGGTCAGTATCTCATCTTTAAAATGTTTTCCTTCTCTTCATGTTTACACCCTCCGCCGGTCTCCCATAAAACACACTCAAGGCCTCATGGGAAACATCGTCACTCCGGTAACAAGCCACTTAGGAGCCCATTAAAAACAGTGTGTGCATCCCCCATAGTTCGTTGAAGATACACTA
Organism: Misgurnus anguillicaudatus; assembly: GCF_027580225.2. Lineage (NCBI taxonomy): Eukaryota > Metazoa > Chordata > Actinopteri > Cypriniformes > Cobitidae > Misgurnus > Misgurnus anguillicaudatus. The sequence goes on from NC_073350.2 coordinate 8,530,282, forward strand.
AATATATCTCACCGTCCTTGAATACATCATTGCATTACGAGGCATTTCCCATTGTCTGGTGCTTAAAAAAGTACTGGAATGTATGTTTCTTTAAATGGTGTTTTAGTAGAACGATCAAAGGCAATGCTGATACCCTAAATGTTGATTACTTACACGTAGATTTATGCATTTAGCATAATATATATATATATATTTTTTTTTTTTTTTTTAAGAAAGATTGACTGACTGATTCATTGGGGAACCAAAATGGTTCTTTTATGGCATCACTGTGAGGAACTTGCTGTTGCACTTTTAGTTTAAAGAGTCTACAAAGCCATTTTTACAAGTAGGAATAAAGTTAAAATCTCCTGAGCTTTGAAAGGTTGACTACTGAGAATTATAATATTCTGGGTATGTTTATAGGGTGAGAAAATTAGATTGATAAAACTTTAGTGGCCTGTTTTACATGAACGTGCACAAAGCATTAGCACCCAGCCCAAAGGTATTTGGAAATTTCTGTGAATCCAAGTATCAGTGCGAGTTTTGCTGAGGTAAATAATGACTAGCAAAGCCGTTGTAGTGGCGGTTCACAGCTGGTTAGCTGTGAGGAAAATAAATAAAAGGGCGAGGGTTGATCCCCTAACACAGACGAGGGGTGTTAGACTAAATCAGCGACAACAGCTCCGTACTTTCATATCACGATCTCACGCTGTGAGCGGTTAACATGCTGATCGGTCTCCAGAAGTGGAGTCGCGGACGAAGGCGGCACGCTCCTCATTAAACGCGTCAAGGTCTCTCCCCTCGGTGGGACGCCTTATCTCCCTAAGCCGAAGCAAAGACCGCCGATCAACACCTGTTAAGTGCCTCAAACAAATACAGCTAGGGGAGGCCTGTTGTCGCTGTTGTGTGTGTTTTGTGTTCACAAATGAAATTAACAACTTTAATCATGAGAAATTAAGGCAGATAGCATTCATCTACAAAAGGATTCAGGCAGCAGTGTTTGATCCATGCACATCCTTTGAATTACAGCTGCTGTTTGATGACAAAAGAAATGCAGAATTTGCCGCTTATAAACTAACAACAACCTAAATTTACTTCTCAGTTATGTTTTATATCAAATATCAAATTTGTCTCAGATGTTTTTTTTTTCAAATTCTGTTGGAGAAATTACAGTTAAATAGACACAGATGAAACAATGTTGACAATGAGTACAGAGCTGTAAAAATGATGCAAATGGAATGGCTCGCATAATTCGATCTTGGAAAATTTTGATAAAAAAGTTTGCATTTTAAATCCCTGACTTTGGTATCTTACGCTTTAAAACCCGACAAGTTCAAACTTTTGTGGATTACATAAAAAGATTTAAGTAAACCAACTCAAAATTTGTAAGTAAAAATATTTTTAAATTACAATGAATCCAAAAGTTTTTATTTCATTCATATTTAAGTACACTATACTTAAAACTACTGATTTACCTTTAGTTGTGTTTACCATTTTTTAGAAGTTACAGAAAAAAAACAATGTGACTCATGTGTATATAAGTGTGTAAAATGACTTCACACAGTAATTGTTTATATGATAAAGCAACACATATCCGACCTACAGCCATAAGCACAGGCACTACACTTCTGAACAATGATATCCACAAAACTACAAACAAATACCCTCTTCTAAATCTCCAACATAAAGGAATGTTTAACTAGGGTAGCAAAATTCTGGGAATTTTTAAATGGAATATGGAAATTAACAGGAATATATGTGGATTTATGAAAATTCAACTTCGGAGTTGCCTATAACAGGGAACTTAAATTTACATGATAAAATGTCTGGGTTATTTTTTACCTATAATTGGTAAATATTGGACAGAATACATGCTGGGTTAAAAATTACCCAATGTTGTGTTGTTGTTATGCAACAATAACCCAGCAGATGGGTCAAAACAAACCAGCATTGGGTCAATTTTAACTCAGTGGTGTGTTCTGTCCAACATTTACCCATTATGGGTAATAACCAAGACATTTTTAGAGTGTATGTAAAAAATCTTGCAACATAATTTTGTTTAAAACAACAAGATCGCTCAGTCACATGCACACTGCTTACTAGAGGGATTTCTGAAGGATTTTGATAAAATAAAAGCAGGCTTGATGATAAAAAATAACAATTTATTAAAACAAAGACCAATTTATTTAAAGTAAAAATCTATTATAACAATACACACTACTGTTCAAAAAATTTTTTTTATTTACCTTGCATGTATGTCTGCTTATGATCCAACAAAATGTTTATTTATGTTTGTATATGATATAGTTTATAAAAATCTTCCTAATTTTCCAAATAATTCCCATACATTCCTGTTAAAGGGACACTCCACTTAAAAAAATAGGCTAATTTTCCAGCTCCCCTAAAGTTAAACATTTAATTTTTTACCGTTTTGGAATCCATTACCACTTTTAACATAGCTTAGCATAATCAATTGAATCTGATTAGACCATTAGCATCGTGCTCAACAATAACCAAAGAGTTTCCATATTTTTCCTATTTAAAGCTGGTTTCTTCTGTAGTAACATCGTGTACTAAGAAAGACGGAAAAATTAAAAGTTGCAATTTTTTAGGCCGACATGACTAGGAACTATACTCTTATTCTGGCGTAATAAACAGGGACTTTGCTGCCATACCATGGCTGCAGCAGGCGCAATGATATTACGTGGTTTCGGAATTTGCAAAAAATAACCGGAAACGTACCACCCCTTTGCAACCCTATACTTAACACTGTTGAGTCTTTCTCTTTACCGAAAACCACATAAACTATTATTTAATTAAAAAAATGCTCTTGCAGGCTCATACAAAGCATGCTGGGAACTGGAAATCCTCCTCAACCAATCGTGTTGATTAACGTTAAACTGAAGTAAATTTGCAGCACCAGAATCTTAAGCCTAACTGGAAAATTGAATGACATAACCCTCATCACAACCAACAAAAGTTTGTCATTATTTGCCGTGTTTGTCAAAATGAGGCTGTTGTAATGAAATGACTAAAATTTTACCAAGTTCTTTGACTGATTTTAAGCGGTGAAGTTATTGAACACACATAAAACTTTTAGGTTTGGGTACAGTTTACTCATTTTAATGAGTACATTGTACTGTTCGGGTTTACAATGTGGCATGACCGTCCACAGTATGAGACCCTGTTCTAAAACACTAGAGGTGACGTGAAATTATCCATATCTCCATATGCGTTCTGTGTAATCTCACTGCTGTTTAGAAGAAACAATTGAGATATTAAAGTCATCTCTTTTGTGATTTTTCATCCCTATGGATAAGGACTGTGATGGATGGAAAGGTCTAGACCCGAATAGCTTTTTCACAGCTGTGTACATCTGCTTTAACAGACCGACACCACTCAGGGTTCCTTGACAAAACAGTTGAGGGAATGAAAGAGGAACTTTTAAAGAACATTCCAGTTCTCCAAGCGAGAGGAAAGCCGTTCAAATCAGGTCTGAAAGGCCAGTTTGAGATGTTAATGTGGAAACACAGAAACAAAGGGCAGATGTGTAATTGTGCGACCGTCTTCTCCCCGAGCGCCCAGTGAGACCTACCGGAGAATAGAGGAGTAGTCGTCCATTCAGAGGGTCGGGTGCAGGAATAATACACGAGAGGGGAGGCCTGGGGAGGCGGGGGGGAGTTTACAAACTTTACAATGCGAGATTGACAGCTTGCAAGTCTCGCTTGACCTCTGAATTAACCCCCAAGCTTTCAATGAACTACAAAAAGAGCCGTGAGATTGATGCTCAAAGAATATGACAAGTGTATAAAAAATGGGCTCATAAACACGGACACACACTCCCACATTAACGCTCACGCACACCGCGCCGGGACAAAGCAGACAAACTGACAAGCTAAATATTCATAATACACCATTAGTAATGCACCCAATCGCAGACATTTGCCCGTGAAGGGATTGTTTGTGAGGATCTGTATCTGCGCTGAAATATCAGGTCAGCGATCGAATGACAGCGAGTCCCATCGAGTCAGAAACGTTAGAGGAAATCAATCAGTGGTCCGGGGGTGGGCCAGTTAATGCACAACAACACACGCGAGTCGTCCAAAAAGCGGCCCATCTGATTTCACTGTCACACATTTCACCTTTGCCATCCGGACATTTGCTGGTTTCGTACATTTCAAAACCAAACGAGGAGGAGACGTATTGATGTGACTTCATGTGATGGATGCACTGGGGTTACGTGGATGCACGCTAAGAAATTAATCAGTGCTTTGGGACAATATGACAGACTGAAGCCACAAAAATGCCCTCGGTTTCACAATATTTTAATTCTTTTCTATGCCATTTTTCTGTTTAGTTTGGGTTTATTGCTTCTGCAAACACTATGATGAGCTGTTATTGTTAGATTAATGGCTAACACTTTATATTACAGTGTCTTTTACTATAGTAATGACAGTGAATAATGCATAATTACATGCAATTAATCCTAAACCAAACCTTAATCCTTACTCTATAGTAACCAATGTTGTTAATCATTATTATTCAGTACTTAAACATATAATTACATTGTAACAAGGACACCTTATAATAAAATGTAATCGATTAATGTATTAACTGTATTTGAGTTAAGTATTGTTTTATGCTTTGGACGTAATACTGAAGTGGATTATGATTGTTTAAAGGGATAGTTCACCAAAAAATTCATCATTTACTCCCCGTCAAGTTTTTTTTCAAATCTGTTTGAATTTCTTTGTTCTGCTGAACACAAAGAAAGATATTTGTAATCAAGCAAAAAGCAGGGGCACCACTGACTTCCATAGTAGGATAAAAAATACTATGGAAGTCAATGGCTGTCAAAAAGTCTTTGGTTACAAACATTCTTCAAAATATCATCCTTTGCGGTCACTACAACAGATACATTTATACAGGTCAGTAACAACTTAAAGGTGAGTAAATGATGACAGAATTTTCAATTTTGTTAAAACAATCTCTTAAAAAAAAAACATTTTCCAATTATTTCCAATTAGTTTATTTTAATTTAGAGTTTAATCAAACAGAATGTGGTAAGAAAACCTTACGCGCACATAAAAATATTAAAAGTAAAAATGTAAGTAAAAGTAAATTCCAGGGTGCAAATCTTGTCCTTATAATAATAAAAATAAATAATAATAATTGCTAACATTGCTTATAATACAAAAAAACCTAAATGAATAAACAACTGAAGATCATGTCTGTGAAATCCAGGCTAAACACTACAATATAATGTATAATATATATAACAATATATAAATATAATATAATCTTACAAAATAACGATGAGATTTGGAGCATTGATTTCACTTTAATTTAAACCTCTGACATGACCTTGCTCAGTCAATATTAAAGATATTAAGGTTATATTTTCACTGAATGTTCTTTATATTATGTAGGATGCTTAAAAAGCAGTAAATCACAAAAAATTACTTTAGCTGGGTTTCCACAGGGAGGGTCTCATAAATGGCCATAGCCATCTACGAGGCCACCGAGGTCCGGACCCCGGTACATTTTTCATATAAAAAAATACAATTTGAATCTCTCTGAATGACTAATTAGTAATTAAAAACCACTAATATTTGCATCCGCATACATAATAAAGTTTGGACAGTTCACTGTATAGCTCAGTGTAAAATGTCGGAGACTGACTCAAGCAGCTGTAAGACGTGCACAGAATTCTCAATGTTGCCAGATCCCATTGTGAAAAATCCTCTTTAGATGTAGTGTTTAATGCTCTTTAGGTTAGTGTTAGCGATGTATCCGATTTATTTCTGAAGACAAGGTCTGAAGTTATTTTTTCCTTAATGGCCTATTTTGTTTGTTTCCGTACTAATTACTCGAAACACGGGGTGACCAGCACCTAAACGGTAATGAAATGGCACATCATTCAGACATGATACTACATTCGGTAAGACACATGCAATAAGTTCTTGTTTATATTGCCTAATGTTGCTTATTAAAACGATTAATATAATGTTATACATAATCCAAATCGGAATTAGTGTACAGTGTGAAATCAGTCAAAACACGGTGAAATCGCGTCTAAATGGGAAAAGATGTTGTGCGATAGACTATACAAACAGATTAACAAGAATTCAGAGCTAACGTTTCACAGACTGCCAAAAAACACCGAAAGGAGAAATAAATTGATCGTTCATGCCAACGTCTACAGACCACAGGTGGGTTGACAAGTTGCTGGGTCACTATCAAGCAGAGGTATTACTTTCTACTTAAACATATTTTTTAAAGTTTTTGTATTTTATCCGTGTTTTTCTTTGGAAAACATACATTCCAAAGCATATTGTCATAATTTTTACTCTATTACATTTCATAAATAATGTTTGCAACTCAACAGGGCGTGCTCTGGCGTGGTCACGTGGAAACAAACAACATACAAAAACATACAAACAGAGTGGCAAAAAGGTTACGACAGAATACATAAGATCCCAGGTAAAAAATTAAGTAGTTTTATGTACTAAAACTACATTTAAATAAATATTTTGTAAAAGTTCTGCAATACAAATATACTAAATACAGTAATACTTAAATAAATTTCTAGTGTATTGAAATATGGTGTCTCAAACTAGCACAGTAAAGTACACTTGGATGTTCTTAAATTATCTTAAGAAGTACTAAAAACGAATTTTTGGTATATTAACTACAAAATTAATGCACAAAATACTACAGTGTATTTTAGTGCATCTTTTTCTCCTGGGATAGCATTTGTTAACTCTTAACACTCCTGGACCTTACTAATTTTCATACGCCAGCTACGGCCATGGTCTCATATGCTTCAATAAAAGCAATGGATGAGAAAACATGCCATTATACTGCTAACTACACCTATATGGACATGGTAAGCGTATCCAAATCAAATCACACAGCAGTCTTCTGCTGTTTTTAATGGCATTTTAGTGCATTATATCAAAGGAGAGTCATTTAATCCTTGTAAATCGAGCCAGTTTACCACCAACCGTTATTGTAAAGATGTCAGTTTAACCGGCCATTTAGCTTATAAGTTTCTGCACTCTTTTAAAGACCTGAACAGGATGCACAACAATGCAAATGGCGGGCAACAAATAAAAAGCACAAATAAAAGCATGTAGTGCTGATAAAATACTGTTATCGCTTTGTGAATCAAATGTCAGACCTTTTTGTTCACATTCTATTCATCTTTCTCTTAAAGAAGATTTATCAATCAGAGCAATCAAGGTTGAATTTTGATCCACCACACACGCAAGCAAAAGAAGCACGACTGACTAAAAGGAAAAAAAACAGAATTTCTACAAAGCAAAGCTTTTGAAACTGGCTGCTACTTGCTAGAAATAGCCACACTTCGGTAGAGATTAACATACAACACGTTCGTATATAGCTACAGGAAGGCTAGTTTACATCTATTCATTATTCTGATACACAGCTTTCTAATTCTGGCAGTAAATGACACACACACACACACACACACACACCGCTGGAATAACACGCAGAACGCATCAGAAATCCTATTAAAACCACACGCTGTCTCTCAGAGATCATTATAATGGAACTCAACTGCTATGAGTAAGTAACTTAAATACGGTCCCACATATTGTTGACAGTAATTTTGATGTTTTAGTGGACAAGGAGTGGATTATCTGAAAATGAAATGTAAAAAAATGCCATTTCCATTAACTGATAGCGGCAAAATTCCTCCTTTAAGTTTGCGAGCGATAAGGAGGATTCTGTCCCGTCGTGTTTTCCCGAGGTGCCTGCATTTTAACGGTAATGGAGTGACATTAATACGAGGAGACGTATAAGAAGGTCAAATAAAAATATGAGGACCACCATTATAACCGGTATCTTACACCTGCCAATCAGCTGAAAAAGTCCTTGACACTCCCCGTTTCCCCTTCGGTCGGGATGCGGAAAGAGACGTTATTTAAGCGCGAGGAAATTCAGAGCTTACTGTGTCTTTGCATCAGACAGGCCCGTAACAAGGGGAGCGAGTGGGGGCACGGCATCCGTCTCCGTGGCACGATAAGAAAACTGTCCATAAAATATCCAGAGAGAAAGAAAAAAGGAGACAAAACATTCACAGCCTCATCATCTCAGTTTCAACAAAATGCATCAATTTTTAATTCCCTCAAAAGCAATGAAAGCACTGTTGAAATGGTGAAAAAGCACCGGTGAAATGCGTGCATGTGCCTGTGTGTGTGTGTGTGTGTGTATACATGAGAGACGGTCCCTAATAAAGACCGTCATTAGTTAACATTTTTCTTTTATTTAAACTCATGACTCCACCTACGAAGAAACCTTAAAGACATTCAAGGCATATTTTATCTTTGTTATGTGGTGTGTTTGCAAATAACAAAAAATGGAAATGTAAAAATCGAATGCATTTGATTGGCTGTCTCACTACACGACTGATTGGATGAACCGGTGACGTCAGCCAAAAATGAAATTTGTTTCAGGTTTCAGAGGGGGAGCAAAATTACATTTTGAAAGATTATGTTTTGCAGGGATGAATCATGGAAAATAAGGCCAAGGATATTTCTTAAAGAAGTAGTTCACCTAAAAATGAAAATTCTGTCATAGTTTATTCATCCTCACATTAAAATGTGACATGTTTTCTTTTCCTGTCTAACACAGAAGAATCCTTGAAGAATATTACTTCTGCTATTGTTAAAAAATAAAGGTGCCTATAAAGTCAGGCTGTATGGATCCATAAAGAACCTTTAATAACCTTTCCCATATACAAAAGCATCTCTGTACAGACGATACAAATGAAAAAAAGAAATGATTCCTTTAAGGACCGTTGACTGAAATGTTTATTGTTCAACCATCTTTGTTCTTCTATTAGATTCATTTTAGGAGTGTATGTACACAAAAAGTTATTTTTAGTGAATAAAACTGTACTCTATAGAAAAACTATCGTATGAATTTTTAATTTTTGGATGAACTATCCCTTAAAGATAGTGAAGAGTCAATTCCAAGCCATTTGTTTATTGAACAGCATCCTATTCACACACACACACACACACACACACAGACACACAATCCAGCACATCTGTGTGCAGATAGACAGCGTCTCTCAGACAAGAGCAGTTGTATGAGCGTAACGCCTCCTCTGTCCTTCTATTAAGCACCAGATCATCAATTATTCAGCACCATCGTGAGCCATTATTCAACAGGATGATTAATTTTTAAGATGGCAGAAGGGAACACAAAACATAAAGTGAGGGGCATTAAAAGAACCCCTTGAATGGGTGACATTAAGAGCGGGGTGGCACAGAAAACCAGTGATTGATTTTGGGTGGGTTGATGGATTGATTTCTTACAAGAGAAATAGTTTGAAGATGATCTGAGCTGTGACAGTTCACACGCTATAGCAGAGATGATTCGAGATTCAACCAAAAGCCACAAACTCATTAAGACAACTTGAAATTAACGGGCACTTACTAAAAGCAAATACGCTAAATTTGAAATAGGTTTCGTTTTAGAAATCGAAGTTAAAATGCCTTCGTGAGACATTCCCGGATCTTAGCGGGCACGCTGCTATAAGGCTGAGAACAAGCTCAACAGTAAATCGTTTAAAATCGGCAGGCAGATAAAAAGGGCGGAGTTTATTCCCGGAGAGAAATCAACTGTCAGGTCTAAATCTCTCCTGACATCGCAACCAGCAGTTAAAGCCTCGTGCTAAAGCCGATGCTACGATATTGACCTTTTTCAAAGACACGATCAAAACTCCAAGGCCATTCATTCCTGAGTTTAAATGCGTGCATGCTTTTGCATATGAAAAAATACAGTTGCGTATAAGCGAACAAGCATGGCCTCATTCTGCTTGTTAGCTATTATAAATTTTTACTTGTATAAATAATAAATCACAAACACATCTACAGTATATATACAGTGAAATAACTCATCTTTTTGCTTATGTTAATGCCTCTATAAGAGCCCATCATGAAGTCCCATTGAAGCCATCTCTCACTGGGGGGCTCTGGCAAATATCTGTAGCTTTGATTTCAATGGAGCAAAGATTGATGTTCATTGGACAACAGGACTCTAAACGTGTCATTGTGGATCCCACCTGGACGCTGTGCTGCACTGGCAGACTATGACAGCATCATTGCCGCTATTTGCATTGGAAAAAGCATCTAATCGTTTGTTAGACTTTAGGATTTTAATCATTTTATTTGTGTCCTGTCAAGATGCCGGGGTCCTCTATAGATTGATTGGATGAGCTCACAAATGGGCGGCATTTTGTAACAAAGAGCCAATAACTGAAACTGTCACAGATAACTAACAGCATCTGCCTGTTTTTTATTTTACTTCTACAATTTTACTTAAAAAAAATTAGTTTTAAGCGTGGTCAATTTTTTTTTTTCGTAATTACTCTATTTAGTACTACCTGATAAAAAATATAAATAAATATATTTGAGTATGCATTTGCCACTGATAAATGACATCTTGTGCTTGTTTATTATTCTTCCTAATGTCTGCTGAATACGAAATTATAAACTTGAAGCCTTTCAGCGGGCTGCTTCATGCTCTATCTGGGTTTATGTGTCGGACCGTTGTGTTTATTTGGTTAGAGACAGTAAAACTAAACAGTTTAACTTCAGCAAAGGAAGTGACCTTAGTTTTATACCCTCACCTCACACCAGCTCACCATAACAGTGATCGTCCCCTTGGGCCACCACTTGAACGTTTTTGTTTAAACAGAACCAACTTGTGGTCTTATTAATCCTGAGCCGTGTCCTGTCCGTCAGTGTGATTAAAATGTGGACCCTAATTAACTCTATTTAACATTACTATCCCCCCAAACCACTAAGATTTTTTATTTTTTTGGGGTTTGTTTGTTTTAAATTACATGAACTTAAATGTTACCAAATAGCCGCGTAGAAAGTCAATGGTTTTTAAAATGGCAAATATTGATTTCTGGACCAAACACTTAAAATGAGAGCCTTTAAGGATTTTAATATGCATAAGGCAATGCTTTACTGATTCATAACCTTTGCAATGATTATGGGTCTGTGGAGGGTGAAGTGTGTAATTTCTGAACTAATAACATCAACCAAAACTCATCGCTAAACATTGCAAAAATTATGATCTTTTTTAAACAGGTTTCTCACACATTGAGTAAAAAAAACAAAGTACCACCATAACTTAAGCCAACAAATTGGTTCTGTATATCAAGGCATAAAAAGTATTGTAAGGCAATTGTGTAATTTTTCACAGATTTCAGAGCCACTGAATAGGACAAACACTGGCAAAAACAGGAGCCACAACACATAGCCGCTCAGATGTATGGAGTTTGTTTGTGTGGTGATTTGATGGGGATCTTTCATTCTGAGCTGTTTCGATTCAAGATTCCAGAGAAGAGAGCCAGGAGAGATTGTGTCTGGATGGTTAGCCTCATTTACATGTGTTAACTAACACTGTCAGCAGTGAAACTGAGACACAGCTGTCCCTACACCAGATTGAGATCGAACCCGTTTGACCCTGAACACTTCTGAAACTTGGAGGAAGTCAAAGATCTAAATTTCAGTTCTAGACATTCCAGAAGAAAAGTAGAAAAGGCTGGTTCACACTCAAAGCTATGTATTACTGAAGCTGTTTATTAAATAGATTTATTAAGGAAAGTTTATACAAAATTATGTAATGAATAGTAAATATCATAGTACAACATCGGTGCATTATTATCTACCGTAGTATTAACAAATATGAGACCAAAATTAGAAAAAGAAAGAAATGTTCTTTTGACGACGGACCGTTGAATTATTCGAAAATAATGCACACCCAAGGTGGTAATGCGGCACAAGTTTATTTTATTGTCAAAAATGTCAAAGAACCGGAGTCAATTATTCCTCTTATACCACGGTTACCACAAACATTGCTCTGGTGGTAATTTTAAGACATTTTACAGGTCAGGTGTGTGTTTACAGTGGTATAAAAAAGTAATATAGTATGTAAGATTCAATTTAAATAAAATAAAATAAAATAAAATAAAATAAAATAAAATAAAATAAAATAAAATAAAATAAAATAAAATAAAATAAAATAAAATAAAATAAAATAAAATAAAATAAAATAAAATAAAATAAAAAATGAAAGATAAAGGAAGTGGTTGGATGTCGCTGGGTAATCCATTAAAAAAAGAAAATTATATATTTTAAGATTTATTAAGAATTAAAAATATAGAGATAAAAGAAAGTGCTCAGTGGTCGCTGGTCAGACATCGGCTGGGCATCACGTTAATGGGAGGCCAGTAGATCAGAAAACGCTATGTAATAGCCTATGTAAGATCACATGTACATATCCTATGTCAGATCACATAGGCTATTTTGGGTGAAAGCCGAGGTTATGGTGAAATATTTCATTGAAGTCATTATTATTATTATTATTAGACTATCATCTATGTAAAATATTATATTGGGGTATTCACACGGCTTTTAAAGGGGCCATGGCATGAAAATCTTACTTTTTCCATGTTTAAGTGCTATGATTGGGTCCCCAATGCTTCTATCAACCTAGAAAATGTAAAAAAGATCAACCCAGTAACTTAGTTTTGGTAAACCATTCTCTGCAAGCATGTGAAAAAATAGGTCGTTAAAATTTGGCTCTCCTTATGATGTCAAAAGGAGCTCTTATTATAATAATACAGCCCCTTAATCTGCACTATCCAATCACAGCACTGCCATTTAGTGAAGAGAAAAGCACAATTGAGTTTTGTGATCAGTGTTTGAATTTCATCAGCTCATTTGCTTTTTAAAGGACACACCCAAAATGGCACATTTTTGCACACACCTACAAAGGGGCAATTTAAACATGCTATAATAAATTATTTATATTGTGTTTTGAGCTAAAACTTCACATATGTGCTCTGGGGACACCAAAGATTTATTTGACATCTTAAAAAAGTCTTGTGCCATGGCCCCCCACTTAAAATGTCGGAATTTCAACTTAATCTGACATCATAGATTAGCACTGTGAGCATTAGCCACTGTTTTAATATACATGCAAAATCATTTAAAAATCACATTTAACTACAGTATCGTTTACATCATTCTCACATATTTTTAAGCCCAGACGGTTGTGTTAGCAGGCCTGTGAACTAGCTTTAGGGCTGTTTGTTATCTTAGCAAAACAGACGCTAGTTAGCAGTTTTAAAGATCAGAGAATGTAAACAACAAATATTATGATTGCTGCACAGGCTGGAATGGCACAAGAGCACAGCAGTCAAATGAACTCGGCATGGAGTGACTGAAGAGTTTGTACACTGTGTTAGCCTGACTGTATGCATCTTCATCGCCTCACGCTCATTCAATGCTAACAAGCCCACGCGCAACTCTGTGCTGGCAACCATCATGCTGATAATGTGTGATACCATGTTTTCTTTCCGTTTTCTTCCTGTTTATAGTGTAATAAATGCATGATGGGATTGGGAACAGTGGTTAGGTGGAGAGCCCGAAGCGTGATTGCAAAGCAGTTGTGAAATGTCCTAAGGAAAGGTTTCAAATCCGTCTCAGCCTCATTTCGTTAATTTACAGTTTGACTGTGACAAATACACTGCCAGCATAGAGGTGTTATGTCATCCATATAAGAATCGTCAAAGGAAAACGTTCAAATACGGGGCATGGACGTCTGCCTCGCCAGCAGAAAATAACAACACACTGCATGAAATAATGATGGACATTCAAAACCAGCGGGAAGCGGGCTGCTTCTGAGCTCATTTCAGCTGAATGATGTTTTGTTCATAAAACGGGGAGCGACTCTTCCGAATTTCCCACATATCTGCACGTTGATATGGTCTAAGCAACAATATCCCTCTGAAATTAGATGGGATGCTCGGGGAGGCGGCGGCATTCAATAGCGCACCGGCCTCAAAGATGTGAGCTTGATGGGTTTGCCGTCATATAACTTCTTCCACAGCTTTTCACCAATCTTCAAACGGCTGCAGGAGCCGGAATGCTTTTAGGAACAGTGTCATAAAAAATGACCCACGTCCAACCTCCCAACGACAGACGTGAAACCTGTCCGGAAATCAAAGCCTGCCATGTCCTGAGGAACCTTACGGATATAAATAGATTACCAGCTTTTCAACTGTCTTCTGCCACCTTCTTGGAGATACAAAAAAAATCCTTCTCTGCCTCCCTCTCTGTGTTTTTCCTTTTTTTCGTCTTCTTTTGGCTCTGGTATGTTGTGGGGATCTCTGCCATTGAGTGTAATTTTCCACAATCTGAGTCCAGAGCTGGATATCATGAGCACACTCGGGGATGACAGCACAGCCGTCTGAAAGCAGGGATCAATTCAAGAATCACCTCTTACATGAAGGTCAAAAATAACTAGTAGCGCTTTCCTGATCAGAGGTTAGATTAAGGATGAACACACCGTATGCTAATTATTCTTTTAAATGCGTACATCTTTGTGCATATAAAAAGAATCATAACCAGGAACTTCACTACAACAAAGCTGGAGGGCAAAACCGCAATCGTTTTTCTGTAGAGAAATTGATTTTTAGTGATAATGTATAAACATTTAAAGACAGGCCTATCACTGAGTTGAGAGCGAGCGATTATATACGCTTCTGGAGAGGCCACAAGTCAGTGCGAGTTCAATTTTATTCAAAAGTAAAGTTTAATGACTGAATTTCTACTAAGGTGTCACACAATGCTACTAACAGTCCTTAAAAAAAACCATTTACACAGAAAAGTACATTCTGTCATTATCTTCTCAAAGCCATATGCTTTTGTTTTGTGTAACACAAAGGGGGAATTGTTGAAGTCTTTTCCGCACCACAACAGCACATAGTGACCATGTCTTTAAAGCTTTCAGAAGCACAATAAAACGTCCTTATAATTTGTGCGCTATATACAGAGTCTTTTAAAGCTACGTAAAAATGCCTACAATTTTAGTCGATATTCACACAAAATCCATGTCAGGTTTAGCATTGCAATAAATAAAACTATTGCCACAGTCAATGTCCCAACACTCTCAAACACCTTACATATAATATTCGAATATTCAGCAATAAACTTTATTAATAAACCAATCAATAGATTTGCTTCATAATTTAATACATTTGCATAATTTTATTTCGTTTATTTATCTTGAGTCTTATAGCTTTGTCTTTCTTTCTAATTTTAAAGAGGAACTGAGGCTGATGAAAAAAATGGCTGTTCACCGTTACATTCCTGAGTGTGCATGAACCTCGACGTTTCAGGACGGAAGACTGGAGAGTTCCTCTTTGAGAACATGAGCTCCTAACATGTTTTTCAGGACAGGAAACCATTTGGTGCAACAGAATGAATTAAGCCAAAGCAATACAAGATTATCCAATTATAAGCCTAGTATGGCTTTAGCAAAGGTAATTGCTTCGATGGAACCTGCGATTCGACTGTGTGCGTCGGACAGAAAGCGCGATTGGAAAATCAACCGTGCTATAAAAGCGTTCTTTCTTTATGTATTCAGTGACATAATGTATGAACTCTCTGAATGAAAACCCAGAATTTCTATGCTTCAGCTGGACGTGTTTTCTCTTCCTCTAATTGCAATGAAGTAACCAGACACACCGCTGGAGGTTGATGAAGCAAACAGTGAGCAGATCTTATCAGGGAACAACAAAGGAGACCACTGGAGCCGCAGCGGTGACGGGGGGGCGCTCGGCTGACGGGGCTGTTTGGCCCCTGGGCTCATAACGCTCTGCTTGGACAGTAATGTGTGTCGAAAGTACTTCGTTCAGCCCAGCGAGATAAAGCATCGCTGTCCATCACTGGAGCCAATAGCCGCTAGAAATATGCCTTTTAATTAGGTCCTATAGAGAGGCTTTCTGTTCAGTTCTTTTTTTTAAATAAATAACACAATGTTACATTTTTTTAATTATAACATCAAAAACATTTAATTGGTTATTTATTCACCCTCATGTGTTGTTTTAAATGCATGTTATAGCACTACATGTTATTTGGGAATTAAACCCACAATCTTTGCAGTACTACCCGAATGACACTTCTTTCATCCATTGAAGACAAAATCTGATTAAAATGAAATGCTAGTGACTGGACGATAGTTTCGGTCCCCATTCACTTTCACTGTATTGAACAAAACAAGAGCATCAGCACTCATCCAAACGTCTCCTCTCGTGATTATGAGAGTAAATGAGAGTAAAGGATGAAAGAATTTTGAGGTGTACTGTCCCTTTAAGGTTTTCGTGACACACATTTTGATTTGTACACGCAAAAGTCAAATCTCAAATCTGAGAACTACATTTTAGCAGATATCATGTGAGATCTGTGTCGAGTGTCATATAACTCTCTTGTGCATGGTGCTAGACAAGCTGCCCCACCACTGTTTGTGTTAACCGGGACGAAATTCACACCAGACATGTGCGAGTTTATGCAAATGCCATTAGGAAGTGTTTGACGCATCACAGTTTTTTGGCGATCGGAGGCATTTCAGCAGGTGCGACAAACCGAAGATATCAAAACTGCCATGTGGCTAAAATACTCTATGGATAATTAAAATTTGAGGACTTGGGCAACAACAGTCAAGATTGTAACACAAATCAGATCTTAAGTGGAATGAAAGCGGTAAAATAACATACAATTCATGCGCATATAAATCTCCCTCTCATTGCCTTTGTTGCGGCTTTCCATTCAGGCCCGACTGGTCATTTTATGTGACGCATGCATTAAGCACTGACCTCTGCCCTCACCGAATCTGTTCAGACTGTGGTCATTATAGCAGCCTGATGTTTTGAAAGCCTGGCTTATGTCATCTGCCGATTAACCCTGCGAATTACGCTCGGTGCTGCGGGACTGCACGCGTGCTGTAGCTACGTAGTGCAGCGCTGCTCAAGCGAGAGATGTGAGTTTGATTACTGTTTGTGTCATGTACCCATCCCATTCATTTCTGCATCATTTCCTATCCTCTGTACCGGATCAAAAAAACAAAAAAGAAATTACACATCAAATAAAGATGCTGCGAGATGCTCAAAGAGAGGCCGGTTATCACGGTTAAAAATGCTCTCCATAGATCTTCCCTCAAAGGTGAAGCCCTAGTATGGCATTAATTTGTTTAAGTCAACATACAACGGTGTTCACATCACAAAAACCAATAGCCACGGGGATATCAGCGGATTCGGGGGCAAGGCAAAATTTCATAAAAGGTGATCGTAATAACATACAGTGCACTGAAAATCTTTCACTGCAAGTCCAAAACCAGATATTAAGGAAGTGAATAAGGTAAATTATTATTTCTTCACCTCGAGAAATGATGTGTCAGGTGAAGCTCGGATTGTAGGTAGGATGAAAATTACATTTTGCAAAAGATTTGCTTTGAACAATCTATCCCAGGACTCCCACACCGATGGCAGAAATATAAGGATTTATATGCATAAATACAGTTTGTTCGGGCAGTAAATATTACAGCTGTCATTTCTCAACCCGCCACAGTTGATGCATTGGGTTAAATAGGCACACACAAGCCGCATACGAGCCGAACGGCCAGGTAAGTGTCAGCTGCCAGAGCAAGAGAGACACTTGAAAGCTGTTTGTATTGAGCACATCAGCACTAGAGGAAAGATGAACGGCGGGACCTTAAAGTAATTAACTCGACGTTTGTCCGAATTCAATTATTCGTCATCTTACGAAACGTGTCCGTCGGCTTCCTCAGAAGATCAATGGGGGCGGAGTTGTCAGGTGTCAGTCGCAGACTGATTATCCAATCAGTGTGCACCGCTGACCTGCACAAACGACCTCACGTCTTAATAAACTACACATCTGAGTTTAGATTGATTGAATTCTAATGAAGACTTTGACTCGGAAGAACCTCAAAGTGCTGATTTAGGAACAGTATCCTGTTTGAAATCCCGAGATTAATCAGCACAACAGTACATGAAGACAAAGGTCAAAGATCAGCTGTAGGTGGTCAACATCAAGTCAACCACAAACTAAATCCTGCGGTCTCTTCTGGTAATCAAAAACATCACCATCTGATGTCACAGGATTTTAGCTTTTGTACCTGTAAAAAGCCTCTGGTATACCAACCACAAAATATTTAATTCTTGCATGCTTTGAATTGTTTTGCTATCATTTTCTGTATGATCTAGTCAAGATCTGGATCTACGCTGTAATAACGTTTTGGCAGGTGACCAAAATAAATGTGCTTTGTGCGGTATTATTTTTTAATAAGACAAATTCAACTTGACTCTACTGGATTACACCCACAAAGTAATTTTTAAGGGTCAGATAAGGTTTTTAGGGTAACATATTTTATATATTACACAGTATACTGTGAGCAGTATTGATTGTAAACCAGCATGTGTGGTAAATCAGCACCTGGTCCGGTTCAACACATAGCCAGATTATTTAAAGAGGTGTTATCTACATCAGGAAGTCAGATGATCCAGGAACACAAAGCTCCGGCTATAGCCGACCTGATAAAATACCACATGACCCACGCATGATAAGTCTGACCTCTGACCTGTGAATGTTTGTAACATACCACTTCCTGTTAACCCCAGATTAGATTAGATTAGTTATCTAAGGATTAGTGGGGTCCGCAGGAAACGGCTTAATTATTGTTCAACTTTTTAGGGTAAGAATGTGCGCTAACAATCAAACCATTGGACACACTTGACTGAAATTATGTTTATGTTCATAAAAACATTTGCTGACACTCACTTACTTCAAATATACACCGCGTCTATGGATTTCTGAAGTTGGGGCACAGTAATATAAGCAAAACTAATTGAATTTGGGTTTGTATAACATGTTTTAAACAACATAACTGCATTTCAATGTGTGTGTTTTTTTTCATAATTTGATGACTTAAAAAAATGTATAAAATGTAATAATAAAAAAGTAGTAGGTGTGTCCGAATGATGTGTGTAAATATAAGGTAAGTTAGTAAAAGTTAAGAATGACGACGATTATATTTGAAATAAAATAATGAAACAGGGCTCCAGACTGCCACCAAATGGTCGCATTTTGCCACCAAAATTTGAGAGTGTGCCACTGAATTTTACATCCAGTCACACATGTGCGACCAGTAAATTTGACCTTTTTTTTGTGATGTGACACTATATTTAAAACAGAACATTGTACTTTCTGCATCTATCATCAAAGTAATACAGTGTATTACTTAATAGAAATGTGAATATTTGGTTAGCATGTTGATTTACGGTATGTGCCCCTAAATTTTCTGGTTGCGCCCCTAACATTTTCAGTTGGGGTTCACTGTGCTCCTAGTGAAAAAAGTTAGTCTGGAGCCCTGATGAAAGTAAAACACTAAGCTTCCTGGACAGGGATTAGCTTAATCTATGACTAGGCCTTAGTTTAATTAGGAAATATAACTAGTTTGATCAAACATGCCTTACTAAAAACATTACTTGTGTGCAGTTTGAGGCAAAACACAAAGGGCACTGATGTATTTTAAGATATGTCTATGCAAGTTGTTTTCAGTTTGGACAGCTCTTACATTTATTTTAGTCAAGGACTAGTCTAATCCCTGTTCACTAAAAGTTTGTGTGCACCTAATTCTTGACTTTCCAGTATTTCTTACAGGTGAATTACAGAAGTGAAAATGTCACCGTAGCCACTGAACATCTCCCGCCAGCGCCCCTAAATAACAGGTGTGTCTGCTTTAAAATGGGCCTTTCAAGCGTCCCTCAGTAAGCCACCCGAGACACAATCCTTCTGCTACCAGACAACTGTGCTGTCTCTCTCTCTCTCTCTCTCTCTCTCTCTCTCTCTCTCTCTCTCTATTCACAGATACTGTTTACCCTGTACCTGGGTTTCTGCATTCTCCTCTGTGATGGAGAAATTGATTTTTTTCTATTTTTTTCTAAATAGCATTGTATCTTGGGATATAGCAAACTAATGCCCCCTGTGTGGACACAAAACGCTTGTGCAGTTCTGAACTTAAAAATAAAATATCACAAATCAGTCGGCGGACTTCATTTACATGTAAATAAAACTAGCGAGTATCAATAAATGCTAATTGGGTGCAATGCATGATGCCAAAATGATATTTTATAAATGCAGAAACAGCAAACAATGCCACAACAAAAGCTTAAAATACAATTAAAATAATAACAACAATTATTATTATTATTTGTACTTTAATATTATTATATTTTAAATAAATAATTATTATTATGTATTTGTTTATATATATATATATATAAAAAAACATTATTTTAATCCAAATTTCATTTTGTTCGGATTTAACTGTAAATGTAAGATTTAAAAATAAATTGATTGGGTGTATGTATGCAGACTGAGTGTATGTGTGTCCTGTAAGTGCTGTGCTGCCCACCGCCTGTAGCTGATTAAAATGGCAGCCTGTGTATAAAGTCTCTGCCGTCCCACTGTCACACAAAACCTTTCGCACGCAGAAGCAAACGCTTTGACAAAATGGCAGAGAAGGCGCCCTGCCTTTCGTTGATTACTGATCGTAACATAGAAACCGCCGTAAAACGCCAAGGCATTTGAACTTTACATAAAACTCCACGTGTTACAGGGCTGTTTATCCTCTGCAAATTGGTGAGCGTTTATCAGCGCAGCACGACACTCTGTAAACACCACCGAATCAAAAACAACAATCTTATTTGAGATTCTTACACAGGCTAAGTATTTTTTATTTTATTGTTCGCTTAGTAACCACAGCATATGCACTGCGTTTTTTAAAGGAACAGCTATGCCTTAAGTACTGAATTACACGTGAATGTGCTGAATAGGCCGTCTTTATGCCTTAAAGTATCCGAGCATCTGAAAATCTGAAAAGTTGTTGTAAACGAAAGTGGCAATATATATGCAAAGATTGATGGTACGCCGAATTATCTATACGTCTATGCAAACGCTCTAACAATGGCATTACACAAAACACACACGCACACAAAAACAATGTTCTCAGCCTTTAAATAAAAGTACTTAAATGCTTACAACCAAAGCTTGCAATGTTCATGATTCAGGGTTGTGGTGTGATTTAAGGACGCTCTGTTTGTCTTTGTGTAAGGTGGCACAATGCTCCTGTTTTACACGTTACTGTACGCAGTGAAATGCTCTCCACATGTCTCTCATTATATTCTCCATATGTTGATGGTACTGATATCAGAGGATGGGGCCATGGATCACATTTTTAAAATACCGACAAAATCGGATTATTGTTCTTTGAAAATAGAAGCGATTATATGACCGCTTATATGATCGGTCTCTCTTAAGACAAAGAATAAAGAAACACACAAATAAAGCAATACGCAAAATTAAAACCGAATTTCAATTCACATCATATTTAGGGGACTATGTAGACAAAGCGAATCGTGAATATCCAGACTGTGCTCGGCTTTGTAACAGACGACCCTCATGAACACTAAACCACACACTTGCGAGCCAAATATACGTGTAGGTGTTTCATTCATCCCCGCCAATGTAAAAAAGGCGATTTTTCTCGCCCCGACCGAAAATACCCAAGCAAGTTCTCCGGTGGACCTCATAATCTCGCTCATGTTTGGCTGTTTTCATTGCTCTGATTCAGGAAGAGAGCCAGAAAGAAACAGGGCCAAGGAAAATATGCCTTTGAAATGAAAGGGATGGGATAGTGTTTTCACACACAAACACAAAGACGGAGAGAAATGAAGTACGGTCCCCTCTCGCCCCTCCTGATCTCAGGGCCTGGACTGGAGCTAATAGAGCACAGGGCTCAGATAGAGCTCAGGCCACTTTGAAATGCTAATGGTACGGCTTCAAACAGAGTTCATTCACACTTATACACATTCGAAACATTTTTTTGGTCATAGAGTGTCTATTTAAAGCACCAACAGTGACATGTAAGAAAACAGCAAAAACCGCACGCCATATGGTAAAACTTCACATCTGCATGCGAAAACGACTAAATCTGTGAAATTGTTACTCACTACAAAACCGCACTGCAATTTTAATATTTTGTTAGGGTCGAAAAGTCTGTTTTAGTGCACGCTGTAATTTTAATTGTGTGTAATTAACGACTCCTAATGTTTACATTTTTAATTAAGCGTGAATATATTTGACTAAGCTTAATAATAAATTCACTACAAAATACTTCATCTACAGACTTAATTCAGGCGACTTCATTTTTTGACTGACTTATGGTGGTGATTAATCTGAAACTACCCTGATTTGTTCAATGTTTTGGCAACATTTTACATTACAGCGTCCTTAAAAGAAAATCACACGCTATTATTATGAATTACTATAGTAATAACAATGGATAAAGTGTAATTATCGGTGGCACACGTAATTACACACTAATTACATGTAATTACAAGCAATGTACGTACTGTACGCCTGATTTCTTTACTCTTCAGCATGACGCTCGTACCACAGCAGATGAGAGTGTGTTCGGGCAGAGAAGTGCCACCGACCGGATTCGGTTCATCTCATTGTTGGCACCGGGGCCCGGGTGCGGATTAATTATGAATGTAGGGTTAAAGGATCTAATTTTACAGCGACTGCTCACAAGCGTCCAACATTAGACTTAGAGAAAGTCAGGTTCGGATAATTCAAACACCGCTGAGTTCTTACAGGTCCCCAGTTAGCTCTCCATCACCGCTGTGCACGCTGAACCATTCTTTTCACATCAATCATCCCGAGGAGGTAAAAACGAGCAAAACGAGACCGAAATTGCTTTTAATTATAGACACAAGACCTCAATTTAACAACCCAAGTCAAGCTTTACTGAGTTCAACAGTTAATGTGGGTCACTACGCGCTTGTTATAAGAGGCAAAAGCCAGTGACAATAAATTCAAGTGTGCAGACTTCAACGACACCTTTAAAGATTTCCAATGGAATGAAATATCTCTATGGGATTTATTTGAAGACCACCAGATCTCTCCCTCTTCCCACACTAATAGTTTCCATTCAAAGAGAGAGAAGGAAAGAGAGAAATAGTGCAAGACAAAGAGAGAAATGGCAGCGGACCAAATCAATCCACATCTGGTTGTGTTTTGATTAACCATTTCTCAATTAGCCATGCTCCCCCTTTCCATCATTTTAATTACTCCGAACAGAGCAGTTTTGTTCCTTTGGAGTCATTTAGCTGAAATCTAACTCTTCTAATACTTTTTGGGACTTGGACAATGTAAATGCAATGCATTAATAAGACTATATATATATATATATATATATATATATATATGACCATTTATTTTATATATAAATACGCAAAAACTATAGACTATCATTGTCGACTGTGCATGTAAGCATGCATATTACAAACAAGCACAAAATGTCATTTATTTGAGTCTTTAGCGTGAAAAGTTTGTGTCTAACCAACCCAAACTTGATATTCAGCCACTTTAGAGCAAAGAGCAACAGGGTTTACAAGAAGTATATAAGCGCGTCATGATGGTTAACAAAAAAAGGCTCTTACCTTTAAGTGAGTGAATGGATAAGGTTGAATAAAAATCAGATGCAAACTTTCATGAATCGTTCAGGCAATACAAGCAGGTCTCATAATTAGAGGAACAGCGCGTCTCGGCGCACACCGCACACATGCTCCGCTCACACGGGACGCGTCTGAGAGCGAGCGCTCACATTCCCGCAGACGAGCGCGCAGTTCTGCGCTCCGCCGCGCTGGGATGAAGGGATGCGGGGATACGGAGAGTCCTGCTGGAGGAGAAACAGGGGACACGGACCTGTGCGCGAGTCAGAAAAACAAGCAAGAAAAACAAATGAGCGCAGTCCTCAGTTGATTTATTTCAGTCCTTTTCGCGCGTCTTGTCTGGGTTTGCTGAGTCCCGTCCAGCCGGAGAGCGAGCGGCCCGCGGCTGACGGATTTCTCTCTGCGCGATCCGAGCTGAGCTGTGAGAAAGCGGCGGCGTGGAAAACCCGGAAGCGGAGCAGTGGATTACACGGATCCGGAGTCAGAGAGAAAATAATCACATGGACATATTATCATCAGTACGACCCAAGCAAAGTCTGTTACGGAAGACGATTAGGCAAAGCTGAGGAGGAATTATTTATTTAGTATGTACCACTTTTGGCCATTTTCCATTGGATTTAAACGGCTACATGGTTCTTATTGGGACACAGAGTGAAGACACAATCCCTCATGCTGTGGGCAGGCCGGCCTCGCCAGCCAATGACTGCAGATATTTGCTCACTGTAATTCTAGCTCGCATCAAAAAGAAAAAGAGTGCAGATTTTTCTTCTTTTTTTCCCCCTCAACTTGGCCTCAATCAGAACCGGAGCGATAATCCGCAGAACAAAAGGCACATACGAGCAATTTCCAATGAATGAAGGCACATATCATTATTTCACTCTGCCGGTGTTGCCCGTCCTCGCAGCCGGTGACCCTGAAACGCACCGCGCATCACGGATGATCCTTAAGGATGAGTTGAAAAGGCCGCGCAAGGAGGAACGTGCAGTTTGAAGACTTTTCCTGGGATATGATCGGCGGGTAAAAAATAAACGAGAGAACCCCCTTTCCGCACCTGGCTTTAATAAAGCCTTCAAGAGATATTTCAGTCAAATACAGCAGCTCTCTTTCACTCATACAGCTTACAGCAGGTGAAGCACCCGCGTAACGGCGCGCACTTATATTTTCATATGCATAACTTTACATAGTAATGGATCCATTTTTGGGAACAAAAGAGAAAGCAGATGTGGGAAAGGTCATTCTGATATTTTTCTGATGTTTATGCATTAGTTGTACCCAAGTAAAACCACATGTGCATTGCATGCAGTCAATGGGGTTAAAGCAAACACACACACACACACACACACACACACACACACACACACACACACACACACACACACACACACACACACACACACACACACACACACACACACACACACAAACACACCGTTTCTGTTACAAACCACCGCTTTAATCTAATTATATTAGTGTACTGTCTCTGCAAAAGAAAAGTAGATGCTTGCACTTTGCTATGAATACATATAGCCTATTACAATGTAAAGCATCCCAAAGCAACATTTTAAAAATGAAAAAAATCTGCTGTTTAAAGGAATCAATAAGCTATACAAACAAGGAAAATACATTCATGAACAAAATCAATAGACAGAGCTTCCTAAAAATATATCAAAATAGGTTTGTGTTATAAAATAGAAAACCTCCTGGCTGGATCATTTATAATTATAAAACTAATAATAATTGTTGTTATATAGCAATAATAGTAATAATAATAATAATGTCAGAAAACAACAAAGGTTAGTGTACACACATCTTGTAAACAAACAGCCCTGTTAAATGAAGGTCATTTGTATCTGGGACATAGGTTTTTTTTGTTTTGTTTTGTTTTGTTTTGCATTAGTATGAATTCAGCTGAACTGATGTGTGTTTTAATAGGATTGATATAATGAAAAAAAAAAACATTTCATCTGTTCAGAATGAATCAGGTTGATTTAAGATTGAAGAACTTTCTACATCATGTTGCGAAGCGGATTATATTGCAAATAAGGATTAGCATGCAGGTATTAGCTGTGTAACACTATTCTAATCATTAACATTTTTCCTGTTTGTCTGACTTTGCTAAGGTGCATAAAAATCCCTCCCAAACAAATGCAGAGAAACAACAGTGAGGGAACCCCACATATTATAATGTTTTATTTACATTGGTCTCTCTCTCTGTGTGTGTGTGTGTGTGTGTGTGTGTGTGTGTGTACGCGCACACGTTTTCACCCAAAACATTTCTATGTTTTTCTAATCTATGCTTTATACATTTTTGTATATGGAAAGCAGATTTTCACCCTGGGACTGATTTTATTGAGGTAAACAAGGGTTGCTGGTGTAAATGTGTCTGTCCGTCACATTAAGTATTGTGCTCCATTTCACATTTTGAGCAGCAGAAAAAAGCACTGCTCACAAGTCTGCTGAGAGGACGTCACATGTCGACAAATTTACTTTCTGTTAAACTTGGTACAATTATTTTTGCATTTGTTCATTTGTTTCTTATTTCGATTTATGCGTTTCTATAAGGTCCCGATCCTGAACATACAGAAAAATTACAGCTGTCCGGAGACTAGTGTTTTGTAACTTGGAGAAAATAAATCCCTTTCATTTAAGCTTATGTAAGGTTTAAACCAGAGAGGGCACTGTATCTGTGTATCTGTGTGGATGTGTGTGTGTGTGTGTTGCATACAGTATAGCCTTAACCCCCAACATGTTTACAACAACATTTAGATTGTTTGTTATTTTCTATCAAAATTTTGAATATTAACCAAAATAGTTTTTACTCATTTTCAGATTTTAATTGAATGCATTACAAAACCAAATCCATTAAATTTGTTTTCACAAAAGGGATCCAAAAAAACAATAGAATTTTTCTTAAAATGTTTCTCTGGGTCCAGCATTTACATTTAGACATTTAGCAGACGCTTTACTCCAAATCAACTTACAAATGTGAAAAAAACAACAGAGAGATTCATCTTAGTGAAGCAATATACAGCATGGGAAGTGCTAACAAAGTAACTTTCAGCTTACAAAATTCCAATTTCTTAAAGATCTGTTTAGGAAGACGTTTTATCCATAGCATTTAATATGCCAACTATTTTTGACTGAAAAATAAAAAACTAAACACCAAAAAGGTGTCGAAATAAATTTAATTAATTCAGAATGCTATCATGCAACCATGGTTTGAAATTAACACCCGCCAAATATGGGTAAAAATCAGCTGTGGCAGGTAACGTTGTCAAGTCACTGGCCAATTTTTTTATATATAAATTATGTTCAATCGTTAATTTTTTTGTAAAACTCATTTAAGCCAAACACTCTAAAAATGTCTGGGTTATTTTTGACCCATAATGAGTAAATATTGGACAGAACACGTGCTGGGTTAAAAATGACCCAATGTTGGGTTGTTATAATGCAACCCTGGGGTATAATAACCCAGCAGTTGGGTTAAAATAACCCAGTATTGGGTCAACTTTTAACCCAGCATGTGTTCTGTCCAATATTTACCCATTATGGGTCAAAACCACCCAGCCATTTTTAGAGTAAAAATAGCGCATCATTTGTTTTAGCATCATGGTATATTAAAGTCCCCGTTGAAATTACACTTTTTTTCCTTTTAGTACAAATATTAAGAAAAAATAGAAACTGGTATGGCCCAAAACACTGAGAAAATCCTCGTACAGAAGATATAAACATTCAAACATACAGTTTGGCACATGCGCTAATAAAAAGTATAGACTTTTTATGACATCACCCTACTTTTTAGCTGTCCAATCAAAGGGTCTTTAGATGTTGAAGCATCCCGCCCTATATGTTTTGTAACAGTTCGTCTCTGCTAAACTGTGCCATAAATAATACATTATTGGTTATTAAAAAAAAGGGGAGGGTCTTCACGATAGTTCCGTTGTTTCAATTAATCTGACGTCACTACATCGAATAATGCTGCACATTCCAAGGCACTTCAGTGGGCCTTTAAATACACCATTATTGCGCATGCACATCTCTTGTTTACTTGAACACACCCAAAGCAACAAACAACTGCTAGAAGTGCCAAACTGGGCATGCATGTCTCGTCTATCCGTGTGTTTCAGTCAGTTCCCTAGCTCCCTAGGTCGTGAATCAGTATATCGTTTACAGTTGCTCGGGCAATTGTAAGGACATTGACCCCTAAATATTGGGACAATTGATAACTTTTTCAAGTGACATGCTTATTAAAACAAGATGTCACCACTGATATTTAAAGGTGTAGGGGAGGATTTTCTTGAATTTTAGAAAAGAACCGCCTTCTTCACTTTTAAAAAAAATGCAAATGCGCAACACTCCTGATTGATAACTTGGAGGACCAATAGTCTTGATGTTCCACCCGAAAAAAGAAAATCCTCCGCAATACCTTTAAAAGAAATGACATCTTATTTAAATTTTTGACTTATTTTTGATTAAAGAACAGTATGAAAAGCACAAATTATTCTGCTTCATGTAGTACAGACAAGAACAAAGTCCAGTGCAAGTACAGCATTAAGATTAAACAGAAAATCTATTTAGTATATTTATATACGTAATATAATTTATTCAATTATTTATTTGGTGTTTATGGTACTGTGCTGATTTGCTTAAACAGTTTTGTTGAAAAGGAAACTGATTAAAGTTGAAGGGAAGAGATGGCTGGATGACATATTTTTTTTTAAATAACATACTATGAATTTAGATTTTATAATAAATTATATTAAAAAGTTGTTGACAGTGAAATAGCTAATCTTGTTATTTTCTTCTTTTTTGGCTAGTAGAAGTTCTGAATTTAGTAGCCAACTTGGCTGGTGAGTAAAAAGTTAATTTCAAACCTTGCATGTAACCCAACTCCGAACATCTCCTCACCCTTCCCAATTTCACTGTTTACTCAGGAGAGACAGTAAAAATCTTTCAGGCCTTAAGGAAAGTTCACATTCTACTTCCCATATGATCACATAGCTTTCTGGATTTCACAAATGTCAAATAACTGATCTGTAAGGAGGATGACTTATACAAACAAATGCCAGTCTCCCACATGTAACGCTAACTCAACCTTCAACAGAGCTCCGACGACTATGTCACCATTTTACGTTGTGATTTTGTGTTCTCTCTTACTCTCTCTCTCTTTCCTAGAAACTTGATATCTGCTAAAACAAATATCTGTGAAACAAATCTAACCAGTGCTGAATGGTTTAGCAACTGTTATTAAGGTCACTGTAATTTAAAGTCAGTGTTACGTCTGAACTGGAGGACTCCATGCAAAGACGTCCACAGGCAAGTAGAAACAGATGTGGAGCGAAGGCAGACAGCTCGGTCCTTCTCTGAGGTCTGCTAGTTAAGATTAATATAGCCCAGACATTAGCATATACAACTGCTATACGATGACCTCCAAGACTCCAATTCATACTATTTACACAAGAGGCCAAAAATCACATTCTACAATAACGTTGTCCCTAACCCATTAGGAAGCGTAGAGTGACTTTACGTCTTATCCAAACTGTGTAATTATCTAAAGTTTACGTAATCGAGATTTCATCTTTAGAAGTAATAAAGCACCAACCAAGCAACCTCTAAACAAGCATATTTTTTTTTTTTAATAACATAGTTAATAATTTAATAATCTAGTTGTTTGCCATTATTGTAGTCCACACACCATTAGATTTCAAATGGTTTCGGACATTAAATTCACAATGAACTGAAGCCGGTTTCTGCCCCGGAGGGTAAAGACATATAATACAAAAATAAAGACAATTATAATTTCAATAGTATTTTTTCATTTGAAACATCACTGCTAATCTCATATGGTCCAATATATTATTTGAGCAATCAATGTGTAATAAAGTGGCAAGAAATAGTATGTGAACCCCTAGGAATAAACTGTTTTTTAAAATGATTTACCATAAAATGTGATTTGATCCTCATCTAGATCACAACAAGAGACAAACACAATGTGCATAACCTGACAACACACAAATAATTCTAGTTTCTTGTGTCTGTTTTAAAAACACCTATTAAACATTCACAGTGCTGGAGGAAAATGTAAGTGAACCCATAGATGAATTTAATGAGTTTAATAAAAGCTATTTTGTATCTGAAGCTGGCCAACTGGCCTCAAATTAATAAAATTAGTTTAAATGTGTGGTTAAGTGCAACTTTGATTGATTAAAAGACATTAAAATATTTTAAGATTACTGTCCTTAAGAAGCATCAGCTCAACTAAACAATTCCTCTTTAAAGATATCAGATCAAGAGTTGTTGCACTCTATAAGGCTGAAAAGGGATACAAAACAATATTAAAAAGATCTAAACATCCATCAGTCTACATTTAGACAAATTGTCTATAAATGGAGATAGTTTAATACTGTAGCTACCCTTCCTAGAAGTGGGCGCACAGTAGGGTTGTTGCGGTGACAGAATTTTCCCACCTATTAATCAGGGGCTTATAAATGCATATTCAGGCGCATTTTACTTTCACTTTTGAATTAGAGGCAGTTGTTTAAATGCAGCGCTTTCGTACGCTGCGTTAAATCGCTTATGAATCCACGTGCAATGCGAGTGCAACAGCTGATTTAATTAAGTGCTTGAGCCAGTGTCGAAAATCCGCCAGTCCCAAGTTGAGTAATGTTAACCGTCTCTTTCTCCATTTAAAGCACTGCTTGAATAAAGGGTTTATTATTATTCTTAATGAAAAACACAACAACAAAATGATCTTGCTTATATTAAACATTATATATGTAAATTATAACAAATTAAAGCGTAAGCACGCGGCTTCTGCCACCGTCTGGTCAGTCAACAAGCCTCGCGCACAGCCAAGATGACTCCGGAGGCACAATGCAGAATACTCAATGAAGTAAAGAAGAACCCACAAATAACAGCTAAAGGCTTGTAGACATCATTAGAACTTTTTTCAATTCAATTCAATTTTATTTATATACAGTTTTACATTAAAACAGTTTTACAGAAAAATCGGTGGACAACATAATAAGCAGAGGACAGTGGCTATTAGGGTGGCCATTCGTGCCAGTTCCGCCGTACACGTCCCGAACATGTTTTCGGGTGCGTTCTCCGGAAGTCGCGTTGCTCGACCGCATACGTCATCAAGGTTCTCACATGTAGCCTCTTATGGAACGGCTGAAATTCCACAAGGGGGCGTATTTGTTCCTCAGACGTTGCACAATAAACGTGACATCCGCATATATTCATTATAATCGTGAATGAAAAGTGAGATTCGAACGAATGTCCGTTAGTGAACTAATTGTATACACTGTTTATATCGTAATTCGGTCAGAAACGTCAAGATTGTGAGGCGAACAAATTGTTTTAGATTAAAAGGCTTTGTATATTCCATTTCCTTGGACTTTTGGGGATTAATGGACAATTTGTTTTGGACAATTTCACCGAAGCGGATAAAGGGAAGATTTTGAAGGTAAGTAAATATTCTAAATTGGCGCCACCCGGTTCAGGTAACTAACAACTAGATTACAGTTTTATGACTGCTAAAAATCATATTATGCTTTGTGTGTGCGCTTAATGGAATCCCTAAAGTCTAAGCTATCCAACAATGTGCCGCATGACCGTATATTTTGAAGATTTAATGCTTCAAAGTTACAATGACGTAATGCAGCCTCACGTGCAAGGGAGGGGTGTACCATGTACGGCACAGTGTTCCTTATCAGGATAAGTTAAAATACATTAGAAAATTAAGATTTATTTCTTTTAAGACATACAATCATTGTAGTTTCATTCTTACCTTGTAACGGTGGCTTTTCTGAAATTAAACCCGAAATATTAAACCTTGATGACGTATGTGGTCGACCAACGCGACTTCCGGAGAACGAACTCGAAAACATGTTCGGTACTTGTCTGGCGGAACTGGCACGAATGGCCACCCTAGTGGCTATAAAGATTAAACCATAATATCGAGCGTAGTAATAATGTAACGTATAGAAGAGAGTTCTAAGTAAAGCCAATGTCAGCTGACTCAGGGGTTGAAAAAACTCCTAGGAAAAAAAACCTGATTTAACTCTTTCCCCACCAGCGTTTTTTTTAAAGTTGCCAGCCAGCATCAGTATTTTTTATGATTTATGAGTTTAATGCCTTTCAGAAAATGTTTTTCTTTAAATATATAAACATACAATATATCAAATGAAAGAACAGACCCTCTGCTTTTAAACAACAAAAAAGTTTTTTTCTACCTTCATTTGTTCTCTTTTTATCACCTCTCAAATATGGGTAGGTTTTATTCAAAAATACAAAATTTCGAGCAAAAAGCTGAGATAATTGCATTTTTTAGTGAAGGACTTTTGATAGAGATCAGAAAGTAATTCTCAAAATATACACAAAGTTAAACTGTTTGACCTTAAGGGAATGCTTCCGGGTTTTATAAGTTGGGTAAGAGCGCCACCTGATGGATAATAGTGTATAAAATACGGATTGCCGGAAAAACTCATCATTGGCAGGGAAGCGTTTTCTCTTAACTCTTTCACCGCCAGCGTTTTTAAAAAAAGTTGCCAGTCAGCGCCAACGTTTTTCATTATTTTCTCCAAAGCTTAATGCCTTCCAGAAAATGTTCTTCTTTAAATATATAAACATACAATATACCAAATGAAAGAACAGACCCTCTGCTTTCAAAAAAAAAAAAAACGTTTCATCCTACCTTCAGTAGTTCTTTTGTAATCAGCTTTTGAATATGGGTAGGTTTCCGCAAAAACACCACATTTTGAGCAAAAAGCAGAGATAATTCCATTTTTGTGACAGACTTTTCATAGAGATCCCATTCAGAGTGATCTTTAAAACAAACACGGACATGCAGCCGCTTGCCAGGGCAATACTTCCGGGTTTAAAAAGTTGCGGAAGGGCGCCTGGTGGATAATAGCGGTATTGCGGAAAGACGGAAAATCTCGTCATTGGCAGGGAAGCGTTTTCTCTTGATTGACGAGATATCTCGTCAATGGCGGCGAAAGAGTTAATTGACGAGAAAAAGAGTTCCAATGGCCAGAGAAGAGTTAATCAGGAGGGAAAATGAAATTACTTATTTTTTTAATAAGTATAAAAACATACGGCACACACATATCACAATAAGCATTAACAGAACTGCACAAACCTGTATTGCAATGCTTAAATAACTTGTTAAATTGGATTATAACTTGTTAAACTAAAATTATACTGTATTAAAAATTGTATTCACATTTAATGTGAAACATGATCTTGTTTGATGAACACAAAGATGATATTCTGGCTGGAATTGATGAGAGTGACACATGCAGCTGTGACCAACTTCAAACACTGTGCCGTGTTATTTTTCCACAGCACACCAAACACGTGGTCATGGCACACTAGTGCAATGGTTGGAAAACACTGCTATACAGGATAAACTATATATTAGATACTATTTTATAACATTTTATGGGAA
This sequence comes from Misgurnus anguillicaudatus, assembly GCF_027580225.2. Classification (NCBI taxonomy): domain Eukaryota; kingdom Metazoa; phylum Chordata; class Actinopteri; order Cypriniformes; family Cobitidae; genus Misgurnus; species Misgurnus anguillicaudatus. The sequence goes on from NC_073350.2 coordinate 8,563,143, forward strand.
TTAAAACATTTAATATACACATGAATACAAGTAGATTAAACAGGAGGCGATTCCTCAGCTGGGCATCACATTGAATCATGTGCCAGTAAATCAGTGGTGTGATGACCTTCACGACTGAAGGTCGAACTGGCACACTTTCTGTTCATGAGTCTACCATATGTAAGTATTTGAACAGGCACAGTGTCTATGGCAGAACATCACAGAGGAAGCCGCTGCTCTCCCGAAAAACATTGCTGTGAGTCTGAGGTTTGCAAAAGAGCACCTTGGTGCTACTGGGAAAATATTTTATGGGCTGATGAAACAAAAGTTGAATTGTTCGGGAAAAATACTATGGCGCAAAAAGGGCACAGCTTACCAACAGTTAGCATCATCCCAACAGTGAAGTATGGTGGAGGGAACATCATGATTTGGGCATGCTTTGCTCGCTCAGGGTCTGGACCACTTGTCATCATCAAAGGGAAAATGAATTCCCAAATTTAACAAAATATTCTACAGGATAATATTATGGTGGCTGTCCTCCAGTTGAAGCTCAGTAGAAGTTGTTTGATGCACCAGGACAATGACCTTAAGTATCGAAAAACAAAATGTGTCATTTGGAATCAAAGCCCAGAGCTTAACCTGTGGAATGACCTCAAGAGAGCGGTTCACACCAGACATCCTACAAATGTGTCTGAGTTAACCTGGTTTTGTAAAGGGGAATGGACAAAAATTCCTTCGGAATGATGTGCAGATCTGATTCGGAGCTACTGAAAGTGCTTGCTTGAAGTAATTGCTGCCAAAGGAGGTCCAACCAGCGCCGTCGCCAGAACATACAGAATGGGGGGCATTCTGTTTTCATGGGGGGGGGCACACTTCATAAAGTAAGAAACTGGTCGTTTCTCAATCCGAAGGCAGCCTCTGGAGGTCGCATATGCAGGTTTCATACGTAAACCAGATGAAAGTGAGCAAGTTCACATATTTTTTTAATCAAAGTTTATCATAAGATTAAGGGGGCACGTTGTGACATCTGAGGGGGGGTACATTTGTATACAATGTATACATTTGGTTCCAATATGTACCTTTTGAGTTACTAATTTTTACTCTTTAGGTAATAAAGTGTGCTTTTTTAAAAGGGTACTGTCCTAGTGACAGCGTTTGTATACCTTTATTTCTGACAGAATTGGATGGCCACAAATACACTCCCTTTTTGTTTTACATAGTATACAGTATTTTGTTTTGACAAACAAGCAAATGAATGCTTTTCAGTTCTTGCTTGTAATTCACGTAAGTACAGTAAAAGAAAGCTAAAGGACTAAAAAGAAAACCCTAATGTGTCACTACAGGTCCCCTCTGAGGTCAATAATCTTCAAAAATAATTGCCTGGATTTTTAATTGGGAGAAGATGGAAAATGTTTCACAATCAAACATAATTGTAAATGGCCAATCCCCAGTCCAGCTGTGTACCCTTGATTAATTCAATTCATTTAAAGAGAACTTCTCATATAAAAGATGATAATTATAAAACTTTTTGAAGACATACAGCTTATTTCCATAAAACATTATTGTTCTAAACGTATTCCTTGAGTGCTCACTTATGCATAAATTGGATGAAATTAATGTTTAAAATCATTGTAACTGCAACTATGTAACCCAACAGAACTTGTGTAGCATTAAAGCAGGATGACATAAAAAATGCGTTTCTTATTTACGCACATTAATGCACCACTGAATGTTCTGGACATTCACCTCAGTAGCTTTAGATAAAACGACTTAACTCTGTGTGATTTTTTAAATATAAATTATAATATTTATTTACCTGCGCAGCAAATTTAGCAGAGTTAAAATTACGGTGTTAATGGAAATATAAAGAGTTCGGAGTTAATTTAACACTGGATTGAGTTAAAACGATTTTATTTAACTCTATAAAAATAAAGAGTTGGTGTCAAAACAGAGTGTTACCACTTTTTTAAAAAATCAACTCCTAGAGTGTTTTGTTAGTGGAGTTTGTTAACTCTTAGGGTGTTAAATAGAGAAGACCTCCCCCTTTTTAAAGCACACACTGAACCGTGTTTTTGGATGATGCAGTTCAAGCAGAAGGTCATCTCTTTTACTGTAAATGGTAAGTAAATGTTCAATAAATAACATTTTGATCAATAATATTTGTGAGTTGTGAGGTGTTATATGTTTTATATGCTGTTGGTGTCAAGTTTAACATTAAGTGTCATGTGTTATTGTCATTATATGAATGCAGCAGTTGAGTTTAGGTCTTAGCCTCAGATGGAGCAATTCATACTCGTATAATGTTTTTGGGAGTTTTTTTGTTGTTGTTTTTTGCTTTATATGCTGTTTAAGTTTAATATATATATTTTTAAATCCATTAATGTGTGCAGGAGATTTGCTTTGGGGACTTTAGAGGAGCACAGAAATAGGCACACATGAAAATTTCTTCAAACGAAGAGCAATTTTATAACAAAGTGAGTATTTTGTGCAAAACATAAATTGTTTTTTTGCATTTTGTATTGTTTTTTAATACTGAATTTTCCCCTTTTATTTTTGTTTTATTAACAGAAAAGTTCAATATCCAGTCTGAAGGTCTGACCGTCGAGGATAATATCACCTCCTTACAGCTACTGGTTCATCATATTCTGATGTTAATATGTGACCAACATGGATTTTGGATTGAAATGAAGTCAAACTTGTTTGTATAAACTGAAGCATCCCATAAACTATATTTACTGTTGTTATACATTGGGAATGTGCTTTTTAGTTGTCTCGGATGTTAATATGTACATATGTTAATATATACATTGAGGACAATTTTTCTGTCATAAATAAATGTTGATCAGATGACATTTAAAAAAAAATCATTAATAGTTTTAAAATGAGAATGATAGATTATACTGCTGTATTGTTACATTTTAAAAAACTGTTTAAAATAAAGTTTTTTATCCCAAAAGTACCTTAATATGTTTCTGTCTTTACATTTACCATATTAACACCATATTAAAAATATAACACTACATTGGAGTTAGCAAATTACACAGAGGGAGTTAATTTTTGACAAATAAAAAATATTTAACACTGATTAGTGTAAATTTATAGTTAGATTTTTAACTCTGCATAGTGTCAATTGCTAACACTTTAAAAGAGTCAACATGCCAACACTTTCAAAAGTGTTAAAATAACTCTATTGGGAGTGGACCCCATGAGACACTTTTAAAGTGATGAAATTAACTCTTATAGAGTTATTCTGAGGTTCCAGATTTTGCTGTGTATAGTCTTAATAAATAATGGTAAATAAACTTAGCTTGCTGTCCTCGAAGGGAGCTCAAACCTGAGGGTCAGCTTGAGCTCTAAGTTCAACTCCCCCTCCATAAAAGAAAAAACAAGGAATAAAGCTAAAGGAGGCTAAAGAATCGTCACTGGGAAGGCATGCAGACTGACCCGCTTATATAAGCTCTTAACTCTTTCCCCGCCATTGATGAGTTATCTCGTCAATTAAGAGAAAACATTTGCATAAAAAACGTGTTCCTTATTAATTTATGATAATCTGCAATACCGCGATTATCCACTACTTGGCAAACTTATCCAATTTATAAAAAAAACTGAAGCCAAAACGTTATTTACTCATTTTAAACTCTGTGTATGTTTTGATAATCATTCTGAATCTGTTCTCTAACACAGTGGTTCTCAAACTGGGGGCCGGGGCCCCCAGGGGGGCCCCAGTTTTATGACATTTTATAAAATACATTCATTTATCATGAATTCTGTATAATTAAACCTAAAAAAATAAGGCTACTAACCAACAGCACTACTTTGTATAACTTAATATGTTTTGTTTAATTAAAATGTTATATTTTAGATACGTTTTTTGTCATAAATTTCTTTGGGGGGCCGCGAAGGAATGCACTGTACACAAGGGGGGCCGCACGCGGAAAAAGTTTGAGAACCACTGCTCTAACAAAATTCATTCAGAAAAATGCAATTATTTCAGCTTTTTGCTAAAAAAATTATTTTAAAAGAAAAATATCCATATTAAAGAGTTTATAACGAGAGAAATAATATAGATAGGATGAGACAAATTTTCCCCGTTTTGTTCGTTTATTGTTTGTTTGCAAGCAGAGGGTCTGTTCTTTACGGAGGCCCTAAGGGGACATGGAGCAAAAATTAAATAAAGTTTAGTTTCGCGTGCGCACGTGAAACTATCGCATGCTCACGTGAAACTATCGCGTGCTCACGTGAAACTATCGCATGCGCACATGAAACTACGTTTAGTTTTGCGTGCTCACGTGAAACTTTTGCATGCGCATGTGAAACTTTCATGTGCGCGTGCGAAAGTTTTACGTGAGCATGCAAAACTAAACTTTTTTAACAAATTCTGCACATGAAGGTTTCAGGTGAGCACGCGAAAGTTTCACGTGAGCACATGAAACTAAACTTTTCATTTTTTTTACCCCAATGTCACCTTAGGGGCTCGGTAGTTCTTTCATTTGATATATTTGTATGTTTATATATTTTTAGAAGAATTTTTTTCTGGTAGGCATTTTGTGAAACTTTTGTGAATGTCACAAAAAATGCTTGGCGGCCAACTTTAAAAAAAAAATGGCTGGAGGGGAATGAGTTTATAATGATTGAATATTTAGGCTCCTCCCAACATCTCCTCCCTAATTCATCTAAATACTTAAATTTGTAGGAATCATATTTATGTGCATTTGAATGGAACTGAATTTTGTGTGGCTCATAACAAATGCCTGATTATTATATTTGCAGTCTGATTTGATTTGGTTACCCCGGTAAAGTTGGGTTCAAATAAAACCAGTCTGGTTTGAATCAAGTCTTAGCTGCTCTCTTTGTGCCTGTTCATATTAGACTCATATATATTACAGTTGCAATACCTTTAACTAGGTTTGATTTTCCTGAAGGAAATATCAGAGCAAAACAATAGTGTTAAAGTTTATGATAGGTAGAAAAGACATAAACCACAATACGGATGATATTTAATTTGCATTGAAAAATATTAAAAGGAACATACTCTGCCAAATGTGGCCCTTTTTTTGGGGAAAGAGACAACCATTCACAATTTGGTATGCAAAAACAACAAATACTGAATTCATTTTGTCTGGTATTGTGCTTACTGATGTAAAATTAGTTGTAACCAAGGTGTTGCTATTCAGTTGCTAGGGAGTTTTTGGGTGGTTGCTTCCAGCCCAAGTCAACAGAGCCCACCGCCAAGTCTCTAAGCTATTACAGACTCTAGATATGACTAGGGACCCCTCTACAATGTAAGTCTATGAGATTTCTTTGCCCAGCAGGCGAAAATCATAAAAATGTTTGCTTAGAAGAGTAATAGCACATCTCCTCTCACAATCTTAGATATAATTCATGTCCCTAGCACAAACAGCGCAGGAGAAGATATGCATCAGAATTTAATATTTATTAAAATTAAGGTTTGCTTCACATCGCTGACATATGAACAAAACACCAAAAATAATGTTTAAGGAATATCGGTCCGTTTCTGTCCTTAAATCACTATAATAATCACAAGAAAGGTATAAAATAGCTGTTCTCGTTGTGTCACTCTGTATAAGCGAGAACTAAAAGCGCTGTCTAGAAAACAAAAACAGAGATTTATTTAAACGGTTAACACAGGAAAAAAAAACATTTGTAGTGAGGAAGCTCCCTCAGCCTTTGACTCATATGAAGATTTGCCACCTACCAGAGGACAGTTGTACACACAGCCAGAGGATATAACTTCAGCAAAAGAGTATGACCTCCGTATGCTTTCGAGCTTCAAATCACACAGACCTTCATTTCTCCCATGAAAGACATCCCCGCTGCTCGGACTTCACAGCTGCCGGGCAACTCCATTGGAATATATTGGATTATTGGGAGAACCGAGTGCACTGTGGAGTCCCTGCCTGGGCTTGATTTTAATGTTAATTTACTACTGCGGAGTGTCATCTGCAATATAATGGCCTGAAAGAGGGAGAGACATCCCTGTCAACAAAATCCCAAACTGCGTTGTGAGGTGGCCGAGTCTTTTCTGCAACAGAAATAATCCCTCCAATCACATCTGAGCCCTAACTCCCAGTCAAACTTTGTTAGCCAGTTGCACGGAACCAAAAACAGTACACAGCAAAAATTGGAGAGTTGAAATTTTGGTGTTAAACATTTCTGAGTTGATTTTAACACCCAAAGAGTAATTTTAACACATTCAGAGTAAAATAGTGTTTGGTGTTGGAGTTATTTCACAGAGTTGATCATCAGTGTTAAAAAAAACTCCAAACAGACGTAATTAGACTCCACCCACGCATTTCCGATCGTCCCTGGTGAAATCGATGAAGACGCCGCCATTATCCTCGTGTGGCTTTGAAAGGTGAGTTAACTTAAATCATACTTTTACATTTATTATTGGTGCTCATTCAGTAGCAGAATGTACAATATAACGTGGAGCACTGCGCAAAAACATTATTTGTGGAAATGAACGCAAACACACAGCCTAAGGCTGTTTCACACGGTACGCGGCAAAACCGCCGAGCGGCTTCAGCGTTTCTCTTCAATTAGAAGCGTTTTGTGCAGCATTTAGTGCAAATGTCAGTATCTTCAACGGCGCCTGCCATGAAGTGCCGTGTCCTTAAAAGGAATAGGATTTTGGGTGCAGGAGCAAGGCGTGTGGACCAACTCCGCTTCACTTCTGTAACCGCCCCCGTTTTCCCGCTTTCCGCATGTCTCCTATTGAAAAAGAACTAAACACTTGCGGTTGCGGCGTACCGTGTGAAACGGCCTTCAGTTATACAGTACATTAACGTACATCGTGGTGCCAATAGTTTACTGCGCTCGTGCGTTTCGATTTAACTAAAACAAGGAATCACATTATTACAGAGTGGCCTCGAATTAATTAAAATGATTTACCGAATTTATTAAAACGGTCTTTCACAAAGCCTATAATATACTGTATACATCGCGTCGTTTTAAAACATATATACGGTGCAGTCTACGGTCACGTCTGCAACGTGATCCTCCACATCTGTAAATTGTGATATTACAACGTGCATCCATCCATACAGCTGTTTTTTTTACAACGATTTACAATGGCAAATGCTTTTGCATGTTCCAGGTGAAATGTTGGTCCAGATCAAGTACAAGCAACAGCAGAAGTATGTGAAGCTGGATTCCATTGAAGGGAGATTTGACTTTATGCAATTTCACGCTAAAGGTTGGTTTTTTACTCATTTAAAATAATTAAGAATTTGATTAATATCTGATAAATTCAGTGTATTTTGTTATTGCCTCATTTCTGTATTTGCCTTTATCATATAATGCTCTGTAGAAGGGGATACATTGGGGGGAAAAGAAAAATAATTAATATTTACATTTTGCTTGCATCATAAAGATATATGAATTCAAATCAGTCATTTGTTGTGAAGCAAGGAAGGGTGTCAACCTAAAAATAATTTTTTTCTTCAGTCATTGAGAGATTTTACTTGCCACCTGATGCAAAAGTTACATACAAGGATGCAACAGGGACCGAAGTTGATGCAGAAATATTCAGCGATCTCATTGGACAAGGCAATGTGGTGCTGACTGTTTTCTCAAATGATGGTGAGCTTTATTGAATGTTTAAGAAGTCGTGTTATCAATCAACTTAGGATAAATATGATAAATTGTCTATTTCTGATTCTTGTGCGGGGCATCACAATATTTGTAATATTTTAATACTTTAATTCTTTAGAATATTCAGACTCTTTGTCTTCCATATCTGAGACGTCTGACAGTAGCAACTGTTCAAGTGCATCAACTGTAATCTTAGATGAGGTCCCTAACAAGAGACAAAGAAAAGAGGACACATCTGCACTGTCTGCAAAACAGGTTAAAGCAAAGCATTTTATGTGAGTTTATGTGAGTACTGTTCCCCCAGAAATAAAAATGATCCAATATATAGCTTTTTTTGGTAATTAGTGAATCACCATGATCATTTTTTATTTTAGTTCATTATTATATATTTTTTATGTTTATTTGGTCGAGGATGTTCTAAAGTTGAAGTCTGGTGGTGAAGCAGTATTACAGGAGTATCAAGAAACGGAAACCCTTACAGGTGCCGCAAGACGGCAAATGATCAACATACTGGTGGCTCACATGATTGATACACATGGGTATTTTTTTTAATCTTTTTTTTTTTTAAAAACAAATAACTGCATGAACATTGTATTAATTAAGACCAATTTTATATCTTCCCTTAGGCAACTCCCTACTAAAGCTATCAGAGAACAGTACGCTCTTGGCATAGTGATGCTGTTCCCTTCCCTCAGAGATCCATATTCCAAGAAAGGCTATGTAAGTCATCGTCTGCATGACCCTTTCACGTTATAATTGCAATGTTATGATATCTGTGACATAGAAAATTTGATTCTTTAAAGGAACACTTTTTTGATGCTGCAAGCAACACAGGATACATTGCTTGGCGTATGAAAACAGTCCACAGAAAGATTAGACGAGGATCTTTGCCACTAGACAACCTTCATGATGTGTCTCCAGGAGGCCCAAAATGCCAAAGGGCTACTAATTGTGAAGGACAACTTGATGGGGATGCTTGCAAAGAGGCAATTTCTTTGCTCAGCCATACCACAGAGAAGTCTCTAATATTCCAAAAGATGAGAGAGACATTTCAGTATCGCCAAAAGCTTGTTAAAGATTCAGGCTCTAGTGTTGATATCCTCTCCACCTTCTCAAGATTCCTAGATACAAAGGGCCTGGTAAGTTTGGAATAACATTTTTTCAAAAGCATGCAATTTAAGAATATTGTTTATAGTTTAATATCATCTTAAAGGTTGATCAAGACTTCACTCTCCTGTTTGACACCGAGACATCCTCCAGGCTACTTCAGAAGTGGGACACGTTCTTCAGGCCAAATGTCATTAAAGAAGCCAAGCAACTTACTTCAACAGCAGACCTGAGTCAGTTGTTGCTCTCAGCAGAATGGCCTAACAGTAGTGACCTTCATGAAACAAGTAAGTTGTATTTGATTTGCTTGTTTTTACACATCTGCTATATTTGCAGTTACAGTTAAAATTTATTTTGTTTTGATGACAAAAATATTAAAATTATCAAACTTAGAACCTATGAGATTGGATGATTCCGGATTAATGACAAATAAATAACTTGCACTACATAAAACCTTTAAAAAGACTACATTAACCAGGTGAATGTTTAAAATGCTGTCTATTCTTAAAGGGATAGTTCACCCAAAAATGAAAATTCTGTAATTATTTACTCGCCTCCATGTTGTTACAAACCTGTATACATTTCTTTGTTCTGATGAACACAGAGGAAGATATTTTGAGAAATGTTTGTAACTAAACCGTTCGCAGACCCCATTCACTTCCATGGTAGGAAAAAATACTATAGTTATAAGTTATTGGGCTCCACGAACGGTTTGGTTACAAACATTTCTCAAAATATCTTCCTTTGGGTTCATCAGAACAAATGTATACAGGATTGTAACAACATGAGAGTGAGTAAATGATGACAGAATTTTCATTTTTGGGTGAACTATCCTTCAAACTTAAGGATAGTATTTCATTTGAAGTTTTAGATTAATTATTTATTAATGTGTTTGTGTTTGTTTGTGTGTGTGTGTGTGTGTGTGTGTGTGTGTGTGTGTGTGTGTGTGTGTGTGTGTGTGTGTGTGTGTGACTTTTGTGTCTAGTCTACGATCAGGAAATGGCATCCCTTCTTCTACTGATTCATCTCCTTCCACCATCACCAGGAGGACTGAAGTCTCCAAGAATCAGTGCATGTGATGCTGCTAAAAGACTTGTAGTCTTTCATAAGGTATTGATCTTGTTTCATATTTTGATATTGTGTTTTGTGTTGCTCTAAACATGGAGATTTAAAATCATTTGTTTGCATATTGAGTTGTTTGATAAGTCACTTTTATATTGTTGTTTTCTATGACTGGACATTATGTTATGTAAGGGATAATGTAGAGGCAGCCGGTAGTTATTGGGAAATAAGCCCCGACAGTGTGATCAGGACCCGACGCGAAGCGGAGGGTCTTGTATCACACTGAAGGGGCTTATTTCCCAATAACTACCGGCTGCCTCTACATTATCCCGCTTATTACACGGCTACTTGCCACATAAGAAAAAAAACTGGACATGAATATGAATTTGAAACGTTTTATTGGCATATTTGTTTTAAATTAACATTTTTATCCTTCCGCGAAACTTTGCACAGATGCATAAAATGATCGTACTACCTTATTAAGATCCTCTGCTTCATACTTGTCTGTCTCCATTTTTTCTCTTTTAGCCAGTCTTTGAGAAGTTTTAATGCCCATTCTGTATTTTTTTGTGTGTTGGCTTCGTAGCTGTCATGCTCTATTTTGTCAAGTTCAGTCTCAGTAAGCTGTCTGTGTCTTGTCGTGGTTGTCGAGTGTTTGTCACAAGATGGCGCCAGACAGACAGTAATCTTTATTGATCTTTATTGGCGCGGAGCGATTTTACTCGTGCAAGTAGTACCGGCTATGCGTTATTATTTTGGAGCGGTTATTATTTGAAAAGAACGAACCTGCAAATGTCTCAACTGACCAATCAGAATCAAGCATTCCAGAGAGCCGTGTAATAAAGTCTAATATACTATGTTCCTTTCCACTTTAGTCATGCTGCAGTTTGGAGGAGCACCTCAACAACAACCAGCGTCAGCATCCGTACCTCCTTGCTGTTGGACGCCAGAAAAGCAAGATTGAGTGCTTCTACATCGTCTTGGATAAGCATCTCATCCCATGCCAGGCAAACCGCTCCCTTGGAGCTTTTGATGAACTTTTCAAGGCACATTTTGTGTTCAATTTGTGCTATGATAGTGCACTTATGAACTTTTACACATTCCTGCAGACAACAGTGTATAACATTGATATAGGTCAGATGAAGGAGTCTCCCAGGGTTAGAGATTTGAGAGCCAGACTGCTTAACCAGACAGTAACCTTAACTTAAAGCCGTGCAGTATGATGTTGACATAATGCTGATCTGTTTTATTTGTCAAAAAGAGCACCCAGACAGTCAACGGTTGATTTCACATTTGAGAGGTGAACATAGTTATTATCCTGGATATAAGTTCAAATTAATTTGTTCTCAGCAAGGTTGTAGGCATCAGTTCCAAACATATGCAGGTTTTCGTAAGCACCTCAATAGTGTTCATAGCAGTGTTCAGCTGATTGCTCCAACTTCAACTGTTGGATGTTCCGCAAATGAGCCAGTTGCAAGCTCATCTTATGCTTTGGAGGACGTTATGAATCCCCAGCATCTATCTCCTTGTTCCAGTGCTTTATCTGATAACAATGATTCAGGGCTTACTAAGAATTCAGCTAAAGGATTGTGTGAATCCATTGTGGCCAAAATACAAGCAAGTGGGATTCCAAACAGTTTGGTGTCCTCAATTGTGGGAGATTTAGAGGAACTAACAGATGAGCTTAACTCGCAGGCAAAGCATAACATACTTTCTGCTTTGCCTGCAAATGACCCCTACAAAACTGTAATAAATGAATCTTTTGAAAAATTTGAAAACCCATTCACAAATCTGAATACAGAATGGAAACGGAATAAATACTTTAAAGAAAAATGGGGAGTTGTAGAGCCTGTTGAGATAACACTAGGTGTGCGGTATGACAACAAATTGAATAAGAAATCTGGTACTTATGACCAAGTACCAGTGAAGGATACTTTTATATATGTGCCAATTTTAGAAACATTGAAATTCATGTGTAGAAATCCAGACATTTGTGATCTCCTAAGGAAAGATTGTAGATCAGAGCCTGACACTTTTACAGATTTTAGCGATGGAAGTTATTTTAAATCCCACCCTTTATTTACAACAAAAAGACATGCATTACAAATTCAAATATACTATGATGATTTTGAAACAGCTAACCCCCTTGGCTCCAAACGTACTATCCACAAAATTGGCTGCCTTTATTTTATTGTAAGAAACTTGCCCCCAAAATTTAACTCTGTTCTGATGAACATTCATTTGTTAGCACTTTTTCACACACAAGATGTAAGCAAGTACGGTTTTGATGTTATACTGGAACCGTTGATAAATGATATTAAGATACTTGAAAGCCAAGGATTAAGTCTTCCATTCTCAGATGAGCAGATATACGGCACCATCGCACAAATCACTGGTGATAATCTAGGGATGCATTCAATTCTTGGTTTTAATGAGTCATTTAGTAGCCATCATTTCTGTCGCCTTTGTTTAATTGAAAAGAATGATTCTCAAACAGTATACAGTGAGGATGATGCTAAGGTGGTTCTTCGTGGAGAAGAAATTTTTGAAATACATTGCAAGTCTCTCAAGGAAAACCCACAATTGAGATCACTATATGGTTTGAAAAGAAATTCCACAATTAATACACTTAAGTACTTTCATGTTAGCAATAACTACTCATTTGATATAATGCATGACCTTCTTGAGGGTGTGGCTCAATATGAAATTAAATTGCTTTTTGGACATCTCACACAAAACTTTATATCTGAAGATGATTTACTATCAAGGATTTATTCTTTTGACTATGGATTTTTAGAAAGAAAAAACCGTCCCACAAAGGTTATTTTGGATAGTGCTGGAAATGGAATTGGTTTAAATTCCATTCAGACATTATGTCTTGTGAAAAATCTACCACTTTTGTTAGGAGACATTGTTCCTCCCGGACACAAACACTGGAGTTTGTTGCTAATGTTACTTCAAATAATGAACATTGTGTTTTCACCTTGTCTCACTTCAGGTTTGACCGTGTATTTGAAGCACTTGATTGCTGACCATCACAAACTATTTAAGTACTTGTATCCACATAAAAATTTGATTCCTAAACATCATTTCATGATCCATTACCCTTCTTCTATAAGGAAAATTGGCCCCTTATTATATATGTGGTCAATGAGGTTCGAAGCCAAACATAAGATGTTCAAAGATTTTTTTAAAAATTTCAAAAACATAACAAAATCGTTAGCTAAAAAGCATCAGATGGCCATTGCGTACCATTGGGAAACCTTCACCCTGAAACATAATGAGTTTGGGCCAATTAAATCATTTTCCATAGGGAATGAGGTCGGCAATCAAATGCTTGAAATGTTCATATCAAAAGATGTTTTCTCAACCAGTTGGGTTAAGGTTGATGGTGTAGATTACAGAGCTGGACTTGTGGTGTGCAGTGCAATAGAAAGTGAAATGCCAGTCTTCTGTCAAATAAGTGATGTACTTTTGGTTGAAAATGACATTTATCTGTTGGTAAACAAACTGTTCACTGAGAATTTTGATGAACATCTTCATGCATTCAGAGTACTACGAAGTGAGGAAAGGTGTATTATCAAATTGTCAGAGATTAAATTTTATAAACCATTTGATATTCAAAGTTCTTACAGTGTTGCGGATGAAAGTTTGTATATCATACCTTCTTTTGTAATGTTTTAAAAACTTCAAAATGCACTACACAGTGAGAATTTCAAATAAACAAGTCAATGGCAAATATTTTTTGTGCTGTTGTTTATTTTTACATTATTTTGTAGATCTTTTGAGGCTGTACAGATTTAAACTAATTCTAACCACCTTAAACATGCAACTCTGAAGAGTGTTGTTTTTCTGTATCCCTTTAGTGTTATTTTAACACATTTTTGGAGTCAAATTAAGAACTCTGGAATGGTGTTAAATATTTAACTATTTTGAGTGTTATTTTAACACATTTTTGGAGTCAAATTAGGAACTCTGGAATAGTGTTAAATATTTAACTATTTTGAAAGTGTTATTTTAACTCCGGAGAGTGTGGAGCTATATAAACTCTGAAAAAGTGTTGAAATCAACTCTGTGGGAGTTAATTTAACACTGGACTTTTTGCTGTGTACGCATTCATTTCACATTCAAGCCCATTTTCTGGATGCATGAAAAACTGCACCCACTGTGATGAACTGTATATTACTTCACTCAGAAATGCACTTAAAGTAACTTTCTGTATTTGTACATGCGGTAAATTTGCTTAATTTGGCTTGAATTTGGTAAGAAGTTATTTTGTAGTTCATTACTTGGGAAGGATTTATTGGAATTGGGTTTCGCATTTGTCATAGTTTTATAGTACAGATTTTCAGACGTAGGAAGTTGCCAAGACTTGAGACCATTGGAGACATTAGACAACTTTCTTTTGTGCATACTATACTGATGGAAAAACATAGCATAGGCAGTCAGCAAGTACTTAAATTAGTTTAGAATTGGTAATGAAATCAAGAAATAGGTGCTTTGGATGGCACAACCAATGTCATAACTCTCCAGTACTGCAATTTCGTCAGAGCCGATGTTTAACCTATTGCTGTGCTGGTGATTTTTTCAGTGTTTCATAGAAATCTGAAATACTATCAGTGTTAATAGAGAGAATCTGAGTGAACATTCCCTCTTGCCTTACTGTCCCCAGAATAAATTAGCTCTTACAGATTCGCCCCGCGTATTTGACGTAGAGCGCCACTGCTGTAGTATTTCCGAAGAATGTCATATTCATGATCTGTGAAACTGCGGTACGTGAAGCCAGGAGCCAAGAAATGTCAGTCCTTTGACACCGTACATATTTCAGTGGATTTTCATTTCTGTCAGTTACTGCTCCTCTATACAAGCCAGGAAGCAGAAAGCCCACAAATTATTTTACTAATTTTTCAGAAATCCTATGAAAGCCTTTCCCTCATTTTTTCCCAAAAAACTTCAGCCAGCCTCAATTAGCAATGAAACCGTTATTAAACTCGCACGTATTGAGTTACAACAATTGCTCCATTGACAAAAGCATCGCCCGGGACCTTTCGGGATAGATATTCTCTCTATGGTTTGCCGTCGGGCAGCTGTTGAAAGGCTTGGTTGCACCTCTGAGTGACTGCTTGTCAGCAAACTTCTCTAGTATCAGACAGAAGCCGAGCTCAGGTGACTGGGAGCCCGAACCATCATGAAGTCTTACAGAGGGTCCCTGGAGCCCAGCTGCATTTCCTTACCATCACTCAGCTCGGAAGCATTTCATCCACGGCTCTCTCTCCAACTCTCATTCACCACCGCTCTTCCTGGCTTGTATATTCTGCGCTCGAGTCCCTAAATGTTTGGCTATTAACTGAGGTATTATTGTACTGATTTCAAGACTTGTTCATTAAAAATAATTTTCAAAAACGCTGGAATTGTGTGATAGGTGTAATTATGTGCATGGGCCTTATGAAAGTAATCAAAGACTCAAACACAACATTCTGTCCCAGCTTGCTGAAGTCACGATCAATATGCAGCTACGATTCAAGAAGCAAGAAACTGATTAGCGGCAGTGTGAATTGATTATTCCACATGCACCCACACTGATCTTTGTATTCACAGACTGATCATTGCATGCAATTTTCTTAGAATTACTTACACTAATCTCCCCATATGCATGTTGATCTCTTCATATTTTCGAAGACCTCTTTATTACGATACCTCAATTCCATCTGATCTCTCTGTTCTTTGACTTTTAGACGTTTTTAGTCTGGCCTCATCCTACTCATTTCATGTGATTTCACCATATTTACATATTTATTTCTGATCACACCATACTCACTCTGATCACACCATACTCACTCTGATCAAGCCGTACTCACTCTGATCACACCGTACTCACTCCGATCACACCATACTCACTCTGTTCACACCATACTCACTCTGATAACAACCATACTCACTCTGTTCACACCATACTCACTCTGATAACACCATACTCACTCTGATCAAACCATTCTCACTCTGATCACATCATACTCACTCTGATCTCATCATACTCACTCTGATCTCATGATGCTCACTCTGGTCACATCATACTCACTCTGATCACAAAATACTTACTCTGATCACATCATACTCAACCTGATCACACCATACTCACTCTGATCACCTCATATTCACTCTGATCACACCATACTCACTCTGATCTCATCATACTCACTTTGATCACATCATACTCACTCTGATCACACCATACTCACTCTGATCACATCATATTCACTATGATAACACCATACTCACTCTGATCTCATCATACTCTGATCACACCATACTCACTCTGATAACACCATACTCACTCTGATCTCATCATACTCACTTTGATCACATCATACTCACTCTGATCACACCATACTCACTCTGATAACATCATACTCACTCTGATCTCATCCTTCTCACTTTGATAACATCATACTCACTCTGATCACATCACACTCACTCTGATCACACCATACTCACTCTGATCTCATCCTTCTCACTTTGATAACATCATACTCACTCTGATCACACCATACTCACTCTGATAATATCGTACTTACTCTGATCACATTATACTCACTCTGATCACATCATACTCACTCTGATCACAGCATACTCACTCTGATCTCATCATACTCACTTTAATCACATCATACTCACTCTGATCACACCATACTCACTCTGATCTCATCATACTCACTTTGATCACATCATACTCACTCTGATCACACCATACTCACTCTGATAATATCATACTTACTCTGATCACATCATACTCACTCTGATCACAGCATACTCACTCTGATCTCATCATACTCACTTTAATCACATCATACTCACTCTGATCACACCATACTCACTCTGATCTCATCATACTCACTTTGATCACATCATACTCACTCTGATCACACCATACTCACTCTGATAATATCATACTTACTCTGATCACACCATACTCACTCTGATCTCATCATACTCACTCTGATCACACCATACTCACTCTGATAACACCAAACTCACTCTGATCTCATCATACTCACTTTGATCACATCATACTCACTCTGATCACACCATACTCACTCTGATAACATCATACTCACTCTGATTACATCATACTCACTCTGATAACATCATACTCACATTGATTACATCATACTCACTCTGATCACACCATACTCACTCTGATAATATCATACTTACTCTGATCACATCATACTCACTCTGATCACACCATACTCACTCTGATAATATCATACTTACTCTGATCACATTATACTCACTCTGATCACTCCATACTCACTCTGATTACACCATACTCACTCTGATCTCATCATACTCACTTTGATCACATCATACTCACTCTGATCACACCATACTCACTCTGATAATATCATACTTACTCTGATCACATCATAGTCACTCTGATCACACCATACTCACTCTGATCTCATCATACTCACTCTGATCTCATCATACTCACCCTGATCTCATCATACTCACTCTGTTCACACCATACTCACTCTAATCACATCATACTCACGCTGATCACACCATACACACTCTGATAACACCATACACACTCTGATATCATCATACTCACTCTGATCACACCATACTCACTCTGATCACACCATACTCACTCTGATCACACCATACTCAGTCTGATAACACCATACTCACTCTGATCTCATCATACTCACTCTGATCACACCATACTCACTCTGATAACACCATACTCACTCTGATCACATCACACTCACGCTGATCACACCATACTCACTCTGATAACACCATACTCACTCTGATCTCATCATACTCACTCTGATCACATCATATTCACTATGATAACATCATACTCACTCTGATCTCATCATGCTCACTCTGATCACATCATATTCACTATGATAACACCATACTCACGCTGATCACACCATACTCACTCTGATAACACCATACTCACTCTGATCTCATCATACTCACTCTGATCACACCATACTCACTCTGATTACACTATACTCACTCTGATCTCATCATACTCACACTGATCACACCATACTCACTCTGATTACACTATACTCACTCTGATCTCATCATACTCACACTGATCACACCATACTCACTCTGATAACACCATACTCACTCTGATCTCATCATACTCACTCTGATCACACCATACTCACTCTGATTACACTATACTCACTCTGATCTCATCATACTCACGCTGATCACGCACACCATACTCACTCTGATTACACTATACTCACTCTGATCTCATCAAACTCACTCTGATAACACCATACTCACTCTGATCACATCATACTCACGCTGATCACGCACACCATACTCACTCTGATCACATCATACTCACGCTGATCACATCATACTCAGGCTGATCACGCACACCATACTAACTCTGATCACATCATACTCATGCTGATCACGCACACCATACTCACTCTAATTACACCATACTCACTCTGATAAAATTATACTCACTCTGATTACATCATACTCACTCTGATCAGATAATACTCACTGTGATCAAATCATACTCACTCTGATCTCATCATACTCACTCTGATCACACCATACTCACTCTGATCAGATCATACTCACTGTGATCACATCATACTCACTCTGATCAAATCATACTCACTCTGATCACAACATACACACTCTGATCACACCATACTCACTCTGATCACATCATACTCACTCTGACCAGATCATACTAACTCTGATCACATCATACTCACGCTGATCAAGCACACCATACTCACTCTGATTACACCATACTCACTCTGATAAAATTATACTCACTCTGATCACATCATACTCACTCTGATCAGATAATACTCACTGTGATCAAATCATACTCAGTCTGATCTCATCATACTCACTCTGATCACACCATACTCACTCTGATCACACCATACTCACTCTGATCACACCATACTCCCTCTGATCAGATCATACTCACTGTGATCACATCATACTCACTCTGATCACATCATACTCACTCTGATCACACCACACTCCCTCTGATCACACCATACTCACTCTGATCACATCATACTCACTCTGATCAGATCATACTCACTGTAATCACATCATACTCACTGTGATCACACCATACTCATTCTGATCACACCATACTCACTCTGATCACACCATACTCACTCTGATCAGATCATACTCATCTTTTCCATCTTTTCTCTATATCTTCTGATCTCACTATGATATAATATGGCTGTATATCTGATCTCCCCATACTTATTTTTTGTCACCATATTTACCCTCATCTCTCTTTACTCTTATAAAAATACAAACTGATCCCACCAAACACACTCTTTGTATCCCTTTACTCAATCTGATCTTACTATACAAACTCTCATCTCTCCAAAGTCACTCTGATGTTCCCATATTTACTCTGACCTCTCTATTTTTATGATCTCACATAGGCACTCCCACATACTGACTACCACTGTATTCTATTCAGAGATACTGTTATCAACAGAATTAGCCAATATTTAATCTGCCTGTTGTTAATGCTCTAATTCTTCTGTCTAAGCACTGCACACCGAAACCATTGTAGGACATTAGATAAAAGTGAAAAACCTTGTACTGTAAATGCAGGGTTTACAGGTTGCTTTTAAAGAAACTATTATTTATTGTTGGGAACACAAAAAGAGCAACACACAACCAAATGCAAGACTAGAGCATGTTTACTTATCCGTTTCAACACATACAATAGAGACCAAGATGTAACTTTTTCCACAGTGGTTTTTCAGGCCGTTTTCACAACCATCAAAATCCCTACCGTCCCGAGCGTCGGTACCAGATGGCAAAACCAAGTTATGACACTCTACAGTAAAGCACACAAGCAGACGCCACACCTCCTCCTAAACTGAAATAACTCAACGCATATAACAAGCAGCTGTCAGAGAATGATAAAGTACCTGATCTGTGACAGCCCGACCTTGTGATACAGAGAAATGAGAAATGGATGTCTATAACAATCACTGTCAGGAAGCTTGTGTAGATGTTGACTGGAGGAGATGTTTGTGGAGAAACACCTCTAAAATATAACTACTGGTGAAACAAAATGCTTACCTAATGTAGAGCTTTACGCAAAATCCTGCCATGTTAACTATCAGCCACTGTAGGCCATACACAGTTATGATCAAGCCTTTGAAGCCACCTAAACTTGTCTTACAAGTCACATAATGTTGTAGTTTATATGTAATTGTACAGCATGGCACTACGTACACCAAGGAGGGATAGATTTCCAGGAAACACAAATACTGATCAAATATATAGCTTAAATGCACTGTATGTCTACCAAATGCATAAATGTCCCAACCAAGCCATATGAAAGATTGTACAGTATGCATACCTAACTATTTTTGTCTTATTGAACCATGACCAAATAGCAGTAAGCAGCAAGACATTTTTTGCATTAATTTGGTTTACATCTCTAATTGTGCCAAATAGCCCCAAAATCCCAAATTCAGATTCTGCCTTCTGATTGGCTGTAACTAAGTCACACTGTGCTGCAGATTCACGTTGCATCACTCCTATTTAGGGTACAAGTTTCTGGTGGATTTTATTTTTATTTTATCAGGGGCCCGCATAGATCAACAACAGACCTTTATTCTAAGAGTAAGATTGTTTTTTTAAGAAGCTCCTACATGCTCGAGTGCATTAAATAAATGAAAGAAAAACTTAACAGGAGTGAAACTTTGGAAGAAAAATGGTGTAAAGGTTTGTGAGACATTAAGGAGAAATGAAAGGTCAGCACACTGCTGGATGTTTAAAGGATGTGAAATCAGGCGAGTGTCACGGCGAGCCCTACCCGACAGCACCAAACTCTTTTCTGCTGACTAGACAACAAACCTGACAATTAAATGAACAGCGCGTTTTTTCTGCGCATTGTTTTGTTGAAGAACTTCCAACTATAAAAATATTTCTTAAATGCGTTGGAAAACCTGTACCTAGACATAGATAAATAATAAAACTGGTATGGTAATGACATATTGTGAGTCTCAAACACGATTGTTTCCTCTTTGTTATGTAAACCTTGTGCATGCAAAAGACAGCTGGAAAACAGACCAATCTCAACATAACACCAACTGTGATGTTGCAGTTAAGATGTACACCCCAACAGTAAATTACACATTCAATAAAATACAATGTTGTTATTAGGGGTGTACAGCGGAGTCAATATTTGTATCTGTATCTGTATTTGTAACAATCTCAAAATTATTTGTATCTGTATTTGTATTCGAATATAACTGGAAGTGGGTGTGTCTTAAACGGAAGTTTGTTAAATTACATAAAAGTAGCATTGTAAATCCATTTTTGCTTTTTATTATAATTGTAACTTAAATATCTGTAAAAAGACAAATAACTTGATTCTTCTATATGCATAGAAAACAAACTTCTCATTTTCAAAGCCCCATACAGCTTGTGCGTTAAAATAACAAACTTGAGAGTGGAAACAATACTGTACATCACCTTTAAGTGTTTATTGTGTCTGTCAGCAGAGTTCCTATGTGACCCATTCTGTATAAATGAGTGGGAGGTTTTCAGAAAAAAATAAGTACCATACATTAATCCCTCATCTAGGATCCCAATACTCTAGTAATTAAAGATCTAAAATGATCGTTATTTGTACGTTTTCTGAGAGGTGCACCGTCCTAAATGATTAACCTAATATGTCAAAGATGCGTGTCCATCCACATGGTTTAAAAACATGCAGGAATTTGAAAATCAAATGCAGGACTTGCGTGATGTTTGAAAAGTTATTAAGAGAGATAAAGTTCGGGAACTGGTTTACGTTAAAAAGTTAAGATCAACAAGACTCACGCTGACTGACAAATTCAAAAGGCCCAGACGCGCAAGGGCGCACACTGATAAATACACATATACACAGAATAGTTGAAAACATCTGTCTTGACAAGAATTCACAAAAGCATTATAAGCATTACAACAAACTTACTGAGCTCATTATTATCTATGTCCATACAGCGTTTCTGCGAACATAACAAAATGTTTTAAAAAACGTTCTCGTTAATCTTCGTCTAAGTAAATAAATAATCAGATATTTGTTTAAAATTTCAAATAACAGTATGTGCTATTATTTAACAATCAGTTTTGACTATTAGTTCAAAACAAGCAACATGATTTTAAACAATGGGGTGATTAGAAACATTTAATTCAAATGTTTTAGTTGTTATTTATTTACTTTATTTTTATTTTATTGCAATTCATGTCATAGTAATCTTCAGTTTAAATTGTGCTTTTAAAATGTAAAATGTTCATATTTTTATCTATTTATTTATTTTATATTTACCTATTAACAATAAAGTTTGCTTCAACTTGAAGTAATTAAAAGGTCATCTCTTTCCGAAGTCTGTAATTATTAACGAATATTTTATTATCCAAGGTAAATTTTTTACAGTTGGATTAAAAGACGTTTGATATTAGCAGCTCTTTTAAGATTTTTAAATTAATTCCAAACAACGCGGATTTCTAAATAAGAGACACGCAGAAAATGCCATTCATGTAATTTCATAGATTGCACTCATTCACGCTCTTCCGCTCAGTTTCATTTTCCTTCAGTACTACGTCTGGGATTTCGGTCTATTCTAGCATTTCGAGAAATAAAATTTTGTAGGACCAATCGGCAAACAGAGGGAGTGGCTGAGAACGATGACGTTGATGTTGTGCGTCAGTTTGAGTTGTAGTTCAGTAATGGCAGCAGAGAAAGACGTGAGAAAGCTATTCGGTCCGTTGTTGCAAAACTGCTGAATATACAGAAGTATAAGTTTTGTTGGTCTGATCATTCGGAATTGTTGTTTCCGGCCTGTTTTGGAGCATGACATACATTACGACCACACGTTAGCGATTGCCTATGGCAGATCCTGAGTGACTCTGGGCAGATCCAATAGTGTTGAACTTTAACAGAGAACCCGCCTACAAGGAAGTAAACGTTTCTCAATGGAGAGAGGCCAGATTCTCTGTACAAATGAAATGTACGAGTCTGGTAGAACCAGGCTATTATAATTTAGCGCTGTTCCAGCAAACACGTGATTGTGTCTGGCTGAATATTTTTTCTGTTATTCGGATGAATTCGTTATTCGTTTTGAAGCCATTATCCGTGTCCTTCCGAATAACGTATTCGGCATCGGGCACATCCCTAGTCGTTATAATGCTAAAAGCAAAGTTGTGACTGCTGAGTTAGCCCTATATGCTAGTTAATGCTATATGCTAGCGTTTAGGCTAAAGTTCTACTATTGACACAAAAACACAAACTTACCACTCAGAAATGTCCATTAACAATCTCCAAACAATTAATTAATCCGCAAATGCTGTATATTCATCTGATACAGATTTAAAGGTAAAGTCTGTTTACACACACACAGAGCTACTGATGGAGCTGCTCTGTGAAACAGCCAATCAGAGCAGAGCTCAACATTATTATTCATGACCCTTTCAAATTTTATTCTGAAGGCAAATCCTATGGTTGTAAATGGACATGTAAAACCATCTCTGGATAATTTTTGGAACATCCCTTTCAATGTAGATATTTTGCCACAAACCTTCTAGATATCAGAGAAAAATTTAAAAAAAAATAGGCTCATTTTCCAGCTCCCCTAGGATTACTATTTTCGGGCAGTGCGTAATATCACTACACCTGCTGCAGCCATGTTACGGCAGCAAAGTCCTTGATTATTACGCCATAATGAGAGTATAGTTCCTAGTCATATCTGCCTAGAAAATCACAACTTTTTAATTTTCTGTCATTCTTAGTACACAATATAAATACAGAAGAGTCAAGTTTTAAAAAGGAAAAATATTTAAACTCTTTGGTTATTTTTGAGCGCGATGCTAATGGTCTAGTCGGATTCAGTGGATTATGCTGAGCTATGCTAAAAGTGGTACCGCCAGACCAGGAGATCAGCTGAATGGATTCCAAAACAGTTAAACTCAAATGTTTAACTCTAGAGAAGCTGGAAAATGAGCCTATTTTCAAAAAAAGTGTAGTGTCCCTATAACATATTATTTATTTGACACCTTTAAGACTTAAAAGCTTCAAAAAGTTTAAGTCATTATTCACCAATAATCTTGAACTTGAAGCACATATCTAGGGTCAAAATTTAGAAATGGCTGACAATGGCCAAAATTGAGGTCAGCACCATTTATGAATCAGGACACTGATGTGTAATGGACACAAGTCGATTATCAGTTAAAAACCACTTAAATTTAGATCTAATTC
Organism: Misgurnus anguillicaudatus; assembly: GCF_027580225.2. Taxonomy (NCBI): domain Eukaryota; kingdom Metazoa; phylum Chordata; class Actinopteri; order Cypriniformes; family Cobitidae; genus Misgurnus; species Misgurnus anguillicaudatus. The sequence goes on from NC_073350.2 coordinate 8,587,201, forward strand.
TTAAAGCTATCATATGACATCAGAAGACTGTATACAGTGCACAAGTCAACAAGTTCAATTTTGTTCAAGCATAAGTGACATGCTACAATGAATGCCTTTGAAAAAAATGTCTCAAAACAGTTCTTTTGTGTTCCACGTTTCCAGTTTAAGGGTGAGTAAATAATTTCAAAATTGTCTTTTTTTGGCTGAACCGTTCCTTTAATAGATTGCCAGACCTGCTCCAAACAACCCCCCCAAACAAGATTTGTGAAACCAACTCTACGCACCAGACATCGAGCGTAATTAACGTTTCTATCTGCTTTCCCCGTGGCTCTTTCGCCCCATTAATCTGAAGAGAAAAAAGTTCGCTGGCTGTTGTGTTGTTGTTGTCGCTACTGATTGCTCTCAATTCGTCATAGTCATATGAACGTGTTAACAACTAAAATAACACTCTCGTCAGCGTGCCGTCAGTATGCTCAGCCCGAGCGGCATGTTACATCAGTTCACAGGCCAGACGACGGCCTATCAGAGGGAGGGATTCGCTGCCGTCACTCAGGATGGCGGCCAATGGACTTACGTCTCTTTCCGGGACCCTCTCGGGCGCGACCTCCCGGCACAGCGCCTCTCTTAATGGCTGCATCTCTTTATCCAGCAGGTCACAAAGCGTCTTATCTCTCCATAATAGGTGCATGTCGACAGGGGCGGCATCACTTAAACGGTAGTAGCAACATGATGAAATGGCCCCACTCTTAAAAATAAAGAAAGGAATTGATTATAGTCTTCATCCTGTTCTATAAATACCCGGTATTTGAGTTGGCCCGTGAGGCAGGCAGAGGAAGCGGGGTAGAAGTGCCTTGCATCAGATACTCTTAGGCAACCCATGTGAAATATTTAAATGAAAGGAGTTTTTTCTAGTGCATAAGCTAATAGAAAAGCCTCTCTGTTGGCACCAGACTGTCTGACACAAACTCAAATTGATTCCTAATTGAGTTTGTATGGATTTTGATCCGGCTTTTGTTGGTTACATTAAGACCTGACCAGTCTCATTTCGCTGGGCTCTGTGTGGACTGCAGGCAACATTGACTTTCACTGCGAGTACTAAAAACGCAAAGCAGAAAAAAAACAAGCGTGTAATGGAAGAATCTTTCCTCTGTTTTACTGGACTGTTTCCTTTCTCTAACTGAGCTCTAGGCTTCAGATAAATCAAAGGAGATTTCACTAAAGGTGACAAAAGATGTTGCATTTTTTCTTTAGGCTAGCTGCCAGATTTCTTGCTAGGAGTACATATTTTATAACAGATGTTTTTGCTTTCTTTACTTGTGTGTTTTTGTGCGAGAAGCAAGACTGTGGGGTGCATTACATTTTTGCCTTTGGCCCTTTTTTGTGAGATAAAATGAGAAAGAAATACTATATTGGTATTTATTTTACAGCAAGTAACAATTTATTTAAAACCACTCAGGTAGAATAAGAAGTCTGCGAAATAAAGATGAACCCGACTGTGAATTAGCAAAGTCTCTCTGGTTTATTCAAATGACCAATTATTTGGATGAAAGGGAGAGGGGCAGCGGGCAGCACAGATAATTTAACTGTCTATTCAATTGGTCAGCCATTGGGTTCAGAGTAAATTAACACAGTCTGTGGAGACTTTTTTTATTTTCCTTATTTCGTTTTTTATTTGATAATGTGCCTGCATGGTGGACTTCTGTGATTATAGGAAATTATGCCAATTTCATTTACAATTAATTTATTGTGGCTTAATTAGTTTCTCTCTCTTTATCAAATAAACTTGGACTACCTGATCTCACAAATTTCCGTGAAATAGTCACACATTATTTTGCTCAGTTTTGCGTGACATTGTCACGTATTTCGACCATATTACGTGCCCCTGACACAACTTTCTTTTCCGTGACAGTTTCACGTATTGGTTACTCAACTGTTTTTCCTATTTTTAAACAATTGTCCCTTCGGTTTGGGATTAGATTTGCTGTTTGCGTTAGGATGTCACTTAATGTATTGGTTTATACAATTTATTCGTATGCTTTTTAAACCATTGTTGCCTGACGTTAGAGTTAGAGTTGGGTTTGGGTAAGGATGTCATTTTATGTAACAGAAAGTTGTTCTAACCCCAAACCGAAGCGACAATTGTAAGAAAATAGGAAAAACAGTTGAGTAACCAATACGTGAAACTGTCACGGAAAAGAAAGTCGTGTCAGGGGCACGTAATATGGTGGAAATACGTGACAATGTCACGCAAAACTGAGCAACATAATGCGTGACTATTTCACGTATTTTGTGAGATCAGGTTGAACTTGGAACGTGGAAATAAATTCCTGCTTTGTGAGGTGCATAAAAACTGGATACATATTCTTCACTCAGATGCCCACCGCGGGTCACGTCTGCGCGAGACCTAGGTGGTCTCACGACATCTGGGACGATGTCAGCAATGAGTAATATCATACAGTGCCAGATCATACAGTGAGGAACGCGCAACGCAACCAAGCCCAGAAGCTTTTTCCTGCGAGATAGACCAGCTGACTAAAATTCATTTTTACCTCACCTCTCGGGTTTCATTGAGAGCATTAGGAGAGCGTTTAAAAAGGATCTGGACCGAAGCCAGTATCTCCGGTTTGGAGCCACAGCGGGCATCAGCTCTCCGCCCGCCGCCCGTGGCACCTTCGAGATCGGCGAGGTGTTAATTGCGGCCCGGCGATGAAAAGTTTTATGAGCGAGACCTTTACACCAGTTGTGATAAATGGCTTTCTAAACACCACAGTAGGACAGACAGGTGCCGGGGTGTGAAAAGTCTTAATCACAACATGTGTGTCAGTGTTTGTGTGTGTTTACTGTAGAAAAGATTACGGTAACAATTCAGAATGTTTATTTAGAAAACACAAATATGAGAGTCTGTTTGTGAGGCTGTTATGAACAAAAACCAGGGACATGGTAGCTGTAACTTCTCAAAAGTCAGTGACAGATTTAAAAGAGTTGGGTTTGGCCTGGTGTGACATGCATTGAACAGCTGTAGACTGTGACTGAAAAACAAAAAAGGTGTGAATGACACACTTAAACACTCCAAACACATTGAAAAACCGTGCCTTGAAGGACTTAAGGATTGGGTTTGGAATACAAAGGTGAAAACAACTTCTTTATCATTCACTAATAGAAGGCAAGCCGTTTATAGATTCAGTTGTGAAAGTATCAGCATTCCACCAAGTTTGCTGCCGTTTTATTGAAACTGCATTGCACGCACGCCTTTGTCGAGAAAGCTAGAGATTAAGCACTCAACAATCACAGCAAGATGATTTTTCCTACATACAGAGAGACAAATAACAGTCGAATCGAAATGATCAATTGACAGAATCCACCATATATGCCTACTAACACAAATAAAAAACTATCAGCATCTCAATGTGAGCGGTATCAATGCCTACGTGCTCTTTCCCAGGTGAGAGACGCCTCAGAATCAAATGCAAACTGCGCAGAGAGAGAAGAAAACAAAAGGCGTTTGCATTTCTAATACGTGCCGCGTGTAAAATGGCACATTGAAACTGTTTTCATTCAGAGCTGTGGCAATAAGTTGAGGCTGCGGTGGAAGAATTGAATTTCACTCGCTACACGCCTACAAAACAGACCAAAACAAAACACATTTTCAAGGCGGTCTTATTTTTTCATATAAACTATGGTAATGGAATGAGATACAGATATTAGCATATATATCATGTATAGGTTGGAATTTTAAAAGCTTGTAAATAAGTTTAAAGCTAGTAAATAAATACGCCGCTAGGCTTGTAATGTGAAAACATTATTATATTATATTTTACTTAGTATATTATTATCAGTGTTGGGAAAGTTACTCAAAAAAAGTAAACAATTACTAGTTACTAATTAACTATTCAATCATGTAATTCGATTACTTTAGAAATGACGGTAACACTTTATTTTACAATGTCTTTGTTACACATGTTACATGTAATTGTTATAGTAATAGCAGTTAATTATGCATAGTTACTAACCCTAAACCAAACCCTAATCCTAACCCCAACCCTATAGTAAGTACATGCTGTTAATGATTATTACGTAGTACTTAAATATATAATTACACTGTAACAGTGATGCCGTAAAATAAAGTGTGACCGAAATTACTTTCTCCAAAAAGTATTTAATTACTTATTACTAATTACTTTCTAAATCCTATTTAGTACATGATACAAGCATAGGCTTGAAATGGCTCGAAGAAAAGTACATCAATTATTCTGGTCCCACTTTAGGGTCCAATTCTCTCTATTAGCTAACTATTAATTACTTTTGCCTCAATATACTCCAACTACTGCTTATTAAACCTAAAGAAGTTGTTAATTTTAAGTATTGGTAGGAATGGGGAGGGTTAATGATGTAGAATAAGGTTTTGCAGAATCAGGCATTAATATGTGCTGTTGAGTATAAAAAACAGCCAACATCTTATTAATATTAATGCTAATAATCAACCAGTTAATAGTGAGAATTGTAAACTTAAACCATGTTAAATCCACTATTGTATATAGTATACACAATTGTTTTAGAGTCCATACACACTGTTTAGTTACATCAGTAGTTACTTACATTACAAGAAAAATAAGAGTAATACCTTACTTTACTTTTTCAAGGGAAAAGTAATTAAATTACAGTAACTAATTACTTAGTAACGAGTTACAACCAACACTGATTATTATAGTAGCCTATATCATACTTTAGTTGATTGCTTTACTAACATAATAGCTTAAAATCTTTAACTTTTCTCAATAATAAATGTGTAAATGATAAAATAAGGAAAGTTTGGTAACACTTTAAAATAAGGTTCATTAGTTAACATTAGTTAATGCACTGTAAAAAAAATTACTGGGTATTACTGGCAACTAGCTGCCAGAAAACTTACTGTAGATTTTACATTTATGTTATTTACTCGCAACAATTTGCTCAAAGTTAAATGAATATGAAACATTTTCAGACTTTATCTTCTACAGTAAGTTACTGGCAACCAGCTGCATAATTACAGCAATTTTTACATATTCACTCTAAACAAATTAGCGTCGCACACTTGAAGTCAATAGGTAGGTGCGTAGGATAAGACGACAAAAAGTCTCAAAATATACAAAGAACAATTCCCGCACACTATCTGCTTGCTGAAAAAATGTATTTAATGAAAGTTTCGTTGCAATGTTTCGATCAACTGATCTTCATCAGGCTACATCAGTTGCCTGATGAAGATCAGTTGATCGAAACGTTGCAACGCAACTTTCATTAAATACATTTTTTCAGCAAGCAGATAGTGTGCGGGAATTGTTCTTTGTACATATTCACTCTAAAAAATTTGCTGTAATTTTGCAGCTGGTTGCCAGTAACTTACTGTAGAAGATAAAGTCAAAAAATGTTTCATGTTCATTTAACTTTGAACAAAATGTTGCCAGTAAATAACATAAATGTAAAATCTACAGTAAGTTACTGGCAGCTAGTTGCTAGTAATACCCATTAATACTGTAATTTCTACAGACATTTTTTACAGATATAGTTACCTAACATGAACAAACCATGAGCAATACATTTGTTACCATATTTATTAATCTTTGTTAATGTTAGTTAATAGAAAAAAGCTTTTCATTGTTTGTTCATGTTAGTTCATAGTGCATTAACTAAGGTTAACAAGATTTTAATAAAGTATTAGTAATTGTTGAAATTAACATTAACAAATATTAATAAATGCTGTATAAGTGCAGTTCATTATTAGTTCATGTTAACTAATGTAGTTAACTAATGAACCTTATGTTAAGTGTTACTGAAAGTTTATTTATAATATAAACATTTATTAAATGCTAAATTAACTTTTAATTTGTATTTATTATTAAATCTTATTTTAAATCATGTGAACCAGCGCTGCCTCCAATGCTGTCATTACCATCATGGCAAGCATTTTAGAAAACAATTGAGTTTATTCCAAAGAGTTAGAAAATGAGAAGTGACAAGAAAGTAGATTTCTGCAAGAGCAGCATAGGGACAGTTTTATATGATGTGAAGCTTTATTAGCTGTCATTACCGAACCATTTTAATTCAGAAACTATATGGTCATTGAGCTGTTTATGTTAATATCACACTTATAGTCAATATTCAGTCAGGCTGTCACTTGAATTAATACTGTAGATGTAATGTACATCGCTGCAGGGTTGAAATGATCATCGTGTCAGGTATGGATATGAGTAATGGCGTCTCTCACAACTATAAAACTGATAAAATGTTGAAAGACATAAAGGCATAAAATGTGTAATAATAGTGGAATGAAAACAACAGTTTATAAATGATTAATCATATTACGTGTTATTGGTTTTATTCCTTAGTAATATAAGCTTTCAATCAAATTTCACATTTCACTATAGATTTATATATTTAAGACCACATGAATACTAATGTATTTTTCTTTATTCTATCCTGAACATTTTTTATATAGAAAATCAAAAGTTTCATCAAATATCTTAATAAAGTATTCCTGTTCTCGAGTGAAAAAGTTAATTGTTGTTTAATAAAGAATAATAAAACATCAAACCTGTGAATTTTACATGAACGTTTTATAGAATAACGATTGTAGGTGAGATTTAACCGAGTAAAATATGTTTTAGTCAATAACTCTCCTCAGCGAAAGTGAGAAAGTGAAAGATTGGTCTTGGATTTCAAAATGACTTTAAAAACTAGAATCACATCTTTGATAATAAAGCCCAATTGCATTTGGCCTGTAAAGAGGTTTATCTTCGCTGGTCATACTGGCCTGCGGGGACAGGAGAGTTAACCACTCGGAAAAGTAGCAAATGGTGTAATCTGTTTCCCCTTCTCTTTATAATCTGTCGCCATAGATGCGTTCAAGAGGCGTGAGATTTAAAAAAGCAGCATCCCAACTGTGTGGATTTTAGATAAGAAACGGGAGTCTTTAACTATTCACGCTTGAACAACCCACTGTTTTCTAAAGCAGGTGTGGTGAATAATTTGAAAATGATTTTGGTTCCCAGTGACGTTACTCTAATATCACAATAATAATCTTAAAGATGTTTGGGGTTGGTGCTTCTCAAAGGAGCAGGTAGCTGCGTACGTTAATTGACTTCTAATTTAGAAGTACGCTGTAAACAAAGCTATTAAATTTTGTGTAGCAATGCAGCACTTTTTTCTAATAGGAGAAACAAAGATATGTGAAACAACATCAAATATAGTAAACCAATAATATTTTTTTCAAATGTTGTCTCTTCCAGCCTATAAGAGTCATCGGAAACAAAGTATTTTGTATTAAACAACGTCTCATTCGCATTCAACTCCCAGAATGCATTGCAGCATTAAACCTTTGCATGACACTTGACGGCATATTCAATGCATGCATACATGCGCTGTGCACGTATCTTATGCTTTGTCAGTTTAAACGGAGATGAAGATGATTATTCTAGCTGGGTTTACATTCAAACATGAAGTGAAACCTTTCAAAATTCACAAAATAAATAAATAAATAAAAAGTAAATAAATAAATAAATACATAAATAAATAAATAGTAAATAAATAAATAAATAAATGTGAATTAGGAACGTTTACATCAAGTTGTTCGAGCGAATGATGGTAGTATTCATAAACCTAGTAGCCAACAGTAAACAAAACAAGGCACAGTTAGAAAATGTAGACATGACTGCATTTTGTTACGATTGGGCAAGTTATACATTTACTCGCAGTGCAACTTGTAATTGGCAAACTCAATCCTATGCACAGAAGAAGGAATGCAGAATTGTTGATGTAGGCACTAACAGCAAGGGCATTACGATGGCGTTGAGCCCAATACATTAGAAAGACAACGTCAGCTGATACAGCTAGATGATCAGTCATGTGGGTTTAATGTCAGAATTTATGCGTTTCCATCTCCCAATACACTGTAAAAAGTTAAAAGTTGGACAACTAAAAAAAAATATTTAAATTGGTAACAGCTAAAAATAAAAAAGTAACTATAAATTGAAAAAACGTACATGTAGTTTTTTAAAGTTGATTCAACTTTTTACAGTGTATTCCCATTTACTCTTTTTCGCCAAAAACCACCTCAAGCGAGCGTAAACTTTTTGTGAATTAAGTTTTTTTTTATCCGAAATGTGTCTTTTCCATTACTCGTTTCTTATGCGATAATTCAAAATGCATATAAATTTAAACATTTAGATATAGCTCATGTTGTGGAATAACATTTGTCGCCATTATGTGAACATATAGCGCCTTCATTTAGAATGAATGAGCAAATACTAGTAAAGCACAACTTTTAATTTATAACAAAAACCTACAAAATCAGACATATGACCCTTGACAAGGTCAACAGCTTTAAAAGTGTCAGAGACATAACAAAGCAAGCGAAAAGTCTTTTGAACTGGTGTCCGGTCTTGATTTAAGCACCTCCAGTGAGTAAACACCAATCCGTCCGTTCGTAAATCTGTATTTACTGGCACGGACAGCAGGACCAGTGTTAACGGATGGACCCGAAGACATGGAGAATTAAAGCTTTCAGCTCGATTGGACATGCTAACAGATACATCAGGGCAAAGCACGCAGCTGTTTCTCTGAAGAGAGCGCACGGCAGTATCGGCCCACACTAAACAGATTCAATAGCAATATGGTGTTTTGTCTCTTAGGAGGAAGAACGTTCTTCCACTGAGATACTGAAGCAAGCTTTAAATGGATCACATCTCGATATCAGACAAATAAGTTTTTATGAAAATCTATTGTATGGCTGAAATTCTCAAAAAACTGATAACTGTGTGTATAAATGAAAAGCTTAGATGCAAAATCCTCTAAGTACGTCTGACATGTTTTTCTTGCATTTTTATCAGACTTTCAATGGATTCTGCCAACAAACCAATATTTCTGAACAGCTTGAGGCTGGGATTAAGTGGATTTGAAGCGAAAGTAATGAACTAACGTGAATTTGTACATTCGTATGAATTCATACGACCACATTCTTAGATTTTTGTACGATTTGCCTTGACCCCTGTGACGTTGGGGTTATTGTTTTTTTTTCATGAGAATTGTACATTTTTGCATGATTAACTTCATATGAATTCATACGAATTAGCCAAAATATGTAGGAATTCTGGTGAGATCAGGCTGAATGAACATATAATTCATGTTGAGAGCATTAGGTTATCATTACCTCATTTTGGACGGAGGTGATGCTTAGTGGCTTTTGCATCTCAGCTCTTCAAATATTCCGTGAATTTTCACAATTATGACCTTATGTTCAATGTCTTATTTAAGAAAAAAAATGTACAGTATGTACTATTTTTTTGGTTGAGATATCGTAAATTACATTATGCTGTTTGTCTAACCTTGTAAAATATTTCCTCTAGTATAGAAATCATTTTTCTGATGAGAACACCAGGAGAAAAGTAATAGAAAAAGTGCTCTGTTAATATCATTATTTTCATAATTTATTTCTTTTATGTTTTTCTTGACTACACACCATATCATACAAGTACAATTTTTTTTACTATAATGTTCTTATTAATTATAGTGCTAAATTCATAATTACATCTTAATTCATAATTAATGAATAATTAATCTTAAAAGTTAAATAAATCAGATTTCCCATCAAACTGTTGTTGAGTTTGCATTTTTCATTCTTCCTAAAGTTAGTTATACTCAGTAATTATCAGAAGTTATTTGTTTATTTATAAAGAAAAATAATTTCTTCATGAACACATAAGTATTTATTGGCAGCATTGTGCTTTAGTGTAGCTGTGATTCGACAGAGCCGGAGCGTCTGTGAGTGCTCGTGTCAACCGGCCGCTCTGTTTGCAGGAATAAATTGTAAGCATATGGTGCGCTGACAGGATCACTCAATCTTCTGAGCACCTGAACTGCACATTCATCATTCTGTTGCCTTCATCACACAGGAATTTTTGCTCCGTTCTTTCACATGAATTTTTTTGTTTGCACACAGACTGCTCTATATCCACTTTCAAACTGAAAGGATCGATGCTGAAAGTTCACTTTATCAGCTCTACAGCTGATAGAGTGAAATAAATATCGAAATGTCCTACTTAACTCTGAACAAACCGATTGATTAACGAGAAATAAAAAAGACAGTGATATTATTTAATCCAAAACACCATTTATCAAATTAAGAGGTGAATACTGTGTGAAATTTTAAGGGCAGATAACCAATTCCTCTTTTTCTGCTGTATCACAACAGTACAGTGAACTCGCCCGTGTGTGTGTGTGTATATAAGAAAAAGACAAACAGAGAGAGAGAGAAAGAAAGATGGAAACACAGCAGCTAATTATCCGTTTAATGAATCAGAGACATTCAGACTGGCAATAATTTACAAAATATTTCCCACATTAAAACATTAGCAGCACACTGCGAGTGGGTGAGGGTTTGTGTTGGATCGAGTGTGTGTCACACACGCACACACAGTATGTGAAAGCAGTGTTGTAGCACCACCTTTATGCCAGACCTATGATCTCAGTTTTTTGCTGTTGTTACAAACTCCCACATTTACTGTATCATGTTCATATTTTACTTTCTTTTCTTATGGTGCCAATGATCCAAAAAAGATCCAAAAATGTATTTGATATTTGGAAAAATTTCAAAACATATTTTTGATGAGATTTTGATTTGTGACCCTGTCTGTAAACCCAGCTTTTATGAAAATATAACCTTGATATTTTTTAATATTGACTGATTAAGATCAAATTAAAGTGAAATCAATTTTGATATCCATAATCTCATCATTAGATTATGAAACTTTCACAGACTGAATTTCACAGAAAGGGTCTTAAATAGAGGTTTGGCTGATTAATCTCACAATATTTTGAGATTATCAGCACAGATAATAATTCATACTTGACTCATGACTCATAATTCACAAAAAAATACACTGTAAAAATTTGCTGTAATTATGCAGTAAGTTACTGGTAGCTAGTTGTTAGTAATACCCAGTAATACTGTAATTTCTGCAGATTTTTTTTACAGTAGCTGTTGTATTTCTGTTTTTTTATTTGCAAATTGTACTCAATAGTGTATAAATCAGCACTGATCACTATGATCCATTAAAAACACGTTCAGTCAACCTAACATATCTGGTTGAGATTGTTAAAATGACATTGATTGCTCATTTCTGTGGTGATAATGTCACTGTAAAAAAATGTGCTGTAATTATGCAGCTGGTTGCCAGTAACTGACTGTAGAAGATAAAGTCTGAAAATGTTTGATGTTCATTTAACTTTGAACAAACTGTTGCCAGTAAATAACATAAATGTCAAATCTACATTAAGTTACTGGCAGCTAATTGCCAGTAATACCCAGTAATACTGTAATTTCTACAGATTTTTTTTTACAGTAGCTGTTGTATTGCTGTAATTATGCAGCTGGTTGCCAGTAACTTACTGTAGAAGATAAAGACTGAAAAATGTTTGATGTTCATTTAACTTTGAACAAACTGTTGCCAGTAAATAATATAAATGTAAAATCTACAGTAAGTTACAGTATTACTAACTGCCAGTTATACCCAGTAATACTGTAATTTCTACAGAAATTTTTTACAGTAGCTGTTGTATTTATGTTTTTTTTAATTGTATTCAATAGTGTATAAATCAGCACTGATCACCATGATCCATTAAAAACACGTTCAGTCAACCTAACATATCTGGTTATAATTGTTAAAATGACATTGATTGCTCATTTCTGTGGTGATAATGTAATGAATGCACTCATGAGACCATGAAAATGAATGGCTGTAGTCTAACACAGAAAACACACCTGTAGTTTTATACTGCATTGTCAGAAAAAAATGCCTAAAATGCTCCCTATCTGTTATTGGGAAAATGCCCGTTCAATAAAATACATCTTTGTACCTAAAGAGTTTGTAATAGTAACTCAGAAGTATATATTGGTGCCAAATGCATTTATATCTGTACCTAAATGGTACAGCTCTTTTAAAGGGTACTCCCCCAGTGACAATTTTTTTCTGACAATGTACTGTACATCTGACTGTTTGCTTTAAAAATGAGTGAATGATGTTGCCATTGTAATGTAATAATAAGCTAACTCATAATTACATTATTGTGCATAAAGAAAACTGAGACAGAGGGGTTTATACAGTATAGACTACTCACCTTTTCCATCATTCACCCACCATATGAATGACAGACAGGCCACGCCCATATGTCACAAGACACAATAACTCTAGATGATAGAGGATTTCTCATTTTGGATTTAAAGCTTTAATAATATTCCCTAACATCAATATCGTCTGCATGTATTTCTGGCATCCCACACAGAAACAGAAAACAGAAGCTACAATAAACCGTCCGTTCTTGTCCTCCTCCAATAAAACGGTAAAAGAAAGTGTGTAATATAAATGAAAAATAAGTCTACGGTATGAAAGAGGCATTTGGTTTTTTCAGCCATAAACGTACAGGAGATTCACGGTGCCCGACTCAGGTTCTGAATAAAACATAACTCTTGATAATTGGCTGGGGCAATGTTTTCTTTTTCCTCGCTCGCTCTCATTGGTAATTTTTTCCTCGAGCTTTCACCCGTTTCCACGGCAGATCAAAGTTGGGGTCACGTGACTCTAGCGGAGAGGGGCGCGGTGACGTCTCCCCCACTGAACGCTATCCCACAATTCATGATTAAGGCATGTAGGGGGAAGGTTGAGGGGGGTTGAAGGCAAGACAGAAAATTTTACATTTTCACACATGACCTGGATTCACTTGAATGCGGAAAATTTTAGCAGAGCAAAAGCCGTGACTTTGAAGGACGTGTAAATAAGGGTTAACCAAGTGTCCCCGTCTCCATTTGCACAGACATTGAGTCAGAGAAAAAAATGATGAGTTAAAAAGAAGTGAATTGTATGCGCTCAGAACGGACAAAAAGTATTCACGTAGAACAACAAAAGTTAGTTAAATCCAATAAGTTGTAGAAATTGTCTGCACGCTGAAAAAATGTAATCAAAAGGTTTTTAATTTATCATATGCAAAAGTAAAAAGTGACAACAGTGTAAAGTGTATAAAAGCAGATCAGTGTGTGTGTGTGTGTGTGTGTGTGTGTGTGTGTGTGTGTGTGTGTGTGTGTGTGTGTGTGTGTGTGTGTGTGTGTGTGTGTGTGTGTGTGTGTGTGTGTGCGTGCGTGCGCGTGCGTGCGTGTGTATGTGCACCTGGTAATTATCACGTTAGATAGGAATATCTGTACATATTTTTTTTGACCTTGTGGGGACATTTTGCGCTTTTTCTTCAGTGAGCACTTTTATATTTTTGCATATGATAAATAAAAAATATTTTTGATAGACCTTTTTGGTCTGATTAAATTTTGCATCTGAGGACAATTCCTACTTTTTATTTATTAAAAGAGAAAAACATTTACAACCACACATAAACTAGTTTTGGTTACTATGAAACATAAAATGAAACTACATTTTAATTATTTAGAATTTTTGTTTTATGGAAAACATTATTATTTACTATTACTTACTCCTTCAGATGATAAATATTTTTTACAAGACAAAATTATTTGTACAGACTATTCAGTAAATGAAAAAGTTTATAGTCATCCATTTTCTTTGGTTGCTTAAATAGTGTTGTTTTCTTTGAGCGCAATTGAGAGACTCAATATACAACTATGTGTTGTAAGCCCAGACAAGTTGATTCAACTTAAAAAACCTAAAAATGTCAATTTTGCCTTGTTAAACAAACAAGTATACTCTAAAAATGTAGTCAAGTAACTTTTTTATTCTTTTTTCGTGATACTGTATTGTCACGAATTTCCACGTTTTTCGTGATCGCATCACAAATTTCTGTTTATGTGCAACTGTTTTGTCCTATTTTCTTACCATTGACGCTTCGGTTTAGGGTTAAATTTACATAAAATGACATCCTTACCCAAACACAACTCTAACCCTAACAGGCGACAATGGTTTAAAAATCAGAAAATATTTTTAAAAAATCCGAAAAAATTGTGTAAATCAATACTTAAAGTGACATCCTATCGCAAACACCAAATCTAACCCTAAACCGAAGTGACAATGGTTTGAAAATAGGAAAAAGCAGTTGAGTAACCAATACGTGACAATGACACATAAACAGAAATTTGTGATACTATCACAAAAAAAAACACGTACATTCGTGACAATATCACGAAAACAGATTAAAAAAGTTATGTGACTATGACGACATTACGTGAGACTGGGTAGCAGCATACCCCATGGTTGCATAACAACAATCCAACATTGGGTCATTTTTAACCCACTATATGTTCTGTCCAATATTTACCCATTATGGGTCAAAAATACCGAGCCATTTTTAGAGTGTAACTAAAGGCTACACTGTAAAAAAATCTGTAGAAATTACAATGGTATTGCAGTGGTATCTTTACAGATTAAAACTATACAATAACAGCCTCATGCAAAGCATTCTGGGAACCAGAAATCATCATCAAACTTTTTCTGTTTTTTGCTTCAGATTTTGTTTCCCAGAATGTTTTGCTTGATGCTGCTCTTCCAGTTCCATTCTGTAAAAACAAAGACCTGTAAATGTTTAATGTTCATTTAACTTTGAACAAAATGTTGCCAGTAATAACATACATTTAAATCTACGGTAGTTACCGGCAACCCAGCTGGAAATTTCTACGGAATTTTTTTACAGTGTAATAAATGCCTAAAATATCTGCTGTGTTGGTTGTATCTTAAAAGGGTTTACATCATTTGAATTACAAGAATCTTAGCGTTTTGAAGATATGTGACATGTTTAGGTTTTTGTTTTTGAGTTGTTGTATGCTATGAAGTTTTCTGTCAAATAAGGCAGTGCTCCTACCATGGTACATCAAACTTTAATTGGTTAAATCGACTTAAGATTGCTTTTTGTTCACTAAACATAAAATGTCTCGTTTCAGCATTACTATATATCCTTTTCAGATTAACAAAACATCTCCTGTTCGACAAATGGTCAGTTAACAATACGAGAAACTTTATTTCACACATCTTATTTTAGTTTTATAAAATGTGCAATGTTAAGAGAACTCTGCAGTCTTTGCCTCTCAAAAAAGAGGACAAAGGTAACATCAAGCAAAGCAAAGGTTTCAAATTCACACAGAGACCTCAACACACAAGTCTCAATAATGGTGACAGTAATGAAATCTCGTGAAGTAAAATAGATTGCCTCTTGAATTCACCAGAAAAATAATAAGCAACAATGATAACAAAAACAAACTGCAGTAGTAGAAATGAAGACAACAAACAGCAAAACAACACTCATATAACAATAGCAGTTAATTTATAGATGCTGCAATGCATGATGGGTAAAATTTTCTAATCCAGAGATTTAAATAAGCTAGAATAAATTGATTTAACACAAAATGTCTTGTTGAATGAGGGAAATCATGCGATTCACTTGCATAATGGAGGACTTTTTTAGGGTTTAGGTTAAGTGCACATGAATGTACAGAAGATGCTGGAAAGTCAAAATGTTTTTCTGAAGAGCAATGAACAACTTTGCCTCTCAGGGCAGGCAGATGCAAAACCATCACAAAACACACAAACAATCATTGATCAAAGACCAAAATAAGAGCCAAGGGGATGTAAACCTCTGACTACATGTTTGATAGTCAATAAAAAAATAAAATTTTATGACATTGTAATTTATATGAAGACAAGAAAATTAGCAATAATCCTATACAGTAAACACTATTATATCTATTATATGTATTTTTAAAATAATTCAGGTTTTCTGTCTTGTTTGTCTTTCTCATAAAGCTGCTTTCAAGCAATGAAACATTGGATGAAGCAGTATACAAATAAATGTGACTTGACTTCTAAACAAGATCATTTGTATAAATCCAGTTATTATCGGGTCTTGTGGAGTATCTGAAAATATCTGTATCATACAGCAAAAATACTTGAATACTTATGCACGCAGCTGTACTGTATGTACTGTATATTTTAAATGTCAAAATCATATGGGCTTCTTTTATAGTGCTTTTATAGAGGTTTATGTCTTTTTGAAGTCTGACAGATGTGGCCAATAAAAACTAGCACTGTATTAAAAAAACTTTAAAACTCAAATGTTCCTTTTTTGTTCCATTATTTAAAAAAAATTAAACCATGAGTTATAATAAATAAATAAATATTTTCTCACTCCTCAAAAATATGTTAATTCATTACGGAAAAACAATTATGATTGAATACCTTTATAATCTCATAAAACATCCACCATTGGCTCTTTTTCTCATCATCTCTCTAGAAGCTCAGCTAGAAGCACTTTTACTGTTCAGAAGCTCACGGTCCGCAGTTGGTAAACAGGCTCTCAAAAATGTTCGGCCGTCTCGTCCCATGGGTCCCGCAGCAGTGGAGCAGAACAACTGAACTGCAGAAGACCTCGCTGTTTAGCAAACATTTTTGCTGTGGAGAACAATTAATAATTCACAACCGTGGACCAAACCAACCTTATTTCATGCCACCGCTAAAGACCGGCCATGAGCTCAGGTGCGAGTACACAATGCCTGGTCCTTTTCTTGCTCGACAAATCAATTTATCAATCTATTCATTTGTCACTAATTAAATTACTCCACCTCAGTTGAATTGTAAATTATGTGCACGTGATGACCTGATGTGGGTATGCAACACTCTGGTAGTTCTCAAAG
This sequence comes from Misgurnus anguillicaudatus, assembly GCF_027580225.2. Lineage (NCBI taxonomy): Eukaryota > Metazoa > Chordata > Actinopteri > Cypriniformes > Cobitidae > Misgurnus > Misgurnus anguillicaudatus. The sequence continues at coordinate 8,603,849 of NC_073350.2, forward strand.
AATCTGGATTGGAGATAAAGAAGTTTTGTGACTGTACAAATAAACTACACATGCATTAAATATCGCTCTAGATGGAATGTGTCCACCATAAACAACAGAAAGACAAAAACTTTATTCACGTCTGATACGTGAATAAGAAATAAATGGAGAAAGGTGACACACAGAGATACGGTTAAGTGGGTAGATCAGGGCAGCGATAAGGTGCAGAGCCGTGCTGTGAACAATCTGTGACCAGTTTGAAAACTCAGACAAGACTGCTGGCCTCGTTTCTGGACGACAGACAGCACCATATGGCAGCAGCCTGTGTTTGTCTTGGTAGAGATCTAAGTCTATTTGTATGCAAGTATAAGAGTGATCAGCGTTAATTAGAAACACTAAAGGACCGAAGAGGAGGCAGGTTCACACGCTGCACACTGTAGAAGAAGTCCCACAGGCATTGTTGTTTAATGTACAGGGAGTCCTTGAAACCAAGCGACTGCCAAGGACGACAAACTTTCTAACCCGCTGTCAGGTGTTACTTTAAATAACTTAAAGTTATAGCAGCTTTACTGAGTAGGACTGTTGGCTTTACGCTTCGAGTCATCGCCGGAAATTGCGTGCATGAGGTGACCGAGAAACCGATCTCATAGGTTCGTAGGCAATAGTACTGTATGTATGGTAAAGTATATTGTTGTACATTCATGAAAGCTTATAATATTGAGTAATCCAAAATGTGTATAAATCCAGGTTTTGAATCGAGTAAAATGAATGCACAACAGAAGTTTCAGGGCTCCAAAATTTGAGAGTGTGCCACTGAATTTTACATCCAGTCGCAAATGTGCGACCAGTAAATTTGACCTTTTTTTTGTGATGTGACACTGAATTTGAAACAGCACGTTGTACTTTCTGCATCTATCATCAAAGTATTTATTAGTAATACAGTGGAAATTAGTAGAAATGTGAATATTTGATTAGCATATTGATTTACGGTGTGTGCTCCTAAATTTTCTGGTTGTGCCCCTAAAATTTTCAGTTGGGGGCCACTGTTCTCCTAGTGAAAAAAAGTTAGTCTGGAGCCCTGAGTTTCCTAATTTTATTAGAAAGTTTCTGTTGATTTTTATTATTATTTGTATAAGAGCCAAAGGTGACTGAGTTCAATAATTCAAATATAATCCCATGCATCAGAATCGCATTCATCAGTAAATGATAGAAAATCTTTCCCTAAGAAAGACCAAATTCATTTTTATCCATGAAATCCAGCTGGGACCAATTAAAGCCATTTATTCTTTATATGGCTGCATTTAATATAATCAAAGCTCAACAAGCAAATACATCAGTAGATACACTGTTGATGTTATTGTGTAACATAAATGTGTGTTACAGTCAAATAATGATTGTGTGTGTATGTGCGTGCATGCGTGCTTGCATGCACGTGTGTGTGTGTGTGTGTGTGTGTGGCAACATATCTGAGCACTCTTTTAAACACACAAAACTAAATAAAAACATTGTTATTTTAAACTGCTAAAGTGTGTTACATTAATTTGATGCAATTTAACACTTAACAGTTCTGATTTATTTTATTTATTTTGTATTATTCCATAAACCTCCAGGGATTTATATTTGAAAAGTTACCATTTGTATGTACCCAAAATTGCCTATACATACAGTATGATGATGTATACGCATATTTTAGACATAAAGCAATTTTTTGTGATTTACTGTTTTCTACATAAAATCATCCTAGTTTATAATGTAAAGAACATTCTGTAAAAATATAACCTTGATATATTTAATATTGACTGAGTAGATCATGTCAAAGATTGAAATCAATGTGAAATCAATAATTGAAATCAAACCTTGACTTTTGCCTGGATTTTAAAGACTTGCAGGGTCACAAATGCACATAAATGTATACGTTCAAACCAAACATACACTGTAAAAAAATCAGAATTTTTGTCAAATCAACATATATTTTATGTTACTTAAACAAATTAAGTTGAACAATTTCAACTTTATTTTTTTATAAGTTATGTCAACTTATCACAAGCCAAAACACAAAATAGTATGTTGAATTGACTTGCAAAACCAAGTTGTTTTAACTTCTTGCTGCTTTTTATTAAAGTTTACATACAATACGTACAAATTTGACAGCTTTGAGGAAAAGCCAATGTGCAGTATTATAAACAATGAAATCAAGTGCGATAGTATTGCTAATATTATTATAAATGGCACAAAGTATAAATAATCCTACACTGTAAAAAATACTTTGCTGCCTTAAAAATTTTGTTAAATCAACTCAGATTTACAAGTCATGTAAACTTGCTATTTTTTATCTTGACTAGAGATAACTACAGGTGAGTTGTTATAGCTTATAAAATATAGTCGACTTAATTTTATAAGTTGTATCAACTCATCTCTTGTTAAGATAAATAATAGTAAGTTGACATGACTTATAAATCTGAGTTGATTTAACAAAAATGTTTAAGACAGCAAAGTATTTTTTACAGTGTATGAATAATTATTTTTTTAATCATTCTGTTCAGTTTACAAACCAAATGTGTGTGTATATTAAGAGCTTACTGTACATTGATGAGAAAGTTTCTGTATTTTTAAAGTTACTCATATCTGAGCTGTAAATTAAAGCACATCTCTAGCCGGCACACACAGAAAGTGGACACAGACTTCACATGGCTCAAATCACATTAACTCTAGCTGTTCACGGTACAGGAAGAGCTCAACACCAGAGCTCCCATCTCCTGCTGTTCCTGTTGACTGTCTGTGGAAAATAGGACAGGAGATCCTGCATATACCACACATACAGTATACAGGAGGTGTACAGTGACTGTCATCATATCCACGGTATGCAGCTGCACCTGAGCAACCATATACAGTCTAGCTACAAAAATAAGTAGGATCTTTTTTTATAAATAAAATATAATTTTAATACATTTTATACAATAAAAATAAAATATTTTTAACTTATTGTTTACACATAAAAGATTTACATTTATGCAGACCCACATTTTACCTAAATCGCATATTAAAGGATGACTATATAAACAATAAAAAATCAATATTATTCTATGCAATTTAAATTTAATTATATGGCATCTATTCATGAGGACAAACAGTTTTAATATTTCGAAAAACATAGTTAGACATGAAGCATGAAGTAACATAATTGTTTTTCTACCCATTAACTAAGGAGTCTTTATTGCCCGAGCAGCATTAAATTCTTCCATACTTTTTTTGCCTAGTTGCAGCTCTTATCAGGTTGAAAGCATCGACACAAGCCGCCCCTTCTTAACAGCTTATCAGCCTAATTACGGTGTTAGAGGGGTTACACAGTTAAAAATTGAAGAAGCTTCATAACCTCTATTTCACCCTGTGTGTGTACAGGACCCGTGAGACTGTGTTAGCTCGCTCGTTCTCCATTAGCTCATGTCTTCATGCCCGGAGGAAGTCACCGTGGTGACAGGCAGCCCTGGATTGCCCGAGCTCCGGGACTCGGAGCGAGCTTTACCCTCCACAGTCGGCGATTCTGCAGACTCCAGCTGAACTAATATGAACAAATACTGTAAACCACGGGACGCCGGGATGGGCCGAGTACTTTCGATGTGTGTTTAACCTTAATCTTGCGTATTATGGATATGTCATTGTTGCAAATATAAAACACCATACAAAACTTAACTAAATGCTTTGGTCTACACTGAATTGAATTGTATGTAGTTATACCTCAAATGCAAGAAATTGATAGGGTGATTTTTCTAATATAAAAACCTTATTAATAAGACATTGGACCGTTCTCACACCGGCATTAAGACATCATCCGAGACAAATGTGTTGCTTCCAGTGATTCGTTTCAGTATTACAGACAAGTTCCAGATATATCCCTGATTTAAACGCCATTGAGACTGTCACATTCCCAACTTTATCTCAGTGGGTTTGAAATGAAAGATGACCTCTTGTACACTCCAAAATCAATCATACTGACAGACACGGCTCTAATTCTTTATTGGCCCATATCAAAACCTCCGAATTATTCCTCTTCTTTTAATGTTGATGAGAAATATTTTCATTTCCATCCGGCTAATCGGACTTTTCATCTGCAGCGAGGGAAAATTAGCATGAGTGTCCCAAATCTCACCTCGCTCTCCCTGAGAAAACACGAGACGCGAGAGTGCCGTGAATTTTAAAACGTCTTGTTAATATCACTTAAACGTCTCGCCTTTGAAACTTGGTTGAGGTCGTCAGTTTGTTAAAAATATATAATTTTTACCGAAGAATGCACCAAACATCACAAGAAGGTCGAATCACTTTTGGAGAAGGTAAAATGTTCTTTTTATGATGAAATTATAATTAATCACAATTAAATATAGTTAGACTTCATTTTATCCAATGGGAACTACATCAGTGCATCTCAGAATGGAAGCAGGTGGCTGGGGGGACTTTGCGACAAAAGACAAATTTTTTTTACAAATTATACAAAACAAACTTTTCTGAACATGAAGCGTGCATTAATAAACAGGGTTCATAGAGAGTTAATGCTGAGTTTGAAAAAAACACACACTGCACGTCTTAGCAGCAGTGGCATTTCTTACTTTGCTGTACATGTGGTTTTTGGTTGAACGGTATAAAATAAGTATGTTTCTCCAGGGCTTTAGAGCAGCCATGGGCACCAAAACGAGAACAAAAGTGGTTTTGGATGGAGGAGAAGCCTGTCAGCAAGAATGCACTCAAAGAACCGATATCATTCTCCAAATCCACTTAGACAAGGGTGCAACAAGCCGTCTGAGGACTCTGCCAGTCAAACCTGGAATGTTACTACTTTTGGCAGTTTTTTTTGTCGCGTTTAGATTTCTATGCCCTTCAACAAAGACTTTCCAAAGTGTTGGTTGCCAATCATGCGTTAGCCAAAAAACTTGAAATGCTCTTTTCGCAAAACTGCGACCGTGTAAAGATTTCATTACCGCGGGTAAATGCTTCCAAATCTCCAAATATGACCAACTTTTAATAGATGAACATAAAACTCGCAAAGACGACAAATTCTTTCCCCAAGGTGAGCGATTTCTAATGGTATTCTCAATAATTCAGAATCTCAATAATATCCCAGATTAGAGCCACTCACGGTCTGAATAAGAAATATAATTGAATTAATAATAAATGACTGAACAAGACAAAGAAACACTGAATTTCAATGAGAGTCTGTCACCGCAAGGGCACATCACTGATGGCATAAACTCGCTCAGTTACGAAGAAATGTAAAACGCGTTTAAATGATAAAACTGAATGGAGGCTACAGTAAGCTGTTAAGGGACTGGAATGAATACGGGCCGTGGCTCTGTAGTTTAACTGCAAAAAAAACATTGTGCTACAAATGGCAAGGTCATGGGTTCGAAACCCAGGAAATGCATAAAGCAGATGAATAAAAAATCTAATGTACCTGTATTCACTTTAAGTGACTTTGCATCTGTCAAATGTACACAAGTTAATGATTCAGGGTTCAGCAGTCTGAAATTGTGATGGGAGGGCAGGAAGAAGCCGGTCGCAAGAAACATGGCGGGAGGTTGAGGATCCTTCATTAATAAAAGAACTGCTGAGGAACATTAAAGCGATTTGCTTTGCTTGCGATCTTGTGACTTAAGGGGAGTTTTGTTGGCCTCTCGCTGTGCCGGCACGTCTGATTACATGAGTGGAGGCAGGTAGTTTTCTTTAACATATGTGGCCGGGGCTGTAACATTAACCACCTGCAGTTTACGCCCGCTGTTCCATCAGGTCGGGGCGTAAAAAACTCTGTCCGCGTTTTTATAAATAATCAGAGCTCTTTCACTTCGACTTGTGTTCGAAGGACCTTAAATGAGCTTGAGCGAGGTTTACCGCCTGTCTGATGTCTCATTAAGGATGCCGTGCGTTTGTTTGACATTTAGAAGGCGTTACTTACGCCGAATGGCAACTAATGGCTTTGGATCACGCAGTTATTTTTACATTTAAACTTGCACTGAGAAAAAGCCAATCAGACGCGTTGAGTTTATGTACGATTAATGTCCTGTGAACGGCGATTTAAGCGGATCACGTTTAGCCTCATCTATTTTCTACATCTCATTATTTCTGTATATTTTGTGTTGATCATCTGGTGTGCTCGTCTTAGCTGTGGAAACAATGATACATCATCATTTTAACGCCAAGCTTGTTATATTTTCTACAACATCATTGAATTCATTGCACATGAAAAAGTTTTTTATTTGTATACTTCACACAAGCACCTCACTTTTAGCACTTTTAACCTGCTGCCAACCCATTTCTCCATTGAGTTTGGATTAAATCAGTTCAGTAAATGATGGCCTAGCGCCCTCTACTGTTGTGTCACACGCAAGTGAAGGTTCAAATGAGTTTACAGTATTAACGTTGTGTGAGGGAAGCTTTAAAAGAGGGGGGATATGAGGGTCACAAGCTCGGAGAGATTTTTATTGAATTCCTGCTGTTTAAAAGGTTCTTGTTTCTAGACTTTTCGCATTTGGAGAGCAATCAAAAGTGTTTTCAGTTTCCTATTGACACTTTATTTGGTAATGCGGTAACATGCAGGTCATGTACTGACAGTTTTACTGGCCTTTGGTGTTTGGTAATTTTACTCGGGAGGCACTTGGTGGATTTTATGCAAACCAGGCACTCTGCAGCAGTGAGTCTTAACTGTTTTTTTGTTGGTGACCCATCACAGCACCAAATGTGTATCAACAGTGAAATAAAAAATAATGAAATCTGATAATATTACCAGGAATATTACTGCCCTTAATACAGAAAATGATCATGATATGGAGCGAACAGGACCTTTGATCGATTCATAAACGCACAAACAACAAAAGAAGTGTATTTTATGAGTCTAAGCACTGTGTCTAATGTTGTACTAGCATATTGTAAGTCATGTTATAATGACAATTTGTGCTGAACTTTGTTGTGAACTGGAGGCTTTGACAATCTGTCTATGCTGTTTTTAGCACAAACTTGTTACTTTTTTACATGTTATAATTTTTACTAAATGAGTATGTGCCAAACTTTTCTTCGCACAGGGATGAGCCATGTACGCCGTCGGTCCTCATCTTTAGGAAACCAAAACAACTCAAGAGATCCGTTTAGCCACGGTAAACAAACACAGATCGGAAGTTAAAAGATTACTCCACTTTTATAAAAAAAACTGATGATTTACTCACACCAATGTCATCCAAGATCGTTATGTATTTCTTTCTTTAGTCGAAAATAAATTAAGTTTTTAGAAAACATTCCAGGATTTTTTTCAATATAGTGGACCTCAACGGTTAGCATTTTTTAATGCAGCTTAAAATTTAGCTTCTAAATGATCCCAACCGAGACATAAGGGTCTTATCTACCCAGTCTCACAAGGTTTCGTTATATAGTCACATTTTTTTTTTCGTGATATTATCACGAATTTTCGAATTTTTTCGTGATCCTATTACGAATTCCTGTTTTTGTGTGATTATCACGTATTGGTTACTCAACTTCTTTTTCCTATTTTAAACCATTGTCGCTTCGGTTTAGGGTTAGATTTGGTGCTTGAGAATGTCACTTTATATATGGGTTTATACTATTTTCTCTGATTTATTTTTATATGTCGCCTGGCGTTAGGGTTAGAGTTGGGTTTGGTTACGCATGTCATTTTATGTATATCTAACCCTAAACCGAAGCAACAAGGTAAGAAAATAGGACAAAACAGTTGAGTAACCAATACTTGATCACACAAAAACAGGAATTCGTTATATGATCACAAAAAATATGATCGCGAAAATTCATGATAATATCACGAAAAAAGAATCAAAAAATGACGTGACTATATAACAAAATTTCGTGAGACTGGGCTGGTCTTATCTAGCGAAATAATCATAATTTTTTCGAAAAAAAAGTACTTTTAAACCATAACTTTCTGCACTAGCCATGTGATGCGTCAGTGCGACCTAACGCACTTAATTATGTAATCACGTCGAAAGGTTATGCGTCACATATGAGAAATGCACACTTGCAGGCCATTTTTTGAAAAGTTTGACATTTTTTTGTGATTTTCAAAAGTTTCACAAAATGCCTTCCAAAAATATATAAACATCAAATGAAAGAACAGACCCTCTGCTTTCAAACAAACAATAATCTAACAAACAAAATAGAAAAAAAAACATTTCATACACATATCCAATTCATGAAAAAAATGAAGCCTAAACGTTATTTACTTATTTTAAACTCTGTATATTGTTTTGTATGTATGTTTTGATAATCGTTCTGAATCTGATCTCTTACAAAATTCCTTCACAAAAATGCAATAATTTCAGCTTTTTGCTAAATAGTTTTTTATTTTTAACATAAAATTGAATCAAGAACAAGTTTTTTTATGCAAATGTTTTTTCTTAATTAATGAGATAACTCGTCAATGGCGGGGAAAGAGTTAAAAATAATCTGACACAAAGACATTCATTTGTATCATTCCACATACAACAACGTCTAAACGGTCCTCTTTCTCCACACTCGGTAGTTTCACATACAGCATGCGTGACCTTTCGATGTGATTATATAAGTGTAAGCATGACGCTGGTGCATCACAGTGCAAGACGAGAAGTTGTGGTTAAAAAGTACTTTTTTTGCAAAAATTAATTTGAAAATGATTTGGAAAAGACCCTTATGCCTTGTTTGGGTTTGTTTAGAGCCCTTGGACGCTGCATTGAAACTGAAAACCGTTGAGGTCCACTTTATGGAGAAAAATCCTGGAATGTTTTCCTCAAAAAAAAAAAAAGATTTATTTTCGACTGTACAAAGAAAGACATAAACATCTTGGATGACATGGGGGTGAGTAAATTATAAAAAATTATTTACATGAAAGTGGAATCTTTTATTTCAGGCCATGCGCGTAGTCTGATGAAACCGTCTAAACATGGGAGCAAAAACTTCAGTGTAGTTTTGGCCATGAATTACTATAACATTGATCACCATACTGTAGCAAAGATCTGCCTTAAACAGCACACTTGTTACTTCAGGTTAATTTACTCTTAGGTTAAAGTAACACAGTATCAGAAGCAAAACTGTGCGTGTTGCATTTTCAGGCAGACCTGCGTTCTTTGTAAGTGTGCGTTCCACCGTGGCATCTGCCTTCATATGCATATGTAGCATCAGCCTTGTACAGTAGATTCAAATGCTCATCTGCATGTCATTTTCACAGATTATCATACATTAACATACATTTCTGATTCGCTCTATTGAAGAAGTGCATAGCTGAAATTCTCCATGCTTGCATCACTGTTGTGAACCTTTGAATCGGTGTGGCAGCCTCAGCAATGCCGACTGCACCATCACCTTTCACAAAAATCAAAACTTTGGTTATTGTTCAGTTTTTGTACAGAAATAAGGTTAATTAGTAAAATCATTAGGCTGTGGTTAATTACAGTATTTTGATTCGACTGATAATCAGGGTTAATATGCGGTTCAGGTCCCTGATCTCAACAATTTAATTTAGTTACTCATGCAATTATTATTTTATTACTCACTAAAACTAAGTAACCGTTTTGGCTGTGCAACTGTACTTGTGTAATTGATTTGGAGTTCTGAGTCTCTAAATCTGTGATATCTGTCCATCTATAATCTATCCAGCCTCTAGGGTGAGCGATTTAGACTTTTCTTTGAAACATATTCAGGAGTTAACCTCATTTTCCCCTGAAGGGTCCTGCGGTGCTGAGCCCATCTTTCAATAGTACAGATTGCCCGAGGCTCATTTACACTGTATGCTCTTCAGACTTTATGATATGAATTCAGCTGATTATGACCCACTCCTGCAGCACGTTTCAAATCACTCCATAAATGTGTCCTTAACACTTTAAAAAATAGAGTTTGACTTGAAAAGCCTATTTTAGATGCTTATGCCCACTGACATATTCGCAAATGAAATCATTTGAGAGTCACTTTGAGTTTACATCAACCAGAAAATTGCTAAACTTCATCTGATGTGTCCACTTTTTATTCTTGCTGTCTTAGGGCTACAGTTTTTTGTAAGGGAAATCATTCGACATGGTAGTTCTTGAATTTGAAAAGAGTTGTAGCTTCGCTTTATATACTTGAATTAGACAATACCTACAAATTAGATTATTTGGCTGTTTAAATTAAAAATTTACAACTGCATATCATCCAGAAAAAAAATGTCAAAATAAGTACCCCAGATAGGGTTACGACCTTCATAAAAGTCCTAATATGTACCTGTATTATATACATTTGGTACCAATATGTACATTTGAGGTAAAAAAAATAGCTGTAATTATGCAGCTGGTTGCCAGTAACTTACTGTATGTAAAAGATAAAGACTGAAAATGTTTAATGTTTATTTAACTTTTAACAAACTGTTGCCAGTAAATAACATAAATGTAAAATCTACAGTAAGTTGCTGGCAGCTAGTTGCCAGTAATACTGTAATTTCTACAGAATTTTTTTACAGTGTACATTTAATGAAGGTTTTAAGTACAAAAGTGTACTTTTCAAACGGGTACAGCCACCGTGACAGCGAGGGCAGATATTTTGACAATTTTTCTGACAGTGTAAAAAAGACTATCCAGTCTCATGTAGATGCGTATGAATAGCACGAAGTGTAAAAACTCATGCAATACATACGCCAAAATTGAAATTTTGCGTGCATATGATATACCAGTCACATTCACATTTTTTTGTGTCATTTTTGGTATTGGTTTCTCAATTTTTTCTATTTTTTTGAAACATTTTTGCTTGGGTTTGGGGTTAGGATGTTATTTAATATATAGGTTTCTCCATGTTTTTGTTTATTTTTAAGTCATGGTCGCTTGGAGTTGGAGTTAGAAGTCGGGTTTGGATTAGGGTGTCATTTTATGTAACAAAATACCCAAACACAAGCGACAACGGTAAAATCGAAGAAAAAAATTAAGAAACCAATAAATAAAATGACAAAAAGATGTGCCCTATTAAGTGAACGAGAATAACTGGCATATCGTATGCACTCAAAATTGGAATTTGGCGTATGTATTGCACAAGTTTTCACGCTATTTGTATGCATTTTCATGAGACGGGGCTTTAAAAAAGAATATCATCCATTTGATATGTAGCACTCATTATGATTTCATCATATATTGTATGCATTTAAAAATATTTAAAACAAAAAAATTCAACTTACTTAAACTTAAATTTCTAAAGATGGAAATCAATTAAGTTCATTTCTGTTTATTAAACATCACAAATAACTGAACACATGAGTGAATTTTAAAGAATTTAAGAAGATGCTATGCACTTTTAACATGATTTATTTTTTACAAAATAATGTATTAAAAAAATGTGTCTGCATATTTTTGCATAAGTCCTCAAAATCACATTCGTTTTTGTTATAATACTTTATCTAACAAAAGCCATTGTCTAATTGCATCATGATTCAGGAAGTGACATCATTATGAGCAATACACAAGTAGCAAATTCATTCCATGACTCCATGAATTCTCACAGTATGTGTTGACTGGTATTGTTTAGCTTCATTAAAACATTTAGCTTGTTTTATAAAATAACAGAAATTAGTAAGATATTAAGATTTGAAGCTATTATCAATTAGACACCATATAAGCCCTAATATTCAAAGTCAAAGTCAACTTTATTGTCAATTCTACTGAATGTGCCAGACATACAGACAGGGGCGTTGCACAAGATCTCGGCCCTATGCATAGGCAGTCCTGATGGGCCCCCATGCCCCACCCCCATAATATATTTCAGACTTTTAAGGGCCCTCTCTTCCTTTGGGGCCCTGGTAATCAGTACTGGTTTTACCCCCAGTCCGAAGCCCCGCATACAGAGTGTCGAAATTTCGTTCCCTCAATCCTCGCAGTGTAAAATGGCAAAAACAACAACTACAGCAACAAACAGTTTCAAGAATTATAAAATAAATAATATACAATTGTATACAGAAAGTATACAGACATTTTCGGCACATAAGAATAGTGTCTATACTCTGTGTATTTACAAACAGTGGTGGAAAAGTATATTTACATTATTAATTTATATATATATATATATATATATATATATATATATATAGGCCAAAAGTTTGGACACACTTGACTAAAATGTTAACTATGATCTTAAAAATCATTTAAGCTGGTGTATGGTTAAATGCTTAAAATTACTTTTGTAGACAAAAATATACCTGTGCCAAAATGATATATTTTTGTTATTAGAAAACCTAAATTTTATTTTAAACAATTATTTTTTAAATAGATGACTTTTAACTGAATATTGAAGAAAACCAGCCAATAATATGAACTCCTTCTTTACTCTTTAAAATTAATCCTAAATTGAAAATAAAAAAAGCTTCTTAAAAAATGACACACATATGGTTCAACAATTTCTAGGCAAAGGGTGACTGCACTTCAAATAATAAAATATAACTGAGTTTTGGTTTATTTCGGATGCAAAGAACGAGTGAGTGTGTCCAATATATATATGTACCATAAATCTTTTAATTCCCAAACTGTTTGTAGCTATTATTAAACTAATCAAGTTATAATAAATAAAGAAATATAAATAAACTGAATAAATATAAATCTAATAATAAAAGTCTATTTCTAAAAAGTCTGGCTAAATTGCATCACAATGCTTTTATAAACTAAAGCAGGATTGACCCACAACTAGTAAAATGTTTTATGGTTGATCTATGGGTTTGTTCCTTTCATGCTTCTTTTAAAATAAGCAGAAATCCTGTGGCTGTATCTGCTTAAACAAATGCTGCCTGCACAGATCATGTATTACAAAGTTAATCGCAGCACACACCGTTTCTTTCCGGGCACCTGGTTTGTTTTCCCTCTGAAACTTTCCAGCTCCGGTAACTAAACACAACAACACCTGCATACAGTACATATAACAGCCCCATACGCTGCAAGTTTTGAAGTTCATTTGAAAAACTACCATCTTGTTTACGTTTTACCGAAATCTGCAATGCGGTAACGAAAACAAATGGATGGGATTTCTGAACAACACAACGGTGATTGTTCAGCTTCGGCCTCTGTGGAATGGCACGTATGCGCGCGTGCACTTCGTCGAAGCATTTTTATTCCTTAATTAAAAAGGCCAGACTGAGAAGTGAGAAGCAACTGTGCACATCCAGCTGATGAAATTCTCCTGACATAACTGAATTGGCTAATGATGGTCTGATTCATATGCATGGATAATGTGCTGTATCTGGGTCACCTCATTAGCCTAGTTTCGATCGCCTTACAATGCCAGATGAATATGTATCCCACCTGTGACGCCGAGTCTAAATAAACATAAACGTTACACCAACAACTCTTTCACCTGAGCACTAAAGTCATGCAATTTTGTTATGCGATTTCCATGTGCCAAGGTGTAAATGTAAATCTGTCACCGTGAAGATACCATAACAGATAGGAACAAATCTACCAGAGACCCATAGACGATAAAACACAACATAAATCCATGACAAACAGGGTGTCACATCACCACATTCTCACGTATGGATCAGTATATCATGACTCGCTCAAAAGTTGGACCACATGCCGTGAGTAAGATCTCAGAATATCACCCATCCAGCCCGTGGATCACATGTCACGCGTGTTCTACATTCGAGCGCTTTGGTTTCCTCAAGTTGGCATTCAAAGCGACAGCTGTGCTTTAATGAACATGAAGCGGTGATTGATTGGAATAAAAAGAGCGCCTCATTTGCATACAGAGAGAGGAACGTACCTTAAGCAAACATCTCTCTTTAGAGAGGTAGAGATGCTCCACACATGCTACATTAACCTCTGTAAATGATTTGGCTGCAGCGAGGTTGCGATTAATCTTCGCACTTTCTCTGAATCATTAAAGATGGATGGGAATGATCAAAAAACACTTTCGCTTTATTTACATGTTTCATCATCGTTAGATTCTGGTAATCAGACGCATCCCTCGGTACCTTCGGCGAAATAAATTGATCACGCCCAAATAGTTCGAAGGAAAATAGATTTCACATTTGGTCTGGCATGCTTCCTTTAGCCGAGTGTGTGTGGCTGTGTGTTTGTGCACGCACGAGGTCCAAATATCTGAGGTCAAAAGTGGATTTGCTTGTGGTTTGTAGTCATGATTACAGATTATGTTATCAGCATAATGATTTGAGTGAGACGTTGAATTGAGCCGAGACCACAAGTTTGTGTGAAACTGCTTATGTGCGTTTTCTGCAGGATTTGAGTTACAAATAAGAGCATCTCGTGCCGCAAGGACATCTGACCTTTAAAGGGGACATTTCACAAGACTTTTTTAAGATGCCAAATAAATCTTTGGTGTCCCCAGAGTACATATGTGAAGTTCTAGCTCAAAATACCATACAGATAATTTATTATAACATGTTAAAATTTAGACTTTGTATAGGTGTGAACAAAAATGAGCCGTTTTGGGGCAGCCCAGTCACACGAAATTACGTACCTATAGTCAAGTAATTTTTTTTATTCTTTTTCGTGATACTGTCACAAATTTCTGCATTTTTTCGTGAGCGTATCACGAATTTCTGTTTATGTGTCATTGTCACGTATTGGTTACTCAACTGTTTTGTCCTATTTTCTTACCATTTTCGCTTCAGTTTAGGGTTAGATTTACATAAAGTGACATCCTTACCCGAACCCAACTCTAACCCTAACAGCAGGCGACAATGGTTTAAAATTTAGAAAATATAAAAAAAATCCGAAAAATTAGTTTAAATCAATACTTTAAGTGACATCCTAATGCAAACACCAAATCTAACCCTAAATTTAAGTGAAAATGGTAAGAAAATAGGAAAAAACAGTTGAGTAACCAATACATGACAATGACACATAAACAGAAATTTGTGATACGATCACGAAAAAACGTGGAAATTCGTGTCAGTATCACGAAAAGAATAAAAAAATTATGTGTCTATAAGTACATAATTTTGTGAGACTGGGTAGTTTTTGGGTGTGCAGATTAAGGGATGGTTTTTTCCCCTTTTGACATCACAAGGGGAGCCAAATTTCAAGTACCTGTTTGTTCACATTCTTGCAGAGAATGGTTTATCAAAACTAAATTACTGGGTTGATCTTTTTCACATTTTCTAAGCACTGGGGACCCAATTATAGCACTTAAACATGGAAAAAGTCAGATTTTCATGATATGTCCCCTTTAATACATATGTTGGAAATAGTGTGAATGGTTGCTTATATTTTACTAGGGATCTTTCAAATATAAACCTCATATTTCTTATGTCCAAAAAGTTTTCTTTGTTTAACTTTTTTTTAATTTAGTTTTTTTCAAACTTTTTGTGATTATATATACTTTTAACGTGTCCATTCAGTGTTCATTCACAAAAATATTCACATATATTCTCACATATCTTTCACATTTCACACATCTTGTGTTGCTGATCTTTTCACAAGGTCAGCTCCAGTTGGAGCAGATAACTTTAATATCAGTGTGAAACTTTTCAGTCACCTAAAATTAACTGTTACAGCTTTGATTTAGTATTTGTGACCTTGTCTGTGAAATCCAGATTAAAGTCTCATAATCTAATAATATGATTTGGAGCATTAAAGTTTGGGTAGCACTTTATTTTACAGTACGTGTACTTACCTTGTACATATATGGTAAATAAATTGTACTTACCGACAAATGTGTGGTACTTACTTTTAGGTATCTACATGGTAATTGGCTGGTATCATTGCTGTACTTACCAGTGGCACACACTTGGTGGTTATTATGTAACTCTAGGTAAGTACTGGGTAATAACATATACATACTTATAGTGTAGGTATACTGTAACTAACAAGAAACATTACTGTACTTACAAATAAATGTACAATTTAGGTATTTGGTATTTACAGGAAGTTAGGGTAATTGACAGGTATTTATAGTGTATATATACAATAAGTGTGAACTAGTGAATGTATCCAGTAGTTAATGCATATGATAGTGAATGGTTGGGTTTGCCTCACAGTGACATGTATATGATGCTTTATCTTAGGTGTTAGGCCCTATGTAATAACGGTGTAAAAAGCAACACTTTATTTTACAGTCCTGTTTCCATGCAGTTAACATAGAGGTACTAGTGAATGTACCCAGTAGTTAATGCATACAGTTATTTAATGCTTGGTTTAAAGGACAAAGATACTGAGTCTGAGTACCAAAATGGCACATCAGTAATGTTTGTTCTTAGTTATCATATACGTATAGTATAAGTTATAACTTACACTTGCCTGCAGGTACCACACATTTATGTTGTGTATATACAATTTGTAAGTACAGTAGTGTTTCTTGTTAGTTACCGTATACATACACCATATGTGCCTTTCATTAACTTACACTGGCCTACAGGTACCACACACTTATCATGTATATACAATTTGTAAGTAGTGTTTGATATTAGTTATCATATATGTACACTGGGGCGGCAGTGGCTCAGTGGTTCATGTAGGTTGTCTACAGACCGGAAGGTTGGTGGTTCAATCCCCGGCTCCACCGGACCAAGTGTCGAGGTGTCCTTGAGCAAGACACCTAACCCCAGCTGCTCCCGATGAGCTGGCTGGCGCCTTGCATGGCTGACACCGCCATCGGTGTATGAATGCGTGTGTGAATGGGTGAATGTGAGGCTAATTGTAAAGCGCTTTGGATGGCCATAGGTCTGTTAAAAGCGCTATATAAATGCAGTCCATTTACCATTTACCACTATAAATACCTGTCATTTACCCTAACTTGCCTGTAAATACTAAATACTTACATAATAACTACCAAGTATGTACTACTGGTAAGTACAGTAATGATACCAATTAATTACCATGTAGATACCTAAAAATAAGTACTACACATTTGTCGGTAAGTACAACTTATTTACCATATATGTACAAGGTAAGTACACGTACTGTAAAAGAAATTGCAACCAAAGTTTGATTTCTATCATTGATTTCAATCTTTGACATGATCTACTCAATATGAAGGATATCAAGGTTAACCAAAATGTTTTCCTTTCAATGCGTTTATAAAATGAATTACGTGTTTTTTATTGTTTATTAGTATGATGAGTCAGATACTATTATTTCAAATATCACAAGCATTTTGATTTGATTTTTCTGCAAACTGCAACACAGTTTTACAAATCAAGAATAATTGTATTATTCTACAAACTGCTACATGACTCTTGGGGCCACAATAACATGTACTCAGATGAACGACATAAATTATAACTAATGAGCCTCAGACAAAGCTATTTTTGTTTCAATTTTCCTTTTAAAGTGCCTATAGTTTTATTATAATGATGTCGTGGCCTGTTTGCAAGTCATTTATTTAGTTTATGGATATTCTCTAACTTTTCTTAGTTTCTTTCATTCATTGTCTCCATCACTGTCAAAAATTGTTCCCTAGCTGTCATAGTGGACGTACCCTTTCAAAAGTACACCTAAAGAGTTCATATTAGGACCTCAGACGTGCATATCTCTACCAAATGTATATGTATTTGTGCCTAAATTGTACATTTAAGGACTTTTTTAAAAATAATTGCCCTTGTGAGACCATTTTTGACCATTTATTTTTGTTGACAGTAGTTAGCAGCATTTGAAGAATGCTTGATCAATTAAAAACTAAACTTTCTCTCATGGTGTCATGTGTTGGAAGAATCTTAAATCTTTCCAGGACTGAACAGCAGCGATGTACCAACAAGAGCAGCTGGTCCGAAGCTTCACGCGATTCTTCTCAAATCATCTGTGCCGGGTCGAATCTGCCCTGCATGATAAATCTTAAGTTTCCCACAAACCACTGGCACATATAATTTTGATTTCGATTTATGCTAAAATATGACTTGTTATAGATTACTAAAGATTTTTCCTCCAACATTGGTGGCAAGCTTAAAATAAAATAAATTAAAATGTAAATTTGTAGTAAGAAAAATGCATAATTTTCCCTTTAATATTGAGAATGAAGCTTTACATTTGTATCTGACATTTTTTTTCTGTGATCATTTATTCGGAAATAATGAACGAAGAGATGTTTCTCTCCGTACTCAGTTTAATAAATAGAGACAGCGATGTAACGGTAAAACGGTCTGCGTACCTTTGGCAGCCAGGCGAGTCTTTGTTTTCACATTGATGACCACAAAGTATTCATGAGAGAGTGCATTCAATCCCTCTCAGGTTACAATTACATAAGACACAAGACATCCATTACGGCCACTGTCCTGCCTCACCACAAATTATCTCCATACAAGCAGTCTCTAATGGCCTGCTGTCAGAGAGAAGTTTCAAACCATTAAGCAATTTAAAAGGAATCCAAGCAAACAGAGATAAATCACATTCAGATCAGGCCGCGTGTGCGTTCACAATCAGGAGGAATATAGGTGGAGTAATAGCTCAGGTGCCTTCAACGCCAAGATAAAGCTGGAAAATCATGAACCGTATGTATATGCTGCATGCTAGACGCTGAGATAGATATGAATGAGCCAATGAAAAATGTATATGCTGGTGATGTCATTTATAAAAATATTTCTAAGAATAACAGACTTTCAGAATCATGTACAGGGAAAAAAAAATATTTATATATTTATTAAACTCGATTCTTTATGATTGCATTTATTCAATGGCAGCAAGATGAAAAATTCAGCACGATGGTTAAACATTGGTCAGGGAGTCTGCTTACATAAGTGTTCTTTTTTTTATTCATTTAGATTTTACCTCTTAAATTTTCATACTGATTTATTTAATTTTATCAGTTAGGATGTAACAAATTGATAAAGACCACTAATACATTAGAATTTATCAAATCAATACATAAAATACATAATACCTAAAGACTTATTTTAAAATGTATATATATATATATATATTTTTTTTTTTTTTTTTTTTTTTTTTTTTGTTAAGAAATAAGAAAAAAGTTTTATTAAACATGATGGCAACATTTATTTAAACAAATAGTGATATGTTGTGACTGTGGTATATATTGCAATATATTATAAAGACCACTAATAACTTAGAATTTATCAAATCAAAACATAAAATACATAATACCTAAAGACTTATTTTTAAATATTTGATTTTTTTGCTAAGAAATTTTGATAAGAAAAAAGTTTTATTAAACATGACAAAGATGGCAACATTTATTTAAACAAATTGTGATATATTGTGACTGTGGTATATATGGCAATATATGATAAAGACCACTAATAACTTAGAATTTATCAAATCAATACATAAAATACATACTACCTAAAGACTTATTTTTATTTATTTTTGTTTGTTTGTTTTTTGCTAAGAAATTTTGATAAGAAAAAAGTTTTATTACATGCAAAGATGGCAACATTTATTGAAACAAATTGTGATATATTGTAACTGTCATATATATTGCAATGTATTATGTTTTCTGAAATATTCATTTAACTATTAAACATTCTAACTTTCATTTATCCCTGACTTGAAAATGTACAAAATACTTATTTTAGATCTGACATTAAGCTCTTAAATTAAAGTTAATGAAAGGTCATGTTTTCATTTGAACACAACCTGTAAATATAGATTTATATAATATGGTTACACTTTATTTTATGGCGTCTGTTTCACAGTGTAATTATATATTTAAGTACTAAGTAATATTAAGTAAAACATGTACTATAGGGTTAGGATTAGAGTTCATGTTTGAGGTTAGTTGCATATAATACAGCATTAATAACTACACTGTAAAAAACTACACTTTGCTGCCTTAAAATTTTTTTGTTGAATCAACTTGTATTTACAAGTCATTTCAACATACTATTATTCATCTTGACTAGAGATGAGTTGTTATAACTACAGGTGAGTTGTTATAACTTATAAAATTAAGTTGACTTTTCTCAACTATGTTGACATGACTTGTAAATTTGAGTTGATTTAACAAACAATTTTAAGGCAGCAAATTATTTTTTACAGTGTATTATAAATATAGTAAGTACAAAGCCATTGTTATATAAAGTGTTACCATATGAAGCACATCATAAGGATTTGCTTTCAAAAAATACTTTTCTCCTAAAAATCTCTACAGCAGTCATACCAAACTTTTGACACTAAAAGTTCTGGACAAATCCCCAAACAAATCCATAATCTCTTTAAACTGGATTATAATCTCCCGTTGTTGAAGACAATTGGCTCCCCTCCCGTGCATTCAAGAACTATTGAATCATCCACTGACAAGCATCCCCAGTAATATTAATGCAGTCAGTCATGATTAAACATTTTTGTATTGTTTGAATTGTAGCAGCAGGGTTGGGTCAGTGAATATTTGATTTAGGTAAGTAATAAGTGGCTTTTCACAAGAGTGCGGTGCGATGTTCGCACCCCATGAGGCTGGATCTCTTCAATTGGTGGTAAAGTAGATTATCCCCTGCTCTCCTAATACAGAGTTTAGAAGTTTCACACATAATTTGTTGTAATAAGCATTAACACAGTGGTGGCTACACAGAGTTGAACGCAGTCGAAGGAACGAGGGAGAGGAAAGAATAATGAATAAATTAGACACGCAGCAGGTTCGCCTTTCGCCAGAAAATTCAGCTCCCCTCGAGGAACCGCAGGGATACCGATTCATTTTTCTCGCACCAGCAAAGAAGATCTGATACAACATGCTTATCATGCCAGTACTGGTACACATGGGCAGAAGTGGTCTTTGAGAGACTCTCTCATTTTTTGTGTCAAATCGAGGTTTTCCTTTAATACCACAGAGCCCTGTGCTTATGACGTTTTTAACACTGTAAATCTTAACCTTATTTAAAACTAATTTCAAATCTCTCACAGGAAGCAATGCAGAGTTTCATAGCAGTGCCAGAAAGAGTTGTGGAGCACATTTCAAATTACCTGAAGACCAACCCGATCTCACAAATTTCCATGGGATAGTCACAGAATTTTTTGCTAATTTTTAGTGACATTCTCATGGATCTCCACATTTTTCCGTGGCCCTACCACGGACTTTCTTTTCCGTGGCATTCTCACGAATTGGTTACTCAACTGTTTTGTCCTATTTTCTTACCATTGTCGCTTTGGTTTAGGGTTAGATTTACATAAAATGACATACCTAAACCAAACTCTAACCCCAACGCAAGGCAACAATTGTTTGAAGTTTAGAAAATATAAAAGAATAAATCAGAAAAAAATTGTATAAACCAATACTTAAATTGACATACTAACGTAAACACCAAATCTACACTGTAAAAAATTCCGTAGAAATTACAGTGTTATTGCAGCTGGGTTGCCGGTAATTTACCGTAGATTTAAATTTATGTTATTTACTGGCAACATTTTGTTCAAAGTTAAATGAACATTTAACATTTACAAGTCTTTGTCTTTACAGAGTAAAACTAAAAAACAGCATCAAGCAAAACATTCTGGGAAACAAAATCTGAAGCAAAAAAAAACAGAAAAAGGTTGATGATGATTTGTGGCTCCCAGAATGCTTTGCACGAGGCTGTTATTGTATAGTTTTATTCTGTAAAGATAAAGACTTGTTAATATTTAAAATTTATTTAACTTTGAACAAACTCTTGCCAGTAAATAACATAAATTTTAATCTACGGTAAATTAACGGCAACCCAGCTGCAATTTCTACAGAATTTTTTTTGTCATTAAATCTTTCCCAGCCATTGACGAGTTATCTCGTCAATTAAGAGAAACATTTACATGCAACCCATTATCACGAAATTACGTACCTATAGTCACGTAATTTTGTGAGTGTTTTCCGTGACACTGACACGTTTTTTCGCCTTTTTGCGTGAACGTGTTATGTATTTCTGTTTATGTGTCACTGTCACGTATTTGTTACTCAACTGTTTTGTCCTATTTTCTTACCATTGTCACTTCGGTTTAGTGTTAGATTTACATAAAATGACATCCTTACACAAACCCAACTCTAACCCTAATGCCAGGTGACAATGGTTTAAAAAATCCTAAAATATAAAAATAAATCATGAAAAAAAGTATAAATCAATACCTGAAGTGACTTTCTAACGCAAACACCAAATCTAAAGCCAAACTGAAGTGTCAATGGTTTGAAAATAGGAAAAACAGTTCAGTAACAAATACGTGACACATATCAGTGTCACAGAAAACACAAAATTACGTGACTATAGGTACATAATTTCGTGATACAGGGTTGTTACATGAAATAAACGTGTTCCTGGTGAGTTTCTATGGTAATCTGTAATACCGCGATTACCCAATTTATTTAAAAAACTGAAGCAAAAAATTATTTATTAATTTTACACTCCGTGAATGTTTTGATAATCGTTCTGAATCTGATCTCTAACAAAACTGTCTCACAAATATGCAATTATTTCAGCTTTTTGCTAAGAAAAAATACCCTTATTAACTCTTTCCCCGCCAGCGTTTTTTAAAAAAGTTGCCAGCCAGCGCCAGCATTTTTCATGATTTTCACACAAGTTTAATGCCTTCCAGAAAATGTTTTTCTTTATATATATAAACAAACAATATATCAGATGAAAGAACAGACCCTCTGCTTTCAAAAAAAACAAACTGTTTTATCCTACCTTCATTGGTTCTCTTGTAATCACCTCTCAAACATGGGTAGGTTTCTTCAAAAACACCCAATTTTGAGCAAAAAGCTGAGATAATTCCGTTTTTGTAAAGGACTTTTGATAGAGATCAGATGCAGAGTGATCTTTAAAACATACACAGAGTTCTTTCTCTTTCACGTGATGCGCTACTTCCGGGTTGTATAAGTTGCAGAAGTGCGCCACCTGGTGGATAATATCGGTATTGCGGAAAGACGGAAAATCTCGTCATTGGCGGGGAAGCGTTTTCTCTTAATTGACGAGATATCTCGTCAATGGCGGTGAAAGAGTTAAGGGATTTTTGGGGGGATTTTTTTTCCCCATTTTGTTCCCGTTTTGCTCGTTTGTTTGTTTGTTGTTTGTTTTAAAGCAGGGAGTCTGTTTTTTCATTTGATATATTTGTATGTTGATATATTTTTGGAAGAAATTTTCCTAAAGGCATTTTGTGAAACTTTTGTAAAAATCACCGAAAATGCTGGCAGAAAACTTTTTATAAAAAAGGCTGGCGGGGAATGAGTTAATGACAAAATACAGAACATTTATGTTTATACTATATTACTTTTTACAGTATTTTTTACAGTTTTCTTGAATTAAATACAAATTAATCTAAATGTAGATGTGTATAGGGTCACTTAAGACTGAATATGTCATAAAATCCATTTAAGATATTTTCTAGGTTAATGATATTTACTATCACCTAACCCAGTGCTTCTCAATTATTTTCTGTCACGCCCCCCCCTAGGAAGAAGTAAACATTTCGCGCCCCCCCAACTCTCCACCGCGACTGTAAATAGTATAATTTGTCTATAAAATGACACATCTGCAAAGCATTGTATCCTTATTAACATTAAAGAAAACACAAAAAAAGAAATATCAATCAACTTACAACAAAGAATAACTTTATTAACATTGTTTTTTAGTCTGTAACAGAAAATACTTAAAATACATCAATTTGCCTGAAATAAAAAAAATCAATCCTTATTTACAGTATATTTTTTGACCATTTTATACTGAAAAATTAAATTAAATATAATCAATAAATAATAATAAAAAAACTCAAGCGGCTTATCAGCGTGTTTGGGGTGTAATGTCTTTAAGTGACGGTGCAAAAAAATCACTTCCTGAAAAAGTATTTTCCCCGGGGTCTCACGCGCCCCCCCTGGTGTCGCTTCGAGCCCCCCCTGGGGGTCCCGCCCCACTATTTCAGAAGCACTGACCTAACCCAACCAAACTTGATCATTAGAAAAGTGCAAAACCCAGTAAACACGAGAGATCACATGATGATCACAGTAACATCACACCATTCTCATACAGTGCGATTCTCATAATGTAATGTGCAAATTAAACAAATTGAGTTAAGAGAGCTTTGTGTTGTCTAAGCATCGTGGCCTAGTGGTTAGAGAGACTTGTTTGTAACCTAGAGGTTGTTGGTTTGATTCCTACAGCTGGCAAGAAGTGACCTGGGGTTGCAGTGAAAGTTGTCCAGTCTGTGTGTATTCATGACTTGCAGGGGATGGGTAAAATTGACAGACAATCTTGTCTCTTTCACTTTTTTCTTTTATTGGTCACTTGTTGTTTGATCATAATAATCCGTAAAATAACAGTATTTGGCTGCATAACTTTTTAAAAGTAAAAATCTGTAAAATTATTGTTTTTGGACGTTATTGGAATTAAGAAATTTTACTTTAATTTTATGTTTTTTATTTGGCAGCCGGATATTTTAGGATATTTTTTACATAGTGTTTCTGTCGCTCGAAATAAAGTTTGGAATGAAGTGTCTGCAAAATGCATGAAAGTAAATGTACACAAATTAACAAAAGTAGCAAAACTGACAATGTACTGTACAGTAGCTATTTTCTTTTTACCATCAGACATGTATTTATTTTGCACAAAAACAACAAGGACTTCAATTATGGTGATACATGAGCAGTCGAGAAACATTAAACTACAAACACTTAAACTAGTTAAAAACATAGTACCAAACAGCAACATTTATGTATTTTACTCAAATGCTTAACTTATTTCACATGAACTTTTCTCTCTATAAAATGTTTTCCCCTTTTTAGAAAGGGCGGACAGTTTACATTTGAATACAACAATAAATAAATAAAAAAACAATAAATATACTACAAAGGGTTCTGTAAAGTGTTACCATAGAAAAACAATTTTGGTTCCCCAATGAACCTTTTACTAAAAAGTTTTTAAAAAACAATTTTTAAAACAGAAATACTAAAATGGTGGAACCATACATCCAAAAATGGCCCTTCTATGGTATCAAGTAGCACCATTATTTATTTTTTAAGAGTACTATAGACAAGCAAGTTTTGCCTTAGTTGGCAAAACTATACAGTACGTATAATACAGCATGATACGACCCTAAACAGAGTTGAAAAAGTGCCCCAAAAGCTACTTGGGGCATATACTTTTGTATAAAGCTGTTAAGTAAAAGGTTAAGTTACAGTAGTGTTGCCTCTACTTCCCAATGCCGAAACACAAATCAGGTTTGTGGTCTCTAGAAGAGCAGCAGGACCAACTACTTTTGAATCATGAACCAGAACAACAATCCGCAAACATATCTAATGAAACTCGCTTTCTTACCTGCACCAGGGTGCCGTGCATTTCGGCCGTGAGCTGGTTATGTTAGTGTGTTTGTCAGTGGGCTAGTTTGCTATGTGGCTTGCACTGACACACTCTTTAAGGTCCGTTGTGAATAGAAGGGCCTGTGCATAATAGACACTCCACCATAACAATGACTGATAATCCTGTCCGCCCAACAGCTCCCATGTTGCGGGCCGACATTTTAAGGGCAGTTAAGTTGCTGTGTGGCGACACTGAATGAACTGTGGGTACAGAGAGACACCCAAGAAGCCATTATCTATGGCAAGCAGCGTCAATTCACATCAATTAGGGTCCATCCAGAGTGTTGGTGGTGAGGCTTCAAATTAATAATTAAATAAATAAAGCTGACCGCAAGTGCCTGCCGCACAGCCCTTCAGTCATTTGAGTGTGTCCTCTGAGTATTAGCACGAAAGAGGCAAATGCGGCGGCCGGAAAAAGGGGCTTTGTTACTCTGTCCTTCCTTTGGGTTTTGTAGATACGTGCAGATAAATGATCGCTATCGCTTTCACTCAAAAATTGATCGAAATGTGTTCAAAAAACAACTTTCATGGTAATTCAGCCATTTACTGTAAATTAAATGATATTTGCAGTCCTATTGCCAAAATTTTGGATATATGTAAAAAAAATTCTTACACTTTCCTTGCAACTTTCCATGTCACTTCCCTCCAAAGGCTGAAAGGAGAGGAAGATTAGAGGGAAAATAATTTGGTAACGTGGTTAAAATCAAAATGTGGGAAGGATGTCAATATGATTTTTTGTTCATAACGATTAGTTACTTTTTTCTGCCTCAAGTCTCAATAACACACACTCCACCCAATAATGCACAGATTGTTACATTCACTATATAACACTCGGCTCTTGATGTTTCATGGTCTTCAGGAACCATTTGGAGTAGATAATCTGGAATATTTATTTCTGTCCTGTTTTGATTTCCCTTAATTCCCCTTTCAGTCATGGTTCCTGTCTCTACCCCCTTTCACCCCCTTGCCAAAAAAGAATACTGATGTGATCTGCTGCTACAGAATATGCATGCAACTGTATTGTATAATATGTAGAGTTTGTGTATAATTGATTTTGTGTTAAAACACAAGTTTTGATAAAACTAACACAAAATGTGTTGTTCCGATAATAACACAGAGATGTGTGTATTCGGGGACAACACATTTAGGGCCAGATTTACTAACAGCTTGGACCAGCGCAAACCATAATTTTGGTGTTAAATAATGGCAGGGTTTCAGGACTGTCAGGAATGTCAGGATACACTAAAGAAGCGCAGTTAACAATTAGCGCTGAAAAGGTGTAGTCTAGTTATTTTAGTGAATGACCTTTTTGCTTATACATAGGAGTTTCTCTTTCAGACGTAAAATGTATGGGAGAAGATTATTAAAATGCTTCATGTAAGGTGATTTACTAATGTTTGTGGGTGTGATATTTGCGCCAATATTTAATGCCAAAAGAGCATGTGTTAAATCATTTTGAAATGACTGCAATTGTTGCTAGAATCACAGTTCGTGTGGTACAAGTCAGAGGATTTAGAGGATGCCAGAGTAACACATTTAAAAAAAAATTTGCCAAGCCATGTTATTTATTATTTGAGTCACTTGGAGAAGTCATATAGGTGTTTCAAAACTTCTTGTAAACTTTCATTTTTTGTCCTCTTTTCTTTTCAGTGTACTATGGCTAGCTGGGATTTCACACCACAACATTGTTCGTCGTGCTGAAATCAAGCGACGTTAGTAGATCACTCGCACC
Source organism: Misgurnus anguillicaudatus (assembly GCF_027580225.2). Taxonomy (NCBI): domain Eukaryota; kingdom Metazoa; phylum Chordata; class Actinopteri; order Cypriniformes; family Cobitidae; genus Misgurnus; species Misgurnus anguillicaudatus. Next base: position 8,630,760 of record NC_073350.2, read on the forward strand.
TCATCAGCTGTGCTTATTTGCGACCCTGAACTAATTTGTGCTGCTCTCAGTAAATTGCATTGATCATTATAGAAATCAGCTTTAATTTAATTTGCGCCTTTGTAGTAAATAACCCACAGATATTACCACCCCTATTGGCGCTTTTTTGGAATTGCACTCGCACGCTAATTTGCCCCGTTTAGCAATTCTGGCCCTTAGTATGTTGTCTCTAAGTTAACACTGATTAACCTCATTCACACTGCTTTTTGGTCCTAGAAAATATCCGTAAAATTGTGAGAGAGGCTTATGTGTGAACACAAACACATCCCGTAAATGTTCTGGGATCGCTCCTGTAAAGAGAATCTACACTGTTAAACTTAACTGTAATTTCTACAGTTACTTACCACAAAATGGCCAGTAAAATACCATCTCTTTTCCAGTTCATTACTGTGATAAGCATTGCATTATGGGTATTAACATTTAATTTACAGTGATTTACTGTATGTTTTGAATTTGCGGTAGGCTGCTGTAAAACAACAGCAGTAGTGCTACTGTAGTTGAATAAAACAGTGTGATAAAAGCATATAAAATAAAATATATCTGTAAAATGAAATAAATTTAATTTGTTATGCTTTTAGCAGTGAAGCGAATTTCAAAATGTGAATTGTTTTTCAGCAGTGTAAATATTTTATTGAGAATTGTAGATAGAAACAAGAAAGGGATTATGGGTAAATGCTTGACCGTCAGATTTGAATCTGACCTCAAGACTTCAAAACACTAGTGACGCCAAGATTTCGCTCCTTGGAGTGTCGGGAGAGTGACAGAAGATGCTACTTGGGGAGTGTAGCGAGTAACTTTTATTAAGTGACTCTGTGGCACTGTGGTAGTGTTACGAACCTATGACACCGGTTTTGATTCCCCTTAAAGGCAATATATTCTTGAAAGGACAAGTTCGGTATTTTACACCTAAAGCCCTGTTTTCAGATTGTTTATGATGAAATAGAACGGTTTTGACTGTAATTTCGACATATGCGGCTGCCCCGAGACTTTTCGGGTGTTTGCTGTTTTACCTCCCACCTCTATAATGGGTTTATAGGTCCACAGGAACAATCCTTCCTAAAATGCATTAAACTTTCATTTACAAAGACGTGAAACTCACCGAGTGCTCAGTGGTGTTCACTGATATGCTCACACAAAAATCACTGCAAAAGACGCATTCCAACTGGTTTTATCGTAGTTTTTGCCAACTCCAATGTATTAGATGTACTGTGCGGTACGGTATTACTCCGTGCCGGGAACCCGTTTGTATTCTTGCAATTGGCAAAGGTGGATTATTGCCACCAACTGGGCTGGAGTGTCTATTATTCAAGCTCTCAATGGAAGAATATACGGGTGTGAGGCGTTTGGAAAAATAGGTCCACAAGTTTACAACGAATGCTAAAACACCTGTTGGAGGGCATCTTTTGCGGCGGTTTTTGTGTGAGCATATCAGTGAACACCCCGGATCACTCGGTGAGTTTCAAGTCTTTGTAAACGAAAGTTTAATGCATTTTAGGAAAGATTGTTTCAGTGCACCTATACACCCATTGTAGAGGTGGGAGGTGAAACAGCAAACACTCGAAAATTCTCGGGGCAGCCGCATACAGTATGTCGAAATTTCAGTCAAAACCGTTCTATTTCATCATAAACAATCTGAAAGCAGGGCATTAAGTGTAAAATACCCAACTTGTCCTTTAAAACAATACATCAAAAGATTGGAAGTTCAAGATCACCCTAACACACCTTAATGAATTTGTTTTATTCAACAAGGGATATAAAGTCGACTCCTCAGGGTTTTACGGTACTTCTGACCACTTAATTTCCAGGTCTGGAAATGATAATTAAAATGAATGTAGGTTTTTATGTAGTACATTTAACACAGAAAACTAGTAAGAAACCCAGATTAGTGATGGATAGTGTTGGATAACAGGGAGACCGGGGCAAATTTTCAAACCATATACAGTACTCTACAAACCTAAATTTGTCACAATGGCAAATTTGGGCACCTCGTAAAATATGCATGAATTGTCATGAGATTATATCGACCCCACTCAACATTACTCAGTGTATTTTTTTCTAAAAACATAACTTCAAGACATTTCATTGTAACTGAGCATGTTTAAAGATACAGTTCATTAAACAAGAGCAGTTAACACTAACACACTATACTGAGTAAGCTGTCATAAAATAAACATGTGACAACACAGCCTATTCAAGGGGTTTTGTCAGAAATATAAACACAATTATGCAATTTAAATAAACATGAATGCAAAAGCAATTCATCTTATAGTCAAAATGTTAAAGCATGTCAAAGCATTGCTTTGGCAAATAATAATAATAATAATAATAAATTAATCAAATAAACATATGACCACTTATCTTATCCCTACATTTATAGAAATTTCCTTAGCTTCATTTAAAATCTACATTTATTATATACTGTAGCTGGGCATAAGGTGTATGTGTGATTTGTATTTTCTATTCACTTCTTTACACAACATGAACCCTTTTCAAAAAAATAATGTGACCCGTCACGGAAATCAGGGACACAAGTCGGCAGCACAAGTTTCGAGAAAATGAGAAACAAAGTTTTTTTTTTCAAAATTTGTGATTTTCGTTTTATTGCAGAATCTGTTAGTTGAGATCACGAAGAAGCCTCTCCATATTTGAGATAGCAGTTTATTTATATTTAAAAGCGTATATTTTGCGGTTAAAATAGGCTTGTTTTCCGGAGATTCTAGCGTGCAGCGGGGGGCGTCATTGTCTGTGTGTATATTTACATACTGTATAAGCTTGTGTTTTCGCCTCCGCCCTCAAAGGGAACAGCGTGACTACTGAATAAGGATAGTTCGCCCAAAACTGAAAAAAATGTCATTAATGACTTACCATTATGTCGTTCTAAACTCGGAAGACCTCCGTTCATCTTCGGAACACAGTTTAAGATGTTTTAACATTAGATTTAGTCCGAGAGCTTTCTGTCTCCTCCATTGAAAATCTATGTATGGTGTCCATGTCCAGAAAGGTAATAAAAACATTATCAAAGTAGTCCATGTGACATCAGTGGGTCAGTAAAATTGTGTTGATACATCGAAAATACAGTTTGGTCCAAAAATAGCAAGAATTACGACTGTATTCAGCATTTTCTTCTCTTCCGGCTCGAGCGTGAAGTCACGTGACTGTAGTGACGTGGCTGCTCTGTCCCTTAGACATGTTTGCTGAGTTTTTTTTTTCTTCCAAACTTATAGCGTGCGTCTCCCCAGACTGTAAATGAAGCTCGGGCGCACAAAACAAAAGAAATATAAAAGAAGCTGGGGCGGAACAAATGACAGTCAACCTCATATACGTCAGGCGCGTCACTGACTTTATGGGGCGCCGCAGTCGGATGACGTCAAAGTACCGCGAGAGCTCTTTAAGAAATCTTACGGAGTAGTTTAATTTCGACTCGCTCTCGCGGTACTCTGACGTCATCCGACTGCGGCGCCCCATAAAGTCAGTGATGCGGCTGACTGTTATTTGTCCAAACACACAGAAGTTACACAGAGATCGTTGTATTCTTTATATAATTGGCTACATGTTTTGTCTATCAATATTTTCCATGAAGTCATTGGCTGATGGAGGAACGAGCGAGCGATTGGTAACATCTCTTAAGGACTTCACGTTTTCGACGGTGCTGTTTTTGAGCCGTTTCTCAATGTCAAGGATACTTCCTTGGCAGGACTAGTCCTTACAAGTCACTTCCTTCAGAGGCGAGGCGAGGCTCCTTTTAAGCATTCGGAGAACACGTTAAATGGAACAGACTAGCAAGTGCACGTCATTACGTCAATACGTGATTGAAAGGTGTGCTTTCGGTGCTGCGCGCAGAGGATTGTGGGTGATTTCAGCGCGTGAAGAGCGCGAAGGATACAAATTTGCATCCTTTCCTGTATATGGGATATTTGTCGAACGAAGGACTCAGTCCTTGGCTGAAATTTCGAGGATCCTCGACATTGGAACAGTCCTTCGACGGACGTCGATGACGTAGCATCCTCGAAATTCTAGCTTCCGAGGATCCTTCCTTGACATTGGGAAACGGCTTTGGATTATCTATTATTTTAAATACAAACTTTGAAGGCGGGTTCATGTGTTTAATACCGGAGTGTAATCTGATATACCCTTACATGTTATGATGTAAATAGTCCTCAGATTGTATATTATATTGTATTACCAGAAGTTCATGCAAAATAGACTATATATCTATATTTCACGGATTATACGCATTTGTGGACAAAAATCATTGGATGATTCACACATCTGAAACAGACTGGATTCGACTTGTGATCCCCGCAAAGGTAACGTTCAAAGTCCTGTTTATTTTTGCATTTTGTCATTCGGACTTCTGTAATAAAATACTACATATGATGGTAGAACCTCTGTATCTCAAAACGGCTTTACAGGGGGAATGGCTTAGCTAAATGAGATGTAAATGAGCCCTATTGTCTCTCCAGCCAGGGAAAAGGGAAAGTGTTAACTTTTTTCTTTCTCAAATTTCTCAGCATTCTCTTTCTTGAATGTGTTACATTCAAATGGCCACAACTTCTCCAAATCTTATCAGATTTCAGAATCTGCACTTTCAGAATCTATGAATAACTCAAAATGCCCCAGATCCGACTTGTGTCTCTACTTTCCGTGACTGGTCACATATGTTATTAAAATGTGTACCAACTTAATTTGTGCTGTTTGTCCAACCAACAACAGCAAACCCGTGTTTAGGAAACCTATTTTTGCACAACGTTCACATTTATGCTTGCAGTTCACAAGTACTTCTGTTTACTTTTCTGTTAACTCTGCAGTACTTTGAGATGTTATGGGCCACAGAGAATAATAAAGACATTCAAACTGTGAGAATCCATTAAAGTCTAACATGTTTCTTTTGCAGCTCAAATCATCACCTGCTTTGGGGAGTTTGGAACCTCTTTCTGTTAATTACAGGTACATCTTTGTTTGTTAAAAAATTACTTTGCCAACTTTTCCACACTTTTTCACCGGCAATGTTTGCTGTTGTTCGAAACCTGCATTACAGGCAGAGGTTATTAAGTCACAGAAGTATCCATCAAAAGAAAACAGGCTGTCGAGTTTGTTGTCTCTCGTTTTCAACGAGCTTCCATATTTTAAATCACATCTGCATGTTATTCAACTCATTAGTTAAATCCACACAGGGAAGTTAATGAGGGGAACCCTGCTTATTTGTAAGTTAAACATTGCATGGCGCTACATATGCTTTTCAAGAAAATCGCCTTTACTTTTGTAAAGTTTTGCCCAAGGTTTTTCCACTTAAAAAAGGTGTTTATTCTGGTTAACGAAAAGTTATTATTGAAGTTCGTAAAAATGCTGGGTCAAAAATGCAGGGTTTTTGACTTACCCTGTGGTGGGTGAAAAGGGGCCAAACCCTTGGTTTGTAAATTAACCAATGCTTGTTGATTTAACCCTTTGTTGGCTCACATTTAAACATTTTAGGGATTTTATCCAACTTCTGGATTTGTCCCTTTCTGACCCAGCATGGGCTGAAAATAACCCAGCATTTGATACAGTCTGTCTGGCACCAACATCCACACCACATTGAAAGTCACCTAAATCCCCTGTATTTCTTTATTGCTTGGTTTGAGCTACAACAGATTGTCTACATGCATAAATGTGTTCCTGTAGCTTATTTGGTAAAGCATTGAGTTAACAATTCAAAGGTTATTGGTTTGATCCCCAGGAACATTAAAAATGAAGAGTTTGCTTCCAAAACGCAATAAATCCATTTTGACTAATTTTGGTAAAAATTTGTTTTCTATACCAAGAAAGTGACAAGATGAAAACCAATATTTTCTGTTACAAACGTTAGCATCTTTAGGCTATAATAACATAAAAAATTTAAATCCATAATTAGATTTCCAAAGATTTATTATAATTTTTTATAAAATTTATAAAAACAGACAACCAGATTATTTTTTCACAAAATGCAATAAATCCTTGAATCCAAGTTTTTTTTAAATGCTATAAATCTATTGAATCAATATATAAATGTGCATTCATCTTTGTTATATTCATTTACTTGACTAGTGCAGTGGTTCCCAAACTTTTTCAGTGTGCGGACCCCCTTGTGTACAGAGCATTCCTTTGCGGCCCCCCAAAGAAAATTTGTGACAAAAAACTGTTCTAAAACTCAACATTATAATAAAAAAAAACATTAAATTATACAATTATATAGTGCTTTTGGTTAGTAGCCTTATTTTTTTAGGTTTAATTACACAGAATTCATGATAAATTAATGTATTTCATAAAATGTCAAACTGGGGCCCCCCTGGCACCATTTCGTGGCCTTCCTGTTTGAAAACCACTGGACTAGTGGTATAAACTGATAAAAAAACATGAATGGCATTAATCAAAACACTTACTTTGTCATATTATGAACACTGTCATTGCTGCGGTTATACTTGGGACGTCGTTGCTGAACTTTTTTGACAGCGATCAGCTGTAAAATGTTTTGGTCCTGCTCGATTTTTGTTGACTTTGAGTAAAATAATGAAAAGTTTTCCATAAGATCCCCTGGGGTCAATGTGTTAGCATGACAGAAGCTGGTAAACCGAGTGCCTCTCGTGCAAATTATTAGATTTTAATGGCTGACCTTTCCTTCTGTCATAGAAAACCACCACAGGTTTATCAATGCCATCAAAGTATTATTTTGTTTTTGTTTGTTTGTTGATCAGGAGTTACAAAGTAGATGAGGAAAAGTAGGATTCTGTGTGTATTCAACGAGCCACCATTATTGTTTACAATGCGTGGAATGGTGCGCTGTGATTTGTTGAGCGGATTTATTGCACTCTGCAGAGAAGAAGTGGCGTTTATCGCATTTTGGGAAAAAAGGGAGAAAAGATGACAGAATAACACAGCGGATATTGCATTTTGCATAAAATTAAGAATTTACTTTTTAATACTGACCTGATATGATACTGATTTTGGCTGTAACTCATTTTTTTAAATGGTGTTTATCGCATTTTGGAACCAAACTCAAATATTATTGAATAAATGCACTGAGTTTGTATGAAAGTGCCTACCAAATATTGAATGTAAATACACTGTGTTGCTGCAATGTGACTTGCTGATAGACAATTGGCATTTGCCCAGCAACCAATGAGTGTGCAGTTATGTATATAAAGCACATATAGATTTATAGGTAATCCAGTCAATAAATCAAAGGGTATTTTAGAGGCTTCCCCTTATGAAACAAGATCAATAGCATCCTCTGTTAGGACAATTATCTGGGCCTTTATAAAATATATCCACAACAAATTGTGTTACTGTAGATAAACTCTGATAGTTTAAAACATCTTTATTAAAATCAATACAGTACCTCATCTGAATCATCTTTCACATTATTATCTACATGAAAACAGATGGGCATGCACACACAGAGAGAGAGAGAGAGAGAGAGAGAGAGAGAGAGAGAGAGAGAGAGAGAGAGATACTTTACAGGTGCTTTATTAATAAATGAATGATAGTGGTGTAAGGCAGATAAAACACAGCTTTGATCTGTGAAGCACGGGACATATGGACGATGTGGACGGTCTGAGGAGACAATGATTTGTCCAATCACGTGTCATCTTTCATAATGAATTCTGTTTTTGTGAGGCAAGGCACCTAGTAAGAGACATTTTTAGGCTGTCAGAGACTGAAGTCTATTTAATGTTTAAATACATGCTGAATATCCTCTGAGCTAACTCCAAGTTGACCCACGCGAGGGGAAAATGGGTATGAATCATTTAAAGGTCACATGGAAAATGAGAAAGGATGAAAGAAAAAGAAACTCAACTTCCGAAAAGCTGATATGTAGTATATAAAATAAACACATGCAGTTGTTATAATCACAGCGAAACAGTGTTGGGAATGATACGTTTGTTAAAGTTTAAGTTTATTGGCTTTGAAAAAAGCAGGAAAATTTGTGTTTTAAGGTCCACAGTTCTGAATAATATTAGTTTAGCCCAAAATAAAACTAAATTATGATATATGAACCTTCAGTTCACTTCAAACATGTAGGATTTATCAGTGTTTGATGTTTTATAAAGCTTTCCTTTATACAAAGAGAGTTCATAGTGACCACATCTGTCAAGCTCCCAAACAACCCAATAAAACAATAAAGGCAACTTAAAATATTTCATGCAAGTCTTTGAAGCCATTGGATAGCTTAATGTGTGGAACAATAACACATTTTTCAGAAACTCGCATCCCAAAAAACAGCATAACTGTCAACAATGGCAAATGTTCATAGATGAACCTAAAATGTCATTGCATGGAAAACAGCTGAAATCAGTTAAAAACTTTTGTGTTGACACATGAAATATATGTTTAATAACATTATAGGATTAATCAAGAACAAACTCAAAATATGATTTGTTGGGCTGACCTTCATACCATTAAAAGCTATGTCCTGCATCATTGGAATTGATTCATTGACTATGAAAACAACATTTTTATAATCAACACCAGTCTCGCAAATCCTCCTCAATAAGATATGTTGAATTGAATTGAATACGTGTCCTCTGTTTGAAAGAGTGAGAGCCTCCTCTACTGGACACAATACTCACCAATTTCAGACAAACATTGTTTTACAGTAACACGTCTGCTATTGTGTTCGTATATGGCAAATGCCCAAAACACTTTAATTAAATGTCACTCATCATCTTTCTTAAATATTGTGCGTTGCCTCCATAAAATGCATCATTCTGTTCATTCTGTGTCAACACTTTCTTTTGATGCATAAAGATAATTAAACAACATTGTATATATTTCTGACATCTACATGAATGAATATGATGCAAAACTTTGGGCACATCTTGTCATTCTATATTATTATTATATTAAATCATTTTACTTTTTACGGAAATTACACACTGGCCTAAAAGTTAAACAAATGAATGTTATATTCGCTTTGGCTAGATTACAGCTTTGCACAACCTGGGCATTCTGTCAATCATGTTCATATGGGTGAATGCCGAGATGCTTTTAAACCAACACTGAAGTTACCATGTGTGCTTATGTTAGCTATATGTTTAACTATCCGGCCCAATAAGTTATTGCTTGGGGACAAGAAATCTAAATTGTATGAACTTGTAAATGTAAAACAATTTAATAAATCAGTCATACATTATTGTATCAATCATAATAATCAAACAAACAATATTGACAAGATAAACACATTATTTCTACCTCAATTTGAAATTCTTAAAATGTTGAAATATGAAATTCAATTTATTGAAAAAATCAAAATATGTATTTTTTTAAAGAGGATAATACATTTGCATTATAGGATATTTAAAATAGCAGAGAATGTCAAGGTTATCTTTTCTAACTAAGGCCTAGTCCACACGGACACGGGTATTTTTATTACCGTGAGTTTTTTCACGCGGTTCGGCCGTTCATCCACACGAAACCGCAGTATCAGGGCACTGAAACCGAGCATATTTGCACGATTTGGGTTATATCCCCGCCAGCTGGTGTGGCATGCTCTTGACAGCGCTTGATAGCGTGCTTTTGCTTTATTGTGTGGATGGATATTTAATTTAAACCGAGCATGTGTGGACGGGATTTTTTTTTAGGGAAAACTCCGGTTATAAATATACCCGTGTCCGTGTGGACTAGGCCTAAAGCCTCTCAAGCATCGCCTATTATGTGGCACGCCCCGTACCCCCACTGGCCTGCTATAATAACTATATATAATCTATAATTTATGTCTTTTATACTATTCTTTTTTGTTTTGTACTTTTTATTTACATTTCATAATTTGTATAATTTTATTAATAACTCACAAATGTATTTATTTTATGATTATATACTTTTATGATGTTTTATTTACTGTATATAGAGGATATTTGGCAATCACACTTTAGGGTTTTCAATCTTTAAGGCATGTATGAATTATTTTTGTTTGTTTAATCAGTTTCTCCATCTGTCATGCATTTTTAAACAAAGTAAGAATGTTTTGAAGACAGAAATATGCCCCGTTCAGGTCCTACATGTGTCTTTAATCTTTGGGACCATCTACCGTATTTGTACTATATGTCACTCCAGAGCATCAGTCAAAAATGCGTTTTGAAGAGGAAAAAATATATATGAAGAGTTTCGTTGCAAAACGAGATAAATCCATTCCATTTTTTAACATTTTTGTCAAAACATGTTTATTATTATGTTATCATGTTATTATTTTGTTTTATGGTGCTACTTAGCTGTATTTTTAAGTTATGAAGGTTTAAATCAAAACAAACCAACTGCTGTTGCATTGAAATTAACTGGAATGCACAACCAAAACCAAGATTTCTGAACAATTAAAAAAACGGTGGTTATCTCGTTTTGCAACGAAACTCTTCATATGTCGCACTGGACTATACATTGCGTTTATTTAGAAAATAATTTCAAAACTCCAAGCCGAAGAATACACATTTAATCTGGAAAGGCAAGTCATTCAACTAAACAATAGCACACAGAAAAGCAGGTTGATTACAGTAGGTGTTCATACATACAGTATTAATGTAATACCATTTATTCACCGAACACAATATCATATCGAACATTCAAGGGAGACTGAATAGGCAAAATTAACACAACAAGCCAAATCAAGTTCAAAAAGGTCCCTAAGTCATTCCGCATCACTACATTTGTTGAATTTTGTTGAATTACATAAATACAGGAGCAGCATAGAGCGGACTATCGCGGCTGTAGACTGTAATGGTTTCTCTTGGTTCATATGAAATAATTTTGACATTTAAGTCGCACCTGACTAAAAGTTCCAGCACCCGCCCATAAATGAAAAAAGTGTGACTTATAGTCTAAAAAATATGGTATCTTCTAACTAAAAACTATAAAAAAAAAAACTTTAAAAGCCAATCCTAAACAAAAGTTTAAAACAAACTGGTTAAACCAAAAACACTATGGGCCCTATTTTAACGATCTGAAACGCAAGTGCGAAGCGCAAAGCGCAAGTGACTTTGTGGGCGGATCTTGGGCGCTGTTGCTATTTTTTATTTGCTTATTTTATTTTATTGCAAATCAATAAGGGGTTGGTCTTAAATAAACCAATCAGAACGCTATCCAAAATTCCCTTTAAACGCAAGGGCGCGAGATCCATGGCGGGTTGCTATTATTATGACGGATTTACCAGGCGCACGCCAGGAGCGGTTCACAGCCGAGGAGACCGACGTTCTTGTAAGAGCAGTCAAAGACAGAGAAGTTGTTTTGTATGGGGATGGGAGAAACCCGCCCAAATCAGCGTAGGTTAAACAAAATTAACCATAGTTTTGACCTTAATGTATATGAACTTGATTTGTAAGTGTATTTTGGGGTTGGACCTTGCTTGCGTTTCCGATTTCAAAGCCCCCAAACCCTTTCAGCGGTGAGGGTGGACGCAGCCATGGAACTCGCTGCGTCCACCCTCACCGCTGAAAGGGTTTGGGGGCTTTGAAATCGGAAACGCAAGCAAGGTCCAACCCCAAAGTACACTTACAAATCAAGTTCATATACATTTTAATTATTATTTACATAAAATAAACGTAATACAGCCACACAACAAACTTATGAAAATATTTTAATCGTTATTTGCATGAGAATTTTTTAACGCAGCCACACAATACATAACAACTATCACCACAATGCTCACCACAATGGTTTCCCTTATCTCATGTGTTAATATTTTTTATTGTAACAATTTATGATTTGCAAAATTAACTGTTGCATCTGTGTTAATTAGATAAGCAATGCGCGTTGTGCAGGCTATACATTATGGTAAATAGCATAATGAACTACGGGCAACGCGCCACTGACTTTAGAATAGTTTTTTTTTTTGTTAGTAGCGCAATTGTTTTTTGAAACTGCAAAATAGCATCAGGGATGGTTTGCGCCGGAACATGCCTCATTTTTTGCGCTGAACCGCCCAGGGAGCGCAAGTTCATTCCCTAGTTTGCCGACGTGCGTCTGTGGAGGGAAAACCCTGCTGTGCGCCGGTGCAAAATACGAAATGATACATGCGTCACTAACAAAGTCAATTGCGCTGGGTGCAAGATAGGGCCCGATGACAGTTACAGAACATTAGTGCAGGTGTGGGCATTCCTGGTCCCAGAGTGCCATGGTCCTGCAAAGTTTAGCTCTAACCCTAATCAAACACACCTAAAAAAATTAATTTCAATAAGGATTGGAGCTAAACTTTGCATGACTGTGGCCCTTTAAGACCAGGATTGCCCACCCCTGCATTACTGTCTGAAACCTACATTGTAAATTCTGTAAAAATTACAGTATAACTGTACCCTGAACCTGCAATGCAAAACGTGCCAGAGCGCGGTTCAAAAGGAGAGACCGCTCACCATCATCTGCCTTAGTAAAAACCTTCTCATGCGCACAGCAGGGTAATGTAAATGTCTGAGCTGCACAAGCGACACATCAACTAAGCAATATGATGGCATATGAGAGGGCTATGTGTCATCGTGCCCCAAACGACTCAGGAAAAAACACAGACATAATGATGGGCTCCAGTGTTAGGAGAGTGCTTTACTTCCTGTTTTCTTTAAAACATTTGCGTCCTAATAATGAAAGTGTGCCCAGGCTCGGATCGCTCAATATACAGTGTGAGTGCTTCTGGAGAAGTAGGGAGGGAGGACAATCACGCTCAGGCACGAATCGGTTGGGTGAGTTATTCGACACACATTTGTCAAATTTACATATGTCCAATTCCCCTAACCTGCATGTTTCTGGACTGTGGAAGGAAACCGGACTGCCCAGAGTAAACCCACGCTGACACGGGGGCAGCATGCACTCTCCACACAGAAAAACCCCTGACCCAGCCGAGTTTGAACCGGGGACCCTCTTCCTGTGCTACCCACTGAGCCTCTGTTCCACCCCAAAATTTGGATTTAATTTTTATTATTATTGATGAGAATAACAACACTTAGATGAAGGAAGCACATCTAAACACTAGAACAACAATTAACCAAACTGTAGTTGAGTTGGATTCTGCACATTTGATAGTCACCTAAAGCTGGGTTGAAAGGTCATGACACACACACCACTAACAGCAGATCATGCATGCTACAACAGGAAGCACTTTTATCTTTGAAACACAAAAACATGTCACATTCTTTAACACTTAAGAAAGAAAGGTTTTCCCTTTTGCACTGTCAGATATTTTAAAGCTATTGATGAAATAAGATCACACAACTTTTACAAGCTCGCAAAATGAAACATTAAAAAGTGCGGAAACAACCGCTTTTGTTTTTATCAGTGATTACGTTTACATGTACACCAATAATCTGATAATTTCCGATATTCAGAGTAAGGACTTAATCGCAGTAACATATTTACATGACTGGAGCTAACCTCTTCACTCCTCTTTACACATACATGCAGTTTTTATTTTCTGATTGTTCGCTAAATATTTGTGTGTGTTATTCACACATAGCCCAATGCAGAGCACAAATGATGAACTCACATATACTAATATAGTAAACACTGTTTTAATTTACTTACGTTAAAACACATGTTTTGTTATTCGGTGCCATGATGAAGACAGAAATATTGACAGTGCCTGTAATAGTTTTATACGCTACTGTCATATTATTTGAGCTGTTTCTGGATAAAGGCAAGTTCAGGAAATTCAGGGAAAACTTCTAATGGCAAGTAAAAAAAAATACAGATTTGCGTTTAAGGTGTGTTTCAAAAACACACCACACTTAAGCATAGATGCGATTAAAGTGTTTAAAATAGCGTACCCACCTGTTTTAATTATACTTTCTTCTAGCCTATCTCACGGCAAGTTGTGTTATTGTCACAAAATATTTGATTCATTTATTTGTGTTATTGACACGATTTTCCGCTGTTTATTGTGCCACCGGAGCACGAATGTCTTTTTCGGGTCACCCAGCCCAAATGTCCATGAATAGTTTTTCGTGTCTGTGGCACGACTTTCTTTATCGTGTCATTTATTTATTTTTTCTCATTGTTTTTTCCTATTTTTAAATCATTGTCGATTAGGGATGGGGTTAGATTGGGGGTTTGCGTTAGAATGTAATTTTATGCATTGGTTTCTAGATGTTTTTCTTCCGTTTTTAAAACTATTCTTGCCTGGAGTGTGGGTTTGGGTTGGGATGTCGCAGAAAGTGATTGTAATCCCAATACTAAGCGACAATGGTAAAAAAAGGAAAAAACAATGAGAAAGCAAAATCTAAAATAACAAAGAATGTCGAGGCACAGACACGAAAAACTATTTATAGAAATTCTTGCTGAATGACACGAAAAAGGAGGAGAAATTGTGTCAATAACACAAATAAAATTAATCAAATATTTAGTGACTATAACACGAATTTCCATGAGATTGGGTTGACTTGCTGAGATTATGATCTTAGTTGCTCGATAAATTTCACATTAGGTCAGTAGGCGGATAGTAGGCGGTCTTTTGTGGCTGTTCAAACACATTCGACCACATGAACTACACCACAAAAGCAATGCATTTACGATCACCTCTGAATGTGGTCAAAAGTGGACCCAGTTTACACCCCATTTCCACCTGTATTAAGCGTTGACCAAAGCGCATCTTAAGACAAGGTGTATTCTGGGCCTACACTCCAGAAAAATGCTGGGTTATTTTTCAGCATTGGGTCAAAAATGGACGAGCCCAGCAGCTGGGTTGAAATTAACCCCATGTTTTATATTTGACCCAACAATGGGTTAAAACAACCCAGCATTTGGAGTTGAAACAACCCAGCGGGCTGGGCTTGTCCCTTTTTGAGCCAATGCTGGGTTGAATAATTAGTGTAGGCCATATCCACTTTTGGCTACTTTCAGAGGTAGTCAAAAAATCCATTAGACCGGATTGCTTGTGTGGTGTAGACGGTCATGTGTATGTCATTTGGGATGCAGTGAGTGATTCAAACTGAGTCATGAACCAATTTCTGTTGTACTTTTTGACCAGTCCATTGAAAACACAGATAAAAATGTATTTATTTCGACATAGCATCACCAAAATACCTAAAGCATGTCTGGAAATGCAACTTTATGGGATATATAGGGAGTCAAACAAATGAACTATCCAGAAACATTGCAGTACTGAATGATGCATGAAATCTAGCTTGCACAGCCAAGTGCGGTTACATTGACATGTAGAGTATTAAATATTATAGGCATTAAATCTGTAATTACTGTTTTTCTTATGACTAACTGACAGCACAAAGTCAAGTAATTGCTTGTTTGACTTTATGTTGAAAATCTCAAATCAAGAGCTTTAAAATCCACAGAAAAACTTATTTGCCCTTCAATTGTTCAACTATTGTTTCATCAGAGTTTGCTGTCGGTCTCTGTGCATGCACACACAGGACTTCATTGATAAGTGGACCACGTTGTCTTCCAGGCTTCTTGCTTTCAGGTTTGAAATGAGCTGCACATCACAGCGGAGCAAATGATGCATTTGTCCACACTTGTTGCCCGTAAGGCATGTGGAAATTCATAAGAAAAGTGGTTTTTAAAATGGTAATTTTGCCCTTAAACTGCAGGGAATATGGATTAGTTCAGTCGACTGTGGTGAATCTCAGGCAAGGCAAATATATTTATGAGTCTGTGAGACAGGAGAGGCAGTGCTTCATAAGGACTGGTCTTTGAGCGCTTACTCGTCTCGAAACTTCGGGCTCGGAGAAATTCACAATATACAGTTTAATTTGTTTGGAGCTTCACAACCACCAATATGATCCTCAAGACGGTCCAGATTTCAATACAAGCGGCAGTCGAGTGTTTCACTGCGGTGGTGTAATGCTGGCCGATAGAGGGAGGTTAAAAGGATGTAAAAAGACAAATGAGGTTATCTATGGGTGTCTCTTCAAATTTAGAAACTTTTGTGTCTGCTGGAATGATTTAAAAGAAAAAGTTTAAGTTTAAAATCCAAGTATTGCATTTGTGTAGTTCACCCAAAAAGGAAAAGTCTACGGTATCATTGTTTACTTACTCTCATGTTGTTGCAAACCTATACAAATTTTTGTTTTTGATGAACACAAGATATTTGCAATCAAGCAGGAAACATGAGCACCATTCAGTTTCATAGTAGAAAAAAGAATACTTAATGGGTTTGGTTAAAAATATTCCTCAAAATATCTTTCTCTGTGTTTCTCTCTGTCTAAAACATTATTTTTTTAAATTTGCTCTCCACAACTTAAAAATTATTTGTTCAGCCAACATAACATTGTTGCGTAAAATAAAATTTTGGGTACCTTATTGGGTGAACTATCCCTTTAAGTGTCTAGTCTACAAAATCTTGTGTTTTACATTAAAAGGACAAATTGTTGAGCTGCAGGTCTGAACCGTTTCAGTTTGAAGGCTTCAATATGAGGCACAAGGGGTCAGTATGGCTCAAACCTGAGTCATTTACAGTAATCACGGCTCCTCTGCCGAGCGGAAGTTTGGCGAGCCAGAGGTCCTGTCTTATTGTTTTGAAGCAGAAGGAAAAGCCGCACCCTCGATCTTGCTGTCATGGGTCACACCGAGATAAAAGTTACAACTAGTCCCAAAACACTGAGAGATCAGTGTTCATGTCACAGCCATCTTCAAGTGTAGTCCATCAAACAAATATACATTTTCTTCTTTAGGTTTTTTTTCCGAAGTTTGACTACACACAACTTCATATCTACATTCCCTTAACTGTTTATCTCAAGTAAAGCTGCTTTAATGTATCAATAGTAAGCAGCTTGTATCATCATTTTAATTATGGAGTTGTCCGAAAAGCATTTAAACACTTAAAGGGATAGATGACCCCATAATGAAAATTTTGTTATTATTTACTCACCCTCGTTTTATTTGAATCCTTAATGTCTTTTATTTGTTCTTCTAAAGCCAAATGCAGATTTTTTCAAGTGTTACATCGCTTTCAGTGCACATTCCTTGTGTCTGAACCAGGGGCGGAGCGGGGGGGTGGCTTTTGGGGCTCGCGCCCCGAATGTTTTGTCAAAAGCCCCGAATCTTTTCAGATCTGTAAAATGAATTCATCCAGGTCGCTAGGTGGCGGCACTCAGCTTTAACTCTCCGGTCCCCCCACTCAACTGAAAATGAATAAGAGATGCGTGTTGAAGGCAAAATGACATTCTGAATCTCCCCACAGTAAACGCATTTTCAAAGTGTCTTTATTATTACAGTGCCTTCGTTATTCCTGTAAGTGTATATTTATAGTTATGTGATGTAAATACTGTTAAATAGCGTCAACTTATATATTATCTGCATGGCTAACGTCTAACTTACTGTGGTGCTCTGGTCTAGTCTGCCTCATTGGTCATTGGTAACGTTGTATTTAAAGTACATTTAATAACAGTGAATTTAAACTTTGAAAAAACTTGCTCATTGTTGCATATATACTTTTTTATAGATGGATATACGATTTATATTTTTAAAGACGTCAGAAGTAAGAAGGTGAGAAAGTATATAGTTAGTTAGGTATGTTTTGTCCATATGCATTTGAAATTCGCAATGATTTTACCTCAGAAATACATTGATAGACAGTTATAAAATGTGAATCCCCAATCTCTTACATTAAAATATCCTTATGTGTGATAACTGTCAGTGCAAATAGGAAGAGAGGAGGGTGGAGAGAGATCACAGACAGACAGATAGACAGAAAGAGAGAGAAACGCTTCCATAAGCAGGTGAGAAATTGTTCTGTCAATGAAGTCAAAATTTTTTATTCTTATGTAGCTTTATAGTTACTGGATTAGCCTTCAGCAAACATGTTTGCCTATTTTTGGATAAGAGAAGTTAAAGTATCATTGTCAAAATTTGTTATGTTGCAGTTTCAAAATGACAATACCAGTGTTGGGTAAGTTACTCAAAAAAGTAATTAATTACTAGTTACTAATTACATCTTCAATCATGTAATTAAATTACTTTACAAATTACTCCAAAAAGTATTTAATTATTACTAATTACTTTCTAAATCCTATTTAGTACATGATACAAGGATAGGCTTGAAATGGCTCGAAGAAACAATATATAAAAGTACATCAATTATTCTGGTCCCACTTTAGGGTTCATTTCTCTCTATTAATTAACTATTAACTACTGCCTCAATATACTCCAACTACTGCTTATTAATACTAAAGTAGTTGTTTATTTTAAGTATTTGTAGAACTGGGGAGGGTAAAGAATAAGGTTTTGCAGAATCAGGCATTAATATGTGCTATTTAAGTAGGCCTACTAAAAAACAGTCAACATCTCAGTAATATTAATGCTAATAATCAACCAGTTAATAGTGAGAATTGTAAACTAAAACCATGTTAAATCCACTATTTATTATAGTATACATAATTGTTCTACAGTCCATAGACAGTATTTAGTTACATCAGAAGTAACTGTAATTCGATTACAAGAAAAATAAGAGTAATCCCTTACATTACTTTTTCAAGTAATTAAATTACAGTAACAAATTACTTAGTAACTAGTTACACCCAACACTGGACAATACAGAGAACACTTAGATTAAAAAATAGTTTATAAAGCTTAAAAAATAGTTTAAAAAATATCAACAGGGGACCAAGCTTTGAAACCCCTAGATTTGGGCTTAGCCCCCAATGTCTACAATGTCTGGCTCCGCCCCTGGTCTGAACTATGTTGTTTAGTTAGGATGTTTACTTTTAATTTATGTGTAATAACTGAAACAACAATGATAACAATAAAGGAGAGGAGTAAAAGTTGAATGGAGTTTTTTATTATTTAATAATACTTTTATGCACTGAAATTTTTTTATGTTGAATTTACTTAATTTTATTATGACAAGAAGATGCACACAATTAATTTATCTAACTCCAGATATATTTTTTAAGTTGAGTGTACTTATAATTTATCAATTGAGTGTACTTATATATTATAAGTAATTTCAGATTAATTATATTCATAATTATTTTGAGTAGAATTTACTCAATTTTTTTATGTTCAGTACACTAAAATTAATTATGTGCAACCAAATCAATTTAATGGTTTAATTTCTACATACTAAAATGAAGTTAATCCAATCGTTTTTTAAATCTTATTCTATTTAACTTTTCACATTTAACTGCCACATTATGTTGAGCAAGTAAGAAGAGACTCAATGGGCCCTATTTTAACGATCTAAGCGCATTGTCTAAAGCGCACAACGCAACGTCTAAATGGGCGTGTCCGAATCCACTTTTGCTAATTTAACGACGGGAAAAATGGTTTTTGCGCTGAACGCATGGTCGAAAAGGGTAGGTCCTATTGTAATGGGAGTATTTTGGGCGTAACGTGCAGTAAACCAATGAGAGACTCAGCTCTCATCCCCTTTAAAAGCAAGTTGCGCTGGCGCTATGTCTAATCCCTATTTAGACGACGGACTTTGTAAACTGAAAAACTAAGCGGAGGTAGAAGATCCCCAGTTGAAGATTAATGTTAAATAATTGTGTTGTTTTTCCACTTGTATTGAAATTGTTATTTTTTTATTAAAACCTTTAAAACCCGTTTTCTTTTAATCATGGAAGTAAAAAGCAGGCTTTTAATTGCTTTAAATGTATGGCTATCCAATATCATCAAAACATAATTTACAAGTATCTAAGATAAGGTTTGTACTCTAAAAATACTTTATTTGTAACAAACAGGAGATAAAGAATTTACAAACGGCTCTCCGCACGTTTCAGCACTTTGGACAGCGTTTTTTTTTAGCAAAGAGTTTTTTTTAAGCATTACTTAAAATGTTTTTCATCTCACCATCATATCCACAGGTACAGAGTCATCATATACAATAAATCCGTGAGGTAGCATTAAAAAAAAAACATTTAAAAACAGATGCATTTGTTTAAAGCAAAGCTTTTATTTACTTACCAGGCTGCAGGTGAAGCTGCTCTTTGCGCCTTCTAACGTCTCATAATAAGTCCTCAATTATGTCCAAGAGACTCAATAATAATCTTTTACATTCAATCCTTTAATCTTTCATATTTAAAAGCATTTTTGTGCTGCTGGGCATTCATGTACTTTGTCATAAGCAAACCCGCGTTGTCCACCCGTTTATAGGCGCATATTAATGCGCTCTTTAAATAACATAAAACATATTGCGCCATTGACTTTAGACTTTAGACCAGGTTTTTGTTGGTCAATGGCGTAGTCTATTTTAGTTGCCTCAAAATAGCAACGCGCCAACAATGCGCCTGAACACGCCTCGTTTTCAGACCAGAACGCCCATGGGCGCAAAAGGGGGCGCAAATGCATTTGCTATTTAAACAACGCAGCGCTAAACGTGAAAATTAGGGTGGAAACTAGCGAAAGACACTTGCGTCGCGCATTGCGCTGCATTGCGCCGGGTGTAAGATAGAGCCCAATAGGTCTCAGTACTGGCATAAGGTTAGTTACTGTTTACATCATGATTTTCATCATGTCACCTATTGTCTATACACATGCACCACTTTTCTGAATGATGGTAACCACAAAACTCAAAACAGAAACAGAAACTCTTCTTAATCTCAAAGATAATTTATCCTGAAACACTAACAAGTCTTTCTTTTTTGTTAAAAACACAGAAAATAGCGTTTAATTTCAAATTTTACTCTCCAAATGCAGTCCCATGCAAAGCATGCTGGGAAGTACTAGCCCACTGCCTAGTTTGTTATATTTACTTAAATAATTCAAGTAGTTTCAACACAAAATTTCCTTCTTACAAATTTGGGTGGATTTTACATAATAAAATTAAGTGAAATTTACTCAATAATTTGTTAATTTAGAATTAACTTAAATTTTTTGTGTTATTTTTACTTTTTACATTTTTTAATAGAATTTAATAATTTATTTTAAGTTAAACTTACTAAGGCACATAATCATTTTTTTCAGTGTGTCCTTCTGTAGCTTAAAGAGTTTTCTGG
The DNA here is from genome assembly GCF_027580225.2 of Misgurnus anguillicaudatus. Lineage (NCBI taxonomy): Eukaryota > Metazoa > Chordata > Actinopteri > Cypriniformes > Cobitidae > Misgurnus > Misgurnus anguillicaudatus. The sequence continues at coordinate 8,651,672 of NC_073350.2, forward strand.
TTACTATGGGAGTAGATGGTGACCAAGGTTACATATTTTACGAGATGGGTAATTCATATGAATTCATATAAAGTTAATTGTGCAACAACTTACGATTATCATATAAAAACAATAAAGCCCCTTACCCCAACATGAAAAAAATGTATGGATGTTGTCATATGAATTAATATGAATTATACTACTGGTCCGTTGAATGCTTGAATCTGATTGGCTGTTAAATGTTCTGAGGTGTGCAATTTTTATCTGGGAAACGCACTGTGAACGTAGTTCCAGGTAGCTCTCTTGACCGCATTACAGTTCCATATCACTTTGCATAGTTAACTGTAATAACGGACTACCAAAAACAACATGACAGACGATTTTCAGAGGCAATAACAGCGCTGTTTAAAGACGCCTCGTTCACACAATCTCTCTGTCTTTTGCTCACCCTCTCTCTCTCTTGCTCTCTCTCTCTCTCTCTCTCTCTCTCTCTCTTTCTTTCTCTCTATTTGTCTCTGCCGCTCTCGCTCTCTTTCTAATAACCTTTTAAAATAACTGCATTAGAATGCTATCAACGGCTCAAGCCTCCATTGCCAGCTTTAAAATGATGTTTTGTAACAAGCAAAAGAGCCATTGGATGAGACACGAAACCTAAAACCGGATGAATCCCTTTAAATATATCATGTGATCGATGTCTTGAGGTGTGGTAATTGTAGTATAAGCGAAAAAATTGACTCCAGGCTGTTGAATTGTTGAAAAATACCGGACGAATAATTGTATAAGCAGAATAATTGACGACCAAAGGTGTGTTGGGTTTTTTCTGATAATTCAACGGCCCATTGTCAATTATTCCTTACTTAGCCACATTGTAAAATACGCACAAATTGCCATGAGATATTGTGGGATCAAACAACATGAAGATGAGTATAATCCTAACATTTAACTATCCCTTTAAAGTGCCATTCACATTATAACTACAACGTTAACTATAACCATTACTATATTAGTGTCCACATTACCGGACGATTATGAAAAATTTATGCTAATTCGCTCACACGCGTGGCACTGGCGCAAATCACTTGCCTTTAATGGCATTAACTAATATTGGATTTTTCTTGTATTAAAAACTTTTGCAGTGGTTTACATGTCACTGAATGTGTAAATATGCTGTTCTTGTTGCATTTACACAGCGGGAAACCAACAGATGTCTTCAACATGCTGCGTTTGCGTAACTCTAAACAGTGAGTTTATTAGCCTGATCTCACAAAATACGTAAAATAGTCAAGCATTATTTTGCTTAGTTTTGCGTGGTATTGTCACATATTTTCACATTTTTACGTGCCCGTGCCACGACTTTCTTTGTGTAATCTAATATCTTACCTTTTGGCTTAGTCAATGTGGTAGGAAAAGAGCATTACATAGTCAATTTCACAGCAACTGCATCAGAGCTGGATACCTGAGGTCATTTTATGTTATGGACCTCTGCATTGAGCTTCTGCACTGTCATTTCAAGTGCACTTGAAGTTCAAATAGATTTGATTGGCTGTCAATAGTTTATCGTTCATGAGGTGGGGAAAAATGCTCGAAAAGTAATCCCGAAGGTAATGTCAGTGTCTCTTTATCATCATAGTTGTGGTTTGAGGTCCGCTATTCTCTTTAATATAAAACATTTTTTACAACTTTTTTTATAGTTACCATTATCGTTATAATGATAAAGTCACACTTTAAATATAAAAATGTTTTGCATTACGTTGCAAAACATCAAAGAAACTAATGTATGCTTAAAATAAAGATACAACAAGCATAACATTTATCAGTTAATGAGATTAATATTTTAAATTCATAAAGCAAATGAAATGGTTCAATATAAGTGTCAATATTTTTGCCCTTTCTGGTTATATCATACATGCGTTACTATTTAAAGTTAATGTAATTAACTATATGTGCTTACTCAGACATCAAATGACTTTATACAGTCACAAGATGAAAAAGTAAATGTGGCTTTAAAAAGTGAAGGCAGTTCCCAAAAAGTCAGATTAAACTTGGTTGTATTAAGTTATGTAATGCAACAACAATTTTAAAGCATGGCCTAGCTGTCAAAAATGATCACTATCTGACAATTCTGAAACAAAGTGAAGCAAAAGCACACTAGCAGTATAAAACAAATGTATGAAGAAATGGTCCACTAGTTATTTAATGTTTTATTCAAGAAGTGTAGTGTTTTAGAGTTGCCCTCAAGCTTTCCTGTTAGTTTTGGAGAGTCTGGAATCATCTGGTGGGTGTTGTAGTCCAACCTGTCCAGGCTCAGTGCTTCTCTTCTTATCTTCAAGCACACATTTCTTGCAGACGTCTAGAACAAAGAAGCCTGTGGTTAAATATAGCTCTCCACCCAAGTCTTATACCTAGACCTCGTGATAAAAAAACGTCAAGGAATAAAGCTTTTGGCTGCAAGACACGTGACCCATTTTGTAACCCAAGACTATAAACAATAACAATGGACATCATGAGCCAATTGTAAATGTGACAAAGAAATAAACATCAATCTTTACAATGCGAGTTTAAGTAAATACATAAAAAGCTGGGGGGGGGGGATAAGACTTTTGTAAAAGGTTTTATGGTGAAGTGGGACCACATAAACCATTTTTAGTCTTTAATTTCATAAGACAAGTCAAAGAAAAGTTTAACATACAACAAAGAGACATTTTCGCATTAGAGCAAATTTAGCAAATATACGACTTGATCTTGTTGAAAACTGCTTTATGTGAGTTTGTATTATTAGATAATACAAAATGTTGTGTATGAAGGGATGAGTTGCTGTGACCGTCACAGTGTTTCTAATTGAGGTCCCGGACAGGAAGGGTCAGGATTAGAGAAACAGGAAGTGACATAAGGAAATGCCGTGCGTCACGTAGACATTCACTTAGTGCTTAAAGACATTACAGCTTCAGCTCCGAAATGGAGTTTTACCAACATTCTCCTGTGAAACTCCTGCTTTTAGCTGGTAAGTGACTTTCATCACTTCAGACCACCGGCTGGGTGGCATCCAGACTGTACTGTATGTAAAGGTCTTAAAACTAGTTTTTAAAAATATAACTTTTGTATTTATAATTTAGGTTATATAACAAACTTATTTCTTAGTATGTTGTTCAAAGATGCTTTTCATGAATAAATCATGTTTATAAATATATTAATATGAATGTATTTATATATTATATATTAATATATTATTTTATTATATTATATAATATATTATATTATTACTTTATATATTATAAAGTATATGAACTAATATTTCTTTTTAAAGTCTGTCTTTCAAGTGTGCTGAATCCATGCAGTTCTTCAAACAACTGCACGTTAAATTGTCACCAGCATGCAGACTGCAAAAACGACTCAAAACCTGCCTGCTTCTGTAGACCAGGATACACTGGTGACGGGATCAACAGTTGTCAGGGTTTGCCATTTATCTTTATTATGTTGAATGAACATGAGTGCACTAGGGTTAGTTGTGTAACAGCACATATTAATTAGACTTACATTAGTTTTAAACTAATGTAAAAAGTACATTAAACATCTTTTTTTTAACTTATACTCAAAAAAAGTAAAAGTACCCAATATTTATGTAATTAGGTATTAAATCAATTTTAATATGCAATATCAAAGGAATACATAGTATGATTCTATGCTTTAGAATGTAGTGAACATTTTTTAGTAAAGTAAATTTTTCCCAAGACAAACACTCTGATAAATCACAGATGCTTGGAAAATAAGACTTACATTAGTTTTAAACTAATTCAAATAGATAAGACTGACAACTCTTAAATAACTCATTCAGAAGTCCTGTGTGTAATGTAACTGATCCTGTTTGAATTATAGCTATTATATTCTATATTAATCTTGAATCATTTTGAATCATTTTTTATTTACTCTCTCACATTTTTTCTTGCATAAACTTTTGTAGAACGAGTGTCAGATTAGCTGTCCAGTAAATAAATGATTTTCATATAAAGACATGAATGCATGCATAAATATTCAATTCGCGATTCCAGTTGATTTTGCATTGAATGTTTCTGACCTCTCACAGATGACGATGAATGTAAGAATGTCACAGGTCCAATATGTGGTCAAAACGCCACCTGTACCAACACTGATGGAAGTTATTACTGTACTTGTGAGCCTGGATTTAATTCAACTGGAAAACAAAAGTTTCAAACCAATGATGGCACCCACTGCGAAGGTATGAAAGAAAATTAATCATATAAATTCATCAATCATACCAATAGTCTGTTTATTAACATTTATGTGATATACACTCTTAGAAAGGATTTACACATCTTTGTGCGTTAAGCTTTTAACACATCATGTGTCATTTTGTGTTGATTTTTTGTTAAAATATAACACAAAAGTAACACAAAATGTGTCGTTTCAATAATAACACAGAGATGGGTGGATTCTGGGACAACGCATTTAGTGTTGTTTTTAACACATTCATTCTAAGAGTGTATAATTGAAATGGTTATATTGTTAATTACTGTGAAACAATTTGTGAAGTTGGGGGAATATTCATCCTATTTAGAGATTACTTGTGGTGTCCCCCAGGGGTCAGTTCTGGGTCCAAAATTATTTTTATTATATAAATTAAGAAAGTAAAACTATAGTTCTTTTGGCTGATGATAAAAATATTTTTTGTTCTGGGGGATTAACAGGAGCTAGTGGAAACTATTGCTTCAGCGATGTGTAAATTAAAAAGATGGTTTGATAGAAATAAATTATCATTAAACATTAATAAATGAATATGTATTTGCAAGGTACAGAGAGGAAGAAGGTCATTAATTATGTGATAGTTTATATATCTTTATTTTATTTCTATGCTATTGTTTTTTTTTTTTTTGATGTGTGGAAACAAATTGATATATGTTTGGCCAACCGGTTTACAATTAAAAAGTAGTGGAGAAGGGGTAGGATTTAATAAGCTTATGCTTCTTCCTACTCCTTTTCGGACATGTATAAGTTAAAACTGTTTTCTTGTTTTCCATTTTAAATCGAGAAAAGAAAAAAAGTATAATTATTATTATGACTGTTTTTTTTTTACTTTTTTATTACATGTTTGAAATAAAGCTTTTCGTTCATTTATTAATTCAAAGTAGGCTATTTGGACATTTACTGTACAGTCATGGCCGTAGCCAGCTATGAGGTCACAGAGGTCCGGACCTCGGTAATTTTTCATGTAAAAAATACAATTTGAAGTTCTCTGAATTACTAATTCGTTTTTCAAAAAGAATCCGCATATATAATTAAGGTTGGACCGTTTACTGTATAGTTTAGTGTACAACAACGAAGATTGCTTTAAGCTGCGACGGCGCAGGTACAGAATTTGCAGTGTTGCCAGATCCTATTGTTAAAAATCCTCTTTAGACGTAGTGTTTTAGTAATTAAAGTGACACATTGACATTATCTATAAAGTGATTGTTTGGTGTAGGTTAGTATTAGCGATTTCTCTGATTTATTTCTGAAATACAAGGTTTGGACGAACTTAGTTTTTTAAGGCCAATTATTTTTGCTTGTTTTTTGTACTAATATCTGGCAACATGGAAACTGAAAGTTAACAAATAAGACGCATCATTCAGCGCGAGCAGGTTATTGCTGATACTACATTTGGTAAGATAAAAGCAGTAACCATCATAATTGTGCCTGTATAAGTATCAACAGCACTATCGAAAAACAGAAAATAACTCTGGTACAAAGATGTAGAAGAATTGGGTTTAAAACATGTAGTGTAAAACGGTAAAGCTAATCTCAACAAAACATAAGCATTGAGAATTCTGTTATTTCATTTAATTTAGAAATTAACCTTTAACAAAGTCATGCGGAAAACAATAAGAGCACTAAACAAATTCTTGTTTAAAATCTTGTAACGTTTTTGTTATATAATATTGCTTATTAAAATGATTACAAAAATAAACATTGTTGCATGAAAAAGTAAAAAATAATCCAGCAGTCCCAGTCCATCCCCCAAATCAGCATGTGTACCCAAAAAGTAAAAAGGTTAAGACAAAATATTTTAGATCCCAGGTAAAAATAAAGTATGCTTCAATGTACTTAAACCACATAAGTACATTTGTAAGTTATGTAAAGTTATGCTACAAATATACTCATTAAAAGTAAAGTTCTACTTGAGCAGTAATTCAGTTTACCTGAAAGAGTAAGAATACCAGTACCAACTAGATTTTTATTGAAATAAATGATGTCTCAAAATAACACTTAGATCTTAACGTAATTTTAAAAAGTACCAAAAACAAATGTGATATATAAGCCACAAAATGAGTTCACGAAAATATTACATTTACTAAGTGTACTTAAAGTGTATTTTATTTAAGTGCACTTTTTTCACCTGGGATAGCATTTGTTAACTCTTAACACCCCACCCTGGACCTCAGTAATTTTCAAACCCTGGCTACGGCCATGTGTACAGTGGATATCTATTGCTTACACATACACAAACTAAATATCTAAGACCACATTAAACTTCCGGTTTCTCATACAGAGTTTATATTAATTCAGGAGCCTTAGTTATATTAGGACATTTATGTAGTTTTTACAAACACTGATATATGTTAAGATATGTCAGTTCAAGGTGTTTTTAAATTAAGAAACCTCAAACATGCATTTTAGTCTGGGTCTAGAAAAAGTACTGTCTGGGAAACCACCAGTGGTGGCCGGTGACTTCTTTTTTCGAGGGCGCACGATGCGAAGTTCGTCCCAACATCTATGTAGCCCATCATGTGTGTGGTTCGTAATTTCAAAATATGTATTCTGCACCTCGAGAGATCCTGTGTGCATCACGTGTTTTGTCAAAATAAGCAGGCGCGTCTAAAGGGTTTATGATAAAAGTGACGCTCGCGGTTGCCAGATACTCGCAAAATCTCATGCGTAATCATGTTAAGGGAGTGTCTTGTGTGTATTTTGTGAACGTGAGCGTCTCTTTTATCATAAACGGTTTTGACACGTGTGCAGCAGGCACTTATTTTGACAAAACACGTGATGCAGATGGTTTACATTACGCAACAAACACACAAGCAACACACATGACACTCCGAACACCCCTGACACCACTATAGTATTAACCAAGATATTAAAAACTACTGTAAGATTATCTTTATCATGTTAATGCTACACATCTGATAATATATATTTTTATTTTATTCCAGCAGCTATTAAAATGTTTGACTAAATAGCCACAATGGTTATAAACTCTCTCTTGTTTCTCTTGAGTATAATTTATAATATTCATTGGTGGAAAAAAAACCTGAATTAAACAAAATAAACTATTTTAAATATTGTTTACCTTTTTTACGGAAAGTTTGATATAATGTCAGACTTATAAAGGATAAAACACATTTAAATGTTATTGTTATGGCATTAAATCAAATTAATATCAAAGGTACTTCAATATCACTGTCCTTTAAAGCACACAAAATACACACAAAAAAGATCATCAGATTTTGCTCAAAACAGATGCATTTTGTCATAAACACAAAGGGACAAATTCTGAAAAATCTGGTTTATTTTCCAACTTAACTTTACAATTCGTTACACTTATAAAATATTTTGTAAAGAAAATGTAAACTAAATGAGAAATTAATGTTTTTTTAATGAATTTGAATGACAGATATTAATGAGTGCGAAAATCTCACTATATGTGGACCCTTCTCCAAATGTCACAACCTGAATGGTTCGTTCATTTGCTCGTGCATGAGAGGTTACACATCAACAGCTGGAGCTTGGTTTAAGCCTAAAAAAGGAAGTGAATGCACAGGTAAGAACTTTAAAGTTACTGATTTTTTATAAAAACAATTAGAAGATGCTTCAAATGTATTCATAATACCCTTACATGGCTGTTTGTATGTTTTGAAATATTATAAAAGCCATTTAAAAGGATGACTCTGTCACTGTTTTCTGATCCCCATGTCATTACAAACCCTTATGAAAAATATATTTCGCAAAATAATACAGTTTTCTAAAGAAAAACATTAAACAGGTGTGCAATAGCTTGAGGGTGAGTAGAGGATGACAAAATTGTCATTTGTGTGAACTATGTATTTAGCATTTTTTTTTTCAAATATTTTTGTGCTTTTAGCAATATGTTATTTCTGTGTATGCATTTCTCAGAAAACTGCCATCAGGACCAAAGGTGTATCAAAGAGACTGTTGACAGCACAGTGGAAAAAGTGAGTTACATCATTTAAGTCAAATATTCACTTTACCCCAAAGTTTCATCATATTATAGACAAGTTTTAAATGTAATATTTACAATATGCTGCATAGAGAAACAAACGTTACCCAACCAGTTTGCCATTAAATTATAAAGAAATGAAACAATTTTACCCTGCTGTCTAAAAGAACCTGACATCATTTTAAGAGAGTCTATATGTATAATGGATACATTTATGCCTAAAATACACAGTACATGAATATAGGCAATGTTATAGCCTACTTTTGAAGATTACAGTACATTCAAGGCTTTTCACACCAGTGAATACTTTTAATGCAGGGTTAATGCTTTCATTTTATAGACATACTTTAAAGCCTTAAAAATAAAAGATTAAAAAACTGACACACATTCACCAATAGCAGGGTATATTGTCACACTACATGGAGTACATGAGTGAAATCTGCCACAACAAAATGAAACACAGAACAATCACGTATATAAAAAACAAAAAATAATAAAAATATTACATTTTTTTAAGTATTTATGACATTATTATTGAGCATTTTAAAAACAACTTGGCATGAAAAATACCCTTGTCCTGCAGCCTTCATTATGCAGTAAAAATCTGTATGAATATGTGTCAGTTTTGCCTCATCCTCCCAGTCACAAAGGCTTTATAAAAAGTGTTTATGTCCAGTGTATAAATAACAGACGAATGGCAGGAGACTGGAAATCTCACAGCTCATGTTAAGGCACGTACCTCTCAGATGTTTTTTTATTCACCTTGCTGAGAACAGCTTTAGTTCAGGAAGCAGCTGCCCTAAGGGTTCAGTCATGAGGATTTTGTCATGTTACTATCAGGATGAACAAAATGTTTTAGGAAATACTACAACACACATCATCAATGTTTCGGGAATGGTGTGAGAGGCCACACGGAAACGCACATCTACATCATTAAAATATTATCACCTGTAATGTGTAAAGAAACCAAAATGCAAATAATATATAATAAATATATAAATTATGTAAAAATATATCAAATTTATAAAGTCAACTATTTTTTAAAAGTATAGATTATTTAAACATATAACCAAATATTTAAAGAGTTTCGTTGCAAAACGAGATAAATCCATTTTCTAACATTTTTGTCAAAACATGTTTATTATTATGTTATCATGTTATTATTTTGTTTTATGGTGCTACTTAGCTGTATTTTTTAAGTTATAAAGGTTTAAATCAAAACAAACCGACTGCAGTTGAATTGAAATTAATTGGAATGCACAAACAAAAACAAGATTTCTGAACAATTAAAAAAACGGTGGTTATCTCGTTTTGCAACGAAACTCTTCATTTATATATTTCACAATTTAAAAAAAAAACAAATAACATAAAAACATTTAAATAAAACAAGTACATTTACCTTGCATCCCTATTCGCATACTATCAGTACTAAATAGTAGTCTAAATTAGATTTAATATGTCCCATCTCTTTCAATGCAGTCAAATGTTTATACTTTTCCAAAAAACAAAAACAGTACAAACTTTTAGCGCATAGTATAAGAAGGCGGGATGCAGTCTATTACACAATATTCAGACTGAAATTTTCACCCTACTCATGTGATTGTAAGAGGATGGTGCCATCTGGTGGTGCTAATGCAGATGTGCAGCTCCTCTCTAAACATGCCATTAATGAGATGATGGACCTGATTTCCTTTGTTTGTTTGCAGGACCCTGGTTGGAAAAAGATTAGCTTTTTTATAAACCACTTAAATAAAAAAATGTGCTTACACTGAAAAAACAAATGATTTATTGAATTTAATCATTTTTTTTAAGGGTAAGTGACAGTCTTGATGACGAATGCATCCTAGATGTGAGACTTCCTAAGGTCCTAAAGCTGAAGTTACGTCCAAACCCAGTTCATATTAATCCTTACTGTAATTAATATTTACAAATTACAAACAAATTATACTAAGAAACACTGCTTATAGACTTATAAGACCAAATATTGCCCGTTAAATTTACCCGAAATGAATTTTATCCACAGATTAAACACTACATTGACGTCACAGCCAGCGGTGAATTTCAGCAAGACTGGCCGAGGTGAGGCGCCGTTGTCATGAATATATGAGCGTTGAGCGCCCGCAGAATATCTGGAGCTCCATCGCCAAAAACTCGAAGGAAATGTTTAAATAGGCGATATCTTTATGAACCTACTGCAGATTCTTGTTTAAAAAACATACATTCTCGACTTATATGCTTTAAAAACTTTGAATTTTGGCTCAATATGAGAAATATTTGCTAAATCCGTCTGCTCTGCGCTCACGACCTGCATATCAACCTGAAATGGTTTTAAATTTAAAACAGCTGATTTGTATTACGTTGGATTTATTCAGTATTTGCTACATTCGCAGATACACAATAAGAATAGCTAAATCCTTCACAAAAACAATAAGTTGTTTTTATTCCAGTCATTTTTTTAAGAATTTTAACACAAAAAATTACCAAACTACATTAAAAGTTTACATATTCAATTTCATCAAATCTACAGTCCTGCAGAATGACTTTTTACAGTGTACACTGAAACAAAAATATTCTCTGCCTTAGTAAATTTAACTTTATTATTAATTCTATTCTAATTTAAAAAGCAAAAATAACACAACAAATTAAGTAATTCTAACTTAACAAATTATTAAGTAAATTTCACTTAATTTTATCATATACAATCCACCCAAATTTGTAAGAAGGAAATTTTGTGTTGAAACTACTTAAATTATTTAAGTAAATATAACTAGCTAGGCAGTGGGCTTGTACTTCCCAGCATGCTTTGCATGGGACTGCATTTGGAGAGTAAAATTTGAAATTAAACGCTATTTCTTGTGTTTTTAACGAAAAAGAAAGACTTGTTAGTGTTTAAGGTTAAATTAATTAGAGTTTCTGTTTCTGTTTTGTGGTTACCATCATTCAGAAGAGTGGTGCTTGTCTATAGACAATAGGTAACACGATAAAAATCATGATGTAGCAGTAACTGTGCTTATGCCAGTACTGTGACCTACTAAGTCTCTTCTTACTTGCTTAACATAAATGTGGAAAGTTAAGATAGAATAAGAGATTAAAAAACGATTTTATTATGTAGAAATTAAACCATTAAATTGATCTGGCTGCACATAATTAATTGTAGTGTACCGAACATTATTGAGTAAGTTCTACTCAAAATAATTATGAATATAATTAATCTGAAATTACTTATAATATATAAGTACACTCAATTGATACATTATAAGTACACTCAATTTAAAAATATATACCTGGAGTTAGATAAATAAATTGTGTGCATCTTTTTGCCATAATAAAATTAAGTAAATTCAACATAACATTTTTTCAGTGTAGGTAAGGCCTTAGTTTAAACACAAATAATTTAATAAAATTCAGTCTATATACTATAGGTGAATATTGTTTATATATCTGTCTATAATAGATAGATCCACACATTCATTCATCCATCCATGATCCTTCATCTAACCATCCTTGTATTGTTGATCAATAAATATAAGTAGATTTAGCTGCACAATTAAGACACACAAAAAAATTATAATTGTGATTTATTTCCCCTGATATTGTATTAATAGTTATCATTTTGATCAATAGTATTTACATTGTTTTCATTTCATTATCATTGTATACCTGAGTATTAATTGTAACACTGTGTGACAACTAACCCTGCTGTATAAAAATTATTTCAATCTCAGCTATCAGTTACTAGAAGTCGCTGACATGTTTCAAAATTATCTTATGTTTTAGGATGATTAAAATAATATAAGGTTGGATTTGGTGATTTGGTGACACCCAACATAAGATGAAGAAATTTACTTGAATGCCTTCACAACACTCTGTCTGTTCAATGTCTTAATGAAAACACATCAAAACTTTTCATACATTCACAGAAGGTCTTCTGACAGTAAGAGAAAAAGACCAGAAGCACAGATTGCTCGCCCCTGTAGAAATATGTAAAGTAGCCGTGTTATAATTAACCCCGCATGAATTTGTGCTCCAACTCACCCCTACTTTAAAAAAATGTGTCAATACACCACAAGAAATTCAACAGGCTGAAGTCTCAGACTCATATATTTTACATTTGCCACTTACAGTGCACTACAAGGTATACTTTTTTTTTTGTAAAGAGACACAAGAGACGCAAAGAGACACAATAACATACATACTGGAGATGAACATATATGACCTGCATGGTCTCTATTTGTTTTAATGGCTTTTGAGGTTTTTGGCACTGGTGCTTGGACCTAAAAACAATCTTAAACCACTTAAGGCTACCCTAGACTTGTTTAAGCTGTTTTTATAGCAGGGATGGATAATATTTCATACAGTATGTTGTCAGTGTTCTTTTTGGGCAAATATTAAAGATGTTTTCGTCTCTCTGGGCTGTAGATGATTAATCTGTCAACTCCGAAGCGCCTGAAAGAGATAAGACTTCAAACATCAGCTGACCTCTCTCCGGTTTTGCTCATATCATACATTGAGGCCATGGCCAGGTCTGTCCTAAAGCCTAGAGATGAGCGAGAACATCCTGAGGAGAACATCAATCAAACCATCACGGTAACTCGCGCGTGTCATCAAGACATGATGTCACAGAGACACGACTGTCAATTTTAATAAACCTGATTCATAACTATGTAAAGCAAAAGAATAATTTATAGATATTACAGAAAGTTATAAAATAATAAAAATAAAATAAAAGGGTAGATCACACAAGAATGAAAATTCTGTCATTATAAAATGCATTATATATTTGAAACAAAATGAACTGCATATTTGTACTGCAGGATTTGGTTTTCAGTGTGAATAATTTGGTTGAGAGAAATGAGACGGTGGAGTGGGAGAAGATCAATCCAGATTTGAGGAAGTATTACCTCACCACACTCCTTCACACAGCAGAGAAACAAACGCTCGCCCTGTCTGCGGGTTACACACATACTGCGCAGATGCAGGTGGATGCTGGGGATGTAGGTGAGGCCTTTGAGGCATATAATAAAATAACAAGCATCAATATTCATTTTTATATGAATATTAATTACTAACAGAACCAGTTCTAAACTGTGCAAGAACACAGTACAATTTTAGTAATTCAACTTAACTTTCAACTGCTTGCGTATTATTATTTCTAGAAATGAAACTATACACCTTTGAACCGCACAGAGCACCTAAGCATCGAGTTTCAGCTACAGTTCAAGGAAACTCCATTTCACTATCGCCAAAGTACACAAAAAACAAAAGCAATAACGGTTTGTACATTTTTACCATTTTTTTTTAACACAAACTGATGTTAAATTGATCAAACTATTAATAATATTTTTTCTACCATCTTTCTTGTGTTGTAGAAAGCACCTCTATTGTATTTCTTGTCTATAACAATATTGGGGGTCTTCTGAAGCCCACCGATGACCCTGGCGTGGTCGATTACTCCCGATACGCAGCAGCTGGTGAAATCACGGTAAATTCACCCGTAATAGCGGCAGCCATCAGCAACACAAAGGCGTTCCCGCTAAACAATGTGACCTTTACTCTCAAACACACAGAGGTACAGTCCTGAATTTTTTATTCTTCAATTTCATTTCATCAATGAATTTCATGAATTTCGGCCCAGTTAGTGTTAATAGAGTTTTGCTCTGTTATTTAGAAAATAGACGCTGGCCGTGATGAGACAAAATGTGCATTCTGGGAGTATTCGCAAAGCATGAATGGACGTTGGAGTTTGGAGGGGTGTAAACGTATTCATGTTAATGCCACTCACACTTCCTGTTCCTGTAATCACCTGACGCACTTCGCTATTCTCATGTCTTCTGCTCAGGCCAATGTAAGTCAAGCTGCTTACAATCACTTGTATTGCCCCCTATGCAACAGTACACAATATTTAGGATACATAATACTTTTAAAATGTGTGAAAGGTCTTGCATTAGACAACAAGATTGCAATCACCACATTTTCACAAAGACGTGAAAGTAGTGCCTAGACTCCATGTAGCTTGCATCATTTTTTAACAAAACACTGTTGCATTTACAATAATCACTTAAGCCAGTGTTTCCCAATCCTGGTCCTCGGGCACCCCCTCCTAGAAAGTTTTAGATGTTTCCTTATTTAAAACACCTGATTCGACTCATCAGCCTCCTTCCAAAATGGTAAACATGTCTCCCTAACAAGCTGATGAGTTAAATCAGGTGTGTTAAATAAGGAGACATCTAAAACTTTCTGGGAGGAGTTTCCCCTAGGACCAGGGTTGGGAAACACTAGCCGTTTCTCAATATGCGTTCTTGTCTGTACTTGAGTTCTTGTGGACTTGTGAAACGTCATCAGTCGCGGCCCAAGTACTGTTCCAATTCAAAGTTCGCATCAAGCCCAAGTTCACATAAAATCCCCGGATGTGTTCTTGATCCGCCCATTTTATCGAGGATGCATCAGAGGAGACTTGTGTGGACTTATGACAGCGAGGTTTCCCAGAATGCATTTCGAGTCAGAAGTTCGTTCTTCCGAGTCTGAACTTGCAGGTCCGAACTAGGAAGGACACAAGTCCGAACTTGGCGTACTTGGTATTGAGAAACGGCTACTGACTTAAGCTATACTGCAACTATGACCACAGACTGATCTGAGGTCTGTTAAGAATGGTGTTTCTGAGGTTCTTTAATAGGAGATGTGTACAGGTAAATCTTCTGAATTCAGCGAATGAATATTTGTGTGTAAGCCCAAGCTGGACCGGTGCTCTGAAGGAACAGCCACATATACTTGGTAACTTGAACCCTAATCAAGAAACAAGACAAAGTGGAATTATAAAATGATCAAAATTCTGTTTTCACCATGATTTCGGTTTATGAAAATTACCCTGAGATTAAAATAGAACGATCATACAAACAAAACAACAGATGTCTAAATTACGCAAATATCAAAGAACTGAAAATAGGAAAATATTACAATATCAATTAAAAGTTTGGCCACACCCCTAAACTGATGTTCCCTTTCAGTCGGTCACTACGACGTCACGTCGATGACCGACGAACTGGGAGCTCGCCAGAGAGACCAATCCGCCTCGAGTGCAACCAGAAAGAGCCAACGAACACCGGCACGCAGCACCCGCACACGCCGGCCACGCCCCGCTGGGGGAGCACAAACACAGCCGGCAGCTGAACTGCATTTCACTCTTCGCTTCGGAGCCGAGCAGTTGTGTTCTGTTCCTGCTAAAGAGTTGGAGAGAGCTTTTGTTTCTTTGTTGGCGATTCAGCACTGTAGTGGTGCCGGCTGTTTTATCTTTTTGTGACTTGGCTGGTTACCCCTATTAGCTTCAGCAAAGAGTGAATTTCCTCTAAAAGAGTTGCACGGGGGTTTTTTGCGTCTTTTTAAAGACAGCATTTCCCCCGTGTTCACGGGTGTGTTCGCGTCTTTTTAAAGATGGCTTTCCACCCGTGTGTTTCTGGATGCGGCAGATATTTGGCGCCTACGGATGGTCACGATCGCTGCATGACGTGCATGGGGTTGGCACACGCGGAGGCAGCGTTCGTGGATGGCTCATGTTCCCATTGCGGGAATATGTCCATCGCGGTCTTGCGGTCGAGACTCTGCTACCTAAAGAAGGGTGGAGTTCCCATTCCGTTGCCCCAGTCAAAGCCGCCCCCCGCGGGGCATGCCGCGTCGGGCTCGGAGTGTTCCGACCTGAGGATTACAGTGAGGAATCCCGCGGCTGGGCAGCAACCCACCGAGGCTTCTCACTCCTCAAGGCTGCAGCCAGTGGAGTTGCCGGGGGAAGCTGGCGGGCTACCTTCGGGCGCACCGTCCCTATCCTTCGGGTCTCCCGTAGATGACCGGATGTCAGTCGTGGCATCAGAGGGTGAGCTTGTCGGCTCCGCGGACGAGGATGAGGAGGCGTTGCCACTTTCGGGACGGGTGGCGCGTTCCGATTCCGACCCGGAAATGATGGCTATGCTCGGCCGGGCAGCCGCGGAGGTCGGGCTTGAGTGGTCTCCACCACCAGAGCCTGGTCCCTCCAGGCTGGATGATTGGTTCCTTGGGGCTGCTCGCGCTGCACCGCAGCGCTCCCCGCAGGTGCCTTTCTTCCCGGAAGTGCATGAGGAGCTTACGAGATCGTGGACGGCACCTTTTACTGCCCGAAACCGGTCTCGCATCTCCTCCCCCCTCACCACCCTCCAGGGGGGCGGGCAGTTAAAGGGTACATGGCGGTTCCCTCGGTGGAGCGGTCGGTCGCGATGCAACTGTGTCCGGCCACCGCCTCTACATGGCGGGATAAGCCTGTGCTCCCCTCGCGGGCTTGTCAGCACTCGTCCAGTCTAACTGGCAGTGCCTATCGGGCTTGTGGGGAGGCTGCCTCCGCTCTCCACGCTATGGCCTTACTGCAGGTCCATCAGGCCAAGGCGCTGAAGGATCTGCATGAGGGTGGTCATGACCCCGCAGTTCTGGCTGAGCTGCGCACTGCGACGGACCTGGCGCTTCGTGCGACTAAGGTTACGTCACAGTCCCTGGGCCGTGCGATGTCCACTCTCGTGGTCCAGGAACGTCATCTTTGGCTGTGCCTGGCGGATATGCGAGACGCCGAGAAGATCCGCTTCCTGAATGCCCCCATATCCCAGGCCGGCCTCTTCGGCGACGCGGTCGAGAGCTTCGCTCAGCAGTTTTCGGCCGCTCAAAAGCAGACTGAGGCTATTCGACACATCCTGCCCCGGCGCCAAGCAGCTGCACCTCCGCCAGTCGCAGTGCCTCAGCCAGCTCGTCGCCGAGGGCGTCCTCCTTCGTCCGCCCCTGCTCCAGCGCAGCAACCTAAGCGGCGTCGTGGAGCCGGGCGTGGGAGGGCTGCCCAGCCCGTCCAGCCTCCTGTGAAACCTGGCGGCAAGCACAAGGGGAAGCGGCCCTGAGACGGGCGACCTAGAGATGTCGAGGACTGCTCTTCAGGATGTGGTGACTGCACCACTCCCTCCCCCGGAAGAGGGCCGGGTGGAAAATCCTATGTTTTTTGTTTCTGTTCCGCCGCTGGCTTTTCAGCCGGCGGTACCCAAAATTTCAAAGAAAGAGCAGTTTCCCCCATCTCTAGGTCTTCAGAGGGCTCGGAGAACGGTGGACAATGTGTACCTGTCTCGTCTTCAGCCACCTCTCGCGCCAGTGGACACGATTTGGCATTCGAGGGACTCAACAGAGTGTCTTCACGTTCCTTCTGTCCAAGTATGGAGTCAGGTCAGTGCCAAAACACGCACTCACACCCCACTTTGGGCATCTACGGAGAGCCCCGGCCTCAGCACCTGTCCTCCATCGAGCTGCCCCTCCCCGGGTACGTCTGTGGTGCCGATGAGCCCGCTGGTCTGGTGTTTGGGGGCGTGGTTAACCCTTCCCAACCCGTCTCGCTGGCTCCTTCGCACCGTCAGACTCGGCTATGCGATTCAATTTGCCCGGCGCCCGCCGAAGTTCAAGGGCATCCACTTCACTGCAGTGAGACGTGCGGATGCTCACGTTTTGCGGGCAGAGATTGCCGTCCTACTGGCGAAGGACGCAATAGAGCCGGTCCCTCCAGCCGATATGAGGTCGGGTTTTTACAGCCCTTACTTCATTGTGCCCAAGAAGGGAGGAGGGTTACGACCGATCCTGGACTTGTGTGCACTGAACAAAGCACTTCACAAGATGCCATTCAAGATGCTAACGCAGAAACGCATCTTCGAGTGCGTCCGTCCCCACGATTGGTTTGCAGCTATCGACCTGAAGGACGCGTACTTTCATGTTTCGATTCTTCCCCGACACAGACCATTTCTGCGTTTTGCGTTCGAGGGACAAGCATATCAGTACAAAGTTCTCCCCTTCGGGCTGTCCCTATCTCCCCGCGTCTTCACGAAGGTCGCGGAGGCGGCCCTTGCCCCCATGTTTCTCATAAATTTAAACGTTCTCATAAACATTTAGATCAACAGACTTTATTGATTTTAATATTTATCAAAGGCAGTTCACATTTTGTGTCTAAAACCTTTCCTCATTCCTTCCAGCGTGCTTTCTGACGCAGTATTTTCAACTCGCTGTGGCACCTGGAAAAAACAAGCGCCCTTACACTGCAAAAATGACTTTCTTACTTAGTATTTGTATCTTGTTTCCAGTAGAAAAATCTAAAAATTCTTAAATTAAGATGCTTTGTCTTGATGAGCAAAATGACCTAAGAAAATAAGTCTAGTTTTTAGACAAAAAAATTTAAAATTTGGGTGAATTTGTGCTTAAAACGAGCAAAAATATATGCCAATGGGGTGCGTATATATTTTGTTGAATTAAGCATTAAAAAAAAGTAAACTTACACTGCAAAAAAATGATTTTCAAGAAAGAAATTGCTTTCAGTAAAAATATCAAAACATTCTTAAATGAGCAAAAAAAATCTGCCAATGGGGTAAGCAAAAAAATCTAGAATTTTTTTCTTAAACACTAAATTCAAGAAAAATTTGCTTACCCCATTAGCAGATTATTTTGCTTGTTTTATGCACAAAATCACTTAATTTTGATATTTTTGGTCTAAAAACTAGACTTATTTTCTTGGGTCGTTTTGCTCATCAAGGTGTCTTAATTTGGGAATTTTTAGATATTTTTACTGAAAACAAGACAAAAAATACTAGGAATATTTTCTTGAAAATCATTTTATTTGCAGTGTATTAAGTAAACGTATTTTTAGATTTTTTTTTCTTACCCCACTGGCAGATATTTTTGCTTGTTTTAAGCACAAATTAACTTAAATGTGAAAAACTAAATATATTTTCTCAGGTCATTTTGCTCACCAAGAAAATAAATCCAAATTTAAAAATTTGTAGATATTTGTACTGAAATCAATGCAATAATATTAAGTAAGAAAGTGATTTTTTTGCAGTGTATAAACAATACTTAAAACTGCATGAAATACGGTTCCCCTCTTTCTTTACAAGGCGATTTTGATGCAACATTTTAAAGGTTAATGTTTTCCAACTCGCTCCATTCGGCAGCAGAAAAAAAATAAAAATGTCGCTCTATTAAAATTACCTTGCTTGCGCAGCTCGATTCAAAATAATGTATTTCCACGCACAAAAAATTAGAAATGTGAATTGTTTTGAAATGTGGAAAAAATTACTTAGTGACTTGGAGATCACATCTTCAATGTCTTTAAATGTAACTTAATTCTAATTATTATAAATGTATCAATTGTCTCATTTGTTATTTCTCCTGTTTATCATTTCTGCTTTATTTCTGTTGTGTATCATACAGCTGCTTGCACACTATAATGTTTTGACAAGAATAACTCAGCTGGGAATGGTCATCTCCATCATCTGTCTGTCCATGTGCATCTTCACCTTCTGGTTCTTCAGAGACATCCAGAACACCAGAACCACCATCCACAAGAATCTCTGCTGCAGTCTCTTCATGGCCCAGTTCATCTTCCTCATCGGGATCAACAAGATCGCACACAGGGTTCAAACACATCCCTTACACTTTATTATTAACTTTTAACTTCTGATTTCATATATATTAACATTATTTATATGTGTGTGTGTTTGTGTCTTTGTAGTGGTTCTGTTCTCTCATCGCGGGTCTCCTGCATTATTTCTTCCTGGCTGCGTTTGCGTGGATGTGCATCGAAGGGATTCATTTATATCTCATCGTCGTTGGCGTCATCTACAACAAAGGCTTCTTGCATAGGAACTTCTACTTATTTGGCTATGGGAGCCCCGCCGTGGTCGTCACAATATCTGCAACACTTGGATCCAAATATTACGGCACCAATACTGTGTAAGTTACTGAGTATGATGATTATGAGGGATAAGTTGTTTAAAAGCCTTGCTTGTTGTATACAATTATTTAAATTTTTATTTCAAGGTGTTGGCTGAGCACAGAAAATAATTTCATCTGGAGTTTCATTGGACCAGCCTGTCTGATCATTTTGGTGAGTATCTGCACTTATATTATACGTAGTAACATTTAATAATGCCACTGTAACACCCTCCTAATATATATGACTCCCTTGCAGGTAAATCTGCTGGCATTTGCTGTGATTATGTTTAAGGTTTATCGTCACACTGCTGTTAAGAAACCTGAAATCAGTCATTATGAAAACATCAGGTAAAGAAATACAATAACAATACTCAACAAATAAGAAACGATGTGTGTAATCTGAATCTGTAATGTTCTTCAGGTCATGTGCGAGAGGTGCTATAGCTCTCCTCTTTGTTCTGGGAGTTACCTGGACATTGGGGGTTGTCCACATCCTATATGAGACCACCTTAACGGCATATCTCTTTACATTTGCCAACGCTTTCCAAGGGATGTTTATTTTTATATTCCTTTGTGTTCTCTCTAGGAGGGTAAGTCGCAAGGCGCTATTTTTGTTATATAGTATGCTATTCAGCATTTGTTTATCACCTAAATTGCATGTTTTCACTTCTTTCATCAGATTCAAGAGGAGTACTACAGATTATTCAAAAACATCCCATGTTGTTTTGAATACCTGCGATGAACTTTATCAAAAGAGCGACTAACTGCAAAGCTATCATGCAACTACTTTGATATTTACTGTAGCATTGTAAAGATGTATGTGTGAGAGAGATGTTTCTTTAGATATAGACCACTGGATGAAGAGGTTTTAAAGAAACACCCAGTAATTTACATTTAAAGTGAGAAGATATATTTATTTTTTTGAAAAACATTATTGAAAAATGTTACTGCATGCCATAACCTTATTTTCTAAAACATCTAAAAGTATCAAACGTGATTACAGTCAGTAGCTAAAGGTTTCACACACTGTAAAAAGTGAAAAGTTGGATCAACTTAAAAATGTATTTCAATTGGTAACACTTAAAATTTTTTATTTTATTCAACTTTAAAGGGGACATATCATAAAAATCTGACTTTTTTCATGTTTAAGTGCTATAATTGGGTCCCCAGTGCTTAGAAAATGTGAAAAAGATCAATCCAGTAACTTAGTTTTAGTAAACCATTCTCTGCAAGCATGTGAAACAATAGGTCATTGGAATTTGGCTCCCCTTGTGATGTCAGAAGGGGATGATATCACCCCTTAATCTGCACTATCCAACCACAGCAGTGCCATTTAGTGCAGAGATCAGCTCATTTGCATGTTAAAGGACACACCCAAAAACGGCACATTTTTGCTCACACCTACAAAGTGACAATTTTAACATGTTATAATAAATGATCTATATGATATTTTGAGCTAAAGCTTCACATACATACTCTGGGGACACCAAAGATTTATTTGACATCTTAAAAAAGTCCCCTTTAGTTAAAAAAAAATAGTTGTTGCCAATTGAAGTAATGTTTTAAGTTGATCCAACTTTTCACTTTTTACAGTGCATTTAGTAGCTTAACATTTGTCTTATGGAAAATATGCTTTGATATGTACAGTATTCTAGACTAATAAAATGATTTCTGTTCATGTGTACATTGTGTTTTTGGGGTGATGTTGAATAAGGAGCCCATAACATGCAATAAGAATACAAAACATAAAATACATACAGTGTAAAAAAAATTCAAATCATATGTTATTTTAACTTCAACTTGTTTTATAAGTTAATTTATCACAGGTCAAAAAATTGTTTTTGTCAGGAAATATATATATATATATATATATATATATATATATATTTCCTGACAAAAACAATTGTAGATATATTCTAAATGTATTTTATTAACAGTGAAGCTCAATAAAATGATTTTTTCCTGTTATAATAATTGTTGTAAATATATTTATAACAATTTGAATGTTTTGAGTTATAGTACAATAAAAAAATGACTGTATATCTGAGTGTCGCATTTTGTAAAAGTAAAATAGAGCGTTGTAATAATTTTAATATATTAATATTGTTATTTTTTTGAGATTTCTTTTAATTAGTAGTTAGTTCAGGTATTGTTTTAAATAGTAAAGATTTCCCAAAATTAGACTAAAGTATATGAAAAGTTTGGTTCCAAAACGCGATACACGCCATGAAAAAAAAACGAGTTATCGGCAAAATCAGTATTGTAAGCCATCAAAATCTAAACACGAGAGGCACTCGAGAGACAGAAAAATGCCGGCTGTTGGTTGTTCTCCAGACAGCATCAAGCTTCTGTCATGCTAACACATTGACCTCAGGGGATCTTATGAAAAACTTTACATTATTTTACGCGAAGCCGACGAAAAACGAGCAGAACCAAAACATTTTACAGCTGATAGATGTCAAAAAAGTTCAGCGACAAAGTTCCAATGATGACAGCAGCAATGACAGTGTTATTAATATGACAAAGTAAGTGTTTTGATTAATGCCATTAATGTTTATTTTTTTAATCAGTGTATACCACTAGTCAACTAAATGAATATAACATGGCAAAGATAAATGCACATTTATACATTGATTTAATAGATTTATAGCATTTTGAAAAAAATACTTTTTTGATTTATTGCATTCTGTGGGAAAAAAATAATCTGTTTTTATAATAAATCTTTAAAAATCAAATTATGGATTTGAACTTTTAATGTTATTATAACCTAAAGATGCTATGTGAAAGTTTGTAACAGTGGTAATAGTGGTTTTCATCTTGTCACTTTCTTGAAAACACGTTTTTACAGAAATTAGTCAAAATGTATTTATTTTGTTTTGGAACCAAACTCTTTATATGATCACAATCAGATAAGAGGTAAAAAAACAGCATAATATG
Source organism: Misgurnus anguillicaudatus (assembly GCF_027580225.2). Lineage (NCBI taxonomy): Eukaryota > Metazoa > Chordata > Actinopteri > Cypriniformes > Cobitidae > Misgurnus > Misgurnus anguillicaudatus. The sequence goes on from NC_073350.2 coordinate 8,674,566, forward strand.
GTTTTTATGGTTTTAAAACATGTAATGACCTCTATTCGTGATTCAACATGTGCTGATGTGTGTTTGTGCATAATTTAGGGTTTGAAGATCAGATATTATTTGTTTAGCAGGTTGCTTGCTCTTTAAACAGGTCTTGCTGACACTGTCAGTGATCACATTGACCTGTCTCACACCTTTGTCCTCTTGTTCTGTTTACTCACAGCAATTCTGTAATGCCACTATACATACATTTTATGTGCTTTTAAACTTAGTTAAAGGTACACTTCGCTTTTTTCTGTACTAGTCATAAGCAACAGGCCCTTTTATATTATTCTGTCATGTCATTGCACAATACTTACTGCAGAACCCAAAATTAAGAAGGAATACATGTATTTAAAACTGCAGTTAAAATGATAATATTTTAGATGATACTGCAGGACAACATGCCACAGGGTCACTTCACCTCACTGACTAAATCAGATAATAAAGTAGGAGGGTAAGATAGACCCCTGCTATAAAAGATGATGTCCAAGTTACTGATCTCACCACTCGCCATGTGGCAGCTGTATCTTTGTCTCCTGGTGGCTTTTGCTGGTGAGTACATACACTACAGAACACAGTTAATTTACATTAATGCATTAATGCAACTTCATACAGTGTATATACATATATATGTTAATTTAAATGTAATATCAAATGTAATTGTTTCTTTTTGTTCGTCCATTAGCCAGTGAGAATGTCAATTACGGTATGTAAACACCATACAGCTGTACATCACCCATAAAGTAAAATACAAATTTTATTATTTACTCTAATAATAATAATAATAATTCACAAATATATACTGTATATAACAATAAAATAAATATTATTAATAATAATAACAATTAATATTATTAACTCTTTCGCCGCCAGCATTTTTTAAAAAAGTTGCCAGCGCCAGCGTTTTTCATGATTTTCACAAAAGTTTAATGCCTTCCAGAAAACGTTCTTCTTTAAATATATAAACATACAATATACCAAATGAAAGAACAGACCCTCTGCTTTCAAAAAAAATGTTTCATCCTACCTTCAGTATTTCTTTTGTAATCAGCTTTTGAATATGGGTAGGTTTCTGCAAAACACCACATTTTGAGCTAAAAGCTGAGATAATTCCATTTTTGTGACGGACTTTTCATAGAGATCCCATTCAGAGCCATCTTTAAAACAGACACGGACATGCAGCCGCTTGCCAGGGCAATACTTCCAGGTTTAAAAAGTTGCGGAAGGACCTGGTGGATAATAGCGGTATTGCGGAAAGACAATACCGCTATTGGCATTGGCATTGGCAGGGAAGCGTTTTCTCTTGATTGACGAGATATCTCGAGATATCTCGTCAATGGCGGCGAAGGAGTTAAATAAAGTTAATTGCCCCCTATGAAGAGTAGTCAATGTACTCTGATTAATAGGTTGTAAAAATGCTTTTTGTTGTTGTGTCTAAACACCTAAATTAGGTTTAAAGCTATACATTTGTTAAATATGTCATGCCTACCCTACATTTTTTAGGATTTAGATGTATATTAGATAATAATAGTTCACTTTTGATTAAATATATATTTTTATATTTTAATGGTCAATACTGTAGAGCCTTTCCTGAACTCTAAAAAGACGTACGAGTATAAATATGAAGGACTGGTACGAGTGGGGCGAGAAATGCCAGACCTAGTGGAGTCCGCCCTGAAAATGAGGTGCACTTTCAAAATCATTGGGGAATCTCCACAAACCTTTGTCCTTCAGGTATTAACACACTGTTACTTCTATCCAGTTACTTTTTAGTAGTGAACCAATTTAATCAAATACTGTTTAATGTACACTCAGCACTTTGCTAAACATTAAATAAAAACATTGTTTTGAAGATCTCAAATGTAGACTTTGAAGACTTTAATGGCATCCCTGGGAAAGGTGTCTTCAACCCTTCACAAAAACTCACCAAGCGTCTGTCTGCTGAGTTCAGCCAACCAATTGTTTTCGAGTTCTCAAAAGGACAAGTGACTGATATCCGCACGGCGCCTGGCGTCTCGAATGCCGTAGTAAATATTGTGAGAGGTTTACTGGGATTTTTACAAGTCACGGTCAAAACAACACAAAGTTTTTATGAACTGCTTGAGGTACAAAACTCACATTATATTTAGAGGAAACAACCTATTCATACAAGTATTCCTTTATGGGGTTATCAAAATATTATACCATTTTGTCTTTCTATAGTTGGGAATTCATGGTGTGTGCCAGAGTAGTTATACTGTTGAAGAAGACCCCAGTGCCAAAGAACTGACGCTCACTCAGTTGGTTGATATTAGCAATTGTCAGCAACCAGCAGCTTTGTATCGAGGCATGGCTCTCGCAACTGAAGACAAACTCAACAAACAGGTGAGGCTCTCTACCACGACATTGCAATTAGATTGAAATTAGACGTTTAATGTAAAACTCTGATTAACATTGTTTGGACTTGGACAGAGGGGTGACAACATTGTATCTACTGTGAAATACATCTACACAGTGAAGTCCACAGCAGAAGGTGGTCTGATCACTAAGGCATACGCTCAGGAACGTCAGTACTTCTCTCCGTTCAATGTGAAGGGAGGAAACTCCAGAATGCTGGCATTGTAAGTTCTATGTACACTAACATCAAAAGGTGGTAGCAACACTTGTGATTACGGATGACCCAGCTGTGCTACTTTTGCAGACGGGACATTGAACTCCTCAAAGTGTCTGACACAACAGATAAAATAGTGACCGGGCAGGTGCAGAGTAGAGGCAACCTGATGTACAAGACTGAAAAAGACCTTAAACCAATTCCTCTTCTGATGATCAACCTGAACGATCCAGTGCCGAAGGCAAACATCCAAGAATATCAACAGATAAACATATTAACATAGACAAATGTGTATATATATAAGCGCTGCACTATGTCTTACATATACCATTTAATTCACCCTGTTCTCCAGCAGATTGTAGATTTGATCAAGCGCTTGGCACAAGCTAACATATATCATGTGGATGGTGCAACCAGTACAGACATTCTGGATTTAATTCAGTTGTTGCGTGTGGCAACTATTGATAATCTGGAGCAGTTATGGAAGCAGCTTGCGGGAAATGATGAGCACAGGTATTTTATGAACACTTGTCAAAGTAGGATCCAATCTAAGATCACCTCCTTATACTGAGACTGTTTTTGGTCTTCAGGAGGTGGTTCCTGGACTTAGTTGTGGAAGTAACAGATGAGAGAATTCTCAAGTTTCTAGAGGCCAGATTTAAAGCAGGAGACATCACTGCAAATGAGGCAGGACAGGCTCTGGTAGTAGCTTTTAACCACTTGTCTGCAGAACCTGTGTCAGTAGCATTAGCCCAGGTAAGTAAGAGACCTTGTCAATCTTTTGTCACCACCGAGAGTTATATTTACAATTTTCCTACATTATGGTGTTCTGATTTGCTTTCAGGAGTTCCTGACAATTCCCTTCAGTAAATCCCATCGTCTCCTGTGGAACACTGTGGTTTTAGCATATGGTTCTCTACTGTACAGATACTGTGTTTATACTGATCCTTGTCCTGTCACAGTAGTGCAGGTATATATGGTCCTTTATTTGTCTCTTTGCTTGTGAGATAATGTATACCAATATTATCCATTAACCTGTAAGCGTTTGGTAGAACTTATGTCTTTATTGGTTTTGTCTCTCTATTTTTGTAAATAATGGTATCCAGCCTTTGCTGGATATGGCTGTTGGTGCACTGGGTAAAAACACTGAAGAGGACATGGTTCTTGCCCTGAAGGCTTTAGGAAATGCAGCTCATCCCTCCAGTATCAAGACTATCCTAAAGTTCCTCCCAGGATACTCAGTCGGAGCTGAAAAACTTCCCACCAGAGTACAGGGAGCTGCTGTCCAAGCTTTCCGACTGCTTGCAAGTAGGGACCCCCACAGTGTAAGTGTTTCATAAGCAATATGGTGACCAAGAAACAACATTTCTACAAGCAGTTATCACACTAGCATTAAAGAAGTGTGCTCTAAATGTAACACAAACTTTCTCTAACAAGGGTTACCATCAACAGATGGGCATTTTTACTTTACTTTGCCTTGTGGTGTGCATGTGTACAGTGTACAGGATATTGTCCTGAGCCTCTTTGTACAGAGGACTCTTCCAGCTGAAGTCCGAATGCTGGCCTGCATGGTGCTTCTAGAGACCAAGCCATCCATAGCTCTGGTCTCAGTAATAAGTGAGGTTCTCCTTGAAGAGAATGACCTGCAGGTGGCCAGCTTTTCCTACTCTCTGCTCAGAGGCATTGCCAAGTCCAAGACTCCTGATAATCAACATCTGTAAGCTTGCTTGAATGTGTACTGTTTTCGTTACCCAAAATTCCTTAATGCTTACCTAGCTTTCTTTCTCCAAAAACAGATCCACTGCCTGTAATGTTGCCATGAAAATTCTCTCACGCAGACTCGGTCACCTGAGTTACCGTTACAGCAAGAATGTGCACTTAGACTGGTTTCATAGTGAGTTCTTTTATACTCTGTCACAACATTAGCTTATAACATGTAATAACCTTAAATGTCTTAATGTTGTTTCTTAACTCTTTAGATGACTTTTTGTTTGGAAATTCCAATGACCTTTATATACTGCAAAATGGATCAAGTCTCTTACCCACAGAACTAATGTTAAAGGGGAAAGTTCATTTCATTGGGAGAATACTGCAATGGCTTGAGGTAATCAAACATTTAAAGTTAACGCATCTGTTTAAAATCTTCTGTTTATTTAATGACAGACTGGTGGTCTAAGCACATACCGCCACCCACTGTTCAATATACAACTATATTCCGTTATCGTTTTAAAGTCTCTGTTGTTCCCTGGTTTTTGGGTGCATCCACGGACCTTGAAGGCAAGACTTGGAATTTGAAGGCTGCAGCATCTAAAGTCCACGAAGCAAACTGAGTTGTGTTACTTGCGGTTCCCACCCACTACGCTTGTCAGCAGGACACAACAGGCTTGTTCGACCACATGCAGCGGCGGAAGAACTGACAGGCGAATGACGTCAAAGTACCACAAGTGCATTTCGAGAAATCATACAGCGAAATATGATTTTGAATCGCTCTCACTGTACTTTGGCATCATCAGCCTGTCAGTTCTAGTGGCTCCACATGGGTCCAAACAAGCCTAAAAACTGAGACCTATCAGACTTAATAAATAGATAAATAAATTAAAAAAATAAATATGGAGCCAAATATTTGTATTTTTATTCAAGAAAATATGACACATTTATGCAGATTAAACTACCCCAAAGTATATAAAACCTTAGAAATATACAAAAGTAAAACGCAACATGCACAATATTGCAGCAATAATTTTAATTCACATCACTAAAAGATATTTTATAATAATAAAATAGTGACAAGGACCTTAAATTTGCAAAATACACTTTTATTTAACTACGGTTCTGAAAGTTGATTTCAAAATACCCAGACGTCACAGGCGCGCATTGAATCCTGGGATAGCCAAGGCTGTGAAGGAACCATCTATGGATCCTGGGTTTCAGGGGAAACAAAGGCAACATTTGGAGGCTGCAGGTGAAGGAGCCTCAGAATTGGGACAGCGTTTGTCATGGCCCGGTAACATCACTGGCCTTCAAATACGGCCTTGGAAGGCTGCAGCCCCTTCTTTGTTGTCATGGTGTTTTATTGATGCTCCACCCACTGCCCATTGCCCACTGTTCCCATGGTTATTGATTCTTTCTGGTCTGTCATCAGTTCTTGTCTAAATACTCTGTCTTTGCGCAGTTTGTTTGTAAGTTGTCGGATGTAATATTAATGTTGTTTCATGTATGCTTTGCCTCTGCCCATCATGACTCTTGTTTTTAGTAAACTTAAACTCCATTTAGTGTTTGCTGGCTTTGCCTGCCTGTTTTTCTACGCATTACTGCTTCCAATATTTTAAAATTTTAGAGTCCCAAAAATGTGCCATGTATCTTGACAATGGCCCTGTCCCCAATGGCACACTGGTCCTCCTCAGAGTCCAACATCATAGAGTGCAGACTTTAGGGACCCTTGATGCGAGTCGACGTGGGTGCACCGGAGTCGTGTTTTGGGACAGACTCGAGCGTCACGCCAGAAATAGGAAGGGAAGTTGCCCGTCAGGGTGAACTCCTCCCTTCCGTCGTCGGATTGGTCTGATTGCTCTTTCGCAAGGACTTCTGGGTTGGTAAAGTGCGCGAAGCATCAAGGGGCAAAGGGGGCGCTGATGAGCACACTTTAAAGCTTAAAAATGAGAGATGGGACAACCTACGGACTCATAGACTAAGCAAACACGCGCAATTTAAGTCCACGAGACCGAAAGTCCACATGAAGTGTGCCATTTGGGAAAGGGCCAAAGAGATTTTATAATATAGATATCACTGTTCAACATGTAGGGGTGGTTTCCTGGACAGGGGTTATCTTAAGACAGGACTAGACCTTAGTTTAAAAAGGAAATATAACTAGTTTTAACAAACATGCCTTACTAAAAACATTGATTGTGTGCATTTTGAGGCAAAACAAAGGGCACTGATGTATTTTAAGATATGTCAGTGCAAGTTATTTTCAGTTTGGACAGCTCTTACATTTATTTTAGTCTATGACAAGTCTAATCCCTGGGAAATCGACCTGTTCCTGTTTAATCTTTTCTTTTAGTTTGGTGTCCGCGCAGAGGGAATCAAAGAGCTGCTAACAGGACAACTCCCTCAGCTTGACAAAGATTTTGGAGTCACTGATTTTGCTGCTATATTAAAAATTGTAAGCATCTTCAGTATGCCAATTTATGAAATATTTTACTTGTGTCTATCATCTACCTAATACATGTGCTTCCAAATGATCTTTTATAAGCTCTCTGACTGGCAAAACCTCCAAAAAGACAAGCCTCTTTTATCAGCGTATGCACGTGTGTTTGGCCAAGAAGCCTTTTGGATGGACTTTAGTGGAGAGTTTATACAGAGCATTGTAAAGGTATTCCAACATTCCGTCCTCTCCTTCAGCACATTAAGCATTTTATAACTTGCTTCTCCTGTTATTTTGGGTTGGTGAGATTGTTTATTTTGTGCTCCTCAGTCACTTAGTCCTTCCGCAGGGAAAGAAAGCTCTGTTTGGGAAAAGATTCAGAACGTTCAGAAAGGAACTTCCTGGCACTGGACCAAGGCCCACCTTGTGTATGAAGCTCGATTCATACAGCCGACTTGCCTGGGACTTCCAGTGGAAATTAGCAAATATTTTCCCATTGTAAATGTTGTTACAATGAAAGGTGATAAGCTTTATAATGTTGTTTAATATTTTTTAATTTTTCAATTTACTTCTTTTATTATAAAGTTGCTGCTTAATGCTTTAATTATAATTTATTTTGTTTTTTGCTAAAGCTTAATTTAATCCTCCACATAAGTAACATCTGGGTGAGCTTCTAAGCTCAGATATCTCCCTGCAGACAGATGGCTTTGCTGGGTAATGTACAAAGTTCATAAGCTGTGATTCATCTGGGGGAAAATTCACACACTGTGTGTTTTGGCACTGTTTTGTTCATTGGAGTAATTGTGTAAATTAGGTAACAACACGAACAAGACCTGGTTAAATTAATACTAAATGCAATTTGAAAAACAAAATTACTCATTGTGCCTACTTTCTACAGGTTGTACTTGCCAAAAAGAAATACAATGACTTTATAGTCCAGCACTACCAAGCTAGACAAAAGCCATCTTTTCTAGGTTAACTATAGACCGATATAGTCCGACTATGAGTAGCCAAAATAAACGTGAATTTGGTAAATGTTGTTTTGCCCAAATAATGGCAATACCACACATAAAAGTATCAATTTTTGTGAATAGTTCACCCCCCCCTCCAAAAAACAAAAATCACCCCATAGTTTACTCACATTAATACCATCCTAGGTGTATATGCCTTCCTTTCTTCATCTGAACACAATAGTTATATTAAATAACATCAAAAAATGGTGGCAGGCCACCTACATGTTGGTAAGATATATTGGTTCTTGTGAATCTCATCACTATCCTATAAATCTCATGAATAGATGTCATATGCATCATGACGAAACACATGGTCATGAGACTCGGATGGCATTAGGTGAATAAATTATGGGGTAATTTTTATTTTAGGATGAACTATTGGTTCAAACACGTGGCATTGTAAGATGGTTTTTCCTTCCTGAAGGATGAATTCCCTTCTGCTTACAGGGTGACAAAGGATCATTTTGTCTTTCATGGAATCAACACGGATCTCTTCCAGTGTGGAATCGAACTAAAGAGTAAGGCAGTCATTGGCATGCCATGGACATTTGGCTTAAAAATAAACATGAAGGAGCGGAAGTATGAATTGAATTTGACTCCGAGCAAAACACCCACCGAGTTGATTTCATTCAGTTCTAATGTGTATGCTGTGGTGAGAAACATTGAGGATCCATCTGCTGCTAAAGTAACTCCTATGATGCCCGAGGCAGAAGCCTCACAGCAGAGCCTGCCACTGGCCAGACGAATATTACCCACCTCCAGGGATGAACAGGTACAACAGTCCTATTTTAAGTCTACACTTAAAATAGATATGTTTGGAAGCTAAAAATCAGTGTTTTCTGAGGCAGAATGAGGACTCTGAGGTAAAGATCAAGCAATGCGCAGAGTCCAAGATTTATGGAACTGCAATCTGCATTGAAGCAGAAGCCAAGCGATCACATTACCATCAGGAATATCCACTGTACTACTTCCTGGGGCATACACGTTTTTCATGGCAGCTTGAACCAGGTAATGTGAACCTTAATAAGCTTGTATATACTCAAGAGTTTATTTTCATGGGTTCTTTTAATCACGTGTTGCTTTTTTCAAAGTTAAAGGAGCCAAACCTATAGATAAGATTCAGATTCAGGTCAACACAGGTAGTAAACCTCCTCCACACGTCAGTGAAGTGATGGACGTCAACCACAGAATGCTCAAGGTACATCATCTGTGTTTATCCCTGAATGTTTATTATTAGTTCTTGTGGCAAAATTATTCACTATGGTAACCTATAAATTATTTGCTAATGTTCACTCTTCTGTTTAGGACATGAGAGATAAGTCAATCTTCTCCTGTGGAGAAAACAGTCTGTCCGGCTTAATCCCAGCATCTGAGGTAACGTGCAAGTACATTTAATGACTTTTGCAAGTTATATACCTATAACAGGAAAATACACATACAGTGGCAAAAAAGTATGTGAACCCCTAGGAATGAACTAGTTTTCTACAATGATTTGCCATACAATGTGTTTTGATCCTCATCTAGGTCACAACAATAGACAAACACAATGTGCATAAGCTGACAACACACAAATAATTCTCTTTTTTATAACACCCATTAAACAATAACAGTGCTGGAGGAAAATGTAAGTGAACCCATAGACTAAATACTTTAATGAAAGTAGTTCTCTACTGTAAAGATATCCGATCAAGAGATGTTGCAGTCCATACGGCTGAAAAGGGATACAAACAAACCCAAAATGTTTAGACATCCATTAGTCGACAGTTACCCACTGCGCAAAGTGACGTCAGAATGACGTCTTTTTCATGGAATTTTTGGACGTCCGAATTCGGTACATAAAAGGGGTTGTTTTGTAACGCCAGGCGACGTCTTTTTTGCGACGTCTTTTGCACGTCTAAATGTTTACATCCGTAGGACCTCCGTGTAAGGAAAAAAGACATGAAAGCGAAAAGAAATGATTGTCTCTGCACTTCACCCATCCATTGCAACACCGAACGTTTCAGTCATTTCCTGCCGGCCGCGGGTTTCGAACCACCGATCTCTGGATTACATGCCAATGTCGCTAACCACTCAGCCACAAGGCCATATGTAAATTCAGTATATAAGGCACACTTATTGCATTCATAACACGAACGCAACATTATGAGAACAGGTGAGAATATTTTCATGTTAAATTGTTAGTATGATCATAAATTGTAAAATAACGAACTACGCATTTAATTACAGATTTTTAATTGTACATTTAGATGAATTTGTATATAAATAAAGAAAGCAGAAAACACAGTACTGTATAAAATAATATAGACTATTCGTAAGTATTAATCATGTTGGTACAATAATGCTGATATTTGTAAATAAAAATTTTTTTATAGGCCTAATCATGTAATACAGACATAGGCCTGTCAAAGACGTCCAAATGACCTCCAAAGAATTACCCAGTTCAAATGTTGCCCGTAAATATGACGTCCAAATGACGTCCAAAAAATTACCCAGTTTAAACGTCAAATGTTGCCCGTAAATATGACGTCCAAATGACGTCCAAAAAATTACCCAGTTTAAACGTCAAATGTTGGCCGTAAATATGACGTCCAAATAGGGTCATGGTTGGACGTCCAAATAGTGGACCTAGTTTGGACGTCGAATAGATGTCCAGAATTGGTCATGGACCGACGGACCCAATATAGACACGATCTGCACGTCTATTCGACGTCCTGTGTTTAGTGGGTAGACAAATTTTCTATAAATGGAGACAGTTAAATACTGTAGCTACCCTGCCTAGAAGTGGGTGCACAGCCTAGATGACTCCTAAGGTACAACGTAGAATAGTCATTGAAGTAAATAAGACCCCATGAGTATCAGCTAAAGGCTTGAAGACATCATTGAAACTGGCACACATCTCTGTTCATAAGTCTACCATACGCAAGTCTTTGAAAAGGCACAGTGTCTACGGCAGAACACTACAGAGGAAGCTGCTGCTCTCCCGAAAAACATTGATGTGAGCCTGAAGTTTGCAAAACAAATATTTTATGGACTGTGAACCAAAAGTTGAGTTGTTCTGGAAAAATACTATGGTGAAAAAAGAGCACAGTTTACCGACATCAAAACATCATCCCAATAGTGAAGTATGGTGGAGGGTACATCATGATTTGGGCATGCTTTGCTTCCTCAGGACCTGGACCACTTGCCATCATCGAGGGAAAAATGAATTCCCAAGTTTAACAAAATATCCTACAGGAAAATGTCAGGGTGGCTGTCGCCAGTTGAGACTCGGTAGAAGTGGTTTGATGCACCAGGACAAATACCTTAAGCATCAAAGTAAATCCAACACATACTGGCTTTGGTTGAAAAACAAAGTGCCATTTTTAGTGGCCTAGGCAGAGCTCAGACCTAAACCTGAATGAACTCAAGAGAGCGGTTCACGCCAGACATCCCACAAATAAGTCTGAGTTGAACCGGTTCCTTCTGAAAAATGTGCAGTTATGATTCAGAACTACTAAAAGTGCATGCTTGAAGTAATTAATGTCAAAGAAGGTTCAACAAGCTATTAAATCCAAAGGTTCACTTAGACTGTGAATGTTTAATAATAGGTGTGTTGTCAGCTTATGCACATTGTGTTTGTCTATTGTTGTGACCTAAATGGCGACCAGATCACATTTTATGGCAAATCACTGTAGGAAAACAGTTCATTCCTAGGGGTTCAAATTACTTTTTCTTGCCACTGTACAATCAAACATATAAGTTCTGACATTGTCTCCATGCTGTAGGTTCTTGACGTCACCCCAGAACCTGTTGCCACAGTTAAAGCACTTGCTCTCAGTCAGGCTGCAAAGCCGCTGGGCTATGAGGGCGTAGCCTTTTATTTGCCAACAGGCCAGAGAGATGACATTGAAATGATAGTATCTGAAATTGAAGAAGAAGCCAACTGGAAAATGTGTGCCAATGCAAATTTGGATAAGAGCCATTCATCAGCTAAGGTACTCTATTTTTACATTATAGTCTTCACACTATAGATGCCCTGCTTAAAATACCAGAATATGTTGTGTTTTGGGTGTTGGTGATCTGACCAGTTTCTTAACAAGGTCAACCAGCTAAACAGACCTTGGGCTCTGTAGCGGTTTCAACAGTAACAACATAAGCAAATGGCTTTCATGGAACAAATGTGACTTCCGATAAACCGTAACTGTGCGTGTGTGTGTGTCTAATGAAACCGTCCATAGGGCAAATTCATGAAACGATTATTCGAATGTGTTTTAAGCACTGTAAGTTTGTTTCATACTTATTGTTTTCAAAATCACTTCAGTTTTCTCCTCGCATTATCTAGGCCCATCTCCGATGGGGCGCAGAGTGTCAGACTTACGACATATCTATGAGGGTGTCTACAGCGTGTCAACCAGAGGCTAAACCGTCATTGTACACCAAAATAACCTGGGGGTCCCTGCCCTCAATGTTCACGGCATTCAGTCAGAGGTAAATTTAGTTTCCCCATGATATAACACTCGAATTCTGACATACCTGTAATTAATTAATTAATTAGGCTTTAATTAATCTTTTTATACATCTTCAGGATTGAAGAATATGTGCCTGGGATGTCTTATCTTATGGGCTTCCACCAGAAACATGAGAAAAATCCAGAACGTCAAGCATCTGCCAGTTTTGTGGTCTCCTCACCACAGACCTTTGACCTGAAACTGAAAGTCCCTGAGGTTGCTGTCATAAGAAAGACAATAACAATTTTTGACATTTATGATCACCTTGTTGTTTTTGTTGACTGATAAAACATTGTTTCTTCCTACCCAGCGAACAATCTACAAAAGGACAATTCCTTCAATGATTGAACTTGTGGGTTTTGAAAAAGCAAACATGACCATGTCAACCTAACAGGTCAATTCAGGTAAACAAAAAATTCACTGACCGTGTGCATGCTTCTTAAGTGCATCTAGATCCTAAAATATTAAATAGTTTTGAATTGTTTTTTCATAAAGTACAGTATTATCTATCAATAATGCTTTTCATCAGTAGTGTACATGATTCAGTATCTCACTGTCTTTCACAGGTTGATGTTGCAGATGACCTGGACGACCAACATCAGAGAAAAGAGATCATCTAATTATTCTGAATCATTTGTATATTTTTGACATTGCCTATAGTTATGTGTTTAAAGGGATAGTTTACCTAATAAAAGAAAATTCTGTCATCGTTTACTCACCTTCGTGTTCTTTAAACCTGTTTAAGCTTCTTTCTTTTCTTAAAAAAAAAAAAAAAGATATTTTGATAAATGATTGTAACCACATAATTGACACTATCTATTGACTGCTGTAGTAGGAAAAAGTCAATAGGTACGTCAGCTGTAGTTACAATCATGTATCAAAACATGTTATAAAGAAACTTATACACAGAATAAAGAAACTCATACAGGTGGTTGGTAAATGATAGATTTTTCATTTTTATGTGAACTACCCCTTTAAGAAATTCTCAAAAATCTGCATATTCAAATGTATGCTAGTATTTACTGTGGAATATACAACAGTACAAATGAAGCATACAGTGTATCCTGCTTTATCTATCACTTATTAATCAACCAGCTGTTTTAGGATTAATGCTTAAATTCCAGTTTAGGATGTCCCTGGAACAAGAATAATTTTAATATCAGAAATTTAGCATAGACAATACATACAATGTATATGTCGTAGTGGAGAATGTAACATGGCTTGCTTCCAAGTAGATAAAATATATTAAATCTCTCTGATTAACTGCTGGTTCTATTACATTTTCCACCATTTTAACCTCATTGGTTAGTTGCTACACAACTACTAAACATGATTATGAGGCCACTGGGAAGCCAATTTTGAGTTGTAAGAAATGCTTTGTCATTGTACTTTTAATTAATGATGGAAAGTCACATTCTTTTCTATGATCAGGGCTGCGTTCCCCGAAACCTTCTTAGCTCTACGTCGTTCTTAAGTTGTACCTCAAGCTGTACCTTATCGTTAATACGTGTTTCCCGAAACGTTCTTAGTTACGTATCACTTCTGTAAGTCGTTCGTTCGGAAGGTTGGTCTGGAGCACTCTTAGCTATACCTTATCCCACTTGACTCCGCTAGGGGCCATCACTGTGATAAAAGCTTGTGTAGATTGCAGTCTATATAACTAAATATCTGTTTAAAAAAAAGTTGAAGTACACTCCGTGTTAAATTAGGCATTTTTTATTTATTTAAAGAATAAAACATTCACATAATTAGACATTATTACACTGATGATTGTTAGATTTTTAATATTTTTTTCCAAAGGAACATCAGCTGTGAACTATTATTACAGGCTAAAGAAACTATTAAAAAAAGATTTTGGGTGGAGGAGTTGGTGAAACTATGGCAGGCAGCTACACAGCGAATCTTACTATTTTATTTGTGCATTTCATATCCGTTAAATCTTTAGTTTACCGGCTATTTTAGCTGCAAATAAAACAAATCAAGTTAAAAAAATTGCATGCCACACGGGAGCACATTCATCACGAAATCATAATTGTTGATTTTCCTAAATATTATTATTGATGTTAATTCGACTTTGCATCGAAGTTTTTTTAATTTTTTATAACTTTGAGGCAACTGCATGCCATATTCTTTATAAACATTAAAAAGAAAATGCTCCACTTGATAATTGCTTGTATAAGGTCAACAAATTTTCCACATTAAAACTAATCAAAGCTTAAACCTAAAACAATCATACTATATATTTATCAACCCATTATATCATATAATATATATTTTATGTTATATTTAAGGTTAACAGACAGGCGCGGCTCCAGAAATGCGTCCATTAAGCGTTATCCGCATTGTAAACGCGCTGCTTGCGCAGTGTCCAAACACATAAACGCGTGAACTAATGAACAACAATTTGTTTTTCTACATTTTAAGTGTAATGCCAAGCCAGGTGACTTGCACGACCCACCTTATTTCCCTGTGCAACGCATTTATTGGGAACCCCTAATATAAATTATCCTTTAAGGTGAAGGAATAATGGATGCATTTAAGCAGTTTATGCATTATACTTTTGGACATGAAGTTGCGAGTTTTGCATGGGTTTGATATAAAATAAAATATACAAGGTTTATATTTAGTTGTTTGCAATTTGAAATATTTTTACCAGATATTCCTAATAAATGTAACTTTTTCTATTTCTGAAATGTTTCTTTAATAAATAACACCGCTCTCTCGTAACGCAGCGAAGTACCTATTACATAAAGTGAACAATTGATTGTCGAGCAATCGATATCAACCTATTCAGCACCATCGCCATGGACAGCACCTGGTAACGTCGTACGTAAGAAAGTATACCTTAAGAAACCCGCTAAGGTACAGTTCGGGAAACACGCCTAGAAAAGGTAAACCTGTAGTTAAGGTTTAACTTAAGAGTCTTCGTAGCGCGCTAAGAGTCAACGTTATCGGGAAATGCAGCCCAGGTTCTTTCGAACAGTTCATTTCAAAGAACCGATTCAAAAAAATGGTTTACCAGTTTTTTAATGTCCTCATATAATGACGTCATTCAAATCTAATTCTATCATCTAGAAGGGAAAAGTTTATTCAGACACATTCAAGTAAAGTCATGTGTAAGAGCATATGGTTGATTAAAATTGGATAAGATTCCGACATTGATGTTCTGCAACTAAAGCACCTTCAATAACAAATTACATTTAATATAACTAGCCATACCATGCACATTTCCAATACGTTATAATTTAAAGGACAAGTTCGATATTTTACACTTAAAGCCCTGTTTTCAGATTGTTTATGATGAATAAAACGGTTTTGACTAAAATTTGGACATATGATGCTGGCCCAAGAATTTTTGGGTGTTTGTTGTATCACCCCCACCTCTACAATGGCTCTATAGGTGCACTGGAACAAACTTTCGTTTACAAAGACGTGAAACTCACCGAGTGGTCAGGGGTGTTCACTGATATGCTCACACAAAAATCGCTGCAAAAGATGCTTTCCAACAGGTTTTATCGTAGTTTTTGTCCAACTCCATTGACTTGTATTAGATATGGTGTGATGTACGGTATTACTCCGCCGCCGGGAACGTTGTTTGTATTCTTGCATTTGGCAAAGGCGGATTATCGCCACCAACTGGGCTGGAGTGTCTATTATTCAAGCTCTCAACGGAAGAATGTACGGGTGTGAGGCGTTTGGAAAAATAGGTCCACAAGTTTACAACGAATGCTAAAACACCTGTTGGAAAGCATCTTTTGCAGCGATTCCCGTGTGAGCACACCAGTGAACACCCCCGACCACTCGGAGAGTTTCACGTCTTTGTAAACAAAAGTTTAATGCATTTTAGGAAGGATTGGTCTAGTTCACCTATGATGCCATTGTAGAGGTGGTGGGGTGATACAACAGAAACCGAAAATTCTCGGGCCAGCATCATATGTCCAAATTTCAGTCAAAACCGTTCTATTTCATCACAAACAATCTGAAAACAGGGCTTTAAGTGTAAAATACCGAACTTGTCCTTTGAAGGGCGCTTATTATGACCAGTTTTACAAGATGTAATATAAGTCTCAGGTGTGTCTAAAATCTGCCTGTGAAATTTCAGCTCAAAATATACCACAGATCATTTATAATAACATGTCCAAAAATCCCCTATTTGGGTGGGAGCAAAAATGCACAGTTTCATGTGTGTACCTTTAAATTCGTGAATGAGTTACTGTTCCTAGCTCCCTTACCTTATAATAGAATTTGGCAGAGAAGTGCAGAGAAAATGGCATACACTTGCTGAGGGCAGAAACTATGGTAATACAGGACCGTCAGTGTAGTGACATCACATTGCTAATAGAATCAAAATTACATGTCTTAAGACAGTGGTTCTCAAACTTTTTCAGCGGGCGGCCCCCCTTGAGTACAGTGAATTCATTTGCGGCCCCCCCAAAGAAAATTTATGACAACGTTGTTCTAAAACAGAACATTTTAATTCAACAAAACGTATTAAATTATACAAAGTAGTGCTGTTGGTTAGTAGACTTATTTTTTAGGTTTTATTACACAGAAATTAATGATAAATTAATGTATTTTATAAAATGTCATAAAACTGGGACCCCCGGCACCATTTCGTGGCCCCCCTAGGGGGCACCGGCCCCCAGTTTGAGAACCACTCTCTTAAGAGAAGCTTAATGAGGATAAGAAAGAAGTAGTGGGTGGATTTTTTTTTCATTGTAGTGTGGTTGTTTTCACACATTTATGTTCAAACACCTTGTTATTGTGGATTTTGCATAAATGGTGCCATTAATAGTATCAGCACAGCAACTCACTTTTGTCCAGCATGTGTGGCTCTCAGTTCTTTGATTCTCAGTTCCTTGGACATGAATCCATAACTGTAACAATCAGTTCCTGATTCGAGAATTGCTGTATCATGTTCAGGGCCGGGTTTCCCAAAAGCATCGTAAGGCTAAGTAGATCGTAAAAACGATCGTATGAATCATCTTAGAATTACGGGCTGTTTCCCAAAAGCTTCGTAACTTAAGTTGCACTTGAAAATCATCGTAGATCTACAAGTGCTCTGGAGTAATCGTTCATTCATAAGTGCATCGTAAGACAACAGAGTTACAAGGTCACCTACAGGACAACCAGCAAATTGCACTCCTGCAATGACGATAATGTAATGTTT
Source organism: Misgurnus anguillicaudatus (assembly GCF_027580225.2). Taxonomy (NCBI): domain Eukaryota; kingdom Metazoa; phylum Chordata; class Actinopteri; order Cypriniformes; family Cobitidae; genus Misgurnus; species Misgurnus anguillicaudatus. The sequence continues at coordinate 8,691,991 of NC_073350.2, forward strand.
TAAATGTTTATTTATTTATTGGGTTCTTCTTTGTTTATTTTATATTAAATATATAATATAATATATTTAAAATTCAAATGAGAAATCAAATTTAAATGACTAAACATAAATTAAAGCAACATTATGTAGTTTCCATGTAAAAATGACTTACAGCTCCCCCATGTGGTTGAAAAGCGCAACAGTGCCTGGTATCAGACACTCTTATGCAGGCAGGGGGAGGGGTGGGGCTGTGTTTCCTACCCTCCACCGTCACTTTCAGAGTGTGCTTGTAGCAGCTAGGAGGCTGCTCAGGTTGCAGCAACAGTACAATTTGTCCAGTTAAAAGTTGTTCTATCACTGAAATACTTTTAGAGACATTATTTAAAGGTAAAAAAACTACATAGTGTTGCTTTAATAAAGAAGGAAAACGTATTTTGTACAAGTTGGTAAAAGTTTTTTGTATTTTGGTAAAAGTTGGTATAGCAAATTGATAAATGGTTCATACAGATTGCTGCTATAATTCATCTAAACATTGTTTTGAAGGGAAATGGCATCTAATTAAAGAAACCAAATAAATATTTACAGTACAATGCAATAATCCATAATAATAAATAAACATAGATAATAAACAACAAATAATAATAATAATCTAAACTATAATAGAAACGCAGAAGGCATTTCGCAGTGGGACGAGTCCTGACTAAATACGAAAATAATATTTAATAAATTGTTAAAACATTTAAAAAGTCATTGAACAATAATGACAATATATTATAAAAAATATTAGTGCACATCGGCTGAAGATCATTAGCCTAAACAAGCTTCTGCTACAAATTTGAGTCATTCTATTGGTGACATTTCAGCACTTGACAAACGGATAGCGACTCGTAAGTAACACTTAAAACCCAGCTGCGAGCAATCGTTTCACGTGCATCTGTGGGAAACGCACGTAAATGAACAACGAATGTTTGTTAAGTAGTTCGTAGAAAGCGCTCTTAAGTGCTAAGTTCAATCGTTATCGGGAAACCCAGCCCTGTTCGGTTAAACGCATATGCAGTATTAATAAATCATCAAGTCAATAGAAGGGTTGAATAAAAAACAATCTCGATTAAGTGTATAGGTGACTTAAGAACTGTAGCAGCTATAGTCTCCACCATAGTCTTCATTCTAAAGGTGTGGGAACCGTGGCAGAGGGCCGCCCAAGAAGCCATTTAACTGACAGGTAACATTTACATTTTATTTAGGCATTTAGCAGACACTTTTATCTGTCTATTTTATTCCCTAACCCGAACACTAAACCCAATCCTTGTAAATGTTTGTTGCATTTTTTATTAAAATAAAATAAATAAACATTTAGTATGTTTTAGGCCATTTGGTTTATGAGGACACATGAAGTGTAAACCAGGTTTATATTATACATGTCATTATACACATTCTTATAAGTCTGGCATATGACTTTAACAAAGACAAACTAACAAAAAATACAAACACTGATATTCACATCCAGATATAAACTATCTTTTAACATCACACAGTTTTACTGTTGATCCTCTATAAACCCCAAACCCAGGATATAGAGGTTTAGTGAATGTGGTGTGAGCTCTGTGTATGAGGTTCATTGTGTCTGAAACTCTATAGAAGGCCAGAGATCCTGCACTGTGATCCACATACACTCCTATTATACAGGAACTCAAATCTACAGGAATATCTGTGCGTTTGTTATTGTGAGAGAATGAACAACTGGAGGGACGACAGTACAAACTCCAGGACTGATCATTAAATCCAAACTTACATTCATCACCCTGAAACTTCCTGCTAATGCTCTTGTATGACACTGATATACCCACACCAAAAACATCAGCACTGAACTCAATCTCCCAGTAACAGCGTCCACACACACTTTCTCTACACAACACCTGACACACATTATCAAATCTGTAAGGATGAGCTGGATACTGCTGGACTCTCTCAGTCCATGAAATCCTTCTGTTGCTCTCAGACAGATGGAGGCTTTTATTCATTGTGTTTGTATCCAGAGTCAGCTGACAAGAATCTGATGAAGATAAAAACAAAACCATTTACTGTAAATAAAGCTGTCAGTTTGTGTGCATGTGTGTGTGTATGTGTTTGTAGTGTCTTACATTGTAGAAAATCTTGTCTGGTCTTTGGTTCATTGTTGGGTGTAATTTTGACGCTTGTTACTAAAGACATGAACAGACATAATGGATGTAATTCTCACATTAAATATACAGTACATACAGTGGTGTGGAAAAGTGTTGACCCCTTCCTGATTTGTATTTTTTATTCTTGCATACATTTTGGGACTCCAGGGAACTATGGTGAGAGCCATTATCCACAAAATGCGAAAACATGAAACCATGGTGAACCTTCTCAGGAGTGGCCGTCCGACCAAAATTACCCCAAGAGCGCAGCATCCAAGAGGTCATAAAAGACTTGCCTTAGTTAAGGTCAGTGTTCATGACTCCACCATAAGAAAGAGACTGGGCAAAAATGGCCTGCATGGCAGAGTTCCAAGATGAAAACCACTGCTGAGCAAAAAGGACAAAACTCAGTTTTGCCAGAAAACATCTTGATGTTCCACAAGACTTTTGGGAAAATACTCTGATGGAAAATACTTTAATGGACTGATGAGACAAAAGTTTAACTTTTTGGAAGGTGTGTGTCCCATTACGTCTCGTATAAAAGTAACACAGCATTACAGAAAACGAACATCATAAAATATATAACAGTAAAATATGGGGGTGGTAGTGTGATGGTCGGGGCCTGTTTTGCTGCTTCTGGACTTGGAAGATTTGCTGTGATAAATGAAACCATGAATTCTGCTGTCTACCAAAAAATCCTAAAGGACAATGTCCGGCCATCTGTTCATGAACTCAAGCTGAAGCGAACTTGGGTTCTGCAGCAGGACAATGATCCAAAACACACCAGCAAGTCCACCTCTGAATGGCTGAAGAAAAACAAAATGAAGACTTTGGAGTGGCCTAGTCAAAGTCCTGACCTCAATCCTGTGGCATGACCTTAAAAAGGCGGTTCATGTGCAAAAAAAATTCCTCCACAGAGCTGTAACAGACTCATTTCAAGTTATCACAAATGCTTGGGCCATCTGTGTTTGGGTTTTATTTTCCCTTCATAATAAAAACCTTCATTCAAAAATTGCATGTTGTGTTCACTTGTGTTATTGATTAAATAAGTTTGATGAGTGTGCTGTTTTACCTCTATCAGATATCTTGTCAATCTCTTTGTAGAAATCCTTTAGTTTTTCTTCCAGTATAGATACAGACTTCATTACATCATCAAATGAGAGTTGAGAAGTAAAAGTGATGTTGGGTTCATCTTTACACCCAAGAGAGACAGACAGAGACTGAAAACTCTACAGAAACAACGAGAAAATATTGTTTATTGTTCATTGATGTTGGAGATTTAGATTAGTTTGTGTTATATATTTTATTATTTTTGGGGTTACCATCACAGGACATCACATTTATTAAGTTGGCTCAATGAAACATTATTTGATTATTTCATTCTTATTTCATTCTTGTTGTAAAGATCTAAACTAACGGTGTGGAAAAGTTTCACATCATTCACAATTTAGTAAATTGGTGATCTGATCCTGTATTTTGAGGTCTTCACCAAGTCAGTCCCAATTTAATTACTTTGAGTTTTGGGTCTGATTAACATTGTGTGTATTACTCGAGTTGATTGGAGAACAGCCGGCCATGATCAGAGTTAGTCAGCGCCAACACGCTTAAGCGCATGTGCAGTCTCAAGATTGCCTCCGGTTTCTATGGGGACTGAAAACTGGCTCTTGTTTTGACAGTTGCAACCACGCACTGCACATTCTTTCTCCGAACCGTCTTTCTTGTTATATTTAAGGGTGTTTCAGACCTGAGCAAATGTTTCGCTGGTCCATTTAGGCATATCTGAACAGTGTAATCATGCTCACATCCGCACAAAAACAACCTTTCAAAGACTGCCTGAACGAGGTGGTCTCAGCTCAATTGCAAACAAACTCTGGAGCAGTTCGCTAAAAGTGTGAACCTTGCAATGGGAGCAAGGGTAAAATACTACTAATACTATGAGGGTAAAATCAGGGTTTATTGGCATGACCTTGAAGGCTGACGTGGTAACCAAGGGGCAGGACCAGCGGATTTAATTAGACCACATCATCCCATGATCTACATTGTGGGAATGAAGTGAGAATTTGGATAGGGGAATTAAGCTGTTCACGCTAGGGACGAGGCATTCGTGGAGGGCTGAAAGATCGATATAATGCGCTTTTTACCTGAGAATTTCTTTGTTGTTTTGCGGATGGGGTTAATGTGACAGGTGTGGAATGGGGGGGTAATCGAATGGTCAGATCATATATTTAACCTCTACTTCTTTTTGGAGGAAGTCAGGGGGTAACTGGGGGTTGGTGGAATTTTGTACTGATGGGCAAGAGTTAGACTACTGATCGAGAAATTTACAGATGGCACATGAAATGTTGCGGCAGCCAAGATGAACTCTATTGTAGAGGTCGAAGTCCAGTGCTCCCCAGTAAGGGCACTGGTTCCAGTGTGTGACTCTCGTGGCACATTTGGCAGAAAATAATTTGTGGTAAGTGTAAAAATGACTGCCGCTGAGCGACAATGAGAAATCTGAAATTATGGAAAGGTAGTCATTAAGTTCTTTATGTCTGTTTGGAAAAACTGAGCAAATAATTTCTGTATATTTATTAAAGGCTATGACAAATTTAGCAAAGGAGATGATACGGTTAGAGCTGGAAAGCAAATCTTTTAGAACGACGGAGAATGTGCCACAATCCAGAGAAAGATAGCTGTCTTTCAGTCCACATCCGTACCTGAAAGGATTTCGGAGCGAAGTGAGTTGGAGATGGGTGGAGGGTCCATGGCAATGGGGTGAGCGGCATTGCTAAGGGAACGGCTGTGAGAAGGGTGTAAGAAGGGGAACGACCTAATAGGGGTAAAACTGGGGCAGGCGCTGCACGCAGAGGCAGCCTCACGCCATGCGCTGCTCTTGGAAGAGAGAGGTTTGTGGAAAAAGAAAGGAGAGGAGCTGGAGTGTTTCTTGCCTGTGGAGGCAGCCTCACGCTGGGGGGCACTCCAGTGACATTAGAGGAAAGGGCAGGGGGGAAGTAAGAGGAGGCAAAAGTTAGTGGGTTTTGAGCCTGGTTTACAAAGCTGAGGTGGGAGGAAGATGGGGTTAGATAGGGGAGGCATTAGCGAGGAGAGAGGCAGGTGTGGGTGTGAGGAATGGATAGGTTACAGGTGGTGAAGTGTTTTGGGCAGCCGCATCGGCTGGACTAGAGATGGAGGGGCGAATGGCTACCGCAATGGAAGACAGTGGAAGGCGGCGAATGCGTGATAGAAGGCAGCATATGCACTGTGGCCGGAAGGGAAGCCCTCGGGTTTGCTGGACAGCCCTGCATATTCTTACGAGAGGGAGCTTTTTTGAAAGATGTCGGGGGAGCGGCTACTGGGGTCTGGCCGGTTTGAGCACTGAGGTAAAACTCGTAAAGTTGGGCTTTTGACATCCTTCTAGAAAATTTGATGTTGGGAACGTGAGAGCGTGCCACAACCGGTTCACAGTCCATTTTGCTATTGCAGGGGTTAAAGATGGTCCGGGTGGAGTCACAGAAAGGACGTGGTTCGAGGACGTGTTGCCGGAGGCGGAGAGGAGGGATTTAAGCGGCAACGCTTAGGTGAAACGGCAAGAGAAGGGCGTCCTCTTTCCCCAAAGCTTTGCGTGGGAGCAAGATTAGGGTTGGAGGGTCTTGGGGATGGGCCGACTGCTGATGACAAATCTGCGTCAAAGGAAAGTTCTTCATCGGAGGTGAAGAGCAGGAGTTCATCTTGGAGGGACATTGTTCCGGAAATGGGCGGGGCCTAATGCTATATGAATCATCACTGGTAAGGTTTGAAGACTAACTCGCTTAAATAAGCTCTCAGGATGACTGACAGGACTGAATGTTTAGGCTCCTCCCGAACCTATGTTTAAAACTTCATATAAAGAAAAATACTGCTATGGTAACACAGGTTTACAACTTGTTTATTTGCTTAAAGTGCTGTGAAATTTGCTGACCGTCTTACTGGCTGGGTTCGGTGTCCAGCTATCAAATAATAGACGGGTCTGCGTCTGGTTCGGATATTACATTTTTGGCATACTTCAGTTCTGCACGGGTCCAGGTCTTACTTTCAAATATTAGACTGGTTCGGGTCGGTTCTGGGTAGCACATTCATGGATCTCTTTATGTAGAAAAAAAACTGTACCCGTGAAGACCTCTAATTTGTGCTTATAATTTTGGAATTACTTTTAATGTCTCAAACTATAAAGATTCAGTTAAAGTGAAAGTAATATTAGAAATGACTCTTTTTATCTAATATCAAGATGTAACTAAAAGCATTGTGTTGTTTATCAGTGGTTGTGTTATCTGTAGGAAATAGATGTGATCATCTGTTTGTGAAAGTTTCTCCAGCTCAGCCTCTTTCCTCCTCAGATCATCAATCTCCTGCTTCAGTCGCTCCAGTCGTTCTTCAGCTCGACTCACTGCAGTCTTTTCCTGATGTCTGATCAGCTGTATCACCTCAGAGCGTCTTCTCTCAATGGAGCGGATCAGTTGAGTAAAGATCTTTTCAGTGTCCTCTACTGCTGCCTGTGCAGAGCGCTGTTATCACACATACACACACACACATTACAATCAGATCTTACATCACTACATCACACAGTGAGCTTCAGTCAGACTGAAACTTCTCCAGCACTCAAACTTCTCATCAAAACTCACCTTATTAGACTCAATAATATCTCTCACATCCTTAAACTCCTTCCCAATCTGCTTCATTCTTTGATGGTATTTTCTTTTTGTATCACCTAAAACCCACTTGTGTGAAAATAAAAGAATGGCCAAAAGTTATTATAATTATTATTATTCATTTTATTTATGGGCACCTTTCCAGACACTCAAGGACACCTTACAATAAAAACAATACAGTAATTACAGCCATAATACATTAATAAAGATCAGTCATACATTAATTACACACATACAGTAGTCACCTGATAAATACCTGCTTATAAAGATAAGTCTTAAGACGAGATCTAAAAATAAAATGATTTTGATGACCGCTTTTTGGATTTTCACTGGTATGTACATCTAATGATAGCAAATTCCACAAGTGAGGACTTGCGTAGGTAAACGCTCAAGAGAGGGAGGGACAAGTGCTAGGGAATTAGCAGATCTTAACACACGAGAACGTAGTGATGGATGAGATCAGTTAAGTAAGAAGGTGCACAATTATTGAGTGCTTTGTAGGTGAGGAGGAAAAGTTTAAACTCAATACGATACTTAACTGGAAGCCAAAGTAAATCTATTAGTATTGGAGTTATATGGTCAAATAAACAGGACCTACTAATAATACGTGCGGCTGAACCAGTTCTGAAAATAACAAGTAACAATCCATATCTATAAGACTCCTAATAGTATAAGAGGATCATGTTTATTATTTGACATTAACAGTTTATCATTAATATATACAGAAAGTCTATGTTGTGAGTTCATACCTGTTTCTCAGTTCTCTCTGCTGCAGCTGATACAGTGTCATGATTTTTGTGTTCATCCATCATACACAGATAACACACACACCGCTGATCAGTACGACAGTAAGTCTCCATCAGTCTATCATGTTGAGGGCAGATGATCTCCTGAAGTCGTCCAGTGACGTCTATCAAGTTGTGTCTCTTTCCTTTGAAGAAAGTTTCATGTTGTTGGAGGTGATGTTGACAGTAAGAGTTCAGACACATCAGACAGGACTTGACAGCTTTGCGTTTGATTTCAGTACAGACGTCACACGGCACATCTCCAGCAGAACACTGAGCAGAAACATCAGCTTGTACTTTAGTCTTCAGTTTCTCCACCATTTCAGCCAGTATGGTGTTTTTATTCAGAGCAGGTCTTGGTTTGAAGGTCTGTCTGCATTGAGGACAGCTGTAGTCTCTCTTCTGATCCTTCTGATTCCAGTAGTTTGTAATACAGCTCATACAGTAACTGTGTCCACAGGGAATGGCCACTGGATCCTTCAGAAGATCCAGACACACTGGACAGATGAATTGATCCTGAGCCCATGAAATACTGGCTTCTGCCATTTTACTGCATGTACAGACGAACAGTGAGGAAAGTTCAACAGGTCAGACACATCTTGGTTTCATTTTCTCTGAAAACTTCCGTGTTTACGCAGTGTGTGAGAAGGGGTGTGGCATTTTTGTTTTCACCATGTGAGTATTGTGCAGCATTCAGATTTCAGTGTTTAAGTCTTCTACCATTTTTTGCACATTTCATAACTCCACCATTTTCCGTTCTTTCTGTTGATTATCTTTTAGTAGACGTTTTTCATTGTGTTGCCAGCAGGAAACATTACATTCAACTTTAGTTAGGGTGTACTGTTGCTGTTTGAGTATAGATAAGATCTATACAGGAAACTATACAGGAACAGGAAAATGCAACGGATTTGAGCTCTGAATAGAAAATGTAAAGAAACATCAGTAGTTTAATGTTTTATATCAATGGTCATTATATAAATAAATAACATTCAAAAATTAAATCGTCAGAATTTAGTTAATGCAAGTTAATACAACTACCAAACAATCTGCATTGGTGGGCAGATATCAGTCTAAATAATCTGCAATTGGTGGACATTTTTATATCAATGCATCTTTAAGGCCTTGTACACATTGCATTTAAGGCCAGTTGTAACTTCACCTTTTAAAGCTTAATCCTGTTCTGTACACACACAGTTAATTTATTTACGGGACTGCAGAGGTGGGTAGAGTACCCAAAATCTGTACTCAAGTAAAAGTAAAAATAACAATCTAATTATTTACTTGAGTAAGAGTAAAAAAGTATTCAATGAAAAAACTACTCAAGTAGTTACTCGTTACTTCCGATCTGATAGAGAAGTAGCGCAAAAGCACTGAATTTCAGACTACTTGGAGGGTTTTCACAAACCTCTCCTTGAAAGTCGCATTGTTCTGCTTATATACTGCTTATAAACCTAGGTTAAAATAAAGCAGCCTATATCAGTCCTGCAACATCACATAACGTGTCATTAAAAAAAATCTCAAACACACACTGAATGTTTTCTGACAGTTAACTGTGTCTTTATTTTCACGTTCACAACACAATCTTGGCTGCATCTGCCTTTAAACAAGCTAACAGTTAACAAAAAAGAATGTGTGTGTCTGTTTGTTATCATGTTTTTATATGAATAGGTTATTTTTATTGCCATTAAAGTGCAATTACTGAACATAAGGAGCTTGATAAAATGCTTATTTTAGAATTTCAAATGGAACTTTTGTTTTTGCAAATCAACTCTACATTTATAATAATATATAATACATGTAACTGCAAACATATTTTGTAATTTATCTTTGTAAAAAATTATGAAAATTACATTTTCATTTTAAATGTCAGTTTTATCAAATGTTTCAAAAGTAACCAACAGTACAAACTTAAATTCAACAGTTTAAACACTATGAAAATAAAATTAAATAAAATTTGAATAATATAAATGGGACAAAAGTAAGTGTTGCTTTCGTCCCTACAGTATCTCCTCACATTTAAACTCGATTTACTTCTATTTTGAAAAACTGTTGAGAAGTCAAACTTCAGGATGTGTTAGAGCCCTAAGTAACCTGAAGATTGATGAAACGAGAAACACAACGCGTTATAAGAAAACAATGACCGCTTTTGGAATTTACTTATGGTTGAAAACACCTTTCTGGATCTACACGTGGAAAACTGTGAGTAAATAACGCAAATTTGTCAGCTCTGTCAAGGGTTGTAAACATGCTGTTTGGGATGCAAATGTTATCAATCCTCTGAGAAAATCGCTTGGTCCTGGTTCTTCCCTATTATTAATGCAAGACGTAATATTATGCTGTTCAATTTGTTTAGTTTTATAGGGAAATTATATGGAAATGTGCAGATGTGAGTATTGTTTAAGGTTAGAGTAATTTTCATTGCTTGCACAAGAGCGCATATGACAAAAACATTTGGACAGTGTGTGAAATAGTATGATAATAAGGTAAAAGTGCCCATGGTTACCAAATGGCCATTACAGTGACACTTACCCGTGTTGTTTCAGGTTGGAGCTTGAATTCCTGTACGTTGAGATGTCAGTTCGTTTTGGTGCACAAAGCATACATCGCATTATGAAACTATTCTTTTTGACCTTTTGTAGTGTATACATAGACCGAACTTGAGGCCACGCGTAATCTGCCTCCGATAGATTGCATAGGTCATCCTCCGCTTCAGTCATCTCCTTTCATCTACGCGCACTTAAGGGTGATACGTAGCCACCTCTCGCAACGCATGCTGCCTCTCTAACGTCTCGCAAGACTTTCGAACATGCCATATAAACTTAAAAAATATATATTCATTAATTATTACCATTTGACAGTAGCACAGTAACGCCACCGAATGTAGCGAAGTAAAAGTACAGTTTTTTTCACTAGAAGTATACTTGAGTAAGAGTAAAAAGTACCCATTCATAAATTTACTCTAAAAGTAGTTTCCCAAAAAAATTACTCAAGTAAATGTAACGAAGTAAACGTAATTCGTTAATACCCACCTCTGCGGGACTGACAAGCACATTCTACAACTGAAATAAGTCCCTCTGCATAGTATGTACATAACCAAACTGAACAAGTTGTTAATGAAGTATTTAAATGTGCATCATGGACATGAAAGGTCTCTCTTCTAAAAAAAAATGCAATCGTAAACCGAAATAAATCCAAATACTATTGGGATATTGGGACCAGCAGCTTCTCACTTTATTATAACACCAAAAACTTGATCACTTCATGAGCCAAAAGCCATAACGGTTAAGCACCACAACGATATATGGTTACCTCTGTGCCAATCATCGCAGTTGCTGGAGTCAGTCTTGTTCCGTACACACAGTCCCAAAAGTATTTATATTTACATATTACTCTGCTTGCTTATATCCACAACAGCTATGAATTGCAGCTGTGGGATGTCAGATAACAAACTGGTCCTACTGGCTAAGTGTGTTTATCCTCACAAGGGTGTTTTTGCTCCCTGAGGATTTTTAACACTTTGACCGCTGTCACCCTTTTGGCTACTGGGAGACTGTATACATTAGCCTAACTTAGAATTTTTGTTACATATTTGAAATGTAATTATATAATATAATATTAATCGTTACATTATTTTATTAGGAAATAAATGTGATTTCCTCCACACTGTGAGAGATGATTTGGTGGTTCGGCATGGGGAGGTGGGTTACCTTTTTCCATTTTGGGTTGATTTGGCTTGGATGTATTATGTGTCTCTTTGTGCTTGGTGGTGTTTTTGTGTTGGGGTGACTTTATTAGGCAAATCTTTTAGTGCATGTCCCAATTAGGGCTGGGCATAGATTAATCTAGATTAATCTCATACAAAATAAAAGTATTCCTCTGCATAACATACGAGTCTGTGATGTGTGTAAACATTATGTATATTTAAACACACACACATACATATACATTTAAGAAATGTTTTATATATATCATTTTTTTTATTTATATATAATATGAAATATATAAAAATATAATATGTAATAACATAATGTAAATGTTTCTTAAATACATACATACATACATACATGAATGTATATATATACATAATAATTACACACAGCACAAACTCATATGTTATGCAAAAAAAATTACTTTTATTTTGTATGAGATTAATCTAGATTAATCTATGCCCAGCTCGAGTCCCAATATATGTTGTATTATGTTATAAAATTAACATGCCTTTATTGTTTCTTGATTCTTGATATTCTTATTTCTATTCAATGTAAAACTGCTTTGTAACAATGAACAATTGTGAAAAGTGCTATATCAAGATTTAAATTGAACTGAATATGCTTTTTTAAATTACTTTGTATGTTGCATTTGACTTCTGTATATGTTACAGCAACACTATGTAGTTTCCATGTAAAAATGACTTACAGCTCCCCCATGTGGTTGAAAAGCACAACAGTGCCTGGTATCAGACACTCTTTTGCAGGCAGGGGGAGGGGCGGGGCTGTGTGCTCTACCCTCCACCGCCACTTTCAGAGTGTGCTTGTAGCAGCTAGGAGGCTGCTTAGGTTGCAGCAACAGTACAATTTGTCCAGTTAAAAGTTGTTCTATCACTGAAATAATTTTGGAGACATTATTTAAAGGTAAAAAAACTACATAGTGTTGCTTTAAGGGTGGCTAATTTAAATGTATATGTTGACGGGTGGTAATCTACAGCAATGCATCATATTGACATATAATATTTTGTTGTGTTTCTGTCATGTCGGGAAAAACTAATATCTAAAATAAAATCCAACATCCACCTCTTAAAAGTGAGTTTGGCATACATAAGTACAATGTTTGTTAAGATGAAATGTAGCATAAGACAAAGATGTTGCACAAAGTGTAAATCTAAAGCAGTGGTTCTCAAACTGGGGTCCGGGGTTTATTTTTTGCATTGTTTTCCCCCTCATGTGTTTTGTTTTTTTCTGTTTATGTTACAATACAAGTCTATGTGTCATCCTCCGCCTGCAACTGGGTTCTGTCTCCCCTAATTCATGCAAGCTTGTGGTTTATTAACTAGGACTTAAACAAGATAAATACTAAATACATGCTTCTTAAACATCTATGTATAGTTGGTAAATGCGCAGATGATGTGAGAAAATCAAATTCGATTTTAAGTTTCTGACATATAAACAAGCACATCAACCTGAGTGCTTTATTTAGTTTTCATATAAAAACTATTATTCACATTCAGATAAACTATCTTTTTAGATCACAGAGTTTCACTGATCCTCTATAAACTGCAAACCCAGGATATAGAGGTTGAGTAAATGTGGTGTGAGCTCTGTGTATGAGCTTCATTGTGTCAGAGACTCTGTAGAAGGACAGAATTCCTGCACTGTGATCCACATACACTCCTATTATACAGGAACTCAAATCTACAGGAAGAATGTTGTGTTTGTTATTGTGATAGAATGAACAACTGGAGTCATGGTAGAACAAACTCCAGGACTGATTATTACGTCCAAACTCACATTCATCACCCCGACCCTTCCTGATGATGGTCTTATATGACACTGATATACCCAAACTAGAAAATACATCAGCACTGAACTCAATCTCCCAGTAACAGCGTTCACACAAACTCTCTCTACACAACACCTGACACACACCATCAAATCTGTCTGGATGATCAGGATACTGCTGGACTATATCAGTCCATGAAACTCTTCTGTTTTTCTCAGATAGATGGAGTTTTTTATGTACTGTGTTTATATCCAGAGTCAGCTGACAGAAATCTGATGAAGATAAAAACACAAAATAATTTACTGTAAATAAAGCTGTCAGTTTGTGAATGCACATACTGTACCTGTACACTTGTGTGCATGTCTGTGTGCATGTCTGTGTGCGTGTGTGTGTGTGTGTGTGTGTGTGTGTGTGTGTGTGTGTGTGTGTGTGTGTGTGTGTGTGTGTGTGCGTGTGTGTGTGTAATGTCTTACATTGTAGAAACTCCTGCCTGGTCTTTGGTTCATTGGGGGGTGTAATTTTGATGCATGTTACTAAAAACATAAAAAGACATAATGAATGCAATTCTAATATTAAAAGAAGACATACAAATATTCACTCCATATGATTTTTCTATGCTTTGAGATTCTTTTTTTATATTACAAGAATTATTTCTGAAATTGAATATGTTGTTTGCTCAAACCTCTGAGACATGCTCCCTCCCCTCCTTCTCTCTACTATCTGAAGCGGATGTTTCCAAGGTCTTTGCTTCGAACCATCTGACTACCTGCCCGCTAGATCCCATACCCACCCATCTCCTTCAGGCCATCTCTCCGTCAGTTATCCCTGCTCTCACCCACATTATCAATTCATCCCTTTCCAGTGGTACCTTCTCCGTAGCATTTAAAGAGGCTTGGATAACCTCGCTGCTGAAGAAACCCACACTCAATCCCGCTATGCTAGAGAACAGACCTGTTTCTCTTCTTCTCTTCATTGCCAAGACTCTTGAACGCGTGGTGTTTGACCAGCTCTCCTCTTTCTTCACACAAAATAACCTCCTGGATAGCAATCAGTATGGTTTCAAAGCGGTCACTCCAATGAGACTGCGCTGCTCTCAGTCATTGAAGCCCTAAGGCAGGCAAGGGCAGCCTCCAAATCCTCTGTGCTGATCTTACTGGATCCGCCGCATTTGACACAGTCACTTACCAAATCCTCCTGTCGACCTTCATGGCTATGGGTGACTCTGACACAGCGCTTCTATGGTTCAAGTCGTACCTCTCAGGTAGGTCATTTCGGGTATCCTGGAGAGGTGACGTCTCCGAACCCCAACGTCTCGATCCCGGGGTGCCTCAAGGCTCTGTGCTTGGACCACTGCTCTTTTCGATATAAGTGACATCCCTGGGCTCTGTCATTCAAAAACATGGCTTTTCCTAACACTGCTATGCACTTATCGTTTCACCCTGATGATCCCACGGTTTCTGCCCGCATCTTGGCATGCCTGAGGGACATCTCACTCTGGATGAAGGATCACCATCTCCAGCTTAACCTTCGGAAGACAGAACTGCTTGTCATATCATCTGAGCCAAAGATTCAGCACAACCTTTCCATTCAGCTAGGTTCCTCAACCATCACGCCTTCCAGGACGGCCAAAAACCTGGGAGTTGTCATTGACGATCAGCTTAGCTTCATGGAGCATGTTGCCAGCACCGCTTGCTCTTGTAGATTCATCTGCTACAATATTAAGAAAATTAGACCTTTCCTAAATGAGCACGCTACGCAGGTTCTAGTCCAAGCTCTTGTCCTGTCCAGGCTGGACTACTGCAATGCGCTACTGGCTGGGCTTCAAGCTTGCATGACCAAACCCCTACGGATGATTCAGGATGCACTGGCAAGAGTGGTCTTCAATGAGCCACAGAGGGCGCACGTCACTCCTCTCTTTGTCAAGTTACACTGGCTTCCTATAGCAGCTCGCATTAAATTTAAAGCTCTGCTCCTGGCCTTTAAAACCACCACTGGGTCAGCACCCCCTTACCTTCACTTACTAATACAGCCTTATGTACCCTCTCGATCCCTGCGCTCTGCCACCGAGCGACGGCTTGTGGTGCCATCTCAAAAAGGAAATAAAAAACATTAGCGCGTATCTTCTCAGGAGCTGTTCCACAACTGTGGAATGATCTGCCGGTCGTGACATGATCTGCTGACTCTGTAGCTGTCTTTAAGAATCGGCTAAAATACAATCTCTTCTCTGTACATTATCTGTACATTTCTTTAAAAAAAATTACTAACCAACCCACATCTATGTATACTGTGTTGGACTTGATGAGACTATTTCCAGTGCACTTATGTGATGTTCTAATGTAATTGCTTCTATTGTTTACCTCATTTGTAAGTCGCTTTGGACAAAAGCTTCTGCTAAATGACTAAATGTAAATGTAGATGTTGTTTTCACCTCTATCAGATATCTTGTCAATCTCTTTGTAGAAATCCTCAAGTTCTTTTTTCAGTATAGATACAGACTTTCTCACATCATTAAAAGAGAGTTGAGGGGTAAAAGTGATGCTGGGTTCATCCTATCCAAGAGAGACAAACAGAGACTGAAAACTCTACAGAAACAATGAGAAAAGATTGTTTATTGTTCATTTGTGTTGGAGATTTACATGAGCTGGTGTTAAATATTTTATTAATTTTACCATCACAGGACCTTTTAGGACGCATTTATAAAGTTGGCTCAATGAAACATTATTTAATTCTTGCTATGTAAGGGATAATCCACGGCTAGACATGCCTGGGCCCATTTCTCAAAATGTTCATATTCACAATTCAAATGTGCAAAAATCATCCATTTAGTCTACCTAAATAAACATTTTCATATGTGTCTCTCACTCAGTTTGCAAGTGTAACTGTGTTACTATGGTTGCCAATGTTTATAGTAGCGGATTAATTTCTAACTGTAATCAAACTGACTGGAACTACCTGTGCATTAAACGGTTTTAATGCACACCTTCCAGCCAATCAGAATCGAGTATTTAAACAGACCATGGTATAAACAGCTCTAAATAAATTTTAATGGAAAAGTTTTCAATAATTGAATGAAGTTCACAATTAAGCAGAGTTGTGTTACCTGTAGGAAAAGGATGTGATCATCTGTGTGTGAAAGTTTCTCCAGCTCAGCGTCTTTCCTCCTCAGATCCTCAATCTCTTGCTTCAGTCGCTCCAGACGTTCTTCAGCTCGACTCACTGCAGTTTTTTCCTGATCTCTGATCAGCTGTATCACCTCAGAGCGTCTTCTCTCAATTGAGTGGATTAGTTGAGTAAAGATCCTCTCACTGTCCTCCACTGATGTCTGTGCAGAGCGCTGTTATCACACACACACACACACACACACACACACATATATACACGTATAAACAATCATATGTTTAGCCTGTTTATAGTCGTACATAGGGTTGCATAGCCATGCGTAGCCTGATGTGAACCTCTGCAAAATTGTAACGATGTGTCCTTTCTACGCGGACCACAAGTGCTGTTATTGGTCCGCTAAAACCCCTCCCATCAGTTCCTCAAACGGTTTTTCGCTAATGTTAAAGTGCACCTATTTCATTGCTAAAAAACAATGTTATTTTGTGTAATTTGGTAATGTGTTCATGTGGTTTATGGTTAAAAACACATTATTTTTCACATATCGTACATTTTTGTAGCTCCAGATATCCTGCTTTCTTCAAACGCATCGATTTTGTACAAAACTCATCGATCTGAAAAGCACTGATTGGCCAGTTAATCTGTACATTGTGATTGGCCTGAATACCTCTGACGTCAGCCGGGCGCTCCTTACCATGTTTGAAAGATTTGCTCACAATGCAATGCTAACAGGAGTTAACTTACAGGCTGTTAGTCAAAGCGGGAGGAATTATGATAATGTCGGTCTTAACTACATCACCAATCCCAGAAAATTAACTGTTGCCTACAATCCGTGTGTTTGTTGTAGTCCAAGAAAAGAGATTTACGTTGGAGACGATAACTCATGTCATTGTTTACTTTGGGGTTTGTACCTTTTGCATATCGTTAACATTTACTAATACACACTAACACCCCAAAGGAAAAGAAAAATCATGAATCGGACAATAGTTGCTTTTTAAGTAAATACAACGATGGATCAGGTTGAGGAGTGATAAACTCAAAAGTCGCTGTCCATTTATCTCCAGCACTCAAACTTCTCATGAAAACTCACCTTATAAGACTCAATAACATCTCTCAGATCCTTAAACTCCTTTTCTATCTGCTTCATTCTCTGATGATATTTTTTCTTTGCATCACCTAAAATCCTCTGTATGAAGAAAAGATTACATTAACATTAACCTACAAGAAGCTTGAAATTATACATTTTTAGAAATTACATATTTTCACACAAATAATTTTATTTGTAATTAAAATATGTCCCTAAGAGGTACTATTGATAATTTACTATTGATTTAGTTGTTATGATTTATGACCCCTAATGGTATAAGACAATTGTAACCTCCTGACTGTATGTCCCTAAAGGGACACCGTAACCCTCGGGTAATACCCCCGCTACTCTCGCGAGACTGGGATTGTGTCAAGATGGTGGAATAAACAACCAGTTCAGAATGTCTCGTGTGCGCTCCAGTTATTGAATATATGCTAGTTCAATCAGTGTACAAACAAACACTACAACAATCATGAATGAATGCTTATTATTTGACATTAACAGTTTATCATTAGTATATACAGTAAGTCTTTATTGTGAGATCATACCTGTTTCTCAATTCTCTCTGCTGCAGCTGATACGGTGTCATGATTTTTGTGTTTTGTGTTGATTTCGGTATCCACGTCACACGGCACATCTCCAGCAGAACACTGAGCAGAAACATCAGCTTGTACTTCAGTCTTCTTCAGTTTCTCCACCATATCAGCCAGTATGGTGTTTTTATTCAGAGCAGGTCTTGTAGTGAAGGTCTGTCTGCATTGAGGACAGCTGTAGTCTTTCGTCTGATCCTTCAGATTCCAGTACTCTGTAATACAGCTCATACAGTAACTGTGTCCACAGGGAATGGTCACTGGATCATTCAGTAGATCCAGACACACTGAACAAATTAACTGATCCTGTGTTACTGAAATACTGGCTTCTGCCATTTTACTGCATGTACAGACGAACAGTGAGGGAAGTTCAACAGCTCAGCAACAACTTAGTTTCATTTTCTCTCAACAAAAGACTTCCGTGTTTAAGCATTGTGTGAGAAGGGGTGTGGCTTCTGTTATTATCTCCATGTGAATAATGTGCAGCATTCAGATTTTATTGTTTAAGTCTTTAATAACATTGACATTAGGATCAAAGCTGCGCTTTGTTACTATTTCGCCATTCTACCACATTTCATAACTAAAAGATCTTGTTCTTCAATTTAGAAGTATTTTTCATTGTGTTGCCTGCAGGAAATATTACATACAACTTTAGTTAGTATGTAATGTTGCTGTTTGAGCATAAATAAAGTCTACAATATTACAAAGCTCAAAGTCCACTTCAAAGGAAGACATCACTCTTTCCTAAGAGAAAACACTTTCTCATTCCAGGATTGGCTGCATCACAACAGTGCGAGTTAAAGCATACTCCAGCCAAATATCAAAATTACCCCATGATGTATGTTTAGTTTAGTTTAGTTTATTTATTTATAAAGCACACAAATTACAGCGTGGCGCTGTCCAAGGTGCTGTACAAGGGCAATTTTAAGAATGTCATCATCAATACATTTTAAGAAAAGAAAAACAATAACAAATATAAAATATAGCTGCAAGCAGCAATACCGGGGTCAAGCCGAAAAGGGCACAAAAGGATGTAAAATTGAGATTGGATAAGCAGATTGAAGAACCTAGGTAGACCTAATAATTTTAGATGAAAAAACAAAAAAGTTATCAACAAAAATAATGTAAGTTCTTGTCTACTGCAATCATCCTTCTGTTATTGAGAATCATGGAACATTAGAGCACTGAAGGACACATGAGTGATGTTTGCTGTGTCAAAACATGGGTCACATCATGTTACAACAAGTTAAATGAGTCAAAAGAGACCATCCCCGTGTCTTTACAATGTTCTGATGCAGAGATATAGCTTTTGCAAAAATGGTTAATAAGGTATTCTCAATGGTTGCTAAGGAGTGAACTGGCAACCACCAGTGATTATAGTCAAAGCCATGAAAGGAATAATTCATGATGACTCAGTTTTAGATGTGTTGTTGCAGTAGTTTTAGGCAAAAATACCATATTCTATCTCAAAACCAGTAGGTGGCGCAATGAGAAAATTGTGCATGCAACATCAGGTCATGATTGTGTTACATCTAGCTAGTATTATGTCTATACACTTTAGTTTAGTGAAGAAACAGTTGTATGACCATAGGGCTGGCTTGTTATCAAAGGTTTTGTTCAATTATAAGGCCATCTAGTGGTGCATGCATACATTTTTTTTGTGTTGCCTCAGAATGTGCTCATGCATCAGCGTATCAATTCTGGTGAAAAAATATATTTTCGTTACGAAGTTATAACCATTTATGTGTAAAAAACACAAAATTTGAAGGTAATTTTTCGTTTTTTGCAATTTTCGACCATTTCTGATGAAAATTTTAATATAACGCCAATAGAATTTTTTGTTCAGAAGGTAAGGTTAGTTTCTTCCTATGGTGTTTTCGAGTCGATCGGAAAAACCCTCGCGGAGATATTCACGCGTGTTTTTTAAGCGCTATTTTGCTGCGCAGGGTTAACCGTAAGCCGAATTCTGGCATGTTTGGTATCGTTGGACTCGGCAACTATTCAGAACACCAAAGAAATAAGTCCCGTGAAAATACGTCAATCGGAGCCAAAGTTATAGGCCTATAAAATATTCGTCTGGCCACTAGGTGGCGCTGCAACGAAACTGTGCATGCTCCCTCAGTTCCTGACTGACATCTCAGGTACCAAGATTCGTGACAATAGGTCTAAGTTTGGCGAAGATACAGCCTAAAACCTGTTTTTTTGCACTCTACGTAAAGTTTGTTGACGCGCTATACAACAACGCAATGGTTTATCGAAATTCTTTTAATAACTTTTTGCCGTGAGTGTCTCTAGATGCTGCATACCAATTTTTGTGGCAATCGGGCAAAAACCCTAGGACGAGTTCGCAAAAGTAGGTTTTACGAATAATTCAAAATGGCGGAAAAATTTTCATGACGGAAAATGACGTCATAGGGTCCAATCGAATCGTCTTGAGCCAAGGAATCAGAGGAAACAAGAATTTTGTTTCTGAAACTTACGGATCAGAAGTTATAAGCAAAAACCTAAGTGCAAATTTGGACTGTTGGTGGCGCTAGCGGGTTTGAGATAGAGACTCCAAAATTGCTATGGATATTATTTGGATTGCCCTCTGTCAGTGTGCCAAATTTCATAACTTTCCTACGTACGGTTCTATGGGCTGCCATAGACCGCAATGGAACAGGAAGAAGAATAATATTTAAAAAGAAAAGAAAACTAACGGATACAATAGGGGTCTTCGCCCATTCTGGGCTTGACCCCTAATAAAAAAGAAATAAATGTATAATTTAAGATTATAAAATGTTAAACATGATGTGTAAAAGACAACACTGCACTAAAAAAGGTTTCAAGAGGAGGTAAATGCTTTAGATAATAAATAGGATTTTAACTCCTTTTAAAAACAGACACTGACTTTACAGCCCTAGTTTGGTAGGGTAAAGAGATCCACAGTTTCGGACCAATGACCGAGAAAGCCCGGTCCCCTCTAAGTTTTAGTCAAGACCTGGGGACAGAGAGAAGCAGCTTATCAGAGGACCTAAGGGATCTGGTGGGACTGTGGTGCTTTAAAAGGTCAGAAAGATAAGAGGGTGCCAGCCCATTTAGAGATTTAAAAACCAGCACTAAGATTTTATACTCAATCTGAGAATGTACAGGCAGCCAGCTAAGAGAGCAAAGAATAGGGGTGATATGGTCATGGTTTCGTGTGCCAGTCAACATCCTGGCTGCTGCATTTTGAACAGCCTGCAGTCGTGATAATGCTGACTGACTTACTCCTATATAAAGTGAATTGCAGTACTCTAGTCGAGAAAAAATAAATGAATGAATAGTTTTCTCAAGATCTCTAGAAGATAAAAAGGATTTGGCCTTTGCTAGGAGTCTCAGATGAAAAAAACAAGATTTTACGACAGCATTTATTTGCTTGTCGAACTTAAAAGCATTGTCAAAGTAGACACCCAAATTTCTTACCACTGGTTTGTTATACAATTCCAGTGGTCCCAAATTTACTGTGTTACTCTGCCCAAAAACAATGATTTCTGACTTATTTTCGTTCAGTTTTAAAAAGTTGTGAGACATCCAAACCTTCATTTCCTCAAGACACTCAGTAGCAGCAGATTTAACATAATTAAAAGGTAAGTAAAACTGTGTATCATCCGCATAACAATGGAAAGATACATTATATTTTCTAAAAATCAACCCCAGAGGCAGCATGTAAATAGAGAAGAGCAATGGAGCAAGGACAGATCCTTGAGGGACCCCATATTTAACATGACCTTGAGAGGAGAAAGATTCCCCTATTTGTACAATAAAAGTCCTGTTTGACAGATAAGATTTGAACCACTGAAGGGCTACTCCATGTATCCCAACATAACTCTCAAGGCGGGAGATCAATATATTATGGTCAATGGTATCAAATGCTGCACTCAGATCTAATAAAAAATAAAATAGCAGAAACACCAGTATCAACAGTTAGTAAGATATCATTATACACTCGTAAAAGAGCTGTTTCTGTGCTGTGCTTGGCTATGAAACCTGACTGAAATACCTCAAGCAAAGAGTTTTTTTCTACAAATTTCTGTAGCTGGGACAGAACAACCTTTTCCAGAACTTTGGAGAAGAAAGGCAGATTTGAGATTGGTCTAAAGTTTGAACACACCATAGGATCCAGATTGGATTTTTTAATCAGAGGTTTAACTATTGCATGTTTAAAATAGTTTGGAACTGAACCCGACCTCAAGGAGCTATTTATTATGGCCAAGACACTCTGGCCAATGACAGGAAAGGCCTGCTTAAAAATACGGGTGGGAACAATATCCAGTGAGCAGGAGGTAAACTTCAAATTTTCAACAATGATCTTTAATGGTGTTAGAGATACAGGCTCAAATTGATTTAAAACAACTGAGCAGGTATATGGGGCAGAAAGATAGACAGGACGCTGAATAGAGGATCGTATCACATTAATTTTGTCCATAAAATAAGTAAAAAAATGTTCACAGATTTGTGTGGTGGCAACTAAACAGTTTGAGACTGGAGGATTTACCACAGCATTTAGTGTGTCAAACAAAACTCTGGGTTAATGCCGGTTTGTCTCAATAAACTCAGAGAGATAGGTGGCCCTAGCTTGGAGTACACAGTTTTGGTAGTTGACTAATGAGTCCTTATAAATGTCATGTGAGATCTGAAGCTTGTCCTTCCTCCACCTGCGCTCCACACGCCTGCAAGCCTGGCGGAGAACACGAGTGGAGTCATTTAGCCATGGTTTTGATGCTGATTTAAAACGTTTTTCCTTCAGGGGGGCAACAGAATCTAATATGTTGGTACATGAGGAGTTAAACTGGACCAGCAGCTCCTCCACATCCAATGTTGCAGATGGCATGCACCCCAGGAAAAAAATCGGTTACACTTTATTTTAAGCTGTCACTGTTACATTGTAATTATATATTTAAGTACTAAGTAATAATCATCAACAACATGTACTTACTGTAGGGTTGGGGATAGGATTAGGGTTTGGTTTAGGATAAGTTGCATGTAGGCCAAAAAGCGGCAAAAATGCCCACAAGCTTAACCTCTTGAGATGCTCCATCTCGTTTTCGAGGGGGTCCTTAAAACAGACAGAGATACAAACAACAAAGTACAGTGTTTAACACATAAAACATACAATCATACAACAATTAGCTCTCCATAACATCTCCTCACATACCAACCCTATAAGTGCATAAATACAATAAATGTTCATTTGTCATACATAGCATACAAGTTCAGTACCTTTCAATGTAATGAAGTTCACATAATTTTAAATAATTTTTAAAAAATGGTATACTCAAAAGCAAGAGCAAATATTCTTCAAGTGATCATGTAAAACTGACCTAAAGATATTGATTGAAGTAATAGATCTTATTTCACTTGTTACATTTTTCCAATCTGATGGAGCTTTAAATTGAAATGCCCTGCGACCTACTTCTTTATTAATTTTGGGAACATAAAAAAATAATTGATCAGTATGCCTTAAGTTATATGAAGAAGAAAATGGAATTAAATATTGTTTTAAGTACTGAGGATAATTTAAATGACAACATTTAAAAATAAACTGAAGCCAATGAAAGTGCCTTCTTGAATATAACTATAACCAATTTAATAATTCATACATTTGACAGTGGTGCATTTTATATGGACATCTCAATACAAATCTACAAAGACTATTATAAACAACATTAAGAGAGCGAAGATTTGTATCAGAGGTATTCTGGTAAATTATATCAGCATAATCAAGGATTGGAAATATTAATTGGGTAATAATTCTTTTTCTGACCCTAAAGGTAAAACAGCTAATAGAGGAGTAAAGTATTTTAAGTCGATATGATATCTTCTTAATAACTGCATCAATATGTGATCTAAATGACAATTGAGAATCAAGTAAAAGACCTAAATATTTAAACTCATTGACTTTTAACATTGAAGTTCCATCTATAAAATTAATTGAGTAGTTAGTTGGTAAAGATATTTGTTTTGAAATAAACAACATATAATAAGACTTCTTTTTATTTAGCAGAAGTTTGTTATAAGTAAACCAGTTTTGAACTTCATCAAAATCAGACTGCAGAGATCGCTGAATATAAGAAATATCAGGACTGGAAAAGTAAATAACAGTATCATCAGCGTATAACTGAATTTGACAGTTAGAACAAACTTGTGGAAGATTATTTATAAAAATAGAGAACAATAACGGTCCTAGAGATGAACCTTGAGGTACTCCTCTATCAATGATTGTAAATTCTGAGCAACTTCCCTGATATAAAACACATTGCTGTCTGTAGTGTAAATATGAATTAAACCATAGTAAAGAAGACCTTGAAAGACCAATATCATACAATTTATCTAAAAGAAGATAATGGTCAACTAAATCAAAAGCTTTGGTTAAATCAATAAATATGGCACCAGTTAATTTATTATTGTCAAAGGAAGATGTAATATCATTGGTAATTTTTAAAAGAGCACTTGTTGTAGAAAAATTTGGTCGGAAGCCGGACTGAAAAGGTGATATAAAATTGAAATCATTGAAATGTATTGATAACTGATTTAAAATTATTTTCTCAAATATTTTCACCACACTATTAATTATTGAAATTGGTCTGTAGTTATTAATGTCATGTAGATCACCATTTTTGTACAATGGAGTAACTCTAGTACGTTTCCAAGATAATGGAGTAGTGCATGTTGTCAATGACAGGTTAAATAAATCAGACAAAGGGTAAGCCAGGACATGTGAAGCCATTTTCAAAAATTTAATTTCCAAACCATCTGGACCTGCGCTACTATCTGAATCCAACCTATCAATAACTTGTTGTTCTCAAAGGAGAAGGAGTTTTCACGATTATAATTAGAAGCAGTAAAATTGAAATAAAAAAAATCTGAGGATATAGGACTTCCTTGGGTAAAATATTTATTAAATTCCTCAGCAATTTTAAATGGATCGTTAACAATTTCATTATTTATTCGCATGAAATTACTTTGTTTTTTAGATGAAAAATTTGTTAATTTATTAATTCTATCCCAAAATACTTTGGGATTATTATAATCTGATGCTAGGCAGTCTTTGAAGTAATTTGCTTTAGCATTTCGTGTTTTTGTTGTACATATATTCCTCAACCTCTTATAAGTATCCCAATCTGTAGAATCCCTTGTTAAGCGGTATTTTCTCTAAGCTCTATCTCTATCTTTAAAAATAGTTATTAGATCAATCCCAGTTAATGTTAATCATGTCTTGGACAAAGTATTCAGAATTAATATTTTTTGATTGTCTGACCCTAATTAATTTAGGTGGTAATCGAGGTATATTTATTTTCCAGACACAGTAGATCATAGAATAATCACTAAGTGAGTCTGGCAGAACTCCAGATGACATAATCCTGTCTGGATGTGTGACTAAAATCCAGTCCAGCAAAGATGATGATTTAGAATCCTTTCTGGTAGGTTCTGTTATAAGTTGTGTTAAATTTGAACTATTAATTAAATTACGATCATGCCTACATGAGCCAGCTAACCAGTTATTATTAAAATCTCCCAAAATTATCATTTCAGTTTGATCATCAAGGGAATTAATAGTTGATATAATATATTTTGTGGATTCAACCGGAGCTTTGGGGGGTCTATAAATATTGCCTACTATTAATTGTTTATTTTTATGAAGAATTACTTTAACAAATAAAGATTCAAAGTACAGGGGATACTCATTTGGTGTAACAATTTCAGAAACTAGGGTTGAGGAAATATATGTAGCCACTCCTCCTCCTCTAGAGTCACGATCCGCTCTATATAAAACATAATTGTCAAGTTTTATGTCATCGTCTGATATCATATTATTGAGCCAGGTCTCAGAAAGTGTAATTACCTTAGGTTTGTTATAAGTAAGCCATACCCTTAACAGGTCAATTTTAGGTAGTAAACTTCTAATATTCAGATGAATGATAAACATACCTTTACTTGTATTCATTAAACATAACTATAAACAAACAATCCAATAAACAAAATACAGCAATAATGAGGGCTAACAGTAAAGAGATAGAAAAGAGAGCATACACATTCATATACACACACACACACACACACACACACACACACACAACCAAACATAATCTTAAACAAAAAATATTATTTGCTCAGTCTGCTTTTTTAACAATTTATTAGGTGGACTGGAAATATGTAATAAGCTGAATTCATGATACTATAGTCAAAAACCTTCACCTTCCCAACAAAATTCATCTTTACTATAAAAAGGGCAAAAATAAGTAGTAAATTGCTTCCAATTACCAATCAAAAATAATTATCATTCATAATTTAAATTCAGGCAGCTTTAGAAACAAAAGGAACAATAATTCAACAACCTACTATCAGCCGTTATTAGGTAATATACTAACTCTGCGTTTA
The DNA here is from genome assembly GCF_027580225.2 of Misgurnus anguillicaudatus. NCBI lineage: Eukaryota > Metazoa > Chordata > Actinopteri > Cypriniformes > Cobitidae > Misgurnus > Misgurnus anguillicaudatus. The sequence goes on from NC_073350.2 coordinate 8,718,274, forward strand.
CGACATTCTATACAATTTACGGCAAATAGAGTTCATAATAACCTGCGTCCCACATTAAACTTTATAAAGAACAAAAATCTGATGAAAAATAACAAAATAAAATAAGCATTAAATCAGATTACCATTTCAGCTGCAAGATCTGACACGAACAGAGGTAATTTCAATAATACTAGTGTAAAGCAACATGAAAGTCAAATAAAACTACGGAGATCCCATGGGAGCATCACAAAGGAAGCCTTCTGCCTCCTCGGGGGAACGGAAAGTAGTGACCTTACTGTCACGGCCTGAGCGGACCACAGACTACGTGGGTCACGCTCCTACAACAGTTCCACCTCGAGGAGGTCCCCAAAGCACCCCAATGACCAAGCAAACAAGAGATAAGTAAAATAGAAAAATAATCTTTATTAAAGTTTTAATTTAATTAAAATAGCAAAAGGGGAACGGGAAAGGGAATCTAAAATTTCTCTCTCTCTCTCCCTCAGGGGGAACTACGGGCCAGGGGGCATTGGAGGGAGAGGAGCCTGGTTCCAGGGGATCCAGGAAGGGGACAGGGCAAGGGCCGGGCGGAGCTCCTTCAACCTCGGCCCACCTCCTGCAAGAAAGAGACTTCCCGGGGCTCCTTGGCTCCTCCTGAGGGTAAAGCAAACAGACGTAAGTAATGCGTATACTTCCAATCGACTCTGTACTTCCTAGATTAGCTTTCTTTCCCTTCGACGATGGATCGGGCTGACGTAACGGTGAGTATCTTCCTTTTCAGGTTTTCCCCTTGACGTCGGGTAAGTTAAGCTTAACTTGTATGACGGTGAGTATCTCACTTTACAGGGCCACTGGGCTCGAGGTCACTTGAGGTAAGTTCAACTTGCGCAACGGTAAGTATCTTCCCTTTCAGGTGTTCAGCTTGGCGTTAGATGCGGTAAGTTTACTTGTCCAACTATGAGCATCTGATTTTACCGGGTCTCTGGGCTTGGGGTCACACTAGGGTGGGTTCAATGTGCGTAACGGTAAGTATCTTCTTTCCCAGGTGGTCGGCTTGGCGTTAGAAGAGGTAAGTTTAACTTGTACAATGGTGAGTATCTTACTTTACAGGATCTCTGGGCTTGGGGTCACACTAGGGTGGGTTCAATGTGCGTAACGGTAAGTATCTTCTTTCTCAGGTGGTCGGCTTGGCGTTAGAAGAGGTAAGTTTAACTTGTACAATGGTGAGTATCTTACTTTACAGGATGTCAGGGCTTCGAGTCGGTTAGGGGAGTGGTAGCTCTTAGCTTGTATCACAATGGGTATGTTCCTCTTCGGGGCGTCTGGCTTTACAAGTGGCGCTAGGTAAGTGATGGCTTAGATCATGTCACAGGTAATGTTACTAGGTACCAGGGGGACAAGGGGATGAAAAGGCCGAGGTCATACGTCACCACTCCTATGCAATGCAGCGCAACACAGGGGCTGGGCCTCTCCAGTCGCTGGGGTCGCGATGACACCTTGCTATCGGTGAATCCACCTAATGGTCCACACGTCCTCTTCCCGTTCTCCTAGGGCAGGCGAAGATCTAGACAGAATTAGCAGGTGTGAATAGATTCAAATCGCGCACAATGCCCCCACAGCGCCGGGCCCTCCGCTTCCCTCTTACAGTTCTTCCACCAGCAGGTGCCCAAATGACCTCTTACTCCCCCCCCCCCCCCAAATACCTCAGTCAGGATGGTAGTGGCGTGTGTAAAGCAAAGCCAGCGGCAAATTAGACTTTTGAGTTGCGGCCTACGACAGCGTAACAACTCCCAATGGAATCTACAGACACTGGCCCTTTTCCTAGAAGATTACAGACGTCAAGGACACGACACCACACTGCAGTCTTAGGGTACTCACGTCAGATAATCACTCAGGCACTACACAGCACACACTCCGCTGAATAAATAGGGTCTGTACTCTTCCGTGGGCGCAGACTAGCGCTGAAGAAAAGGGAGAAAGATCTTACTATTGATGCCGACGAGGTCCCCAACGAGCTCGGATACTTCAGTGGCCTTCGCCTGTGAACACACTTGGTCCCCGGCTCACCCACCTACTACACACTGGGTGGGGCCGACGAGATAACAAAGCACACACTCCTTTAATATATTTGGATTATCGTACACACAAATCTGAGGTTCCTCACACTCCTGTTGTTCCAGATCACCACTTGCAATTCCCGGCTCGCCCACCTGCTTCCTCAGTGGGGCCGCTAAAAGATGATACAACACACACTCCTTTAATACATTACGAATTATCGTATGCAAATGCTGGGTTTACTCACACTTTCGTTGCCTCAGATCGCCACATGCAATTCCCGGCTTGCCCACCGGCTTCACTCAGTGGGGCCGCTAACGGATGATACAACACCCACTCCTTTAATACATTACGAGTTATCGTATACAAATGCTGGGTTTGCTCACTCTATCGTTGTCTCAGATCGCCACATGCAATTCCCGGCTCGCTAACGGATGATACAACACACACTCCTTTAATATAACAACCGTCCTGCCCACTTAACAGCGGCTACTCACGGTTCCGGGATCGCTGAACTCTCTCTCTCCTCCAGGAGAATTCTTCGTTGTCAACACAAAGGATGCAGTCTGCCCGACGTTGTCCACATGTAACAGTAATCCAAATGATCATCAACAGCTTAACTGGTGGGATATTCACCCTGTTATCCTCTCTAACGATGGTTTCCTGTTTACAGGTCTACAACACTCGCCTACTGTGGCCTCCTCACACAACGACTCGGCCCGTGACTACTCCCAGCGATCTTCTTCCACGCAATACAAACGCTTCCTGGTTCCTCTCGCTCTCACTCATATACTCTCTACTCAGCGTGACTCACCCAATCGCCGTTCGCCACGTCAACGGCGCAGCTGCATGTTGTTCTGCATGATTTCGGGGATCCCTGGGAAACCCGGAAGTGACCGTGTTCCTACTAATCGGTCCGGGCAGGATTTTTTTCCGCCTCATCGAAGTCACTTTGTGACATTACCGTCCATAATTGCCCTCAACATTGCAGGATAATGTAACAAATATTTAATATCCATCTCTCAGAGTTTTTTCTTAATGGGATCAAATTGGCGTTGTTTCTCGAGAAGAGCAGCGCTATAATCCTGGGTAAATGTAAATACGCGTCCCCTGGTACTGAAGATTGCCCTTTTCACGGGCCAGTCTGAGAATTCAGGAGCTTTATCAGAATTGATCTTGCACCCGATTTGGAGTTGGTATCACGTACAGTTGGAGTGCGATGTGCCCTTTCAATCACCGGAGACGTTGGGAAGTTTGCCGCCCCGAGAAGCTGAGGAACAAGCCGCTGCATTAAGCCCAATATGTCGCGTCCCTCTGCCAACTCTGGGACACGCAGAAAACGTAGGTTATGTGAACGGCTTCTGTTTTCCATCTCCTCTGTTTTTTCTCTCAGGTGATAATTTTCCTTCTCTAAGAGTACAATACGTTTTTCCAGTTCGGATATATTGTCTTCATTCGCACTAACTCTTTGCTCCTGTAGATTAACTTGGTCACCAATAATACCCAGGGATGCCTCTATTGTGTTAAGGCTCGTTTGTAATTTGTCCAATTTGGAATCAAAGCGTGCAAGCAACTCATCTTTCAGATCATGTATAACTTCAGTTATAGATTTGTCGATAGTCATTGTGACCAAACACTAAGGAGCAGAGTGCGCTCTAATTTGTCATCCGTTAGTGTCGATTTAGTTGTAAATTGCTTAAGAAATAATGTCCTTTGTTGACGTATATGTAAATAAATGCATTAAATCCACTATATTTAGAAAAAAATTCAAAGTGCAGACTTGAGCTTCAGCAAACACTCACACTGTTGTCATGGCCGCCATTATGATGAGCCTTGTATTCTACAAAGGTGGGATGGTTTAATAATGTTAGGCAAGACAAACATATATGTCAGGAAAAGCAATGCCTGGCCATATGCCAATGTCCACAGACTACTGGTTTGTTTGGCAAGTTGTTAGGGTCACTGTTAAGGCCAACTAAATTCAAGCTGACTATTAAGCTGATAATAGTCAGTTTTACTGGCGTTTTCACAGCAGCCGCTATGAAAGCCAGCCTTTTTGTTGAATGTTTTGCCACTCAACAGGGCGAGCTCCGGCATGGTCACGTGGAAAAGTGACGTCTTGCATACCCTCTATAGCAGTAATTCTCAAAGTGTGGTCTGTGGACCACTAGTGGTCCACCAAACCCCCCTAGTGGTCCGCCAAAAGATGACCTAAACTAAGCAAGTGTTTATACAATCATCACTTATTTAAGTAGATTTTTAATGCACTTGCGAAACTGTGATATCAGTTCTTACCTTTTTAATAACGTAAAAATTGATCGGTTGGCTAAACCAAAGAGGAGTCAAAAGAAAAGATCAAGCGTCAACTGAAAGCAGCTAAAATCCACAGATCTATTAGTTTTGTAATGTACTAGTTTTTGTTTCATGTGTAAAATCCCTGTAATTTTTCAGTGATTTTGGACATTAAGGGGAATTTTTTTCAGCATTTTATTGTTACCATAGTTACAACCATAGACTTCATATACACCCACCACCTCAGTTTTAAACTAAGGGCTCGAATGACATTAAGTGGGACCTATAGGCTGTTATAATATGTTTAATTGCATTTTTTTCACATGTGCAGTTTGTTGTTCATATTAAGCTGCAACTCATTTCTCATTTACTTTTATCAAATGAAATAAAATTCATATAATAATTTCTGAACATAGCATTGCATTTGTTTTTTAAAAAATTGTTTTTGACTTGAAATTGTTGCATATTAAACTTAAACTTAGCTTATCCTTCCTATTTTGTTGTTTTTGGGAGCGTGTTAGAGTGGGATTCTGTTAGGTGGTCCTCAGAAAAAAAATGGAAGATAAAGTGGTCCTTGGTCTGAAAAAGTTTAAGAAACACTGCTCTGTAGCCACCTTGGTGCTAAAAAAAACATTCAAATAAAGATGTTTTACACTGATAAAACAAGAAGACAATAAACTCAGTTGGGATTTTGGTGTATCTGTGTTCTTCTAGTCATGTCGGCTATTTAAAAAACTAATACTGTATATATATAAAACTACATTGTTCTGTATGATACACCATCAATATGTAAAAATGACAATGAAGTAATCCTTAACCATTTTACTGATGAATGAAGTTCATAAGACAGCGCAAACACATCACTTTTCCTATAGTATAGGACGTAACTTCTTTACATGATCATATAAAATACAGCCTGAGAAATACATGGTCTCATTTTAGTTGTGCTCATGTTAAAATGGGTGGGTGTTTGCTGTTTTAAATATCAGTTTTTTAATGTCAAAATTTAATGCAAATTATTCCTCACTAGTAAAATGTAGTAGAGTTTTAAAAAAAATCAAGAATCCCTATCTTGTTTTGATGTTTTTCAGGGAGCATTTTAGTGGGTTCGGAATTCCCCCAAATCCCCATGGAAATGGAAAAGCATCTGTCTGCGTCCTGTAGGACAACAAGAAACGCCCACTGGAAAATCACAATACATAATTTTCACGCCCACTTCAAGGAAACTATTTAATATTTGATTCACATTGACTGCCTTATAACAGATCTACCTTATAGTGACTATATCACTATATAAATATTATTGTTTTAAGTATTAACATGTCATTAGCTTTTTTCTTATTTATTAAAAGCCTTATGTTTAAAAGAAACACATTTCATTAACATTGCCCAACCATTATATTGCTCGATGCCAATAGTGATGCCCAAACAGCAAGGAATTATTGTAGACATGCACTAGCACACCAGCATTTCTTATTAAAAAAGAAATGTACATGATTCACAAAATCACATTAACCTGATTGTTTATTTAGCATCCATATAAAACTTTATATCTTTCAAAACTGTCCTACATATGACAGTGTTTTAACTTGTTTGACTCTGTGGACCCGGTATCTTATTTTGACTTATTATAAAATATTTCTTTAATATTTAATGGTCTGTCATGGACCCAGTACCACATATACTGTTTGAAAGCTTAGACTTTCTACTTTCTGCAGATATGCATCACTTTGAGATATGTTTTACTGTAAGAAAGTTAATTACACTTAATTTACACTATCACCCCCACATACAATTTTTATATGATTTAATATTCACATATTTCATATTTTTCAAGTATGACAAACATGGGCAAGTCTTATATCAAATGAAAGCTCTCATTCTCAGGAATAAGGCTACAGCGTTATTTTTGTTCTATTTTCAACACATATCCAACAATCGTCGAATGAATAATGAGGTAAAAAATGGTCTTTTGTAAACACATGGGAAACTTGAGTGTGAACTGCCTCAGATAGCACAGATAGACACAAATGATACACCATCTTTTATCTTAGGTCCTACACTGTAAAAACTAATATGCCCCATCTACTCAATAAAATTGTGGCAACAGATTACAAGCAATATCATTAATTACATTCAACAAATAAAAATAGGTTTAGATTTACTCTATAAACTCCTTAATATTAACATATGCAAAAAGACAAACTGCAATTTGCAATTAAAAAATGTATTAAAATTTAAACAAAAATATTGGGTATACTAGACAAAGATCTAGCACTATACATTAAAAAATAGTATGCCATATCTACTCAATAAAAGTGTGGCAACAGATTACAAGCAATCAGGGGCGATTCCAGGATTTTATAAATGGGGGGGCACAGGGGGGACCAAGAACCAGTCAGGGGGGGCCAATCAAAAAATTCAAATGAAAATAAATACTGGTTTAGAAAATATTAAGCATGGTTCCCAAAATCTTGTGCAATGCCACATGTTCTAATATAGATGGTATTATTTTTTTGTCTTTTGCATGGATTAAACAACAGTTCTGTTCCAGAATAGTTCACTTTAAATAAATTGTCATAATTTACTCATCATAGAGTTATTTCAAACCTGTATGAGTTTTTCTTCGGCTGAACACAAAATAAAATATTTTGAAGAATCTTAGTAGCCAGAAAGTTGATGAACCCCATTGACTGCATGTTATTTTGTTCCTAGATATGAAGTCAATGGGATCCATCAACTGATTTTGGTTACCGACATTCTTAACTCTTTTCTTTTTTGTGTTCAGCAGAAGAAAGAAACTCATACAGGTTTGAAACAAGTTTAGGTATATGACCATTTAAATTAAGTGAACTGTTCCTTTAGGCTATCTACATTGCGTGTAGCTGGTATTAGTTAATATTCTGACATATCAGGATTTTGGGAAAATATTAGCCTACTTAAAAATTTGTTTTTCTACTCTGTCTGATCTGACTTTCATTGTTTATTAGCCTATATTGTATTTTAACACAACTGAATGCTATTTTTTACATATTATCTGTTATGTTGTCAGACAACAAGAAGTTTAAGCTAGTGACTAAACACGACCCAATAACACTTTGTGTTTAATCCAACCAGCTGTTACTTTATACTGCTAAAATCCTAATTTAAATGCGACATTGTCTGATACAATTTACATTGAAGAGCTGATACGAGGTGATTTCGGATTACCTGTGTGTCTCATGCAGTGTTGCTCTTCTCATCTGATTGTGTTTATGAGCGCTTTTAATTTTAAATGCGAGAGATAGTTTTATTGTAGATCGCGTATAGCACAGACAATTCAGTGCAAATTCAAAAATATCAGAGAATACTGTTAAGCGTGCGCGCGCATATACCGCACCATAGGGAGGGAGAGAGAGAGCTCGTGCACAGAGAACTGGTGTGTGTGTGTGTGTGTGGGAAAACACTAACCTTTCGTTAAGTCATAATACTCGATCAACCGTCTTCTCTGTCAGTAACATCTGTTGACTGTTAACTTTTACGTGAAAAGACAACGGAGGAACCCAGGTGGAAAACACAGCCAACTTTTAACTCCCTCACTTAGTGTCAGAGAGGCACTGTCGAGGTTCCGCATGCAGCAGTGAGAAAGCGTGCACGCGAGAGAGAGAGAGAGAGGCGCTGCTGAGCGCGTGCAAAAGCACATGAAGCCGTTTTAAATAGTAAAATAAAATGTAAATGGTAATCATGGAAAATCTATTTGATTTGTGCCAGTGTTGAGTCTGTAGCGGGGCGCCCTCCTTCTTCTCGTTTGCACGAGTCTCAAATCAAACAGTGATTGACAACTGGTCCAATTGTGCGGTGGGTGTCGTGGTGTCTCTTTCCTCCTGTTTTAAAAACGCGCAACTACTGTGCTCGCTTCGTCTTCGCGTTCGCACGAGTCTCAAATCAAACAGTGATTGACAACTGGTCCAATGGTGTGGTGGGTGTCCTGGTGTCTCTTTTCTCCTGTTTTAAAAACACGCAACTACTGTGCTCTCTTCGTCTTCGCGTTCGCGCGAGTCTCAAATCAAACAGTGATTGACAGCTCTCTGGTCCAATGATGCGGTGGGCATTTTCAGGTTGACAGTAAATCTAGCTGGCCCAATGAGATTGGAGGGGGGGCACCAGGGGGAGCCAATCATATTTCAAGGGGGGCAGTGCCACCCCATGCCCCCCCCCCCTCTAGACACGCCCCTGCAAGCAATATCATTAATTAAATTCAACAAATAAAAACTTAGAATTTAGTTAGAATCACTCCATAAACTCCTTAATAGTAACCCATTCAAAAAGGTTAACTGCAATATTGGGTATACAGGACAAAGACCTAGCACTATACAATAAATACTTTTCAATTATACTATTTTAATTAAACATCATGATTTAAAATGTATCCATTAATATTATTATTAATAATGAGTATTATATCTGATTTTAGAAAGACAGACATAGATGAATCAATTCTTATTTTATTGCAGTCAAAAGAGCAGGAAAGCAGCTCATTTTTAATGGTGTATTTGTAACAGTGTAAACTTCAAAAAGTATTTTACAGTCTTTAAAGAAAACTGTCCACATTTCCCGACTACGAAAGGTTCCATGTTTGTGTTCTGTTACATTGATTCACACCCAGAAAATCAGACAGCAGTTTAGACTTACTGTACTGTAATCAGTTTATAAACTTTGAAGAATCCAGCTCCAAGAAAAGTGTCTGAAACACCTGAAAAGATGCCTGGGATACTGGAGATTCAATGCATAGATCCAATCCAATCCAATGAGTATAAAGCATGCGCTGGGCACACTTTTAAGGCCTCGATAACAATTCCAGCATCCCTTGGACTGCCACTCCTAGAAGATCCATTCTTTACAATTACAGCCATCACAAGCTGCTCAAGTCCCGCCTCTTCATCTTTATCCTGCAACATTAAACAGCAAATATGTCTTAAAACCTTTATAAATGTATACAGCTTGAATATTGAAATAATCCACACATTAAACTTGTATATTAAAATGTTTTAAAGAAAACTGGAAGATATGTGCATTGGAGTTCATCTGAGTTTGTGGCTTATTATGAATGTTTGAAATGTGCAGTAATATCGAAAACTGATAATAAATTCTCATTGGAATTACAAATAATATAAAAAAAAAATTGAAAAGATATATAATCTATATTTATAATTAGGGCAAATCTTTTCCCTACATTTTTTCTGTCACACAATAGGATACAGTCACATATTTATTTGTTAACCAAGTTACTCACATGTGTATATACAAACACATACACTATATACACAATATAATATGTACAATATATTTATTTAATAATATTCCTCACCTTTTGTTGTGAATAAAGTTCTCCCTCAGCAATGTTTCACGTTGTCTGCAGGAAACTGCAGTACAGGCCTTCATGAACACACAAATAGGTCGCAAAATTAATAATAATAATAATAATAAATGTTCAATTTACAATATGTAGAAAGCTTAAACATTTTAAAAAGATAACTTATACATTTAATATCTTCCTCACCTTTTGTGGAATTAAATGAATAACGTCACATTTCCCTTCAAGTTTCGGTGAGCAGCAGAAAACTCCAGTAAGATGCCTTTGTCAAACAATTCAGTCAGCAATGGTTCATGTTTTCCACAGGACAATTCAACACAGGGCGTCGCAATTGAGCACACAATTAATTTACAGCGGAGAATAGTTTTACATTACCAATTTATTCGAATACTTTGTGGATATAATTAACACAAAACTAAATAAACCGAAAAAGACCGCAGTAAAATCACATTTATCTTTAAAACACAAACCAAGCGAGCGAGCGAGCAGAAATTGTCATAATAGATACATACATATCTATGAAAGTTAGTGATAAGAGAACCCACCCATTCAGAGGAACAGTACGATTGGTCAGTTTTTCTGTCACTCAAAATGAGTTACAGCTGGACCACCAATCGCAGGCCGTTTCTGAATCCGAAGGGTGCAGACTGCGGAGGTCACATGCAGACTGCATATGCCATTAAGCCTGGTTTGTTTAAGTTAACTAAGTATTACATTCGCAAGTCATACGCATATTACAACAATTTACGATTAACTAAGAATAAAAGTCAACTTGTTAATATTCTGAAATAAGACAGTCTTGATGACGAATGCATCCTAGATATGCGACCTCCTAAGGTCCTAAAGCTGAAGTTATGTCCAAACCCAGTTCATATTAATCCTTATTGTAATTAATATTTACAAATTACAAACAAATATACAAAGAAACACTCCTTATAGACTTATAAGACCAAAGATTGCCCGTTAAATTCACCCAAAATGAATTTTATCCACAGTTTAAACACTACATTGACGTCACAGCCAGCTGTGATTTTCAGCAAGACTGGCCGAGGTGAGGCGCCGTTGTCCGGTATATATAAGCACGGAGCACCCGCTGATTATCTGGAGCTCCCATCGCCAAAAACTCTACAGAAATGTTTGAATAGGCGATATCTTTATGAACCTACTGCAGATTTTTGTTTAAAAAGCATACATTCTCGACTGAAATGCTTTCAAAACTTTGAATTTTGGCACAATAACAGAAATATTTCCTAAATCTGTCTGCTCGTCGCTCACGAACTGCATATCAACCTGAAATGGTTTTTAATTTAAAACAGCTGATTTGTATTACATTGGATTTATTCAGTATTCGCTACATTTGCAGATACACAATAAGAATAGCTAATCCTTCACAAAAACAATAAGTTGTTTTTATTCCAGTCATTTTTAAAGAATTTGAACACAAAAAAATGACCAAACTACATGAAATTAATTTTATTAAATAAAGTTTACATATTCAATTTCATCAAATCTATAAGCCTGCAGAATGACTTTTTACAGTGTACTCTAAAAAATGAGTCCATTCACAGCATTTTCTTTGGTTGTGTGTATGAATAATCCCTTGCTATTTATTATATGTGCAAAACAAAAAATTTATATTTATATGAAAAATGTATTTCAACACCCTTCAGTAAAAAAAGATTAACTTTTGAATGCGACATGCTAAAGAGATCATTCTTTTTGGGGGGGTTTACTGTCTGCTGCTGCTAACAACCAGAACTGTCTGCAGTCTGCTAGAACCAGAGTTATACACTATCAAAGACAGTGTTTACAACATAAAAAAGACAATTTGGGGTTTTATCATATGAAAAACAACATAAATAACAATATTTGTCACAAACAGCAGCTTTTTATGTAACTTCAAAGGGGTTTTCTGCAAAATGATATAAAGATATTGCATTTATTCCACTGTATGTGGTTATGGGAGCACATCAAATGTTTTTTGGCAGAAATTGTACACCATAAGCGTATTATTCCTCCCATCAGTTGGAGTAAAATAACTTTTGCATTTATTATGATAGAGAAAAAATTGATTTTTCCTCTGTAAGCTGGCAATTGCTGGAATCAAACAAAACTGTCTGCAGGTTTCGTTACCATTCAGGGCCAGAGTTATACACTTTTAAATACAGACTTTGGAAAAAAAAAAACATCAAAAAGTGCCTATTTATTTTTGTGTTTATTAGAGCAGTGGTTCCCAAACTTTTTCAGCGTGCGGCCCCCCCTTGTGTACAGTGCATTTTTTGCGGCCCCCGAAAGAAAATTTATGACAAAAACAGTTTTAAAATGTAATATTTTAATTAAACAAAACATATAAAATTATACCTAGTAGTGCTGTTGGTTAGTTGGCTTATTATTTTTTAGGTTTAATTACACAGAATTGATGATAAATGAATGTATTTTATAAAATGTCATAAAACTGGGGCCCCCCTGGCACCATCTCGCGGCCCCCAGTTTGAAAACCACTGTATTAGAGGACTGACGACACATGCAACCATGTTGAGCACTTTTAACAGTGTTTTATGTAATTTCAAAGGGTTTCCTGTAAAATGATACCACACTTTTGTATGTGCACCTCTGCTTGTGGGTATGGGAAGCTTTTGAAATTGGGTAGGCCAAATTCAGGCGGAAATCCCCAAAATAGCCTCAGAGTGTAAGAGGCTAAACAACAAAAAACAGTCATATTCACATTCAGATATAAACTATCTTTTAACATCACAGAGTTTCACTGTTGATCCTCCATAGACCGCAAACCCAGGATATAGAGGTTGAGTGAATGTGGTGTTGACTCTGTGTATGAGCTTCATTGTGTCAGAGACTCTGTAGAAGGACAGAGATCCTGCACTGTGATCCACATACACTCCTATTATACAGGAACTCAAATCTACAGGAATATCTGTGCGTTTGTTGTTGTGATAGAATGAACACCTGGATGAACAGCAGTACAAACTCCAGCACTGATCATTATATATAAACCCACATTCACCAACCTGACCCTTCCTGCTGATGCTCTTATATGACACTGATATACACACACTAGAAAAAATACCAGCACTGAACTCAATCTCCCAGTAACAGCGTCCACACACACTCTCTCTACACAACACCTGACACACATTATCAAATCTGTCTGGATGATCAGGATACTGCTGGACTATATCAGTCCGTGAAACTCTTCGGTTTTTCTCAGATAGATGGAGTTTTTTATTCATTGTGTTTGTATCCAGAGTCAGCTGACAGAAATCTGATGGAGATAAAAACACAAAATAATTTACTGTAAATAAAGCTGTCAGTTTCTGTGTGTGTGTGTGTGTGTGTGTGTGTGTGTGTGTGTGTGTGTGTGTGTGTGTGTGTGTGTGTGTGTGTGTGTGTGTGTGTGTGTGTGTGTGTGTGTGTGTGTGTGTGGCGTGTGCGTGTGCGTTTTGTCTTACATTGTAGAAACTCCTGTCTGGTTTTTGGTTCATTAGTGGGTGTTATCTTGATGGATGTAACTAAAGATATAAAAAGAAATAATGGCTGCAATTGTCATTTTAAAAGTAAGCCTACAGTACATATATCCATCATATTTTTTTTAGATTTTTTTTTATATTACAAGAATTTTCTTACCTTTATAAGATATCTTATCAATCTCTTTGTAGAAATCCTGAAGTTTTTCTTTCAGTATAGATATAGACTTTCTCACATCATCAAAAGAGAGTTGAGAAGAGAAAGTGATGTTGGGTTCGTCAATACATCCAAGAGAGACAGAGAGAGACGGAAAACTCTACAGAAACAATGAGAAAAGATTGTTTATTGTGTTTACTGTTCATTTATGTTGGAGACTTAGATGTGTTTGTGTTATATATTATTTTTGGGAGGTTACCATCACAAGGCTTTTTATGATGCATTTATTAAGTTGGCCCAATGAAACATTATTTGATTATTGTTATACAGATCAAGATTACAGTTTTTTTATTGCTAAAACACTATAACCAGGTTTTTAAACTAAAATTTCAAAACCATAACGCCATTTTTCAAGAATCACGTTCATTTTGCTGAACTATGAACACTACTCCCCTGCTTTAACACATGAGACAGCTTTAGTTAACTGTTACTTCAAAACTCAACACATAAATGCCTACATTTCTCAGTGCTTACACAATCTGGTCATATGGAAAGCACTAGAATTCAATACTGTTCACTCAAGTCAGCACAGCTTAGGCTCAATTAGCAAACAATTACCAAGGTGGAAACACTAAAAGTCAAAAATGAACACACATCAATCAGATCCTTCAATAGATAGATAAAAGGTCCCGAATCAGTTCACTGAGCTTTGAAACGATGGATCCACAGAGAAATGAAGGAACAGGTCAAGGAGAAAGAGGAGGAGGAGGAGGAGAGAGAAGAGGAGGGAAAGAAGGAGGATATGGTGAAGGAGGAGGAGGCAGAAGAGGATGGAAAGGAGGAGGACATGGTAAAGGAGGAGGAAGAGGAAATGGTGAAGGAGGAGGGAGAAGACTTGGTAAAGGAGGAGGAAGAGGAGGAGGATATGGTAAAGGATGAGGAAGAGGAGGTGGACGTGGTGAAGGAGTAGGGAGAGTAGAAGGACGTGGTGAAGGAGAAGGGAGAAGACTTGGTAAAGGAGGAGGAAGAGGACGTGGTGAAGGAAGAGGGAGAGGAGGAGGGAAAGGAGGACGACATGGTAAAGGAGGAGGAAGAGGACATGGTAAAGGAGGAGGAAGAGGACATGGTAAAGGAGGAGGAAGAGGAAATGGTGAAGGAGGAGGGAGAAGACTTGGTAAAGGAGGAGGAAGAGGAGGAGGATATGGTAAAGGATGAGGAAGAGGAGGTGGACGTGGTGAAGGAGTAGGGAGAGTAGAAGGATGTGGTGAAGGAGGAGGGAGAAGACTTGGTAAAGGAGGAGGAAGATGAGGAGGACGTGGTGAAGGAGGAGGGAGAGGAGGAGGACATGGTGAAGGAGGAGGAAGAGGAGGAGGAGGACATGGCGAAGGAGGAGGAGGGAGACGAAGGGCAAGGTGAAAAGCAGTCTCAGATGAAATTTGGGCCACTCTGACCATGTCCTTGTCCATGGTATGAATATGAGGGAGGCTGAGCAACGAGTAAAGCCTAATTTCAGTCGCTTCACCGTTGCCTCCATCTTCAGAGCCTTCAGGGAGGAAAACTGGTAGATGTACTTACAGTAAGACTGCTCTGTACAGTAACTTTAGTGTGTATACACTGTTGGACTATGCTACTAGAACAAAGAAATGCATCAAATGGCCGTCCATACAGATCAACACATCAGCAGATGAACGCCAGGGGTGGACCACGCAAGAGGATTTTACCCTCGCTGTTTGGTTAGGACCAATATAGACCGTGATGTGGACGAGATTCTCTGGCCTGACCCAGAACAAAGACGGGATGTTGAGGTGGAATCATTTAAAAAAAAATGTTTTCCAGTTGTGCTGTGTAGCACATGAATGAAAAAATGTGCTAATGCATACATTGATTGTGTCTTCTGTGGTCATGTGAAAAGGTTTTTGAGGGGGAGAACCACAAGCAACTTACCAGTTTTGAATATGAAGAGTTTCATTGCAAAACGAGATAACTCCGTTTTTAACATTTTTGTCAAAACATGTTTATTATGTTATCATGTTATTACAGTTTTTCTCGGTTGCTTAAACACATTTCTTGAAACTATGCCTCATATTCTCAAAACAGTAAACACAATATCATAACACCTCACACAATATTCCAAACATCATATTTTCAGGTTAAAATGAAGCTCTACACTCAAAACAATTCACTCCTACTGAAAAACCAACATTTTCCTTCAGACAACACACACAAGCTTTCAAAAACACACAAACTTCAACTTAGTATTATACACTGGTGCAATAAATTCAAAACAATATATCCAAAACTAGTAAGTTGCTTGTGGTTCTCCCCCTCAAAAACCTTTTCACGTGACCACAAAAGACACAATCAATGTATGCATTAGCACATTTTTATTCATTCATGTGCTACACAGCACAACTGTAAAAAAAATAAAATATTCCGCCTCAACATCTCGTCTTTGTTCTGGGTCAGGCCAGAGAATCTCGTCCACATCACAGGCTATATTGGCCCTAGCCAAACAGGGAGGGTAAAATCCTCTTGCATGATCCACCCCTGGCATTCATCTACTGATATGTCTATCTGTATGGAAGTCATACTATGGACAAGGACATGGTCAGCTAGAGTGACTTGAATTTCATCTTAGACTGCTTGTCACCTTGCCCTTCATCTCCCTCCTCCTCTTTGACCACGTCCTCCTCCTCTTCTTCCTCCCCCTTTATCATGTCCTCTCCCTTCTCCTTACCACGTCCTCCTCCTCTTCCTATTCCTTCACCAATTCCTCTTCCTCCTCCTTCTCCATGTTCTCCTCCATTCCCTCCTCTTGTGCCTCCTCCTCTGCCTCCTCCTCTGCCTCCTCCTCCTCCTCCTCCTTCTCCTCGACCTATTCCTTCATTTCTCTGTGGATCCATTGTTTCAAAGCTCAGTGAACTGATTCAGGCCCTTTTATCTATCTGTTGAAGGATCTGATTGATGTGTGTTCAATTTTGACTCTTAGTGTTTCCAACTAGGTAATTGTTTGCTAATTGAGCCTTAGCTGTGCTGACTTGAGTGAACAGTATTAAATGCTAGTGCTTTCCATATGACCACATGGTGTAAGCACTGAGAAATGTAGGGATTTTTGTGTAGAGTTTTGAAGTAAAAGTTAACCAAATTTGACTCATGTGTTAAAGCAGGGGAATAGTGTTTATAGTTCAGCAAAATGATTGTGCTTCTTGAAAATGAAGTTATGGTTTTGAAATTTTAGTTCAAAAGCCTGGTTATAGTGTTTTATCAATTGAGAAAAACTGTATTTTGTTTTATGGTGCTACTTAGCTGTATTTTTTAAGTTATTAAGGATTAAATCAAAACAAACCAACTGCAGTGGAATTGATTTTAGTTGAAATGCACAACCAAAAAAAACGAAATTTCTGAAAAATAAAAAAACGGAGTTATCTCGTTTTGCAACAAAACTCGACATATACTGTTTTGATTTTATTGCACCAGTGTGTACTATGTTGTCGTGTGTGTGTTTTTGAAAGCTTGTGTGTGTTGTCTGAGGGAAAAGTTTGTTTTTTCTTTAAGAGTGAATGGTTTTGAGTGTAGAGCTTCATTTTGAGTATTGGGTGAGATGTTATGATATTGTGTTTACTGTTTTGAGAATATGATGCATTGTTTCAAGAAATATGTTTAAGCAACTGAGAAAAACTGTAATTTAGTTTTCTAAAATTAAAGTTAATAAAATTTTCTATAATTAAATTAAGTTCACAATTAAGTAAACAAACAGGTGCCCAAATTCAGAATTTTAACAGTATCATTTTTAAATCACTTTGTAAGGTCTCAAACTATAAAGATTCAGTTAAGTGAAAGGAAATTATTGGGAAATGACTCTTCTTCTCCTTGTTTATCAGTGGTTGTGTTACCTTTAGGAAATGGATGTGATCATCTGTGTGTGAAAGTTTCTCCAGCTCAGCATCTCTCCTCCTCAGATCATCAATCTCCCGCTTCAGTTGCTCCAGTCGTTCTTCAGCTCGACTCACTGCAGTCTTTTCCTGATCTCTGATCAGCTGTATCACCTCAGAGCGTCTTCTCTCAATGGAGCGGATCAGTTGAGTAAAGATCCTCTCACTGTCCTCCACTGCTGTCTGTGCAGAGCGCTGTTATCACAAACACGCGCGCGCACACACACACACACATAACAATCAGATCTTACATCACACAGTGAGCTTCAGTCAGATTGAAACTTCTCCAGCACTCAAACATCTCATGAAAACTCACCTTATGAGACTTAATAACATCTCTCAGATCCTTAAGCTCCTTTTCTATCTGCTTCATTCTCTGGTGGTATTTTCTCTTTGTATCACCTAAAACCCTCTTTTTGTGAAAATAAAAGAATGACCGAAAATATCAAGTAACAATCTATATCATTAAGATACATTTTTAATTCAGGGTTTATATTACAAAATATTTTACAGTGTACCCTATTTTTATGAATTATGACTCCTAATAGTATAAGAGGATCATGAATGTTAATTATTTGACATTAACAGTTTTTCATTAATATATACAGAAAGTCTATGTTGTGAGTTCATACCTGTTTCTCAGTTCTCTCTGCTGCAGCTGATACGGTGTCATGATTTTTGTGTTTATCCATCATACACAGATAACACACACAACGCTGATCAGTGCGACAATAAATCTCCATCAGTCTACCATGTTGAGAGCAGATGATCTCCTGAAGTCGTCCAGTGACGTCTATCAAGTTGTGTCTCTTTCCTTTGAAGAGATTCTCATGTTGTTGGAGGTGATGTTGACAGTAAGAGTTCAGACACATCAGACAGGACTTGACAGCTTTGCGTTTGATTTCAGTACAGACGTCACACGGCACATCTCCAGCAGAACACTGAGCAGAAACATCAGCTTGTACTTTAGTCTTCAGTTTCTCCACCATTTCAGCCAGTATGGTGTTTTTACTCAGAGTCAGTCTTGTAGTGAAGGTCTGTCTGCATTGAGGACAGCTGTAGTCTTTCTTCTGATACTTCTGATTCCAGTAGTTTGTAATACATCTCATACAGTAACTGTGTCCACAGGGAATGGTCACTGGACAATTCAATAGATCCAGACACACTGGACAGATTAACTGATCCTGAGCCCACGAAATACTGGCTTCTGCCATTTTACTGCACGTGGAGACGAACAGTGAGGGAAGTTCAACTGCTCAGATACAACTCAAGTTTCGTTTTCTCTGACTTATGTGTCTAAGCAGTGTGTGAGAAGGGAAGTGGCTTTTCTGTTATCACCATGTGAATATTGTGCAGCATTCAGATTTGAATGTTTAAGTCTTTAATAACATTAGGATTAACATTGCACTTTTGTACTATTTCGCCATTTTACAATTTTTTGCACATTTCATAACTGCACCATTTACTGTTTCTGAATAAAAGATCTGGTTCTTTCTGTTGATTTTCTTGTAGAAGTTTTTCATTGTGTTGCCTGCAGGAAACATACAACTTTAGTTAGGGTGTAATGATGCTGTTTGAGCATAAATAGGATCTACAGTATTACAAAGCTCAAAGTCCACTTTAAAGGGAGACATCACTCTTTCTTTCTCTTTAAGGGCCTGTTTACACGAGAACGCTCGAGTGTGAATACGTACAAATATTTTATTGGATGTGCCTTTAGTTTACACGGTGACTGCGTTTTTGGGGCTTAAAAACGCAAATAAGTGAAACCACCCTCGTTAAAAAATAATCTACACTCGCAATCTGCTCACGGTGGCTCTCATAGCATATGCGTTTACGTTACAGGCATGCGCCCAGGGCCTGAAGTTAACTTTTTTGACCACCAGCCACTGTGGCAGCCACTGACCACAATCCACCTGCCACAGAGACTTATTACCAGCCAGTTTTTTTTTTTTTTGCCTGAATAGTGAATGATAACACTGTCTTTATTGTATGAATTAAATATAATTTTTTTCAGAGCTACAAAAGTGAATTTGTCTTTGTCTTCGTTTGTTTGATTAACATTAATGACACAGACTTAATAAGTTAATTGAGGTTACTGTCTCTTAAAGACCAGGACAGACTGGTTTTTGACTTTCTATACATACACTTAAAGCTCCACTGTGTAGGATCTACTCCCATCTAGCGGTGAAAGTCTATATGACAACCAACTGAATATTACTTTCTAGCCCCCTCCCCCCCCCCTCCCCCATTTGGAACGCGTTTTAACTCGTACGATGGACCGGCCGTGTCATGCCAAGGTTAACATGGCTTCCAGTAGCTACAAAGCAAAAGCAATGAAAAAAATGAACAATTTGCAATGTCCTTTGCCTGTAATCCGTCAAAGCACACAGATTTATGTTTAACATGGAAAAAGTCTGATTGTCATGATATGTCCGCTTAAAATCACATACAAAAAGCAACCATAAACGTAGCTTAGACACATCTTAGGGGCTGTTAAACTTGGTATTTAGATGTGTTTTCGTCGATCAGATCACAAGTGGACGAGAGAGACACATTACGTTTACACTTGGTGTTTAAATCCGTCTCTTTTTGTCCATTTTCGACCGCTTCTCTCCAGATTACTGAGGAGATGGTCTGTGGACGACTCCCTCTCCTGTCATGTAATCATGAGCGGGAGTAATGACGGGTTTAAATGAACGCAAACTAATATTATGTCAGAGTCCAATGCTTATGTTTTAAGTAAACGTTACATGTCCGTGTATATGTAAGAGCTTTCTCTGATATTGGTGAAATAAGATCGCTCAACTTTCACACGCTTGTAAAATGAAACGAAAGACGCGCAGATCAGACGCTTTTATCAATGAAAGGCTAAAAATAGGGCTGTCACTAGCCGCTTTTGCACTATCGGGCCTGTGCGAGCCAGGGCTTCAAACGGGCCTCACGGAGCCAATAGCCTCAGACCTCCAGCTGTGTAGCCAAAATCACGACGCGTTTGCATTGTCAAGCCAATAGCGCCGCAGCGCTTCAGAAAACCCCGCCCATAATACACCTACCTGGATGTAACGTCACACAACTCCGCCTTTTTTACCGTGAGGAAGTCACTTCAATCTGACAGGAGACGGGAGTGAGATCGCATCATCATACAACAAACATAATGAAAATAACTGAGGCAGCTGTTTGCACGGTGAAAGCCAAGATGAGAAGATAGAGATGTTTGCTTCATCCGCGGTGTTACTCTTGAAGTTTATGTTGGCTGCACACGAGCGATCTCACGACGAGACAATATCAGAACAATAAGCAATAGTAAACTTTATGAAGTAGGATAATTACAAATAAAGCGTTCATCTACCTAATGTACCATTATACTATATACACAATATTTTAAAGAATGTAACGACTCCTAGTTTAACATTTATGTAAAATAATCTTATTTTAAAATATGCACGTGTGTCTAAATATGTAACGTTAAGTTTGTAATTATAGTTCTATGGCGATGTAAACATACTTACACATTATAAGAGGTGTGATATCTTTAATCATGAAAACGTTAATAGTTGAGCATCACATGAAACACAAGGTAACTGTCTAATAGCTATTTCAATAATGTGTCAATCAATAAATATTTTTGTCTATAAAGAACTGCCTCGAATAGCTGAATAGGACTGAAAATCACTTTACTTGCATCTCAAAAATCAAAACGTTTGAGAAATCATTAGAAAATGTACTCGTTAAGAATCAACTCTGAATATACATTTTAAAAGCTATGTTACAGTGGTTAAGTTAATGATGGTTATATTTACCATTTTGTGGCATCTTACCATTTCTGTGTTTCAGATGTGATCCTTATTAAGCAATCATTTTCAATAAACTGACAAGCAGCCGTAGTAATAACGCGGTACTTTATTTAGATATGAAGTTTATATCAGTGCACAAACAGTGTATTTAAAGACATCTCCTCCGGACTGATTTCAACATCCATGGCTCCTGTCGTCTTATCATCATCATCTTTGTTTCATCTCCTGCTCTTCATCTGTTGCTGTAAAATAAAAACTCCTGGATGACAAACTGAAAGCTTTACGTTGGCATTTTTCTGTAAAACGGACACAAAAGAAAGCAGCACATGTGACGTTTTGTATAAAGGGTTTGTAAATACACATACAGTATACCGACATATAAAGTTTGCTACATTCATATAAGAGTTTAATTAATCGGGTGTTAATTTCATGCCCTGTATGCACCAGTTCAGGAAAATAACAACAAAGATGTCAGATTATTTCCATATGTCGTTCCATACTTCGGACCTAAAATTTGAAATCTGTATATTTTTCTATCACAATCACATGGATTACCCACAAAAGAACTTTATTAACCCCTTGGAGCCATGTGGATTCCTCTGTAAATTTATGTCCATGCATTTGGCAGACACTTTTATCCAAAGCAACTTACAGT
Source organism: Misgurnus anguillicaudatus (assembly GCF_027580225.2). Classification (NCBI taxonomy): domain Eukaryota; kingdom Metazoa; phylum Chordata; class Actinopteri; order Cypriniformes; family Cobitidae; genus Misgurnus; species Misgurnus anguillicaudatus. Next base: position 8,739,973 of record NC_073350.2, read on the forward strand.
GCATTATAAGCTATACATTTTATCAGTATTTGTGTTCGAACCCATTACTTTTTGCGCTGCAAACGCAATGCTACCACTAAGCGATTCTGTGAAGATGAATGCACTTTTTGAGGTTTAATGTGAGAAGTTGTTCCCTGATCCCTGTTTTCTAACATTATAAAGCTTGAAAAAGCAAGAACATTTCCTAAAATGACTCCAAATGTGCTTGTCTGAAACATTGTAAAAAGTGAAACGTTGGATCAACTTAAAAAAGACTTCAATTGGTAACACATAAAAAATTTTTTTCAGCTTAAAATTTTACTTTACAATAGTTTTACTTAAGTTGAAAAATTTTGATTAAATGTTTAACTTTTTACAGTGAAGATGAAGGACATGTATCTCGGATTGCTTAAAGGTAAGTAAATCATGGGGTCGGTGCACCGCTCGGTGCATCGGCATAAAAAGTTAATGATGCGATGTATTGGTTTAAAAACAAATGAGAATTTGCAATGCGATGCATCATATACAAGAACACTTTAATGTGTCTTACTCTCATGTTGTTAAAATTTTTGCATTGGTATATATCACATCATGTGTGGACTACATGTGTCATCTCATACATGTATGTTTGTTGGAAAGCTGCAGGTATTTATTGATGGTGGCTTACCGGAAGCTAGTTATTTTCTTTTATTAAGTTTTAAATATGGATATTCCAAAACCATGCGGATTACCCTCAGAATGCCATTGTTTATCATCCTGGAGCCGTTCGGATTTCTTTTCTGAAAGATGGATGCACATTTTAGGACGTGGACCCTGTATGATACAAAAAGTCTGTCTCAGTCATGTATTCTCCATTATCAGCCCAGTCTTATGAAATTCCGTGATATAGTTTTTGTGTGATATTGACAAATTTCCATGTTTTTTCCTATTTTCTTACCATTGTCACTTCGGTTTAGGGTTAGATTTACACAAAATGACATCTTTACCCAAATCCAACTCTAACCCTAACGCCACGCGACAGTGGTTTAAAAATCAGAAAATGTTAAAAAAATCAGAAAAAATTGTATAAACCAATACTTAAAGTGACATCCTAAAGCAAAGACCAAATCTAACCCTAAACTGAAGCAACAAGGTTTGAAAATAGGAAAAAGCAGAAATTCGTGATACAATCATGAAAAAACGCGGAAATTCATGACAATATCACGGAAAAAGAATCAAAAAGTTACGTGACTATATCATGAAATGTTGTGAGACTGGGTAGCCATTATATGAGCGCAATCTGCATAAGATTGATATAGAGCTTTTCGAATTTAACACGTAATAAAAAAGGATAGATTGAATCTTTTAGCAATGTTATTTCAAAAAAATATGCAGACATTTTTCTGTACTTGTGCAACTTGTTTTTGTGGAGCATTTGTTTTGATTATTATTCTTAAACGGATGACAAAACAAACACATGAACACATTCATTTTAAATTTAGTTTAATTTTCCTGTATAAAAGACAGCAATCAGTCATCTTTAAACAGCAATTCTAGATGTGATTACTCAGTATGATGTTTCCTTTAAATCATCTCATCTCTCATCATGGTTTAATTGTCAAGTGCAATGTCATGCATGAAAGGTTTGCTTAGTAATTTCTATCTATTCTATCTTTAAACTGGACAAAAATGTTACCCTGTCCCTTTCTTGTGACAAAAAAACGCCAATAACCAAATAAGTTTTTTTCACATATTTTCACATATCTTTATCTTCTTTATTACACTTTTCTGTGCAGACTCAGCAGATGCAGGACTTTCAGTTAATGTGGACTACTGCTAATATTGTTGCAGTCAGAAATAAGTTATATGAGAATAATGCAATTGAAGTAAACTTATTTAGGCACTTGCATGTAGTTTCTCTAAAGGACTGTCATCTGAGAGAAATTCTTTACTTTCCTGTGCATTGCTATCAGTTGCACTTTATAATCTTTTGATGTAGAATAGCATTACTATTCACTTACTGCACATCATACTTCATTTAACACATTCTTGGGAACTGCTAAAGTATTGGTGTATTATCTACAACTGCATAAAAATTGGAAAACATCATCTTATAATAAACTACAAACAAAAGAAGAGATTCTAGTTAATTTATTAGCACATTGATTCTTGGAAATTTGGATAAAACAGGTTTAATTTTTTTTTTTAAAGTTAGTCAAATTACAAAATCTAAAGGTATATCATTATAGAACAAGGTCTTGGCTGTTCAGCAATTTACTGGTGCAACCTCCCCTTTTCGTATTTTTTTCATAAAATAGGCGTTTTTCCAGTTATTACTCATACAACATTTACTTTATTAATACAAAAATATGTTTATTAAATAAAAAATCATTACTTTTTCTATTTAGGCTTAGAGACTATTAATTTAATAACTCAACAGCACTGAAGAAACATATTGTAAGCATATTCATTTAAAATAAATAAAACTCCGTCTGACGGTGGTGACACTAATCTGATGGTGGTGACATTGGCTTCATTATTTTAAAATGTATCACTCAAGTCAATGGCTTCTTGCTTAAAGGGATACTTCACCGATTTAGCATTCAGCTTTGTATCTGTAGAAACCCGGCAGTATTACTGAATGACCATGTTTCCCTCCATCATTTCCCCCTGAGAGGAGAGATATCTGCATTTTGGTTCTGCAAAAAAGTCCTCCGATGATGCAAAAATCGTCATATTACATCATCGGAGGACTTTTTTGCAGAACCAAAATGCAGATATCTCTCCTCTCAGGGGGAAATGATGGAGGGAAACATGGTCATTCAGTAATACTGCCGGGTTTCTACAGATACAAAGCTGAATGCTAAATCGGTGAAGTATCCCTTTAAACTTTATGTAAATATTTGGTCCAAAAAATAACAATCCTGAGCAATGTGATGAACAAATATCAAATCATAACTTCCTAAAATACATAAAACCTGACAGAAAAGACAGAAAACCTGACGTGGTGACATCTGACGGTGGTGACAAAAACCTAATATAGATAAAAAAAAATAGATGAGTTGTTCACATTAGCCATCTTGTTTCCCCTCTGTTGCTAGCTACTTCAGACCTCTTCTTAAAAATGATACATTTATTTCATAATATAATCTAATATATGTTATGGTTGTCACAGTAGCAGTGTCCAAAAATATGAAGAAGTTTAAGAGAAAATAGCAAACATACAGGAGCTTGAGTGATCTTGAAGCGTGCAGTAGAGCTGAAGGTTTGAAAATGGGGTCCTCACACTCTCAGAAATAAAGGTACAAAAGTTGTCACTGGGGCAGTACCCTTTCAAAAAGGTACACCTTTGTACCCAAAGAGTACATATTAGTACTTTGAACTGCCAAAATGTACCTTTAAAGGTACATATTTGTACCTAAATGGTACATATTTGGACCTTTTTTAAAGGGTACTGCCCCAGTGACAGCTTCGTACCTTTATTTTTGACAGTGCAGGAATGCAGTTGACCCTGTAGTTGTCTGATTTTATTGCTTTTTATAAATATTTGACGGTGGTGACGAATATGTGGGACACATTTTGAGCAATCACAAAATAATAGTAAATATTGTTCAAAACTCACTGTTTGTAGTTTTTTAATACATATTACAATGTACTCTTTCATGTGGTAAATATATTATTCAATTCAATTATTAATTTTGGCTTTTTTAATCAAGTTGAAATCTCTTATCCGAGGACAGCTGATTTTGGAGGCAATGGGCCAGCATATAATCATTAAATTAATAAAAAAAAAAATAAGCTAAAAGAACCTTACATATGTGCAAAGGACCCCCTGATTATAACACTGATTCTTTTTCTTCATGAAAATTTTATTAATTTCCAACAGAATTAGCACTTTTTTTAGTGGGACATGTTTTTGCCAAAGTTTCAAGAATCAGTGAGCAATTAATGTGTTGCATTGGCTGTGGGTTTAAGAGAACGCAACTGCCTCCAGAGATGATCTGTATCAATCAGTTTAGAGACATCACTCCTGCCATGACATGAAGATGCAGAACCACCACCTGTTTTTAAAATAGACTTAAAGCACTTTAGGAGCATCAAAATTTGATTACAATCATTGATTTAAACCTTTGACATGAAAATTAAAGATATTAACTATTGCGCCGCCATTGACGAGATATCTCGTCAATTAAGAGAAAACGCTTCCACGCTAATGACGAGATTTTACGTCTTTCCGCAATACCGCTATTATCCACCAGGTGGCGCACTTCCTCAACTTATACAACCTGGAAGTAGCGCCTCACGTGAAAGAGAAAGAACTCCGTGTATGTTTTAAAGATCGCTCTGCATCTGATCTCTATCAAAAGTCCTTTGCAAAAATGAAATTATCTCAGCTTTTTGCTCAAAATTGGGTGTTTTTGAAGAAACCTACCCATGTTTGAGAGGTGATTACAAGAGAACTAATGAAGGTAGGATGAAATGGTTTTTTTGTTTGAAAGCAGAGGGTCTGTTCTTTCATCTGATATATTGTTTGTTTATATATTTAAAGAAGAACATTTTCTGGAAGGCATTAAACTTTTGTGAAAATCATGAAAAATGCTGGCGCTGGCTAGCAACTTTTTTTAAAAACGCTGGCGGGGAAAGAGTTAAGATTATATTTTGACAGAATATTTTACAGCATGTAGGGTGATTTTATAGCCTGACGTTGTCATACTCAATTCTAGTCAGAATTTGAGTCTGATACAGCTCCATTGAGCTATAATTATGAGGCGTGTCTCAACCGAAAAATGCCTCTGCACTCAATTGGATAGACCTACGACCAATCAGAGCAACGGGGTGTGAGACGTATGTTGAAATTACGTCTTTTGTAGCCTGACCGAACTGCTAGTTATTTCGCTACAATGACACTAACATTGTGATTATACTAAGTCTGAGTTAGCGAATGTACATCAACACCTACTATGTTTACAACATTTCGTTTATATCACAACATTAAGTATTTACTAAATCATGCAGTAAGACTATCTCTTACCATTTGTACGTTAGGTGAACTTCATCCACGATGATACCCATTACGTTCGCTTGAAAATATTGAAGCCTAGCATGTCCCTCCACTTATTCAGCAACCACGATTCTGGGCTTCCAAAAAAAAGCTGGCAACGACCGCTAATTATATTCATCTCGTCATGTACGCCGAGTTGCATCGCCGTGATACCCATTTCAGTTGCGACCAACTTTTGCCGAATCCCGTAGGAAGGACGACAAAAACATCAACAAATGCCTTGCTCGCGTTTCTCTGTTCCTCTTTTAAAATCAATGCTCTGTCGATATCTTTTAGAACAGACTCAATGTCACAATCCACACATCTGAATTCTACAGCGGCAGCCATTTCGTTGTAAACAGATTCAACACACGCGCTCTTTGGTGACGTGGTTCATTACGTTACTGTTGATTATCTGTCCATCATCGTATAAAGCCCGCCCTGACAATTTGATTGGTTCGACCAGCTTTGGGTCTAGCTTAGCACCTCCTCAACGCAGAAACCCCAGACCGATCATCCCGTTCTCAAAATGTTGTGGGCGGGGCTAAGATCGGCTGGCACCCAGGCTAGTGATTTTATGTAGAAAACAGTAAATCAGAAAAATAGCTTTAGCTAGGTTTACAAATTCAGCTTCATAAAAAGTTCACAATATGCATTGCCTTTTCATGCGCTGCATGAAAGCGCAATGATCTCAGATAATTCAATCCTGCCATACTAATCATCAACAACAGTAATGTTCAAAGAACCGAATTAGCGAGATCTGATCATCTTAGATGTCTCATTTGATCTTGGATGTAGTAAGAGACGTACAAGGTCTTGGTTACATATGCAACCCTCGTTCCCGGAAGGAAGGGAATGGAGACGTCACGTTGTGACCGACAAATTGGGAACTGCTTTGCGGGGACCAATCTACTTTGAGAAGCTATTAAAACGGCATTAAACTTTGCATGCAGGCATTTGCATCTGTCGGCGCCACACGAGTATAGACGGTTTCATTGGAAGCACGTGATACACGTCTGGATCCGAACCTTACTTCCGGTTTCGTTTTTTTAATGCTCTGACTAGTTGCTAAACTGATCTCTTGAACAAATGCCTCGTGGAAAATAACAAATGTTTTGGTTTCCTAGGTAATGTATGTGTTGTTTTTTTGCTTGTTATATAAATAAACTACGTTTAAAGAACTTTGTTGTTATTTATTCTTAGCGGAGTGTCACCAGGTGACGATCTGTAAGGGCGGAACCAAAAGTGTGGAAGACGGGTTCCGCCCGACGCGGGTTCCGCCCGGATGACTAACTCCAAACACCGGAATTTCCGGGGTTTCCCCGAACACTAAATCAGGCCAAATTACACACAGGTGAGGGCGATTTACACAGCGATTTCTGATAGGTTGATAAGGAGAGAAAGCAGAGTACAAAAAGGCCTTTGAAGACATCAGAGGGGAGCTTGTTGGTGTACTTTGTGCACGCTGTGTTGCTGCTGTGTAGGGCCGCCGTATTGATTCACATCGATCCCTTGGGGAAGAAAGAGGCAGAAGGTGACTAGGTGAAGAGATTGGTTGACGGATTTACTTGTGAGTGTGCGAATCCAGAGTCAACGAGTGCAGTTAAACCCAAGGTTGTGAGAAGAAACAACGAGTGAGTAACCACTGTTGTGTGTGGATGCAGTATTGACAAACGGCTGCTATTGTGTATTCTGAGTGTGTTAAAGGTACCTGGCCCCACCAGGGAAGCGTGGGTGAGCCGTGGAACCACCGGAAGCGCGAACAGGAACCACTCGTTTGGGGGAGCCGTTTGCTGTAGGTCGTCTGGCCCTGCGGACACAAGAAGCGTGGGTGAGCCAAACAGGTAGCAAAATAACATACAGGGGTTGTGCTGATTTTTCCATTGTGTACTATACTGTCTCTTCTGCGACGAGAGCGACGCCCAACCAGCCTCCCTGATCGGTCGAGGCCAGGTGGTTCAGTCCCAAAATTCACGTGAGAGTGTGTCGAGTGCTGTGGGTGAGTGCAATTATCATTGGTGTCTACACAAAGCTTGCTGTGTGTGCTGTGCTTGTAGTGTCTAGAACTGCCCCAGCCTCGGATGACTCGTGAGGGAAGAAGAACACGTTGTGGCTCGTGCCCCGTGAGAAGAAGAGACTAAATCTTTCGGCCCCCTGTGTGTCAGTAATAACCGCATCACTTTCGAAAGTAGACAGTGGTGAAGTCCAGCGTTACGTCCAAGTGAGTAACAAACTAAGTGTACTGTACGGATTTTGGGTCGTGGCAGTACGGAAGGAACGAACGGTGAAGAGAGAGCGAAGCACTTACCTTTGCCTAGTACACCGCCTCGAAGTGAACAAGAAGTCCAAGCCTCGTGAGTAACTTACTTGTGTGAGGTGTTAATCTGTCTGTGCTTATAGCAAAGTCCTGAGGGAGAAACGAACTGTGAAGAGAGAGTGAAATACCTACCTTTGCCCTAGTGCACCGCCCCGAAGCAAACGAGAAATCCAAGCCTCGTGAGTAACTTACCTGTGTGAGGTGTTAATCTGTCTGTGCTTACAGCAAAGTCCCGAGGAAGAAACGAACTGTGAAGAGAGAGTGAAATACCTACCTTTGCCCTAGTGCACCGCCCCGAAGCAAACGAGAAGTCCAAGCCTCGTGAGTAACTTACCTGTGTGAGGTGTTAATTTGTCTGTGCTTACAGCAAAGTCCTGAGGAGGAAACGAACTGTGAGGAGAGAGTGAAATACCTACCTTTGCCCTAGTGCACCGCCTCGAAGCAAACGAGAAGTCCAAGCCTCGTGAGTAACTTACCTGTGTGATGTGATAATCTGTCTGTGCTTACAGCAACGCCCTGAGGAAGAAACGAACTGCGAAGAGAGAGTGAACTTCTTACCTTTGCCGTAGTGTACCGCCTCGAAGCAAACGAGAGGTCCAAGCCTCGTGAGTAACTTACCTGTGTTATGTGTTGATCCATCTGTGCCCACAGCAACATCCTGAGGAAGAAACGAACTGTGCAGAAGGAGTAGATTACTTACCTTTGTCCTAGTACACCGTCTCGAAGAGAGCGAGGGGCCCCAACAAGGAAAACCCAAGGGTGCAGGAGATACGGAGGAAAAATCAGACTAGTTGCAATCCCGTGACAGGAGTTTACCGGAACCTACGTGCAGCCGCTTGTTTATGTTGTTACTGCTGAAACGGTCTATATAACGAGCATCAGGTGCAATACCAAATCAGCTATTTACACTAAGAAAGCTGAGCATCTAGTGCCTGGGGGACATCAGCAGTGGTACTTCAAACTGTGGCAACAGGACGTGACGTCTCCGTTCAGTTGGTCACTACGACAAATTGGGAATCCCTACCAAAGCGCCACTTAAGCTGCCCCTACCAGTTCCTGCCTAAACATTTTGTCTCTAAAATGAGAAGAACTTGGGCTTACTGCAGAATGGCTTACTACCTGTTCTTTAACTCACGATACTGAACTAGTCCATTCAGCTGGTCTCCGGGTCTGGCGCTAGCACTCTTAGCATAGCTTAGCACAATCCATTGAATCTGATTAGACTATTAGCATCGCGCTAAAAAATAACCAAAGAGTTTCAGTATTTTTCCTATTTAAAACTTGACTCTTATGCAGTTACATCATGTACCATGACAGACAGAAAATTAAAAGTTGTGATTTTCTAGGCAGATATGGCTAGGAACTATATTCTCATTCTGGCGTAATAATCAAGGACTTTGCTGATGTAACATGGCTGCAGCAGGCGTAGTAGCCTAATATTACACACTGACCGAAAATAGTCCCCTTGGTTATTTTCAATAGCAGGGGACTATTTTTGGTCAGTGGAATGTCCCTTTAAGTCTTTAAGTAATATAACATACTGGAGAGAGAGAGAGACGCAGAGCAGGCTCTGCTAAGGAAAAACGTGGGCCAGTATTGTTAACCCCACGGAAAATTACACACATAAAATCCCCCGTAGGAGACAATGTGGATGCCTAGGCCTACACAGGTTTACAGAGAATACATCTGGTGAAAGGCTGGCAGACAATGCTCCATAACATCGCCTGCCAAGGTGGTGGAGTACTAAAAAAGAAAACTTTTATGCTTTTTTTATGCTTTTATGCCAAGTCTTCATCGGGAGAACAGAGGCCGTGGGCACCATAGAACATGAGCCGCCCGTCTTCATCGGAACCTCTGCTGGCACTGGATCACTGTGCTGAGAGCCTGAGGGCGATTCAACACAGTAATGCGGAGATCGTCCTTCCGGAGCTTCACTGCCGCATCCTTGGCGGAGTTGGGCAATGGAGGGGGGGTGTTCCCAGGAGGTACAACACCCATCTCTGCAAATCCAGAAGGGTCATGGCCTCGCAATGAGTACATGAACGGCACCTCAGCGTGCTGTAAGCCCAAGCACGAAAGATAATGCACTTGCCACATCCGGAACTGCGCGGGCAAAATTACATTTTTAAAAAGATGCACTTGCCCGTGAAACGGTCTTTACAAATACAAATTCTTTTCGTGCTGCTCTTTAGTGAAAAACACTTTTTAGCCTTCTTGAACAAAATAAAGAAGTGGAATCCGCAAGCCTTCCGCTGTGGTGCTGTCCATCCAACCAACTTCAGACACATGCCGTATTCCAGAGCAGGATAGAGAGCTTCTCAATAGCAGTTGATCTGCCAGCTTTCGAAGCATAAAAAGCTGATTAGGTATTGCACCTGATGCTGAAAAACCTGCATGCCAAGTTTATTGGCGTTTTAATAGCTTTATGAAGTAGATTGGTCCCTGCAAAGCGGTTAACAATTTGTCTGTCACGACGTGATGTCGTACTGACCGACTGAAAGGGAATTAGATAAATACTAGGGCTGGCAAAATTAACTCGTTAATAACTCGTTAACGCAAATTCATTTTAACGGCACTAATTTTATTAACGCGCAATTAACGCAACACGCAATTTCTGTTTGACCCGCAGCTGGATGAATTGAGACGCAGCAAGTGACCGGTGCTGTCTAGATGAGTCGGAGGTTTTCATAAAAATAAGAACATTAAGCTCTCGTCTAGCGAATCCAATGCTGTAAATGGTCATTAGACATCTAAAATGATCTTTATCTGCACGTTTCCTGAGAGGTGTACAGTCCCAAATCCATAATCTAAAGCAAAGATGCGTCTTTCACTTTTTGGTTTCATTTTTAAAGCATTCATGATGAGCATGATGATATTGACATTTTTACAGACACCATAATGTCTTATATACATTTTTGTGAGTCTGTGTGTATTCCCATAAAAACTGTCATAAGCTACAGTAACAACAAGCCTTGGTTTAATAATGATGTAAGGCGTTTATGCAGGGAGAAGAATGCTGCATTTAGAGATGGTGATAAACAGCAATATAGACTCCTTAAATATCATCTACAAAAGGCTATTAAAATGGCTAAAGCCTCTTATAGAGTAAAACTTGAAAATAAGCTCCAAGCCCAAGACATAAAGGGCGTCTGGCAGGGCCTGCAGACAATCACTGATTACAAGATCAAGCACCATGTTTTAGACGGCGATCCATCCCTCCCTGAGAGGCTTAATGATTTTTACTGCAGATTTGAGTCCAGTGAAGTTCAGACAAACTCTCTCAGCTCCCCCCACCTAGGTCTGGCTGATCACCGATTCATGTTATTGGAAGGGGGGATATATGTGTGGGATGTGTTGTACTGTTAGTGTATTGTTGCATTGTTGTTAATGTGAGCATACCAAGACAAATTCCTCTCAACTGTATTGTTGAAATGGCTAAATAAATCTTTGAATTCAAAAATTATAGAAAACAGACTGCAGGACTTGCTTGATGTTAAAGATGCAATTTGTATTTATGCGCCGCTAGATGGCGCCAGATCAAACAATAACAATGATGTTGTTTACTGACGCTCTGAAGCAGCGTGGAATTATGGGATTTGTAGTCTTCAACTCAAACACTGATGGCCATCAATCAGACGAGAACGAGAAATCACGTTGATGGATAAGGTAATCAAGTCGTATAAATGTTGAGTTTGATGACATCGTTTATTTCATTATGTAAGTTTATATGTGATGTTCAAAACGAAATTGTTAGTCAAGATGTTACAGTATTAGTCCAAATTCGATGGTTAACACAGCACAGAATTAAGTTTTCAACTTACAATCTACAATGATTTTTTGACATAATGTATTGACAGTACAAATCTTATTGTGAAGTGTCTTAAAATGACCATTTATATTGCTGTACAATACCTTTTGATGTGCATATCGTCCGCGGAAAGACGCGCTGATTACAATCTACACACTAATGTCGTGATCAATATAATAGCATACGTTTTTTGAAGGGTTACGAATCAAAACAACTCACCCATCGCGTAAAACACAAGCAGGATCAGAATCTCGTTCTAGTTAAATGTTGTCGTGAAGCTCTCTCCATCTAGATAATGCAACAACAAATTGATCCTCTCTCGTTTTGTTCCAAACTCTTCTTGGGTCGTTTGGTTGGCCCGTACGCTTACAGGAGCTGACACAACAAGCGGCGGACGGTAAAGAGTTATCCATAAGTTCATAAGCAAGCGTGTCGCGTAGCCCGACAGGCGCTATCGCATAGTTCCGCATTTGTCCAGGACACTGGCTGCGTCCGAAAACTCAAGGCAGTGAGGACTTGTTGCCTCGCTGCCTCATGAGGAAATGACTTCGGACTCGGAGGCCTGAAGGCCGCTCAGAGAAAGACTTTCCGACGCACTTCAAAGGCAGCATGTTTGAAATATAAACAGAGAGCGCCTTTGTGATAACTAATCACATATTTGAAAAGTACAATACTAATTTCTCGCTAGAAATGCAATTAAAATGTGTAAAAAGTGAAAATATACGTTTATTTACACTAAATTTGTGCTCCAGTCGCTTCCTTGGCCGCCATTTTATTTTTTCGAACTCGACCACTGTTGTCATGTGGTTTTTACGTCAGTAAAGGCGGTGACAACGGGTAACATGGATATTAACGTCATTGACAGGAGACTGCACTGCCCCGTAACAATGTTTTGAATGGAAATTTACTCACGATTTACAAGTAGTTGAAAACATTACAGATATTGATAGTAATCAGCTGGACAAAATATATAACACTGGCCTAGTGGTTTTTGGACATTTTACTGCAAATAGGGATGGGACGGTTAGAAAATTTCATATCATGATTATAGTGACCAAAGTTATCACGGTTATCAGTATTATCATGGTTTTCTTAAATTGAGATGGAAATGCTCAAAAAGAACTGATACACACAATGAAAACATTTTAACAAGTTTTATTTTTGAAAAGCAGCAAACAACAAATACATTTAGCAGCTATATGCACTTTTTTAAGCATAAACATTAAATCAGGGGTGTCCAGACTTTTTTGTGTTGCAATCTACTTTTAAAATGATAAAGCCGACAAGACCTACCTGCTAAAAAACATTTTTTAACAAAACACTGTTAAATTTTTTAATAACACTTTAAATGTGTGTTAGGAGGACTATCTCTACGTTGAATTTAAGAGCTGTCACCATTACTCCATTCTTTTTGAGGAGTTAAAAAAATCCCAGTACATGCCGAGTACACCTTATAGCGTAGATGCGGTTTTGATGAAATAAACTAGAAAATGACAACATTATCAGAACACCGTGCATGTTCGGAAGTTAGACGACTCCGCTGCAGCGGGCAGGCATAAGATTTATAAAAACAACTTAAAACTGACTTGTTTCTAAGACCATAATGCCAATTTGGCGCTTTGTTTTCCGAAGCTCGTGAAGGCGTGGAGCAGCATACACAGTTATTAACTTACGTGCAATCTACCGGCATTGCATTTGCGATTGACTGGTCATATTGGACACCCCTGCATTAAATGAACATTAACATGGAGCCCTGATATGTATGAACCTGTTTTAATGAACATACCTTAAATAAGAACATCAAATGCACACATAAGCAACGCATTAAAACACAATGCATCTGTTACTGCCTTCCGCCACGCCTTCTCGTGCAAAAAACAATGTTGCATGCGCGCGCCTGCGTCAAGCTGATTCTGGCTGGATAGGATTTACCGCGAGTTTTCAAAATCACGGTAATCAAACACGGTTGTAATTAGGGATGTCAAAATATGCAATTTCCCATATTCGATGATCATTTAAATTAACGATCAATCAATCGAATAATCGTTAACAGTAATAGTGCGATAAGCCATTACAGCAGTGACATATAGCCAATGACATAAAAGTGTGCGTAAAAATGCCAGCTTCCTCACGCGAATTAAAAGTTTTTATTTTGTCTAAATAACATGCTAGTGGGATTGTAAAATGAGTCAATGTAGTTGGTGTTTTGATAAAAATCATCAATTGAATCTCGTAATGAAATATAATGACTAATAGACACAGTAAACTCCGCCTCATAACAGGCACTCCGCACAGTCGGATGAAAGTCCATGCGTCCTTGACAAAATAAGTTTTCATTATCATCAAGTGTTATTTTTCTAGTTGTTCACCTTGCTTTCTGAGTCGTTGATACATCACTTGTTGTAATTATATCCAAGAAGCACACAAAGGGCACTTTTCCCGTCGTCACCTCAGCTTTAGACCTGCGGCGTACTTTCAGCAAAGATGCTTATATTATAAGACTTCAACCTTCCATTAGAAAATCCGTTTAGCGTGTAGCGCCTCAGACAGCCAGTAATGATGATGATCAATGATATATGTTGTGGGCGTTCAGAGTGTAACGACAGTCAGTTACAGTTTACATTTAACAGTTTCTTGCCAGAATGTAAGTTTTACATTTTAATCTGTTTATTAAAAACGGCTTCTGGTCTCCTTCCCTGTGTAAAGCAGTGTTAGCAGCGTTGCTATGCTAATCTTGCAGGCTTCCCTGAAAAGGGTCTTTGCTTTCAGTAACTGTGTTTAGATTTTCGGCATCGGAACCTCTCAGATCCACTGCGGATGCCATTTCATTGCGTTACCAGCCAGCCTTGTCTCGAATGAGGTTATAAAGCCCAAGTGAGTGTTTGGCATCAAGCATCGTTGTGATCATGGCTAGTTTAACTTCGTGCTTGTTTAATTTTTTCACCAGCTGTGTATGTGCTTTGCGCAGGCGCCGGACACACGTGCTTGCTTTGTCGACAATTGTTAATTTTTATTGATTTAATTCTTATCGACAATTAATCGAAGATCGGTTAATTGTTAACATCCCTAGTTGTAATGATAATTACATTTTAAACGGTAATACTAACCGTCAGGACATTTTATCATGGTTAATCGTGAAAACGGTAATCGTCCCATCCCTAACTGCAAATATCTTACAAATTGCACCTTTAAAATAATTATTAAGAGAGATAAAGTTCAGGACCCGATTAATGTTAAAAGAGTTATTAAGAGTGACAAGACTCAAAAGCGATGTCTGACGCAGACGTCTGAAGTGCATGCACACAAACACGCGAGTGCGCGACCCCGATATAAACAGACATCTAACACAAAATTACACTTTTAAAAATATCTGTTTTCACAAGAATTCACACAGGTATGACCTATAATCTGTTATATCTAAAGTGAATGTTTGGTTAACTGTTGGGAAAAAGTATCTGTTGTGTAACATTATATTAAACCCCTATCTTAAAGCGGTCTGTCTCAATATCAAAATTAAACAAAAAAAGAAAAACATATGTAACATATATTGATATTGTTTTTGCTCTGCGCAAACAGGTATAGTTCTGTCATGCTTTGTCAGATTCCAACAATTGTTCCAATTGTTTTGAAGTTTTTTAATAGAGAATGTTAAAATATAAATAACACATTTTTGAAAATTTGCTCATCCCAACTCAATTGCACAGGTCACAAATGATGCAGCAGCAAACAGAAATGAAGAAAGAACAAGGTCTTCTAAAGAGAAAATAATATATAAAACTAAACTTGATGGTTCTGTTGAAAAAGTAAACCAGCTGTTGTAAACATACATTTGCATATAGCATATATATTGACCAAATCAATGCTGATTAGAGCATTAAAAACTTAAAAAGTGTTACATTTAGGTAAATTTAGAACAGATAAAAATTTGTGATTAATTTGCGATTAATCGCGAGTTAACTCATGAAATCATGCGATTAATCTAGATTAAATATTTTAATCTATTAACAGCCCTAATAAATACTAAATACATGCTTTTTAAAACATGTATGGTTGGTAAATGTGCATGTTCGAAGATCAAATCCAATTTGCAGTTTCTAACATTAAAGGAGCTTTTCACCCATAGAAACATTAATGTTTATTGAAAGTGCGTCATATTTGTAGTCTAAATGTAACATACATTTCGAATTTGGTGCCTATTTAACCGAGAAAAGGGATGTTTGTAGTCTCACCCCCTCAGCAAAGATATTGGACTTCCTTCTTTCAATGATGCAAAATGATGATTTTTACATCATTGAAAAAAAGGAAGTTCAACACTGAAATCTGTATTTCTCCTGTCTCAGCGGCAACTGATGAAATGATGCATGACCATTCAAAAACATGACTGGGGTTCTAACTATACAAAGCTTAATGCAAATGGGTAAAGTGTCCCTTTAACAAGCACATCAACCTGACTGCTTAGTGTTCATATAAAAAATTTATCTTTCAAAATCTGTTCAGCATTAGACAGTGTTTTAAACCACAAAAAAATAAAAACAGTGTGTCACGTGAACTGGTTATGTTCTACGTCATATACGCCTGCACGTAAGCTTACGCAGGTGCCGTGAAAAAGCTGATTCACGTGTGGAAGTTGTGTTGTTGAAATAAAGTAGAGTTAAAGACGATTGCCTGTCTCCTTACATAACTAAAGATAGCAACACTTCACACAGTGGTATTCACATTCAGATATAAACTATATTTATAGATCACAGAGTTTCACGGTTGACTGTGGTCTTAGCCAAAACCCTGTGTCAGAGACTCTGTAGAAGGACAGAGATCTTGCACTGTGATCCACACACACTCCTATTATACAGGAGCGAGACACTACAGGAAGATCTGTGTGTTTGTTGTTGTGATAGAATGAACACCTGGATGAACAGCAGTACAAACTCCAGCACTGATCATTATATATAAACTCACATTCATCACCCCGACCCTTCCTGCTGATGCTCTTATATGACACTGATATACACACACCAGTAAACACATCAGCACTGAACTCAATCTCCCAGTAACAGCATCCACACACACTTTCTCTACACAACACTTGACACACATCATCAAATCTGTAAGGATGAGCTGGATACTGCTGGACTCTATTAGTCCATAAAATCCTTCTGTTGCTCAACTGACAGAAATCTGATGAAGATAAAAAGAAAACCATTTACTTTACATAAAGCTCTTAGTTTGTGAATGCACACTCCCACACTGTGTGTGTGCTGTGTGTGTGCTGCGTGCGTGCGCGTGTGTGTGCGTTGGTGCGGCCGGATTATAGGGACATTTTGCCTGAATACATAACGACTCTGTGAGGACATACCGTAACCAGGGGTGCTGTAAAGGGGGGGTAAACAATGACGATTCTCGGGGGCCCACGAGTAAGAGGGGGCCCAGAGAAGCCCCCAAAATTGTGGTGCTAAAAAAATATTTAATAGTAAAAATTATTAATTTTAAATTATTCTATTTGCTGTTTCCTGGTATCAAAAATGTATTTGTTTAGGAAACACAAACGTCTGTGGGCCCCTTTCCCCCCTCTTAATTGTCATAAAATGTTTCAGTCCGCCCAAATTGTATAATCCAGGCAACACAGATTGACTTCACTTATATTGCCGGCAGAATATCAACTTGACTGACAAGGAAGTGAAAATGCCTAAAAAATCTGGAAGTCAAAAACGGAAAGAGAAAAAAATAAGAAGTGAAAGAGGCAAAGGGTCGACATTATGTTACCAAAGTGGGTTTGTAAGTAGGCCTTAATTGTTAGTGGACCGCCCGTCTGTGACAATGTTCGTAGCCTACGGCACTTTTCTGTGCTAATGCGCACGCTTTGTACACGAGGCCCCAGGTCTCTACGGTAGCATTTTCCAACAAGTAAGCACGTTTATTTATGCATGTGATTTGTTTAGACAAAGTTATTGACTATGCAAATTTCAAAAGGTCAAAATGACGCCTTGTTTGTTCTAGTGTTAAAGATAATTACTACACTAAATTCTTAGTATTTTTGTCTTGTTTTCAGTAAAAATATCTAAAATTTCTTAAATAAAGATGCTTTTTCATGATGAGCAAAACAACCCAAGAAAATAAGTCTAGTTTTTTAGCAAAAAAATCTTGAACATTTTTCTTAAACACTAAATTCAAGAAAATTTGCTTACCACCCTTGGCAGACTTTTTTGCTTGTTTTATGCACAAAATCCCTTAAATGTAATATTTTTGGTCTAAAAACTAGACTTATTTTCTTAGGTCATTTTGCTCATCAAGAAAAAGCATCTTAAAGAATTTTTAGATATTTTTACTGAAAACAAGAAAAAAAATACTAAGAATTTTTTTCTTGAATTTTTTTTTTGCAATGCATACGTTTAAATGTTGCGGTTAAAATGACTACTGGTGGCCGCTCTAGTGTTAAAAGTGCATGATGTAAGATAATTTCCGGAATAAATATAGCACCTCCCCAAAGGACACTGCATGGGGGCAAAGTGAGTGCCCGGGAAGGCAACTCTCTACGATTCACAGTGGACTTCCGACACATTTGGGTTTCAAGGCACACCTTTAGGGTGTCATACATTTGTATTCTTATTCTCTCATCTACCATTTGTATGGAGATGTGATGTTTGACAATCAAGGGTAGCTCTTTTCTATTGAAATGTCTCATTGCAAGTGGTTACAATGGTCTCACTCATATAACAACAGAATTCAATGTTAAAGTATGTGAAACTTCATTCAATGTTGATAGACACCTCCCATTCTAAGCATAAACCAATCACCCACTGTATACAAATTAAGGACAGCCCTTAGTTTTACAACAACCAATCAGCACCAAATTCCTATATGCTTTGTTCTCTGGTTATTTAAGGAGATATGTAGAAGATTTAGGCGGGATTTTCTATACCTAGAAATGCACCCCCATGATGCTGTATCTTTGATATAGCATCATGTATTTCATTTTACTTTGAGGAATCTGTAACCAGATCTCCATCTCTACCAGGTATGCAATGGTTTTTCTTTTTATTCTTTCGTATTTTAATTGGATTGTAAATTGGCTTCTGAATTATGTTTTACCTACCTGGTTAATAAATTGTGTTTGGATTATTCTGTGTTGCTACGAAAGTTATTGACATGATTAGTAAATTACGATGTATCCTTGTTACCGCAATGTCTGAATATCAGGCTAGTATTACGGACCAAAATCCCAGACTAGATGGCATAGTAGTACATCAGCGGAGGATTTTGGAGATCCGACTAGCACTTGGCGTTAGTTTAAGTTAAATTAGCTGCTTGGAGGCTAATTTCCTGTTTAGAGTAACAAGTAAATGTTGTCTGACCACTCTAAATCAGATGAGCCTCAGCCTCTGGTTATTTCAATTTTAATCTATCTAAGTTGCATATTAAATTATGACACGATTATACAAAGCTATCATTGGAGAAGACGGTCAGTTTGTTTTATGATAGTGGTTGTGAGCCTCTGGTTAGAAATAAATATTGTAATAATTAAGTTGCACCTCTATGGGGACTAAATAAAGTATGTTCAGAGATGAGCACGTGTAAAGGCGGCCTTCTGAACATATGGTCTAACCTCTAGCAGCGACCAAGCCTGATTCGGTTGTGATCGTGGGCCCGCATGATTATTAAATGTTAATAAACGGCCGGTGCGTGAGTCCAAAGCGACATGAGTAGCCGAATGAACGGATGCATTAACAAGTAGGGCTAAACAAGAATAACCAAACATCCACCCAAATTCTGTAACTGTTAAAAGTAATTATCAATCCGATTTATATTAACATTATCTTGGAGTCAGATTATAATACAAAATTGCATAAATGCCAAAACGTCACCTGCAAGTCCCGGAAAAGACAGAACGCGCTATTACCCTTCGTTTGGATTCCGTCGTTGGGCCAAATGAATGGACGGGGCCATATTTGGACCCCTTACAAAGATAAGGGAACTCAATTTTCTCCCCATGTTAGGTCAAGAAAACGCTGGAAAAATAACAATACACAGTTTTAGTTAAACATTCAACACTCCAAAAAATGACTTTCTTACTTAGTATTTTTGTCTTGTTTTCAGTAGAAATATCTAAAAATTCTTAAATTAAGATGCTTTTTCTTGATGAGCAAAATGACCTTATTAAATGAGTCTAGTTTTAAGACAAATTAATATACAATTTAAGTGAAATCGTCCTTAAAACGAGCTAAATGATCTGCCAATGGGGTGAGAAAAAAAATTGTGAAATAAGATGTATTTTTTCTTAAACACTTAATTCAAGTAAAATTTTCTCACCCCACTGGTAGTCAAAATACCATAAAAGCGCATGATTTTATGTAAATTAATATAAAAAAAAGTCTCAGCTGTGTTGGGGGCCCTGTCAAGATTCTTTTCATGGGGCCCAAAATCCTTAGCAGCGCCCCTGCTATCATGTGGTCGTTTGATCCCATGAGAAGCCTCTGAGACCTTCATCAGACAGATAAAAGAGAGAACACAACACCATCCAATATTAAAAATTTATGCAAAAGAGTGTTCGTGCATGTAATACACTTGGATGCTGCCATAGTAGGTTTTGTATAAATAATAACATTTCGAACTACCGTTTTAAATATACACCGATATCGGCTATAACTAAAACATTAAAAACGAAATAAAAAACTGATTTACCATAGTGAGAATGTTGCTGTCATCACACCTGTAAAAATTATTTTAAAAATCATGTAAGGTGGGTATTATCGTATAACATTAAATAATATTGACAGTACAATGAGCATGATAACTAGCCTGACGTTGTCATACTCAATTCTAGTCAGAATTTGAGTCTGATACCGCTCCATTGAGCTATAATTATGAGGCGTGTCTCAACCGAAAAATGCCTCTCCACTCAATTGGATAGACCTACGACCAATCAGAGCAACGAAGTGTGTGACGTATGTTGAAATGTCGTCTTTTGCAGCCTGACCGAACTGCTAGTAATTTCGCTACAATGATACTAACATCATTATACTAAGTCTGAGTTAGCGAACGTACATCAACACCTACTATGTTTACAACATTTCATTTATATCACAACATTAAGTATTTACTAAGTCATACAGTAAGACTGTCTCTTACCATTTGTACGTTAGGTGAACTTCATCCACGACGATAGCTACCCATTCCGTTGGCTTGAAAAATATCGGAGCCTAGCATGTCCCTCCACTTATTCAGCAGTCACGATTCCGGGCTTCCGAAAAGAAGCTGGCAACGACCGCTAATTATATCCATCTCGTCGTGCACGCCAAATTGCAATCGCCGTGATACCCATTTCAGTTGCTTCTTTAACTTTGTCCTCCATAAGTGCGACCAACTTCTGCCGAATCCCATAGGAATGACGGCGAAAACATAAACAAATGCCTTGATCGTGTTTCTCTGTTCCTCTTTTTAAATCAATGCTCTGTCGATATCTTTTAGAACAGACTCAATGTCAGAATCCACACATCTGAATTCACCAGCGGCAGCCATTTCATTGTAAACAGATTGAACACACGCGCTCTTTGGTGACGTGGTTTAGTGTTGGGCGATATGCCCTATTTTCAGATCGTCCTATCGTCAGCCTGTGAGATCGGCGTTACACGATATTATCGGGGGGCGGGGCAGTAGTTTACTCATTTTTTTATATGTTATTTTTTTAACTCATTATAACAAGTCACTAGATGGGTGGACAAAAAAAACAACAGCAACACCGTCATGACCGCAACTTTCTTATACCTGATGCCATTAATGCGAGCGCGTCATTAAAACCCTATCATGATTACTTAATAACTGTAAAAACATGCATCTGTGCACGCACACACACGTGCGCGCACATACAAACAATTCAATGCATTGTGCTGTTGCAGAAGACTACACGTCAAGTGGTGCTCTCATGAGGTGCCTTTTTAAAGCAACACCAAAGAGGTTTTTTTACCTTAAAATAACGTTTCCAAAACAGTTTCAGTGGTTCATCCACACAAAACAGGGTGAATGGCGCTTTCACATTCGCTTTGCAGCCCTCTATCGGCCAAAACCGCACTAAAGAAGTTTCCAACCGTCGGGTAGTGGTCCTGTAGTTCGAGTGAAAACTACAAAAACTTGCTTTACGGCAGACCTACAATCCAATCAGAGCCAGCTATGCTGCAGTATTTACGACAGTGGTAATGAACAATTACGCTTCTAACCTGTAGGGGGAGCAAGGAGCCAGAGTTCTTTAGTGTTGCTTTAAACGCATCGGTCCAGCGGAACGCGATCATATTTTAAACACAATCATATATTAAACACGAGGGACGTGTTGCTACAACTCCTTGAAATGCATATCATAAACAGGATTAATACCCAAGTTAGTGATCTGACTTCGGACAGAGCGCAGCTTTCTGCACGTACGCGAGAGTGAGAGAGAGGCGATATGCAGCGGGTCATATTTTAAACAAAAAGTAAGTTTGCCTCAGCTCGCATGAAACGCATTAAACTGAACAAATACATAAGGATTACTGCTTTAGTTTATGTTCAGACTTCGGACAGACGCGAGAGCGCGTGCATGAGACGGAGAGAAGCGCAGCTGCTCATGACGCGGCGCGCTGGATTTTAGTGGTAGAAGGAGACCAAGACGCGCGCATTAAGTGCAGGTACGTGCAAGAAGGAATTCTCTCTTTACAAGCTCTCCACGTAAAGTGAAGCCCACCGACCCTCATGTGAGGAAAAGCATGCATTGTGGGTGTTAATATAAAACTATGATGATAATAATAATAATAATAATACCCATTCGCCAACTATCGTCATGACAATCGCCATGAAAGCCTGCCATTGGCGATATGTCTGAAGATCGTCGATACACGATACTATCGTCTATCGGCACAACCCTAACGTGGTTGATACGTTACTGTTGATCATCTGTCCATCATCGTATAAAGCCCGCCCTCACAATTTGATTCGTCGGCCGGTTTTGGTATTCGCATAGTAGCTCCTCAACGGTGAATCCCCAGACCGATCTTCCCCGATTTTCAAATAGTGGTGGGCGGGGCTAAGATCGGCTGGCACCCAGGCTACATGATAACATAACCTTGTTTGTATTCTCAGATAAATTGTTTATTAACTTAAATGATAGTTATGGGTATTTGACAATTGTGTCAAGTTGCTTGACAGTATTAACAGCTTTGGACATGTCTAAATGCAGCATTTTAATAAAACAGGCCTTCGTAGAGAATTGTAAGCTTAAATATGTGTCAACGAGATGCATTATGCAAATGGCATCTTAAATATCAATGCGGTTAAGCATATACACAGGAACGTGCATGGTCTATGCCAGTGTTTCCCAACGTTTTTTCTGCCACGGCACAGTTTTGATAAGTAAAAAATTCATACAGTACACCACTTTTACACTAAGCATTAACAGATCTGCACAAACCTGTATTGCAATGCTTAAATTACTAGTTAAACTGGAATATTATACTGTATTAAACGTAGTATTCACATTAATGTGAAACTTGATCATGTTTTGATAAACACAAATGATATCCTGGCTGGAATTGATGACAGTGAAACACGCAGCTGTGACCAACTCAGGAACCTGTTAGCTAGCTTCGAACGCTTTTCCAAACAGTTATTTTTCCACAGCACATCAAACAAGTGGTCACTGCATACTAGTGTGCCGCAACACAGTGATTGGTAAACACTGGTCTATGCTGAGTGTAGCCATTAGGGTGGCAAGAGCAAGCAGGTGCTCGTAAAGAGCGAAGCCGGGAGAAGCGCATGCAAAGGGTCGCGCACATATCAGATGTGCACATTAAAGGATGGGTTTATTTGTGCTTTCACTTCATTTCCTGACAGTTTCACTTGTTACGTGAAGATAATGACTGACAAGAGGACGCAGAAATACATACAATATAATTACCTAACTAAATCTGAGACAAAGCAAAAACATTAAAATATATTTTCCTCCTCAAGATAGCCCGACGGGCAGGGCGGAGATTTTGCAAGTCCTGCTTAGTTTTAGATTGTCGAACAGGCATAAATGTTTTTCACAAAGCCAGACATAGCAAAGCCCGACGTACTTACGCCTAACTTTTTTACGTCCAGCTAGAGCAACCGGCCCTAGTAGACTTTGGTTACATTATTACTGTACTATTTTGAAAAAAAAGTCTAATTAACCTGTGCTTAAAATTATAAATGGAGAAACATTGTGTGTGATGCACAACATACCTTTATATGCATTGATGTATCGTTTCTCAATGAAGGCTTTGTCTTTGCCTAAATACACGTTACTTTGGCATCCTGTTCAGGTTTAATTCTTTTCTTTCTCAACATGTTGACTAGAAACAAAGAACACATTGAGTATATGGTCCTAATAAATATTACTTGCATTATACTTCATTAGTACAATTTTGTCAGATGCATCTCTAAATAAACAATAGGCCTTATGGTATAACGTTTGAATATTTTTGTAAGGTGAAAATCTGCCACGTCAGATTAAACAAATGCTAAAATGTAAATGGACTGTTTATATGTATGAGAAGTGTAAATAATTAACACAACAATATAAAACAATATAACACGTTATATGGCCTAAACCATCAACAGAAGAAACAAGTAAAGTAGTATCGTTGGTGTTTCATGACCTAAAAAATATTGAGTTAAGATTAAAGTTACATAAAATATATTCCTGAATCATACTAAAACCATAAAACGTACAGCTGGAACGACGCGTCGCCTGCTCAATTACGTCTATGTCCTAAACAGCCAAATTACGATGGCGAAACAAAGCAAGCTGCAACTTATTGTACATTATAACATTTCAAACAACACTAGAATAACTAAAGGACATATTTCAAGCGGTAGTTTATACAGTATTATGTTTTTAAGAGCTGCAACGTGCATGACTAAAACCGTGACCACGCGACGTGACGATTTAATTACATTAGCTTCTGTTTTCATTTTCACATATTTCTGTATAATATAAAAACTGGAAAAAAACATCCACTTAATTTAACAATTTTACTACCCCACCATGATGATATAGTAAATGAATACGATCTCATTCGCCTTATTAACAATCGCATTCGCCTTATTATATCTTACTACATTATGCATACAAACATTAAAGTTACAAATTCTAAAACAAAATATAAAATTAACTTAAAAAAAATCATATATTAAACTTACCTTCAACTTGCACATGTGACAATATCGAGACACGATGGAAACTTTGATGGACTTTAGGTAATTAAAAATTTACTGCCTCACGCCTGCAGACAATCAGAAGCATAGACATTATATACGTAGACACCTCATGACGTGCTGGAACGCATCAAGCGTCGGGGCCATATTGGATGGGTCTCCTCACTGTCCGCTAGCACCACAGTCAATGGGAGTAAACGGAAAGAAAGCCATACTATGGCCGTATTTTGTGCAGCTTACGGTTGCAATAACCGGCGCAGTATTGATTCCAGATCACATGGGATTAGATTTAACAATCATTTTGGTTATTTTACGTTATTATTTATAATATTATGTCAATGTTAAGCAGGAACTGGTACTCTCTCTCATGATCTCTCGCTGTTTTTTGTTCACATTTGAAGGTTTCCCAGTGATACAGGCATGAGGAGGCAATGGGAA
Source organism: Misgurnus anguillicaudatus (assembly GCF_027580225.2). Classification (NCBI taxonomy): domain Eukaryota; kingdom Metazoa; phylum Chordata; class Actinopteri; order Cypriniformes; family Cobitidae; genus Misgurnus; species Misgurnus anguillicaudatus. The sequence goes on from NC_073350.2 coordinate 8,764,735, forward strand.
GTTGCTATAAAACGGGAGGGTTTTGTTGTGACAGAGTCGTCAAAGCCCTGTAGCAAAGAGTATAGAAGAACAAGAGGGGAAACTCTGATTCGTTTTTGGAAACAGCCACTAGATGGCGCTTCAGTAGCGCGACAGCCATTTAGGAATGAAAATTCTCACAGCCAATTAATTCTCAATTCATTCATATTAAAATTTATTTAATACCTAATTACATAAAATACCCAAATACGTAAAAAGTACATAAACATTTTGTACTAAAGTACTTTTTACTTAAGTAAAAGTAAAAAAGTAGATGTTTAATGTACTTAAATATTAAATATAAACCAAAAAAATTGAAATTATGAAATGTAGTGGAGTAAAAATTATGATAATATGCTTTGGAATATAAGTTTTCCAAAAAAAAAAAAAAACACTGATTAAAAACAGATACTTGAAAATTTACTTTTATGTAGAAAGTAAAATACTTTAGTATTTTAGCATGAAAGCAGTATTTTTCAATGTGTGAAAGCGTCCTGTATCATAACTAAATCTCTGCCGCTTATAACAACTCAAACCGTGTGAAAATCCGGTAAAAATTAGGGGAGTTATGATTATTCCTCATTAGAAATGAATGCAAGGGAGCGCACTGGAGACCCATCCAAGATGGCGGCCGCGCGATACAGCTCCAATAGGCAGCTCAGTCTACGAGGTGTCTACGTATATAATGTCTATGCTTCTGATTGTCTGCAGGTGTGACGCAGTGAATTTTTAATTACCTAAACTCCATCAAAGCTTCCATCGTGTCGATATTGTCACATGTGCAAGTTGAAGGTAAGTTTAATATATGATTTTTTTAAAGTTAATTTTATTTTTTGTTTTAGAATTTGTAACTTTAATATTTGTATGCATAATGTAGTAAGATACATTAATAAGGCGAATGCGATTGTTAATAAGGCGAATGAGATCGCATTAATTTACTATATCATCATGGTGGGTAGTAAAATTGTTAAATTAAGTGGATTTTTTTTCCAGTTTTTATATGATACAGAAATATGTGAAAATGAAAACAGAAGCGAATGTAATTAAATCGTCACGTCGCATATGGCGTGGTCACGGTTTTAGTCATGCACGTTGCAGCTCTTAAAAACATAATACTGTATAAACTACCGCTTGAAATATGTCCTGTAGTTATTCTAGTGTTGTTTGAAAAGTTATAATGTACAATAAGTTGCAGCTTGCTGTTTCGACATCGTAATTTGGCTGTTTAGGACATAGACGTAATTGAGCAGGCGACGCGTCGTTCCAGCTGTACGTTTTATGGTTTTAGTATGATTCAGGAATATATTTTATGTAACTTCAATCTTAACTCAATATTTTTTTGTTGTTTTAGGTCATAAAACACCAACGTGATACTACTTTACTTGTTTCTTCTGTTGATGGTTTAGGCCATATAACGTGTTTTATTGTTTTATATTGTTGTGTTAATTATTTACACTTCTCATACATATAAACAATCCATTTACATTTTAGCATTTGTTTAATCTGACGTGGCAGATTTTCACCTTACAAAAATTCAAACGTTATACCATAAGGCCTTAGGGTTGCCAACCGTTCCGTATAATACGGAATCGTCCCGTATTTGACACATAAAATTCTTGTTCCGTATTGAACTGATACGGAACGCAGTTTGTTCCGTATTTTATGAAAATTAATTCAGTGCAAATACATGACCGACACATAGCTTATAATATGCCAGCCATGAACGAAGACCGCGTCATTTGTATAAGAAAACCCTGACGGTGCGGTAATTTCTCCCTCTGTTTGTCTATCAGCGTAGCGTTTTTAACATCTTGCAGCCCCATCAGGGAATGCCCTTTTAATTGGTCGTTTCAGTCATTGTGATGTCACGTATCATAGCAACGATGACGACAAGTGACAACAGCGGGAAATGTAAAAATGACTGCATCTGAGCAGCCGGCGAAAAGGAAACGAGCACAAAAATATAGAATTCAATGGGAAAATGATTACCTGTGGCTGGAATGCGTGAGGGGCAATGAATACAAGGCCAATTGTACCATATGCCGTCGCGTTTTTTCTGTTTGTCACGGCGGAGTGTGTGATATTAAGCAGCACGCATGAGGAGATAATCACAAGAGGAGCGAGAGGCTGCGGGCACAGGATGGAGCAATGTCAAGGTTCATTGTCCGTCAGTCGTCTCCAGAGGCTCATATGGTATGTAATTATGTGGATTTTTAAAACTCAAATATAGTTGATAAGAAAGTGATAGGCTAAACCTGTACTATTTCTCCAGTGCTCTCCCTCTATCCTGTGTCCCGCTCCCCCTCGTCTCATAATGTGTCAATCATTTCTGATGGGTTTCTTATTAAATAATTATGGATTTAGATAGCTCAAGGTTTAAAAAGGGGTGGGGTCTTTGAAGAGGGCGTATTATAAACTTAACAAAACCATGGTTCATTGTTGGCAAAATGATCACGATAGCCTTTATATTTCACATCTATGTGGTTCAGTCTTGTATACTTATTAGGCATACTTTGCTATTCATTAAATATTTAGGCCTAAGAAGTTGTATGAAATATGTATCTAAATTTATTAATTAGTTTCCACTATTTTCACCAGAAGTCTTCATTTAAGGCGTTATTTTTTTCAAACCCCCCCCCCCCCCCCCGGCGTTCCTTATTTCCATTTCAGAAAGTTGGCAACCCTAGGCCTATTGTTTATTTAGAGATGCATCTGACAAAATTGTACTAATGAAGTATAATGCAAGAAATATTTATTAGGACCATATACTCAATGTGTTCTTTGTTTCTAGTCAACATGTTGAGAAAGAAAATAATTAAACCTGAACAGGATGCCAAAGAGCATGTGTTGTCAGGCAAAGACAAAGCCTTCATTGAGAAACGATACATCAACGCATATAAAGGTATGTTGTGCATCACACACAATGTTTCTCCATTTATAATTTTAAGCACAGGTTAATTAGACATTTTTTTTCTAAATAGTACAGTTATAATGTAACCAAAGTCTACTAGGGCCGGTTGCTCTAGCTGGACGTAAAAAGTTAGGCGTAAGTACTACGTCGGGCTTTGCTATGTCTGGCTTTGTGCAAAAAATGTATGCCTGTTCGACAATCTAAAACTAAGCAGGACTTGCAAAATCTCCGCCCTGCCCGTCGGGCTATCTTGAGGAGGAAAATATATTTTAATGTTTTTCTTTGTCTCAGATTTAGTTAGGTAATTATATTGTATGTATTTCTGCGTCCTCTTGTCAGTCATTATCCTGACGTAACAAGTGAAACTGTTAGGAAATGAAGTGAAAGCATAAATAAAACCCATCCTTCAGTGTGCACGTCTGATGCATGCGCTTCTCCCTGCTTCGCTCTTCACGAGCACCTGGTTGCTCTTGCCACCCTAATGGCTACACTCAGCATAGACCAGTGTTTACCAATCACTGTGTTGCGGCACACTAGTATGCAGTGACCACTTGTTTGGTATGCTGTGGAAAAATAACTGTTTGGAAAAGCGTTCGAAGCTAGCTAACAGGTTCCTGAGTTGGTCACAGCTGCGTGTTTCACTGTCATCAATTCCAGCCAGGATATCATTTGTGTTTATCAAAACATGATCAAGTTTCACATTAATGTGAATACTACGTTTAATACAGTATAATATTCCAGTTTACCTAGTCATTTAAGCATTGCAATAGAGGTTTGTGCAGATCTGTTAATGCTTAGTGTTAAAGTGGTGTGCCGTATGAATTTTTTACTTATCAAAACTGTGCCGTGGCAGAAAAAAGGTTGGGAAACACTGGCATAGACCATGCACGTTCCTGTGTATATGCTTAACCGTATTGATATTTAAGATGCCATTTGCATAATGCATCTCATTGACACATATTTAAGCTTACAATTCTCTACGAAGGCCTGTTTTATTAAAATGCTGCATTTAGACATGTCCAAAGCTGTTAATACTGTCAAGCAACTCGACACAATTGTCAAATACCCATAACTATCATTTAAGTTAATAAACAATTTATCTGAGAGTACAAACAAGGTTATGTTATCATGCTCATTGTACTGTCAATATTATTTAATGTTATACGATAATACCCACCTTACATGATTTTAAAAATAATTTTTACAGGTGTGATGACAGCAACATTCTTACTATGGTAAATCAGTTTTTTATTTCGTTTTTAATGTTTTAGTTATAGCCGATATCGGTGTATATTTAAAACGATATTTTGAAATGTTATTATTTATACAAAACATATTATGGCAGCATCCAAGTGTATTACATGCACGAACACTCTTTTGCATAAATTTCTAATATTGGATGGTGTTGTGTTCTCTCTTTTATCTGTCTGATGAAGGTCTCAGAGGCTTCTCATGGGATCAAACGACCACATGATAGTAACCACATCTCAGGTCCTCCTTCAGAAGTCCCCTTGCACATCTCCGGCTCCTTCAGGAATGCAGAATTTAGGAGAAGAGCAAGAGTCAGATGATCCAAAGACGAGCTGTGTGGAGGACGTTATGACCGTAAATTTACCTGCTTCAGAATGAAACCTTGCTCAAGGAGGAAATCCTGGAGGAGATCATCCAGAAGCAGACGGTCTCTCCCAGCCTTCTACAGTACATCACAGCGTAAGTGCCTAGTCACAAAAGTGGAATTAACTTTTCACTTCCATTTTTGCCATGAATTAGGCAGTGAGAGTTATGTTATTGTCAAACCTAGAGTATCAGTGTCGACAGTAGATTCGACTATATAAGACATTTTTACAGAAAATAATATTTTGTTATGGTTATGGGCCGGTATGAGATTTTGGCAATATGATAACCTTATGCAAAACTATCACAGACTCATTGTGTTTCGTTATTGCCATTGCAACACTAAAATGCATTATCAAATGTCTGCGTATACAAACAACAACTTTTTAACTGGACACAATACATTTTATTTTTAAGCAAAACAACGGGTATGCCAGGTAAACATAAAGCCTTTAAATGATAATATTTGTTCCAAAATAGATATTTTGTAATATATATTAAATGTAAACATAAAATCAATTACTTTACTTCATATATTAATTAATTTTGTGTAAACACAGCTCATACATTTAAAACGCGACTATTCGTTTACAGAATAAAAGTTTTTGTTTACATAATTATTATACACAGTACATCAACAAATATTATGTATATAAATACAAACACATGTATGTATCATTTTAAGTAAACAATATATTGATGTAATAAATATTTCTATTTATATATGGAATAAAGTATATGTAAATATTCAAAGGTTTATATACATGCAAATGTTTCTTAAATATATACATACATGTGTGTGCATTTATATATACATAATTATTATACACATTACACACACATTTAATATGTAAACAAAAACTTTTTTTCTGCAAACGCTTATGCTGAGTTTACACCAACCGCGTTTCAGGCGTCAAAATCGTGTCTACCGCGCCTAGTTTGCAGCTTGAACAGTTTGAATGCATTCGCGCTTGTAGAGCGGAGTAGACGCGCGGAAAAAGCAAGCATTTGACGCATGTCAGAGGCAAACTTCTTGTGGGAGGGGCAAGTGCTATGCGGTTGTCTGTTTGCAATATGACTGATGTTGATCATGCATTCATCGAGAGAGTTACCAGTTTGTATTTGGTAACTACTATAGGGGGAAATAAACGGCACGGGTCGATAAACGTCACGTGACTCAAAAGTGAAGTGTGTATAACAACTTACCAGGTTGCCCAAAGTCCTCACCGACACTCTTCCAAGTGAGGTCCTTTTTATTCCTGTTTCTATAGACATAAGAACTTGTGTCGTATAGCTCCGGGTGACTGCTTACGGACAATATCAAGCGTTGGTTGAATGAGTGACTCCGGGCGGGGCTGCCACCACAACAGCAAGCAGGCTCCTGATTGGTTAACGCGGCGCGAAATTCCGCCAAAGTTCAAATTTTTCAACTCGGGCATCAGCCAAGTGGCATGTAACATCCATGACGGAGTACCAAATTAAAATAATAAAAAATATAACCATTAAAAAAAAACATATGTTTGGATACCAAATGCAACTGCATAATCATCCACTTGTTTTCAAATGCAGTTTACTCTTAAAAATCCTGTCTAAAGTCTGACGTGTAGTGGAATTTTGTTGATTTTTTTTTATGGTAATCTTTTGCAGTTGAATCCTTGCATGAACAGTGGGACTCTGTGGCTAAAGAGATCAGCTGTGAAACTCAGACTTCACTCCCAAGTGTTGTCAGGTAAAGAACGGCTTATTTTTTTATTGTATTAATTAATCAGATGCAAATATACTTACGTTTGTCTGTTTTTCTGTCTGTATTATTAGTGATCCTGTTGTTAAAGAGATCAGTGCATGCATTCAGGAGGACATAAAACGGTAATCCTTTGCCTTTAATTTTATATCATGATAACGATATGTATAACGGTAGAGTTTTTTATGTTTTAATAAGGTTTAAATCTTTAATACCATAGAAATGTTCATAATTCTCACAAAAAACATATACAAGCATAGAAAGAAGATAAAAACAAACAAAACTCAAGCTCTCTGAAGATAAACAGTCAATGATATAAGAATGATCATAAATAATTATGCATGTATGTGTATATATATTTTATTTAAGGTAGAAAAGTGATTTAATCAGGAGCAGTGAGAGATTTTCTCTCAATGCTGTTTGATTAACACGAGTGACAGACAGGAGCAAAATTAGGTAACTTCCTCTTTAAGACCAAAGTCCGGATCCAATACACTGTTAAACATGCGCTTTCTCTTTTAGCTGTTAACTTTCTCTTAAGACCTTCAAAGACAGGAATTTTGATAAATTTTTGACGCAATTGTGTATTTAAGGCCAATAAAGCGGAAAATGAGAGACAAAATGAGAAAAAAAATCCAGAAAATCACATTGTCTGATTTTTTAAGAATTTATTTGTAAATTATGGTGAAAAATAAGTATTTGGTCAATAACAAAAGTTCATGTCAATACTTTGTTATATACCCTTTGTTGCCAATGACAGATATCACATGTTTTCTGTAAGTCTCCACAAGGGTTTTACAGACTGTTGCTGGTAGTTTGGCCCATTCCTCCATGCAGATCTCCTCTAGAGCAGTGATGTTTTAGGGCTGTCGCTGGGCAACACAGATTTTCAACTCCCTTCAAAGATTTTCTATTGGGTTGAGATCTGGAGACTGGCTAGGCCAATCCAGGACCTTGAAATGCTTCTTACCAAACGACTCCTTCGTTGCCCGGGCGGTATGTTTGGGATTACTGTCATTCTGAAAGATCCAGCCACGTTTCAATTTCAATGCCCTTGCTGACGAAAGGAGGTTTTCAGTCAAATCTCACGATACATGGCCCCATTCATTATTTCCTTTACGCGGATCAGTCGTCCTGGTCCCTTGGCAGAAAAAGAGCCCCAAAGCATGATGTTTCCCCCACCATGCTTCACAGTAGGTATGGTGTTCTTTGTATGCAACTCAGCATTCTTTCTCCTCCAAACACAAGAAGTTGAGTTTCTACCAAAAAGTTATGTTTTGGTATTATCTCACCATATGACATTCTCCCAATCTTCTTCTGGATCATCCAAATGCTCTCTAGTAAACTTAAGATGGTTCTGGACATGTACTGGCTTAAGCAGGGGGACACGTCTGGCACTGCAGAATTTGAGTCCCTGGCTGCGTAGTGTGTTACTGATAGTAGCCTTTGTTACTTTGGTACCAGCTCTCTGCAGGTCATTCACTAGGTCCCCCCATGTGCTTCTGGGATTTTTGCTCACCATTCTGGTCATCATTTTTACCCCACGGGATGAGATCTTGCGTGGAGCCCCAGATGGAGGGAGATTATAAGTGTTCTTGTATGTCTTCCATTTTCTAATAATTGCTCTCACAGTTGATTTCTTCACACCAAGCTGCTTACCTATTGCAGATTCAGTCTTCCCAGCCTGGTGCAGGTCTACAATTTTGTTTCTGGTGTCCTTTGACAGCTCTTTGGTCTTGGCCATAGTTGAGTTTGGAGTCTGACTGTTTTAGGTTGTGGACAGGTGTCTTTTATACTGCCAACAAGTTCAAACAGGTGCCATGAATACAGGTAACAATTGGAGGACAGAAGTTACAGGTCTGTGAGAGCCAGAAATCTTGCTTTTTGTTATTGACCAAATACTTATTTTCCACCATAAGTTGCAAATAAATTCTTAAAAAATCAGACAATGTGATTATCTGGATTTTTTTTTCTCATTTTGTCCCTCATAAACCCCATTCACACAGACCTTTGGTTCCAGAAAATACCCGTAAAATTGCCAGACAATCGTCTGTGTGAACACGAACTCGTCCCGTTAATCTTCTGGGATTGTTGCCGGAAAGAGGACCTAGTCAGATACACGGAAACCCTCTGTGTGAACAAGAAGCCGCAAGAATGCCGTAATGGGCGTGTCGACAACACAAGTTATGTTTCAGCTCCTTACAACGAGAGATAACATGTATATAAACAGTCACCACGAGAAATGTTGCAAACTAGATTGAAGCAGTTATCAGGAAATGATAAATGAGACGCATAAACATTGACACAGTGCCGTAGTGTGGACGCGCGTGTCATGGCAACATGAAGTTGGTTCAACTCTTTAAAATGAGGGACTTACAACATTCACGACGAGAAATGTCAGCAAACTGGACTGAATCAGAATCAGGTAAGTTAACTTGTCATTTCTGCGCTGAAACGGAGATCTGGTCATTCAGCAGCATAAAAGAATATCGCGTCACATGCTCATTTGAGCTATAATAAACACAAAGAGAAGCTACGGTAGCCACCACCGGACAAACATGTCATCATCGGAGACAACTTAGTACAAAAATTGTCACTTTGGATAAAAGCATCTGCCAAATGCATATAATACCATAAAGCCCAATAAAGTATGTGGACGTGTATGCTAAATGAGATTACAAATTGGACTTGCCCATAGCTTTGAATGTGCTTTGATGTCAGCAAAGAAGTTATCTAGCGGCTGAATTGCTGAAGATAAACAATGCAATACAAGGCTTGCATTTGTTTTGTAAAATTTAAACCACAATCGCTCATTTACGTTTTTTCCTTGAAGGAAGTTAAACATTTTGGCTTTTGTGGTGATATCGAAAGTGTCCACTGTATCTTTTCTATTTGTAAGTCTTATGTTCATTTTATCATTTCTCGCAGGACGGTCTCCCCAGGATAATCTGGTTCCTTGTGATGATCTGCTGCTCAGAGGTCGGTGTATAGTGGATGAGGTCTTCTTTAGGTAAAGTCAACACATTAGGACGTTAACCATTATTAATTGGTTGATAACCGTTGCGTTGATTTAAAAATCAGATATGCACCTCTGGTTTAATATATGAATTTAATAAAATGGCAATGATCTTTCTCTCTCAACGGTTGTGTAGCTTATGTTTTACGGACAGGATTCTACACTTCTCAGGTGAGCCATTTGATACGGTGCTTTCACTTGAATGTTGTGTTTTGTAAGTCAGAAATGTTTGAACTTGTCAACCTTAATGTTTCAGGGTAAATTATTGAGAACAATTCTGTTTGGAGTGAAGCGGGTGACGGCGAACAACCTGGAAACGTTCATATTTATCCTCTTCCTGTTGGTTTTTGCCATTGCCGCCGCTCTGTATGTTTGGGTAGAGGGTGAGTCCATTTGAAAATGCTTCTGTTTTGCATTTTGTATATTATCAGTGGTGTATGAAGTAGTGATGGGAGAAATGAAACTTTTCGAAGCTTCGAATCAATTAAACCAATTGCTTTGAAAAATAATTCAGTTTTTCGAAGCATTCAAAACGCTACACACGCTGGCAACACCTGCTGATCAAAATAGTGACAGATCTGTCCAAACGTTTTACAAGATTTTTATTAAAATGTGTTAAATAATTTTTTTAACTTAATTAAAAGTGTATTATGTGTGTTAGTTTTATTTAGGGCAAACAAATCATTAAAACTAAATCCCCTTTTAATTATGCACATTTTTGTCATTAAATTTGTCTATAAACAAAAAGTAAACAAAATGGTAGTGTTATTAGTCAAAAGGATGAATGTTTTATGAACTTAATAAAGCATAATAAAACTGATCTGAGATATGGATAAAAGATCTGTAAAAGTTAAGTTTTTATTACCTTAGAATATGCCGTTTTTATCTACATACACTGCGGGTCTACTTACATGGAAGTCGTCATTTTGCGCCTTCATGTTTCTTAAATCCACAAACTGCTCTACGGAGCGTATTTTGTCACTACATTGTCTCAGACGATGACATGTTTGTCCTGTGGTGGCTTTCGTAGCTTCACTATGCGTTTCGAAAGGGAGGTGTGAGCTGTGGACTGAGCCATTGGTTGCAATTCACATTCTCACCGCTATATGCCATTAAACACTACTTAGTTTACCTTTAAACAACTAAAGCTAGGGCCACACCAAAACATTTTTTTATCTTATCAGTGAGAGATCACAAACGTAACAAAAAATTTTTTCCTATAGTGTGTTGGTAGTCGCTATGTGGTCATCAAACATCTTCAAATTCCCTTTACATACCGTATATACCCAAATATAAGACAAGGTTTTTGTTAACACATCTCTTATAGCGCTGGCCAAACTCTGTGAGTTGAACATTTTTATTTACATTTGCATCTCATTTATTTGCCTCCTTACACTTATTCTCAGAAATTCTTCCTCTACAGATGTGTTTTGCACCGAACCTTTCAGGATTCCCTTCGCAGGGAAGGTGGAGATCTGCTGCTTTGACAAAACCGGCACCCTGACAAGTGACAGCTTGGTAGTTCGAGGTGTAGCGGGGCTTATAATTTATTGTAGGACGAAAGGTAAAATTGCAGGGTAATTCTAATTCGCTCCTCTTTTTTCCAAATCGTAGAGAAGGTAAAGAGGTCACACCAGTGTCAGAGATCCCATTTAAAACGCATCGGGTGGTGGCCACGTGTCTGGTAACGCTGGATGATGGACAGCTGGTGGATGATCCGCTGGAGAAGGCTATGCTAACCGCAGCAGACTGGGCACTAACTAAAGGTCTAGATTCATAAATAAATGGATTATATACAAATTCCTGTTGGGCATCCCTGTAGTTATTATGGTAATCCTTCTGTTCTGTTTAGATGAGAAGGTGTTTTCTCGCAACATAAAGACTCCATGGCTGAAGATCCATCAGAGGTTTCACTTTGCCAGCGCTCTGAAGAGGATGTCGGTGTTGGCGTCGTACGAGCGTCTGGGCTCTACGGAGCTCTGCTATATCTCCACTGTTAAAGGCGCTCCAGAGACACTGAGAGACATGGTGAGAAAGTTTATCTTCACAATGCAGTAAGTGTTATTTTAGCTAGGATGTGTGCTCACACACTTTTGTCCCATGGTTAGTCTTTACTTGTTTGAGTATAGAGCCTAGTGGTTAAAGGAATACTCCAGCCAAATATCAAAATTGCCCCATGATTTACTCACACTTAAGCAATCTGATATATATATATATATATATGTCTATCACATTTAGAGTTATTTTAGTAAATGTCTTTGCTTTTCCAAACTTTATAATAGTAGAAAACAGGATCAGGGAACAACTTCTGCCTTTAAACACCAAAAAAGTGCATTCATCTTTCACATAAGTAATCCACACGGCTTTAAGGGGTTAATAAAGGTCTTCTGCGGTTAATCGATGCGATTTTGTAAGAAAAATATCCATACCGTACTTTCTGGACTGTAAGCCACACCGGAGTATAAGCTGCATCATTTCAAAAAGCGTCATGAAGACAAAATAACATATATACAGTAAGTCACAGTGGACTATACGTTGCGTTTATTTAGAAAATTATTTCACAAAATCCAAGCCGAAGAACAGATATTCTGGAATGGCAAGTTATTCAAATAAACAGTTGCATACAGAACTTTCCTGGAAGGTTGAGGCTAAATTAACCGAACAAGCCAACTGGCGTGAAGTTTGCATACTCTTCATTCCACATTACAGAATCTATTGAATTACATAATTACAGAAGCAGCATATGGCGGACCCTCGCGGCTGTAAACGGTAATGTTCTCTCTTGCCTCATAAATGTTAAAATTAATAAAAAAATAAATTTTAGTCGCACCTGATGATAAGACGCAGCACCAGCCAAGTTATGAAAAAAATGCCGCTTATAGACTGAAAAATACGGTACTTAAAACTTTATAATCTGCAATAACGATGATATAATCTTCCGGTAACGGTGGCATCTTGGACTCATGCGAGAGTTTAAGCGTAGCCAGCTTTGGTTGCCATGGGTACATTGCACAGTGAGTCCAAGATGGCACCATTGCCGGAAGCTAGTTGTTATAGTTTATAAAGTTTAAATGTGGATATTTTTCTTACAATATCGCATTGATTACCAAAAAAATTGTATTATCCCCTTGGAGCCGTGTGGATTACTTCTGTGAAGGATGGATACACTTTTTTTGAGCTTTAAAGTCAATTTTCCTGACTATAAGTCGCATCAGTCAAAAAATGTGTCATGAAGAGGAAAAAACGTATATAAGTCGCACTGGGCTATAAGTCGCATTTATTTAGACAATAATTATTACTTATTTTGTTTGTTAAGTCTTTCTCCGTTGTCTTTAATTTAATGTTTCAGTTAACAGTTTTTTTCAGGGGTAGGCTACAGGAGCAACATATAGCGCCCTCTCTAGGGTGTAGATGGTAATGTTTTCTTTTGGTTCATTTTAGTCGCTATGAATTAATTTTAACATATAAGTCGCACCTGACTATAAGTCGCAGGGCCAGACAAACTATGAAAAAAAGTGTGACTTATAGTCCGGAAAATACGGTACGAAAATAACTCCAAATGTGTTGGTCTGAAAGATGATGGACATATTTATCTCAGATTGCTTGACTGTGAGTAAATCATCGGGTAATCGTGATATTTGGCTGAAGTATCGCTTTAATGTTAAGCCATGGTGCTCATGTAGCCTGGGCCATAGATACACATAATAAAGGCTAGATGTCTTACGGCGGAGTCTCTAAAGTCATCACCGGCAGCCATCTTGTCACAGGCAAGCTTTCCGGTGGGCTCTGTGGTACCTGATGTAAGCTGAGTGATCTGCACGATCACAAACACTCTTATCTCGCCGAAATCTTGAAGGATTTACCAACGCTTTGGTTTCTTACAAAAACATGTTTCATTGACATTATTTATAAGAATGCAGTGTCATAATAACTAGGGTTGTAACTAGGGCTGAAACGATTCCTCGAGTTACTCGATTTACTCGATTCAAAAAATTCCTCGAGGCAAAAATTCTGCCTCGAAGCCTCGTTAAATTCCTATGACGCGCACTACACGCGCCGAGATCTGGTTCACACGGACCGTTGTTCAATGTTCAGGAAGCACGTCATAGCGCGTGATACATTTTGAATTTAGTTGGCGCGATGGCGGAGCGAATATGTCCATAAACGGCAGAGAGAGACTGTCTAAAGTTTGCGATCATTACATTCAGCATCTGAACTGAAACCATCCACTGTTGTTTCACCAAGCGTCGATGAAACAAGGTAACTTAGCTTCCGCTGATTTTAATCCCATACTGTATTTGTAGCGATGTCGTTATGCGGTTTGACTAGATATGATGTTTAGCTTTGACGTTTTTAAGTAGTAAACGTATTCACGTTCAATTGCAGGACAGTATAGTTTAAAAAAGAACCCCTTGACACACACGCATGCACTACAGGTGTGTGTACCAAAAAACGGCACCACAGTGCAATCATATATGGGCAACTTGTAATCTGACATTTTGTTCAATAATAATAATCTCTGTCTTATTGGAGTTTAGCATTAGGAAGTTATTCTCTCTCACGCGAGTCAGACTGATCGCGCAATGCATCACATATGCTTAAACTTTTATGTAGCCACGCAACAATAATTTCAGCATGCATTCACTGTATACAACGGGACGTGATGTTGTGATTTTTCGAACGGATTCCTAACCTAAAATGCACCGCAATGCAAGTGATGCAAACCAAATGCAGCGTTCTATTGAAAAGTAATGTATGTATTTCTGCAGTACCAAAATAATGCAATGAAGCAACTGAACGTCTGACTGGGGTGTCACTCTTCCTCACGCCCAGAACGCGTGCACACACACAAACACAAGTGCACGTGCGCGCATACACACAGGTTGTTACCATAGCAAATAGGCTCACCCCAGAAATGATATATTATATGTTAAAAGCCTAATGGTAAATGCTGCAGGTGTAGAAATGTACATAAACCAGATATTTACTTTGATGTCAGGGCTAGATTACAGCATGAAACCTGTTGTGCATATTAATAAATTAAAGTGTTTAATTGTTGGCACTAGCACTTATAAACACTAAATGGGTAAAAAATTGAAATAAATAGGCTTATTTCTTGGAGCCAAATACCTCAGTTTTTTTAGAAATAAAAGCCAAATGCTTGAACATTTTACAGCCAAGTCATTTTCGTTATGCATTATTTATTTTGGTTGTTTAAAAACACACAAAAAAATTATCCGATTACTCGATTAATCGATCGATTCAGTGCTAGATTAATCGATTACAAAAAATATCGATAGCTGCAGCCCTAGTTGTAACGGTATACCGGTATGGCGGTATACTATGATATTAACTTTCACGATTATCATGCCGTAAACATTTGCTTATCCGCGGTTTTGGAGGAAAATAATAAAGCAGATCTCACCTGCGCTACTGCGCACATGCAACTTCATTTGGCGTGACTGCTAGACTCCACTCGTTTATGTACAGCAGAGAACATGTCAGAGCCAGAAAAAAATTTAAAATCTACAGTATGGAAATACTTTGGGTATCCGAAAAACAAATGCGGGGTTGTCCTTGAAGATGGATTTCCAGTTTGCAAGAAATGTGGAAAAAGAGTGGCTGCAAAAGGAGGCACTAAAGCCCATTTAAGTGATTTATATTACAGATCAATTGAAGTAGATTATACTTAGGCCATATAATAAAAACTATAAATTTCACTCACTATATGACGATGTGAACAAATGAATATATCCAGAGCAGCGCTGAGAGAATTTAATAAATATTTCATAATTTTATTTAAAATAATAACATTTAAAATAGTAATAAATTAGGAATCAAAGTAAATTTTTTCAAAAGTGTGTTTTTTTATTCAAAAAAAGTTTGATATAATTAACCATAAACCATATGTTTAACCCAAAACCCCTGACAAATCAGTTTTTTATTAATTTAAGGATCATTGTAGCTAGTGATTATTATAATAATAATGAGTGTTTAATACCGGCAAACCGTGAAACCGTGACAGTTTCTGAGACGATTATCATACCGTGGAAATCTCATACCATTACAACCCTAGTCATAACTACATCTCTGACGTTTATAACTAACCAAACAGATCGGTAGAATATTGAGCAAGTTATAGTTATTTAAAAAGTACATGCACCATTAAAACATAATGTTACGAGTGAGCGAGCTGACTGTGACAAGATAGGCGCAAGGTGCAGATCTCAAACTCCATTGACCAGCAGCGTGATCGAGACATCTAGCCTTTATTATAAATATCTATGCCATGACAGTCCTTTCATTGTGTCTATAGATAAAAATAGCAATGAATACTTTTATTTACAAAACATTATTGTGTTTTAGTTCTCAGAGTGTCCACCCAGTTATGATGAGGTGCACAGAGAGATGTCACGGGAGGGTGCGAGAGTCCTCGCGCTGGGATACAAAGAGATGGGACACCTGAGCCATCAGCAGGTACTCACCATTGATCAATGAATGACATCAGAATTGCTGGTGTTTTGTAAGATGTACTCTTAGGTAAGTTGGGATCGCTCTCTTTGTGTGCAGGTGAGAGAGGTGAGCCGTGATATGCTGTCTACAGGTTGCAATGATAACAGGTGACAACCCTTTAACTGCTTGTCATGTGGCCAGAGAGCTGCATTTTATCCAGAGAGAGCACACGCTGATACTACAACAGGCACCCGGTCAAGGTGTGTGACGTGACGTTTTCGAGATCTGTCTACTTGAACAGCTTTTTATTAAATGGCTGGTTTGTTTGTTTCGCAGGCGATTGGCAGTGGGAATCTATAGACGGTTCTGTGCACCTCCACCTCATGCATCAGTCTCAGATCTGATCAGGCGCTATGATCTCTGTGTGACGGGTGAAGGGCTGACCAAACTGTCCTACGACACACGATTGCTGAACGCCCTGCTTCCTCATGTGCAGGTCTTCGCTCGAGTTAGCCCCAAACAAAAGGTTAGTTTCTCTTATGACTATAAGAAAGCTAAGAGTTGATTATTTTAAATCACTACCAAGCTCTCTGGAATACAAGGTACTACACCAGTACTACTTAAATGTTTAATTTATCACTCCGTCTCTTCTGTTGTCAGTAAAATACCAAATACCTGCTGTTGAATCTATTTTAAATCAATACTTTCACTCATGTCATGTGGCAACTAGCTGTATAATGGTCATGTCAGGGTCCTGTCGGCATTTTGCTATAACAATCATTTGGATGTAAGTTATCTGCTTTTCATTGTGGCAGCATTATTTTCAAATAATAATTTAATGGCCTGCCGTCAATTATTCTTTACTTATAAGTTATAAATGCTTTGTATTTTGGTACTCAGCATACCATGAGGCTTGTTGTAACCCTGTATAACTGTGTTGATGTTCTTATCTTTGCAGGAATTCGTCATAACTAGCCTAAAGGGACTGGGTTTTGTAACACTAATGTGTGGTGATGGAACAAATGATGTTGGTGCACTTAAACATGCCCACATAGGTAAGACATGGTGCTTTATGTTAAAGCTCACGTAACACACGCTGTTCTGCATATCTGATGTTAATCTGCAGTACCTATAGAGTAGTATCCTTTATATCTCCGAAGAGTCTTTAGTTTTATCAGATTTATAAAAGACAGGTTAGCTTTACTTATTCTTTCCGATAACATGCTACAAAATTCGGAAGGAGGAGTTACAGGCTGCGGGAGGAGCGAGTCATTATTCATGCAACACTTTATACAAAACTGACTGGATAACTTATGATTTACTACGTGTTGTGTCGTTTATATAATATGCACTTATGCGTCTATTTCCAACATAACACAAAAGTCTTAATGCATGCAACTCATGACCTAGTTGGGACTTTTCAATGAAATCCAGCGTTCAACAAACACACACGCAAAACACCGCTGCTACCCTGAATAAACAAACTATATCCATTGTTTCCATAATGCTGGCTTTCTTCTCCTTACATCCAAAAACACCTTTTCTTTCGTGCCATTGTTGAGTTTGATATAAAACAAATCTGTCGCGTGAAGTGATGCCTGTGACTTGGCGTCCTTGGTTCTCGCTCTCCCGCTGTTTGACGTGTGGGTGTAGTCTTCCGGGGAAGAAGTGATGCGTATGGCTTACCCCTGAAACGTCAGCTGGACCCATAATCGGAAAAAAAACTTTCTAAAACTTGTACGAACCCTGGTGAAGTGCATTCGGCACAGAAATACTCTGTAACACTTTCAGACTAGGGGTGGCACGGTTCACAAAACCCTCGGTTCGGTTCGTATCACGGTTTTATGGTCACATTCTCGGTTCAGTACGGTTCTTGTTGTTATTTTTTCTTTTAATTTTTAACACTCCAGAAATGTATTATCTTATTAATGTATTAATTATCCATAATTTAGGATACATCATTAAAAAAGTTATCATGTAATCATGCACAAACTGAATTTGACTTTAAGCACATTATTGGGACCATCTCTGAGGAAAGCCAGGTGAGATTTTGATACAGCAAGAGGGAAGACATAGAAGATTTCAACATGCTTTTCATTTATTTGGCAAAAAAGAGAATGTGTATTGCCATCTACATGAACTTATGTGCATTTTTAGCACACAAAGATAACTTTTATTATCATTTATCAAACTTCAGTGTAGCTCTAAGATTTATCACCAAGAGGCTGCTTAAATACTGCAGAGAGTATATGTGGACGAGAGAAAAACATAACGTTTACACCTGTAATATTTAAATCCGTCTCTTTTGTCCACTTTTGACTACTTCTGTCCTGATTACTTTGAGGGGCAATTTATGAAATAAGATCGCGCAACTTTCACATGCTAGCAAAATGAAACTACGCGGAAATCAGCCGCTTTCGTTTTATCAGTGAAAGGCTAAAAATAGCGCTGTTCGTGTGTTCGCAGAAAAGACGTGAAACAGTGTGTTCAGTACCTCAGATTAGATAAATGGTCGGAGAGAAGGAGGTCTCCTGTGGCTGTTCGAACACATTCAACCCATAGACTGCAGTTCTATCTATTATTTTATTTCCGCTGGCGCATCCTCCAACTCAGACTTCCTTTTCTCTCCCACTTGCCATTTCTACACGTAACATGACCTGCAGTACTTTCACTCCACACCAGTCACCTCTTCTTTCGCGCGAAAGGGAAACACGCTATATGAGGTCACATACATGGCATGAGGTTACATTGCGCATGCCAAATGAACCGTTGAACCTTGCAACGCACACGCGCTCCGAACCGAGACAAGCGAACCGAACGGTTCAGATTTTTTTCATGAACCGTGCCACCCCTATTTCAGACAAACACATATAGGGCCCTATTTTAACGATCTGAAACGCAAGTGCAAAGCGCAAGTGAGTTTGTGGGCGGATCTTGGGCGCTGTTGCTATTTTCCCGGCGGGAGAAATAACTCTTGCGCCAGGCGCAAATCAACAAGTGGTTGGTCTGAAGTAGGTTCATTATTCATAGGTGTGGTTTGGGCGTAACGTCAAATAAACCAATCAGAACGCTATCCAACATTCCCTTTAAACGCAAGGGCGCAAGTTCCATGGCGGGTTGCTATTATAGCAACCCGCCATGACGGATTTACCAGGCGCACGCCAGGAGCGGTTCAGAGCCGAGGAGACCCACGTTCTTGTAAGAGCAGTCAAAGACAGAGAAGTTGTTTTGTATGGGGATGGGAGAAACCCGCCCAAATCAGCGTTGGTTGAACAGGCGTGGTAGGAAATAGCCACAATTGTCTCATTAGCTGGCTTCCCCATCGTTGCGCCAAGCGCTACAATGATGTCAGGAGACGGGGGAATCCCAAGCTTGCCAGCATAAATCGGGCACGCCGTGTAACGGGAGGTGGATCTGCGTACACCCTCACCACTGAAAGGGTTTGCTTTGAAATCGGAAACGCAAGAAAGGTCCAACCCCAAAGTACACTTACAAATCAAGTTCATATACATTAAGGTTTCTTATGAAAACATTTTAATTATTATTTACATAAAATAAACGTAATACAGCCACACAACAAACTTATGAAAATATTTTAATCGTTATTTGCATGAGAATTTTTTAACGCAGCCACACAATACATAAAAGCTATCACCACAATGCTCACCACAATGGTTTCCCTTATCTCATGTATTAATATTTTTTATTGTAACAATTTATAATTTGCAAAATTAACTGTTGCATCTGTGTAGATTAGATAAGCAAAGTGTGTGCGCGTTGTGCACGCTATACATTATGGTCAAGCATGCGCCCTTCAAATAGCATAATGAACTACGCGCAACTGACTTTAGACTAGTTTTTTTTTTTTTTTAGTAGCGCAATTGTTTTTTGAAACTGCAAAATAGCATCAGGGATGGTTTGGGCCGGAACACGCCTCCTTTTTTGTGCTGAACCGCCCAGGAGGGCAAGTTAATTCCCTAGTTTGCTGACGTGCGTCTGTGGAGGGAAAAACCCGCTGTGCACCGGTGCAAAATACGAAATGATACATGCGTCACTGACAAAGTCAATTGCGCTGGGTGCAAGATAGGGCCCATAGAGTTATTTTAGTAAATGTCCTTGCTTTTCCAAGCTTATAATGGTAGAAAAGAGGGATCAGGGAACAACTTCTGACTTTAAAGCTCACAAAAAGTGCATTTATCCTTCACAGAAGTAATCCGCATGGCTCCAAGTAGTTAAAAATGGTCTTTTGCGGGTAATCAATGCGATATTGTAAGAAAAATATAAGGTTTTTTTACTTTTTATAACTAGCTTCCGGTAAAGGCCCATCTCACGGGAGTCACTGCGCATGTACCCATGGCAACCAACGCTCACTACGATAAAACTCTTATAAAGTTTGAAATATGGATGTTTTTCTTACACAATCACATTGATTACCCATAGAAGACCTTTATTAAACTATTGGAGCCATGTGGATTACCTCTGGGAAGGATGAATGCACTTTTTGGGGGTTTAAAGTCAGAAGTTGTTCCCTGATCCCTGTTTTCTACTATTATAAGCTTGGAAGAGCAAAGACATTTACTAATATAAATCCAAATATGTTCGTCTAAAAGATGATGGTCATATGTATTTCGGATTGCTTGAGGGTGTGTACATCATGGCGTAATTTTGATATTTGGTTGGAGTATCACTTTAAGTGATAATATTATTGACTACAGGTGGATCTCGCCAATATTTAAAAGATTGTTTGACGTGGGATTTCTCGACTCGCTCTGGGTTCTGTGTAACTTTTATATCTGTACTGTTAAAACAATCGATGTGCTTAAATCCTAATCCAGATTTGTGTTTATCAGGTGTGGCCCTACTGGCTAACGCCCCAGAGCGTATCCCAGAGAGGAAGAAGAGAAATAAAGACGAAGAGATTTCCTCTGTAGATCCCAGACCTCCGCCAGTCACAAGTTCAGGGAAACTCACTTCACGTGGAGCCAGACAGAGAATAATTGCACAGAGAGAGGAACAGCTCGCTGCACAAAAAGTGTTTCATCTCTTCTATTTATGTATTTACCTTTAACATTTGATGGGTGATCTCCTGGTATCTGTGTTTTAGACCCATGGCTGTGATTAATCTTTTGCTTTTTTAATGCCACGCCATAGGAGCGGATCAGTCAAGTACTACGAGAATTAGAAGAAGATCAGATACAAGTGGTCAAACTGGGCGACGCGTCTATCGCTGCTCCGTTCACATCTAAGCTGTCCTCTATTCAGTGCAGTAAGTCAAACTCCCTGAGTTTTAACCTCTCTTGACTCAATTCCACTTTCATCTGGGGAATTATCTTAATGTTCAGTCTGTCACGTGATAAAACAGGGCCGCTGCACTTTGGTGACCACCCTGCAGATGTTTAAGATCCTAGCATTGAACGCTCTGGTGCTCGCCTACAGTCAGTCTGTGCTTTACCTGGAGGGGGTGAAATTCAGCGACTTTCAGGCGACACTTCAGGGCTTGCTGCTGGCCGGCTGCTTTCTGTTCATCTTGAGGTCAAAGGTGAGATAAGAACAGGCATAGATTAACGCACGGGCCTACTGGGCACTTGCCCAGGGCACTGGGCCAGCAGGGGGCCCTGTCAAATTTACTGTGTCTATTCTTTTCAAATAAATATTTTAATTTTATTTTCAGTAAAATTTTGTTAAATGTTGAGGAATAATGTGATTTTTTGCAGTTGCAAAGTATTAACTAGTAAATAAATGAAATAAATAATTTTAATGTATTGCTGCGCTGTTGAGAGGAACATCTGGAGGCGAGTGAAAAGCTTTGCGTAATATCAAAGTCATGCATAGAAGACGGTTACTCAAAAACCAAAACAAAAATGAGTTTAAAACCACAACCAAGTGGATCAATGATAAGAAAGCACAAAAAGGACAGCTTTTCCTCACCCTGCCAGTCAGCAACTGTAAAGGAGAACGTTCATTTTCTCTAATGGCAAGAGTAAAAAACGAACTAAGAAGCAAAATGTGTCAAGGACATCTAAATTCACTGTCTTTAATGGCCATTGAATGCGATCTTGTGATGGAACTGGATTTTGATGATGTTGTGGAAGCGTTTTCTCCGAGGAAATCGAGAAAGATACCCCTCAGCTAAGATAAATTTAAACCAAATTTTTTTGTTCTAAGCTAAGGGGCTGGACACATGAAGCTTGTACGCCCGCGGCCGGCGCATGTTTTCAATTGATTCCAATGGAAACTCAGCGTTTTTCAAATAAGCAAGCAGCTAGCGGATTTTTTCCGCGCTGAAAACCGGCGCTCAGGGTTTTGTCGCACTCAGCGCTGAGAGTTCAAAAATATTTAACTTTGAGTGAAAAGCTCTGCTGGTCAATGTCAGTTCTCACACAGCCGTCCAATTACAGTGGAGGAGGGGCGGGACATTACCACAGCAACCAACCGGGTCACAGCTGAAGTATCACAGCTACCAAAGCGCTCAGCTGAAAAACAGCTGGCATTCGGCATCCTCAAGGTGTTTTCAGCTGCGTTTAAAAGTTTTGGTGTGTCCAGCCCCTAAATGCCTGTGGTGAACGACAGTTACACATGAAATGCATTCTCTCCCCGTGTATTAGTGCCATTGTTAATCCTGTCAGATACGGCATACAGGCAGAGGCGAACCAACACTTGAGCCCTGTGCATACAGGTGCAACGCTGTTGCCCAAAAAATTGATAAAGGGGGCCTTTGACACATCCGTGCCCAGGGCACATCATCGCCATAATCCGTCCCTGGATAAGAACTGTGAGATGATAAGCTGATTGGGGTTTATGATACCTTCTCTTTAGTAATTATTGTGTTTTTGTTCCTCAGCCTTTGAAGACATTGTTAAAAGAGCGGCCTTTACCCAACATCTTTAACCTGTACACTGTCCTGACAGTGCTGCTGCAGTTTGCAGTCCACTTCTGCAGTTTAGTGTATCTGTATAAAGGGGCACAAAGCAGAAGCCCACCCAGGTATGAGTGGATCATCTAGTGCAATTGTTTGTTTGGAAGGACATGCCAACCATGTAGGCAAGTTTGCCTTATGTTTCATTTTTCTTCCTCTTCTTCTCATGCAGGGCAGAGCAGTTTGTAGACTTGTACAAAGAACGGTACATAACGGTACGTTCTGAATTACACGTAAGAACCTATGGTATATCATTTATCATTAAAACATTTTGGACATGATGCATCCGCCATGTTTTCTTTGTCATGTGATTCATATGTTTATGTTCAGACCTATGATGCGTAATAAGAACAAACGTGACCATTATTTACACATGCGTTGTTTAACAATCACAGACTTTATTTTCATTTTTGGGTGAACTCTAATCCCTTAAAATAATGTCATTAGTGACTCACCCTCATGTCGTTCCAACCTCGTAAGACCTCCTTTCATCTTCAAAAACACAGTTTAAGATGTTTTATATTTAGTCCGAGTTTTCTGACCCTCCATTGAAAATCTACGTACGGTATACTGTCCATGTCCAGAAAGGTAATAAAAACATCATCAAAGTAGTCCGTGTGACATCAGTGGGTCAGTTAAATTTTGTTGAAGCATCAAAAATACATTTTGGTCCAAAAATAACAAAAATGACGACTTTATTCAGCATTGTCTTCTCTTCCGCGTCTGTTGTGAAGTGCATGCGCGAGACTAAAGTCATGTGACTGCAGTGACGTGGATGATGTGCAACGCACCTGACGTGTTATCTGGTGCACCCCAGCTGTTTTTTTTGTGCACCCGGGCTTCGTTTACAATCTGAGGGAGACGCACGCTGTAAGTTTGGAAAAAAAAACTTCACAAACATGTCTGAGGATAAAACGTCACTGCAGTCACATGACTTTAGTCTTGCGCATGTGCTTCACAACAGACGCGGAAAAGACGACAATGCTGAATAAAGTCGTAATTTTTGTTATTTTTGGACCAAAATGTATTTTGGATGCTTCAACGCGTTCTGGCTGACCCACTGATGTCGCATGGACTACTTTGATGATGTTTTTGTTTCTTTTCTGGACATGGACAGTATGCCGTATGTGGATTTTCAGTGGAGGGTCAGAAAGCTCTCGGACTGGATATAGAACATCTTAAACTGTGTTCAGAAGATGAACGGAGGTCTTACGAGTTTGGAGCGACATGGGGGTGAGTCATTACTGACAATATTTGGGTGAACTATCCCTGTAAAAAAAAATGAGGAATAATTTTTTTTTTATTCTATTGTATTCTATATTCTATATATGTTTTTATTTGGTGTCACCTCAGCTCGTGTTGCCCTGCGGGATAGTTAAATGTCCAATGAAGGCACATTTAAAAATTTAACCAGAAGTAGTAGTAAGTCATGCAGGTACTTTCGCCTGCTGTTATCCAAATACTATAAAAGCAGACTTACTACTCACCTCACTGTACCTGCTTAGTATGAAAGTAGGCGATTTCGGACTGAGCGCTTGTATTGTTCCCATAATATTTTCTTTAGTAAAACAACAACTGTATGCTCATGCACCAGCGCCCCTCCTGTCAGGGGTGTCACATCCTTCAAACTCTCTTTCCCCTTGAGCCCAGGATACATTGCATGATTTTTGACAGTGTGCGACATGGATCATTTAAGCATGTAGATTGTATGATCATGACACCTATTAAATTGAAGGCTTTGATGCCTGCGACATACGTTAACGCAGGTTCACCAGCATGCGCTAGTGGTAAACAAAAACCAGTATGCAGGTCATAGACGCAAACACACTGTGCGTTGATCTTGCTGAATTTCTGACACTGTCAGAAAACTATCGTAGGCTATCTTTGAACGCAAGACCTGGAAAACGGCCATCTTTACACCTCTCTCACTGAACGACATAGGACCACCGATCACAGAAATCAACACAATTGTTTCACAATAGTAATCTTTCGTCTGGGACAGCCAAAAATCGTGCAGTGTATCCTGGGCTTTAGACGCACATACTTACAAAAATAAAGAACATTAATAAAATTATAACAAAATGAATTTTAAATGTACAAATTTATAAGAATTTCATAAATGGTAAGTACGGCCCCTACAAAGAGATATTCAGTATGTTGTATGGAGTCATCCTTGATTCAATAGCTTTGTGCATTTTTAGTTATTTACTGAAACAATTTCCTGAATCATAGCTTAGTTTCTGAGTGACTGTTTTTTTTTTAAATGTCTAATTAAGTTATTTCAACAAACTATTTCCTCAGGGCCATCCCTTCATGGAGTCTCTCCGAGAGAATCGGCCCCTGCTATGGAGCATGTCAGCAGCTTCTGCCCCTAGTGACCAGTCTGTAAACAGGATTTACAGGACTATGGTACTTGAACGGTGGCATTTCTGTGACATCCAAAAGGAGGAGCATAAAACTCATTACTATAACACACCTCAATGTTTCCATTTCTCTCTTGTCTCTGTCTTTGCTCTGACTTTAATCTTTTTTTTAATCTTTTGTTATGTTTTCATTCTGTAAAAAGACAGATCTGTGAAAAACTTATAAATGACTAAAAAATGCTGTTGATGTGCTTTTATTTAGCTGCATAGCTTTTTATGGTGTCAATAAGTGTTTTTTACACATTGTATTACCCTAGTTTTCTATTATATACTTCAGTATGTCTACACTGCACTACACTGTCTACCACAGTATTACCATCTAATAACATCAATGAACCATGGTACTGCTACAGACATTTGTTCACCTTTTAATGGCTCAAGTTAGTGATAAGCTTGGATTTTATGGGAAACAAAATACATAATTTGACAGTGGTCACTTGGAGCCTTAAAAATCATACATTGTGATGCAAATAATATCAATACGATATACTACACTACAATATACACTGTAACACACTGTGAACGGTGTCACAAAAAACTAGCAGTGCTACATCATTAACCTGATTATTAGGATTAGTAATATTACTGCATTGGAAATTATTGCAGATGTAGGAGTGTAATACAAATACAATAGACTCATTGGTTATGATATCCACACTTGTTCTGAGTTATAAACTCATTCATCGAAAGTGGCATGATCAAAATAATAGCAGTGTAAAGTTAAATTTGAATATTAGTTTGTCTCATTTTTGTCCTTTATTAAGAAGAAGGGGAAAGCAAATGTTTGCCTATTGTTATAAAGTATATATGCTGCTAAGTAAAATGAAATGTTCCCTCATTGCTCAGAGGAACAACTTAATTTGATTATAAAGTTGATTTGAGAGGGTAAAATGTATAAAGAAATGATCTCAAATGATTTAAAATGGCAACAAAAACAAGGCATATGGAAGAAAACAAGCAACTACTGTTAAAACAGATCGATTAATAGTCAGGATGGCAACGTGTTTCACTTTTAGAAAGATCAGAGATGATCTAAAATGATCTGTAAGTAACAGAAGACATCTGAGTGAAGCTAAGCTGTTTGCAAAAAGCCCCAGTAAAGCACCATTGTTGAAAAAAGACATGCAGAAACACATTAACTGGCCCAAAGAAAAATTGTGTAACATTTTGTGCCCTGAAGAGAGTAAAATTGTTCTTTTGGGGTCTAGTGGTTATCAACAGAGCCTCAGGCGACTCCCGGGTACTGAATTCAAGCCACAATACACTGTAAAAAGTTAAGCATGAATGGGCAAAAATCATGGTATGGGGATGTACTACATGTTGGGCCTATCGGGAACATGGATCAGTTTGAATACTTGAAGAGATGTTGCCCTTTGCAGAAGAGGAAATGCTTCTAAAACGGGTGTTTCAACAAGACAACAACCCCAAACACACAAGCTTTTTTTCTTGAAAATCATTTTTTGCAGTGCAAGAGGGGAAAATTTTGGTTCCAGACAAAAATTATTGAGGTTATGGAGTTGCTGATCTCTACCCCATTGAAAACTTTTGAGGGACATTAAAAATGCAGTTTCTGAAGCAAAACGTAAAAATGTATAGAAACTGTGGGCTGTTGGTTTTTAACTGCAGAAGTTGGTCGAATCGATTTGACAGCAGTTATCAACAACAATGGTTATGCAACTAAATATTAGTAATTCAGTTGTTTAAAGTGAAGTTAACGTTTAAAAAATCTTCAGTTTTAAGTGTCATAGAAAAATGTTGACACTGCTATTTTTTCAACATGCATACATTTTGTTAATGCTTTGATTCTGAATTGATTGTGTAATGTTTTCAATACATTTGAAATAAGAAAAACTATATAACATTTTTG
Organism: Misgurnus anguillicaudatus; assembly: GCF_027580225.2. Lineage (NCBI taxonomy): Eukaryota > Metazoa > Chordata > Actinopteri > Cypriniformes > Cobitidae > Misgurnus > Misgurnus anguillicaudatus. Next base: position 8,791,694 of record NC_073350.2, read on the forward strand.
CAGTTTATTAACTTTTATTAGTACACTGCTATTTTTTTTAAACATAACACTTGTTGATGCTAAAGTCTTGCTTTTCAAAGCATCTGGGTGAAGCAAAGCACAACAAAACTCATTGTCACAGAAGATGGACAAACTGAAGCCTACAGTTTATAAGATACAAATGTTAGATTTGTAACAAGAATTTTTATTGTACCTATTTTGTTTGTAATTGCTTAGTAAATATAATAAAACATTAAAAAGAAAAAAAATATTAGTGTGCATTACGTCACAATCGAGGCGCTCGACGCTGTAATGTTTCAGTTGGTTTCTAAGGGCAACGGTGAGAGTTGAAGAAAGAAAATCAGCATTCAAGCGACAGGTAAATCCAAACTTTTATCGTTTTTTTAACTAAACATAACATAGACTGTGTTTAAAATGGAGTAAACATCACTGCTGTCGTGCTTAGATTTTTTTTAATCGTGAGTTATGTTTACCTCACGTGATCTACTAACTGTCAAGCGGTTGGTCGTCTTTTCATCACTTATGCAGTTGTTGTCGCATTTCTACACTTGACGGCCTTTGCCAAATGTTTACAGTATGGATCGTGAATTTAGAAATTTATTGAAGAAAATTTACTTCTGTTACTTGTTAAAGTGCTAATCTTTATTCGGAGCAGATCGGAATGAGACACTTGCCCTATATTATATGGTGTGTGAATTTAAGGAGGCACAGACAGTTAGTTTTCACCTTTTATTAATGTTATAAATCTGGATTTTGTTGGCTGCGTTGTCACATTGTTGGTTGAATAAGATCTCGCACGCTTTATCTCACTTGGCTCTATATGTCAAAAACCTTGCGTCCCTTTGTGATAGATGGGTTCATGGTTTGTCCTGCTGGGTGGTGAAACTGGCCATTGTTCTTAATAACCCTCTGTATATAGTTCTTATTTTTGTTGATTTATTTTGTATTTTCCTTAATTTTTTTTACAATTATTGTCTGTTTGAATATATTGACATTTTTGCTTTTATTGTTAATTTGTATGTGAATTGTCATTAAACAAAGCATTAAAAAAGAGGACTTTTAAAAATCAAGGTTTGTTTTTAATTTAGTCCTGCCCTGAACAAGTTATTTCACATAAGACATGTTTACATAAAGTTTGCAACAAAGAATAATAACAGAATTTCTAATAAAAATAGCCCAGTTCAAATGTTTATCTTATCCTAAAACTGTACAATGTTACCTGGACAATCAATGACAGTTTTTATGTTTTTTGAAAGTTGTTCAAACGTTTCTTGTTTGTCCTGAGCCATTAAATCTTCCAGGTCCTGCAGAATCTGCTGCATATTTGACCCTTGTCCAGCAATAACTCTATGATGTTGAGATTCATCTTTTCACATCGAGGACAATCAGGAGACTTATACACAACTATATATATATAATTTGTTCTTCCAACAGAGATAATTAAGTTAATTAAACAAATATTTTTTGTTGTTGTTGAAAGGGGGTCGATTTATTATTGTGTGTACTGAATAAAATAATTACGCTATAATCATCCAGCTAACAAATATTATTTTGTTGACTGGGCTTAGATGTAAGTGTTTTTCCAACTCGTTTACCCAACTTGCCAAACTGAGTAATCTGAACAAACAATAAAAAAACAATGGTCTGAATGGTTCCCAGCATGCATTGCAACATGAACACTTTTTGGTTAATATTCATTAAAAAAGATGATTGTTTTAATGTTTGCTGGCTTTATTTATGTTGTTAATGTTAGTTATATGTTGTATTTAGAGTTATTTTAAAAGAATTATGTTTGTTTATTGTTACCACGATTGAGAACTGTGTGCTCAGTGTAGAGGGCGACGCAATGGGTTAATGCGCATCATTGTTGCCTTAAAGCAAAAAGGTCTTTGGTTCAAGCAAGGGCTAAGTCAGACATAGACTTTGTTCAGGAGACCTTTCTGTGTACACTCCCACAGTCCAAAACATACAGGTTAACGGAATTAGATATACTAAATTGCGTGTGTTTGTGGATAACTTTATGGATAGATTCTGGAATGGTGTTCATTCAGTTGTAATCTTAGTTGACAGGACTTAAGTCACTACTTGAGTAAACTCAGAAATTTGCTTTTTGCCTAATAAGTTTAAGTTGGCATTACTCAGTTAATTGAGTTAGGTGAACTACATCACCCAAGAGGAATTCGTTTTTTTGTTTGTTTGATACACATTAATATTTATGTTGTTACAACTTGTGATGTTAACGCCATTTTAAGTTGCGTGGACTTTGGTCCTTGTTAGTTAAAGGAATAGTCTACTCATTTTCAATATTAAAATATGTTATTTCCTTAACTAAGAATTGTTGATACATCCCTCTATCATCTGTGTGCATGCATGTAAGCGCTGGAGCGCGCTGCTACACCTCGATAGCATTTAGCTTAGCCCCATTCATTCAATGGTACCATTTAGAGATAAAGTTAGAAGTGACCAAACATATCAACGTTTTTCCTATTTAAGACGAGTAGTTATACGAGCAAGTTTGGTGGTACAAAATAAAACGTAGCGCTTTTCTAAGCGGATTTAAAAGCGAAACTATATTTTATGGCGAAATAGCACTTTTGGGAGTACTTCGACTCGCCTGAAAAGTCCGCTCCCCTTCTCCCTCTCATAATGGGAGAGGGAGGGTGTTACTGCGCCGAGTCGAAGTACTCACAAAAGTGCTATTACACCATAAAATATAGTTTCTCTTTTAAATCCGCTTAGAAAAGCGCTACGTTTTATTTTGTACCACCAAACTTGCTCGTATAACTACTCGTCTTAAATAGGAAAAACGTTGATGTGTTTGGTCACTTCTAACTTTATCTCTAAATGGTACAATTGAATGAATGGGGCTAAGCTAAATGCTATCGAAGCACACAGATGATAGAGGGATGTATCAACAATTCTTAGTTAAGGTAATAACATATTTTAATATTGAAAATGAGTAGACTATTCCTTTAAGTTTACTCAATAATGCGCTTGCGATCAGTTGCCTTAAAATTTAACAAACATTCAGTGATGCCCAGGTGGGTGTAAATTACAATTTGCCCTGTCCATACACCTGACTTTAAAATGTATGGTATTGACTTCCTGTTCGTCACTGAATGTTTGCATATTTTGTAATAGTTGTGTATGAGTATCTTGATTGTCCTCAATGTGAAAAGATGAATCTCAACATCATACAGTCACTGGTGAACAGGGTTCAAATATGCAGAATTTACTGAAAAGCAAAGACAACTATCGCAAAACATAACAATTTATTGTCCAGGTAACATTGTGCAGTATTAAGCATCAGTAAACTTTTTAATTGGGTTATTAATAGAAATTCTGTTCTTATACTGTGTTGTAAACTTTATGTGAACATTTTGCATGTGAAATAACTTAAATTTTAAAATTTATTTTTTATTCTAAAATTCTAAGCATTTAAGCATTATTTATACACATACATTTACATGTATAAATAATAGGGGTGTGACGAGACACTTAAACCACGAGACGAGACACGAGATTGGGTTCACGAGAACGAGACGAGACGATATTTTTACACTTTTTAAGAAACCCTCGATGATAAAATAAATGAATAAGAAACTGAAATCATGTTATTTTTAAATGTTTTAACTAATCAAGGACTGGCCCTAACAATTTTTTACTAACTGATAATGAAGTAATTTGTTATTTTTGGGTAATAAAAATAGACCCAAGTGAGCAGTAGCCTTTAAAATTACATAATAACGAAGATCCAATAATAATTGGTTCAAATAAAGTATTAAAACCAAGTTACATTAAACAACATTACATTAACAAACACATTACATTTGTGGTCTATAAATAAAAAGCATTATGTATATATTATAACAAATGCCTGCAGGGGGAGATAGTTGACTCGTCTCGCGGACGCTATCTTCACTTTCACTTTAGACGGAGAGAAACGCTTATTTTTTAGCCAAACAATGTTTAAATCCATTTTAATATTTAATATACGTCCATTTCTTTACAATAGAAATGAACACGCAGACATTAAATCATGTAAACTCTGTGATGGTTTAATCTGCTGAGACTTCACATCTGACACTGATTAACAGACAAACACAACACGTCTCACGAGCTCCCAAACGAACATTATTGGAAACCCAAACAAAAAAGCAAATGCAGTAAAAGACAGAATATAATGCATGCACTGTAAGAGGCTAATTACACCAACCACGCTTTAAACGCTTGGAAACGCAAGGCGCGACGCACTGCCTTTTTAAAAAAAGAGCAGTGCGAGTCGACGCGGCTTTTAATATTGCTAGGCAACCACCTAGTCAGCTGTCTTGTCAATCAAATATTGAAGCGTGAGCGCTCTTTTGCTGTTAACTGTCATATTAGCAGAAACTGTAAAAAGATGACGCTTGCTCTGACCTTGTTTGAGGGTGAGAGGTGCACAAACACGCAGGAGAGAGTGAGCGAGTGGGGTCCGGTTCTTCAAAGCAACTGTAAACTTCCCTCACCACAACGTAAGGCCCGCATCTCCCCTCATTCAAGTGGACAATGCAAAGACGCGAATGACGTCGGGCGCTTCTCCGCTCTCAGCGTTCCTTCAAAGGCGCGTGCTGCGGCCGCCGGCAAAAATCGCAAGGCGCTCAGCGCGCATAAACAGCGCGCAAACGCTCCATGCCCATAGAATATCATTTAAAAAAGGCGCCTGCAACTGCCATAAACGCTTTTGGTGTAACTGGCCCCTAAAAGGGTCAAACAGAAAGCTGCATCCTCCGGAGGTCGCAGATGCAGGCTGCATACGTCATTAAGGTTTATTTCAGATCATTAACTGAGCATTACATTCGCAAGTCGTGAGCATATTAAAACAATTTGCGATTAACTCAATTATTAGTAAACTTTATAATTGTTAGTAGTCTCTAATAAGACAGTCTTTATGAAGTAAATGCAGTTTAAAAATGCGACCTCCGAAGGATGCAGTCTTTTATTTGAGAAATGGCCAGAATTTCACCTACACAAGAAATCTCGCGAGACACACTTAATCTCGCGATACATATTTAATCTCGCGAGATCTCGTCGCACGATATCTCGTCACACCCCTAATAAATAATGGTGCATGTGATATAATTTATAGTCAGGTAAGGAGCAATGAGGAGAGAGAAAAACTTGCCTCACACCTTTTGCTTGTAACACTCAATAAGTAAGAGTCATGGGCACATCATTTATTAATTTTGTTTAATTTGCAAATGAAATTGAAGTGATTTTCGATAAAAAAAGCTTTAGTTTTAGGTCCAGACTGAACTGAACTATTCCAGCACTTATCATACTAGAAAATTCAATTAATGTTTATTTGCAGCCTTGTAACTGAGGCCTGCTGCAGTATTTTGCATCACCATAACACTTCAGGGTAGACTTAATTTTTTGTCCTACAGAAACTGCCTGTCATTTATCAGGGTTAATCAGGATCACCTACTTAATCAAATGGATGAATGAATGACAGCTGTTAATTATCATGAAGTTTTCTAGCTAAAAATTGCACATGAATGCCTTCTGATGTCCTTTTCACATTTTCAGAGCCTGCTCACGTCGTGCCTGCCAAGCCAGAGCCTGCTCCATCGTGCCTGCCAGGCCAGAGCCAGCTCGGTGCCGGCCAATCCAGACCCTGTTCAGTGCCTGCCAAGCCACAGCCTGCTCAGTGCCTGCCAAGACAGAGCCTGCTCTGTGCCTACCATGTCAGAGCCTGCTCTGTGCCTGCCAAGCCTGAGCCTGCTCAGTGCCTGACAAGCTAAAGCCTGCTCTGTGCCTGCCATGCCAGAACCTGCTCAGTGCCTGCCAAGCCAGAGCCTGCTCAGTCCCTGCCATGCCAGAGCCAGGGCCTGCTCAGTGCCTGCTAAGCCAGAGTCTGCTCAGTGCCTACCACAGGCCAGAACCATCTCAGTGCATACCAAGCCAGAGCCTTCCCAATGCCTGCCAAGCCAGAGCCTGCTCAGTGCCTGCCAAGCCAGAGCCTGCTCAGTGCATGCCAAGCCAGAGCCTGCTCAATGTCTGCAAAGCCTGGGCCTGTGCCTGCCAGAGCCTGTCCAGTGGCTGCTTTGCCAAGCCAGAGCCTCCTCACGTCATGCCTGCAAACGAGCCTGTGCACGTCATGCCTGCAAACCAGAGCCTGCTCACCTCATGCCTGCCAAGCGCGAGCCTGCTCACGTCACGCCTGCACAGCCAGAGCCTCCTCACCTCATGCCTGCCAAGCCAGAGCCTGTTCACGTCGTGCCTGCCAGGCCAAAGCCAGCTCAGTGCCGGCCAATCCAGACCCTGTTCAGTGCCTGCCAAGCCACAGCCTGCTCAGTGCCCGCCAAGACAGAGCCTGCTCTGTGCCCACCATGTCAGAGCCTGCTCTGTGCCTGCCAAGCCTGAGCCTGCTCAGTGCCTGACAAGCTAAAGCCTGCTCTGTGCCTGCCATGCCAGAACCTGCTCAGTGCCTGCCAAGCCAGAGCCTGCTCAGTCCCTGCCATGCCAGAGCCAGGGTCTGCTCAGTGCCTGCTAAGCCAGAGTCTGCTCAGTGCCTACCAGGCCAGAACCATCTCAGTGCCTACCAAGCCAGAGCCTTCCCAATGCCTGCCAAGCCAGAGCCTGCTCAGTGCCTGCCAAGCCAGAGCCTGCTCAGTGCATGCCAAGCCAGAGTCTGCTCAATGTCTGCAAAGCCTGGGCCTGTGCCTGACAGACCCTGTCCAGTGGCTGCTTTGCCAAGCCAGAGCCTGCGCACGTCATGCCTGCAAACCAGAGCCTGCTCACCTCATGCCTGCACAGCCAGAGCCTGCTCACCTCATGCCTGCACAGCCAGAGCCTGTTCACCTCATGCCTGCCAAGCCAGAGCCTGTTCACCTCATGCCTGCCAAGCCAGAGCCTACTTACTATAGGTAAAAAAGGTGCGAGGTAAGTGAAGGTAAAAATGGTGCGAGGTAAGTGAAGGTAAAAAAAGGTGCGAGGTAAGTGAAGGTAAAAATGGTGCGAGGTAAGTGAAGGTAAAAAAAGGTGCGAGGTAAGTGAAGGTAAAAATGGTGTGAGGTAAGTGAAGGTAAAAAAGGTGCGAGGTAAGTGAACTTAAAAAAAGGGTGCGAGGTAAGTGAAGGTAAAAAACATGCGAGGTAAGTGAGGGTAAAAAAGGTGTGAGGTAAGTGAAGGTAAAAAACAAGGTGCGAGATAAGTGAAGGTAAAAAAAGGTGCGAGGTAAGTGAAGGTAAAAAAGGTGCGAGGTAAGTGAAGGTAAAAAAGGTGCGAGGTAAGTTAAGGTAACAAAAAACTAAAAGGTGCGAGGAAAGTGATGGTAACAAAACAAACAAAAAGGAGCGAGGTAAGAAAAGGTAACAAACAAAAAGGTGTAAGGTAAGTGAAGGTAACAAAACAAACAAAAAGGTGTGAGGTAAGTGAAGGTAACAAAACAAACAAAAACAAAACAAACAAAAAGGTGTGAGGTAAGTGAAGGTAACTAAACAAACAAAAACAAAACAAAAGGTGCGAGGTAAGTGAAGGTAACAAAACAAACAAAAACAAAACAAAACAAAAAGGTGCAAGGTAAGTGAAGGTAACAAAACAAACAAAAACAAAACAAAACAAAAAGGTGCGAGGTAAGTGAAGGTAACAAAACAAACAAAAAGGTGCAAGGTAAGTGAAGGTAACAAAACAAACAAAAAGGTGCGAGGTAAGTGAAGGTAACAAAACAAACAAAAAGGTGCAAGGTAAGTGAAGGTAACAAAACAAACAAAAAGGTGTGAGGTAAGTGAAGGTATAAAAAACAAACAAAATGGTGCGAGGTAAGTGAAGGTAATAAAACATACAAAAAGGTGCGAGGTAAGTGAAGGTAACAAAACAAACAAAACAAAACAAAAGGTGCGAGGTAAGTGAAGGTAACAAAACAAACAAAAAGGTGAGAGGTAAGTGAAGGTAACAAAACAAACAAAAACAAAACAAAACAAAAGGTGCGAGGTAAGTGAAGGTAACAAAACAAACAAAAACAAAACAAAACAAAAGGTGCGAGGTAAGTGAAGGCAAACAAAACAAACAAAAACAAAACAAACAAAAAGGTGCGAGGTAAGAGAAGATAAAACAAACAAACAAAAAGGTGCAAGGTAAGTGAAGGTAGCAATACAAACAAAAACAAAACAAACAAAAAGGTGCGAGGTAAGTGAAGGTAACAAAACAAACAAAAGGTGCGAGGTAAGTGAAGGTAACTTAACAAACAAAAACAAAACAAAAAGTGTGAGGTAAGTGAAGGTAACAAAAAAAAGGTGCGAGGTAAGTGAAGGTAACAAAACAAACAAAAACAAAACAAAACAAAAGGTGCGAGGTAAGTGAAGGTAAAAAACAAACAAAAACAAAAAAAAGGTGCGAGGTAAGTGAAGGTAACTTAACAAAGAAAAAGGTTTGAGGTAAGTGAAGGTAACTAAACAAAACAAAACAAAAGGTGCGAGGTAAGTGAAGGTAACAAAACAAACAAAAAGGTGCGAGGTAAGTGAAAGTAACAAAACAAACAAAATGGTGCGAGGTAAGTGAAGGTAACAAAACAAACAAGAACAAAACAAACAAAAAGGTGCGAGGTAAGTGAAGGTAACAAAACAAACAAAACAAACAAAAAGGTGCGAGGTAAGTGAAGGTAACAAAACAAACAAAAAGGTGCGAGGTAAGTGAAGGTAACAAAACAAACAAAAAGGTGCGAGGTAAGTGAAGGTAACAAAACAAACAAAAAGGTGCGAGGTAAGTGAAGGTAACAAAACAAACAAAAAGGTGCGAGGTAAGTGAAGGTAACAAAACAAACAAAAACAAAACAAACAAAAAGGTGCAAGGTAAGTGAAGGTAACAAAACAAACAAAAAGGTGCGAGGTAAGTGAAGGTAACAAAACAAACAAAAAGGTGCAAGGTAAGTGAAGGTAACAAAACAAACAAAAACAAAACAAACAAAAAGGTGCAAGGTAAGTGAAGGTAACAAAACAAACAAAACAAAACAAACAAAAAGGTGCAAGGTAAGTGAAGGTAACAAAACAAACAAAAAGGTGCGAGGTAAGTGAAGGTAACAAAACAAACCAAAACAAAACAAACAAAAAGGTGCAAGGTAAGTGAAGGTAACAAAACAAACAAAAAGGTGCGAGGTAAGTGAAGGTAACAAAACAAACCAAAACAAAACAAACAAAAAGGTGCAAGGTAAGTGAAGGTAACAAAACAAACAAAAACAAAACAAACAAAAAGGTGCGAGGTAAGTGAAGGTAACAGAACAAACAAAAACAAAACAAACAAAAAGGTGCAAGGTAAGTGAAGGTAACAAAACAAACAAAAAGGTGCGAGGTAAGTGAAGGTAACAAAACAAACCAAAACAAAACAAACAAAAAGGTGCAAGGTAAGTGAAGGTAACAAAACAAACCAAAACAAAACAAACAAAAAGGTGCAAGGTAAGTGAAGGTAACACAACACACAAAAAGCTGCGAGGGAAGTGAAGCTAACAAAACAAAACAAAACAAAACAAAACAAACAAAAAGGTGCAAGGTAAGTGAAGGTAAAAAACAAACAAAAACCAAACAAAATGGTGCGAGGTAAGTGAAGGTAACAAAACAAACAAAAAGGTGCGAGGTAAGTGAAGGTAACAAAACAAACAAAAAGGTGCGAGGGAAGTGAATGTAACAAAACAAACAAAAAGGTGTGAGGTAAGTGAAGGTAACAAAACAAACAAAAAGGTACAAGGTAAGTGACGGTAACCAAACAAACAAAAAGGTACAAGGTAAGTGAAGGTAACAAAACAAACAAAACAAACAAAAAGGTGCGAGGTAAGTGAAGGTAACAAAACAAACAAAAACAAAACAAACAAAAAGGTGCAAGGTAAGTGAAGGTAACAAAACAAACAAAAAGGTGCGAGGTAAGTGAAGGTAATAAAACAAACAAAAACAAAACGAACAAAAAGGTGCGAGGTAAGTGAAGGTAACAAAACAAACAAAAAGGTGCGAGGTAAGTGAAGGTAACAAAACAAACAAAAAGGTGCGAGGTAAGTGAAGGTAACAAAACAAACCAAAACAAAACAAACAAAAAGGTGCAAGGTAAGTGAAGGTAAAAAACAAACAAAAAGGTGCGAGGTAAGTGAAGGTAACAAAACAAACAAAATAAAACAAACAAAAAGGTGCGAGGTAAGTGAAGGTAACAAAACAAACCAAAACAAAACAAATAAAAAGGTGCGAGGTAAGTGAAGGTAACAAAACAAACAAAAAGGTGCGAGGTAAGTGAAGGTAACAAAACAAACAAAAAGGTGCAAGGTAAGTGAAGGTAACAAAACAAACAAAAAGGTGCAAGGTAAGTGAAGGTAACAAAACAAACAAAAAGGTGCGAGGTAAGTGAAGGTAACAAAACAAACAAAAACAAAACAAACAAAAAGGTGCGAGGTAAGTGAAGGTAACAAAACAAACAAAATGGTGCGAGGTAAGTGAAGGTAACAAAACAAACAAAAAGGTGCGAGGTAAGTGAAGGTAACAAAACAAAACAAAACAAAACAAACAAAAAGGTGAACGGTAAGTGAACGTAAAAACAAACAAAAACCAAACAAACAAAAAGGTGCAAGGTAAGTGAAGGTAACAAAACAAACAAAAAGGTGCGAGGTAAGTGAAGGTAACAAAACAAACCAAAACAAAACAAACAAAAAGGTGCAAGGTAAGTGAAGGTAACAAAACAAACAAAAAGGTGCGAGGTAAGTGAAGGTAACAAAACAAACCAAAACAAAACAAACAAAAAGGTGCAAGGTAAGTGAAGGTAACAAAACAAACAAAAAAGGTGCGAGGTAAGTGAAGGTAACAAAACAAACCAAAACAAAACAAACAAAAAGGTGCAAGGTAAGTGAAGGTAACAAAACAAACAAAAAGGTGCGAGGTAAGTGAAGGTAACAAAACAAACAAAAAGGTGCGAGGTAAGTGAAGGTAACAAAACAAACAAAAAGGTGCAAGGTAAGTGAAGGTAAGAAAACAAACCAAAACAAAACAAACAAAAAGGTGCAAGGTAAGTGAAGGTAACAAAACAAACCAAAAACAAAACAAACAAAAAGGTGCAAGGTAAGTGAAGGTAACAAAACAAACCAAAACAAAACAAACAAAAAGGTGCGAGGTAAGTGAAGGTAACAAAACAAACAAAAAGGTGTGAGGTAAGTGAAGGTAAATAAACAAACAAAAACAAACCAAAAGGTGCAAGGTAAGTGAAGGTAACTAAACAAACAAAAACAAACCAAAAGGTGCAAGGTAAGTGAAGGTAACAAAACAAACAAAAAGGTGCGAGGTAAGTGAAGGTAACAAAACAAACAAAAACAAAACGAACAAAAAGGTGCGAGGTAAGTGAAGGTAACAAAACAAACAAAAAGGTGCGAGGTAAGTGAAGGTAACAAAACAAACAAAAAGGTGCGAGGTAAGTGAAGGTAACAAAACAAACAAAAAGGTGCAAGGTAAGTGAAGGTAAGAAAACAAACCAAAACAAAACAAACAAAAAGGTGCAAGGTAAGTGAAGGTAACAAAACAAACCAAAACAAAACAAACAAAAAGGTGCGAGGTAAGTGAAGGTAACAAAACAAACCAAAACAAAACAAACAAAAAGGTGCAAGGTAAGTGAAGGTAACAAAACAAACAAAAAGGTGCGAGGTAAGTGAAGGTAACAAAACAAACAAAAAGGTGTGAGGTAAGTGAAGGTAACAAAACAAACCAAAACAAAACAAACAAAAAGGTGCGAGGTAAGTGAAGGTAACAAAACAAACCAAAACAAAACAAACAAAAAGGTGCAAGGTAAGTGAAGGTAACAAAACAAACAAAAAGGTGCGAGGTAAGTGAAGGTAACAAAACAAACAAAAAGGTGCAAGGTAAGTGAAGGTAAGAAAACATACAAAAACAAACAAAAAGGTGCGAGGTAAGTGAAGGTAACAAAACAAACAAAAACAAAACAAACAAAAAGGTATGAGGTAAGTGAAAGTAACAAAACAAACAAAAAGGTGTGAGGTACGTGAAGGTAATAAAACAAACAAAAAAAGGTGTGAGTTAAGTGAAGGTAAAAAACAAACAAAAAGGTGCGAGGTAAGTGAAGGTAACAAAACAAACAAAAACAAAACAAACAAAAAGGAGCAAGGTAAGAGAAGGTAACAAAACAAACAAAATGGTGCGAGGTAGGTGAAGGTAACAAAACAAACAAAAAGGTGCGAGGTAAGTGAAGGTAACAAAACAAACCAAAACAAAACAAACAAAAAGGTGCAAGGTAAGTGAAGGTAACAAAACAAACAAAAAGGTGCGAGGTAAGTGAAGGTAACAAAACAAACCAAAACAAAACAAACAAAAAGGTGCAAGGTAAGTGAAGGTAACAAAACAAACAAAAAGGTGCGAGGTAAGTGAAGGTAACAAAACAAACCAAAACAAAACAAACAAAAAGGTGCAAGGTAAGTGAAGGTAACAAAACAAACCAAAACAAAACAAACAAAAAGGTGCAAGGTAAGTGAAGGTAACAAAACAAACAAAAAGGTGCGAGGTAAGTGAAGGTAACAAAACAAACCAAAACAAAACAAACAAAAAGGTGCAAGGTAAGTGAAGGTAACAAAACAAACAAAAAGGTGCGAGGTAAGTGAAGGTAACAAAACAAACCAAAACAAAACAAACAAACAGGTGCAAGGTAAGTGAAGGTAAAAACAAACAAAAACAAAACAAACAAAAAGGTGCGAAGTAAGTGAAGGTAACAAAACAAACAAACAGGTGCGAAGTAAGTGAAGGTAACAAAACAAACAAAAAGGTGCGAGGTAAGTGAAGGTAACAAAACAAACAAAAAGGTGCGAGGTAAGTGAAGGTAACAAAACAAACAAAAACAAACAAACAAAAAGGTGCAAGGTAAGTGAAGGTAACAAAACAAACAAAAGGTGCGAGGTAAGTGAAGGTAACAAAACAAACCAAAACAAAACAAACAAAAAGGTGCAAGGTAAGTGAAGGTAACAAAACAAACCAAAACAAAACAAACAAAAAGGTGCAAGGTAAGTGAAGGTAACAAAACAAACAAAAAGGTGCGAGGTAAGTGAAGGTAACAAAACAAACCAAAAACAAAACAAACAAAAAGGTGCAAGGTAAGTGAAGGTAACAAAACAAACAAAAAGGTGCGAGGTAAGTGAAGGTAACAAAACAAACCAAAACAAAACAAACAAAAAGGTGCGAGGTAAGTGAAGGTAACAAAAAAAAAGTGAGGTAAGTGAAGGTAACAAAACAAAACAAAACAAAACAAACAAAAAGGTGCAAGGTAAGTGAAGGTAAAAAACAAACAAAAACCAAACAAAATGGTGCGAGGTAAGTGAAGGTAACAAAACAAACAAAAAGGTGCGAGGTAAGTGAAGGTAACAAAACAAACAAAAAGGTGCAAGGTAAGTGAAGGTAAGAAAACAAACCAAAACAAAACAAACAAAAAGGTGCAAGGTAAGTGAAGGTAACAAAACAAACCAAAACAAAACAAACAAAAAGGTGCAAGGTAAGTGAAGGTAACAAAACAAACCAAAACAAAACAAACAAAATGGTGCGAGGTAAGTGAAGGTAACAAAACAAACAAAAAGGTGCGAGGTAAGTGAAGGTAACAAAACAAACCAAAACAAAACAAACAAAAAGGTGCAAGGTAAGTGAAGGTAACAAAACAAACAAAAACAAAACAAACAAAAAGGTGCAAGGTAAGTGAAGGTAAAAAACAAACAGAAAGGTGCGAGGTAAGTGAAGGTAACAAAACAAACCAAAACAAAACAAACAAAAAGGTGCAAGGTAAGTGAAGGTAACAAAACAAACAAAAAGGTGCGAGGTAAGTGAAGGTAACAAAACAAACAAAAAGGTGCGAGGTAAGTGAAGGTAACAAAACAAACAAAAAGGTGCAAGGTAAGTGAAGGTAAGAAAACAAACCAAAACAAAACAAACAAAAAGGTGCAAGGTAAGTGAAGGTAACAAAACAAACCAAAACAAAACAAACAAAAAGGTGCGAGGTAAGTGAAGGTAACAAAACAAACCAAAACAAAACAAACAAAAAGGTGCAAGGTAAGTGAAGGTAACAAAACAAACAAAAAGGTGCGAGGTAAGTGAAGGTAACAAAACAAACAAAAAGGTGTGAGGTAAGTGAAGGTAACAAAACAAACCAAAACAAAACAAACAAAAAGGTGCGAGGTAAGTGAAGGTAACAAAACAAACCAAAACAAAACAAACAAAAAGGTGCAAGGTAAGTGAAGGTAACAAAACAAACAAAAAGGTGCGAGGTAAGTGAAGGTAACAAAACAAACAAAAAGGTGCAAGGTAAGTGAAGGTAAGAAAACATACAAAAACAAACAAAAAGGTGCGAGGTAAGTGAAGGTAACAAAACAAACAAAAACAAAACAAACAAAAAGGTACAAGGTAAGTGAAGGTAACAAAACAAACAAAATGGTGCGAGGTAAGTGAAGGTAACAAAACAAACAAAAAGGTGCGAGGTAAGTGAAGGTAACAAAACAAACAAAAAGGTACAAGGTAAGTGAAGGTAACTAAACAAACAAAAACAAAACAAACAAAAAGGTGCGAGGTAAGTGTAAGAAAACAAACAAAATGGTGCGAGGTAAGTGAAGGTAACAAAACAAACAAAAAGGTGCGAGGAAAGTGAAGGTAACAAAACAAACCAAAACAAAACAAACAAAAAGGTGCAAGGTAAGTGAAGGTAACAAAACAAACAAAAAGGTGCGAGGTAAGTGAAGGTAACAAAACAAACCAAAACAAAACAAACAAAAAGGTGCAAGGTAAGTGAAGGTAACAAAACAAACAAAAAGGTGCGAGGTAAGTGAAGGTAACAAAACAAACCAAAACAAAACAAAAGGTGCGAGGTAAGTGAAGGTAATAAAACAAACAAAAGAAAAAAAAGGTGCGAGGTAAGTGAAGGTAACAAAACAAACAAAAAGGTGTGAGGTAAGTGAAGGTAACTAAACAAAACAAAACAAAAGGTGCGAGGTAAGTGAAGGTAACAAAACAAACAAAAAGGTGCGAGGTAAGTGAAGGTAACAAAACAAACAAAAAGGTGCAAGGTAAGTGAAGGTAACAAAACAAACAAAAACAAAACAAACAAAAAGGTGCAAGGTAAGTGAAGGTAAAAAACAAACAAAAACCAAACAAAATGGTGCGAGGTAAGTGAAGGTAACAAAACAAACAAAAAGGTGCGAGGTAAGTGAAGGTAACAAAACAAACAAAAAGGTGCGAGGTAAGTGTAACAAAACAAACAAAAAGGTGCGAGGTAAGTGAAGGTAACAAAACAAACAAAAAGGTGCGAGGTAAGTGAAGGTAACAAAACAAACAAAAACAAAACAAACAAAATGGTGCAAGGTAAGTGAAGGTAACAAAACAAACAAAATGGTGCGAGGTAGGTGAAGGTAACAAAACAAACAAAAAGGTGCAAGGTAAGTGAAGGTAACAAAACAAACCAAAACAAAACAAACAAAAAGGTGCAAGGTAAGTGAAGGTAACAAAACAAACCAAAACAAAACAAACAAAAAGGTGCAAGGTAAGTGAAGGTAACAAAACAAACAAAAAGGTGCGAGGTAAGTGAAGGTAACAAAACAAACCAAAACAAAACAAACAAAAAGGTGCGAGGTAAGTGAAGGTAACAAAACAAACAAAAAGGTGCGAGGTAAGTGAAGGTAACAAAACAAACAAAAACGAAACAAACCAAAAGGTGCGAGGTAAGTGAAGGTAACAAAACAAACAAAAACGAAACAAACCAAAAGGTGCGAGGTTAGTGAAGGTAACAAAACAAACAAAAAGGTGCAAGGTAAGTGAAGGTAACAAAACAAACAAAAACAAAACAAACAAAAAGGTGCAAGGTAAGTGAAGGTAACAAAACAAACAAAAAGGTGCGAGGTAAGTGAAGGTAACAAAACAAACAAAAACAAAACAAACAAAAAGGTGCAAGGTAAGTGAAGGTAACAAAACAAACAAAAAGGTGCGAGGTAAGTGAAGGTAACAAAACAAACCAAAACAAAACAAACAAAATGGTGCGAGGTAAGTGAAGGTAACAAAACAAACAAAAAGGTGCGAGGTAAGTGAAGGTAACAAAACAAACCAAAACAAAACAAACAAAAAGGTGCAAGGTAAGTGAAGGTAAAAACAAACAAAAACCAAACAAACAAAATGGTGCGAGGTGAGTGAAGGTAACAGAACAAACAAAAACAAAACAAACAAAAAGGTGCAAGGTAAGTGAAGGTAACAAAACAAACAAAAAGGTGCGAGGTAAGTGAAGGTAACAAAACAAACCAAAACAAAACAAACAAAAAGGTGCAAGGTAAGTGAAGGTAACAAAACAAACCAAAACAAAACAAACAAAAAGGTGCAAGGTAAGTGAAGGTAACAAAACAAACAAAAAGGTGCGAGGTAAGTGAAGGTAACAAAACAAACCAAAACAAAACAAACAAAAAGGTGCAAGGTAAGTGAAGGTAACAAAACAAACAAAAAGGTGCGAGGTAAGTGAAGGTAAAAACAAACAAAAACCAAAAAAACAAAATTGTGCGAGGTGAGTGAAGGTAACAAAACAAACAAAAAGGTGCGAGGTAAGTGAAGGTAACAAAACAAACAAAAAGGTGCGAGGCAAGTGTAACAAAACAAACAAAAAGGTGCAAGGTAAGTGAAGGTAAGAAAACAAACCAAAACAAAACAAACAAAAAGGTGCAAGGTAAGTGAAGGTAACAAAACAAACCAAAACAAAACAAACAAAAAGGTGCGAGGTAAGTGAAGGTAACAAAACAAACCAAAACAAAACAAACAAAAAGGTGCAAGGTAAGTGAAGGTAACAAAACAAACAAAAAGGTGCGAGGTAAGTGAAGGTAACAAAACAAACCAAAACAAAACAAACAAAAAGGTGCAAGGTAAGTGAAGGTAACAAAACAAACCAAAACAAAACAAACAAAAAGGTGCAAGGTAAGTGAAGGTAACAAAACAAACAAAAAGGTGCGAGGTAAGTGAAGGTAACAAAACAAACCAAAACAAAACAAACAAAAAGGTGCAAGGTAAGTGAAGGTAACAAAACAAACAAAAAGGTGCGAGGTAAGTGAAGGTAACAAAACAAACCAAAACAAAACAAACAAAAAGGTGCGAGGTAAGTGAAGGTAACAAAACAAACCAAAACAAAACAAACAAAAAGGTGCGAGGTAAGTGAAGGTAACAAAACAAACAAAAAGGTGCGAGGTAAGTGAAGGTAACAAAACAAACAAAAAGGTGCAAGGTAAGTGAAGGTATCCCAAAACAAACAAAATGGTGCAAGGTAAGTCTAACAAAACAAACAAAATGGTGCGAGGTCAGTGAAGGTCACAACACAAACAAAAACAAAACAAACAAAAAGGTGCAAGGTAAGTGTAACAAAACAAACAAAATGGTGCGAGGTAAGTGAAGGTAACAAAACAAACAAAAAGGTGCAAGGTAAGTGAAGGTAACAAAACAAACCAAAACAAAACAAACAAAAAGGTGCAAGGTAAGTGAAGGTAACAAAACAAACCAAAACAAAACAAACAAAAAGGTGCAAGGTAAGTGAAGGTAACAAAACAAACAAAAAGGTGCGAGGTAAGTGAAGGTAACAAAACAAACCAAAACAAAACAAACAAAAAGGTGCGAGGTAAGTGAAGGTAACAAAAAAAAAGTGAGGTAAGTGAAGGTAACAAAACAAAACAAAACAAAACAAACAAAAACGTGATATGTAATTTAATGAAACAAAAAAAAAAGTGAGGTAAGTGAAGGTAACAAAACAAAACAAAACAAAACAAACAAAAAGGTGCAAGGTAAGTGAAGGTAACAAAACAAACAAAAAGGTGCGAGGTAAGTGAAGGTAACAAAACAAACAAAAAGGTGCGAGGTAAGTGAAGGTAACAAAACAAACAAAAAGGTGCAAGGTAAGTGAAGGTAAGAAAACAAACCAAAACAAAACAAACAAAAAGGTGCAAGGTAAGTGAAGGTAACAAAACAAACCAAAACAAAACAAACAAAAAGGTGCAAGGTAAGTGAAGGTAACAAAACAAACCAAAACAAAACAAACAAAAAGGTGCAAGGTAAGTGAAGGTAACAAAACAAACAAAAAGGTGCGAGGTAAGTGAAGGTAACAAAACAAACCAAAACAAAACAAACAAAAAGGTGCAAGGTAAGTGAAGGTAACAAAACAAACCAAAACAAAACAAACAAAAAGGTGCAAGGTAAGTGAAGGTAACAAAACAAACAAAAAGGTGCGAGGTAAGTGAAGGTAACAAAACAAACCAAAACAAAACAAACAAAAAGGTGCAAGGTAAGTGAAGGTAACAAAACAAACAAAAAGGTGCGAGGTAAGTGAAGGTAACAAAACAAACAAAAAGGTGCGAGGTAAGTGAAGGTAACAAAACAAACAAAAAGGTGCAAGGTAAGTGAAGGTAAGAAAACAAACCAAAACAAAACAAACAAAAAGGTGCAAGGTAAGTGAAGGTAACAAAACAAACCAAAACAAAACAAACAAAAAGGTGCGAGGTAAGTGAAGGTAACAAAACAAACCAAAACAAAACAAACAAAAAGGGGCAAGGTAAGTGAAGGTAACAAAACAAACAAAAAGGTGCGAGGTAAGTGAAGGTAACAAAACAAACAAAAAGGTGTGAGGTAAGTGAAGGTAACAAAACAAACCAAAACAAAACAAACAAAAAGGTGCGAGGTAAGTGAAGGTAACAAAACAAACCAAAACAAAACAAACAAAAAGGTGCAAGGTAAGTGAAGGTAACAAAACAAACAAAAAGGTGCGAGGTAAGTGAAGGTAACAAAACAAACAAAAAGGTGCAAGGTAAGTGAAGGTAAGAAAACATACAAAAACAAACAAAAAGGTGCGAGGTAAGTGAAGGTAACAAAACAAACAAAAACAAAACAAACAAAAAGGTGTGAGGTAAGTGAAGGTATAAAAAACAAACAAAATGGTGCGAGGTAAGTGAAGGTAACAAAACATACAAAAAGGTGCGAGGTAAGTGAAGGTAACAAAACATACAAAAAGGTGCGAGGTAACTGAAAGTAACAAAACAAACAAAAAGGTGCAAGGTAAGTGAAGGTAACAAAACAAACCAAAACAAAACAAACAAAAAGGTGAGAGGTAAGTGAAGGTAACAAAACAAACAAAAAGGTGCGAGGTAAGTGTAACAAAACAAACAAAAAGGTGCGAGGTAAGTGAAGGTAACAAAACAAACAAAAAGGTGCGAGGTAAGTGAAGGTAACAAAACAAACCAAAACAAAACAAACAAAAAGGTGCGAGGTAAGTGAAGGTAACAAAACAAACCAAAACAAACAAAAAGGTGCAAGGTAAGTGAAGGTAACAAAACAAACAAAAAGGTGCGAGGTAAGTGAAGGTAACAAAACAAACAAAAAGGTGCGAGGTAAGTGAAGGTAAAAAAACAAAAACAAAAGAAACAAAAAGGTGCGAGGTAAGTGAAGGTAACAAAACAAACAAAAACAAAACAAACAAAAAGGTGTGAGGTAAGTGAAGGTATCAAATCAAACAAAAAGTTGCGAGGTTAGTGAAAATAACAAAGCAAACAAAAACAAAACAAACAAAAAGGTGCGAGGTAAGTGAAGGTAACAAAACAAACAAAAAGGTGCAGGGTAAGTGAAGGTAACAAAACATACAAAAAGGTGCGAGGTAAGTGAAGGTAACAAAACAAACAAAAAGGTGCAAGGTAAGTGAAGGTAACAAAACAAACCAAAACAAAACAAACAAAAAGGTGCGAGGTAAGTGAACGTAACAAAACTAAACAAAACAAAACAAACAAAAATGTTCAAGGTAAGTGAAGGTAAAAAACAAAAAAAAACCAAACAAAATGGTGCGAGGTAAGTGAAGGTAACAAAACAAACAAAAACAAAACAAACAAAAAGGTGTGAGGTAAGTGAAGGTATAAAAAACAAACAAAATGGTGCGAGGTAAGTGAAGGTAACAAAACAAACAAAAAGGTGCGAGGTAAGTGAAGGTAACAAAACAAACAAAAAGGTGCGAGGTAAGTGAAGGTAACAAAACAAACAAAAACAAAACAAAAAGGTGCGAGGTAAGTGAATGTAACAAAACAAACAAAAACAAAACAAACAAGAAGGTGCGAGGTAAGTGAATGTAACAAAACAAACAAAAACAAAACAAACAAAAAGGTGCGAGGTAAGTGAAGGTAACAAAACAAACAAAAAGGTGCAAGGTAAGTGAAGGTAACAAAACAAACAAAAAGGTGCGAGGTAAGTGAAGGTAACAAAACAAACAAAAACAAAACAAACAAAAAGGTGCGAGGTAAGTGAAGGTATAAAAAACAAACAAAATGGTGCAAGGTAAGTGAAGGTAACAAAACAAACAAAAAGGTGCGAGGTAAGTGAAGGTAACAAAACAAACAAAAACAAAACAAAAAGGTGCGAGGTAAGTGAATGTAACAAAACAAACAAAAACAAAACAAACAAGAAGGTGCGAGGTAAGTGAATGTAACAAAACAAACAAAAACAAAACAAACAAAAAGGTGCGAGGTAAGTGAAGCTAACAAAACAAACAAAAAAGGTGCAAGGTAAGTGAAGGTAACAAAACAAACAAAATGGTGCGAGGTAAGTGAAGGTAAGAAAACATACAAAAACAAACAAAAAGGTGCGAGGTAAGTGAAGGTAACAAAACAAACAAAAACAAAACAAACAAAAAGGTGTGAGGTAAGTGAAGGTATAAAAAACAAACAAAATGGTGTGAGGTAAGTGAAGGTAACAAAACAAACAAAATGGTGCGAGGTAAGTGAAGGTAACAAAACAAACAAAAAGGTGCGAGGTAAGTGAAGGTAACAAAACAAACAAAAACAAAACAACAAGGTGCGAGGTAAGTGAATGTAACAAAACAAACAAAAACAAAACAAACAAGAAGGTGCGAGGTAAGTGAATGTAACAAAACAAACAAAAACAAAACAAACAAAAAGGTGCGAGGTAAGTGAAGGTAACAAAACAAACAAAAAGGTGCGAGGTAAGTGAATGTAACAAAACAAACAAAAACAAAACAAACAAAAAGGTGCGAGGTAAGTGAAGGTAACAAAACAAACAAAAAGGTGCGAGGTAAGTGAAGGTAACAAAACAAACAAAAACAAAACAAAAAGGTGTGAGGTAAGTGAATGTAACAAAACAAACAAAAACAAAACAAACAAAAAGGTGCGAGGTAAGTGAAGGTAACAAAACAAACAAAAGGTGCGAGGTAAGTGAAGGTAACAAAACAAACAAAAAGGTGCAAGGTAAGTGAAGGTAAGAAAACATACAAAAACAAACAAAAAGGTGCGAGGTAAGTGAAGGTAACAAAACAAACAAAAACAAAACAAAAAGGTGCGAGGTAAGTGAATGTAACAAAACAAACAAAAACAAAACAAACAAAAAGGTGCGAGGTAAGTGAAGGTAACAAAACAAACAAAAAGGTGCAAGGTAAGTGAAGGTAAGAAAACATACAAAAACAAACAAAAAGGTGCGAGGTAAGTGAAGGTAACAAAACAAACAAAAACAAAACAAACAAAAAGGTGCGAGGCAAGTGAAGGTAACAAAACAAACAAAATGGTGCGAGGTAAGTGAAGGTAACAAAACAAACAAAAAGGTGCGAGGTAAGTGAAGGTAACAAAACAAACAAAAAGGTGAGAGTTCAGTGAAGGTAACAAAACAAACAAAAACAAAACAAAAAGGTGCGAGGTAAATGAATGTAACAAAACAAACAAAAACAAAACAAACAAGAAGGTGCGAGGTAAGTGAATGTAACAAAACAAACAAAAACAAAACAAACAAAAAGGTGCGAGGTAAGTGAAGGTAACAAAACAAACAAAAAGGTGCGAGGTAAGTGAATGTAACAAAACAAACAAAAACAAAACAAACAAAAAGGTGCGAGGTAAGTGAAGGTAACAAAACAAACAAAAAGGTGCGAGGTAAGTGAAGCTAACAAAACAAACAAAAACAAAACAAAACAAAAGGTGCGAGGTAAGTGAATGTAACAAAACAAACAAAAACAAAACAAACAAAAAGGTGCGAGGTAAGTGAAGGTAACAAAACAAACAAAAAGGTGCGAGGTAAGTAAAGGTAACTAAACAAACAAACAAAAAGGTGCGAGTTAAGTGAAGGTAACAAAACAAACAAAAAGGTGCGAGGTAAGGGAAGGTAACAAAACAAACAATAAAGTGCGAGGTAAGTGAAGGTAACATAACAAACAAAAACAAAACAAACAAAAAAGTGCGAGGTAAGTGAAGGTAACAATACAAACAAAAACAAAACAAACAAAAAAGTGCGAGGTAAGTCAAGGTAACAATACAAACAAAGACAAAACAAACCAGAAGGTGCCAGGTAAGTGAAGGTAACAAAACAAACAAAAACAAAACAAAAGGTGTGAGGTAAGTGAATGTAACAAAACAAACAAAAACAAAACAAACAAAAAGGTGCGAGGTAAGTGAAGGTAACTAAACAAACAGAAACAAAACAAACCAGAAGGTGCCAGGTAAGTGAAGGTAACAAAACAAACAAAAAGGTGCGAGGTAAGTGAAGGTATAAAAAACGAACAAAAAGGTGCGAGGTTAGTGAAGGTAAAAAAAAGGTGTGACGTGAGTGAAGGTAAAAAAGGGTGTGAGGTAAGTGAAGGTAATAAAAGGTCCGAGGTAAGTGGAAAAAGGTAAGTGAAAAAAAGGTAAGTGGTAAAGGGTAAGTGTAGGTAAAAAAGGTAAGTGAAAAAAGGCTCTTGGTTGGCAGGCATGATGTGAGCAGGCTCTTGGTTGGTAAAAAAGGTATGTGAAAAAAGGTAAGTGGAAAAAGTGCCTGCCAACCAACAGCCTGCTCACCTCATGCCTCCAAACCGTGCTTGCCAACCAAGAGCCTGCACGCGTTATGCCTGCCAACCAAAACCAAGAGCGTGCTCACATCATGCCTGCCAAGCAAGAGCCTGCTCACGTAATGCGTGCCAACATGAGCCTGCACACGTCATGCCTGCCCACGTCATGCCTGTTAACTAAGAGCCTGCCCACGTCATGCTTGCCAACCAAGAGCCTGCACGCGTCATGCCTGCCAACCAAGAGCGTGCTCACATCATGCCTGCCAACCAAGAGCCTGCTTACGTAATGTGTGCCAACATGAGCCTGCCCACGTCATGCTTGCCAACCAAGAGCCTGCACGGGTCATGCCTGCCAACCAAGAGCGTGCTCACATCATGCCTGCCAACCAAGAGCCTGCTCACGTAAAGCGTGCCAACATGAGCCTGCTCACGTCATGCTTGCCAACCAAGAGCCTGCTCACATCATGCCTGCCCACATCATGCCTGCCAACCAAGAGCCTGCCCACGTCATGCTTGCCAACCAAGAGCCTGCACACGTCATGCCTGCCAACCAAGAGCCTGCTCACGTAATGCGTGCCAACATAAGCCTGCTCACGTCATGCTTGCCAACCAAGAGCCTGCTCACGTCATGCCTGCCCACATCATGCCTGCCAACCAAGAGCCTGCACACGTCATGCCTGCCAACCAAGAGCCTGCTCACCTCATGCCTGCCAACCAAGAGCCTGCTCACGTCATGCCTGCCAACCAAGAGCCTGCTCACCTCATGCCTGCCAACCAAGAGCCTGCTCACGTCATGCCTGCCAACCAAGAGCCTGCCCACATCATGCCTGCCAACCAAGAGCCTGCTCACCTCATGCCTGCCAACCAAGAGACTGCTCACGTCATGCCTGCCAACCAAGAGCCTGCCCACGTCATGCTTGCCAACCAAGGACCTGCACACGTCATGCCTGCCAACCAAGAGCCTGCTCACCTCATGCCTGCCAACCAAGAGCCTGCTCACGTAATGCGTGCCAACATGAGCCTTCTCACGTCATGCTTGCCAACCAAGAGCCAACAAAAAGGTGCGAGGTAAGTGAAGGTAAAAAAAGGTGTGACGTGAGTGAAGGTAAAAAAGGGTGTGAGGTAAGTGAAGGTAATAAAAGGTCCGAGGTAAGTGGAAAAAGGTAAGTGAAAAAAAGGTAAGTGGTAAAGGGTAAGTGTAGGTAAAAAAGGTAAGTGAAAAAAGGCTCTTGGTTGGCAGGCATGATGTGAGCAGGCTCTTGATTGGTAAAAAAGGTATGTGAAAAAAGGTAAGTGGAAAAAGTGCCTGCCAACCAAGAGCCTGTCCACGTCATGCTTGTCAACCATGAGCCTGCCCATGTCATGCCTGCCAACCAACAGCCTGCTCACCTCATGCCTCCAAACCATGCTTGCCAACCAAGAGCCTGCACGCGTTATGCCTGCCAACCAAAACCAAGAGCGTGCTCACATCATGCCTGCCAAGCAAGAGCCTGCTCACGTAATGCGTGCCAACATGAGCCTGCACACGTCATGCCTGCCCACGTCATGCCTGTTAACCAAGAGCCTGCCCACGTCATCCCTGCCAACCAAGAGTCTGCCAACCAAGAGCCTGCCTACGTCATGCTTGCCAACCAAGAGCCTGCACGCGTCTTGCCTGCCAACCAAGAGGGTGCTCACATCATGCCTGCCAACCAAGAGCCTGCTCACATAATGCGTGCCAACATGAGCCTGCCCACGTCATGCTTGCCAACCAAGAGCCTGCACGCGTCATGACTGTCGACCAAGAGCGTGCTCACATCATGCCTGCCAACCAAGAGCCTGCTCATGTAAAGCGTGCCAACATGAGCCTGCTCACGTCATGCTTGCCAACCAAGAGCCTGCTCACGTCATGCCTGCCCACATCATGCCTGCCAACCAAGAGCCTGCCCACGTCATGCTTGCCAACCAAGAGCCTGCACGCGTCATGCCTGCCAACCAAGAGCCTGCTCACGTAATGCGTGCCAACATGAGCCTGCTCACGTCATGCTTGCCAACCAAGAGCCTGCACACATCATGCCTGCCAACCAAGAGCCTGCTCACATCATGCCTGCCAACCAAGAGCCTGCTCACGTCATGCCTGCCAAGCAAGAGCCTGCCCACGTCATGCTTGCCAACCAAGAGCCTGCACACGTCATGCCTGCCAACCCAGAGCCTGCTCACCTGATGCCTGCCAACCAAGAGCCTGCTCACCTCATGCCTGCCAACCAAGAGCCTGCTCACGTCATGCCTGCCAACCAAGAGCCTGCCCACATCATGCCTGCCAACCAAGAGCCTGCTCACCTCATGCCTGCCAACCAAGAGCCTGCTCACGTAATGCGTGCCAACATGAGCCTGCTCACGTCATGCTTGCCAACCAAGAGCCAACAAAAAGGTGCGAGGTAAGTGAAGGTAAAAAAAGGTGTGACGTGAGTGAAGGTAAAAAAGGGTGTGAGGTAAGTGAAGGTAATAAAAGGTCAGAGGTAAGTGGAAAAAGGTAAGTGAAAAAAAGGAAAGTGGTAAAGGGTAAGTGTAGGTAAAAAGGTAAAAGGTAAGTGAAAAAAGGCTCTTGGTTGGCAGGCATGATGTGAGCAGGCTCTTGGTTGGTAAAAAGGGTATGTGAAAAAAGGTAAGTGGAAAAAGTGCCTGCCAACCAAGAGCCTACCCACGTCATGCTTGTCAGCCATGAGCCTGCCCATGTCATGCCTGCCAACCAAGAGCCTGCTCACCTTATGCCTCCAAACCATGCTTGCCAACCAAGAGCCTGCACGCGTTATGCCTGCCAACCAAAACCAAGAGCGTGCTCACATCATGCCTGCCAACCAAGAGCCTGCTCACGTAATGCGTGCCAACATGAGCCTGCTCACGTCATGCCTGCCCACGTCATGCCTGTTAACCAAGAGCCTGCCCACGTCATCCCTGCCAACCAAGAGTCTGCCAACCAAGAGCCTGCCCACGTCATGCTTGCCAACCAAGAGCCTGCACGCGTCATGCCTGCCAACCAAGAGCGTGCTCACATCATGCCTGCCAACCAAGAGCCTGCTCACGTAATGCGTGCCAACATGAGCCTGCCCACGTCATGCTTGCCAACCAAGAGCCTGCACGCGTCATGACTGTCGACCAAGAGCGTGCTCACATCATGCCTGCCAACCAAGAGCCTGCTCACGTCATGCTTGCCAACCAAGAGCCTGCTCACGTCATGCCTGCCCACATCATGCCTGCCAACCAAGAGCCTGCCCAGGTCATCCCTGCCAACCAAGAGTCTGCCAACCAAGAGCCTGCCCACGTCATGCTTGCCAACCAAGAGCCTGCACGCGTCATGCCTGCCAACCAAAAGCGTGCTTACATCATGCCTGCCAACCAAGAGCCTGCTCACGTAATGCGTGCCAACATGAGCCTGCTCACATCATGCTTGCCAACCAAGAGCCTGCACACATCATGCCTGCCAACCAAGAGCCTGCTCACATCCTGCCTGCCAACCAAGAGCCTGCGCACCTCATGCTTGCCAACCAAGAGCCTGCACACGTCATGCTTGCCAACCAAGAGCCTGCACACGTCATGCCTGCCAACCAAGAGCCTGCTCACGTCATGTTTGCCAACCAAGAGCCTGTTCACGTCATGCCTGCCCACGTCATGCCTGTTAACCAAGAGCCTGCCCACGTCATCCCTGCCAACCAAGAGTCTGCCAACCAAGAGCCTGCCCACGTCATGCTTGCCAACCAAGAGCCTGCACGCGTCATGCCTGCTAACCAAGAGCCTGCTCACATCATGCCTGCCAACCAAGAGCCTGCTCACCTCATGCCTGCCAACCAAGAGCCTGCCCACATCAGCAAATTTCAGCAATGCCATTTTCTTCTTGAAATGGCTGAATCTGCTGTGAAAACAGCACTGCCAGTATGTGTAACACAGCACCGAAGCTTTGATCCACACATGGACGGCGAGTCCTGGAAACTTATTTCAGGATTCCGAAGGTGAATTGGAAACGCCAGCCAAAGCCCGCAGGGAGAAACGGAGGTATAAAGTGAGTATTTTGTTTTTCACGTCCGTCAGCTGAGCTATGGTTGTTATATTTACACCTATGTTAGCTTATTGTATGTGAAAATAGCTTGCATTGCTAACCTCGTGCTTACTGTTTTTAGACAATATCGACTTACATCCTATCGTCATTTCATGGAATGGGTTTTGCAAGGCGAAAGACTGGGGAAAGGACACCGACTTGTTTTGCCTGCCTGTGTTGTTCAGGACATCAGACATAGATATCCAGCTCCTCACGGGCAATATAGCGGCTATAAAGAAACGGATGAAGCTCTGGATGAGCTATAAGTGTGAATTGTTTGTTTTTTAATAAAAAGTTAAAACTCACATTGGTTGTGGTTCGTTTTATAGTCCTTATTGTTGCTACATTAGAGTATTTGCTTAGAGAAACAGTAACTGCAATTTGAGGAAAGCATTCTTGCATTTTTTTAAGTTTAAGCCTAACTTGTGTAACACGCATAATATTTGGCTTTATTTTTAACCCAAATGATTTTGTAAAGTAAGTAATGACAGCTAAATCACAGTAACAGTAATCATTCCACCTCCACAAGTCTATAATGTATAACTTTGGTGTACAAAAGACAGGGTTAGATGAAGAAATTTATTTTTTTATTATTCACAAAGGAAAAATATTGTGCCACCAGTGAAAAGCACACATTAAAATAAACAATAACATAATTTACATCTAAAAATGTCCTGCACAAAATAAAAACAAAGCAAAAAAAATTATAATAATACTTATGTGTGTGGGTATATATACACACAGTATATAATAATATACTATAATATAATAATATAATAAAGGTGATTATTATTATTATTAGAAAGTGTCAGTCTCAGAAGCGACTTGAAAGAAGTTGTGGCAGCGTCCTTTGATGGTTTAGGCACTGGTGCAATGTTAGGTTGGCACTTTGAACACAATGTTTGGATTGAGTCTTGTCAATGGCCTTCTGGATGAGTTCGTCTACAAACTGTGTGGTGTGTGGTATGAAGCTTTTCTTCAAGACCCACTGCTTTGATCTCTTGCAGAAAATTTTGTTGAACCGTGCTTCTCCTCTAAAGGGTAAGAAATTAGATTAGATTCAACTTTATTGTCATTATGCAGAGTACAAGTACAAAAAAAAAAGTGTAATTTGTGTCCAACCAGAACTGCAAAAAATATAGTGCAGTGTAGACAGTAGTGCTGTTTGTTTACAGAAGGTGGTTAGAGTAATATAAACAAAATATAAATGTGTGCAGTTTATTAGCTGTTACCTTGTAAGAGCAGAATAAATATGGATTTGTAATATGAAGCATGTATGAACAACATGTACAGATATGTGCGATTTAGTAGCAGTAACCTAATAGTAGTATAAATAATATTGATTTATGTAGTGTATAAACAGAATATATTATAAGAAAAACACAATAAATATTTATATTCAGCAAGAACCATATAGATAAGGTATGTACAGCTATGGGCAGTGTGGTACCATTGTAGTGCAGGAACTAACATTATAAGAGTAGTAATATAATATTATGTTTAATATATGGTGTAGAATGGCATTTCAGTACCTTTCCTAAAAAGAAACAAAGTAGAATCAAATGTCTTACCTCAACGTCCCCCTTACTGGTTACACAGGAAAACCACATATGATTTATGACAGACCTATGAAAGATAATACCATTAGTAACTTTGAACCTTGCAAACCAAGTCTCCCACATTACAAACAAACACTGACCTGGTCCATGAAAGGAGGATGCCCCACATTTCACACTGGTAGCGGGCCCACAGTGGGACAGCCCAAAGTGTGGGCTGGGTGTGGGCTTACTGTGGGCACATTGGGTAAAGTGTGGGCTAACTGTGGGCAAAGTGTGGGCTTACTGTGGGTACACTGGGCAAAGTGTGGGCTTACTGTGGACAAAGTGTGGTTTTAATGTGGGCACACTGAGCAAAGTGTGGGCTGTGGGCAAAGTGTGGGCTAACTGTGGGTACACTGGGCAAAGTGTGGGCTTACTGTGGACAAAGTGTGGGTTTAATGTGGGCACACAATATAAACATTACCATTAAAATCAAGTTTTTTTTTACAAAAAGTCAATCATGATTAATCCAGGTAGGTAACTAATTATAAAAGGGGTTTTCTACATTTTAACATTGTTTTTAGCCCCAATTATTAAAATACTTCAAATGCTTGATTTGAGATCTAGTTATTATGTGCTTAAAGTCTAAGCTATATATATAAGAAATCGTTCAGTGCAAGATAACATTGGTGTAGCATATAAGTAAATGCATACTTGTAAATGTAAGCAAACGGACTTACATTTGCTCCTGCCCTGATTTATGCCTAAAGAATCCGTACAGCTGATCTGTCTTTTATAAGTCTGATAAAACTAAAAGGTCTTTATATATTTGAAGGGTGCAATACTACTCTATAGGTATATAAGATTACAGGAGTAGTCCATTCTTAAAATGGGGCCCATTGAATTTTCATAGTAGGAAAAATTACTATGGTCAAGTCAATGGGGACCATTTTTGAGTGAACTACTCTTTTAACATTAGCAGAAACAGTGTGTGGTGTTTTATGTGAGCTTTAAGGTGGCAATAATAAGATAAGTGCTAAGATACTATAATTTATACAATGTATACTGCACTAGTTTTTCTTACCAAGTATTTCAAGTAGGTTTTATTGCTTTAACTGGATCCAAACGGATGATCTTATAATTGTCTTTGTTTAAGAGTACAGCCTCCCAGAGACTGTTCAGAGAGGCAATAAGACCTTTGTGCTGAAGGACTTTTTACTTCACGTGATCTTGACTTTATGTTTATGACAGAAACTTGGCTTCATGCTGGTGAGTACTCTCCATTTTCTGAACTGCTCCCTCCCCGATGTAATTTTTTTAGTTCTCCTCAGACTCCCGGCAAAGGAGGTAATTTAGAGGTAATTTAGGAGGTATTTAAATCCATATTTCATTGTCGGGAGATCCGCGTAGACATGTGTTACAGCTTTGGACTGTTATTATTTGAGAGAGATTCTCCCACAACTGTGTTATATGCGGTGCTCTATTGACCCCCTAAATATAATAAAGACTTCATCCAAGATTTTGCTGACTTTGTGGGTGTAATTTCTCTGAAATATGATACTTTTTTATTGTTGGGGACTTCAACATACATGTCTGTTATGAATCTAAAGATTTAAAGTAAAATCCTACTAAGATTTTTATAAACATTTGATCTTATACAGTCTGTTACTGTCCCAACTCTTGATAAAGGGCATATTTTGTATTTAGTATTTGTCATGGTTCTGCCATCTTGTGCTTTGTTTAATCTAGTATTGTGGCAAAATCATGACAGACCCATGTTTTGTGTGGGTTCACGTGGTCTCAGTATTGGTTTACTAGACCACGTGTTCCCTGTGTCTTGTCTCTTTTACCCTCTCTTTTAGTACTAATGTAAATTTTTGCTCAGCTGTTTTTCAGCAGTTTGAGCCGGTTACGTTTTCTTCTGTTTATGACATAGTCAAACAGCTACGTCCCACTAGCTCTCCTTATGATATTATTCCTGCGTGTTTGTTGAGGAATGCTTTTAATACTGTTGGGTCAAGTATTGTTTCACTTGCCAATACATCCCTCAGCTCAGAGTGTGTACCAGCTGCATTTAAACATGCTGTTGTGCAACCACTTTAAAAAAAGAACCACTTGGATCATTCAGTTCTGTCAAATTTATGACCTATTTCAAAACTACCTTTTTATCTAAAGTTTTAGAGAGAGTTGTTTATAACCAACTGCAATCATTTCTAGACACATTTAGTGTCCATGAAAAATTTCAATCTGGTTTTAAACCCTATCATAGTACTTAAACTGCCCTTTTGCGAGTATATAATGATCTCCTTTTAGCTGTTGATTCGGGTAATTCTGCAGTCTTGGTACTTCTGGATCTAACTGCAGCTTTTGATACAGTCAATCACTAAATTCTTTTATCATTACTTGAGCACTGTTTAGGCATTAAGGGCATTGCCCTCAAATGGTTTCAGTCATATCTGTCTGACAGGAGTTTCTCTGTTAACCTTGGTGATTTTAGTTCCTCTGTTGCTCCACTTACTTGTGGTGTCCCCCAGGGCTCCATATTGGGACCAGTTTTGTTTTCACTGTATATGCTACCAGTAGGAGCCATTTTTTTAAAAAAACACAACATCCCATTCCATTGCTATGCAGACGATATACAGATTTATCTGCATGTAAAAACAAACAATGAATCGGATCCTCAGTTCAGCCATTGTTAAACGATCTCAGAGATCTAAAAATATGGCTAGAACAAAACTTTCTTTGCCTCAATTATAGTGTTAGAATCTAATTCTAAGCAGGTCTAGGAATATGTTTCGTAGTCTGGAGGTCTGAGATGAGCAGCAGAGAGTTCTGATATAAATTAGGGGCTATGAAAGACACTGACACCAAATGCCGTTCAAACATAAACCAAAGTTTATTAGACAGGCTTCACATTATATAGGGTACAGAAAGGAAGCACTAGTCACCTGATAAACATTAGATAATGTCTAGAAGAATCATGTGAGCAGCTATTGAGCAAACATGTCTGGAGAACAATCGCATGAATGGTCCCTTTGCAAGAACGTCTGGATACAAATACATAATCATGTTTAGACAGTTGTATGGTGTAATAGAGCAGAGGAAGAGGAGATTGGAACAAGGAAGTCTGGTCGAACTTCATGACCTGGACTGATCAGCCCATGTCGAGCTTTTGTGCATAGCTTAGTAAATACAAGACAAATGAACCGTTTCATTGCTTCATTAATCATACGAGTATAACAATAAAGAAATATACAAGGTTCTATGAAAATATATCAAATATATAAATGTGGGGTGTGGGGGAACAACATTTAAATTCTAACAAATAGTAAGACTGAAGTGGTTGTGTTTAATCATCTGGGTAATTTGAGTGCTGGTCTTGATGTACTTGGCGACCTAAGTTCACATATTTGTCCCTTTACTAAGAATCTTGGAGTTATTTTTGATAGCACTTTTAAATTTGAGAAACACATTAGCTCTGTAGTAAAATCTAGTTTCTTTCAATTGAGATTGCGGCAAAGGTTAAGCCCTATTTGCCACGCAAAGATTTTGAGAAAGTAATCCATGCTTTTATTACGTCTTGATTAGATTACTGCAACGCCCTTTATGTATAGATCAGTCGTCTCTTAAACGTTTGCAGTTCGTTCAAAATGCAGCGGTTCGGCTTTTAACCGGGACAAGGAAACGGGAGCATATTACCCCAGTTTTGGCTTTGCTGCATTGGCTACCGGTTAGTTTTAGAATA
This sequence comes from Misgurnus anguillicaudatus, assembly GCF_027580225.2. Taxonomy (NCBI): domain Eukaryota; kingdom Metazoa; phylum Chordata; class Actinopteri; order Cypriniformes; family Cobitidae; genus Misgurnus; species Misgurnus anguillicaudatus. The sequence continues at coordinate 8,823,846 of NC_073350.2, forward strand.
GATTTTACTTTTTTTTTGTGTTTTAGATTTTAAAGGGAAGGGCACCTTCTTATTTATCAGAGCTGCTACGTGTCTATACTCCGGCTCATGCCCGTATTGGCCATAGGGAGGACCAAGACGGAAGAAGTCCTGGTGGGCCGGTCTGTTTTTTGTCCACAAGGGCCGGTGTTGTCATGCCACCGGGTTGAAGGTTGCTGTCCCTAAGTTGCCAGCACTTATCCATCCCCACTCGCGTAATTTGCCGGCTTAAAAAAATTTGAACGCAGGAAGAGCGGTTTTCTTCTGCTTTTCAAAGCGCTTGCCTTTGAACACGAGTTTAGTTTCAGACGCGTCTATATTTGATCTAGATGCGCGACCTGATACGAACAGTCACTAAAAGGAAAATGAGACAAATCGTAATTTTTTAAATCTAAGTCATAGATGCAATAATGAATGGTCTATGAATAGTCATTATTATTCATTGTCTATTGATAACAAAACCTATTTAACGCAAAACTCATCAGTTTATTGAAAACGTTTCATATAAATTCTCAAGTAAAACTAACATTCAGTTTTGGACAAAAGTCCATTAAATATGTTCTTTTATCTACCTTATGTTTTTTGGCAATGTACATGATCTAAGCACTAAAAGTTAAGATAAGGATTTTTATTTTTCCATCTGTTTCCTCTGCATAAATCTTGCTTGTGTATTATATATCATGAGTTTCTAAACTTTTTCAACCCAACAGGTAATCTCAAGACCCACTATTTTTTTAAATAGAAATATAAAGAAAAACACAAACACCTTTGTTCACTTACAGTAGTTTTTGAATATGTTTAATTGAATAATATTTAAATACCTAATGATAGGGAAGCAAGATTAAAGCAAAAATCATAATAGTTTAGAGTACTGTATTTGCATTGATTTGGAAATTATATATTTTAAAAAATACAATAAATTGCAAGGCTGCAGAGAATAGTGCACTATTGCAGACTTATGTAGGCTACTGAGGGTTTAATGATATTATTTTAATATAGACAGTCATGAACCAAAGTAGGCCGGTCTAAGGCATGAAACTCCAGGGCTGAAAATGAGTCCCACTCTGGCCCTGTTCCGGCTAGATCACTGAGGTCATCTAATCAGGTGCTTCTTGATCTTCCACAGTCTAGGTGTTCTATACCAATCATAAAATTGAGGTTGACGTTGATGTTGAAGAAACTCCTGTCTGGTTTTTGGTTCATTGGTGGGTGTTATCTTGATGGATGTTACTAAAGACATAAAAAGAAATAATGGCTGCAATTGTAATTTTAAAAGTAGGCATACAGTACATATAACCCCCCCTATATATTTTTTATATGCTTTGAGATTCTTTTTTATATTACAAGAATTTTCTTACCTCTATAAGATATCTTGTCAATCTCTTTGTAGAAACCCTCAAGTTTTTCATCCAATATAGATACAGACTTTCTCACATCATCAAAAGAGGGTTGAGAAGTAAAAGTGATGTTGGGTTCATCTTTACATCCAAGAGAGACCCACTGAAAACTCTACAGAAACAATGAGAAGAGATTGTTTATTGTGTTTATTGTTCATTCATGTGGGAGATTTTGAGGAGTTTGTGTTATATATTTATTATTTTTTGGGGTTACCATCACAAGGCTTTTTATGGCGCATTTATTGGCTAAATGAAACATTATTTGATTCTTGTTATGCAGATCAAGATTAATTTAGTTTTCTAAAATTTAAGTTAATAAAGTTTTCTATAATGAAATTAAGTTCACAATTAAGTAAACAAACAGCTGACCTGATCCTGAATTTTAACCGTATTTGTGCTTATCATTTTTAAATCACTTTGTAATATCTCAAACTATAATGCTTTACTTAAAGTAATGGTAATATTATGAAATGAATTTTCTTCTCTAATATCAAGATGTAACTAAAAGCATCGTGTTGTTTATCAGTGGTTGTGTTACCTTTAGGAAATAGATGTGATCATCTGTGTGTAAAAGTTTCACCAGCTCAGCGTCTCTCCTCCTCAGATCATCCATCTCCTGCTTCAGTCGCTCCAGACGTTTTTCAGCTTGACTCACTGCAGTCTTTTCCTGATCTCTGATCAGCTTTATCAGCTCAGAGCATCTTCTCTCAATGGAGCGGATCAGTTGAGTAAAGATCCTTTCAGTGTCCTCTACTGCTGCCTGTGCAGAGCGCTGTTATCACACAAACACACACACACACACACACATTACAATCAGATCTTACATCACACAGCGAGGTTCAGTCAGACTGAAACTTCTCCAGCACTCAAACTTCTCATGAAAACTCACCTTATGATACTCAATAACATCTCTCAGATCCTTAAACTCCTTTTCTATCTGCTTCATTCTCTGATGGTATTTTCTCTTTGTATCACCTAAAATCCTCTTTTGTGAAAATAAAATAATGACCAAAAATATAAAGTAACAATCTATATCATTAAGATACATTTTTAATTCAGGGTTTATATTACAAAATATTTTACAGTGTACCCTATTTTTATGAATTATGACTCCTAATAGTATAAGAGGATCATGAATGTTTATTATTTGACATTAACAGTTTATCATTAATATATACAGAAAGTCTATGTTGTGAGTTCATACCTGTTTCTCAGTTCTCTCTGCTGCAGCTGATACGGTGTCATGATTTTTATGTTCATCCATCGTACACAGATAACACACACACACCGCTGATCAGTACGACAGTAAATCTCCAGTAGTCTCTCATGTTGAGGGCAGATGTTCTCCTGAAGTCGTCCAGTGGCCTCGATCAAGTTGTGTCTCTTTCCTTTGAAGAAAGTCTCATGTTGTTGGAGGTGATGTTGACAGTAAGAGTTCAGACACATCAGACAAGACTTGACAGCTTTGTGTTTGATTTCAGTACAGACGTCACACGGCACATCTCCAGCAGAACACTGAGCAGAAACATCAGCTTGTACTTCAGTCTTCTTCAGTTTCTCCACCATTTCAGCCAGTATGGTGTTTTTACTCAGAGCAGGTCTTGTAGTGAAGGTCTGTCTGCATTGAGGACACCTGTAGTCTTTCTTCTGATCCTTCTGATTCCAGTAGTTTGTAATACATCTCATACAGTAACTGTGTCCACAGGGAATGGTCACTGGATCCTTCAGTAGATCCAGACACACTGGACAGATTAACTGATCCTGAGCCACTGAAATACTGGCTTCTGCCATTTTACTGCACGTGGAGACGAACAGTGAGGGAAGTTCAACCGCTCAGATACAACTCAAGTTTCGTTTTCTCTGACTTATGTGTCTAAGCAGTGTGTGAGAAGGGAAGTGGCTTTTCTGTTTTCACCATGTGAATATTGTGCAGCATTCAGATTTGAATGTTTAAGTCTTTAACCCTAATAAGACCCTTGGGGCCCCCAAGCCACTTTTCTTTAGTTTAAAAACATGGTTCCCTTCATCTCAGTGGGATAAGATTTTGTGACTTTTCCAGATTATCTGTCAAGATTCATATAAAAAACTGGGCTTGATTGGGTCGTTCCAAAGAGGCGTAATAAATTCACTTACTTAGTCCCTTTAGGGGTAAAAATGACCTCAATTGAAATGAATGGGAAATGCAAAAAAATCTTTTTTTTTCTTTTTATTTGTCAAAAAAAAATCAATGCATCCAGAATAAATCTGAAAATTTCAACACAGAAAGGTAGGTTTGGTACTAGAGCACAATTTTTACATAGAAAATACATGCTCAATCACACGCACAAACAGACACACACAAACACACAAAGGTATGACTGCCACAGAGAGCATTTCTTATAGAATTTGGCAACAAAAAAAAAATCAGCCACAGATGCAAAACAAAGATCTAAAATACTCACACAGGTGCACACACACACACACACACACACATTCTGGTTTCCATGTTTTGTGGGGACATTCCATAGACGTAATGCATTTTATACCATACAAACTTTATATTCGTTTCCACTTACCTACCCCATTCCCTAACCCCAACCATCACAGAAACACTTCTACTACTTCACATTTTCAATAAACATCATTCTGTTTGATTTATAAGCATGTTTCCTCATGGGGACATCAAAATGTCCCCACAAGGTCACAAAAACACTGGTATTCCTATTTTTGTGGGGACAATTGGTCCCCACAACGTGATAATTACCAGGTACACACACACACACACACACACACGATGTTGAGCAGTTGGCCACATTCAGTGAAATGAATGGGTCTCTATGGGCCTCTGCTGGTTTATTTCCTAAACTGTAACCATAAAACTGTTTTTTTCTAAACACCAAATGGCTGAATTCAACACATAACATCTAGATCAATATCTTAAAACAACTTAAATCAAATTTAGAGGATAATTTATGTGAATTTTTCATAAAAATGTGATATTTTTCAAGCAAGCTAATGGTGTAGTTGAGGAATTGAGTGGTAAATGGGTATAAAAGTACTTCATATCTAGCAAGACACAGCATTAATGTATAGATGGGAAGTAAATGAAAAAAATGATATATTATTTGTATCATTTAAAATGTATTTATTTTTTGTAATGACTCTTTTAATCTCTGGGGTCATTTTTACCCCCAAGGAACTAAAACGTATACAGGAAAATCAGGGCTTATGAGGGTTAATAACATTAGGATTAACATTGCACTTTTGTACTATTTCACCATTTTACAATTTTATGCACATTTCATAACTGCACCATTTACTGTTTCTGAATAAAAGATCTGGTTCTTTCTGTTTATTTTCTTGTAGAAGTTTTTCATTGTGTTGCCTGCAGGAAACATACAACTTTAGTTTGGGTGTAATGATGCTGTTTGAGCATAAATAGGATCTACAGTATTACAAAGCTCAAAGTCCACTTTAAAGGGAGACATCACTCTTTCTTTCTCTCTAAGGGCCTGTTTACACGAGAACACTTGAGTGTGAAAACGTACAAATATTTTATCGGATGTGCCTTTCGTTTACAAGGTAATGCCGTTTTTGGGGGCTTAAAAAAGCAAAAAAGTGAAACCACCCTCCAAAGTGGAAATCTTAAAAACTATCTACCCTCGCATTCCCATTTAAAGGGTAAAAACGCAAAAGTCTGCTCACGGGGCTCTCGTGGCATAAGCGTCACAGGCATACGCTAGTTCAGGAAAATAACAACAAACATGTCGGATTATTTCCATACGTCCGACCTTCAAGTTGCCATAGCAGCTCTGATAAATATACAAGAGCCTTTCCAGCAGTTGTACGAAATATTCACAGCTAGTATTTCTGATAAGAGAAGGCACATTAATTACCTCTATCAAATTGTTGATGCGCCAACTCGTCGGAGGCAAACAAGACGGCTTCGTACGAGACCTGGGAGAACAAAGAAGAGGGTTGTACGCAGGCGTGCGGACTTGGTGGTGTTGTGTGTTAGTGCTTCACATTGCCATCTAGCTGCCTGGAGTGCATACTACATCGAATATCACACACTTTTGCGTCACCATATGCACGCAGATTTCCTTTGTATAAACGCAAAATAAAAAGTGATAACGCAAGGTCACTTTTGCGTTTTCTTTTCAGATTGTTAACGTGTAAACGTAGCCTTAGAGAAAACACTTTCTCATTCCAAAATTGACTGCATCACAGTAGTGCGAGTTAAAGAGATACTCCAGGCCAATTATCAATATTACTCCCTGATGTGTTCACCCTCAACCAATCTGAGATACATATGTCCATTATCTATCAGATGAACACATTTGGAGTTATTTTAGTAAGGATTAGGAGGATTAGGAAACAAATTCTGACTTTATAAACTACTATAACTAGCTTCCGCTAGCGGCGCCATCTTGGACTCATGCGATTCAGAAGAGTCACTGCGTAATGTGCCCATGACAACAAACGCCCATTACCATAAAACTCCAAAATGGTGCCGTCAACGAAAGCTAGTATTACAGTTTATAAATCACATGGATTACCACAAAAAACTTTATTAAGCCATGTGGATTCCTCTGTAAATTTATATTTTTGCATTTGGCAGACACTTTTATCCAAAGCAACTTACAGTGCATTACAAGCTATACATTTTTTATCAGTATTTGTGTTTGAACCAGTGCTTTAAGTGGGCCGGAACGCCCCGGTACTCAGTACCGCCACTTCTAAAAATAGCTCTTGAGCGTACCACCACCTCTACGTGCGCCCAGAACGTGCTTTTAGCGTACCGGAACGCTCATCTGTTTAAAAATCAGAGGTTTAATTTAATCATTTGGCTGCGCTGCCGCTTTTCAGAGCGCCCTTAATGTACGCTTCCTAATTTGTTCCACCGAGAGCAGAGACTACATTACCCACACACCCTTGCGTTTACAAGTTAAAAGCGCATGCGTCCTTCAGTCAGTGTCAACGTGCTCTGGAGAGGTGTGTGTTTGTGTGTGAAACGCTCAACCATAGCTGCTCGGTTAAAATGAAAATACAATGAACACGTAATATGCCCTCCTTGTTTTAGACTCTGAGTAGTAAAAGAACAAGGTCAGAATCAGAGGACTCGCTGACATCCCACCAAGCCAGAATGATAGCTGCAGGTCAGACGCAAGCCTTGTAGGTACGTGATAATCTCCGCTGTCGCGGCGTTCAGGTTGGTTCCCCTCGACGCAACGTCGGCATTCCGCAGGCGATGTGCAGAAAACCTTCTTGAAATTGTAATATACATTTAGTTTAAATGCTCAACTTAAAGTAAAAGAAATTTCAATGAATTTGAATGACGTGCACAGTAGTTTTACCACCCGCAAAATGGAAAACAATGGGACAAAATAAATGACTTTAGAGTTTCAAATGGCCAGTATTTTGTTATTCTTGACCCCATAGACATGGTCTTGGTGTCATTTTAAAGTTTTTTTCAAGCTTTTTCTATCTGAACCACTAGTTTTAGCATTTAACCATGCTGAAAATTTTACTCACATATCTACCTTTTGCACATTTTATTTATGTTCAAAAGCTCGTTCTACAGTAGCTCTTTCTAATGGTATTTTTTCAAAATCCTTTTGCACATTTTATTTATGTTCAGTAGCTATTTCTAGCTCAAGCAAATCCACAAATTTATAAAAGGATTAATTATTTTTTACAAGGTCGTCTGTTGACTGCTAAATATAAAACCCCTTCAATATAGGCAAGTCAGCAAAAAAAAAATAGAGTACCGGCACCTCTTTTGGGCCACTTAAAGCACTGGTTCGAACCCATTACATTTTGCGCTGCAAACGCAATGCTCTACCACTGAACTATTCTGTGAAGGATGAATGCACTTTTTTGAGGTTTAATGTGAGAAATTGTTCCCTGATCCCTGTTTTCTACCATTATAAAGCTTGAAAAAGCAAGAACATTTCCTAAAATGACTCCAAATGTGCTCGTCTGAAACATTGTAAAAAGTGAACCGTTGGATCAACTTAAACAAGACTTAAATTGGTAACACATAAAAAAAATTCAGCTTAAATTTTCACTTTACAGTAGTTTAACTTTAGTTGAAAAATTTTGATTAAATGTTTCACTTTTAACAGTGAAGATGAAGGACATGTATCTCGGATTGCTTGTAAATCATGAGGTAGGTGCACCGCTCGGTGCATCTGCATAAAAAGTTAACGATGCGATGCATCATATACAAGAATGCTTTAATGTAATGTTTTCCGCTGTGGAGCTGTCTGTCCAATCAACTTCAGACACACAGCGTATTTCGGAACAAGATAGAGAGATTCTTAATAGTAGTTGATCTGCTGGCTTTCGAAGCATAAAAAGCTGATTTAATATTGCACCTGATGCTCGTTAAATACTCAAATGGTGGGGTGGAGCCAGCAGATGCACATACCTGCATGCCAAGTTGATTGGTGCTTTAAGATATGCCTGCCCTACAAGCGCAGGTTCTGTCAGCTTAAACTCATACACGCGTATCACGGTGCACTCGCTGATTCCACCTGTATGCCGCTTGTATTGTTGTATTACACGTCACGGTGCGTTTAAGCCAACTCACCGTCATATTTTCTATTTACAAGTACTCACTTGCGGCGCGCTCTGGGAACTCGCCGGCTTGTATACTACAAATATTGCATTGCGGTGCATAAATGGCTTCACCCGTATGCGTATCATTATGGTGCTTTTACTCAGGCTTCAGATGTTTATAGACTGGTAATCAGGCCCCGTTCGGCGTCTCTCAAGTAAGGCACTTAAACCGTTGTATATATGCACGGTGTGATGGGATAACGTTCCCCCATAGCGTCAGCAACTGACGCAATGTGAAGTGAACCGTATTGAAAGGGAACGATTGGGTTACTCAAGTAACCCTGGTTCCCTGAAATAACAGGAACGAGCACCGCGTAGCTGACCGTGCTATAAACATTGTCGCAGCAAGCTTTATTCGGCTCAGTCGAATAAGGTAAGCGAGATGGCGTTTCTACCCCCACTTATATAGAGCATAAGATTCGTTCTTTTGCGGGTTCAAACACCATTGGTCTATAATTTTTACAGACATTAACCAATAGGCTTCAGTCATGAAGTAAACAGGATTTTCCCCATAGCGTCAGCAACTGACGCAATGCTCATTCCCGTTATTTCAGGGAACCAGGGTTACGTGAGCAACCCAATCGTTTTTTGATTGTTCCTGTTAATACAATAATAGGGCTTATTCACAAACACCGGAAGTCGCTAACCGCGGCCATCTTGTTGACATGACATCTGTCCTGCCCCTAGCCGCACATAGATTTGAGTCGAGGGGAGCAGTAGCCTAATGGCTTCATCTCGTCTGTATTAAGAGAAGATGAGCTTGATTATTGTGGAACAATATCAAATAGACCCAATAGCCTTAAGTAAAGATCCGTCCTTATTGCCAGCCGTAACTTATCCGGATATTTATAACTATATTGTTCATACAGTATCCGCATTCATCATACAAGCACTGAAGGGCCGTTCACATTATAACGATAACTATAACGATAACTATATCATCGTCCACATCACCAAACAATACGTTTATGCTAATTCGCTCACGGCACTCGCGCAAATTACTTGCCTTTAATATTGCTTGTAATAAAAACTTTTGCAGATGTCCTCAACACGCTGCGTTTCGTTGTTTTAAGCCTGTATCAACATGTTTAAGTTTTTCCTGTCATTAGCTTTTCCTTATTTATTGAAAGCCTTCTGTTTAAAAGAAACACGTTTCATTAACATTGCCCAACCACTATATTGCTTGATGCCAATAGTGATGCCCAAACAGCAAGGAATTATTGTAGACATGCACTAGCACACCAGCATTTCTTATTAAAAAAGAAATGTACATGATTCACACCAGTCCATGCTTCACACAAGCACATTAACCTAACAGAATTGTCCTACATGACAGTGTTCTAAACAACAAAACAACAAAAAACAGTCATATTTACATTCATATATAAACTATCTTTTAACATCACAGATTTTTACTGTTGATCCTCCATAAACCGCAAACCCAGTATATAAAGGTTGAGTGAATGTGGTGTTGACTCTGTGTATGAGCTTCATTGTGTCAGAGACGCTGTAAAAGGACAAAGATCCTGCACTGTGATCCACATACACTCCTATTATACAGGAGCGAGACACTACAGGAAGATCTGTGCGTTTGTTGTTGTGATAGAATGAACACCTGGATGAACAGCAGTACAAACTCCAGCACTGATCATTATATATAAACTCACATTCATCACCCCGACCCTTTCTGCTGATGCTCTTATATGACACTGATATACACACACCAGTAAACACATCAGCACTGAACTCAATCTCCCAGTAACAGCGTCCACACACACTTTCTCTACACAACACTTGACACACATTATCAAATCTGTCTGGATGATCAGGATACTGCTGGACTCTATTAGTCCATGAAACTCTTCGGTTTTTCTCAGATAGATGGAGTTTTTTATTCACTGTGTTTGTATCCAGAGTCAGCTGACAGAAATCTGATGAAGATAAAAAACAAATTGATTTACTGTAAATAAAGCTGTCAGTTTCTGTGTGTGTGTGTGTGTGTGTGTGTGTGTGTGTGTGTGTGTGTGTGTGTGTGTGTGTGTGTGTGTGTGTGTGTGTGTGTGTGTGTGTGTGTGTGCGTGTGTGTACCTGGTAATTATCACGTTGTGGGGACCAATTGTCCCCACAAACATAGGAATACCAGTGTTTTTGTGACCTTGTGGGGACAATTTTGATGTCCCCATGAGGAAACAAGCTTATGAATCAAACAGAATGATGTTTATTGAAAATGTGAAGTAGGAGAAGGGTTTCTGTGATGGTTGGGGTTAGGGAATGGGGTAGGTAAGGGGAATAGAATATACAGTTTGTACGGTATAAAATGCATTACGTCAATGGAATGTCCCCACATAACATGGAAACCAGAATGTGTGATTGGGAGGGAGGGGTGCGTGTGTGTGTGTGCATGTGTGATGTCTTACATTCTAGAAACTCCTGTCTGGTTTTAGGTTCATTGGTGGGTGTTCTCTTGATGGATGTAACTAAAGACATAAAAATAAATAATGGCTGCAATTGTAATTTTAAAAGTAGGCATACAGTACATATATGCACCATGTGTTTTTATATGCTTTCCCAGCTAGAAATAAAAAGTTCTAAGAACGTTCCCTGAAAGTTCCCGAATGTTCTCAAAAACATTCTGCCAACGTTAAAAGCGGCTAGTTTTTTTTAAGTTCTAGGAACGTTTCTGTTGTCTGAACGTTAGAGTAATGTTACATTTTACCATTTTAAACGTTATGACAATGTCATGTTTTAATGTTCAAACAATGTTTAAATCAACAGCTGTTTATTATATTGACTTGTTTAATTGTTATGTAAATGATAGAGAAACATTGCATTTTATTATTTTATAAAACATTATTTCTGTATGCAGTAAATATATTGCTGTAGAAAACTTAATTCACTTACTAGGTTTAGATGTTGATGTTTGTTTCATTTTAAGTCACCCTTATTGTGATTAGTGTTTGTTTTAGTTGGTATGTTGACACTTGACTATTTGCTTGCTAGTTTTTTCCTGGTTGTGTTAATGCACAACATGTGTTATGAACATGCCAAGTTAATAGTGTTATTCTGTGGTTGTTGGTACATAATGGTAAAGATCATCACCTAATTCATTTACTAATCAAAACTTTATTTTTTGTCAAAAATGCAAATGAGACCCAGCACCTTCACAGCATTTTGTCATTAAGGAGTTTTAGAAACTCCGGACAAAAAACACCTGCCGTATAACTGGGATGCACAAACATCAAGAACCAGACCACGAATCTCAACCATGGCGACAACCAAATGAAAAACTTCATGCTGCAATGCATGCTGGGTATTAACAAATTACAAACCTCATTCAGGACTCCCAGCATGCACTGCAGCATGGATAAATAAGGATTTTTTTTAACAATTTTAATTGTCACCATGGTTGAGATTCATAGTCTGATTCTTGATGCTTGGGCATCCCAACTATACAGTGGATATTTTTTGTCCAAAGTTTCTAAAACTCCTTAATGACAAACTGCTGTGAAAGAGTTGGATCTAATATATAATATTGGCAGAAAATAAACTTTTGATTAGTAAATGAACTAGGTGATGATCTTTACCATTATGTACCAACAACCACAGAAACACACCAACAACCCTTCACAACAAATGTGGTGCACCACCACAAAGCCAACACAACCAGGAAAAAACCAGCAGGCAAAAAGCCAAGTGTCAAGAGACCAACCAAAACAAACACGAATCACAATAAGGGTGACTTAAAATGAAACATCAACATCCAAACCTAGCAAGTGAATTGTGTTTTCTACAGCAATATATTTACTGCATACAGAAATAATGTTTTCTAAAATAATAAAATGCAATGTTTCTCTATCATTCACACAACAATCAAACAAGTCAACATAACAAACAGCTGCTGTTCCAAACACCGTGTGAACATCAAAACATGACACTGTCACAACGCCCAAAAATGGCAAAATGCAACACTACTCTAACGTTCAGACAACAGAAACGTTCCTAGAACTTAAAAAAAACTAGCCGCTTTTAAAGTTGGCAGAATGTTTTTGGGAACATTCGGGAACTTTCAGGGAACGTTCTTAGAACTTTTTATTTCTAGCTGGGTTGATATTTTTTATATTACAAGAACTTTTTTACCTTTATAAGATATCTTGTCAATCTCTTTGTAGAAATCCTGAAGTTTTTCTTTCAGTATAGATACAGATTTTCTCACATCATCAAAACAGAGTTGAGAAGTAAAAGTGATGTTGGGTTCATCTTTACATCCAAGAGAGACAGACAGAGACTGAAAACTCTAAAGAAACAACGAGAAAAGATTGTTTAATGTATTATTGTTCATATAGTTGGAGATTTAGATGAGTTTGTGTTAAATATTTATAATTTTTGGGAGTTACCATCACAAGGCTTTTTATGATGCATTTATTAAAGGACAAGTTCGGTATTTTACACTTAAAGCCCTGTTTTCAGATTGTTTATGATGAAATAGAACGGTTTTGACTGAAATTTCGACATATGCGGCTGCCCCGAGAATTTTCGGGTGTTTGTTGTTCCCACCTCTACAATGGGTTTAATGGTGCACTGGAACAATCCTTCCTAAAATGCATTAAACTTTCGTTTACAAAGACGTGAAACTCACAGAGTGGTCAGGGGTGTTCACTGATATGCTCACACAAAAATCGTTGCAAAATACGCATTCCAAACTATACCTACACACCCATTGTAGAGGTGGGAGGTGAAACAACAAACACCGTTCTTTTCTGAGGTAAGGTCTGTAGCATGTGGGATTCCACAAGGGTCTTCATTAGGACCATTGCTTTTTTCTATCTTCACGAATGATCTCCCAATGGTCTGTGGAGGGGCTTCTGTGTCTATGTATGTGGATGATGTAACACTTTTTATGCCTGCTTCAGCTTTAGAAAACGTTTCTGCAGCTCTCAACAATGAGTTGCAGATGGTATCTAATTGGGTAATTGATAATAAACTTGTCCTAAATAATGGGCAAGACTAAAAGTATATTATTTGGAACTAAATGTTCACTAAAAACAAGGCCCAGGTTGGATTTGGTACTAAATGATGTTGCTGTTGACCAGGTGCATGAAATAAACCTTCTTGGGGAAACATTAGATTGTACTTTGTCGTAGTCAAGACATATAGAGGAAGTGGTGAAAGAAATATATCTGTAGTTAAAAGGTTTTATTAGTTTTTAAATTCATATTTGATTAAATCTGTTTTGCAGACACTAGTGTTATCGCACTTAGATTACTGCTCTGTGGTTTGGTCAGGAACTACAAAGAAGAATATAGGGAAACTACAGAGGGTTCAGAACCGAGCTGCTCGGTTAGCCCTTTTCTGTACAATGAGGGCTAATGTTAAAACAATGCACAGCAAGTTATACTGGTTACCGGCAGAGATGTATAGTAACGAAGTAGAACTACTTCACTACTATACTTAAGTACTAAAAGACAGTATCTGTACTTTACTGAAGTATTATTATTTACTGAAGAGTTTAATACTTTTACTCCGATACATTTTTTATGTGCTGCATAGTTACTCATTACACTCAAATGTTACGAATCATTCCAAACCCACATTATCACTGCCGGAGCGGTGATACACATTAAACACACACACGGTGGTCTAAACCAATCGGAGATAGTGAAGGGCGGACCCCTCCCTCCCTCTTAATTCACAAATATGAGCCGGCGTTGTGGACAAATGTGAAGCGAAGAAAGAACCAAAGTGCGCGAGAAAGACAGAGAGAGAGAGAGAGAGAATGCGCGAGAAAGGGCGAGTGTGCGCGAAAGAAGGAAACCTAAATTCATTGAAACACCTTGTACCTTTACCTATTACCATTATATCGACTAATATTTCATTAATTCTGAATTCTCTATCACCAGATCAGTTAAATTAATCTGAATTATCTGAACATTCATGTCCTTGTACTCCTGCTACAGCCAAAGGAATTGTGAGTGTCATTTAGGTTAAACATTTGAAATAATATAAACAATATTATATTCAAACTTTTGACTGTTTTCTTTAATAACTATATTACACAATACTTGTACTTTTACTTTCAGTACTTGAGTAGTATATTTTAAAATAAACTACTTTCAATACTTAAGTACAAAACATGTTTAATACTTTAGTACTTCCACTTAAGTGCTGTGCCTAAAGAGCACTTCAACTTCTACTCAAGTCACTTTTTTGATAGAGCACTTGTACTTTTACTCAAGTCTAGGTCCCTAGTACTTTATACATCTCTGGTTACCGGTTGATGAGAGATTAAAAGTATCACTCCTTGGCTTAATAAATAAAATTAATTTAATGAAAATTCCAGATTTTCTGTATGGGCAACTTCGTATGAGCTCTAATGTACATACATATCTCATGAGGCATGCTGTTATTGGTAAATATACTATTCCAAAATCTAAAACAAATTCAAAACAACGTACGGTGTTGTATAGAGCTATGGTTGAATGGAACTCTCTTCCAGGTCATATTGCTAAAATTCAAAATATTATGAGTTTTAAAAAACAAATAAAAGTTTTTTTATGTTAGCTTATATTGGTAGATAGAGGATATTGTATGTGTATGTGGAGGTATATGTGTCTGTATGTTGTGTATATGTGAGTGAGTATATGTATATTTGTATTTGATGAGAATTTGCTGTTTTTGGTGTAGGACTGGATAAAAGGATTGTGTATTGTTATGTGAGTTATGTGTTATGTGTGGACCACAGGAAGAGTAGCAGATGCATTTGTTGCATCAGCTAATGGGGATCCTGATAAAATAAAAATAAATAAATAGATTCAGTTAAAGTGAGAGTAATATTAGAAATGACTCTTCATCTCTAATATCAAGATGTAACTAAAAGCACTGTGTTGTTGTGTTACCTTTAGGAAATAAATGTGATCATCTGTGTGTGAAAGTTTCACCAGCTCAGCGTCTCTCCTCCTCAGATCATCAATCTCCTGCGTCAGTCGCTCCAGTCGTTCTTCAGCTCGACTCACTGCAGTCTTTTCCTGATCTCTGATCAGCTGTATCACCTCAGAGCGTCTTCTCTCAATGGAGCGGATCAGTTGATTAAAGATCCTCTTACTGTCCTCCACTGCTGTCTTTGCAGATCGCTGTTATCGCACGCACACACACACACACACACACATTACAATCAGATCTTACATCACACAGTGAGCTTCAGTCAGACTGAAACTTCTCCAGCACTCAAACTTCTCATGAAAACTCACCTTATTAGACTCAATAACATCTCTCAGATCCTTAAGCTCCTTTTCTATCTGCTTCATTCTCTGGTGGTATTTTCTCTTTGTATCACCTAAAACCCTCTTGTTTGAAAATAAAAGATTGACCGAAAATATCAAGTAACAATCTAAATTATTAAGATACATTTTCAATTCAGGATTTATATTAAAACAAATTAGCGTTGCACACCTGAAGTGAATGGATAGGTGCGTAGGATGAGAAGACAAAAAGTCTCGTAACAAAAAGCAATTCCCACACACTATCTGCTGCTGAAAAATGTTATGATTGTTGCATTGCAACGCTTCGATCGATTGATCTTCCTCAGCCAACTCAGGCAATTCAGGGTTTATATTACAAAATATTTTACAGTGTACCCTATTGTTATGAATTATGACTCCTAATAGTATAAGAGAATCATGAATGTTTATTATTTGACATTAACAGTTTTTCATTATAATATACAGAAAGTCTATGTTGTGAGTTCATACCTGTTTCTCAGTTCTCTCTGCTGCAGCTGATACAGTGTCATGATTTTTGTGTTCATCCATCGTACACAGATAACACACACAACGCTGATCAGTACGACAATAAATCTCCAGTAGTCTATCATGTTGAGGGCAGATGATCTCCTG
Organism: Misgurnus anguillicaudatus; assembly: GCF_027580225.2. Taxonomy (NCBI): domain Eukaryota; kingdom Metazoa; phylum Chordata; class Actinopteri; order Cypriniformes; family Cobitidae; genus Misgurnus; species Misgurnus anguillicaudatus. Next base: position 8,839,753 of record NC_073350.2, read on the forward strand.
AAGTCGTCCAGTGGCCTCTATCAAGTTGTGTCTCTTTCCTTTGAAGAAAGTTTCATGTTGTTGGAGGTGATGTTGACAGTAAGAGTTCAGACACATCAGACAGGACTTGACAGCTTTGTGTTTGATTTCAGTACAGACGTCACACGGCACATCTCCAGCAGAACACTGAGCAGAAACATCAGCTTGTACTTCAGTCTTCTTCAGTTTCTCCACCATTTCAGCCAGTATGGTGTTTTTATTCAGAGCCGGCCTTGGCCTGAAGGTCTGTCTGCATTGAGGACAGCTGTAGTCTTTCTTCTGATCCTTCTGATTCCAGTAGTTTGTAATACATCTCATACAGTAACTGTGTCCACAGGGAATGGTCACTGGATCCTTCAGTAGATCCAGACACACTGAACAAATTAATTGATCCTGGGCCACTGAAATACTGGCTTCAGCCATTTTACTGCATGTAGAGACGAACAGTGAGGGAAGATCAACAGCTCAGACACAACTCAAGTTTCGTTTTCTCTGACTTCCGTGTCTAAGCGGTGTGTGAGAAGGGAAGTGGCTTTTCTGTTTTCACCATGTGAATATTGTGCAGCATTCAGATTTGAATGTTTAAGTCTTTAATAACATTAGGATTAACATTGCACTTTTTTTACGTTTTCACCATTTTACAATTTTTTGCACATTTCATAACTGCACCATTTACTGTTTCTGAATAAAAGATTCGGTTCTTTCTGTTGATTTTCTTGTAGAAGTTTTTCATTGTAAAACATACAACTTTAGTTAGGGTGTAATGATTCTGTTTGAGCATAAATACAATCTACAGTATTACAAAGCTCAAAGTCCACCTTAAAGGGAGACATCACTCTTTCTGTCTCTTTATGGGCCTGTTTACACGAGATCGCTTGAGTGTGAAAACGTTAAAATATTTTATCGGATGTGCCTTTCGTTTACACGGTGATGGCATTTTGGGGGCTTAAAACGCAAAAAAGTGAATCCATCCTCCAGATTGGAAATCTTAAAAACGATCTACCCTCGCATTCCCATCTAAAGGGTAAAAACGCAAAAGTCTGCTCACGGTGGCTCTCGTAGCAAATGCGTTTATGTCACAGGCATACGCCAGTTCCCTTTCAGTCGGTCACTACGACATCATGTCGTGACCAACAAATTGGGAACTTGCTAAGAGAGACCAATCTACTTCGAGTAACTACTAAAACGCCAATGAACTTGGCATTGAGGTATTTGCATAATGCCGGCGCCGCCCCGCCAGGTGCATATATAAGCCCCAAGGCGCATGATGAGCCGGCTGGGTCATGGAGAACGGTTGGCTCGTGTTCTATGAGACCGCCGGTATCTGTTGACCCCTTTAAGCCCTCACCTCTCTCGATCCACGGGCTGCTAGGTATGGTGATGTCCCGACTCTGGAGGGGGCAGCCGTTCCTTTCCTCACCAACCAGTAGCAGTCGTCCGCACTAAACGGCGTCTGCAAATCAGGTTCGCAGAGAGGCGACATTCTCCTGAATGTCCAGACTGGCCTTTTCGGCGATGTGGTAGAGTGCTTTACAGCAGTACTCTACTGCCAGTAGACTGAGGCCATCATGCCCTGTCAGAAGCCAGCTGCCCCCTTCCGGTCCATCTACGGCGCCACCTCAATCCTTCTCCTCATCGAGGGTGCCCTGTCGCAGCTATTATCATCCAGGCAACGTCGAGGAACCCGCTGTGACAAGCCCGCCTTGCCCCTCAGCCCGCCACCTATGGAGGTAAAGAAAGGTCCAAGTGGTCCTGAGACGGGCGACCTGGAATTGAATGGGATCACTCTTTGAGAGACAGTGAATGCACCGCTCCTTCCCCCGAAGAGGGCCGGGTGGAAAATCCTTGGTTTCATTTTGCTGTTCCGCCGGCTGTCCAGCCAGTACCCACAAGTACCCTCTCCGTGCAGGAGACCGGACGACCATCACCCTCAGCGGGCTCAGGTCAGTGTCACACCACACACTGTAGTTATTTGTACTCCCACGGCACACACATCAGCAGTCACACCTGTCCCGCTCGGCTGCCCCTCCGCAGGTTCACCGGTAGTGCCGCTAATTCCACTCGCACGGTCTCTGGGTGCTTGGCTTCAGCCCCCCCAGCCCGTACCATTGGTTATTACGCACAATTCGCCTCGGTTACGAAAAATACAATTCAACCGGCACACCCCCAAATTCTCTGGCATTCGTTTTACTACAGTGAAAGCGTCCAATGCACATGTACTGCGTGCAGAAGTCGATGTCCTACTGGCGAAGGATGCAATCGAGCCAGTCCCTCCAACCGAGATGAGGTCAGGCTTTTCCACCCCGTTTTTCATGGTTTCAAAAAAGGCGGCGGGTTACGACCGATCTTGGATTTACGCCTACTGAACCGTACTTTCCTTCAGGATGTTAACGCCGAAGCTAATATTTCAATCAATTCGCCCCCAAGATTGGTTTGCAGCCATAGACCTGAGACGCGTACTTTCATGTGTCCATTCTCCCTCACCACAGGCCGTTTCTCCGCTTTGCTTTTAAGGGGCGGGCATATCAGTACAAAGTACTCGATTCGGGCTGTCTCTCTTTCCCCGTGTCTTCACAAAAGTTTGAAATAAAATTTTACATTTTTCTAACACAATCACATGGATTACCCACAAAAGACCTTTATTAACCCCTTGGAGCCGTGTGGATTCCTCTGTAAATTTATATTTATGCATTTGGCAGACACTTTTATCCAAAGCAACTTACAGTGCATTACAAGCTATACATTTTTTATCAGTATTTGTGTTTGAACCCATTAATTTTAAGGCTGCAAACGCAATGCTCTACCACTGAGCTATTCTGTGAAGGATGAATGCACTTTTTTTGAGGTTTAATGTGAGAAATTGTTCCCTGATCCCTGTTTTCTACCATTATAAAGCTTGGAAAAGCAAGAACATTTCCTAAAACGACTCCAAATGTGCTCGTCTGAAACATTGTAAAAAGTGAAACATTGGATCAACTTAAAAATGACTTCAATTGGTAACACATACAAAATTGTATTATTTTTAAACTTAAAATTTCACTTTACAGTGGTTTTACTTTAGGTGAAAATTTGAAGTTAAATAAATGTTTCCCTTTTTACAGTGAAGATGATGGACATATGTATCTCAGAATGCTTGAGGGTGAGTAAATCATGGGGTAGGTGCATCGCTTGGTGCATTAAAAGGTAACCATGCGATGCATCGGTTTAAAAGAGCATTTGCAATGTGATGCATCATATACAAGAATGATTTAATGTGTCTTACTGTCATGTTGTTATTTTTTGCATTAGTATAGATCACATCATGTGTGGACAACATTTGTCAACCCATATGTTTGTTGGAAAGCTGCAGGTATTTCTTGATGGTGGCCTTACTGGAAGCTAGTTATTTTCTTTTATAAAGTTTTAAATATGAATATTTCTACAACAAAACCATGCGGATTACCCTCAGAATGACTTTTGATGAGCCATTTGGATTTCATCTGTGAAGGATGGATGCACACTTTTTGAGTGGACCCTGTAACTTTACATTTGATTAACTGAAAATCTTAGACATTTTCTAAAATAACTGAAAATGTGTTTGTCTGAAAAGTGATGCACATATGGATCTAGGACGACTTGGGGGTGTATAAATCATGGGTTTAATATCATTTTTGGCCGAACTATCCTTTTAAACCTGCTTGGGAGCAGGCCTATGTCATGTAAACAAGATAAGATCTGACAAAGTCATGTATTCTCCATTATACAAGCTGTCATGGAAAAAAAATTCTTTACTTATTTTATCTTTACTTATTTCTACTGTTTTATGATTTGAGCATTTATTACTGTTTATTAAGAGTTTTATGGTATAAGCTGCATAAGTTAACTAAGCTATATTTTTTTCTGTCTTGACCTCAAGTTTAGTTAAGTGACATATAGTGATATGCATGGTTACTGGTAAGACTTAATCTTAGGCGCAGAGTGTACAGACGTAAACAGGATATGATAATGTCTAGCAGCCAAGTGTGAACGCAGAGTTGAAGTTTGCCTTTTCTCTGCACAGTCTGAATTGTGCAGACGGAAGTGCCTCTTGCAAGGTATTAAAATCATTTCAAACTGTATTGGGTTCTGACTATAATATTTCATGTGTTCAACGAGGTAAAAATTCCACAACAAAGTGCAATTTGCGTAAAATGCACAATACACAAAAATATGTTCCTGTACTTGTGCAACTTGTTTTTGTGGAGCAGGTGTTTTGATGTATGGTTTATTTGAAGCAATCATCTTTAACCAGCAGTACTAGATGTGATCTACAAGAAAAAAATATTACTCTATGAAATATGTTTCTTTTAAATCATCTCATCTCTCATCATGGTTTAATTGTCAAGTGCAATGTCATGCATGAAAGGTTTGCTTAGTCATTTGTATCTATTCTATTTTTAAACTGTACAAAGATGTTACCCTGTCCCTTTCCTGTGACAAAAAAACAAATAAGTTTATTTGCACATATTTTCACATATCTGTATCTTCTTTACTTTTCTGTGCAGACTCAGCAGGTGTAGGAGTTTCAGTTAATGTGAACTCCTACTAATGTTGTTGCAGTCAGAAATACGTTAAGAATAATGCAATTAAAGTAAACTTATTTAGGCACTTGTAGGTAATTTCTCTTAAGGACTGTCATCTGAGAGAATTTCTTTACTGTCCTGTGCATTGCTATCAGAAACAGTTGCACTTTATAATCTTTTGACATTAAATTCACTTACTGCACATCATACTTCATTTAACACATTCTTGGGAACTGCTGAAAGTATTGGTGTATTTGTGGTGTTGTACACCAAAATAATGTTATAATTAAGAATATGGTAATGTTCTTACCGTCAAAATAACTTAAAGTAATATCTTACTTTGTTGCCATAGAGACATGGTTTTGTTTTGAACTGGTTCAAATGAGAGAAGTGTTGTGATTGGACTATGGTTGTCTAATTGCCGCCCCCTGCGGTTGTGCAGAGAGCAGTGCTACTACAAACAAAAGGAGAGTATTTATTTCAAGTTAATTTATTAGCAATTAAAGTGTTGCATTATCTGTGGGTTTAAAAGAGAGCAGCTGCCTCCAGAGATTATCTGTACAATCAATCAGTTTAGAGACATCACTCCTGCCATGACATGAAGATGCAGGACCACCAATTCTTTTTAAAAGAGACTTAAAGTACTTTAGAACAGTGGTTCTCAAACTTTTTCCGCGTACGGCCCCCCTTGTGTACAGTGCATTCCTTTGCGGCCCCCCAAAAGACAATTTATGACAAAAACTGATAAAAACCTAATAACCAGGTCGTTTTGACCAACTGACTTACCGTTTATCGGGGAATGATGAGCAGATATCGCAGCAATATCTACTTTAATGGTGGAGGGTGACAGCCCACTGTCCAGCTGATGCTGAAGATGTAAAAGCATGATGCTGATCAGGCATTCTCTGGGGTCTTCTTGTTGAGAAGAACACCAGTCAACAAACATGTTTCATTTTAGTGTGTGTGTTTCGTGGACGGCACTTGCGCTGCAGCAATAGTGTTAGATACCGCTTGTGGTTAATCACTTAGAGCCTCCGTGCAATAATACTCCGGCATCCCAGTTCCCTCGCTGCTGATAGAGGAAGGGGAGGATGACGGCTTTTCAGACCAGTAGCTTCCGAGTTCCTTTGGAGACAGGGGCAGTTGTGCCTTCACCATCTCCCAAAGAGTGACCCCCCTCCAAATCCAGGTCGCCCGTCTCAGGGGCGCTTGCTCTTGCGTTTTCTTGTCTTGGATAGCGGCCTGAGTGGGCAAAGCAGACTGCTGACAACTGGGTCCTCCCTTCTTCTGAGAAGAGGTGTGTGGGGGAGGAATGGAGGCTGAGGTTTCAACGTCAACAGACCAGGTGTTGGCTTCCTCCAAAGCAGTATGATCTAAGCGATTGTCTTAGTCTGCTTCTTGGTGTCCAAGAACTTTTGGGCAAAGTCCTCAACCATCTCGCCAAACAGGCCAGCTCAGGATTCAATTTTTGTCAACCTCCCTCATGTCCACCAGGCACAGCCAGAGATGGCATTCCTGGACCACCACGGTTGACATTGCACACCCGACTGCGTGTGTGGTGACCTTTTGTTACATGCAACGCCAGGTCGGTGGCCGCACAGAGATCTGGGAAGGCAGCCTGATCGTGCCCCCCCTTGTCCAAGTCCCTCAGAGCCTTAGCCTCGTGATAGCCCACGAGGTAAGAAACGTCTGGTCCCTTTAGGAGGCAGCGCCACTGGCGGGACACAGTTGCATGACCCCCGGGCACTCCAATGTTGGGATACCAACATAACCTTTAGCAGCCCGACGTCGAGAGAGGAAAGGGGTGACAGATGAAATGGCAGATTGCAGGGTGCAAACAAGGTCCTCCATGCCAGAGTATGCTCATCATGCCCCTCAGGGAAGAATGGTACCGGGGGTTAGGGTTGAGATGCCTGAGCAGCCCCCCCAAAGTACCAATCGTCTAGCGGGACAGTTCGGGAAGGGGAGGTTGAGTCCACTCCAAATTGCCACCGCCCGCCAACCTCTGCTGGCACTGGATCAATGTGTTGATAGCCTGAGGGCGAACCCAGCGACCTATTTAACACAGTAATGCGGAGATCGTCCTTCCCGAGCTTCACTGCCGCACCCTTTGCGGAGCTGGGCACCGGAAAGGGAGGGGGGGGCGTTTCCTGGAGGTACGTCACACATCTCCGCAAATCCAGAAGGGTCATGGCCTCGCAATGAGTACATGAACCACCCACGAACGCTGCCTCAGCATGCTGTAAGTCCAAGCACAAAAGATAATGCTCATGACTATCCTTTGGACCCATGTACTTGCCACATCCGGAGCTGCACGGGCGAAATTATATCTTTTAAAAGATGCACTTGTCTATGAAATGAGAGAATGGTTGTCTTTACAAAGACAAAAATTTTATTCGTGCTGCTCTTTAGGGAAAACACTCTTTAGAAGACCAAAGATCAAATCCGATTTGAAGTTTCTGACATTAACAAGCACATCAACCTGACTGCTTTTTTTAGCGTTCATATACAAATTTTATACAAGAATCTTTCAAAATTTGTCCTGCATTTGACAGTGTTTTAAACCACAGAACAACAAAAACCAGTGATACACATCCAGATATAAAATATATTTATAGATCACAGAGTTTAACTGTTGATTGTGGTCTTAGCCAAAACCCAGGATATAGAGGTTGAGTGAATGTGGTGTTGACTCTGTGTATGAGCTTCATTGTGTCAAAGACTTTGTAGAAGGACAGAGATCCTGCACTGTGATCCACATACACTCCTATTATACAGGAGCGAGACACTACAGGAAGATCTGTGCGTTTGTTATTGTGGTAGAATGAACACCTGGAGGAAGAGCAAAACAAACTCCAGGACTGATCATTGCATCCAAACCCACATTCATCATGCAGACCCTTCCTACTGATGCTTTTATATGACACTGATATACACACACTAGATACAATACTAGTACTCCACTCAATCTCCCAGTAACAGCGTCCACATAAACTTTCTCTACACAACACCTGACACACATCATCAAATCTTTCCGGATGAGCTGGATACTGCTGGACTCTATCAGTCCATGAAATCCTTTTGTTACTCCAGGATGGATGGAGGTTTTTATTCATTGTGTTTGTATCCAGAGTGAGCTGACAGAAGTCTGATAAAGATAAAAACAGAAAATAGTTTACTGTAAGTAAAGTCAGTTTGTGAATGTACACTTATACACTGTGTATGTGGGGGGTAGCTGGTAATTATCACGTTGTGATAGGAATACCAGTATTTTGTGTGACCTTGTGGGGACATTTTGAGGTTCCCATGAGGAAACAAGCTTATACATCAAACAGAATGATGTTTATTGAAAATCTAAGGTATCAGAAAGTTTACTGTGATGGTTGGGGTTAGGGTTTGGGTTAGGGGAAGCGAATAGAATATACAGTTTGTACAGTATAAAAACATCATGTCTATAGAATGTCCCCATAAAACATGAAAACCAAGAATGTTTGTGTTTGTAGTGTGTGTTTTTGTGTCTTACATTGTATGAACTCCTGTCTGATCTTTGGTTCATTGTTGGGTGTAATTTTGATGCATGTTACTAAAGACATAAACAGACAGACTGCAATTCCAATATTAAGGGTACATATATCCACTTCATATAAATTGTATTATGCTTTTACATTCTTCATCATATTACAAGAATCATTTTCAATATTGAATATGTTGTTTTTACCTCTATCATAGATCTTGTCAATCTCTTTGTAGAAATCCTGAAGTTTTTCTTCCAGTATAGATACAGACTTTCTCACATCATCAAAAGAAAGTTGAGAAGTAAAAGTAATGTTGGGTTTATCTTTACATCCAAGAGAGACAGACAGAGACTGAAAACTCTACAGAAACAATGAAAAGATAAAATGAAGAGTGTAAGATTAGGAATTTGTAAGATTAAAAATATAGGAATTTATTACTTTGTCACAACTTGTCACAACCTCTATTTCCATCCTGTACCATCTGCATTCATGTGCTTGCTGATAGTGATCAAAGACTATTATCACAGCTGTTTATCCAATACAGTGGGGGTAGGTGGTCTTCCGATTGGTCAGTTTGATTGTATCATGTTGGGTTTAGTCACATGGTCAAGGCAAGGGGATAAAATTATATGTTTGGGGGTCTTTGGACTCCTCTTCTTCTTGACTCTTCTTCTGCTCTTCTTCCCTTTTGCACTCTTCTTCTATGGGCTGGTCTTCGTGAGCTCTGCTCTTGGATTCTCTATGCTTTTCTACTTTACCTGAGCTCTGGCCATTAGGCCAAGATTCCAGCTCTTAATAGTGATTCTCTTCTAAACTTTCTTTCTCTGTTCTCTATACTATCAGGTAATATCTCACATACATTGGAAATGGTAAATTGTTTGTATTGTTTACCATTTCATGCATTTATAGTGTAACCATTTCAATTGTAACTTCAGGTCAGTACTGTTATTAAAGCTTTTCATTTATAAATCTGTTGTTAGTTTTGATTTAAGGCTAATACTTAAACGCTACATATTGCAATACAATATATTTATATTCTAGCAATGCTCTTCCACATGCTTTTATAACTGCACTTATTACCAGTGTTGTGCCTGAACGAGTTAATTGAACGATAGTTCATGAACTCGTTCATATTTTGGGGGAACGTAAACTGAACGTACTGTATTACTGCCTGATGAACATTACTGTGAACTCTTCATTCTGGTGTCTGTGAATGGCATGCTCTCTCAGTTTAGCGTCGTTCAATAGGATGCCAGATTTCTATAGAGTCTTCCAGGCGAAAACCTGGCTAAAACACAATGTAAACAGGCCTTAATATGTAGTGGAAAAAAACACCCAATCTGGCAACACCAGCCACAAGTGTTTCACCTCTGCATGCGTCATCAAAACAAAAAGCAGCATGGAGGTGACAGCAGCATGTAGGCAACAAAGCAGCAACGAGTTTTATGACAAGGTCGGTGAGGATGAGGATGGGAAAAATTTGATAACATTAGATAGCATCATATTTGTCCCAAATCGTTAACAATTAACATAGGCTGCTAAAGCCCTATTCGCACGGGATTAGTATTACCTGGTGACCTCTAGTGATTTGTAATAATTGCGGAGGTTGTCTGTGATCTTAATCCCGTGCGAATCGGCCATGTCTGTAATTTGTAAAGTGAAAATTCCTCCGCAAATGACCTACCATATTTCGCCGAACACCGAGGTCCTCTGATAATATTAGTCCCGTGCGAATTGGCATCTCTGTAATTTGGCCAGCATTTGTTACCAGTGCACCTTTTTTATTTATTTTTTTCTCAGTTTCTGCGCCTCTCGCACTGCAGCTGTGAAGCGCACATACAGAGACACATCCCTCCGATTTTTTTGGCTTTCATGGTGAAACTTAAGGGCTTTATTCGTATGTTTCTGATTTTAAACTGCTAATCAGTCTCTTTCGTCCATCTTGGTGATTAATATAAAAAATATGCAGAACTCTATTTGCGATCTCTAAGTTTAGGTGGGGCTGTCGTGGTAAAGGAATTTCATTTGCGGTGATTTTGGGTGGCTCAATAGCGTTGTATACATAACCCTTTGTTTATTAAAATAAAATAATTATTTAAATCCAGAACAACGAGATGCACTGAGGTTGTTTATGCCTGTTAAGTGCAAATTTACAAAGAATCGGTCAATACAGAACACAGTGACTTAAAGAAATTACAATTATGCAGTATTTGTGCACGTGTACAGAACGAATGCAATACAGAAGGAAATACATATTAATATAGGACATTTTTAATTTGTATCTATGAAATTAAGTTGGAGAGATCATTTTAAGTAGGCTAATTTGGCTTTTTTCATAATTTCAGAACGAGCTTAACTGCTATCCATAATAACTTATATTACATTCTGTGTGTTCCTTGGTCGAAAATATGTAGAAATATATGCGAGTAAAAAAGTAGAGAACAAAAACATTTACCTCACGCGGTGCAAACGAAAAGCCGTTAATAAAGCAGACTCTCCGTAGATGACGTGCTGAAACAGTCGAGTCGGTAGATGATCATCATGTTTATGTTTCACGCAGATATTGTTGATGAAAAACTTGCATATCTTAATGCCCAGGCGAGAGTCAAGTGTTCAGTCATTTAATAATAAAGCCATCGGCGTTACATGCTGCAGTTACCTCGTCCACGGAGCGGACGTTGTTGATACACAAAGAAAAAAACTTGTTTTTATTAAAAGCCGTTTTAATGCTGGTAAGCAGATGTCACAGGGTGACTTTTATAGGGCGGAACCGAAATTGGCGAAACTTGGTTCCGCCCGGACCAAATTTTTAAGGGCACACCAGTACTTCCTGGTTTCCAGGGCAACGCTATCAGGACCTTATTAGCCACAGGTGCAAGGAATTAAGGCAGCAACTTGTGATTGGAGGCTGTGTGAGGATGAGGCACATAAATAGCTCTGCAGAGACACAAATGGGAAGCGACTGACACGGGGAAAGCTCCTTTGCCAAGGGCAGAATGAAGACACGCACCTTTTGAAGAGCCCGAAGGCTCTGTTGATCCGGGGATCGCTGGAAGCGAGCGGAAAGAGGACAGAGCCACAGGAGGTGAAAGAAAGAAAAGCTGTGGATCTTTTAAAGGAGCACCCCGAGCTAGTTGATGTGTTGTTGGATACCTTATAGGTTGAAGAAACGAACGAATATCGACATCCAGGGAGAGAAACCAAGGAAACTGTATCATTTGTATTTTGGAGTGTTTGCAGTGTGGATTAACGTAGAGAAACGAGGGGCGAAGGAAGTACAGCAGCCGTGAGTAACAAACTTATTCCATTGGAAAGAATTGTATATCTGGACTTGTAATTTCTCTGAGTACCTCCAGTTGAAGGAGGGCAGCCCTACCCCTGAGATAGCGTGGTGGGCGAGCCGAAGGATCGTTATCACGAAGCAACTACAGTGACGAAACCAACTACTAGGCCGTGTTTATCCATCGCCGTATTCGCCCCGGGCAAAGTGGAGGAAGACGGGCGTCTTTTTGTGTGCACCGAGTGTGGTGGGTGAGTCTTTGGATGTAGAAATTTTCACTTTGAAGTGGTGCTGTGTAGTGCTGTGTACTGCAGTGAAATTGCTGTGTGTCTTGTCAGACGTACCCCCGCCTTCACTCATTCGTCAAGGGAAGACGAAGAGGCAAGCGGCCCTAGAGAAAACCTGTAGATATTTATGCTGTGAGTGTGTTTCAGTCTCGAATAACGGAGTGGCATCCTGGAGTGATTTCTCAGCCGAACACTCGGCGGACTTTATAGAGCGGTGGTGAAGAACTGTAGAGTTGGCGGTGTGTGAGTATGACTTTGGACAAATAATATTGCTACCTTACCTGTGTGATTTCCATTGTCGCAGAGCTAGAGGCGAAGGAGATCTGCCGCCCCGAGGTCTCTACAAAAGGGCGCCCCTGTCCAGTGTTCGATCGCCCAACGGGTACCGAGGAAAGGGCAGCGCTCGACCCGGTGTGACGGTGTGACGTTCTCGCCCCTCTGCAGACCAGCGAGCTCGCCGAGAGGGTTTGTCCCCGGCGCCATATGGGAACTACTGTCCATCTGACGCACTGTGGATATCAGCTGTCGTAAGTCCGCCACCCTGTAAAGTGTATACTAACCGGTTAAGTCCGTTGATCGACAGAGACGAAGAGTGTGCCGGGTATATTGACCTGAGAGGAGCCACCATTGGAAACCACGTGCTTACAGCACGACGGGAAGAGGTGAGAGAGCCGTTTGAGTCAGATTCATTGTGTCCTTGTGTCCCAGCTGCTGTCTGTGGAGAGAGAGAACAGGCGTGAGCGCTAAGAGAACGAGCTGTGAGGAAACCTGCACTTACCAAGAGCTGTAGCCAGCGAAGAGGCGAGAGAGCCATTCGAGTCAGATTCATTGTGTCCTTGTGTCCCAGCTGCTGTCTGTGGAGAGATAGAACAAGCGTGAGCGCTACGAGAACGAGCTGTGAGGAAAACCTGCACTTACCAAGAGCTGTAGCCAGCGAAGAGGTGAGAGAGCCCTTTGAGTCAGATTCATTGTGTCCTTGTGTCCCAGCTGCTGTCTGTGGAGAGAGAGAACCGGCGTGAGCGCTAAGAGAACGCGCTGTGAGGAAACCTGCACTTACCAAGAGCTGTAGCCAGCGAAGAGGTGAGGGCCATCCAGTCCGATAAATTGTGTCCTTTGTGTCCCAGCCACTGCCTGTGGAGAGAGAGGGAAGGAGAGTGAGCAGACGATAAGGAGTCGTACTAGCCCGAGCGGTGAAGTGCCGCGAAACACGATACAGGTACACAGATAGGAGAAATTGACACCAACACTGATTTTACTTTGATTCTGCCTCCAGGAAGGAAGAGGAGGGCGCCACGGGCAGAAGGAACCAGGCAGGAGCCGTTCTTCGACGTCCCCTCCCCCTGTCACTTACTTGGCCGTGGCCCCCTGGAGGGCAGAGCCTGAGATTAGTTTTAATTCCCCTTTCCCCATCCCCAGTACATTTTAAATATTTAATAAATAAAGAATATTTTTATACTTACCTGTCCTCGTTGTTGTCTGGTCATTGGGTTGGTTTTGGGGACCTCCTCGAGGTGGAAGTTGAGAAGGGGCGTGGCTTAACAATTAGCAGCCAGCCCCTGGGTGTGACACAATCAGTTATATTTTTCACTTTGTATTTGTGTTGATCAGATAAAGTAATTTTAATCTTTAAAACTGCATCTAGAGGCAGAAGACGCTATTCTGTCATCTCAGTTTCACATTTTTTACACATTCAATGATTTAACGAAACGATTTGGTAAAGGTAGCCTACCTCTAACAGCGTGTTGCGTGATAGTGTTATGCAAAGCCTCAACATTATATTTGGGAGATAAGTCAGTAAATTGAAGTGAAATCACAGGCTTTGCTTATCCCGTGTGAACCGGCCACACAAAACTCAGACGTAGGTAGGTAATTTCTAAATCACATTAGGTCCCCAGATAATACTAATCCCGTGCGAATAGTACATAACACATATTTTGAATCTTGAAATAGACTCTGACTAAGCTCACGCTATTTAACGTGCATTTGCGGTGTGCGAAATGCGAATTGTCCTACACGTGATACTGCGCAGCGTTTCTGGCCCAATGAGCGACCACCCTTGAAGCACCTTTTGTTTTAAAAATGATAAAATAATTGCTGTCTGTGGTTCTATATGGGCTATAATGGCAATATTTTTTTAAATAATATGGGAAAAAAAGATCTATGAATTAGTTCATTTTTGGAACTGCGAACTAGTTAAAAGTTTTGAACTATGAACTATGAACTGAACTAGTTCATTTTCAAAATTTGTGAACTGAACTTTGAACTAGTTCATGTAGAAAGTGAACTTTCCCAACACTGCTTATTTCCGTTGCAGAAGGGTGATAATTGACAAGAAATACAAACACAACTTGTCACAACAAACAGACAATCTTGCTTTTTACATTTCTCAGTCATTTCGGCGTTCCTACAAGAGTTTGGTTCCAAAACACAATAAATCCAAGGTTTTTGTCAAAAAGCTATTAATCTATTGAATCAATATATAAATGTGCATTCATATTTATATTCATTTAGTTGACTAGTGGTATACATTGATTAAACATTAATGGAATTAATAAAAACACTTACTTTGTCATATTAATAACACATTGCTGCGGTCATACTTGGGACGTCATTGCTGAACTTTTTGCACAGCGATTAGCTGTACAATGTTTTCGGTCATGGTCGATTTTCTTTGACTTCAAGTAAAGTAATGGAAAGTTTTTTCATAAGATCCCCCGGGGTCAATGTGTTAGCATGACAGAAGCTTAATTCTGTCGGGAGAACAAGCAACAGCCGACATTTTTCCTTCTCCAGAGTGCCTCTCGCGTAAATTATTAGATGTTGATGGCTTACGTTTCTTCCCCGTCACAGAAAACCTCCACAGGTTTATCAATGTCATCAGAATATTATTTTGTTTTTGTTTGTTGGTTGGTCACGAAGTACAAAGTAGATGAAGAAAACTAGGATTCTGTGTATTCAACATGCCGCCATTATTGTTTACAATGCGTGGAATGGTGCGCTGTGATTGAGCGGATTTATTGCATTCTGCAGAAAAGGAGGACTGGCGTTTATTGCGTTTTGGGAAAAAAGGGAGAAAGGATAACAGAATAACACGGTGGATATTGTATTTTGCGTAAAATTAATAATTTACTTTAAATACTGACCTGATACAATACTAATTTTTGCGGTAACTCATTTTTTAATGGTGTTTATCGCGCTTTGAAACTTCAGACTAACCTCAGACTAAACTAATCACACTTTTATTATGTTTGCTTATTCAGATGATCTCTAGTGACTCATCTAATGATGACCAAATTCTGCATTTTAACAGTGTTTGGGCTTCTTTACTATTTTCTTTAAGACTATTTTAATATCTTAAACTATAATGCTTTACTTAAAGTAAGGGTAATATTATGAAATGATTTTTCTTCTCTAATATCAAGGTGTAACTTAAAGCACTGTGTTGTATATCAGTGGTTGTGTTACCTGCAGGAAATAGATGTGATCATCTGTGTGTGAAAGTTTCTCCAGCTCAGCGTCTCTCCTCCTCAGATCATCCATCTCCTGCTTCAGTCGCTCCAGTCGTTCTTCAGCTCGACTCACTGCAGCCTTTTCCTGTTCTCTGATCAGCTGTGTCACCTCAGAGCGGCTTCTCTCAATGGAGCGGATCAGCTCAGTAAAGATTCTCTCACTGTCCTTCACTGCTGCCTGTGCAGAGCGCTGTTATCACACACATACATACACACACATTAAAATCAGATCTTACTGCTACATCACACAAAGTCCCAGTGAGCTTCAGTCAGACTGAAACTTCTCCAGCACTCAAATTTCTCATCAAAACTCACCTTATGAGACTTAATAATATCTCTCACATCCTTAAGCTCCTTCTCTATCTGCGTCATTCTCTGACTGTATTTTGTTTTTGTATCAACCAAAATCTTCTGCAAGAAAGAAAAAAAATTACATAAAAATTAACCTTCAAGAAACGTCTCGATTATGTACAGCAGGGTTCCCCAAATCTTACCCTGGAGGGCTGGAGCACTGCAGAGTTTAGCTCCAACCCTGATCAAACACACCTGAGCAAGCTAATCAAGGTCTTCATGATCACTAGAAAATCACAGGTGGGTTAGTTTGATTAGGGCTGGACCTAAACTCTGTAGTGCTCCGGCCCTCCAGGGTAAGATTTGGGGAACCCTGATGTACAGTATGTAACCTTCGTTATCTGAAGGAAGGGAATGGAGATGTCACGTTGTGACCGAAGTATTGGGAAAACGCTTCACAGGACCAATCTGCTTTGAGAAACGTATGGAACCCCAATGAACACTGGCATGCAGTATTTGCATCTTCTGGCGCCGCCCCACCAAGCGAGTATAAAATGAGAGGCAGGTGTAATACCAAATCAGTTATTTTCGTTAAAAAGCCAGTGCCCAGCCAAAATCAGCAATGGTACAGCAAAGCTGTGGCGACGGGACGTGACGTCTATGTTCCCTTCCTTCAGGGAACGAGGGTTACATATGTAACCCAATACATTCCTTTTCAGTCACTCACTAGGATGTCACGCTGCGAATCCCTTACAAAGCATCACGGGGGGTGCTGCCCCTTCCAGTGGCCTGCATAAACCTTACTATAGTGATTTAAGCAAACTGAGAAGTGAACGCACCTGGGTGGCAACTGGGAATAACTGCAGAGGTTTCCACATATCAAAATTTATGAGGTGGTATCGCGACACACCTATACAGAGACGCAGAGCAGGCTCTGCTAAGGGAAAACGTGGGTTAGTAGTATTATCCCCACAGAATGTAGACATTTGAGAACCCTGTATAGGGGACGCTTCAGGTTACAAAGAAAACAGCTGATGGAAAGGCTGACAGCCAATGCTCCGCAACGTCTAACTGCCAAGGGCGGTGGAGGAGTACCAAATTCTATTTTTTGCAAAAAAGGATTTATGGCACTAATTTAGCACCATACGGTGCTACAATATTGTTTGGGTGCCATATTGTTCCCCCTCTCTAAGAAAAAGGATCCTTCCTCAGGGTAATCTGCCAGTGGGGCTGTAGCGAGGAGCATAAGTTCTGGAAACCACATCCTGGTAGGCCAGTAAGGAGCCACCATTAAAATGTGGGGGTGGAGTCGCCATTGCCTGGGCGCGCTGCTCGTGATAGAGTGCCTGCTTCTGACCGGATAACATACGGGGTGGAGGAACAGAGGTGGCCACAGCAGGACCCCCTCGGGGAGGAGCAGGCTGAAGCGCCGACATAGATGATCTGGAAGAAGCAGCTGGCTTCCGACAGGGCATGATGTTGGAGATGGCCTCAGTCTGCTTCTGGGTGGATGAGAACTGTTGGACAAAGCTCACGACCGCATCGCTGAAGAGGCCGGACTCTTGTCGATGGTTCTTGTTGACCTCATTCATGTCTGCCAGGCACAGCTTTAAGATGTTTTTTCTGGACCACAAGCATGGACATCGCATGACCAACATGCCTGGAGCCCCAGGTCGGTGCCTGAACAGAGGTATGACAAGACAGCCTGGTCGTGACCTTCCTTGTGCAGATCCCTCAGAGCCTTGGCCTGATGAACTTTGAGCAACGCCATTGCGATCAGAAAGGGCCCCCCATGACCTTGTCAGTTCCTTGTGCACCTCGGAGAAGAAAGTCACTGAAGATGGGTGTTGCGGTGCAGCATAAGCAGCCCCCAGAAACCAATAAATGAGGCGGGACGGTTCAGGTGGGGGAGGTTGAGTCCACTCCAATCCGACTATCACCATCGCCCAAGCAAGCATAGCCGCCATCTCTGGTTCAACTGCGGGCTGCGTGGAAGCAAATTCAAGCCTGCGTTAGAAAATGATGGCCCCCCTCCAATGCTGCACCAGAAATTGAGTCACTCGGGAGAGCCAAGGATACCGGAGGCATGGTAGGACACAATCCAGCTGTCTCCATCAGTGTCTCTACTTAGTCATCACGGTGCAACAGCCATCACAACAGTGCGCGGCAACAGAAATAGGGGGTGGATGCTTAGCGTGTTGAATGCCCAAGCACAAAAGGCAGGGATCAAGACCATCCGCGGGACCCATGTACTTGCTGCACATCTTTAAAAAGACGCAATCAACCAACTTCAGCACGCAGTGTACTTCCTGAGCAGGTAAATAAAGAGCTTCTCAATAGCTGTTAACTGCTGGCTTTCGAAGTGAAAAAAGCTGATTTGGTATTGCACCTGTCTCTCAATTTATACCCGCGCTATGGGAGGGGCGCCAGCTGATGCAAATACTGCATGCCAATGTTCATTGGCGTTTAGTTTCTTAAAGCAGATTGGTCTCGCTAAGCGCATTCCCAATACATCGGTCACAATGTAACGTCGTCGTGACCGACTAAGAAGGAACTGTGAGATGTTTGTAATTCATTATTATACATTTATACATTTTACATTTTTACAAATTACATATTTTTTAATAATTTGTACCTAATTAACCTCTAGTTCCTTAGAGGTACTATTGATAATTTACTATTGATGTTGTTGTTTGATTTATGACCCCTAATGGTATAAAACAATCATGAATGAGTTTATCATTTGACATTAACAGTTTATCATTAGTATATACAGTAAGTGTTTGCTGTGATTCATACCTGTTTCTCAGTTCTCTCTGCTGCAGCTGATGCGGTGTCATGATTTTTGTGTTCATCCATTATACACAGATAACACACACAACGCTGATCAGTACGACAATAAATCTCCAGTAGTCTCTCATGTTGAGGGCAGATGTTCTCCTGAAGTCGTCCAGTGGCCTCTATCAAGTTGTGTCTCTTTCCTCTGAAGAGATTCTCATGTTGTTGGAGGTGATGTTGACAGTAAGAGTTCAGACACATCAGACAGGACTTAACAGCTTTGTGTTGGATTTCAGTACAGACGTCACACGGCACATCTCCAGCAGAACACTGAGCAGAAACATCAGCTTGTACTTCAGTCTTCTTCAGTTTCTCCACCATTTCAGCCAGTATGGTGTTTTTACTCAGAGCCGGTCTTAGTCTGAAGGTCTGTCTGCATTGAGGACAGCTGTAGTCTTCCTTCTGATCCTTCTGATTCCAGCAGTCTGTAATACAGCTCATACAGTAACTGTGTCCACAGGGGATGGCCACTGGACAATTTAATAGATCCAGACACACTGGGCAGATGAATTGATCCTGAGCCCATGAAATACTGGCTTCTGCCATTTTACTGCATGTAGAGACGAACAGTGAGGGAAGTTCAACAGCTCAGCAACAACTTAGTTTTGTTTCCTCTAAACTGAAGACTTCAATTTTTAAGCCGTGTGCGAGAAGGGAAGCGGTTTTCCTGTTATAATTTTGTAAAAAGATACTGTGCAATATGTAATGTTTAGGGCAGTTTTCATACTGGCAGTTAATCATGTGATACCAAGCATGGCTCACATGAAAAATTTGTAAGACTATTGTGAAAGCTGTCATGCGGAGCTGGGAATGCACCGACGTACTGAACAGGAGCCTACTTGAAGGAGGTGGACTGAGCTCGGTTGCAATGGAACTGTGGCATAGTTCACGTGAAATGTCAATTTGCATAATTTAAAGGGACACAAGGCAGCATTTTTATGTTAATAAATCATCTTCGTAAGTCGGTATATGGTTAAATGACTCATTACATGACGAATGAAGACCCTCTCGCCCGCCCCTACCGTCTGTAGGAAGAATACCCCACTTGCAAGTTCGCTGTATCCGACCAGGTGTCCTTCAGTCTCATAAAGTCTCAGATATAGAAAGCATTTACTCCCAGACACTAGGTGGAGCTAGTAGAGAAATAATACTCAGACTTGCCTGGTGTGCCTTTAAAGGGTAATGGAAACGCAGCTAACAGTATGATATAAAAGTTGGCTTATGACGGACGGCTTATAACTGCTGCAGGTAGATGGTGTGATGGAAATGCTGATTCACTTCTGTTTCTATCTTTTCTTCATATTTAAATTGTTGCAGTGCACTTCTGTCTATAATCTGCAGAGAAACACAAACAGTTTCAACATTACATAAGACACAATGAGATTGTGGTGAAACTGCATAACTCGTAAACAGTGATGATTTTACTGATCAATACTGGGAACTATATTCTCAGAAGGCAAAGCACTGCTACTTGGGCGGAGTAATTTGCTCACAGCACCCGAGAAGCCCCCTGGTGAAGAGCAGAGAGTTCGGTCAGAGTTGTGCAAATCACTCTGCCAAGTAGCAGTGCTACGCCTTCTGAGAAAATAGTTCCCAGTATGTATACTGTTAAAAGATCGCTGTCTCTCATATGACCTTGTTATTTGTACACGTTGTGACTATACAAATCACAACACATAAATAGGAAAATGTTCTATTATTTTGTCACTTATTGGGAGCAGTATGCTAGCTGGAGCCATTCACTTCCAGTCTTTGTGCTAAGCTAAGCTAGCGGGGGCTCGGTCAGACACAGTTACAGCACGCACAGAGATGAGAAAGGTATGTATGGACTTATCTAACTCTGGGGGATAAGGTGAATAAGCTAAATTCCCAAAATGTCGGCGTGTTCCTTTAAAGGGGAATTCTGTTAGAGAAAATATAACACCTGGAAGTGAATTTTGAGGTTCATCATTTTGCAGGTATTATTTATGCTCTAACAGCAACATCACACATTAAATAAAAAAACTTTTCACCATTTTTCCAAAATGTTTTATTTTCCAAAAAAGTACAAATATTCCAAGTGCATTGAGGTCAAACTGTCGATTTATATAAGGAAAAGATGCAAAGCGATTACTATCAGATTCGGTTTGTACATTTGTTCAAAAACTGCTGCCAGAAGAAGCGACACATCATCTTCGATTATGAAATAGCTCTTGCTCTCATGTAGCCTATATTTGTGACCAATTGCATCATTACATCAGCTTGAAATGTGAAAATCTATTGACTTCTAATCTGAAGAGGCAAACCACAGGTTATAACAAGCTGCTGGCCACTAGAGGGCACTTAACACTAACAACCCCGATGCACTCATCCATCATGTCTGTGATTGGCTGTAATGATTAACACTGCAAAAACAAGGAATAGAAGAAACCTTTGATGCAGCGTAAGTATAGGTCTTATGTAATGCTGTAATTTTTCGTTTATTTCACATTTCAATTTAATTGCATTGAAAGCATGCAACTTTAAAAAAAAACATTTATATAGAAGAACGCATTTTTGCATCATATATTTGACCTCAGAGTCAGAGCACATGAGCATGTGATTCTGCGCCCACTCTAGGAGTGAATCTAGATAAACATTAAGAAATGGACCATCATCAATGTACACAAGTACTGTATGGTAAACTGAATTTTGCCGTAGGTGCTGTTTGAAAGTGATGTGAGCGTTTGTGAATGCAGCACCATCAG
The DNA here is from genome assembly GCF_027580225.2 of Misgurnus anguillicaudatus. Taxonomy (NCBI): domain Eukaryota; kingdom Metazoa; phylum Chordata; class Actinopteri; order Cypriniformes; family Cobitidae; genus Misgurnus; species Misgurnus anguillicaudatus. The sequence goes on from NC_073350.2 coordinate 8,860,758, forward strand.
TGTCCAAGAATTATGAATTATGCTGGTCTATGCTGGTTTAATGCTGGTTTAGCCAACCCAGTCTCACCCCATGGCGTCAATATTTGACGACACTTGACCATGCGTCAATATGTTGACGCGGAGGGTATACCTTTCGCGTCATTTTTTGACGAACTGGGGACTTCAATACTATTAAGTCCGTTGCATTCTCTTTCCTATTTTCTTACCATTTTCTACCATTTTCGCGTCGGTTTAGGGTTAGATTTACATAATGACATCCCTACCCAAACCTTTCCCTAACCCCAATGCCAGGCGACAACTGTTTAATTTCGCGTACCCAATAGTATTGAAGTCCCCAGTTCGTCAAAAAATGACGCGAAAGGTATACCCTCCGCGTCAACATATTGACGCATGGTCAAGTGTCGTCAAATATTGACGCCATGGGTGTGAGACCGTGTTAGTTTAGCTGGTGGTCACCAGCATACCAGCACCAAAACACAACATATGCTGGTCTTGCTGGTATTACCAGCATGGGATGCTGGTGCTAATGCTGGTTTGGTGCTGGTTTAGCTGGTGCTAATGCTGGTTTAGCTGGTGTTCACTAGCAAACCAGAACCAAAACACAACATATGCTGGTCTTGCTGGTATGCTGTTTTTTCAGCAGGGAATTATGGCACCAGCGCTGTTCTTTTTGCATCTGGATTTGTATAATTTATTAATACTTTATTGCATCCATAATGAAGCACGTGATTAATACAGCGAAAATCTTAAAGTGAAGAACTGGACATGTTTTGCCTATTAAAGGGGCCATGGCACAAGACTTTTTTAAGATGTCAAATAAATCTTTGGTGTCCCCAGAGCACATATGTGAAGTTTTAGCTCAAAATACCATATAAATAATTTATTATAGCATTTTAAAATTGCCACTTTGTAGGTGTGTGCAAAAATGTGCAGTTTTGGGTGTGTCCTTTAAAATGCAAATGAGCTGATGAAATTCAAACACTAATAACAATGATGGTGGTTTGTTGAAATTGAAACTCAATTGTGCTGTGAATTATTTTCTCTCTCTCTCTTCCTCTGCACTAAATGGCAGAGCTGTGATTGGATAGTACGTGCAGATTAAGGGGCGGTATTATTATAATAAGAGCTCCTTATGACAACATTAGGAGAGCCACATTTCAACAATCTATTTTTCCATGTGCTTGTACATAATTGTTTACCAAAACTAAGTTACTGGGTTGATCTTTTTCAGATTTTCTGGGTTAATAGAAGCACTGGGGACCCAATCATAGCACTTAAACATGGAAAAAGTCAGATTTTCATGCCATGGCCCCTTTAAACAAAGTAACAGATGAAAAGATGCTTTATTGATTTTGAGGTTGCATGCACTCCCTAAGTTTGAATGGGCATGACACCTCTGATGGTCATTGTGATGACATAAAGACATTTATGATATCATAAGAGACTATTGACCTATGGCTAAGCCACGCCCCCTCCTCTCACTCGAACAAACAATCACCATTCGGTGATAGGCGCTATGGCAGCTGTCACAGTAGAAGACATTTCACAGGAGGCAATTGATGATTTCTGGAGACAGAAAGACTATATATCATCTCGAAGTTACCAAAAGGGCATTAACTATGCATTGGAGGGTTATATTAATAATTGTATTGTTGAGGAGGTCGATGAAAAGCTTCAGCTCCACACAAAAATGCACAGGTCACAGTATAAACGTGATAAACCGCATCTCGTTGCCATCATGATCAAATAATTGTACAGGTCTAAGTTGCATACGTTTTCATGACAAGCCTTTTTACCATCTTTACCAAGAGTACCTCTCCGTTAGTTTGGTGCTACAGTATTTACATGAATCATTCAGAACAACATTGCTATTACAAATAACATTTGTTAATATCTCGGTTATATACAGATACGATAATGGTAAATGGACTGCATTTATATAGCGCTTTCAACAGACCTATGGCCATCCAAAGCGCTTTACAAGTTTTGCCTCACATTCACCAATTCACTCACACATTCATACACCGATGGCAGTGTCAGCCATGCAAGGCGCCATCCAGCTCGTCGGGAGCAGCTGGGGTTAGGTGTCTTGCTCAAGGACACCTCGACACTTGGTCCGGTTGAGCCGGGGATTGAACCACCAACCTTCCGGTTTGTAGACAACCTACATGAACCACTGAGCCACTGCCGATAATGAAGCTAAGTGACATGATGTACAACGCAGCTAGAAGCTAAAGTTAACGTTTTTTTTATGTTAGGCTAACGTTACGTTAGAAATGTTAAAGATAACGTTCAAATATGTTGTTGACTTAGCTTAGCACAGATGTAGACATCATTGTTTAATTTATCCACGTTTAGTTGGTGTTGTGATCTACTGCATAACTTAATCCAGAGCAAACACTTTTTTCGGTTGAGATGTGGCTTGAGAAAGGGTAAAAAATACACAACGTCGCCCAGCCTCTCGGTATACCTAGTGTCGGAGTTGAATGTACTCCATGTACACCGTTTGACCATTTTAAACTTAAAATGACAAGAAAAAACATATAGGGGTGCTTTCCCGGACATAGATTAGCTTAAGCCAGGACTAGACTTTGGTTTTATTAGGAAATATAACTAGTTTTAACAAGCATGCCTTACTAAAAACATTACTTGTGTGCATTTTGAGGCACAACAAAGGGCACTGATGTATTTTAAGATATGTCAGTGCAAGTTGTTTTCAGTTTGGACAGCTCTTACATTTATTTTAGTCTAAGACTAGTCTAATCTAATCCCTGTCCGGGAAACTGCACCATAAAGACGAATGAACTGCAATGCATTTCAATGGACGTGAAAGCAGAGAATGTCCAAGTGTATTAGGTTAGCTAGGGCACTGTGATTGGCTCATTGTGTTTGGGGGGTGGCTTAGCCATAGGTCAATTATGGGGTCATAATTGTGGTCATTGTGACATCATAATGTTGTTCATTATGATGTCCTAAAAGACCATTATGACATCATAATGCACTCTATGACATTATAATGATTGACTTTCCTCGAGTTGGTTGGATGGACCTTCAATTGAGTCAGAAGTCAATTCAAGGCAGATTCAATTTTGAGCAATGGGCCATTTAACAGTACACAAATTACCCGAATCCAAATCATCTAATGACATGACCACCTGATTTACACATCCCAAATTATTTACTCTTGCAAATAAATTTTCTCCATTACCAATGAAAACATGAAAAGTGCAGTAGAAGACACAAATAATATGAAACAACTACTTACATGCTTCTGGCTGAAAATAATTTATTTTAATTTGATTTGAAAAATATATTATTCAATTTAATGCCATCGAATGTGAAAAGCACTCAAGTGATGTGGACATCAAACAGTGGTGACTGTTTCTCGAGTTGGTTGGATTGACCTTCAAATCTGTAGTCAATTTAAGGCAGATTGACCTCGTGCTGCCATTCATTCATTCATTCATTATACATCTGTTCATGACATACTGTACACTTTAGCAGATGAAAACATGGGGCTTCCATGATGGAAAACATTGTGAAAAATAAATAAATACACATATTTTGGGAAGCTATATACAGTCCCTACAGTATGTGGCATGTCTGTTATTAAAAGCACCATTGAAAGAGAAACTTGCTTTGACTTAACATCAAAATCTTTTCTCGAACAGAGCGGAGCCCCTGTGTTATTTTACAGCTTGGGTTGATGGTTTAATGTCGGTGCTCTACTCGGCTTTCTTTGACTTTCTCTTGCGGGTTCCTTCGCTCAGTTCCTCCTTGGTTTTGGAAGGAGATAGAGGTGCAGGGGCGGCAGCAGGAGCAGAGTGGTGGTGATCGTGAGCATCCTCACCACCGCCAAGAGGAGAACCAAACAGCAGATGGCACAACCAGGACTCGACGAGGGCGAAGGGCGAGCCGTGAGAGTGACGGGCTGTCATATAAACCTGTAGAAAGAGTAAATGAGAGGTTTGTGGTTTTTAGAGTGAATCGAGATTGTGTGCTAGGTTGTCCCAATTTAGGGAACCACAAGTTATATTTAGCACCCAGAATGTCTTAAAGACTTCGGCTTTTGGGGTTGAAACAAATGTCTAACCCTTTTAAGATATCTCAGTGCTTGCATTATTAATAGTTTATACCACGGGTCTGTTGAATGCTGCATTCTGATTGGCTGAGAAATGTTCTATGGGTGTTGATTATTTTTCTGTAAACCGCACACCTATCTTGTCAAATGTCTTAAAAATAGGCACCAGAGCAATGTTTGTGGTAACCGTGGTATAAGCGGAATAATTGACTCCGGTCCTTTGAAGTATTTGAAAATAATGCACACCTGCGGCATTACCACCTTGGTGTGCATTATTTTCTTATAATTCAATGGCCCGTCGTCAATTATTCCTAACGTATTTAATGCTGTAACAAAAGTGTAAGTAAATGAAATAAGAGACAGTGATTTTCTATTACCTTGGATGATGCCATGAAGAAAGTAAAGAGACAGATGAGTATGCTCTTTGACACAGGGAGCAAATGGGCCTCCTGTAGTGTGAACAGAATCGCTCCATACAGACTGGCTTTAGTGGGGCTGAAAGAATCAAATCAGGACATCAAACAAAACTTTCATAGAAATATTTTTTTTTAAATGTGTAAGATGTGGAACTACAAAGCATGCCCACACATTGAAAGATATACACTTCATGGTTTATGCTTTCACTAATTAAATAAGGATTTATTTATATGTTGACATGCTTTAAATTGCACAGACCAACACGAAAATTAACCATGGTTTTATTATAGTAAAAGTGTAGATACCATTTTTGGTTGAATTGTAAGGGTGCATTTACACTGCCTGTTTGAAGTGACTAAATTCCAAATTTTTTCCCTCAAGTGGCACAGATCTGACCCACGGACGTTTAAACAGGAAAAAAGCACATAAATGCAGATATTCTCTGATCGGTTTCAGGCCTCATTCATATGCAGAAATTAATCGAATATGAATCGTATACATGCATTCACCCCGCAATGTGGACAGATTGGATATTCCCATGTCAAGGAGTGTTGTGGGTAAAAATGCAACGCTGGTGGTGGACACCACACACGATCACATGACTCTTCTTAGCAGTGCATCTTTGGCGCGATGGCTCCACCAGTGGAGTAATGTTGAAGTTTTATATCTTGTTACAGAAATAAAGCTCTATAATCTTGTATAATCAATTTTTCCGTGTCCATTGCAAATCGCAACATTTTACATCCTATATACGAGTCGCTTTTAAAAGATGATGTATACAGGTCATCAAAAAAAAATCGAATATGGTCAGCAAATCGCAATTTGGCATCAAGATCTGCAGTGTAAATCCAGCCTTAAAGGGGACATTTCACAAGACTTTTTTAAGATGTCAAATAAATCTTTGGTGTCTTCAGAGTATGACTGTAAAGTTCTAGCTCAAAATACCATATAGATAATTTATTATAGCATATTAAAATTGTCACTTGGTAGGTGTAAGCAAATATGAGCTGATCTCTCCACTAAATGACAGTGCCATGGTTAGATAGTGCAAATTAAGGGGCAGTATTATCCCCTTCTGACATCACAAGGGGAGCCAAATTTCAATTAGCTATTTTTTCATGTGGTTGTAGAGAATGGTTTACCAAAACTAAGTTATTGAGTTGATCTTTTTTTTATATTTTCTACATAAAAGCACTTAACCATGGAAAAAAATCAGATTTTTATGATATGTCCCTTTTAATGCAAATAAACATGATAGCACATAAACATGAAAGAAGCAGAAGATAAACATCAATGAGGAGCACACTTACAATGACATGTTGAGGATTTCATTGGTCTCAGGCTTCCACACTCCACGCAACAGCTGCTCAAAATTGGACATGAGAGCGACCCCTGACCCTACACATATTAATAGAAAAAATTAGAAGGGCCACACACCCACCAAAAACGACTAAAAGGGTCTTAGAAAAGTGTTTCATAAGCATAGGCTTGTGGGGCACCTACTGGCAAACAAGAGTATTGAAATACTTTGAGATTAGCAGGAAAGTGCGGCTTCATGGTTCTTAAATATGGTTTAAATTAATTTAAACTATTTTATCCTTACGTTACTCAGTCTACCTATTAAATATCAAGATTAGACAAATAATATAATAAATAATATATTTTATATTTCTGTTTCATTAATAGGTCTGGGGGCAGTGCCCCCCAATCCTCCCCCAAACTCCGCCTATGTACATAAGCCCCAAAGAATAAAGCCCTGCGGATATACTTGCCCTTAACATAACCAGTTATAACCATGATCAACCACCCGTGGTGATATGCGTGGTGAGCGTGATGAACTCCAGCAGCAATTTTACGAGTTCGGACGACTTCTTTCAGGGCCACCAGCACAAGTTTCACTGGCAGAAATGCCACACATTTGTAAAACAGGTTAAGAGGGCAAAAGAAGATCAGGTACCTGCAAAGTAATAAGAAAACATTTTAGTCATGAAAAGCTTACTGGTGTTGCTAGAGCATTGCATTATCAGTGCAGAATATTAGACACACATATCAAAAGCATTCAAGTTAACACTTAATATACTGTTAAAGGAGTATTTCAAATATGACCTAGATGAACAAAGACCAACTAGGCTGTTCACAGTCTGTGTGTGGCTGTATTATCTTTAAAAATGTATCTCTTTCAGATATTAAAGGTATAGTTCACCCAAAAACAAAACTTGACTGTCATCATTTATTCACCTTAATGTTGTTTTAAACCTGTATGAGTTTCTGTATATTGTTATACACAAAAGAAGATACTTCGATATATGATGGTAAGAACACAGTTAATGGTAACCATTGACTCAGTTATCAGTTTTTTCCCCATTCTTGTGGGACTTTTATACTTCATTGCTTAAATCATGTGAGAGTATTTTATTGACACATAAGAGTGATAAAGAAGTAATAAGAATAAAGTAATGTGAAAATGTACAGAGCAGAACATGGGCCAAAGTCGGTGTTCCTCTGGAACAAATATCTGGTCAAAAACTAGTTTTTGGTTTCCTAAAACCGAGGGGGGACAGCGAGTATGGATCACCGCTAAAGGACTCGTTATAGTTGTGCGTAGGTCCTACGGCGTAGGTTCCGCGTCGGTTTTCATTTATACTTTTGCGTCCTCCGCGTCGACGTGCAAACACACGCGCAAACCGCTGGTTGGCAGTATCCACGCGTGTAACTACAGTAGCAGCGCGACCGTCAAAGAAGAAGAAGCTTAGCAAGTTAACCCACAAACGAAGAAGAAACAGCAACTTGTTGTGTATGATTTGAGAAGACCAGCAATGATGGAAGTAAATAAACAGCGACTTTTGTTGCAGTTTGAGTTAAATCACTCCTCAACTTGGCTTATCTTTGTTTTCACTGTCGCACATGGAAATGACACAGTTTTTTTACCTGACGGGAGGGGTTCTGGTGCACCAATCACAGCGTTTGCGGTCTGGGAGGTGCACGTCAGGCTACGCAGAGCTAAGCACAGGCTACGGATAGCCTACGGCGTAGAACTTACGCACGACTATAAATCGGGCTTGCGGCTGTGACGGTGGCAGTATTTGACCAATTCCCTGCGGTGGTTATATAATGTGTGTGTTTGGGCGCGCATTGATGCATGGGTAAATTATGTGACATTAATTAATTTGTGTCCAGATGGTTACATGAAATGTAAAAAAGTTAACATTTCAAAATAAATTAGCAGATTACTTGCATACATTCTCTTTTTTAAAGATCAAGTCAAAAATTTCTTGTTTTATTTCATTTTGACCGAATATTTGGATGATAATTGCAAAAATGTCAACGTGGTTTAAACGGTCTGTGTCAATTGGTGTAACTATTTTTTTTAATGAATATATAAATATATTCATTAAAAAAATGTGGAATAAAATATAATCATCTAGTTTAGTGTAATATGAATTTTTTTACATACATTTTTACATAATTTGTCAAAGATTATTTCGAAAACAGAGCTGTTTTCATCATATGTCAGGACAAATATTACAAGAACTTGTCATATTTACAAGTTATCAAATTGTACATTTAGAAATAACTAATAAAATTATATTTTAAAATGATGTTTTATGATTACGCTTACATGCCATCAAGGCGGATAAAATATTGAATATTTCTAATTCTTTGGCGCAATTGGAAATTACACCATTTCACTTTTTCAGGTCCATTCAGTCTTAACTTCAATAAAAATGGTGCATTTTTCATAAAATTAACAAATACACTATGTGCATTGAAATAAACCTGATCCATGCTTTTAAAACAAGTTTTTAAAAAAGATTTTTGAATTTCTCATCTTGCTAAACCGTTTTTGTCACTAACCCGCATATAGACTTATATATAATGCATGCATATATATTTTGAAATATGTAAACGAGGATCAGATATACATTTCTTAACAAACGTGCATGTTCACAGGCACCGATTTCTTTTTCTGCGGGTGGGTGCTCGTCACAACGTCGAGGAATACTTAGGTTACTTAGCAACGGCAAATGCTCTGAAGCACCCAAGCGCTTTGAAAAGAAGGAGAAAATTGTCTTGGTTATGTTTTAAGCATGGTTTTAGACACAAAATGTGAAACAAATGTGAAGCAACTGAGCATATGTGCTTGGCCATTTCAGTGGGAGCTCGAGCTGAGCCCCGGCGCACCCACCGGATCGGCGCCTATATGTGTGTTTTTTAAACTTGTAACTGACTTGTTAATTATTTTGAATGTGAACAGAAATAATGTACTCTAGAGGGACGCTGTTGTTATTAATTCTTTGCAGATGTCTACCAGAAGTTAAGTTTGGGCCACCAAAGCCATTTGTTTATGTTGTTGCCGCTAAAATGGTCTATTAATATGCTTGTTACATCATGTATGGTATAAATCGTGAATATTAATTTTTCAACTACAGTAGATTATGCTAAAGCACAATTTGTACACCATAATGATCTTGAATTTGAAAACACAACTTTGAAACTACCTTCAAGGCAACTCGTGTGTCATATGCAAAGTATGCAAACAGAACTGTACAAACAGGGCTATGTAAAAGATCCTTACCAGACAGCTGAAGCCAGTAGGATGTGACTGTTGTTATGGAAATAGTCTATTGGTGACACACCCAACATGATGTCTGCTAGTATATAACTCCCAAAACAGTAGAGCATAGCACAAAGCCAAGAGGCCACTGGACTTCTACGGGACACCTCCACAGCACCTGAGCAACAAAGATTTACAGATGTAACAAACACTACCTGGAAATCAAAAGTTGTTGTGGTTGTTTTTTTCCTCAATATAAAAGTAATATACAGTTTTTCTTTCTTCCCTTAAAAGAAACAAGATTCGGACAGCACTAAGCAATGTTGTACTCATTTGGTCAAATGTCAAGATGGAGGGGTGATGATCTCAAGGGATCAACCGATCTTAAAGAACAGGTGTAGCCTGAGCGATTACACGCTCAACAGGCATTTTGACTGAAAACTGATCCACTAAAGTGTGGACTAAAAATAAACAGAACCCTAAAGCTTTTCGTCCATCGCAACTGTTTCAAACCATGACCTCCAACACACAGACACATGTGACGGGTCAAGCTTCAGCCAGCAACTGGAGAATGTACAGTATGAAGAACATGGTCGATATCACATTCTTTTACCAGTAACATATGGCTTATGACCAGTTGATATCTTACAACATATAAAGAACTTAAACTGTTTTAACATATAAAGAATAACATAATAAAAACAGAAAATGGTGATTACCATTAACATATACTTAAATATAAAAGATATAATGTACATAACAAAATAAACTCCAGCAGAGTGATTAGTATTGGGGTTTATTTGGCAAAAACTTTACTTGAAAGATTTGCTGTAATTATGCAGCTGTTTGTAACTTACTGTAGATTTAAATTTATTTTATTAACCGGCAACCGTTTGTTCAAAGTTAAATAAAAACCAAACATTAATAAGTCTTTGTCTTTACAGAATGAAACTATAAAATAACAGCCTTATGCAAAGCATTCTGCATGGGAACCAGAAATCCTTATCAACCTTTTTCTCTTTTTTCCTTCAGATTTTGGTTCCCATGATGCTATGAGGCTGTTATTTTATTCTGTAAAGATAAAGACCTGTTAATGTTTAATGTTCATTTAACTTTAAACAAACAAACATGTAAAAAACATTTCAATCTACAATAAGTTACTGGCAAACAGCTGCCAGTATTATTGTAATTTCTGCAAAAACATTTTCAATAAAAACTTGAGTAAATGTTGGTAAAATGTTGATTTGATACATTGTATTTGCCCATTTGTAACAAAATCCTTGGAATAATAAAAGAGGCAAAGGAGTGATACATTAAACTTATAAGTAGTACCGGTAAAAATGACTCGCAGTACCCGTATAAGCTGTGTGTTATCACTTTTAGCAGCTGTCGAATGATGCTACTGACCAATCAGAATCAAGAATTTCACAGAGCAGTGTAATAATTATATGTCATTATCATGCATCAGCCGATAAATATTTTTAATCAGCCAGTAAATTATTCTGTTACTTAAATTAGTTTTTTTTGCAATGAAAAGACAGTCAGATGTAAAGCCAAAGTCTGACAGACCTTAAAATGACAAATCATTTACTTTTAAACATGATGTTATTGTCTTATAAATTTAAGTCTTATAAAAATAATACCGTAAGATGTCAGATCCACATAATTATGTCTTGTAAATATATTTTTAAATACTTTAAAAGGTTATGTTTATTAATATTATGCATAACAAATGTTTTAGTTTGACCAATTTTCTGTTTGTCTTTTATTTACTGCAATTACATTTGTGTTATATCGGCCATATATTTTCTCAATATCGGTTTCTGCATCGGCCATAAATAAATATATATCGTTCGACCACTATTTTAAATTAGCCTATTTAAAAACATTGTCAAGTATTGAATTATTAAGGACATTATTCTGTTTTAGTTCTACTGAATTTATTTAAGTTGCAATTATTTCACTAAATTTTAATTGCCTAGAGTTACAAACAAACGCAAAAAGACTGTCGACCTACTTTTGATTTTGGGAAGTGATATGACACGAACCTGTTTCAAATGTTAGACGAATTCATTTAGCCAAGGCCTAGTTTTTCACTTTCTTTAGGTAAAAAGCCAGTCCTTTGCTAAATGTATATTTGTCTAACAAATGGTGTTCATCAGCTGCGCGCGCCTGTCCTGTCCGTCTATTTAGGGCGCTTCTATTTATTGCAGTGAGGTTCGCGGCGGTATGCACAAGCACTCGATCGTGTTTCGAGGAGACTCTTTAAGAGTTACAAAACTCTTTACAAACATATAGAAAAACATTACTGACACGAATAAATTAAGCAATTAATACGATCGTCTTCCTACAATTTCAATATCAATGGCAGTGGCAGCCAATCCTGAAATGGCTATATAAAATGTGCGTAACACTTGTGTTCACTGACAATATATTGTCTTCAATATAAGCATTAAAGTCGAAATGACATAGCTTATCTTTTGCATCTGACCCAAATAAATATTTATAGCTAATAACAATAATGCACAACCAAATTCCGTCCCCATAAACAAACATTTCTCTTACCTGGTTCATATTTGAGGTAGAGTATCGACACGATATAATAAGCGACATCAAACACTGGAAACATCGCCATTTTAGAGAAATAATGGGCAATTTCGCCCAGATTTAGGACATCCAGTACCTCCATGATGTTCTTTTGACTCTACCACATGAAGAGAGTCTTCTTCTGCACGAGTAAAGGGCTCTGCTCATATACAGATGCCTATTAATATAGAGCACAAGCTGAGACGCACTATTCAGGTTAAAACAAGACACACAGACGCTTCAGAGACAGCATCACTACTGCCACTTAGTGGATAAAGACAAAAGCCATATCTATTGTCAATCAAATGAATTTAATCACACTATTAAGAATGTATTATCATCACAAATTTAATGTATGTTGATTTTAATGTCTGTACTACACAACTAGACCAAATTCTTTGTTTTTTTTTGTGAATCATGATTCATCTGTGACAATTTCCTTTCCTCCTTTAAACTTACAAAAATAAAAATTCGGTTATCTGGTAAGGATATTTTTGTATTATAAAAGTACCTGGAGAAAGACTTGTTAATCAACTTACTGATTTTATATGGAAAAAATGGGCAAATAATAAACCCAATAGCATTTTATTTAGAACGGAATTAAAAAAAACTATTTTGAAACTATTAAAAGTCTAAAAAATAAAAAAGCAAAGCAAATATATATCATTTTTCAAACCTTTTCTTTTATTGAATTATTGTAGAATATCCCCATGTTGTTGTTAATTTAATTTAATTTTTTTATGTTTATTTTATTTGATCCATTGTTAAATAAGCAGATTGTAATCCTCTTGTTCTTGAAATGAATGAATAAATAAATAATAAATAAATAAATATATATAAAAACATTGTGATACAAGTGTAACCCTAAACAGTCATGTTGTATTTCCACCGCCAGATGGCGCTAATAAACTACAGATTCTTACTGCATTCGCACATGCGCACAACAGAAGAAGACGAGGAACCAGTGCGGAAATAAGTAGTCAAAATGATTGGAGATCTTCTAATTTTCGGGTAAGTTATCTGGTTTCGATCAAAACTAGGCAAGTTCCGTTATTTATTAATGTTAACTGACATACGACATTGAGAGGTGTAATTAACGCCCGTCGCGATGTATTAACATTGTGTTTGTGTCTCCACGTCACTCATCTTCTCTATGTGTGTACTCAGCACTCTTCTCGTGAACGCTGGAGCTGTGCTCAACTTTAAACTGTGAGTATATAATATCACACACCTATATGTCATCTAACAGCTTTAGTTTGGGGGATTACTCTTTAATCGTTGCTCTCTGCTATGTTTGTGTGTAACTTATACAGGAAGAAAAGAGAGAGTCAGTCTCAAGGGTTTGGAGATGAATCTCGGGTATCAAGCACAGGTAATATCACTCATATCATACAACAATGACTTCATCCAAGTAATCTTTTTGATAGATATATCTTTTTTTTTACATCTCTGTTTTGTGTAGTTATAGTTTTCAATATTATTTGTTAATGCAGTAGTACTCTAGTATCTATAGATTATTAAACATCTATACTTACAAAAATGATCAAATATGTTACGTTACATAACAGAAAAACAAAGTACTTGTCTCTCAGGTTGCATAATTTCTGTTTAGGTGACAACATCAGAGAGTTTTTACTGAGCCTACGATACTTTCGCATCTTCATCGCCCTTTGGAACATATTTATGATGTTCTGCATGATCGTGTGAGTATTAACTTTTATATAATAATTGTTCATATCCTTATGGGGTTTCTTTATCAAAGCAAACTGTTTTTAAGCATCCTGAAAATATTTTCTGATGCATTGTTTCTCCCTCAGGTTATTTGGATCGTAACATGTTACTCAAAGGAGCACAACTAATACCAGGGATATTGCAATATGGTGTCTGGATGACGTTTTGTAAAGGTTTACTTTAACTGTGGGATGCTTTGAAGTCTTGTTACAGTCTTACTGGATATCTGCAAGATTTGTTCAAAATGTATATTACTTTCTGAGATGTGTTAACACTTTGTGAATTAATGTTTTAAACTTGTTGCTCATCAACATAAACTTCTAGCATTAAATATTCACCTTTTGTATGCTACGAATGGACTGTTTTTACCCAGTGTGGGTAAGAAAATAGTCTGTTTCTGCATGAAAGACACATGCATTGATCATTTATTAAAGAAAATGTGAGCATAAAAATGGTTCTTAAAATTACTGCTAAATGTACATTACACTTCATTTTTTTACTTGAAAGTTTTAAGATTTGCACAGGGTTCACACACACCTTGGCTAATTTCAAATTCAAGAACTTTCCAGGTCCAATAGACTGAAATTCAAGGACTTAATGTGGGGACACAAGTGAGGGCAAAAGAGAAACATTAAAAATAATTTTGGTGTGGATCAAAGTTCACATACAGAATATTTAAGCATTCAAAAAGTTTAACATGTTTCCTAAAAAAAAGGATGATGTGATGTCACACTACACTACAAAGGGAATAAGACTTTCCAGAAAACTTGCACAAAATAGATTCAAGCATTTTAAAGGCCTCTATCGTTGAGTTACTCAAACTTTCAAGGGTCTTGATTTTTTTTGGTCCCAGATTCACTAACTTAAGGACCTGTCATATAATGAACAATGCACAATTACTGCATTTCTACCAATGTGACATTTGAGAAGTGAGTGCCACGAGATTTCTAGTAACGTACAAGTTAAACCTTACCCTCTATACTTTTGCTAGTTTTTGTCCAATTTAAATTCATAGGTTTACATAAAAGTACAAACAATATTGCATCTGGTCACACTTTTAAGAGTTTACAGATATCAAAGCCCAAATTTGTTTGATCAGAAGTTTATTTGCCATCGTTTTAATCAAAGAGCATCAAACAATCCAAACTGCCATTTTTGGCTTCTGCACTTGCTTCTCGATCTGGATGTTGCACTGGGTGCTTCTGGAGGAACAAAATCCTTCAAACACCTAAAATGTGGAAAGAGACCATAATGTAATAAATGCAAAACAAATGCAGACCAATCTGGGTTGAGACACCATTTTACAAATAAAATCATAATACCTTTACATGTGGCCATCATGGGTTCATTCAATCTCTCGGTGCATCTTGAATCTGATGTGTCCTGTTAAAAACAAAAAAGAGGGTTTAATAAAGGGTAAAGGAGTAAATTGCTTTCATGTAAAATGTTACTGGTGCATCAGAAATTTTGGCTTTAATAAAAGATCAAAGTCAACATTATCGATCTGCTGGGGAAAAAAGTTCAGTCATCACGTACACAGAAGATAGAAAGCTCTCAACCAAAATTAAAGTTAAACCTTACCGGTGTCTGACCGTTAAGGTCTTGCAGAGTTGGATGCATGAGTGTTGTCATCCATTTGGTAAGTGCATCATCTGGGGGGAAATAAGGCAACAAGGTCATTACCCTGAATGCTTAAATAAAACATCATTGTGTTGTCATCTGGTTGCTCAGAATATTTGGCTTATTTTCGTTACAAAGTCAACAGAGTCGATCTGCTGGGGAAAAAAGTTCAGTCATCACGTGCACCAGATGATGAAGCTCTCATAAGCAAAATGGAGTCAAAACTCACCAGTGTCTGACTGTTAAGGTGTTTCAAAGTCGGATACGTTTGTGGTTACCCATTTGGTAAGCATATGATCTAGAGAAAAAGTAGAACAACGAAAGGTCATTAACAAAAGAAGTAACCAGAAACAGACTTAAATTTGCCATGCGGTTGCTCAGAATATTTGGCTTATTTGTCAAAAAGAGTCAACAGGGTCGATCTGTTGGGGAAAAAAGTTGAGCCATCATCGCTACCGAGTACTGCGCTTCTTAAATGTTTTAAAGCGTACAGTATTTATTCAGATGAGTGTAACGTTACTGTGAATCTGTACTCACCATAAACCGACCACATGACGCCGAACTCATTCTTGTTCTAACAGCACGTGTTCTGCAAAAATCACAGAAGAACAGATAAACAAAAAGGAACTTACCATAAAATATTTAAATCATTAAATCAAAAGCGGGCTAAATAGTCATTTTAAATATATAATTCAAGTTGTGCATTCAACTTACACCTTCCTACGTGCACACGCGTGCCAAGAGACAAACGTGGTAAAGCATAACCAAGTTTCCGCTTATTCTTACATTTTAAGCAAAGCTGACCAGTACATTACATTTAAGACATAAACCTTTTAAGTTTCAACCTATCATTACGACATTTAAAAAAATATCAAAGACAAAATTCAAAGGAAAAATCCGATAAACCTACCTCTCTACAGAACAAGAAGAAAATGGAAGGAAGGAAAGGGCACGCACGCGTTATATAGACTTAGCGCATGCGCAGTGAATTAAGTTGGCGGTATGTACATTTAGCAAATATATTGAGAAAACCCGTTTTATTACACAATTTTTTACGTTTAGATTAGTAGAGTCGTTGTTTTCTAAAAAGCTGTTTATGTGTGCTTTTTATTGCAAGTATAAACAAAAATATATCTGAATCTGCTTCAAATAATCATGGATGGAGTACAATAAAAATATTAAATAGGTAAGAAAGATAACCAATAAAACAAAGAAAAAGCAAAGGAAAAAATACAGAGGTAATACAGCAATTTATGTTACATTCATCAAATCTTTATACAGATTTACAAATTTGACACCTTTTTCGTAATAATTAAATAATTAGGGTCACAAAGACAGTTGTTTAATTTGGGAACTTTTGCCAATAAAATACATACATTTCCTATATATTCTATATTTGGTTTGCAATAAAAAAAGTTGGATTTCGAAGCCAGACATTTTGACAAACCAGACCAAAATCATTTAAAGAAGAGAAGATCAATTGAACACAATTCAAATTAGTGTTACTAAATTTAGATATAATCTCATTAGTGGGGTAGATATTATGTAACATTTTTAAATGTAGTTATTTAACTTTATTGGGGACACAAAATTTATAAGAGCCGTGCCTTTTTCCAATTAATTTTATTTATTAAATAATAAATAAGAAAAAAATCATTCCCCTCGGAGTATTTTTTTTCCTTGGCTGAAGTTTTTTGTTCGTGTTTACGTGTGCTCTGACGTAATACCCTTGAAGCCGAATCGTTTTACCTTGTTTCAGTCACAAGGTGGCAGTATAAGACTTTGTTGCACTCAGATATAAATACTTTATGGGACTTTTAAAATTAAAGTGATTAAACTCTCGAACTGTATCCAAAAACAATACTTAAATGGCGTCTAAATACAGTCTATGTGTCCACATTTTATTGAGCACGTATACAAACGCAAACGTGCACGCTCACTGTAGAGCTATTAGCACCTATTTGTGTGATTACATTAGCACATATCTCATGTTCCGTGTGTTCATAGCACAGATGAATGTGTTGTCAGCACATTAAGGGCGGCTCCCGACTCTTTGTTTTAGTACAAAGGCATTTAAATCGTGGCATGACCAGTCGTGGGATTATCTCCCATCAAGAGTTGATATTAACAAGCAGCCCATCCCCCAAATGTCTCCAATACATTCCTTAAAATGTGTGAAGTGTTATTGATAAAGTGGCTATAAACTCTAAAATATCTTAAACTAAGGATTTGTTTAAGAAAGAATGTACAAAATACTTTTTTAATAGAATGTCTGATATCAAATATCAATATTGTGACATGTTTTGTGTTGCTTGAAGTGACATTTAACATGCATTTATTAAGCAGAAGCTGTTGTTCAAAGTCCAGGTTTAAATAGTGGTCATTCCTTACTAATAGGTTTAAAGAGCTTTGCTTGTTCCTCAGGGCATGTTTTGCTTTAATGCAAGATCTTGTTTGAAAGATCCCACCTGACAATTGGGTTGTTTGGGGGATTAGCTTAATGTTGGTTGTTGAAGTGTTTTTAGGTAAGAGACCTCTTGAACGTTCCAGGGCTATAGAGCGAGGAAAACCGATGACCAATTACTGAATTGAGAGGATTATCCAAATAAACAAGCACATCTGCACCTTTCCTAGCGATCATTTCACCATTGTAACGATTTGATCTAAAAGATTTTGATGTCAAACAGACTGCACTTAATTTGGAAATCTGAGTCATGTTGTTGTAAATGTTGTGAGATGATGTCTTGTTATTCTCATCAAGAAACAGAAGAGCAATGTAATGATTTTCTGTCAGCTTACATTGAACAAACACACCACAGATCAGACTGGTTAAGTACACATGTGGCCTCATAAAGAAGAAAGAAAGTCTGTAAGATATGATCTTTACAAAAGAGACAATCAAGAACATCTGCAGTCTGGGTAATGTAGGACAGAAAGAGAGAGAGAGTTCCCCGGTGAGATCACTGGTGCCTCTCAGCAAGGGCAGTGCATATGACCTAACCAGGGTGTGGGACTTTTTATTTGACCTTTGGGTTCAGGCTGGCTGTTGCATGCATGCAGACCGGGGGCACAGCAGGAGGGTGGTGCTGCTGGACAGACCGATGTCTCCAGGCTGCTGTCCATCCATGTGGTACAGGGAAAAGGGTCTCTAACCACAGCGGGTGGTCAGCATACTTGGGCTGTCATTGCAATGGCTTTCAGAATCCCCATTGCTACATAACAAGCAGCAGGGTTTTGTCAAGACTCGTCTAATGTTTGCTCCCTAATCAGTCAGAGATTAAGTCAGGCAAGCAGTGCAACACAGTAACCCATGGAGGGAAAAGCAGGCGGAGGTCAAGGATGTGCTGGATGTTTCCATTGATCAGGGGGAGATGGTAATTGTATGCACAGATGGATAAGGCTGCATTTTTGCCTGCAATTATTAACCTTGAATATAAAGTGCAAATCTTGGGATTGAGTAAGAACAGCGCTCTTAATATTGGAGAGACACTATGAGGAACACAATTCCCCCCTCAAAATAAAAACCCCAAAATAAATAAACAACTGTATAGTATCTGACAAAACAGCATTTACCAACAGAATTTTTTGGCATTTTATTTAGTTTATTGGCAGTGGTGGCCAATACCACTAGAGTTTTATTGTAACAATGATAACTGGAATTTTGGTAGAAATGTTGTACATTTTTGTAATGACCAGTATACTTCTAACTGTAACATTAACCTGTCACATATATCAACAAAATGTTGTTGATGCAAAATTGTCAAGCATAAATAACCTTAATACAAATACATCTACAATATTAGATAAGTAGAATAAATAAGGGGTCTATTGTTATTATTATTAATAATATTAGGTTTGCTCTGGGTCAGGTAGGCTATATTTCCACAGGTCACGTTAACACATTAGTAAAAAGAGCCTCAGTTTAAATAGGTAACTGACAGATTACTTATGAATTGTAATCCGTTACTGATTACGAATTACATTACAAAATTTGTAGTCAGTAATATAATCTCTTAGATTACACATCGCTGGTAACGTAATCTGACTACTTTTATATTACATTTAGATTACTTTTGACATCTTATTTGATTTCAAATAAATAATATTTGAAAATATATTCAATTCTATTTCACCAACAAAACCAACTCATTTTTAAAGTGCAATGTACAGACAGTTACTTCACAATACTAACACTGTTTTACTTTGATATTCGTGTCAACTGATAGTAACACACTGAATAAAGCAAAATCAATCTTTATGAATTTAAAACATATTTACTTAATTTTAAATAAATAAAAACAAAAACAGCTACATTGCAAAAAACAATATTGAATTTCACAAAATTCACTGCAACAACACTGCTAACTCTAAAATTTCACCTCACAAATAAAACTGAAGTGTTTCTTTAAACCGCGAGTTTCTTTAAAAATGAAATGGTATCTATACATGCAGTAAGTTTGATTTTGACATTGGTGGGTAAATAAATAAAATTGTCTTCAGAGCCGCATTGTCACAAAGGTTTATCACTGTTAACTTGAACAATAGTTAAAATAGTATTTTTGTTATCATAATCTTATTTATTAAGGTTGCAGGCCAAAAACATTAAATATATAATAATTCTATTTTATTTATTACTTTTTGATAATTTTAAGTTTTTTGTGATGCCAGTAAAAATTCTAGCATGGCAACTTAAAAATGAACCAAATTTTTTTCTCCAGATCTACTTTATTTTAAATAAAATAAGTAATACCTAAAAAATCATCAGTGGTTATATGTACATATAGATTCATTGTTTGGTCGAAATTATTGCTAGGGACAATCAAGCGTCCCTACCCAAATCAAGGCCTTTGCATCCATTGATCAAACGGTGAGTGCTGCTCCATTTTGCATCTTGTAAGCGGTAGGTAATTTTATTATAAAAAATGTAAAAAAAAGAGATTTACAAAATTGTGAACAACATACTGCCATAGTGTAAATAATATGTAATCATGTAATTCATAAAAAAGTAAAAGTAGTCTGATTATGAGTATTTTAAAAAGTAGTTTAATCCAATTACAAGTACTTGATTTTTGGAATCTGATTACGTAATCCAGATTACATGTAATCCGTTACTACCCAGCTCTGCTGATTAATAAACACTGCATATTTCAAACTATTTGTAAGATTCAGTGAAACGAATTTAAACTAAAAAAATAAGAATATATTGTTGATTTAACATTTACTTTGCCCCACAATAGACTTTTGGTAATAAATAAATATGCACTGTAAAACATACATAGCATTATTGTCAAATCAACGTATATTTTATGTTACTTTAAAACAGTCAAAAAGTTTAAAATTGATTTTATAAGTTATGTCAACTGTTCACAAGCCAAACTTAAAATAGTAGGTTGAATTGACTTGCAAAAGTGGGTCAAAGCACAATAGTGGTATTAATTCTTTAGATTTAGGCCTATATAATCTCTGAGCGAGCATTGTGTGTCGATAACATGGACAACAAATGGATAAGTTGTTGTTTGGGTGATAAAATCCTTTTGGTTCATCTCCTAATGTAATCCATTTCATTTTGCATTTGCATTTTAATGTAAACTAAAACGCATCCATTTCTTGTACGTGTGTTTCAACCCACAGTTTTTTTTCTTATGTTAAAATTGTGACCTGGAATAAAGCATAAGAAGAAGAAACAAATAATTATCATTATAACAATTAGTAGGCCTATGCGTTGTCCGCACTTATCAGAACAGACAGCCCAGTCTGCGCGCGCGCCACACCCACTCGGTTCAGCGCGCTATTTAAAGCGTGTAGACAGCAGCGGCACGAGACCATCAGCACCACATCAGATGTTGGATAGGCAGCGCTACATCAGATGTCAGAACTGTTGCTGCACTGGATTATTCAAAACCAACCCAAATTAACTTATATGATCAAGTGAAGAAGCAACGCTGGAAATTCAACTTTTTGTTTATCATTCGAGATTTATTCAATATGACTTATTATTCAATATCGCAGCTGCTGAGTGCGCTGATCGCGACGTGTGTTTGCAGTGTGATCGCAGACGCAATGAGGGCAAACTTTACACTGGATAACGACATTCACTCGAGTTTCATTCAACGGCGTCTGAAGAGTCAGGAGCGCAGAGAGATGCAGCGGGAGATCTTGTCCATCCTCGGGCTGCCGCACAGACCCCGGCCGCTCGTGCACGAGAGACAAACCGCAGCTCCCATGTTCATGCTGGATCTGTATAACGCCATTCTGGAGGACAGAGATCAGCGCAGCGGTTACCTGTACTCATACGAGCCCGTGCACACGACCCCAGCACCCGCGATGGTCAGCCAGCAGGACAGCCGGTTCCTTGATGATGCCGACATGGTGATGAGTTTTGTCAATTTGGGTGAGCATATTATCATATAAAGTCATTATAACAACTGATCAGCTTAAAGTAATGCTGATTAATCTATAATGTTTAGTTTATTCTATTTAGTAAGGACAAATTCAACACAAACCGTCAAATACTAGATACAAATCTGGGGTTAAATTTCATTTCTTGTAGATTTATCTATTTGGTTCTTTTTAAGTTCTTTATTACAATAGAAATGTAATTATAATTTAGTAATGTAGTAATGAATCAAACATTAAATAATTCATCTGTAAATAAGCTCAAATATATTCACACACATGAACGTAGTATGTACTTTACTTTAGTAAATTGCAGTATAATCATAGTAGCTAATTACACTTTGTTAATGTGCACTAAAGTCTTGTGTACTTTAACTAGTGAATGGATAAACTGTAGTGAAAACTGTAGTATACATTAGTTTTACCTTAGTAATAGTAGTATATCATAGTATAGTATAGTAATTACTACACTTTGTTAATGTGTACTATAGTCTTGTGTAGTTTAACTATAGTGAATTGATAAACTGTGGTGAAAACTGTAGTATACATAGTTTTTACTGTAGTAATTGTAGTATAGCATAGTACGTCATAGTATAGTATATAGTATAGGCCTAGTATAGTAATTTCTACACTTTGTTAATGTGTACTAAAATCTTGTGTACTTTAACTATAGTGAATGGATAAACTGTAGTGAAAACTGTAGTACACATTAGTTTTTACTGTACTAATTGTAGTATATCATAGTATAGTAATGTGCACTATAGTCTTGTGTACTTTAACACTAGTGAATTGATAAACTGTAATGAAAACTGTAGTATACAATAGTTTTTACTGAAGTAATTGTAGTGTATAGCATAGTATGGTAATTACTACACTTTATTAATGTGTACTATAGTCTTGTGTACTTTAACACTAGTGAATTAATAAACTGTAATGAAAACTGTAGTATACAATAGTTTTTACTGTAGTAATTGTAGTATAGCATAGTATAGTAATTACTACACTTTGTTAATGTGTACTATAATCTTGTGTACTTTAACTATAGTGAATGGATAAACTGAAGTGAAAACTGTAGTATACATAGTTTTTACTGTAGTAATTGTAGTATATCATAGTATAGTAATTACACTTTGTTAATGTGTACTATAGTCTTGTGTACTTTAACTATAGTGAATTGATAAACAGTAGTGAAAACTGTAGTATACATAAGAGCCCGACCGATATATCGGCAGGCCGATATTATTGGCTGATATTAGTTTCCAAAATATCGGTATCGGCATTCATAATGGCAGATAAATTAATATTTAAAAAAAAAAACGGACGAAACAGCCTTCAGAGAGAGGTGAATGCGTGAGATGCAGAGAGAGAGAGAGAGAGAGAGAGAGAATAAAAAATAATAATAATTTTCTGGTGAAAACCCAAAAATAAGTTTGGAAAATGGGGGGGTCGTCTTATATTCGGATATATACGGTAATTATAAGGTAGCTTATTATAAGGCAATATTGTTGTTTTTCTTCAAAGGCCTTTACGTTTCATATCTTAAGTTTGTATTTTTATACATTTCATTTATCAGAACTTTAATATATTTTGATGTTCCTCTGTTCTGTTTTGACAATAAAAGAAACAAGTTTCTTTTTAAAATGCATTATCATATTATTTTAGTTAAAACTCATAAATAACTACAAATAACTAATTTTAGGGAAATCTTTTAATGTTTTGTTGCACGTTTCTGAAATAAAAAAAGTAAAAAATATCGGCCGATATATCGGAAGATCGGATTTTAAAACCAACAAACATTTGTATCGGTATCGGCCTTCAAAATCCTTTATCGGTCGGGCTCTAGTATACATTAGTATTTACTGTAGTAATTGAAGTATAGCATAGTATAGTAAATCCTAGTATAGTAATTACTACACTTTGTTAATGTGTACTATAGTCGTGTGTAGTTAAACTATAGTGAATTGATAAACTGTAGTGAAAACTGTAGTACACATAGTTTTTACTGTAGTAATAGTAGTATATCATAGTATAGTATAGTAATTACTACACTTTGTTAATGTGTACTATAGGCTTGTGTAGTTTAACTATAGTGAATTGTTCAACTGTAATGAAAACTGTATAATATTACTACACTTTGTTTTTGCACAGTTTTTGTAATATTAACTACTGTATAGTGGATTGATAAACTAGTATACTTTAATATTTACTATGGTGAGATTTAAAATCACTGTAGTATAGGAACCTTACTACAGATCGAGTACTACAGTATAGTATTTTTCGTATGGGTAGATGTGATCATTTCCATTAACGATTTGCAAAGGTATATTATAACCAGTATTTTATTTACACACAGGCTATATCCAACAAATGAAGAGTTTCGTTGCAAAACGAGATAACCACCGTTTTGTTAATTGTTCAGAAATCTTGTTTTTTGGTTGTGCATTCCAATTAATTTCAATTCAACTGCAGTTGGTTTGTTTTGATTTAAACCTTCATAACTTTAAAAATTCAGCTAAGTAGCACCATAAAACATAATAAACATAAATAAATAATAACATGATAACATAATAATAAACATGTTTTGACAAAAATGTAAAAAAAATGGATTTATCTCATTTTGCAACGAAACTCTTCAAATAGAAAAATATATATTTTTAAATAATGTGTTTTGTTTACAATCGTGAATAACAAACAAGTTATTTTATTATTTACACAATATAACTTCTGACCTGTTTAATGGGATGAATCTGTATGTATACAAAGACATTTAAACATCACAAGGACTTGGTGAGTAAAGTGCACAAATCAGTTTTGGAAGGCTTGTTTTATATTATCATCTTAATTGAATTGTTCAACATTGTGAAATGTAAAGACAACGACTGTGTATCTACAGAATCCTTTTTAAAGCTCTTTTAGACAGGCTTTAATGGGGCTTTGTTTCGCATGACTTGGATTTAGGGAGGCATTTCTGAACCGTGCTGAGGGCAATGGATGGGGGGTGTCATATACATCATCCGACCACTCTTGCTTTCGAGACATGACCTTTTAAGTGGTGCTCAGTTATGGCTCGTGTGTGTGTCTGGTCAAAAAGATGGACCTCTTATTCATGAATGCAGTAATATATGTGTTTTGGGGTGTATTGATGAAAGCAGAAGGCAGTCGGGGTCTTTTTGGATGTTATTTATCAATCCCAGTCTTTGGTTCTCCTGGAACCCAAACTACATACGCTGATCCAATATTCCGAAATAGCATCAACACAGGGAGTTCCCATTCAGCATCACAAAACCCTTACGCACCAGTGACAGCTGCTGTTGAAGAGATGTTGTGTTTAATAATGGAGGGTAATTGATGTGTTGGCTGACCTCTTGGGTGTTTTACCACATTTTATGTGAGAGTGCTTATGATGTGTTTGGACTCTGTGGCTGTGTTGGAGAGGGTGATCGGGCTGCTTTAGGGTCATTTCCTCCCTGTTTAGTTGTTATGTCCCTGTAGTGGACGTTTAAGACCACATTGAAGAACCGATTGGCCACAATTTCAGGGTTATAAGAATGTGTCAGACTAATGTAAATGTACAGGCTGTGACCCCAGCCTGATCTCACAGGAATTTGTACGTATTTTATGAGTTGAGCTAACCCTAACGTCACAGCGGCAAAAGCAAATCGTACAAAAACTTACGAATGTAGTTGTTCTTTTTAATTAGCCACTTTGTAAAATACGTACGAATTGCCATGTGATTGTGCTGGTGATCCACCTGAAATGGCTCGTTTTCATACACAGTGTTCTTTATGATTTGATCATCATGCAACATATGCAAACATCTCTTTAAAATACACTTTGTTTACCACCTGCTGTCTGTCCGTCCATCTGTGTTTAAGGCTTGACCTTGATATTTTTACTTTTAAACTAAACAACTTTCTAAACTTTCAAACAAGGCTGTCATGGTTAACTTTTCCTAGTTTTAATTTCGTACTGTGAAACAAACCAAAACACATATTTTGCCGCAAGAATATACAAGGCAAACATTTTCCAGCAGTCTGGCCGTGACCTCATAGAGCGACTCATGGTAGAAATGAACCGACTCCCATTTTCCATGTTTGCATATTTCACATGAAAGTTTGACAAAGATGCTCAAATTTTGTTTACAGTGACAACCAGATGTTGACTATGAGAACTTAATAAAGTTATACAGTGACATTTACAATTTTTGGTGTTAGGTGGCGTGTTCACAAAAGCGTTTAAACGTGGCTGAAAAAGCCAGGTGGGTGCCAACTGTTAGCGTTTGCCAGCGTTTTTCAGCGGAGATCTTTGGTTGCTGTGATACTTTTGCTTGTTTATCAGTCACTGTTGTACGATGCGCCAGTTGGTTGTTGTGATATTTGTCCCGCCCTTCCTCCACTGTGATTGGACGGCCGCGTGCGAAGTGACATTAGCCTCTTTCACACAGTAATTTCGGTAAATTACCATGAATTTACCAAAATGAATTTACCAGTAAATACAAAAAATGTGCTGTTCAAACGTGCAGTGACGTTCCGTCTTTTTACCAGTAAGATATCATTCACACATCAGTATCAAAATACCACTAAACTCTGAGAGAAAGGGGAAGTTACCTGTGACGCACGACAAGCTCAGTGTTGTATTTGTAAACAATGACGGGTTATGACTTCATTTCCACTGTCCATATTTAGTTGTTTTCACATCTGTGGCAAACGCCGACAGTCGCGAAATTGCTCGTGACCAAACAACATTGCATTAGGCGATGTCAACTGAAGCTGCGTCTTAAACATCAGTACTGTTTTGCACATTAGGCTTCACAGAGGGCGTGCTAAGGACGTCAGCAATTCGGCAAATAGATGGTAAGCTGTTTTAAACAACTTTGGTGAAGAAATGTGGACGTTAACTTCAGGTGTACTCGACTTTTAAGCAGTGTGTGTGTGGAAACGTCTGTAAACAGTGCCGGGGTAAACGCGTCATCTGTATCAAAACGTTATGATAGTCCCGAAGCTGTCAGCGCGGTCTGACGTCGTCCGTTATAAATGCCGGTAACAATCTATATTTTTTGTTCACACATAGTGCTTACCGGTAAATTTCTGGAAATCTTGCAACCTCCCATTTTGGTAAATCGGCAGCACCGATTTACCAGAAAGGTTCTGTTCACACATGACCTTTTAACTGCAATTTACTAGTAAATTACCAGTAAAGACTGTATGTGTGAAAGGGACTATTGGCTTCGTCTGAAAGCTTAGGATCGTGAGCTGGGCTTTTCTGTTGCGTGTCAGTTGCGTGGCGGCTGCGTCGCGTTTTCTGTGTCTTTACACAGCAGAACCGTGCCTGGAGCGGGGCTGGCGCGCTGCTCCTGCTGTAGGTGACATAGAGGAATGCTGCCGACAGACCAGGCATAAATATAAAGCCTACTGATAAAGGATGACAGTATTGACGGCAAAATAGACTATGTTTGACAGGTGCAATATTTGAAAATATGTATTTGTATACAAAATGACATAAAAACATATTTTCCTATTCTATTTTGCTTGGAAACGCTTCCAACACACTTGCGTGTCACATGAAAAATAGGCGTTGGTTTTATTTCTAGCTTACACGCGTTTTCCGCCTGAGATGCGCGTCTCACGCAGGCAGTCTTCAAACTCTAACCTGTTAACATGGGAGCCGAATAAAAAACAGACACGCCATGCAGCTGAGACGCTTAGGCCACGCATCCAGTGTGTCACCGGCCTTACGCCCCATTCAGACAGCCAGTGACCAGCAGTAGCAGAGCGACGCAATCTCATACATTTCAATGGAAACCTGGCGACTTCCGGCGACACGAGCGAAAGTGACCATTGGCGACTGTATGGGCATGTCCAGCGATGCGAGAAAGTTAAGAAAAGTTTAACTTTATGCAAATGTTGAGCGAATTTCTGGAGCGACTACCAATGAGAACGAAGCAGTTCTCGTCAGTAACTTGTCAGTGGATGGTACTTAGGGCTGTCGCGGTGAAGGAATTTCCCTTGCGGTGATTTTGCGTGGCTCACCAGTGCGGTATGCGGTTTTACCGCCTTCATTTACCTAAATTAAATTTTTTTTTAAATCCAGAACAATGAGGTCAACTAATAGATGAAGGGTAGGCTACAGGTATTCCCCTTTATGAAAAAAAAAGATTAACACAAGCTATACTACAGCTAAATATATTTTTGAGAAAACAAAAATAAATTGAAGAACATCATTTAGGCTTGTTAAGCGCAAATTAACAGAGCATCGGTCAACACAGAACACAGCAGTGTCTTAAAGAAATTAAAATTGGACAGTATTTGTGCACCTGTAAATGTACAAAACGAATGCAATACAGAAGGCAATGCATAATAATTTAGGGCATTTTTAATAATATATTAGTAGATAAATTAGCGTTTATATATAAAGTATGAAAACGAATGTATCATTATTTTGGCTAAATTAAGCTGGAGAGGTCATATTTAGTCACAAAGATTTGTCATCATTTCAGAACAAGCTTAAATGCTATCTAAAATAACCTACATTATATCCTGTGTCTTCCTTTGTCAAAAATATGTAGAATTATATGCGAGTAAAAAAGCAAAAAGCGGAAACGTTTAGCTCATGCGGAGCGAAGGAAAAGCCGTTAATAAAGCAGACTCTCCGTGTATAGAGGATGTGATGAAACAGTCGAGTCGGCAGATGATCATCAATGTTTAAATGTTTAACGCAGATACTGTTGATGAAAAACTTGGATATTTAAATGTGAAAGTCAAGTGTGCAGTCAGTCAGTTCAGAAAAGCAACCGCGGCGTTATATTGGCTCCATCCACGGAGCGGACGCTGCAGATGCACAAAGAAAAGACCTGTAAGGTCTTTTTTATGAGGTTTTAATGCTGGTAAGCATCCAGTTATATTTTGGCGTCATTTGGGTTGATCAGTTATATTAAAGTACTTTTAATCTTTAAAACTGGATCTAGAGGGAGACGACGCCAGAGTTATTCTGTCATCTCAGTTTTACTTTTTCACACATTCACTATGATTTAACGAAATATGAAGTATTACATTTTTAATTGAAATTTACGAAAAACAAATTGGCCTACTCTCTTAACTCTTGACAATCTATTTGGCCTTTAATATACATGTCAGCATAACGTGAAAAACAAGGCGGCATGTAGTTTCATGAATTTAACGTGAAAGGCGCGGTTGTTGCGGTTGCTTTTTTTCCATGCGGTTGGGCTTGTCAGTAGCGCGGTCATGCGGTAATGCGGTTACCGCGACAGCCCTAATGGTACTCATTTGTTTATGACAACCAGATTTAAACACGCCTCATTGAAAGAGACGGGCAACACACAGTGATAATGTTACATTAGATTGACTCGTGAGGCAATGACTTCGGCGGCATGAAGGCAGCTATGGGAAACGCATTCGGACAAACTACATAGGCGGCATAATGGAATTCAGTTTGAATTATAAACAGAGAGCGCCTTTGTGATAACTAATCCCATATTTGAAAACTACAATATAATGTCTCACTAGAAATGCAATCAAAAGGTGTAAAAGTTTATTTATACTAAATTTGTACTTTTGTACGCTTTTATGGTGGCTATTTTACTTTTTCAAACACAACCAGTCACCATTTCCTGCGTGCACAAACGCATAGAATTGTGGGACAAGATGATGAAGGTGGCTCAGGAGACAGGAAGTAAACCAAACATTGGATTCGAACGTGCTTTGTTGTCTTCCTGCCTTGAAATGCTGCCTCTGAAGGCTTTCGGATGCATCCACTGACAAGCCGAGCGTTTCACCCAAAGTTGAACACGAGCTGGCGCTCAGCGCAAAATAAAAAGGACGCAGCGTTTTTGAAAAACGCGTCACTTACATTGGAAACAACTGAAAAGAATCGCCGGCCGTGGGCGTTAACGCTTCGGTGTACACGGCCCCTTAACACACCTACTGTGAACAGTGATCCTTTATGTGAATTGCTAATCCAAATTCCCATCTAATTCTAAACTGAATGTAAAAGCATCCAGAACAAATCCACCTGTTTATGCATGATAAGCCGATTTTAAGGAAAGAAAGCCAAAAATACCACCAAAAATGTTTTCTTCTGCACCAAAGTCCTATTAGTCCTCCAAAACCCAGCTAAAGTATTTTGTTGTGATTTACTGTTTTCTACATAAAGTCATCGTACTTAATGTAAAGAGCATTCCGTGAATATATAACCTTGATATTTTTATTATTGACATAGTAAGATCATGACAAAGATCGAAATCAATGTGAATCAAACTTTTTATGAGACTTTAACCTGGATTTCACAGACATTTCTTTAAGAAAGGAGACACTGTGCTCTAAAACATCAAACACTATGAATAAAAAAGGAGATGACGCATACCTGCGGGAGGTCACACGACACTAAAAACATTGGAATCTGGGGTAAGTGCCGTGGTACTTAGATGTGATCGAATTGGTAAGAGTTGTAAAAACAGTATGTTGGAAATCTCCAGGAAATGGTTGGTCAGTGCCACCGTCAGACTGGAAATTCTGAGGATGGATTCAGCTGGGTTAGGGCAGGGTGGAAACAATATAGGGGTTAAGTTATGGTCGGCCAAGACTCCAATATGAAATCATCATGACTTTTTCTGTATTTATGGACTTACTTTAAGTCTTTCTTGGTGTTTATGGGTGTGTATTAAGAGATACAAAAGGCACAAAACAGGAAAAAAGGACTTGGGAGGAATGTATTTGACCATATTTGGCACCAGCCATTAAAAAGTGGACTGAGAGGACGAGAGTTTTTTACTCACTTTACTTTGGATAACAGAAGAGGTCTAGGTTTGGCTCTTTAAAAGAAAAGCAGGACTTCTCCCTTCTCCGCAGTACGATGTGTTAAATGTTTTCATATTACACTTTAACATTTATCATATTAATTCCATTATAATTTTTTTGCCAAATCCTAAAACACCAGGTGCAAAATGTTTATCCTTCCTTCCGTATCCGAACTTAGATTCAATTACAGCAGTTAACACGTCACTCATGTTAACGTCCACAATATACAATTTGAACGTGCTTATGTCTCCATTGCGTCTATGTATGCGGGGTACTGATGGTCCCTGGGCCGGGCCTTTAACAGATCTTTTCTTGTGGTTGGCACAAATGTGTGATTGAAGTCTATGGTGGGTGGGTGCAGGGCCTGTGGTTTTCCCCCCAACTTGGGTCCTCGGGGTTCTCGGGGCTCAGATCAATCACTGGCTTATGGAAGCAAACATTTCTTTTTTGGACACAGTGATGTGGGTGAGGCAATCAAGCTTTAGTGCTCGGTGTGACCTCAGAGTGTTTCTGACAGAATGAAGTTTGGATACGTTGACTTATGCTGTG
Source organism: Misgurnus anguillicaudatus (assembly GCF_027580225.2). Classification (NCBI taxonomy): domain Eukaryota; kingdom Metazoa; phylum Chordata; class Actinopteri; order Cypriniformes; family Cobitidae; genus Misgurnus; species Misgurnus anguillicaudatus. The sequence goes on from NC_073350.2 coordinate 8,891,506, forward strand.
GTCAGATTGTGTGCGCTCATTGGCTGGCAGCGGTGCTGTGAAGTCAAACAAGACAAACGTCTGTAGTTCACATTCAGACCAGAACAACTTTAGAAAATATAGAGGACTGTTTATTTAAGCTCTGCATATTTATTGAACAGGACATTAGAGTATAGACAGGAAGTGAAAGGTAGTTTACAAATTAAGTTACAGGCAGTTTACTAAATTACATGCACACATAGTTTACTAAATACTTTTACAGAAATATATGTATGTTTATTGAATTAAATTTACAGTTAGTTTGTAGCTTACTAAATTACAGGTACAGGTAGTTTTCTAAATTACAGATACATGTAGTTTACTAAATAACAAATACAGGTAGTTTACTAAATTACAGGTACAGGTAGTTTACTAAATTTTACAGGCAGTTTACTAAATTAACTTCATATGTTGTAGGTAGTTTACTAAATTACAGGTACAGGCAGTTTTCTAAATTCATTTTATATGTTGTAGGTAGTTTACTAAATTACAGGTACAGGTTGTTTACTAAATTACAGGTACAGGCAGTTTTCTAAATTCATTTTATATGTTTCAGGTAGTTTACTACATTACAGGTACAGGTAGTTTACTAAATTACAGGTACAGGTAGTTTACTAAATTACAGGTACAGGCAGTTTTCTAAATTCATTTTATATGTTGTAGGTAGTTTACTAAATTACAGGTACAGGTTGTTTACTAAATTACAGGTACAGGTAGTTTTCTAAATTCATTTTATATGTTGTAGGTAGTTTACTAAATTACAGGTACAGGTAGTTTACTAAATAACATGTACAGGTAGTTTAGTAAATTACATGTACAGGTAGTTTAGTAAATTACATGTACAGGCAGTTCACTAAAGTACAGGTACAGGTACAGGTAGTTTACTAAATTTGTACAGACAGTTTACTAAATTACATGTACAGGCAGTTCACTAAATGACATGTACAGGTAGTCTAGTAAATTACATGTACAGGCAGTTCACTAAATTACAGGTACAGGTAGTTTACAAAATTACATGTACAGGCTGTTTTCTAAATTAATTTTATATGTCGTAGGTAGTTTACTAAATATCAGGTACAGGTTGTTTACTAAATTTGTACAGACAGTTTAGTAAATTGCATGTACAGGCAGTTCACTAAATTACAGGTACAGGTAGTTTTCTAAATTAATTTTATATGTTGTAGGTAGTTTACTAAATTGCAGGTACAGGTTGTTTACTAAATTACAGGTACAGGCAGTTTACTAAATAACATGTACAGGTAGTTTACTAAATTGCATGTACAGGCAGTTCACTAAATTACAGGTACAGGTAGTTTAATAAATTTGTACAGACAGTTTACTAAATTACATGTACAGGCAGTTCACTAAATTACAGGTACAGGTAGTTTACTAAATTTGTACAGACAGTTTACTAAATTGCATGTACATGCTGTTCACTAAATTACAGGTACAGGCAGTTTACTGTTGTAGGTTTACTAAATTACAGGTACAGGTGGTTTACTGAATCAATTTATATGGGTTGTTTACTGAATTACAGGTCCATGTAGTGTACAAAATTAATTTAATATGTTGTATGTAGTTTACTAAATTAATTGTATATGTTGTAGGGAGTTTACTAAATTAATTGTATATGTTGTAGGTAGTTTACTAAATTACAGGTACATGTGGTTTACTGAGTTAATTTTAGAGGTTGTAGTTTGCCTACTGAATTACATGTAGTTTTGTTGTAGGTAGTTCACTATATTAATCTAATATGTTGTAGGTAGTTTAGTAAATTACAGGTAATGGTAGTTTTCTAAATGAATTGTTTTATGTTGTAGGTAGTTTACAAAATTACAGGTACAAGTAGTTTACTAAATTAATTTTATATGTTGTAGGTACACTGTAAAAAATACTTTGCTCCCTTAAAATTTTGTTGAATCAACTCGGATTTACAAGTCATTTCAACTTACTATTATTTATCTTGACTAGAAATGAGTTGTTATAACTACAGGCGAGTTGTTATAACTTATAAAATATAGTTGAGAAAATTCAACTATATTTTAAAAGTTGTGACAACTCATCTCTGTTGACATGACTTGTTAACTCTGAGTTGATTTAACAAAAAATTTAAGACAGCAAAGTGTTTTTTAGATAGTTTACTAAATTAATTCTATATGTTGTAAGTAGGTAGTTTACTAAACTATGGGTAGTTAACTAAATTAATTTTTTTATGTTGTAGGTTGTTTACTAAATTAAAAGTACAGGTAGTTTAGTGAATTAAGTGTTTGACTAAAGTCGTTTTGTTTAGATTTTTCTTAAAAATGGTTGCACATATACAAATATAAAGTGTATTCTTCTGGCTCTCTTGTTTTGTAGTGGAATCAGATGAAAATCTCCGCCTGTATCATCAGCACCGCAGGGAGTTTCGTTTCGACCTCTCTCGCATCCCGCCTGGAGAAACCGTGACTGCCGCCGAATTCCGTATTTATAAGGACTTTGTGCACGAGCGTTATGAAAATGAGACATTCAGAGTCAGTTTGTACCAGGTGCTCCAACAGAAGCCCAAAAGGTATGTGACAAATCAACCTGCATGTAAATGCGTTAATAATAACATAAAGTTGTGTTTGAACATTTGGTCCATGTCCACGTCTAGTTTAGTTTTATTGTGCACAATTCATCAGTGTACATTATTTTAAATTGGTTCTTCTAGTGACTTTTTCTGAAATGATGTTTATTTTTGCCTGACTGTCGCCAGTGTCTCTTATCATTTATCTCCTTCAACTTCCTGTATTAAGTCAAGTCAAATTGAGCCCAGTCCTACATTTCTTTCTCATTGCATGTTTTGATACATTCTGAAATACGTCAGATTATGGCAATTAAATAGGTTTGTAAACAGCTGACTTTAATGGTAAAGTGTGTCATTTCTAAGCCTTTAGTGACATACATGGCACACATCACATTAAAATCCATCTTATTTGGGTGCACATCTGTTTTTCTCTGGCCTTTAATTTGGCTATTCATCATGTTAGCTGTGAGGGCTATAATTTTTCACAATATGTAAAGGCTAATTCACAGCTTTGGTATGTTCACGTTGCCTGGGTTTTCCGCTGAATGCAAGGACCTCTAGGCATCATAAAACACAGTATAATGTCTGAGATGAAACATATGCCACCACCCACACTTTCTAAGCCCAGTTTTAGGGAGGGATGAACACACACATGCTGATTTGTCTGCCCAGCGGTACGCGTCTAGTGCCAGGGCTCCCACTGAATTCCTCGAGGTGATTTACGGTGTGGCGGCTAACAGGCAACGAGAACGGCCGCCATTACAAAGCCATTACTGTCAATTATTAAGACACAGAGTCCTGGGCGAAGGGGAGGAACATCTGGAGTAACGCCCCACTCCTACACCCGAAATGATTTACCCCATTTCACTGACTATCACGGTGGTTCACAACTGCTTTTGCATCTGGATGTGGGTAGCCTGGTATGAGTACTTGTTTTTAGATTAGGGCTGCGACTAATGATTATTTTGAAACTGATTAATCGGATGATTTTTTTTTTATTAATCGATTAATCTATCTGATTTTTTGCTTTTTATAACTAAATAAACTCCTAGATCAGTGTATTTATGCACTTATTGAGTGTTATTAATCTTTAATTTGAACATTTTCATCTTAAATAAAATGCATAAGTAAGTCTAAACAATAAAACTTCTTGCATTTTATCTGCATTTAGCATTATTTTTCTCTGCCATCCGCAACCCCATCAAAATCCACTGCCGAGTCTTGACCAACCAGTTGAGAACCGATGCTGTATCGCACCGCTCTTGTGTTTCTTGTTGTGTACATGAAGTGGATCTCACCTGAAGAAGTCCTCCAGGTGATACATGCTTAGACAGACCGTCTCTCATGTTCTTCCTTGTTGTAAATGACACTGAAGCATCGTCCACCCCCGGTTCTCACATTCCCTGTGAAGACCACCCATTGTGAATCATCCTTCCTGCATCTCGTCCATTGTCATGCAGAGACGCTTTGCCCGGCTGATGCTCACAGACAGCAAGGCGACCAGACAGGAGGAACATAAAGGCCTAGTTTCTCATTGCCCCCAAGGTCTGAAATCTTACCTGTAAGCCAAGTCATTGTTCAGAACCCCCCTGATGTCATCACCGGAGGCCAATCGGATCTCTTTTAAGAGACATCGCATTTAATAAAGGAGAACTTTGAGAACGTGTTGATGCTTGTGAAACTCGAGCAGTTTGCGTTTTTTGATTTTCCTAGACCTTCGAGCTCCTATCTCATGGAATAAAGCTCATATTGTAATGTCTCAACGTGAGAACTTGTTTTAACACGAGACTCATATTTATTCAAAATTTGTCTACAAAGAAAGACTTTATAACAATGCTAATAAGTCTTGTACGATGACAATGTATTACATTTCTAACCACACTGAAGTGTAGGTGTCATTGTGGTTCATCACCTGGGCATTTTTATGTCATTAATAGGCTCAGACCAACCACAGACCACCTGGCAACCACATTAGACAATTCATATTTCAGCCGAAAAAGTTTGCTGCGCTAAATATATAAAAAAAATTATAAATATTTGTCATTGACTCATCATACTTTTTTTCTGCTCAAGTATACTACTAAGTGTGTACTGAAGACTACTATCAGCTCATATGTGATCTCGTCTGACCCCGTGTAGGGAGCTGTACCTGTTGGACTCTAGAATGGTATGGGCGGCAGAAGAAGGATGGCTGGTATTTGACCTCACAGTGACCAGTAACCACTGGCTTATAAACCCGGGGCAGAATCTGGGACTGCAGCTCTCTGTGGAGACGGCACACGGTGAGTGTCCTACAAACTTGAAATATTAACATCTTTGAAACACAAAAGCTTACAAAAGTTTTGCTTTGTTAGGAAATCCAAGGCTTAGCAAACTTTTATCCAAATGCGAAAATTGCAAAACTTCCCACCATCACACATTATATCAAAATCAATTTAAAGGTTAATGGTAATAAGTTGTAATATATATCTATAAAGAAGTAATCTATAATGAATCACAATTCATTTGGGGCGGTGTCCCGGACAGGGAATTCTTAAATTAAGATGTATTTTCTTGATGAGCAAAATGGCCTATAGGAAAATAAGTATAAAAGTATAACAATATAAAAATGTAGGCGAATTTGTGCTTAAAACAAGCCAAAAAATCTGTGAATGGAATAAGAAAAATGTTCTTGAAGTAAGTTTACTTTTTTTTATAAACACTTAATTCAAGACAATTTTTGCTTGTTTTAAAGTCACTTAAATTTTGTATGTATATAAATATTCGTCAAAAAAATAGACTTATGTTCTTAGGTCATTTTGCTTATCAAAAATACATCTTAATTTAAGAATTTTTTGATATTTTTACTGAAAACAAGACAAAAATTAAAAAAATAAGAAAGTAATTTGTTGCAGTGTACACTGCAACAAATGATTTTCAAGTCAAAAAATTCTTAGTATTTTTGTCTTGTTTTCAGTACAAATATCTAAAAATTCTTAAATTAAGATGATGAACAAAACGACCCAAGACAATAAGTCTAGTTTTTAGACCAAAAATACCAAATTTAAGTGATTTTGTGCATAAAAGAAGCAAAAAATCTGCCAATGGGGTAAGCAAAAAAATCTTGAACATTTTTCTTAAACACTAAATTCAAGAAAATTTCAAGAAAAATTTGCTCACCCCATTGGCAGATTTTTTTTGCTTGTTTTATGCACAAAATCACTTAAATTTGATATTTTTGGTCTAAAAACGAGACTTAGTTTCTTTGGTTGTTTTGCTCATCAAGAAAAAGCATCTTAATTTAAGAATATTTAGATATTTTTTACTAAAAACAAGACAAAAAACTAGGATTTTTTTCTTGAATTTTTTTTTTTTAATAAATCTTACTATTTTTGTCTTGTTTTCAGCAAAAATATCTAAAAATTCTTAAATTAAGATGTATTTTCTTGATGAACAAAATTACCTATGAAAAAAGTCTAGTTTTTAGACAAAAAATATACACAATTTAAGTGAATCTGTGCTTAAAACTAGCAAAAATGTCTGCCAATGGGGTAAGAACATGTTTCTTGAATTAAGTGGTTAAAAAAAGTTGTTATTTCAAGATTTTTTTTCTCACCCCATTGGCAGTTATTTTTGCTCGCTTTAAGCCCAAATTCAATAAATTTTGTCTAAAAACTAGACTTATTTTTTAAGGTCATTTTGCTCTTCAAGAAAAAGCATCTTAATTTAAGAATATGTAGATATTTCTACTAAAAACAAGTTAAAAAATTCTAAGTAAGAAAGTTATTTTTTGCAGTGTAGTGCTTGAGAATCTCCAACTGAAAATCCTCATGTGACTCTCTGTTGCCCCCTATAGGTGAAAGTCTGAACCCCAAAAGAGCGGGGCTGGTGGGCAGGAGCGGACCTCAGAACAAGCAGGCGTTTGTGGTGGCGTTCTTGAAAGCGTCAGGAGTTCACTTCCGAAGTGTGCGGTCAACACCGGGCAACAAACAGAGGGGTCATAACCGCTCCAAAAACCCCAAACCTGGTTCTGCATCCAGCCAGGTGGCCCTCAAGATGGCAGAGACTGCAGGTATGTGTGATAGTATGACCTACTCTTATGAAGCTTTTCATGAACCATCACACAAATAATAACAAGCTGTTTATTAATATTTAAATATGTGACATATTTATATTCCTCTTGTGCCCTGCAGAGGGTGCCAGCGTGGACCCCAAACAAGGCTGTAAGAAACACGAGCTCTATGTCAGTTTCAGAGACTTGGGATGGCAGGTACAGTGACGAACATTAATTCTTGATCATCTTTCATTAGATCTTCTCTTATGTTTCTGATCTCTCTCTCTCTCTCTCTTTTAGGATTGGATCATCGCACCGGAGGGTTACGCTGCATATTATTGTGAGGGTGAATGTGTTTTCCCCTTGAACTCATATATGAATGCTACAAATCACGCTATTGTACAGACACTGGTGAGTCATGAGTAGGCGCAGACGGATTGTGTTACTTTTGTTTAATTTGCGGGGAAATTTGTATGATACACTGTGGGAAGAGTTATTTTATGCAAAACACAAAAGGAAAACTTGTTTTACAATAGTGACCGGAGAAGTCAAACTCCAAAAAGGGAATTTTAAAGCAACCCACACCCTTTACATTTATGTACTAGCAGATAATTTACCAAAGCAACTTACAAATGATGGAGCATTTGGCTTTAAAGAGATAGTTCACCCAAAAAGAAAAATTCTGTCATCATTTTCCAGAGGCAAACACTACTTGAGTATTTTAAGTAAATTTTCCAAGCATCTGTGTTTTATCAGAGTGTTTGTCTTGGGAAAAAAATTACTTTACTAAAAAATGTCACTACATTCTAAAGCATAAAATAATACTGTGGATTCCTTTAATATTGCCTATTAAAATTGATTTAATACCTAATTACATTAAAATTGTAGTAAAAGTACACAATTTTTATGTAATTAGGTATTAAATCAATTTTAATTAAGTAAAGTAAAAATACTAGATGTTTAAGGGACTTAAATAATAAATATAAACCAAAAACTTATGAAATTATGAAATGAAGTGGAGTAAAAATGATGATAATATGCTTTGGAATGTATGTTTTCCAAAGAAAAACACTGATAAAATATGAATACTTAAAAATGTACTTTTATGTAGAAAGTAAAAATACTTAAGTAGTGTCTGATTCTGTAATTTTTTCATCCTCATGTATAATCTGTATACATTTATTTTTTCTGATGAACACAAAAGAAGATATTTTGATATATGATGGAGCACACAGCTGATTGTAACCATTGACTTCCATAGTAGGAAAACGAATATTATGGAAGTATTGTGATAAATGATAAACATATTGTGATAAATTATGGTAAGCACACAGTTGATGGTGCCCATTAAATTCTATCATATTTGTTTTTCCTACTATGAAAGTCAATGGTTACAATAAGCTGGTGCTCGTTTATCAAAATATCTTCTTTTGTGTTCATCAGAAAAAAATCATACAGGTTTAATACAACATGAGGATGAGATAATTATGACCGAATTTTCTTTTTTGGGTGAACTATCCCTATAAGGGTCAACACTAAGCACATACAAAATTTACAAATATACTGCAAACAATGATTTTCAAGAAAAACATTTCTTAGTATTTTTGTCTTGTTTTCAGTAAAAATATCAAAAAATTCTTAAATTAGGATGTTTTTTCTTGAGGAGCAAAATCACCCAAGAAAATGAGTGTAGTTTTTAGACCAAAAATATCACATTTAAGTAATTTTGTGCACAAGCAAAAAAATCTGCCAATGGGGTAAGCAAATTTTTCTTGAATTTTGTGTTTAAGAAAAATGTTCAAGATTTTTTTGCTTACCCCTTTGGCATTTTTTTACGCACAAAATCACTTAAATTTGATATTTTTGGTCTGAAAAAAAGACAAAAATACTAAGAATTTTTTTCTTGAAAATAATAAAGTAAAAAAAGTAAAAAGCTTAAAAGAGAAAAGTTGTTTTGTTTACAGTTAACAAAGTCCAATAATGAAGAGTTAAGGATTTTCCTACAGGATTGAAGTCATGCAAAATAGTTTTTAAATCTTTTCGGATCTTGACAACCCCTCTAAAATATCTAGAAGATATAATAATTTAATAAGCTTTCCATTGATGTGTATTTGTAAGAATAGGGCTATACAAAAAAAATCTAAATATTGAGAAAATGGCCTTTAAAGTTGTCCAAATGAAGTCCATTAGCAACACATATTACTAATGATAAATAAATTATTATTTTTTTTATATTTTTGTTAATAAAATAACAAAATATTCTCATGAAAAATGATCTTTACTTAATATCCTAAAGATTTTTACACATTTTTTTTTACGATAATTTTGACACATACATTTGTATTGTTGATCCAGGGTCACAAATAAGAAAAACGAAAAAGTCTCTGTGCTCCTAAATGTTAGAGAAAAAAACATGGTGCAGGCATGAAAGATACTTCCTATTGAAATACATTAGATGGAGACTGACATGAAAAGAAAGTCTTGCTGAGTGACACAAACAAAAAGAGAAATCCTGTCCTTAAAGGTGCAGTGTGTAATTTTTAGAAGGATCTTTTGACAGGAATGCAAAATAATATACAAAAGTATATTATCACGGGTGTATAAAAAACTTTTTATAATGATCCGTTATGTTATTATTACCTTAGAATGAGTCGTTTTTATATACATACATCGAGGGTCCCCTTACGTGGAAGTCGCCATTTTGTGCCGCCATGTTTCTACAGAAGCCCTTAATGGATAAACTTTTTTTTACTAAGTTGCCTCCGACAATGACATGTTTTGCCTCCGACAATGACATTACATCTATGCGTTTCAAAAGCGAGGGCTGAGCCGTTGGTTGCAATTTGCAACCTCACAACTAGATGCCGCTAACATTTACACACTGCACCTTTAAACGCAAATCAAATAGATGTAAATTTTGTGACTATTTTATGAACTGTGATGAGAGAAAGAAAATAACAAGAATGTGTAACATAGGATTACATGAGGGTTTATTATTTATAATTATATTAAGACTAATATATAATAATTTTTCATTTAAATATAACAATATAAATATAATTTTCTTTTTTGGGTATTCCCATTGAAATCATAAGCCAAAATATTTTACACCATGATTTTTCAGTATCGTTCTGATTTTGTGTATCTCTGCATTGGTTATAATGGCTTATAATCTAATTCACTTCAAATCTCTGGTCTTTCTAGGTCCATTTCATAAACCCAGAAACAGTGCCGAAACCCTGCTGCGCTCCGACTCAGCTGCATGGAATCTCCGTCTTGTACTTTGATGACAGCTCCAACGTTATATTAAAAAAGTACCGCAACATGGTCGTCCGAGCCTGCGGATGCCACTAACTCACCGCTCCGACTCGTTCCGGGAAAACGGAGAGGAAATAATAGACTTTCATAGGAGATTGATTTTCTTGATAACCAAACGCCCAGAGACTCTTAATGGAGCAAATCTGGACCTCTTTGTCAGCAAAGTTTTCATTCAAAGTTTAAAACGTCTTGAATTGTGGGAGGCTGACCGCAACCGAGTCGACCGTGAGGCGTTCTGGCTTCGGTCCGTGCGCAGACAGCCAAGTTTGGAATATCAAAGAGGATACGAAGTGACCTCAGAGACACGTAAGCAGACTGCTCGGGGAGCATGTGCTGCAGTTACACACATCCTAAAGCCACTTGTTTTATGTATTCATTCAAGTAATTATTATAAATGACTGTCCTGTCTCGCTTTGTATATTTCAGTAAAGATGCACTAAGTGAGATGGAAATTATGTAAATGAGTCAAAGTGATTTTGACACAACAAACCCTTTGGCAGATGTTCAGCGCTCTGTTCTATTAAACAGGACCGATGAAATTCAATCTTGCTTTGGAGTCACTTTGGTTTCATCACCTACATGAAAGAACACATGTTTTCTCTTTGTAGTTATCAATCGTTCAGCCAATAAAACGGCAAAACCCTTATGCGCCGGTCTGGATTTGGCCTTTCAACAGAGCCAAACTCATTGTTCTGTGTGTTCTGTGTGGGAATTATTTGTGTGAATCTGTTCATCTTTTGTGAACGTTGTAAGCATGTGTGTGTTCGTACGGTGTGAACATTCCCATCTCAACGGCCAGTTTTGCAGTATGTGTCCACCTACAGTTTCAGAGTCATCTGTGAAGCGCGGCCAAACCGGCAGGTGGGTGGTGTCAGGGGAAGGCATTTGGTTCTGATCTGAATATTCGAAATAAATCGAATGATGAACAGAATGAATCAAACTGTCTAAGGAGAAGCAGGTGCGATAGATTTTGGCAGACGTAAACCTGAAGCTTGCATCTGTTCTTAATAACACTGATACAATACGACATTGTAGCTGTGCATTAAAGAGGCTCCGCTGATGAAATAGATCAACTTTAAAAACAGATGTTTGGAGAACTGGAAGTTGTTTTCTATGCCATAGATTGTTACGCAAAGGATATATTTTTTACATTTATTGTACTGTAAAATAAGCAGAGTCTTGCATAATCAATCAGCATATGTGCTAAATGATGATCATTTAAAGGTGCAGTGTGTAAATTTTAGCGGCATCTAGTGGTCAGCTTGTAAGTTGCAGTCCACTGCTCACCCCTCGCTTTTGAAACACATAGAGAAGCTACGGTAGCCACCACCAGACAAACATGTCATCATCGGAGACAACTTAGTAAAAAAAGTTTGTCCGTTAAGGGCTTCTGTAGAAAAATGGCGGCCCAAAATGGCGGCTTCCATGTAAGGGGACCCTCGGTGTATGTAGATAAAAACATCACATTCTAAGGTAATAAACACATAACGGTTTATTATGAAAGATCTTTATACACCCCTGATAATATCGTTATATATATTATTTTGCATTTCTGTCAAAAGATCCTTCTAAAAATTACACACTGCACCTTTAAATACACCACAAAATGGTTTAAAGGGATAGTTCACTTAAAGATGAAAATTCTGCTCTTATTTGCTCGCCCTCGTGATGTTGCAAACCTGTATTGGTATCTTTGTTCTTGTAAACATGAAGGAAGATATTTTGGAGAATGTTTGTAACCAAACCGATCAGAGGCCCCATTGACTTGCATAGAAAAAAAGAATAATATGGAAGTCAATGGGGCCTTTGATTGGTTTGGTTACTAACATTTTCCAGAGTATCTCTTCTTTGTGTTCGGAGGAGCAGGGATATTAATGCAGGTTTGTGGCAGCATGGGGGTGAGTAGATGAGGACAGAATTTGCGTTGTTGGGTTAAATATCTCTTTAAGGCCATAAAGGCTGCTTACTTTCCTGTCTTGTCTTTTTAAATAGTAAACAGACTTCCTTTATCAAAGGCCAACAAAAACCTACATACGTCATCGTATACAAAATAAAAGTGATTTTTGGCATAATATATGAGTGTGGGCTGTGTGTAATTATTATGTACATATAAATACACACACATTCATGTATGCATTTAAGAAACATTTACATGGGTAGATATTTTTATTTATATTTTTATATATTCTATATTATATATAAATTAATTTTTTATATATATAAATTTAAAAAAAATCTGACATGAATATATGTGTGTGTGGTTAAATATACACAATAATTACACACAGTACACACACATATATTATGCAAAAAATAAGTTTTATTTTGTATGCGATTAATCGCGATTAATCTTTTCCAAGCCCAAGTTTATTTATATCTTTAAATTTAGTAGGGCCTTAGGAAAATCAATAAAGATGCTACACTTATTAGCATTAACTAAAATAAAGATTTTTAGTTCACACTAATATGAAAATTCTCTCATATTTTAACCCTAATACAACTCTGATTTACTTTATATTAAAGGGAACATATCATGAAAATCTGGCTTTTTCCATGTTTAAGTGCTATAATTGGGTCAACCCAGTAACTCAGTTTTGGTAAACCATTCTCTTCAAGCATGTAAAAAATAGATAATTGACATTTGCCTCCCCTTGTGATGTCAGAAGGGGATAATACCACCCCTTAATCTGCACTATCCAACCACGACACTGCCATTTAGTGCAGAGATCAGCTCATTTGCATTTTAAAGGACACACCCAAAAACGGCACATTTTTGCTGACACCTACAAAGTGGCAATTTTAACATTATAATAAATTATCTGTATGGTATTTTGAGCTAAAACTTCACATACGCACTTTGGGGACACTAATGATTTATTTGACATCTTAAAAAAGTCTTGTGAAATGTCCCTTTTAAATAAATATTAAAATGCAGTGATGTTATCTTAATGTGGATCAACATGGTGAAGCCCCAAAAAGCACATTCATTCATTATGAGTAATCCAATTGACTCAGTGGTTATGCCTACTAAAGAGAATCTATACATGTGTGAAAGAAAACAATAAATATTTAAGCTGATTTATCAATTTATATGTTGCATATCCATGGAAACATAAAGATCAGTGCAGTACATAGTTTGGGGGGAGGCAAGGGGGCACTGCCCCCCCCCCCCAAACCAGAGCCAAGTATGATTTGGTCTGAGAAATAATGAAATAGAAATATAAGAAATCATATTTTATTTTTTTAGTATTAAAATTGTAATAGGTAGTATGAGTAAATTAAAGCAACACTATTTAGTTTTCATGTAAAAATGACTTACAGCTCCCCCATGTGATTGAAAAGCGCAACAGTGCCTGGTATCAGACACTCTTCTGCAGGCAGGGGGAGGGGCGGGGCTGTGTTTCCTACCCTCCACCGCCACTTTCAGAATGTGCTAGTAGCAGCTAGGAGGTTGCTCAGGTTGCAGCAACAGTACAATTTGTCCAGTTAAAAGTTGTTCTATCACTGAAATAATTTTAGAGACATTATTTAAAGGTAAAAAAACTACATAGTGTTGCTTTAAGGTTAAATAGTTGAAATTCATTTGAAGCATAAAAAAATACACTTTTGCTAAATCTCAAAGTATTGTGGTACCGTTGTTTGCCGGTAGGTTCTTTTGCCAGTAGGTGGCTGGTTCTTTTGTGTCCCATTGTTGTAAATGACATTTTAATATAAAATAGTTTGTGTTCAACTGAATAAAGACGGCATGAGGATGAGAAAGTGATGAATTTTCATATTTGTGTAAACTATTCCTTGTATATTATAGTGAATACAATAACAGTAACTATTGTAAGCCCTTCTTTGTTGTTGTTGTACTTTAATAGTTGTATATTGTGAACAGTTATATGTATTCTGTAACACAAAATTTATTTGGTACCATTGCAGTTACTACATACGCACAGATATTATGCAATATATGGCAGCTGTAATGTGTAAAAACAGATTTATTTGCAATACAACAAAATAGAATTGGACTTAATTAGACTGGGTTATTATTTTACACTATTTGATATATGATGAACCTTCAGCTTCTTAATCTGTGCTTTGGTGTATCTTGGAAATGTCTCTGAGCTCAGGAGCTGTCAAGTGTCTCTTTCGTGATTTGTCCTTGCTTGATAGTGTGCTTGTCTTGTAGATGTCACACTTTGGCACAGTATGATCCATGCTCATCTCAGCTGGACTCTGATTGGCAGGCTGTGCCTCAGGGGCGGGGTCACGTGTCAGTGCCAAGCAAATATCTCCCACTTTCAGCTGGTGGCACTGTAATCTGCAGGTTTGACTTGTGAGTTGAGGGTTGCAAGACGACCAGCCACGCCCGCATACAAAAAAGGGCAACCCCTCATTCACCTCCAAAGACAACTGCTGAATGACAGAATAGGGGGTTACCAAAAATAAGTGTTTTATTCTAAATCATTTTGTATTTCTGCAATAAAGGCCCTCCCTGCATCCACAATCACCTACTTTATACTATATACTAGTATGCGGCACTTATTTAATAGGCAAGTACTTATCTAATAGGCACGTACTTATTTAATAGGCACATACTTATTTAATAGGCAAGTACTTATTTACTAGGCAAGAACATAATTAATAGCAAAAACGTATTTAATAGGCAAGTACTTATTTATTAGGCACGTACTTATTTAATAGGCAAGTACTTATTTACTTGGCAAGAACATAATTAATAGCAAAAACTTATTTAATAGGCAATTACTTATTTAATAGGCACATACTTATTTAATAGGCGCATACTTATTTAATAGGCACATACTTATTTACTAGGCAAGAACATAACTAATAGCAAAAACTTATTTAATAGGCAAGTTCTTATTTAATAGGCATGTACTTATTTAATAGGGACGTACTTATTTAATAGGCAAGTACTTATTTAATAGGCAAGTACTTATTTAATAGGCAAGTACTTATTTAACAGGCACATACTTATTTAATAGGCAAGTACTTATTTATTAGGCACGTACTTATTTAATAGGCACGTACTTATTTAATAGGCACATACTTATTTAATAGGCAAGTACTTATTTAATAGGCACGTACTTATTTAATAGGCACGTACTTATTTAATAGGCACATACTTATTTAATAGGCACGTACTTATTTAATAGGCACATACTTATTTAATAGGCACGTACTTATTTAATAGGCAAGTACTTATTTAATAGGCACATACTTATTTATTAGGCACGTACTTATTTATTAGGCACGTACTTATTTAATAGGCACGTACTTATTTAATAGGCACGTACTTATTTAATAGGCACATACTTATTTAATAGGCAAGTACTTATTTAATAGGCACGTACTTATTTAATAGGTAAGTACTTATTTAATAGGCACGTACTTATTTAATAGGCACGTACTTATTTAATAGGCAAGTACTTATTTAATAAGTAAGTACTTATTTAATAGGCACATTTAATAGGCACGTACTTATTTAATAGGCACGTACTTATTTAATAGGCAAGAACATAATTAATAGCAAGAACTTATTTAATAGACACGTACTTATTTAATAGGCAAGTACTTATTTAATAGGCAAGAGAGATACATACTACATTTATTTAGTGTATACTGTCCTAGTATGCGATAAAGACACAAGGCAAGTTTAATCGCATGAGTTATGGTTGCATACATTATCATCACTGCTTGTTTATAAAATACAAAAACAAATTAAATGAGAATAGTCTGCACACTATTGCTTATACAGTAAATCGAATCTTAATTTAGTTAACCAGGAAATGAAAATTAGCCCATCATTTTCTTACCAAATTTTTTGAAGCCAGGGTAAGGCTCTCAGGAGTCTCATGACTAGGCGTCATATGCGTTGTTACAAAACATGCAGTCACAAGACACAAGAGAACCAATGATCAGCTTACGTACAGACGTGGTGCCATTGTGCCGACATTTTAGATCTAGATGTGTTTACATTTGCGACTTATCGATCTCTAAATATGCTCAAAATGCAAACTAACAATTGTATAATTTCGCTTCAAAAGACATACCAAACTTTGTGATGGATGGGCATCAATTAAATGGCTTCTATTTAATGCCATTACAAAGCTAGAAACAGACAGGATAGTTTTCAATATAGCTCTAAATGTATTCGGCTAAAGAAGGGAAGTCCTAGTATGGATTTAATGTAAGTAATGAGGTTATTTTTTTTAAGCCTCCCTCCAAACACAGCACTCTGAATGAAAAACTTGTTAATTTGTTGAGTTCCCATATTGACGATACTTCACGTTGTCTGCTGTCACTAACTGCATTTCCATTAGAGATTTGCACAAAACTTTAGCGTTATTGTCTGCATGTTGAAAAAATTGTGGCAGCATTTCCATTAACTGATGTTATGCAACTAAAACGTCATTTTTTTGTCTCGCAATAAACCATGTGTGTGTTTGGCTTCATACGGCGTCACGCAAGACGACATTCGAATGACATCAAAATACCGGAACAGCGACTCAAAAGCATACAGAGCAGTCGACTTCCAATTAGCTCTCATTGGCTACGTACGAAACCCCATACTGTGACAGTACATGAGATGAAGTACCTACTTACTGACCGTTAAAACAGTAGGTACTGTATAGTATGAATCCTGGTAGTATGAAGGAAATTCGGACGTACTACATCCGCCATGTTGATACATCACGTGGTTATCACGTCATGTCATACCAGCACAAATACAGCCGCATGGCTGCTTTCAGCCATTGCCTAATATGACGACACCTCTTCTTCTTCGTTGGATAACTCCTCTTATCATGGGATAGTGAAAGAAACAATCATATGCACACTTCAAAATCTAACCGGAAGTAGTAGGTCATCCGGGTACTTTTTGCATACTGTTTTTGGAATACTATGGCTGTTTCTCAATGCCAATGATACTTCCTTGGCAGGACTTGTCTTTCCAAGTCACTTCCTTCAGAGGCTAGACGACGAGGCTCCTCTTTAGCATTCGGAGAACACGTAAATTGAACAGGCTAGCAAGTGCACGTCATTGCGTCATTACGTCAGTGAAAAGGTCTGCTTTCAGCTCTGCGCACATAGAATTGTGGGTGATTTGAGAGCGCGAAGAGTGCAAAGGATACACATATGCATCCTTTCCTGTATATGGGATATTTTTCGAACGAAGGACTCAGTCCTTGTTTGCAGTTTCGAGGATCCTCGACATTGGAACAGCCCTTCGACAGATGTCGATGACGTAGCATCCTCGAAAGTCTGGCTTCTGAGGATCCTTCCTTGGCATTGAGAAACAGCCTATGAATTCAGACATAATACTCGACTCGCCTACTGCTTCGCCTACTCCTTTTCGCCTACTATATTGTATGGAAGTAGGTGGTTTCGGATGCAGATATGTTGATGTCATGTGCTTGTCAGTTGTTATGACTCCACATAAAGTCAAACACCACTTCTTCTGTCTTGTTCTGCAACCAAACATATCAAAACATACCAACCTAAATATTCCTTTTTCGAATTGTCACCTGAGCACCTTTTGTGATATATAGGAGTTTATGGGAAATTGCTAAGTTTTCATTGGGCACATGTTTAATTTGCGCATTTTGAAGGGAAATGGAAATGCAGCTACTGTCGGCTGTTGTCTACTGTCTGTACCAGTGCAGGGTAACGTTTTACGTAAGTATGAGATTTGCTTTAATTAATTTACTTTCATAGCTGTGTGTTAAGGTGAAAGAAAATCAACGAAAACAATACTGGGTTAAACAAGTGTAAGTAAATAATAAATTGAACAATTTGTTTTATATTAATTTCAACATCCAACAAATAAAGATGGTTGATGTGTATGTGCTAACCTGTGAGTGGTCCCGTTCAAGCTTCACGTGTAATAACAGTGCAGGTTTGTGTGAGGGCATGATCTTCAACACGGTGAGTCGTTCCAGTTTGAGATCAGGATGAAGTTCAGCACACTGCTCCAAATCCTCTATCTGTAAATCCTCTATACGCTTTAGTCGACCGCTCTCAAGCTCCACCAGTGAACCCTCTACAAACCGATGGAGCACACACAGGACAGAAGATGATGTTTGTGTACTAGTGTTTGTTTGGTGATTGTTTTTGTCTGCATCTTCTCTCCAGTCCAGTAGGGGGAGCTCCTCTCTTGTTTGATTTTCACCATTCCTCTTTGATACAGGTGTGGCGGGACTAAAGTGGTTCAAATTGGGATTGTGATTGTTGTTTTTATTTGTATCTGTATATAGTAGAGAACCTAGAAGTGGGTTATTTTTCACACAATGCCTTGCGCTGTCTTTTCTGAAGCTGTGTAAAATACCCTGCTTCTGTGGTCTGTGGTACCAGTACTTCTCTCCTCTCGCTCTCTTATTGTTTTGCAAACCTGATTCGGTTTTCTCACTTGAAACATCTCCTTGTAAAACATCCCTGACAGCTCCTCTGTAGTAATACGAAGCTAAAAACGGATCGATTTGTGGATTGTGCAGATTTCGAAACCCATCTTCTACGCCTGAAGCTAAATAACTCCAGTGATAAGTCCCCCTTCCAATACCATGCAGTGCATTTGGATCGCTCACAAGGAGTTTTGATGATGGTGTTATGTATGTGCTGCTAGAATTCATTGATGAGTAGATCTGATTCAGTCCTGTAGCGTAAGAGATGTCCGGGTTTCTCAAAGAGGAAAAATCACATCCGTAAGGATAAAGAGGAAATCCATCGGTCACATCAGATGTGGATTCTCTGATATGTTTCGGTCTCCTAAACACAGAATCCTGATTCCAAAAAGGAGAAGGTGTTTTAAAAACAGGTGCTGATGACTGTTCATTGCAGTTTGGCACAGAAAAGGAACTTGTATTCGCCATGGTTACAACACAGGTTGACGTTTTCCCTATAAAAAGCTTTTTTACAAAATCTTCAGGGAAATTACCTAGGTGGAAATTCGTGTAAAGATATTTTTTAAGAAGTTGTGAGAAAACATTGTACTTTGGGGGCATTAGGGTTTCCTAAATAAAGTTATGATGGTAACACTGGTTTAGGATTCAAAGGAGGGTCATGGCATCATGCTGACTGGGGATCTGTTGGGTGGCTCTTCACAAGTTTCTGAAAAAGAAAGCAAGCGAAATTGGCCATAGACATATTAGACATAGATCATGCTTGTAGTGGAGTTCACCATTAGGCAACATGATAAATGGTTAAAATAATAATTTCTAAAATGTATATTTGCTTGTATGTTTACATGTATGAGCTTTAAAGCCACACTAAATATGTTTTTAACAGTATAAAATGGCATAAATGTATCTTGGACTGTTGCATTCTATATTAAATGCTGGCCTACCAAATATTACCCACTTCATCTTGGTTAGTACCGCAATATCACACACTTTAGGTAGGGGAAATTATTACTCATCCTGTGAATAGGGTATTTCTTCACCATTTGTATGACAATGCATTCAAGGGTTTAAGGTTTGGATGGTAAGCTGACATTTAGCCAACATCATTCAATATATAAAAGCACACTTACATTATAAATATAGACGGTTGGATTGGACGCACGCCCATTGCCATGGCTACGTGCCTGGCCCAAATTTATCTTTCTGTCTGTATTTGTTTATCGCTCTGGACTAAACTGATATCTGGAACAAATACCGTCAAAAATAAAAATGTTCGGTTTCTTCAAGACGAGGGAAGATGGCAAGCATGGATCAATTTGCTGTACGAAGAGAGATTTGGTGCCCAGACAAGAACACACGTAGCTAACATTGTATACATGAGTTTTACACAAAAACAGTTGAACTGTGATTTGAACTAAGGTCATTTTTTGTTATATATTTTGCTTGTTATCAGAACTAATCTACTCTTTATTAAGTTTGGGGCACAGTAGTTTGTTTATATTGGCTGCGTCCGAAAGCTTTAAAATGCTGCCTTCGGAAATGAAGGCATCAAGGCACGTCCAAATCCAATGTTAGGTTTACTAACTGTCTTCTGAGATACCTTCATCATCCTGTCCCACAATTCTATGTGTGGCCGTGTATGGGGAATGTGATTGGCCGAGTTAAAAAAAATGTAATGGCGACCAAGTCAACGGCTGGAGCACAGATTTAGTAGGCTATACATGAATTTTATTTTTCACTTTTTAGACCTTTTGATTGCATTTCTAGTGAAAAATTCTATTGTAGTTTTCAAATATGAAGGTTAGTTATCATAAAGGTGCACTATGTTTAAAAATTTTATTACGCTGCCCATGAAGGCTGTCCGAATGTGTTTTCCAAAGTTGCCTTCATTCTGCCAAAGTCATTGCCTCATGAGGGATTGAGGCAACAGGTCCGCTGCCTAAGCTTTTGGATACAGCCGTTGTTGATGCTAAAAACGGCTATGCCGGTATTAAGGCATGCTTCACTCTATTGGTAGTTGCTCCTGAAACTACCTCATAATTTGCAGGTTTTTCAACTTTGTGTGAACAAGCGACAGTGACCATTGGCACCCCGTCCAGTTAACAGTTTATTAATGTCCTCATGGCTTTAAAGGTGCTATAGAATGTAAAATTGTATTTACCTACGCATAGATAAATAATTAGAGCTCTGTACATGGTAATGACATGTCATGAGCCACAAACGCAATGTTTCCTCATTTTTATGTAAACCTTGAACATGCAAAAGACTGCTGGAAAACAGGCCAATCGCAACAACAAACTGATTGTGATGTAACAGTCGAGATGTACGCCCCCAACATGTTTATTAATGTGAGCTACTGGCATGAGCCTCAGAGAGAGCAGAGCAGAGCCAATCAGAGCAGAGCTCAACATTATTATTCATGAGCCTTCCAAATAGGGCAAAAATAGACTTTCAAATGACAAATCCTAGGGTTGTAAAAACGTTTCTGGATATTTTTTGCACTTAATAAAGTTACATACCAGCATGTAAATATCAAAGAACAATTTGACATATTTTTGTAACGCATTCTTTGGCACCTTTAATATTTGATTTCTTTCAGCCCTGTGAAATATGTGATGTATACTTTAAAAGCGTAATTCTGCTCATTTAACGGTAGTAGCTTGCACTCATCCTTAGACAACCTTCCTCGCTCCAGCTTTGAGTCTAAAAACTTCAGCTTGTCCCCCTGTGTGATGCCGTTTCTATGGCAACAGATTTTTTATAATAACAGTGAGTTTGAATGTCAACAAGGGTCAACAATAAAATCATTACATCAAGTATGGAAAAGTTACAAAGACACACTGATCTAAAATTAAATGACCGCATATCTCTCGGACATTACATTAGGTTTTACAGATTTTACATGACATTAAATTAGATTTTAACCCTTATATTGTTATGGCTTATGAAACCTTTAAATTTCAACACTATTAAGCTATTTATTTAACAAACATACAAATATTTCTCTTTATGATCATTCACTGAAGAAAGTTTACAGCCCTGCGGTGTGAAGTGAATTTACCCATTCACATGCACTTAAAGTCACATGAATCGAGAGAGATTTACAGCTATGAATTTGAGAGATCAATTTGACCTCTTAATGAATAATTATGTACCTATACTATATATAAGTCAATCTTTCATTGCATGATGGAAAGTAAACAAATGTTATGTAACTAATGTTAAAAATGACTCGTAACTGCATAAAGACAAATATACAATAATCTGAAGCAGCAGAATTCACAGCTTTTTCTAACTGCAGTCTGTGATGATGTCTACAGATCACATAAAATGCAAATCAATACATGCAAGTGTCCAGATACACATATTGCATTTCTCAAACAGGAGATTCTGGCTTTGCTAATATTACAGCTAAATATTATTCATGTAAATATGTGCAAATTAATAATACATGTAATTTTATATAGATAATGAAGGGGTTAAAAGGGAATAAAAAATAAAAGTCATGTAAAAGTCTAAACCACCTATGCCTAAATACGCAGTATTGCAAAAAAAGTAATAATTTTATACTTTTTTTTTTTTTTTGCATTTTAATAAAACTTTTAAAATGTTATTTATAGGTTACAAATCTCTATGTTTATATTCAGTATTTTGTGCAGGATATTAAACAGTGGTCTTACCTTTAGTCACTTCGAGCTTTATGTAGCATCTGTTGAAGTTCATCTAGTTGTGATGCTGCTGACAGTCAGACAAACTCTTATCTTTTCTTCTTCCTACTCGCTCTCAGTCTCTCCCACTCTCCTCTCAGTACTGTCTGACAACTTATGGTCTTAGTCTCTCTCTCTCTCTCTCTCTCTCTCTCTCTCTCTCTCTCTCTCTCTCTCTCTCTCTGTGCAATATCATATATGTGGGCAAAGCGTTGTTCACTACTGAAAGTGAAGTATGTAATTTAAATGTTTGCATGAAACCAAAAGAACATTGTAAATTTCCTAAAGATGTTCTAAAGATAAAATATAGGATGTTCTGGTTGGTTACCGGGGTGATGCTATATGGTTGCTAGGGTGGTAGCATGGCCACTTTCTACACAGTTGCTAAGGTGTTTTCAGTATGAGGCACATTTCTGGTTGTGGTTTCTAGGCTATTCTTAGTGGTTAATTTAAGATATCATTTGTGTCTGTAGCACGTTAAACGCTAAAGTTGAGTCAGTAATAATAGTGGTTGGACCAACTTTGCCATGTCATGTTGCCAGAATGCATTTCCAAATGCACAGTAGATAACAAAAAATATCTTCCATTGTGTTTTCTTTACATTATAGTTCTCATCGTTGGGCCAAAACATGTGCCAGATGTGTTAATATGGTCGAGTTAACCCTTCTGCACGTCTGCTCTTTATTTTGTTTGCACTTGAAACGTTAGTGATACGCTGCGGCCACAAGCCCACACACATACACACAGTCGCAAAGATTCTCTGTTTGAGTCATATAAGAGCTGTATAACACCACACAGTGCACGCATGTAGATCTGGGATATAAAGAGCGCTATCTCTGTGTGTGTGACATTTAGAGAGAACTAATGCTGATACAATCATGTTTTCCACACATCCCACACACTTGTACAGCTGTGGTACAAAACTGTGTTCAAACGGACCAAAGCTGCACATTTGTGCTTTTTCTGAGGACATTTGAAGCTCAGTTTCAGTCCTAAACCAGAAAACAACATTAACCTCATTCTGATTCTCACAGCTTTAGCTACAATATTGTCACCAGTGTTGAGTGAATGCACAGGCAAACAACCATTATTGAATAGCCTATGTAAAGATTCTTTACTTGAACATTACATTTGTATTTTTTTATTTGTTTTGCATTGCAGTCTTTTTTATATATAAGTGTGTGCATTTACTAACAGGTTACAATGGCATGTTTTAGACAGACTTTTAACATTTAGGTTTATGTGGGTGTTCAAGCGCTTACAAAGGGGCATTTTCTTACAGTAGTGTAAAATCTTATATGCTATAAAGCATCACATTATTAAGTGCTGCAGTCTTCAAATACAGTCAATATTTATGAGTCAGCATAAGCCATGCCATGTTTACTGTAATAAAAAGAAAATTCTGACCAGGTTTTTACTTATTTGCCACTAGATGGCGCTTTGCTAGTACTTTTTCAACTAAGCCCACCGTTAAACTATCTTTAAAATACATGATGATGTATCTTTAGTATATTAGATATAGCAATATATTTTATATTATATTATATAGATTTTTATAGATATTTATTTTTATATGAATACATGATTTAATATATGATTTACTAGCCTATATATGTCTGTTTTTGATATAGTTTTGATAGGTAAGTATTATACAAGTGTTACAAGATAAATATCACTAATCATCATATAAGCCTATATATTAATACATAATTATACCTACATAAAATGATGATCAAGCGATTAAAATTAATCCAGTTGATGAGAGTGGGCTAGAAGTATTTAAGATGTTAAGATTTCGATGGCGTGGGTAAACATGAACTGTGACACTGATATTTTTTTACATTTCGAAACTCCAGAGCTGAGTTGATAATACTGTATCTATGTCAGCAGGTGTCAGTATAGAGTCAAAGTGTGTTTAACTTTATGCAGCGCTGTAAGAACCGACAAGCAGATGACATCAAAATACCGCGAGAGCAATCGAAAGCAGACTACTATGTATGATTTCTCGAATCGCTCTCGCGGTATTTTTATGTCATTCGCTTGCCGGGTTTCTTCGGCGCAATCGGCGGTGCAAGTAACAAACACCTTCTATCAGTGCAAATGAGAGTCATGACAACCTCGAAAAAGAAATTAACAAAAGCACCTTTACATTACTTACAATTTATAAATGTATTTGCAACACTACAGCAAACTGTATAGCATTTATTTAAAAGAAAAACAATAACAAATTTGCCTCTATTTGTGGTAAGATTACCAGATACATTCCGTCTATGAATACAAGATACACACTTTTAGACGTAAAATGTAGAAAAACTAATGTACAAATGAACAATTTAGACAGAAAGAAAACTTTTTGTTTGTCAAAAATTAGTGGAATTTGTCCAGCCTGCTTAAATGTCACATTAAATATCTAATTTGCGTGACTCAGGTGTTGTGTATGTGAATGAATATCTTGTGAAAACTGTTAAGATACCCTGTGAACTGAAACACACCCAAAGGACCGGTTTGGTTGAGGAAAACTTGGATATGTGAGGTAAAACTTTAGCTGATGTTGAGCATATGTTTTAATTTTGGGGATTTTACGTGACCTTCCGCGTCCCGTTTTTTGACCACTGCGTTTATGTAACCATTTAGTGACTGATACAACAGACTTGTTCGACTTCATATATAGAGCCAAAAGAACCGACAGACGGATTACATCAAAGTCCCGCGAGAGCGATTCGATATAATACAGAGGAGACGGCTATCGACATTCTCTCGCGGTGCTTTGATGTCTTCCGTTTGTCGATTCCATCACCACTGCGTGAAAGCGAACAAGCAGAAGCAGTGTACTGATCACAACACTTAGCATCCAATCACTTTTGCTAGGACAATCTCGCGCTTCTGTTTTCAGCCTGTAAGTGTGTTTTAATTATTTGTTAAAGTAGGCTATTTGTTGTTGACTCTGCAAAACACGTAAGATTAACATGAAGGCGTTTTCTAACCTTAGTGCATGAGTAACAAGTAAAGGGAAAGGTAACGGTAACGGTACTGTAGGCTATTTTAATAAACAATTAATAAACCTACTGTATGTTGCCAATTTGCCAAGGCATGAAAATTATACATTATTTTTTTAGGAAATGGCTTAAAACAATACACTGTATATTCACACAAAGCCATAACGTTACCGTCACAGGCCACTTTTTGTCCCATGGTACACAAATTGTATAAGTTTCAAGAAACAGTGTGTTAAACATAAGTGACAGGACATGATGTGCACCTCAAGTCTCATTGAGTGTTGTGTGTATCAGGCCCGGCTCCAGATTACGAAAATTAACCATGGTTTTACTACAGTTAAAACCAAAAAACCATGGTTACTGTAGTAAAACCATGGTAACCACAAAATTACCTTGGTTTTGACAACCATGGTTTTCAAAAACCATAGTTAAACCATGGTTAGTGTAGTAAAACCACAGTTTTCTAATAGTAATTAATACACCAAATAAACATGGTTACTACACTTTTACCACAATAAAACCATGGTTATTTTTTGTAAGGGTGAGATGAAAGGTGGGCCAAGTGATATTCCAGGTGTGCCGGTCAGTTGGTCTTTAATGCTTTAATCTCACATGTCTATAGTAGTGCTGCACAATTAATCGCATCGCAATCGCAATGTCAGCCTGTGCAATTATATGACAGCAAAATGTTGCAATTATATTAAATAAATCCATGTGTGGACTTGTTAACACCAACTTTCTGATAACAGTTTGATGATTTTCCTTGCTGTTTAAAAAAAGAAAGAAAAACGAACAAAAAAGGCAGTGCATGTGTGGCATGCACGTGTGTGGTGTGCGTCGTCACTTGTGTGTGCGCAGCGCGGAAATACCAGAGCGAAGATGGATGCAGTGATCTGGTAGCTAAAAAAAACTCTACGTCTGTTGTATGGCAGTATTTTGGATTTAGGATTACTGACACTGAGCAGTTGCTACATCACGTGGCAATACGAAAACATTTCTAGTTTTACAAATACACATTTTAGCATTATCACTAAACTGTGTGTGTATTTTCCTTAAAACACATCAAGTTGACTCATGATACCATTTATTATAATCGCAATCGCACATCGCAATATTAGCATGAATAACCACAATGGGAAAAATTTCCCAAATCGTGCAGCTCTAGTCTATAGTGTTAATATCATATAACAAAGACAATTGTTAGGGTTGTTTGTTATTGTTGCGTTTGTGTTTTATTTATGTTTTATGGGGGTTTTTTTGTACATATTTTGGAACTATTTGATTATATATATACAGTGGATATAAAAAGTCTACACACCCCTGTTTAAATTGCATGTTTTTGTGATTTATAAAATGAAACCAAGATTAATCATTTTGGAACCTGTTCCAACTTAATTCCCTACTTCAAACCTATATATTAAAGTAATTAACATCAAGAATTATTCTGTGGTGAAAAAATGGCAAGTAAAGTTGTACAATAACCAGGTTGCATAAGTGTGCACACCCTTTTACAATAGTGATTGTGGCAGTGATCAAAAGCAACCAATCACATTTAGACTTAAGTTAAATATAAAGTAGTACATACCTCTCATCAATTAAAATTACTTTTTAACTATTAATGAAGTGTGCCTGGTCCTAAAGGATTTTTTTTGTGTATCATCCCACTGAAAAAGCCATTGTCTGTGTAGAGCTTACTCAGCAGGTACATGATCCCATTGTTGAAAAATATCAATCAACAGGGGGTTAAAAACATTTCCAAGACACTGAATATACCATGGAGTACTATAAAAACAATAATCCACAAGTGGAGAAAATATGGCACAACATTGACATTACTAAGACCAGGCATCCACCTAAAATTTATGAGAAAACCAGGGAAAAAAATGGTAAGGAAGGCTGGCGAGAGGCCTACAGCAACATAAAAAGAATTGTAACAATATCTGGCCAGTACTTTTTGCTCCCTACATGTGACAAAAATCTCCTGAATTCTTCATGTTTGGGCTATTAGCATTTTTAATTAAAAATATCATTAATTCCATCTAAAGTTTGTAAAAACAAATATTTCTATATCCCAATCCATTTGGAATAATGTATTATAGTCCATTGAGACCAAAGTTGAACTTGGGCCGTTATACCAAAATATATATTTGGTGCAATAAAACCCACATCACATCACCAAATGAACACCATGCCCAGAGTAAAGCATGAAGGTGACAGCATCATACTTTGTGGCTGCTTTTCTTCAGCTGGAACTGGGGTTTTAATCAGGGTGGATGGAATAATGAATAGCTCCAAATACTCGTCAATTCTGGCCCAAAACCTAAAGGCTTCTGCCAAAACACTTAAAATACAGAGAAATTTCACCTCACAGCATGACAATGACAGAAAGCACACATCTAATCAACAAAGGAACTACTTCACCAAAACAAGATCAAGGTTTTGGAATGGCCCAGCAAGAGTCCGGATCTAAATCCCATCCAAAATCTATGGGGTGATCTGAAGAGGGCTGTGCACAGGAGACACCCAACCAATTTGACAGATTTAAAATGCTTTTGAAAGGAGAAATGGCAAAATATTGCAAATTCAAAAGTGTGAAATTGATTGACACATTTCCATTAAGATTGAATGCTGTGATAAAATCTAAAGGTGCTTAAACTAAGTTTTAGTTTAAGGGTGTGCACACTTATGCAACCTGGTTATTGTACAACTTTACTTGCCATTTTTTCACCACCAAAGTTTTCTTATTGTTATTAGCTTTAATATATAGGTTGGAAGTACTGAATTAAGTTGGAACAGGTTCCAAAATGATTCATCTTGTTTTCATTTTTTAAATCACAAAAACCTGCAATTTTAACTGGGGTGTGTAGACTTTTTATATCCACTGTATATATATATATATATATATATATATGGTTAACATGTTTTTTTTTACATTCTCTCTTTTTGCATTCGTATAATTGTTTTGGCCCCTTAACAGATCTTGTATCAATTAAGTAACTTTAGATTTGATAAAAAGCGGCAGTTCTTTTAAAATAACTATTTACATCAACTTAAACAAACTTGTTACTTGAGTGAAGCATGAACTGTAAGAATTGGGTTTATTCTTGTAATTAAAAAAAGGGCAGTTCTTTTAAAATAACTATTTAACATCAACTAAAACAAACTTGTTACAAACTAAAAAAATTATTTTTATTTAAAATGCTGTTTTTCTTAAGAATTATTCTCACGTCTGTTAATATAGTATAACATTACAGATTTTTGGCCAAAAGATTGGCTGTTATGTGATGTGGGCCAAGCCTCTGATTGGGTGGGCCAGGCCGTGGAGCCGGGTATGATGTGTACATTAATGTGTATGAAAAAAAACACGCATGAGACAACAGGATTTATTTTTGGCACCTCCTCTCTTGTTACTCAGCCCCTCCCTTATTCTTTCTTCAGCTGTAAACTTCACTCTCATCTCCCCCTACGGGATGACTTGGTATAACCCAAATGTCCAGTCCTGAGGTCTGAGTGTTTATAGCTCAGAGATACTCGATCACTGACATGAGAGTCAGTCTACAGCTTCAGTCGCAGGGATGAGATGATCAGTGTGAGAGTCCGGTCTAAAGTCCTGCTGCTGCCCATCAGTTCATCATGAGTGCCAGGGGAACAAACATCCCTAACAAACGCCTGCCGTGTGAGTATTTCAACTCTTTTCTTTTTTAATAACATTAAATCTTCTGCCGGATGTGATATTACCAGTCACCTGCCAGTCATGTATATGTGTCTATTTTTGTGTCAAGAAGACGCGCTAGTTGTCACATTGTTTAATACAATTTAATCAATATGTAATCAATAATCAATCATTTTATTTAATACTTCATAATCAATATTATAATCAAAGTTTATCAATATTTTCAGGGTTTATAATTTTTGTTAAAGTACACACATTGATCAGGACAAAAAGGATACAGTTCTTCACATTGAACTTTTGTGGCAACATACCTAAATCAAGTTATATAGCGTAGTCAGACTTAAATGGTAGTTTAATGTAGGTGAGTGTATTTGAAGAAAACAAGATAACCATGCAGCTTGGACTTCCTCAGTACTATTTAAAAATCCCTTCCTTATTTGGACAAAATACAGTATGTCTGGCTGAATAAGGAAAGAGTTTCTCAAACTCTCTGAACCGAAGTTAGGTTTAGACTACAGTTAGACATTTCTTTAAGTTTTACTTTAAGCGACATTCATTCATTATTTTGACCAAACACTTAAGGTCAGTTTCCCATACAGGGTTTAGATTAATCCAGGACTAGGCCTTAGTTATATCTGGACGTTTAAGTAGAATTTGAACACATACCTTACAAAGTATGTGCATTTTGAGGCAAAACAATGGCACTGATGTATGTTAAGATATGTCAGTGCAAGATGTTTTAAAATTGAGCCAGATCAAACCTGCATTTTAGT
Organism: Misgurnus anguillicaudatus; assembly: GCF_027580225.2. Classification (NCBI taxonomy): domain Eukaryota; kingdom Metazoa; phylum Chordata; class Actinopteri; order Cypriniformes; family Cobitidae; genus Misgurnus; species Misgurnus anguillicaudatus. The sequence continues at coordinate 8,920,974 of NC_073350.2, forward strand.
CTGGGACTAGGATAAGCCCTGTCTCGGAAACCACCCTAAATTAGCAGGACATTGTAGCTTATGGATGATGAACTTCACCCTTTAGAATGGGTAACCTGACTAAAGGATTTATTTTCTGCCATTTTTGTCTGATGGACTGTGGGTACAATCCAAATTCCCAAATTCACTGACCTAGCACACACACACGCAGGCACACTGCATGCTTGGAGAGTGAGCCTGTAAATTAGGTTGGCCACAAGAGAATTTGTCACACTGTTATGAGTAAAATGTGATGTCTGTCCAACAGATTTGTGCTCCAGAGGGTGGTGTCATTTAGGTCTTACTTTTTCTCTAGGAATGGTATTGTTCGGAAAACATTGTTAATTGTCTTGGCTTTCACAACTCATGATTATTGATATGTAACTGATGTAGAAGTCATGAGACTGATGATATAAGTTGACTATATCTTTCTAAAGTGGAAAGGATTTTTGTGAAGGTTTTTTTTACCTTCATAGCTTAGGAGCTGGTCATTGATGTGTAACATGATCTCTTCCTCTGGTGCACAGCACAGTTTCATTATCTAGTTTGGCAGTACTTTCACAATGACTAAATATAATGGCATGAGTTCAGTGGAATGTACTAATGAAGGTTTACGGTTGCTTAAATGTTCGTAGGTTCTTGTGGATTATGGGAATCTCTGTGTTTCTATAGGATGAAGTGGGGGTCGCCTTAAAAAAGAGGCTGAATTAACCGTCTCAAAGAGGGGAGCTTGATTACAAAGACTTCTTTGAGTGCTGGGGAAATTTGGGCTTTTGCTGGAGTTTGCTTCATCTTCAGCATGCATCACACATGCACAAGACTATGCTCTGAATCTGAATATGTGCTTGTCTTGTAATTTAAGAAAGTGGTAAAAGGGGGATTCCAGACTCCCAGAAATACAAAAAATACATTTATGTTCAGCTTTCTTCTAACTCTTATCATACGTCGATTATTTTACCCAATTCGAATAAAATAATGGAAGGGATGGACACTAGAACTTAGGTGCATTTAATGTAGGTCAGGGTAAGGGTAAGGCATTGTTTTTTAATGCTGCAACATGACTATAAAGAGTATCAGATATAGACGATTTCAGCAGTAACAACATAAACAAACGGCTGTCGTGGTCCACACGTAACTTCTGGTAAACTCCGCTAAGAATAAATAACAACAAAGTTCTTTTAACGCAGTTTATTTATATAACAAGCAACAAAAAAACAACAACGCATAGATTACCTAGGAAACCAAAACATTTGTTATTTTCGACGAGGCATTTGTTCAAGAGGTTAGTTTAGCAACTAGTCAGACCATTCAAAAAACGAAACCGGAAGTAAAGTTTGGACCAGACGTGTATTGCGTCAGCGTACGTGTGTCCAATGAAACCGTCTATAGACCGTTTCATCGGACGTACGTGTGGTGACGCGATACACGTCTGGTCCGAACTTTACTTCCGGTTTCTGTTTGTTTATTGATCCGACTAGTTGCTGAAACTGAACTCTTAAACAAATACTTTGTCGAAATCGAAAATAACAAATGTTTTGTTTCCTAGGTTATCTATGTGTTGTTTATTTTGCTTATTATATAAATAAACTACTTTAAAAAAAACTTTGTTGTTATGTATTCTTAGCAGAGTTTACCGGAAGTTACGTGTTGACCACGAAAGCCGTTTGTTTATGTTGTTACTGCTGAAACCGTCTATAAAGAAAACATGACCTCATATTATAACATGACTTCATAGTTGAATTTCATCATTATAATGTCATGGTGATGTCATAGAAGCTCATTTTGGCCTGTTTTAACACTGAGCAGAGAGGAAAAGAAGAGGTACTGAGATATGGCTATACGTTATTGAAGGAAAATGCAATGTGCGATAGTTAATGAGATATATACATTTCAAGTAAAACTTACTTAAAATATGGATGAAAAATTATGCACTATATTTTTAAGTAAATTCATTTTTTACAGTGCTCTTTCTCTCTCTCTCTCTCTCTCTCTCTCTCTCTCTCTCTGCACCGACCTAATATAATTTAACTATACATAACATAATTATTATAATCATTCAGTTATTTTTTTTTTTTTCTCATTATATCTTGCTGCCTTATATATTTAGAAGAAGGGGATGTGGTCTGGAAAATTGTAACCAGATTTAAACTCTTTAAAAGAACCACAGCTCAATGTATCAGAACATCTGAACCAAACACTACATTTCGTGGTCATAAAATATTTAATAATCTTTATGGCAGTGGATAATAATGAACTGTGTTATTTTAAAGAAGTCTCAAAGTATAATGTGAACATACAGCAAGCTTTCAGTCTGATGAGTGACATTGTAAAAGCACAGCAGGTCTGAGAGCGGTACAGAGGAGAAACATTGATGAACAGTGACAGCTGTGACTAAACGGACAAACTGTGACATTGCCATGACATCACATCTTTCATAACAGACCTGTGACATCATCACATTGTGCTTGATACTGACCGTAACATAACCCTGACGACCCGAGGAGTTGACTGATATAATAACAGACTGTTTTCATACCTCAGCTCAGTTATCTCATATGACACACAGGAATAAGAAATGCTGTGCTGTGGACTTCATCATTATTAATACACAGTTATATACATTATTTTTCATCTATATTTACCTAGAGAACATAATCTAGATCAGCTAAAGCTCGTGTTTTCAAGATATGTGTTTGTTGCGTCATGTGAGCCATGTGCATCACGTGTTTTGTCAAAATAATTGCCTGCTGCACACGCGTTAAAAACGTTTATGATAAAAGACACGCTCACGTTCACAAAATACACACAAGACACTCCCTTAACAGTAAACTCTGATTTTGCATGCGATTATGCGAGTATCTGGCAAACGCGAGCGTCTCTTTTATCATAAACCCTTTAGACGCGTCTGCAGCAGGCACTTATTTTGACAAGACACGTGATGCACACAGGATCTCTCGATGCACTGAACACATATTTTCAAAAAAGGAACAACACACATGACGGGCTACATACATGTTGTGACGAACTTCGCATCGAGCGCCACCGAAAAAAGAAGTCACCGGCCACCACTGGTATCTACACACTGCTTGAAATATGCAGATTTAGTAAGAGATATTTATCTGTTCATGTGAGCTCTAAAGGGCATGGGTTTAAATCCCAAGAAACACACATTCTGTTGCAAGTATAGATTGAATGCACAGTAAGAATGCACTTTGAATACAAATGACTGCCCAATGCATAATATAAATGTATAGTGTAAATGTATTATGAAGGCTACAGGCACAAGTACAGGGATTACAAGAAAGTGTCTAAATAGTTTGTGACTACAGCTGAACACTACATACCACATCCGAGGTTTTCATTAAATTTGGTTAAAGGGTTTGAACATCCACATTCCTTTCAAAACCTCTGGTTGTTTCTGCTGTGTTTTCCCACATGTGTTGTTTTATGGGTAAAATTAGTTCCTGCTAATCTCCAGATTTTGCTTTTTTATTCTTGTTTTTTTTATGGTATGGTTTCTCCGTTGGTAAATAAGGACTTGTCCTTTCCAGTCCCAAAGGTTTACAAATGAACTTTTAACTCATTCATCTGGAAAGTTCATTTCCCGTGTTCTGTTTTTAAATGGTGGATGGCTGTTTTTTGTGCTGTAACGCTTCTGAATTCTTACTTCTGAATGTCCGTGTTTGGATTTTAGGAAAGGTTTTGTGGTGAGATGACAGGAAGAGGTTTGTGTGGTTAAAATTCGTGTTGATGCAGTAAATACAAAAATCTGTCACTAAGCAAACTAAATTTAAAGAAGACCTAAAGGAGAAATCACATTTTGTCATAATTTACTCATTCTCGTCTTGATGTAAACCTGTAAGAGGTTCTTGTTTCTGTGGAAAACAAAGAGAGACAATATGAAGAACTCTTTTCAACACAGTTTATAGTAACCATGGCTATGGCTTTTAAACAGACATTAAGAAAATCACCATTACATTGAATTGAAGCATATCTACCATAGCTTAAACATGTGCTATATTGCAAATGTATTTATACTGTATATACAGTAGATTGGTGTGAAAAGCAGAGCTAAAGTTTAAGTTGCTATGACAAGCAATGCCAGATCTGAGATCTAACAACACATGTATTGTTTTTGTACATGGATCGCCAGTTTGAATAAAACAGAATGGAAAATGAGATTAGAGAGGTGCAGAATGATTATTAGTAAATAATGGCTTACATTTCAGTCTGTTTATTGCACAAATCTATTATATTGCTACAGACTTGTAGCCAAAAGATAATAGAAATTAAAGCTCACATAACACACACCGTTTTTGCCAAACTAATGTTAATGGATTAGTATTTTATACTTTATATATCCAAAGAGTCTTTTGTGTTGTCATATTATTAAAAGACAAAATGGCCATTCCGTTTTCGCCGGAAAAAGACAAACACATGAAGGCGTTCAGTGGGCGGAGCTGAAGAGTTACGAGTACGCACAGCCTTTTGATACTAATCTAAAAGCTGTGACATCAATGGAAATCAAACTTAAATAAAAACTTTTTTTTTAAATAACTATGGCTTACAGTCAGATACAGCCTTACATATATTATCCAGAATCTGATACTGAGTCAGCAATTGATCAACAGGAACAACAGCAGCAACGATTAGTTACAGCAGGACATCTTTATCTGGTATTTAACCGCTATTTGCCCGTTAAAAAGGTAAATGTAAATGTAAAAAGGTAAATGATGTAAGTGCAGTACAATGCCAACTGAGGCGGAAAATGTATGCTGTTGTTCGTGTTGTTTACATTACATGCACGTATGCGCCGATTGCAAACAAAACACGTGAGATTTTGTGGTTGGGACTCCTAAACTGGGTCTTTTAAAGTTGGGACCGGTTCATCAGTTGTAAACAAGTGGCAAATCCGGCGTCAAACTGAGGCTTGTTCGCAAAGCAAACATAAACCCATTCGCAATTACGTTGCTGTCTGAGAAAAATGAACTGCATCCAGTGTTGTCTTAAGATATGGAAAGCCAAATAAGCTTTTATTCTCCTTACATCCAAAAACACACTTCTTTTGTCAAACCACCTTGATAAAACAAAGTTGTCACAGGCTGTGCGGTGACTTCTACTATACGCGTTCTCGCTCTTACTTGACTTACAGGGCAGGCGAGCTTTTCTGAAGGTTGCTGTTTTTGGCACAAGCGTGAGAGGTGCATGTCATGTCCGGTGCCCCGCCAAATCATAATCCCCATAGTGCCTCAGTGCCAGATTCTCTGTGACACACTGAAAGCTGGGGGTTGGTGTGAGGTGTAGACAGAGCTTTGCCTTGTATGCAGCGAATGACAAATCAATCCTTCCAGACAATCCTGCTTTCTTTTGCTTTGATCCGACAATCCTCGCTCAGCCCTCCCCGCTCCTCTCCTTGTCTGAATGAACAACACAGAGTGACAAACAATGAATGGATGAGAGCAAAAGATGAGACTGGGAGGAAACAAGATATAAATAATGATCTCATTCTCATGTGGCTGTTTACTCTTCTAATGAATGATTGTATTGGATGGTTTGGTGAAGGTCAGGTTGAGTGAGCCTCACGGTGAGGTCATTGACTTTAAATTGATCATGAATGGATTATTACTTTACGGTAAATCTGACTCCATTATCCTCTACTTTGCTGTTCCGATAAGTTTCACTTGACTGTCAATTAAAGCCAAAGCTGTTAAGTAGTTTTAAAAGGTTGACAGTCTGTCTTGGTGTTTGCACTACTACATGATATAAGTACAGCTACTTTTACATTTACACTAAAGGGAGTTCACCCAGAAATGGAACTTCTGTTATCATTAACTTACAAACCTAAAAGAAAACAAAGATATCTTGAGCAATGTTTCTAACCATACCGTTTTTGAGCACCATTTTCTTTCCTACTATGAAAGTCTATGGTGCTCCTGTTTCCCAATTCAGCCAAACCAATACATTTATAACAACATGAGGGTGAGTAAATTATGACAGAATTTCTATTGTCGTTGCTAGGGTATTTTTTATTGGATGTTAGAGAGGTGCTTTGTAGTTGTACTGGATGAGGTTGGTAGGGTGTAAAAATTAAAGGGGACAAATCATGAAAATCTGACTTTTTCCATGTTTAAGTGCTATAATTGGGTCCCCAGTAGGGTTGTGCTAATCGTCAGACATATCATTAATAGCAGGCTTTCCTGACGATAGTTGGCGATGGTTATTATTATTATCATCATAGTTTCAAATTAACTTGCACACTGTATGCTTTTCCTCACATGAGAGGGTTTGTGGGCTTCACTTTGCATGAGAGAGCTTTTAACGCACGTGGATTCCTTCTTGCATGCACCTGGACTTAATGCGCGCGTCTTGGACTCTTGCTTGGACCTGAAAGCGTGCGGCATGGACTCCTCCTAGCACCTGAACTTGTAATGTGCATGATTTGTACTCTTTCTTGCACCTGAGTTTGTAATACGCATGGCTCTGACATTTCCTTGCACTATAGAAGTTGTTAGGAGCGCAGGGGTTTAAAACCAGCGAGTGGCTGGAAATTTTAGATGACGCGCTCGTATTAATGGCATCAGTTTTAAGAAGGTTGCGGTCATGGCAGTGTTGCCCTTGATTTTTTTTGTCCACCAATCAAGTGACTTGTCATAAATGAGTAAAAAATGAACAAATAAATAAATGAGTAAACTACTACTACTGTATTGGCGATCTCACAGGCTGACGATAGGACGATCTCAAAATGGGGCATATTGCCCAACACTAGTTCCCAGTTCTTCTATAAACCTAGAAAATTTAAAAAAGATCAACCCAGTAACTTAGTTTTGGTAAACCATTCTCTGCAAGCATGTGATCATTGAAATCAAGCTTCCCTTGTGATGTCAGAAGGGGATAATACCACCCCTTAATCTGCATTATCCAACCACAGCACTGCCATTTAGTGCAGAGATCAACTAATTTGCATTTTAAACGGCACATTTTACTCCCATCTACAAAGTGGCAATTTTAACATGCTAAAATAAGTTATCTATGATATTTTGAGCTAAAACTTCACATACATACTCTGGGGACACCAAATATTTTTTTGACATCTTAAAAAAGTCTTGTGAAATGTCCCCTTTAGGTGAATATGATATCAACAGGGTGTAGCTATTGCTTTGTACATGTAAAGTCGCCCAGAGCTTTTTAAGTAAACATAGACAAACACTGAATCCACTGCACTGGCATTTCACTAAATGCACTTGTAGTCAGCAAGGTATCCAAGGAGAATAGCTCAGGAATTTTAACTGACTTAATTCCTTCTCAACCACATGCCAATAATAAAAACCTGATAATTAACTCAACAAACACAAAGTCACACACTGAAAGACAGATTTCAAGGACCCATTCACACACCACCTCAGTTATGTAACGTTCATCCATTCATGGCACGTCTGTGGAGTTTTAAGTGCCTCTGTCTTTTCTCTCACGCTTCTCTATAAACATCAGTGTATGGGTGCCTGTCTGCTTTTAAAATATTTTGAGCATGGATGAGGTCATGGAAAAAGAGAAGTACTGTTTTTAACCGTGTTAAATGGGTTGACATTTGGATACTAGCATGTGAGTTTAAGGCTTAGTGTTAAAGGAGCATTTCACCCATAGAAACATTAATCTTTATTGAAAGTGTGTTATATTTGTAGGTGAAATTGAACATATATTTAGAATTTGGTGCCTATTTGACCGAGAAAAGGGGTGTTTGTAGTCTCACTCCTTCAACAAAGATATTGGACTTCCTTCTTTCAATGACGCAAAATGATGATTTTTACATCATTGAAAGAAGGAAGTGCAAAACTGAAATCTGTATTTCTCCTGTCTCAGCGGCAACTGAGGAAATGATGCATGACCATTCAAAAACATGACTGGGGTTCTAACTATACAAAGCTTTATGCAAATGGGTGAAGTGTCCCTTTAAGCGCATCTACTCTTCACAAGTCTAGTTTCTGAATGCAGTAGTACAGAAAAGTTCAATACAAGTCAAGCACTACAAAGCAAATGTATTACATATTGTAACAGCTACTTCAAAACTGTAGCTACAAAGTATAAAGACACACATAAAATAGTAAAAATATGGAAAAAGTTCATTTTATGGTTGTCGGGTTGCTACCACAGCCACGGGTGAGTTAGCACGAGTAAATGTATCAAGACAATAGGAGTCACTGTTTGTTTCAGTATTTTCTGTTAAATGACACCAATATGTTATCTCTGCCAAAAGTAGTATACTCCAGGACGCAGTTGTACAGCCAGTCACATGCACTCACTGCCTGTCAATCATTTTAAGCATTTAAATTTGCTAACACTGGGTTTGCTAACTTGTCAAGGGTGGGAGGGGTTTATGGGGAGAGGCAGTGGTCTATAGAGTGCCGCAAGTATGGCATATTTTTAAAATTAGAGTTAAGTTTAAATAGGAAAAATATTGAAACTCTATTTTTTAGCGTGATGCTAATGGTCTAATCAGATTCAATGAATTATGCTAAGCTATGCTAAAAGTGCTAAAGCCAGACCCAGAGATCAGCTGAATGGACCCCAAAACGGTAATAATCAAATGTTTAACTCTAGGGGAGCTGGAAAATGAGCATATTTTCAAAAAAAAGGTGGAATGTCCCTTTAAAGGGAAAGTTCACCCAAAAATCAAAATCCTGTCATCATTTACTCACCCTCATGTTGTTACAAACCTGTATAAATTTCATTGTTCTGATGAACACAAAGGAAGTTATTTTGAAGAATGTTTGTAATCAAACCGCTTGTGGATGCCATTTACTTCCATAGTATTATTTTTATGGAAGTGAATGGGGTCCACAAACATTTCTCAAAATATCTTCCTTTGTGTTCATCAGAACAAATACATTTATACAGGTTTGTAACAACATGAGAGTGAGTAAATCATGAATTTTTATTTTTGGGTGAACTATCTCTTTAATACAACAATATTAGTTGTAACTGTTCATATAAAGGTATAAAGGAAATATAAAAAACATAAAAGGTCTTGAATCAGATTATTTATTTTTAAAGGAGACATTTTTGAATTAAAACGTGGATAATAGTTTTCAACACTGTTAAGATCAGGTTGTTAAAATGTTTCTCCACATTTGCAGGAGACATCAATGTTTCTGAGTGTCAGCAGCATCTTAGTAATATAACTAATAGATCAAATAAACTGTTTAAAGTTCTGCTCATCTTAAAGAGGTGGCAAACAAGAGCTTTTAAACATTGTTTATAATTTGCCTACCAGATATAAACACAATGTGATGACACAAAAATAGCAGATAACCACTTATCGAGTGCCAACTTAATTCTTTTAACCAATCGCTAAACGGCATGCATAGCGGATATCACAGACATCGAAGAATGCATCTGTGCATTGTATTTGACGTGATGCTATGCACATGATTTAAACGTAATGCAGCTTGTTAAGGCATTATCATCAGGTTTTTCAGAAACAGACGAGTGTTTAAATGGCTTGTCTACAGCCCGTCTGGTCACAGCAGCTGAGCGAGGTCTAATCTTTACATTATTCCTAATTTAGACCTGGTTTAAAAGCTCAGTCTGTTCTTTCTAAATATGGTGGAGTTCTCAGTGTGGCCGGATATGTTTTAATGGCTTGAGGACAGGAATGTTTTGTTTAATTCTTTAGAGTCTTGCCGTGTGCTTTAGGGCTGTTATTTCAGATGATGGGTGCTCTTATGTCACTTTTCATAGACAGGAAAGTTTCAATTTCAGTCTGAACCTGTCTTACGAGCAAACCTGTCGGAAAAATGCATAACTGGTGGGTTGTATGTTATCAATAGATGCAGGTATGCTGGTGCCCCCGACAGCATCTTAGTAGCATGTCAGTTTGCATTTCTTAAAGGTCGCATAACACACAGTGTTTCTGCTAATCTCATGTTAATCTTGAGTACCTATAGAGAACTATTGCATTCTTCATATCTCCAAAGAGTCTTTAGTCTTATCTGTAAAAGGCGGATCAGCTCTACCAATAGTTTCCAGAAAAACAGTGGCATAACTGGAATTTTATAAATGGGGTGGCCAGTCAGATGTCAGGGGGGTCCAGTGCTACCCCAGACACTCTTCTGGCTCTGCCACAGTCCTTGAGGACCTATATATCTTCGTGTCATTGACATTAAATGCACTTATTCACCAATTGCCAACAAAACACATTTGACGCAGTTTTACTTACCGCCTGCACGTTGCGATCGAAAAATCTAAATTCAGCTTTATATAAACACACTTGCATAACTCTACCCCAGATAAACAAACAGATAAACATTGTTTCCATAATGCTGGGTCATTGGGAAGTGGAACAAGCATATATTTCTCTCACAAACAAAAACACACTTCTCTGGTGACGTTGATTTCGTGTCAGCTCTTGGTAGGTGCGTACGTGCGCTATTCTGGGTGAAGTGCCCATATAAGGACTTCCACTGTACTTCCTGCACTGAAATTACTCATAAAAGAAATAAAGCAAGATTGATTCATATGAATCTCTCATGTTCGAAAAAAAAACTTTTCCAAAACTTGTAGGAACCTTGGCGAAGTGCATTCGGCATAGAAATACTCTCTGAGAAGTATCTCGTCCAACTGTTTTTTTGACACCTATATATTTAGCATGAGGAATCCAACTCTTTAACAGTGTTAATAATGCATGGATAGCTTTAGCCCCCCCCCCCCCAAAACAAACAAACAAACAAACAAACAAACATGCATGCTTTATCTCATCTTTACCAGTTGAGTTTTTCACATCCCAATGCTAATTCATCAGATGTCTGGACCACCATAGATGTTTGTGTCTGCCTTTCAACACAATCTCATGGCAATTCATAACTGGTTTACGAGGTGGCTAATTGGAATGAATTTGTTCAATACAATCTCATTTGTAAGCTTTTGCATGGGCTGCTTTCGACCTGGTGACATTACGTTTAGCAGTGGGGCTTCATTATTGCTTTATTTTTTTCTAATAATCTAACGTTTTTGTATGATACACATTGTAAGAATTCAAACTATATTGCCATAAAATAGTTACATTTTTCCCATTTGAATGTTTTTTCAACTGGGAACCCATAATTTGGTTGTTTGTTATTAGGGTTAAGATCTTAGTTAATGAAAAGAAGAAAAAAAATGTATATTTCCCATTTTTAATCGCTCTGGTGTTGCATCTGAATAAATCTTCTTAAGTGGGTATGGGTTGGTTATATTTTGTAGAGAAGGGATGAGAATGGGGTCACAGTGGCTCATGAGTCATATTGTCTATTTGGATATAGTGGTATGTGTGTTGTCACACATGGAGATCTTCATATATAGACCATCAGTGACTAACCTCTTTCTAACTTCCAAAGGTCATGTGATTGGCACATTTATTTTTACACCATGGTATTTATTATGGTATTTTGTACAATGGGATTACACATTTTTGGATTCATCTGTATGGGCCAAAACTGTCCCAAAATTAACCGCTATTTTAGAAACGCACACAGACACACATTTACATGCCGTACTATATTTATCTACCTAAGAGCTTTATTACACCCTGACTGTCTGGATAAGTTCATTGAAGCTTTACAGCTTAAGTAAAGAAGGTTTAAACATAGTGGGACATCACACACAAGTATCTTCAGTCACATGTTTTTTTTGGGTTTAGCACAGTGTCTGTACAGCATGTTCTATTTCTATATCAATTTCATTTCATCTCAGCTTCTCCTTCAGCCCCTCTTGTTTATTACAGTATCAGCTGAAGTAAATGAGATTTTGCTGCTCTAAGCAACAATATTTCATTCACAGATATTGCGTGAACTGTGAGCTGAATTTGATTTGCATTAATAGGATAAGAGGAGTGGACGTCATAAACTTCATTGTTTCTGGTATCATGTGGCTTTTTAAAATGACATCAATCATGGTACAGATGAAAACCAAATGGTACATTCAGCACTGGGTTCACAAGTGCATGCATGGCAACTTCAGCCACCTGCTGGTGAAACTGAGTTTATTGTTTATCAGTAGCATTTGCAAAGGCAACCTTATTATTTCCGTTCATTTATGCTGTAAAAAATATTTTTGCACTTACTTTTTTAAGTTTAATCAACTTGGATTTACATGTCATTTTAACAGTATTCACTGTAAGTACAAAGCTGTCACTGGGGCAGTACCCTTAAAAAAGGTCCTACACTGAAAAAAGTGATTCATTGAATTTAATCAACTTTTTAAGGTAAGTGGTTGCAATCAATTTATTTAAGCTACATTTAAACAAAAAAAGATTAGTAAAGTAACATAAAATATAAAACTTTTGTTTAAATGTAGCTTAAATAAATTGATTGCAACCACCCACCCCAAAAAACCGATTAAATTCAATGAATTATTCAGTGTAATATGTACCATTTAGGTACAAATGTGTACCTTTGAAGTACTAATATGCACTCTTTGGGTACAAGTGTGTACCTTTTTGAAAGGGTACTGTCCCAATGACAACTTTTGTACCTTTATTTCTGTGAGTGTTGACTAGTGATCAGTTGATTAAACTTAAAAAATGTAAGTGCAAAAATATTTTTTATAGTGTAGATTACAAATTGTTTTAAATATTTTTAGTCTTTGAATGTTTTCGCTAATAGATGTGACACTGGACCACAAAACCAGTCATAAGGGTTGATTTTTGATATAACATTTCTGAAAGTTGATTAAATAAGCTGTCTTTTATGTTTGGTTTGTTGGGATAGGACAATATTTGGCCGAGATAAAACTATTTGAAAATCTGGAATCTGAAGATGCAAAAAAATCCAAATATTGAGAAAATCACTTTTAAAGTTGTCCAAATGAAGTCCTTAGCAACACATATTACTACTAATAAAAAATTATTATATATATATATATATATATATATAAATAAAAAAGTAAGTGTTTGTGCTTCCTTAAAAATTTGACTTAATTTCACTTTCAAATATTATTATTCATAACTTTAATTTAAACTTTAATTACTTCCAAATAAAATATTTAAGGCAGCACGAACACATACACTGTAAAAAAATAGCTGTAATTATGCAGCTGGTTGCCAGTAACTTACTGTAGAAGATAAAGACTGAAGATGTTTCATGTTCATTTAACTTTGTACAAACTGTTGCCAATAAATAACATAAATGTAAAATCTACAGTAAGTTACTGGCAACCAGCTGCCAGTATTAATGTAATTTCTACAGTGATTTTTTAAGTACTTTTTTAAGTTAAAACAACAAATCTTTTTTTTACAGTAAAAAATTTACACAATATCTTCATTAAACATGATCTTTACTTATTATCCTAATGAGTTTTTTGCACACACAAAAAAACAATTAATAATTTTGACCCATACAATGTTGTTGGCCATTGCTATATATACACGTGTAACCTATGACTGGTTTTGTGGTCCAGGGTCACATATCTGTAATAATAACATAACAACTGAACTCTTGTTTGTGTTTTTTAGCGTTTGTTAAAGGTGTGGTAAAAAGTAGCCTAGCAGTTTTTGTCTTGTGGACAATAAAAAGTAAAAAAATCTACCAAAGTTACCCTTGCATGAAAAATAGCTCATACTCATTTTACAAATGCTAATATTAATAGTAGTTATTTAATAAAATTCATTTTTTTCAAATCTAGTACTTTATATGATTAATGTCTATAAAATACTAAATTAATATGGGTTTAAAACAGATTTTTTTTACAAACCTGCTAATCAAGCTTTTCATGGCTATCTAAAAAATGACAAGCAGGTGTGTTAAAGCAGGGTTTTAACAGAAGTATGCAGGAGGGTAGATCTCCAGGAGATGTCCAGGGTTGGTGACCCCTGCTGTAAGTCAAGCCAAGTCTTTGTATTTTTGTTTTTACTGATAATAAACAGCACATGAGTTCAGTCTTATCACCTCTCAGTGGAGGTTTCTGACAGTAACCACCTATCTCAGAACACTCTAGAAACTACATGGGACCGCCTTAAAGGGAACGTTCAGCAAACAAATGAAAATTACCCCATGATTTACTCACCCTCCAGCCAAAGTTTTAATCTGGATATTTTCTAACAAAACACTCAAAAGGCCTTTATTAACCCCCTGAAGCCATGTGGATTACTTATGTGAGGTATTTTTGTTCGTCTGAAAGATGATGGACATGTATCTCGGATGGCTTGAGGGTAATGCATTTTTTACTGCTGTGTTGCAGCAGGCCAAATGACACCATCATGCTGTGCTCTTTAGCATCACAACTGCTTGTTCTGCACATGCAAACATCATTCATGATTTCTTCAGACAATGTAAACGTGTAAATGTTGATAACATGCTGATATGAACACTGTTGTTATTCACAGCAGACACGGATCATACACAGAGAGTCTTGGACGCAGAGCCGAGTCAGCAGATAAGATTGAGAGAGAGACAGCGTTTTTTTGAAGAGGTCTTTCAACATGATGTTGACGTCTACTTCTCACCTGCACACCTGCAGATCGACTATATGAGACGTAAGTGACGACACACGTGAGAGGGGTCATTTAACCTCGGGCACTTTTGGTTATCAGAAAAATGATCAAAATTTTATAAAACAGAAACGAATATTTTGAACATCATTTTTATTTGTGTACTTTGAAGTCTGAGTCAAGGTCAAAGGTCAAACAATAAAATGTGCATGTTTAAAAGCAGCAATAACAATTGACAAATATTTGTATATCAATTCATATAACAAAATTTCCATATTTTGTATTTTAATCATCCCTAGGGATACAAAAGTATATATTGGTGAAGAAACAATCATAAATACACAATATTCAGTTTCAGTCATATTTTATGTCCCATCCTTCCTTTCCAGCACCTTTAGGAAGCATCTCCTCTATGGAGGTGAATGTGGACATGCTGGAGCAGATGGATTTGTTGGACATCTCTGATCAGGAGACTTTGGATGTTTTCTTCAGCGCTAGCGAGGACGAACCATCGCTTACATCTCCACTTCCAGGTACATACCGAAATTACTGTATGGCAGTGTTTCTCAAACTTTTTTTGCCATTCCCCACTTTGGAGGTAGGAAAGGGTTCCGAGCCCCATCTGTCCCCAATCGCCCCAACAAAATGGTAATCAACTAGACTTTAAGTTTAAATTTTGAAATGTATTTAATTACATCAATATTTTAAAACATTACAACATTAAACACCTCCAATAAAGGTGCAAATGTATTATCACTTTACCATATTCCTACCGTTTTTCATGCCCCACTTGTAATGTTCCTATTCCCCACCAGTGGGGCCCGCCCTACACTTTGAGATATGCTGCTGTATGGTAACATGCACAGAATAAGCGGATAACTATCAAAAATCTGCTTATTATTAAAAAAAATTCACGCCTTTACATGCAAATCAATAAACCATGCAGACAACTGCGTTTACATGGGACTTGGAGATTTGTCAGGTTTCTCACAGATAGTGACGTCATCGCCTATAGTACATAATAGTCGAACAAAAAGCCGACGGCATATCTGTCTTAAGCTATATTGATTTATCTCTTTTTCGTGTCTCCAGAACCTGTAAATATAACATCAGTTTTTATTTTCGCAGTTTCTCTGTCAACTGCTTTAGTAGAGCAGAGACTTTTATGCGTTACTTTGCGCTTACTTGCGCTTACTTCCGCGTTTATCTTTCACACGCGAAGACATGCGCACATGGACAAAACCATGAGAAAGCTGGTTCGACTCGCCTGAAAAATCCGCTCCCCTTCTCACTCTCATAATGGGAGAGGGAGGGTGTTACTGCGCCGAGTCGAAGTACTCCGAAAAGTGCTATTACGTCATAAAATATAGTTCCTCTTTTAAATCCGCTTAGAAAAGCGCTACGTTTTATTTTGTACAACCAAACTTGCTCGTATAACTACTCGTCTTAAATAGGAAAAACGTTGATGTGTTTGGTCACTTCTAACTTTATCTCTAAATGGTACCATTGAATGAATGGGGCTAAGCTAAATGCTATCGAAGCGTCGCAGCGCGCTCCAGCGCTTACGTGCAAGCACACAGATGATAGAGGGATGATTCAACAGTTCTTAGTTAAGGTAATAACATATTTTAATATTGAAAATGAGTAGACTATTCCTTTAAAGAAAACCGTTTTACACGTTTACATGACACCACGTGTTATCAGTTTCATAATTGGCGTAAGACTGTCCATGTAAACACACTAAATGACAGTCACTGTCAAAAAGTCTGCGTCCAAAATCTCTAAAATGCACCTTTCGGAGGCAGCGTTCCAAGGCAAAAAGGTGTGTCCGAATCCAATTTTGGTTTACTTGCTTTTTTATATTTATAAGGAGTATTTCTGAGTGTGTATTATCGATGTATTAAAGTCTAAAGGGGGTCACACACAGGATGCGCAGCTCAGCACCGCGCAGCGCCGTGCAGCGCCACACCATTCTAAAAAACTTGAACACATTGCTTTCTATGAGTATACGCACACCGATGCCCAGCTACGACTCAGGAAGTTGCTCAAATCCCTGTCGCACCACAGAGCGCCACTCACATAGATTAATGTTAAATAACATCATATTTGTCCCAAATCATTAACGATTAACATTGGCTGCTAACGTATATTTTGCATTTTGAAGTATACGCTATCTGATGAAGCTCGCGCTATTTAATGTGCACTTCTAGTTTACAATACTTCCGAGTTGTCCTAGACGCGACTCAACGCGACGCTGAGCTGCACACACACCCTACAGTTTTCTGTAATAACTATGATTTGGACTGAAAATTTCTCTCTCCAAAAACTGGCCCTATAAAACCTCAATCTGAGTGACAGACAGAGAGCAGGAGATAATGATATGGCTTGATATCTATAGCAGTTAGCCTGTGTTATTGGATGTTGTAACTACAAAGCATCTTACTTTATTGACAGCCATTCAAAAATTGCTGTGTATTCAGACAAAATTGTATTTTTACAATGTAAAGCAATCAGTTACCCGGTATTTACAGTTTAGCTGATCGGCCCCCTAATATGTTTTAGATTAGAGACCTCCTTGGCAAAGTGATGACACAGAAGCAGGTGTGATGTGTTTGGACAGCTGTTTTCATGATGGCTGATACGTAGTAAGGACACTTAGCACTGTAAATGATTTTCTAGTGAAGCCATTTTATTTCTACACAGAATTTACAAAGACATTTAGCATAAGATAAACTTGAGCATGAAGACCTATGATTGAGAATACCAGAAGTGATGGAGGTAAATATAGAGCGACTTTTGCTACAGTTTGAGTTTAATTAATCCTTAGCTTGTCCCAGCAGATTTTTTTACCTGACAGGAGGGGTTTTAGCGGACCAAGTAGAACAGACGCATTGTTAAAATTTTGTCGAGGTGTGCAGGCTACACAGAGCTACGCACAGCATACAGCGTAGAACCTACTGTACACGCGATTATTAATTAGACATTATTAGGACTTTGGACACTCGTTGCGGACACAAATCCTGTTGTGCCAACCATTTGACTAATTTCCACTATTTTGCTAACCTCAAACACACATTCCCCAAAATCCTGCCCTCCATAAACATGTCAGCTTACCTAAACGATTAAAGTGATTTAAAGGCAAGACATTTTTTGTGTTGTTGTATGGAGGACCACAAGAGTCATGCAAAATGTAGTAAAGAACTTCAATATTTAATAACTACCTGGACATAACGTAGAAATGAAATATTAATCCATTAATAAATAGTTCAAAGTAATATAACAATTAAACACTCAATAAATTCATCATTTTAAACTGCATTTACAAATTCTTAATTAAATAATGGAATTTCAAAATGTATTTCAAAAAGCGATTTAAAAAGAGAAATAAATAACTGGATTCACAAATTGAACCACAAATACAGGTCTAAATTAGGCATTTAAAAGGGCATTTCCGTTTAACATTTCTGTTTTCATTTCTTGATGGTTCTCCTTCTTTTTGCTATTCGATTTGCTTTTCGTTTTAGCCTCTCTATTTAGCTTTTCCGTGACTCTTTGGGTCCTTGCAAATGGTGAAATGAGAAATGCAAATTTAGCTATGGTCAGGTGGATGTAACAAGCTCGCTGATTGGCTCTGATTGTACGTCATGCGCAGATTTATACATCTCGGATGAGGACCCAAAGAGTCACGGAAAAGCTAAATAGAGAGGCCAAAACGAAAAGCAAATCGAACAGCGAAAAGAACAAGGAAAACCATCGGGAAAATGAAAACAGAAATGTTAAACGGAAATGCCCTTTTAAATGCCTAATTTAAACCTGTATTTGTAATTTAAATCCAGTTATTTATTTCTCTTTTGAAATCACTTTTTGAAATACATTTTGAAATTCCATTATTTAATTAAGAATTTGTAAATGCAATTTAAAATGATGAACTTTTTGAGTGTTTTATGTTGTTTTTGTAAATTGTTATATTAATTTGAACTATTTATTAATGGATTAATATTTCATTTCTACGTTATTTTTATAATCTCACTTTTTATTGCCTAATAAAATGTTACATAATGACTTTTTGTAACTTTGTCTATTTATTTATAGATTAATTAATGATGATTAATTTTTAAACAAATCTATTAATTGCTATTTTATTGTAGTTATTAAATATTAAAGTTCTTTATTACATTTTGCATGACTCTTGTAGTCCCCCATATTTTTGACCCTTTACAGAGTCTAAGGATATTATAGAGAGTTTTAGATACATCACAGAACTGATAACTCTAAATAGGGCTGTCAAAAGATTAATCATGATTAATTGTATACAAAAAAAATTTGTGTTTGCATAATATATATGTGTATAAATACACACATACATAAATTTAAGATTTTTTAATTTATGTATATATTTTAAAAATTTCACACACTGCACACACATATATTATGCAAAAAAGTTTATTTTGTATGCAATTAATCTTTTGACAGCCCTAACTCCAAACATAGCTGCTTACAACCTCTTTAAAAATCCATTTTTGTCTACAGCCCTCAGCCATGCTGCTGTTGAAGAACATGAACTGCTGAAAAACCTTGTGTCTTCGAGAAGTCACGACTCCTGTGAGGTCAAAGAACGAATGTTGTCCACTTCCTCCAACTCCACCTGTGACAGCCAAGCGTCCAATGAGGACGGATCAAACACTCCCGTCGTCCAGTCGGATGATGAGGACGAGCAGGAAGACCACTTGTTAGAAACGGGAACGCCCACAGGCAGGGATGCCCCTATAGACGAGTCTGCTCTTTCCTCATAAACTGCCTTCTCATTTATTACTGACCGTTTGAGAAGTATTTGCATGTTTAGACTGTTTCAGAAGTGGATTGACCGGTTTAGTCATAAATCAAATCTACCAAAGACCTGCTTGAACTCTCAAATAAAACTTCTCATTCAAAGTCCTCTTTCTCCCACACTAGGAGTGTCCTTTACACTTTGACAGATCTAACCATTCATCTTATCGGGGTCAGTCTTGTTTTTCACTACCTTTTGAGACAAGGAAATTCTTCAACAAAAAATACGCCTGTGTTGCAATATAAGGACCTACTAAATTTAAAATTATATACTAGTGAGAAATATGCGCTTCAGTTTAAACTTTTTTGTGATTTTAATGATTAACATAATAGCCAGATATTTAACCAGATGTAAATTTGTGTGGCTATTGCTCAGTGAAGATTTGACATTTAGGGTTTTTACTGAATTTAGTAATATTAAGGTAAATTCTGGTGTATTTTTACTTTGGGAATTCGTGTAATATACAGGTTTTTGTAAATTTATCAGACAGGGTGAAATGTGAGAAAAACTAAAACCACAAAGCATAGTAATACTTTTCCTACTAAAATGATGTCACTTTCTGAATGAAGATGATGTTGTTGGTGAACTCATTTTTTAATTTAAGGTTTATCACACTCTTAAAGGCGGAGTGCACAATGTTTGAAAAATGCTTTGGAAAAGGGAGTCAGGCCGACTACCAAAACACACTTGTAGCCAATCAGCAGTAAGGGGCGTGTCTACTAACTGACATCCTTGCCGGGGTTGCGTGTGTGTGGGGCGGGTCTATCAAAAGAAGGTCCAGATTCTATTGGGGTAGAGGCGTGTTTGTTTAGGTGATTTCAAATATCAACATTGGCTTTTAAACATTGTGCACACCGCCTTTAAGGAAGTCGCAATCGAATTTACATCCATATTTTTGACGCATTTCCGGAAAATAAGGAAAATAGCGGCCGTTGCCAATGTGTATTGATTGGATATAGAAAAGTAAGCGTTTCATTCAGAAATGGAAATTGCATTAGACTGACAGTTGGAGGGGGCGGGGTTTATGAATGACCCGCCCAATCCATCTAGCTGACATCATCAGAGAAGGATTGCCACAAGAGGACGAAATAAAAATTTTTATGAGAGCACATGATTTTTTTTAAATAATGACCCACATGGATAAATTGTTTATAATGAACACTACACTATTCTAATAAAAAATAAGAATTATCATTTTCATGGGGACTTTAAAATAAAGGTGCTTAAAAAGTTCTTCACAGCGACGCCATAGGAGAACCATTCGTTTGTTATCTTTTATATAATCTAAAGATTTCACTACAAAGAAAGTTTTTTGAAACAGAAAGGTTGTTAAAGGTTCTGTATGGAACCATTCAGCCAAAAGTGATTTTTCTACGGCACCTTTATTTTAAAGAGCACACTTGTGCTATTTATTAATTAATGTTTAGGCCTGGATTATTTACATTTTATAAGATAAAGTGCATAACACCCAAGGAAGTACTGTAATGGTAACACTTTACAATAAGGTTGAATTTGTTCAAATAAGTTGGCTAAAGTTCAAAATTTACTAAACATTCAAAATGAATTGCGTGTGTTAACATTTGTTTATGCACAATGAAATAACAAACAAACAATGAGCAATGATATCGGTTTGCACTAACATTGACAAAGATTAATAATGTAAAAATATATTGCTGACAGTTATGGCATTTATTAATTGATGTTATTGAGACTCTATTGTAAAGTGTTATTACTGTAATTATAATGATGATAATAATACTGTGTATACAGGAATGACGCATCAACTTCACCACATTCATCTCCTTTTGTTTTGGGGATTAGATCACAGATTTATTAATAGTTACACATCACTAATATTTTGTAATAATAGTTTAAAATGCTGTAAGTTTTGCACATGTATTTTATGAATGTTTAAATTATATATGTTGTTGTTTTGTGTGCGTGTGTGTGTGTTGAGAATGTGTTGGCTGTACACATAATGCTATAGCAAAATAAAACCAAATTCCAGCTATAGAAGGCTGATGATTCATCCAGAAATTGCGACAAGAAGTCTACAGATTTGTCTTCAGAAATTGGTTTCGTCTTACCAGATTTCTAAAATGCCTCCTCCAGTGATGAATGTATAACTTCATTATCAGTAAAGCCTGGAAATTTTTCACATTTGAATGGCACAAAAGACAGAAATAGTTGAGCAATTCTAGTGTTATGAATGTGACATTTTTTGTGGCAATGTATTTATTACCAATATATTGAACCATCTGTTTTCCTAAATTTCTGATGATAGAGTCCAGGTGAGGGAAATAAACATTTGTTACGGATGTGACAAAAAAATGAGTTTATTTTAAAATAAACAAACCAAAATCAATAATACACAACAAATGGACTGCTCTTCAAAAAATAAATATTATTCATAATTTTCATGTACGCATTTGTGAAGAAGAAACAACGTTATGGATGTGAAAATTCAAAAATTTGCACTTTTTTGAAACAGGGGATTTCATTATTATGGGGGTTTAGCCAACCCAGTCTCCTGAGGCTGCGTACAAATAGCACGAAGTGCAAAACTCGCGCAACACACACGCCAAACTCCACCCCGGCGCGCACACGACACGCAAGTCCCTCCCATTCACTCAAACGGGGCATCTTTGTTTGTCGTTTTGTTTATTGGTTTCTCAATTTTTTTCTGTTTTTTAAACCATTTTCGCTTGGGTTTAGGGTTAGATTTTATATTTGCTTAATGAGGTTATTTAATATACAGGTTTATCAATGTTTTTGTCCATATTTAAGCCATGGTCGCTTGGAGTTGGGGTTAGAGTTGGGGTTTGGGTTAGCATGTCATTTTTATATAACAAAAAGTTGTTCTAACCCTAAACCCAAGCGAAAAAGGTAAAAAATAGCAAAAAAATTGAGAAACCAATAAATAAAACGACAAAAAAGATCCCCCATTTAAGTGAATGGGAAGGACTTGCGTATCATATGCACGCCAAAGTTGGCGTATGTATTGCACGAGTTTTACACTTCGTGCTATTTATACGCATTTTTAGGAGACTGGGCTAGTTTAGCCCTCAGTGATGACGTGAAAAAAGCATTGTGATTAATATAGGACCATCGGGATAAATTAGGACCAGTTTTATTATATGAATTAGTATTAATATATTAATAAATTAATTTACATATATTACTATTATTTATTATTGTGTATCTTGAATTATATATATATTTATGTATACTGTCCTTCTTGTTATACATTATATATATCATATTGTTACTTTCCAGATGAAAGACAGGGTGGCTGAAGCCCCCTATAAAGGGTCTAGGATTGCCACGCCTTGGAAAATAAGTAAAAAAAAAAAACTTAAACAGAGACCTTGCATATATTAAGCCATCAAATATTGACATCTGAGATATCAGTACCGTTAACAACTTGCATGGAATTGCTCAGCTTCAAACTAAGCTTAAGGCTGATCTTACTTTAATCTTTTACAGTCATGTTTAGACTTATCTGCTCATTATTGTTTATAAAGTATAGGTTTAAAAGCCTTCCTTAAGCCTTTTTTGTCCCAAATTCCCAAATGTATATGAATCAACTATTAAAGATTGGAGCAACATCATTTAGGTGAAAAGAAATCATCAAAGT
Organism: Misgurnus anguillicaudatus; assembly: GCF_027580225.2. Taxonomy (NCBI): domain Eukaryota; kingdom Metazoa; phylum Chordata; class Actinopteri; order Cypriniformes; family Cobitidae; genus Misgurnus; species Misgurnus anguillicaudatus. The sequence continues at coordinate 8,943,915 of NC_073350.2, forward strand.
GTTTTTTTTATGTAGAAACTATGTAAATGTAAAGACATAGACAAGTATGGGCAAGCAGGGTAAAAACCTGACAAGGGAACTTTTTGACACATGAAGATACAGAGTTAAAAAGAAGCCAAAGTTTTGTCACCTTATTATGCCAAAACTTATATAAGCAAGATATTTCAAATAAGATTTAAGTACGTATTTTATTACTTTGGTGTACCTGCCTAACCTAATGCCTAACCCTTTAACTACCTACCAACTAAGTTACAGGCATATTTCACAATATTCATTTTATTTAAAGAAGTTGAGAGCCCATACAAATTAAAGCAAATTTATTTTATCCTATTGCAATGCATTTATTTTTAAGCATTTATTTATAAGCCGTTGGATCAATTAAATTCAGTCAATTGTGTTTTAATTTTCAATTGCTAGTTAGATTTTTTCTGTAATTGCACAATACACTAGGAACTTTGGTTGAATGCTCTGCATAGTCTTAAAAATAAAGGTGCTTTATGATGTCATAAAAGAACTATTTTTGGCTAAATAGTTCCTTAAAGAACCTTTAACATCTGTTTCTGTTTCATAAAAGCATCTTTGCAGTAAAAAAAAGGTTCTTCAGATTAAAGATAGTACAATTCTGAATCCTTCAATGCTTCTTTAAGAAACCAAAACTGTTTTTTCTATGCCATCACTGTAAATGACCTTTTAAACACCTTTATTTTTAAAAGGGTATAACATATTACATCAGTGTTGTGTCACAAAGTAATACAAAGTAACTTGTATTGCACTTCTCATTTTATTGCTCAAAAATAAAGGTACAAAGCTGTCACTGGGGCTGTACCCTTTAAAAAAGTCCTAATATGTACCATTTAGGTACAAATATGTATCTTTGAACTGCCAATATGTACCTTTGAAGTACTAATACTGTATGGACTCTTTGGTTACAAAGGTGTACCTTTTTAAAAAGGGTACTGTCCCAGTGACACCATTTGTACCTTTATTTCTGCTGTTTGCTTTGGATAAAAGCATCTGTTAAATGTAAATGTACATTAAGCTAGGGAAAAATGTTTGTTTAAATCTCATGATCTCGGAAAAATAGCGAGCATTCATTCCACAGATTTCTGCATCAGATTTGCACGGGTCAGGTGAACAAATTCAAGTGTACAGGTGAATAGTCCATGAACTATGTGTTGTCGTGTGAACTGCTCCTTGTTTTCATGACCAAGCCCCTTCAGAGGAATGCAGTTGGACATCATTTAGACACATCGATGAGAGACATTATTCAGACAATAGAAAAGAAGGCTTAAAAGTATCAGAATTGTACTTTGGGTTTTAAGCTTATTGCAAAGGCACGTGCTGATACTGTATATGAGATACATTTACTGTTTGCCTATACTGTATATCTTAAAATCGTTCAAATATTAACACACAGAAAAAGAGTGTTAAAGAGTGAAACAATAAATGGTTAACAAAATACAATTGCATAAATAAACATTTAAAATAAACTTATTAACTAATTCTTATAGAAATGTAGGTTAAAGCACTTATGTCATATATCTGATAGTCTTGTTGTTTGTGTATTGTGAAATCACCCCTGGCCATTCATGTTCTTGATCCACAGCAACAGGATTCCCAACAAACCAACAAAATCAACAAAAAGAATAAGGTCATACCATAACTACTAGTATTTCTGTGATGATTAAATGTATTTACATACGTTTCATTTCAAAAGCATATCTGTTTATCTAGACAAGGTTGCTTGGATGTGTTTTATTTAACAGAGGCGGGGTGCTTAAACATAGCTATGACTTGTTAAAAGAGGCCCTCTGTGAAAATCACTGATATAGATAATACTTGACATTTGGCAGTGTGCCATAGCATCAAACGGTGGTGTAATATTGAAACAAGATTTTCAGCTTGTTTGACAAATGAAACCCCCAACAGTCATTATCAATCATTATTTATGAAATTCTGCTAGGTGTTGTCACACACAACATGTACCTTTAAAATTAAATAATAAAAGGAGAACAATGCAGTTGTGTTTCAAATAACATTTTGTGCCCCTTTTTGTGTGACACAATCATTTTACCAAAATTGGAAAAATTGAATACTTTTGAAAACAATATATACAAAAATATGTAAAGAATTTTTACTCTTTTATCAACTGACTGATGATTTGTACTGCACTGTAAAAAAGTAAAAGTTTAACCTTAAAAAAAAAATTAAATTGGTAACACCTAAAAAATTAAAGCTAGTGGGAAAAAAAGCTTTTTCGACTAAAATGTTCTCACTTTAAGTAAAAAAGTTAAAAACGCTTACATTTTTAGGTTTTACCAACTTAAGTCATTTTTAAAAGTTTTTTTACCTTAAAAGTTTCACTTAAGGTAAGAACTTTTAAATTAAAAAAAATATAGAAATATTTCCCAAATTTCACTTTTTACAGTGTGCGAAATTTGTACATATTACGTGAATTTGTACGTAATTTTTTAAAGAAGCTTTAAATTTCACTTTTTACAGTGTGTGACATTTGTACATATTACGTGAATTTGTACGTCATTTTTTTAAGTAGCTTCAAATTGCACTTTTTACAGTGTGCGAAATTTCTACATATTACGTGAATTAGTACGTCATTTTTTAAGTAACTTCAAATTTCACTTTTTACAGTGTGCGAAATTTCTACATATTACGTGAATTTGTATGTCATCTTTTTAAGTAGCTTCAAATTTCACTTTTTACAGTGTGCGAAATTTGTACATGTTAAGTGAATTTGTAATTTTTTAAGTAGCTTCAAATTTCACTTTTTACAGTGTTCAAAATTTGTACATATTACGTGAATTTGTACGTCATTTTTTAAGTAGCTTAAAATTTTACTTTTTACAGTGTGCGAAATGTGTACATTTTACGTGAATTTGTACGTCATTTTTTAAGTAGCTTTAAATTACACTGTTAACAGTGTGCGACATTTGTACATATTACGTGAATTTCTATGTCATTTTTTAAGTAGCTTTAAATTTCACTTTTTACAGTGTGCAACATTTGTACATATTACGTGAATTTTTACGTCATTTTTTTAAGTAGCTTCAAATTTCACTTTTTACAGTGTGCGACATTTGTACATATTACGTGAATTTGTATGTCATTTTTTAAGTAGCTTTAAATTTCACTTTTTACAGTGTGCAACATTTGTACATATTACGTGAATTTGTACGTCATTTTTTTAAGTAGCTTCAAATTTCACTTTTTACAGTGTGTGACATTTGTACATATTACGTGAATTTGTACGTAATTTTTTTAAGTAGCTTCAAATTTCACTTTTTACTGTGTGCGACATTTGTACATATTACGTGAATTTGTACGTCATTTTTTAAGTAGCTTTAAATTTCAATTTTTACAGTGTGCGACATTTGTACATATTACGTGAATTTGTAAGTAATTGTTTAAGTAGCTTCAAATGTTACTTTTTACAGTGTGTGACATTTGTACATATTACGTGAATTTGTACGTCATTTTTTTAAGTTGCTTCAAATTTTACTTTTTACAGTGTGCGAAATTTGTACATATTACGTGAATTTGTACATCATTTTTTTAAGTAGCTTCAAATTTTACTTTTTACAGTGTGCGAAATTTGTACATATTACGTCATTTTTTTAAGTAGCTCCAAATTTCACTTTTTACAGTGTACAAAATTTTTACATATTACGTGAATTTGTATGTAATTTTTTTAAGTAGCTCCAAATTTCACTTTTTACAGTGTGTGAAATTTTCCGCCTGACCTCACACGAAATTGTACGTATCTTATGAATTAGCTAATAGCTATGAATTCGCACAAAGTGAATAGTACAATCACATACGATAATTATTTATTTTATTTTAAGTGTTTTTTAACTGAATTCATTTTTTAAGCAAATCCAAAATTCATTGTTTAGAGTGTGAAAGTTTTCAGCCTGATCTCACGTGAATTTGTACGTATCTTACGTGTTAGCTATGAATTCGCACAAAGTGAATAGTACAAAAACATACGATAATTATTTATTATATTATTTTAAGTGCTTTTAAGCGAAGTAATTTTTTTAAGTAAATCTTAATTTCACTTTTTACAGTATTTTAAGTTTTCCGCCTGATCTCACGTGAATTTGTACGCATTTTAAGAGTTAGCTAATTTAGCTAAGTTAATCATACAAATACATAAGATTTTAATAAGAAACAAAAGTAAAACGCCACCCTTAACAACAGCGTCAGGTGAAAGCAAATCCTACAAAACATACAATACAAATGTGGTTATACAAATTAGTCACCTTGTAAAAAATGTTTAATTACATAATTTTAAAGCTGTCTGTAAACAATGTGCATGTTTGAAAAGCCCTACCAACTGCATAATGTCCAGACTGCTGAAATCAAGTAGTGGTGAAAACATCAAGGTCGGACCCTAGCTGGTAAAGCAGATGTTGAGTGATTTATAAACATGTGAGTTTCTGACACATGGCTACACTAGTGTGATTGATTCTTCACATATCCACTGTACGTGGAGTGGTGAGTAAATCACAAAACATTTAAGCTTTGCTTTCTGTCCTATGGAAGCGTGTAAGCAATATAAGCACTCTCTATAATGTCTGTGTACATACAGGTCAGGTACTATATAAGGCACACAGCCCTGAGGGTATAGTTACCTGCACTTCAGTTTACAGGTGTGACTCTGATGTCAGCATTGTAGCAGAGCTGAGCGCTGGAGTAAAATCACTTTACACCTAGTATGATCTGACGCCAGTTTCAACACAACAATGTTCACCTATTTTCTACTTTTGGTGAGTACAGTTTGTTACGTCATGGTTATTCACTGTGCAACTCATATTTTAAGGTTTAATTTGATTTTATTATGTAAAGCTCTTTACATTTAATGGCATTTTGGTTTTTGGTTTATCTTTAGTTTCTTTACATAATATTGTTTACCTAATCAGACCCAATAGATGACTTTTGTGGATAGTCATATTAAATAATAATTTTGACTTGTATAACTGTTTTAGGTATAATGACAAAATATAGTACAGTGCTATTTTTTATTCTTTATATTTTTTGTTCTGTCAAGTTATTGTTGCCCTCTTGAATCATAGCAAAATTCATTATAAATCATTTTATGCTGGTGAATAAAACAGCAGTGTTGACTCTACAGACACACTGTGTTAACCTATAGTTCATGTCTGTCTTTAAACTATGCGCTTGTTGGCTGCTTATCTGTATGACGGACAGTACGATTTTGTAAAGAAAAGGTTTTTGGCAGACTAGCATGTCCAGTACACGTTTATGTCTGTAACACGAGTCGCCATCATTACTTGCTAGAGGCCAGTTAAAGAAAACATAAAGAGTCTTAATGTGATCTTTCCAGAACCTGTTTCGCACCTTTGATTTCTCAAGTAAACATTCCTGAGAGTTGAAGTTAATTATATAATGACATATATAAGGTGATAATAGTGCAATAGTGTTTGGTTTTCATGTTGACCTGAACTGTCAGATGCTTAATGAATTTTTGATTGATAATTATTTTCCTTTGTTGCTACATTGCATCACAACTCCATCACATGGGGTGCATTTAAGAAACCCATCTAACCTTAGCAACTGGATTCATCAACTGGTGCAATCTTATACATTTTTGGGTGTCTATGTGGATGCTACTTTATCGTGTAGTGCACATGTAGATCATCTTTGCTGTAAAGTACAACAACGTATATATTTTCTTATGAGTTTTGGAGCAAATAAACAGCTTTTTTCAATCGATACAAAGTGTTATACAATATCAAATATGTGTGTATGGTATAGTTGTCTCTCTGTTCAAATCAAAGCTAGATAAAGCCAAGCTTTAATATGTTATTAATAATATCAAAAAGAAGAATCATATTAGATTGCAGAAATCTTTGGTTTACCTGTTGATAAAATTAACCCCTTAAAGCTCCAATGCACAGTGGGAGGGACACTGCATTAGTTGACAGAAACTTCATCAAATACAATTCAAAAACAAAAAGCTAAACATATCTTTGGAAAGCTGAAATTCTTGTGATTCAAATAATGTAAACCCTTTTAAGATACAATGTACACTTAGTATCCTTAGGCATTTTTAGCCTTTTTCAGGAATGCTAAGGGGTAATAAAATGCACAAGTTGTAGACCTGAGGATTGGGGGAAGGGGAATGTAGTTGGTTGTGTATGAGTGTATTGTTATTGTGAAATATTGTACCACTGAAAACTCTATAGGATGTAAAACAACACTATGGGATTCTATTCCAACAAGTTTTGTGCAACAATAGCATATAACACTTATAAAAAGATATACAGCAAGCCTGTGAATGACAATGCTACAGAGTCTCACGTAGATGCGTATAAATAGCACGAAGTGTAAAAATCGTGCAATAGATACGCCAAATTCCACTTTGGCGTGCATATGATACGCCAGTCCTTCCCATTCACTTAAACGGTGCATCTTTTTTTGTCGTTATATTTATTGGTTTCTCAATTGGTCTCTGTTTTTAAACCATTTTCGCTTGGGTTTAAGGCCAGATTTTAGATTTGCTTAATTATGTTATTTAATATACAGGTTTCTCCATGTTTTTGTCCATATTTAAGCCATGGTCGCTTGGAGTTGGGGTTTGAATTGGGGTTTGGGTTAGGATGTCATTTTTATATAACAAAAAAGTTGTTCTAACCCTAAACCCAAGCGAAAATGGTAAAAAAATTGCAAAGAAAATGAGAAATCAATCAATAAAACGACAAAAAAAGATGCACCGTTTAAGTGAATGGGGAGTACTGGAGTATCATATGCACACCAAAGTGGAAATTGGGCTATGTATTGCAATTTATATGCAACTCCGTGAGACTGGGTTGGATAATGATTCACAGACGACTATTTTTTTAAAGGGGCACTAGACTTGTCTTACTGGATGTATAAAAAACACCCTAACACTATTTGGTAGCTTTGTACTGTAAATGTAAGATGGGATAACTTGGTAGTAAATCTTTTGTTTAGCATGGCAGGAGACATTTTTTTAAATATTAGACAAATTTCCAAATAAATTTCACATTTTTGCAAACACCTACATTCCAGCATTTCTGGCAAGGTGCATTCGATATAAATGGTTTCATTGGTAACGCACATTGCCGTGGTTACGCATCTGGCCCGAAACTATCTAAACTGACCTCTGGAACAAATACCTTGTGGAAAATAAAAATGTTTCGGTTTCCAAAAGACGAGGGGGGACAATGAGCATAAGTGATGCACGGGTCAGGGATTTTTCCAACCTGTGGGTCCCAATTGTATGAAATTATTTGGCCCACCCCAGCCCGCCCCGCACCACTGTATCTTTTTTTACAACTTGCTCTGCCCTGTACCCACGACCATTAGAAATACTTGGCCTTATAATGTAAATGTAATGACTAAAGCCTGATTTATAGTCATGCGTAAGCTCTATGGAGTAGGTTATCCGTAGCCTATGTGTAGCCTGACGTGCACCTAGCTAAATTTTTAACAGCGCGCCAGTTCTAAGCTGACCGCAAGCGCTGTGATTGGTCCACCAGAACCCGTCCCGTCAGGTAAAAAAACTGTGTCATAGGTATTTCTGTTTGCGACGGTGAAAACAAAGATGAGCCAAGTTGAGGAGTGATTTAATTCAAACTGCAACAAAAATCGCTGTTTATTTACTTCAGTCATTGCTGGTCTTCTCAAATCATACACAACAAGCTTCTTCTTCTTTGACGGTCGCGGTGCTACTGTGGTTACACGCGTGGATACTGCCTACCAGTGGTCTGCGCGTGGGTTTGCACGTGGACGACGACGCAAAAGTATAAATGAAAACCGACGTGGAACCTACTCCATAGGACCTACACCTAACGAGCCCTTAAGTGTTTGGAAACCATTCGTTTACTGGCAAAAACAACGCTTGTGAACTTGCGAACATGATAAACATTTTCAAAGCAGGGTTTGTATTATCTATTTATAAATTCCCAACCTTAATTTCTCCCACACATTGTTTTTCATCTTCACTTTTAATTTGTTTTGTTGTTGTGACTGGCGGCGGGAGCTGCTTGGCGCTGTCTTGACGTGAGGCCAAAGGTTTGGGGACATATCCCTACGTATTTTAACCTTATAAAAGGTCTAATAAAATATATTTTCCCAAATATGTAATATAGGCCTTGGGGAATTGCACGTTTTGGGGAATTGCACGTAATATAGGCCTTGGGGAATTAACTGTTTTTTATTATGTTTTTTATGACCCGCCCCACGCCGGCGGCAAATAAAGTGACAATTTCTTTTCCCGCCCCACCCCGACTTGCGGGTTACCCGCAGGGCCTGCGGGTTATAAGACAACCGTGCATCACTAGTGAGAAAGGATCACCACTGTGCAGATTTGGCAGTCAAGCAAGATTTAAGGATCTGTGGTTTACACTGCATAAATTAATTTAATGTTAGCTATGATTTGAACTAATTTACTGGTTATATATTAAGCTTGTTATCAAAAACAATCTACTGTAAAATGACTTTGTTGTTATTTATTCTAAGTCTACAGGAAATTAAGTTTGGGCAACGAAAGTTATTTGTTTAAGTTGTTGCTGCAGAAAGCGTCTATATAACAGACTGTCTGTGTTTAAAGGGAATGATCTGCACATGCAGCACACACCTTCATGGACGTCATAAAAGATCTTGGATTATAGACTCGTTTGACATTGTGGAGGAACACCCGGGACCTTATCCATTTGAACTGGGTCAGGTCAGTGCTCTGAAACGTTTTCTTTAAACTCAAGCACAATACTACACATTTTACATTTTACCACACAACCATACAGGTACAAATCTATTGATCTATTGATATAACACATTGAAGCGAGATGAAATTTACCTCACACTTTAAGTTTGACTCTTTAGCCCTGTGCCAAAAGCAAGACATTTAACCCAATGTTTGCTTTAGAGAGACCCACAAAGATAGTACCACAATGCTTTGAACTTTGTGTGCATTCCTGAAATATTTCCCTCATTCCAACCTTTAGATTAAATTGGACCGTAGTTATTCAGTGGAGTTTTTGCTAAAAGGCAAAGGGGTGGATGAAGAACCAAAGGGCGTCCTTTCTATAAATCCCACCACAGGATTAATTAAAGTGCATCGTAAAGTCGACTACGAGCAGTTCAGAGTTCTCAAGGTAAGAGCAATGCACTTCTTTACTATAGGGGTAATGTGAAGGGTGTTGGTTTAAAACAGATTTCATCATCTCTTCAAAGCTAACGTTTCAAGCAAGAAATAAGTCCAACTATGCTATAGACACGCAACTAGGCATGGAGGTCAACATACTGGACATAAACGATAACGCGCCCGTCTTTCAGACCAAGTTATATAATGTCACTATAACTGAGGCCACCAAGCAAGGTAAACATCACAAATGAACCACAGCACATGTACACAAATACGGTATATTAACAATCAAAAAGTGCTTCTTCATCTATGGACAATTTTGGGACTGTGGGCTTTGAAACTTCCTTAAAAAAAATTAAAAATTTGAACCATAATTTTTCTGAAGTAACAATACAAAATGCTGTTTATTTTATGGATGGTATGACATTATACAAATACATTTTTCGTTAAATACTACAGTGAGGAAAATAAGTATTTGAACACCCTGCTATTTTGCAAGTTCTCCCACTTAGAAATCATGGAGGGGTCTGAAATTGTCATCATAGGTGCATGTCCATTGTGAGAGACATAATCTGAATAAAATCCAGAAATCACAATGTAGGATTATTTGTATGATACAGCAGCAAATAAGTATTTGAACACCTGAGAAAGTCAATGTTAATATTTGGTACGGTAGTATTTGTTTGCATTTACAGAGGTCAAACGTTTCCTGTAGTTTTTTACCAGGTTTGCACACACTGCAGGAGGGATTTTGGCCCACTCATCCACACAGATCTTCTCTAGATCAGTCAGGTTTCTGGCCTGTCACTGAGAAATACAGAGTTTGAGCTCCCTCCAAAGATTCTCTATTGGGTTTAGGTCTGGAGACTGGCTTGGCCACGCCAGAACCACCCCTTGGTTATCCTGGCTGTGTGCTTCAGGTCATTGTCATGTTGGAAGACTCTGCCTCGACCCATCTTCAATCCTCTAACTGAGGGAAGGAGGTTGTTCCCCAAAATCTCGCAATACATGGCCCGGTCATCCTCTCCTTAAAGGGTCACTTCACCCATTTGCATTAAGCTGTGTATAGTTAGAAACCCAGTCATGTTTTTGAATGGCCGTGCATCATTCCCTCTGTTTCCCCTGAGACAGGAGAAATATGGATTTCAGTGTTGCACTTCCTTCTTTCAATGATGTAAAAATCATCATTTTGCATCATTGAAAGAAGGAAGTCCTATATCTTTGTAGAGGCAGTGAGACTACAAACACTCCTTTTCTCGGTCAAATAGGCACCAAATTCGAAATTTATGTAACATTTTGACTACAAATATGATCAATTTTTAATAAAGATTAATGTTTCCACGGGTGAAATGCTCCTTTAACACAGTGCAGTCACCCTGTCCCATGTGCAGAAAAACATCCCCATTTGACCACATGACTTTCTCCCATGACTCCTCTGGATCATCCAAATGGTCATTGGCAAACTTAAGACGGGCCTGGACATGTGCTGGTTTAAGCAGGGGAACCTTCCATGCCATGCATGATTTCAAACCATGATGTCTTAGTGTATTACCAACAGTAACCTTGGAAACAGTGGTCCCAGCTCCTCCTGTGTAGTTCCGGGGTGATCTCTCACCTTTCTTAGGATCATTGAGACTCCACGAGGTGGGATCTTGCATGGAGCCCCAGTCCGAGGGAGATTGACAGTCATGTTTTGCTTCTTCCATTTTCTAATGATTGATCCAACAGTGGACCTTTTTTTAAACAAGCTGCTTGGCAATTTCCCCGTAGCCCTTTCCAGCCTTGTGGAGGTGTACAATTTTGTCTTTAGTGTCTTTGGACAGCTCTTTGGTCTTGGCCATGTAAGTAGTTGGATTCCTACTGATTGTATGGGGTGGACAGGTGTCTTTATGCAGCTTACAACCTCAAACAGGTGCATCTAATTTAGGATAATAAATGGAGTGGAGGTGGACATTTTAAAGGCAGACTAACAGGTCTTTGAGGGTCAGAATACTTATTTGCAGCTGTATCATACAAATAAATAGTTAAAAAATCATATATTGTGATTTTATTTTATTTTTTTTAGATTATGTCTCTCACAGTAGACAAGCACCTACGATGACAATTTCAGACTCCTCCATGATTTCTAAGTGGGAGAACTTGCAAAATAGCAGGGTGTTCAAATACTTATTTTCCTCACTGTAAATGTGAAATTTTGCCAAATAATTATAATCATATTAAATATACAACCTGATCATGCGGTAATTCAATTTGTCAATGCTATCTCACGAGAATCCATTGATATTTTCCGAGTTGACTATTCTTATTATATCATACGATCACATTCGTAAGTCTTGGTACGATCTGCCTTGTCCCTGTGATGTTGGGGTTAGGGGTTCGGTTTCATTGTTGTTTTTCATGAGATTTGTACGATTTTGCATGATTAATTTCGTATGAATTGATATGAATTAGCCAACTCGTAAAATATGTATGATTTCTCGTGATATCAGGTTGAAATTCGTACATAATGAATCATACAAAACCGTATGATTTTTAGAAAAACAATAAGATACCCCAGCCCTAAACCCAACGTCAACGTCAAAAGCGAACCGTAAAAACAAAAAGTTCAAAATTGGTTGTATGAATGAGATTGTGTTGAAATATACTAGATACTAAATTTAGCATATTTTAGCAAAGTTACATCTTCACTGGAAATGAAGATGTTTTCATGGATAATCATATTTCACTTGTGCTTTTCATTGACAATATGCTAACTTCATATCAAACTTTCATAAAATTAAAAAAAAAAAATTATAGAAATTTTATGCGAAACATACTGAAATAGTTTGAGTTCATTGTGTTTTCTGTGTTTTAAATTAAAATTTAAATTGAAATCTATTATTTGTAATAAAAATCAACCATTAAGACTTAAAAGTGCCCATGGATGAAGAAACATATACTACTAAGTCCAAGTACAAATAATATGAGTATTGTATTTGTCCACTTCACTTTATCTACATCAATTTGGCATGTTATCTGTTTGCAGGTGGTTTTATATTAGGTGTATTAGCCATAGATAGAGATGCACCGGGAACTATTAATTCAACTGTTGATTACAAAATCATTTCTGTAACTCCAAAAACTCCAAACGCTGAATTTTACATGCGAGACAATGCTATAATATCATTTCGAGGATGTCTGGATTATGAGGTAAGACTCACTGATGACTATTGAATAAACATAGTAGTGAAAATGGCTCTTTGCATGTTTCATTACCTTGTTTTGGCTTACACAATGCTTTCATGTACTAACGAATGCTATTTTTATGTCTAAAAAAAGGTTAGTTTCACTCTGTAACATGAACAGTCATGTTACTGGCTTATATTGCAGAAAAACAGGCATTTGTAATAAAAGTCCAGTGCTATGTTACATACAGTACTAACATGTGAAAACATGCATGCAGATCGGTACAGTTACCTGTGAACTTTATTTCTGTAGCTGTAACTTTATTTGTACAAAACCTGCATGCAAAATGATTGGAAGTTTAAGTGGTGCCATAAATCTGACTAAGTGCATTAATATATTTTATAATTAAAAACAAGACAGTTGAATGAACTACATTGTCAGGAACTAAGAGGTGATTTATAATGTTTCATCTTTGTAAGGTATGTAAACTCACCTGTCTAACCGGGTTTCTTTTTAGGTGGCTAATAAATACACTATACTAGTTGAAGCAAAGGACCGGGGAGAGATTGTAAAGATGTCAAGCACGACTACAGTGGTTATTAATATTCAGGATGGCAACAATCACATGCCTGTTATAACAGGACAAACGGTTAGTGCTAAACTCTCAAGAAATACTCAAATCTGCTTTGTTTCAAGATATTTGTTGAAAAAAAGAAATCTGGTCAGAATCTGTCGCATAATTTTAAATATGCACACAAACAGAGCTATGTTAAAGGAGATGATTATTAAAGGGGTCATATGATGCAAATTCATGCTTTTCTTTGGAAAAGCTGTTGTGCATATAAAAGATCTGTAAAGTCGCAAAGAAGACGTGGAGACGCAGATATTTTAATTATGTTAAAGGGCGTAACATTTCGGTCACATGCTTGGGGTATTCGGCCAATCACAATGCACTGGATGGTTGGCCAATCAGAGCAATCACACTTTTCATAATGTGAGCTTTGTAAACTTTGACGAGTTTCAGAAAGGCGGAGTATATAGGTGCAACAATAATGTGTGGAATATAATGTGTGTTTTAAACCTTAAACCACAGAAACACGTTGCATTACACCAATAATGTTGTTAAGTAACGTCATATGACCCCTTTAAATAAAAACTGGCTTCAGCAAAAACATGCTGACATGAATGTGATTTCAGCATGTTCTTGCTCAAGAATTACAATGGATGTACCATTTTTATTGAAATAAAGTGGACAAATATTAAAGATTTAAACGTAATTTGGCCTAAACATTACATTTGACCAAAAGTTAAACTGCGGCACGCCCTCTTTAATTATATTGCATTATGGGGCGGTTCCCCATTCATGGTTCAAATTCCCAGACAAAAATGTATGTTTGAAAGTGAAAACAACGTGCACTGACATAACTTGTGTTGTCACTGCCATTATTTTTACTCAAGATGCACACCAATGTTTAGGTATGCACGTAAAAAACGACTTAAAGGGGGACATTTCACAAGACTTTATCAAGATGTGAAATAAATCTTTGGTGTCCCCAGAGTACGTATGTGATGTTTTAGCTAAAAATATCATATAGTATAACATGTAACAAATTGCCACTTTGTAGGTGTGAGCAAAAATGTGTAGTTTTGGGTGTGTCCTTTTAAATTCATCACTGCACTAAATGTCATGGCAGTGTCGTGGTTGGATAGTGCAGATTAAGGGGCGTTATTATCCTCTTCTGACATCACAAGGGGAGCCAAATTTCAGTGACCTATTTTTTCACATGCTTGCAGAGAATAGTTTACCAAAACTAAGTTACTGGGTTGTTATTTTTTATATGTAATTTATGTAATTTTTTAAGTTGATAGAAGCACTGGGGACCCAATTATAGCACTTAAACATGAAAAAAAGTAAGATTTTCATGATATGTCCCCTTTAAATGTCCTAAAATAACAAAGGCCTATAGTGCTGGATTAATCTAAACCGTGACTGGGAAACTGACGCCATATATTTTAACATTGTTGTTTAATATAATCAATTACTATTACCACATCATTATTGTTATTTTAAAGTTATTGTTTACTTAAAATATCAGATTACCTGATCATCATCAAATTATTAAGATAAGTGTTAGTGACAGCCCTAGTTTTACTTAAAACATTTTCAAAATGTTTTGATTTCATTTAAATAGACAATAGGCTACTCTTTTATTAATCAATTTCATTTCTTAAATTATATTTCTTAAAAAAGAATCTTGTCTTTTCTCAATCTCGTGTCTTGTCTCGTCACACCCCAAGAAAATACATTTAGTTTTTTGTCATTCAATTAACATGATTCATGCTTCACATGAAATGGAAACAAAGAAACCACAGAAAAGCAATGAACAACAAAGAACATGTTTTTAAAACTAGTTCAGGATGAAGTATTTGACGTTACGTGAGTCATTTCTTATTAAATAATGTAATAAGTAGTACTCCATTCCAGGCCATATATAGTCTAGGATGGAGTACACGGACGTATTTATTTTTGATAGTAGTAGTGTATCAGTGTAGCATTCAATTCCAAACTAGTATTAGTGTAAAGAAGTTACTATGCTAGAAAAATCAAAGTAAAATAAGTAATTGCTAGTAGTGTTAAGAATTAAACTATATTAATGAGAGCAGTGTTAGTGTATTGTATCAATAAAAGTTCAATGTTAAGCTATTATCAACAGTCTTCCAGTAAGCAAGTTCACCCCTTACAAAAATATCCTGTGGTATTTCATGATAAAACATCATAGGTATCACGCAAAACTGATGTAATGTACTTTTGTGGTACGGTATGTAATATTCCTGTAGTATTATGTAGTATTATTTTCATATGTCTGCGGTATTTACTGCAATATTTTGTTGTAAAGTATGTATTATTCCTTTAATATTTTTGTGGTAAACATGCCCATTAGGTAGAAAACAAGTGTGGGTGAAGTGTAGGCAAATTGCTGACATACTGGGGAAAGTGTGGGCAAAATGTGGGACTGTGGTTTTCTTTAAAGGAACAGTATGTAGGATTGTGGCCAAAACTGGTACTGCAATCACACAACTGGTGGCCAATACACAACATGACAACATAAACATCAGTTGAGGCCTGCAACTTCATTTTTTAAATATCAATATCCTGGCCGGATCACTGTTGTCAGTGTTGTAAGTATTTGAAATGAAAATAATTTCTTAATGTCGTGTGACATATCAGGGCCATTTTATGATTAATTGATATCCATTACATACTGTTCCTTTAAGAAACAGACAAAGCTCTGAAAATCTTTAACAAGAGTCTTTAACAAATTGCAAAATAAGTTTATATAATTTGCAGAATAATTTATTAAAGTAGTAAAGTAAGACTTACTAAAACTTACTATAACTGCACCTTTACCTTGGCTGTGAATAAATGCAGGCCTTTTTTTAAGTATCTGAGTAAATTTACTTAGTAGTTACATAACTTTTATCCAAAGCGAATTAATAAAGTGATGAAAACAATCAAGCATTTTATCCTAAGGAGGCAATAATATGCTAAGATAAGGCTGCAACTAACGATTATTTACATAATCGATTAATTGGGCGATAATATTTCAATTAATCGACTAATCGGATAAAAACAAATATTTACTCAATTAGACTTTTTACTTATTATAGCTATAGCACTAAATTAGGGTATTCACGTGTAGTGTACTTTCAAAAAGCTACACACTACTACAGAGTTTTGCTAATATTATCTCTAGGGATTATTAAGAGACCAAAATGTTGTGAATGAAATGTGTTTGTATTCTGATAGTAATTCACCAAGATACAGAGGTGCTAGACCACTTAAGACCATATAAGTGTTGAGCAATATTTTTAATTGTATGCGATACTTAAAGGTGCTCTATAAGCGAATCTGTCCGACGTCACTTTTTGTTGATGTTTGAACAGTGTTGTTTTTGGCTGCCCTTTTAGTTTTCGTTTTATTCTTAGTCTTTTGGACGAAAATGCTTTTAGTTTTAGTCACATTTTAGTCACTTGTAAAATTTATAGTTTTAGTCAAGTTTTAGTCGACGAAAACGCAAAAAGGTTTTAGTCAAGTTTAAGTCAATTTTAGTAAAAAAAAGTATTTTTTAACCAATGAATTTAGGTTAAAAAGTGTGGTGTATTTAATACAATTAAAATGTGCATTAAGGTTGTACCTGAGGGCTTGCTGTTGTTTTAGTCTGTGTGCCTTCTGCACATGTCATAACAAAAAGTTATGAAGAAAAAAGTTTAGCCTAATATTCCCTCGTGTTGAGTTTGTGTGTGTTACAATGAGACCTTGCTTATAAAGTTGAGAAACGCGTGCCTTGTTTTATTTAAATACATCACAAAAAGTATTGGAAATGGGCTTAGGTTTGACAAGCAGATACATGTAAAACCTTAAGCTTACCATGAAATGTGTCACAAGCCGATTGTCGAGTAAAATTTAATGTATATGATATGTTAACAGCGTGACTTGTTAGTTACCTTTAAAAAATATTAGCGTGAGGAGCCTTCAGGTGCCGCTTGAGATTGGTGGTATTCTTCCCACCTAGTTTGTGGCCACATCGTCTCCCAATATGCATTCCGTTTTTCTGTCTGAAGGATTATACTGAAAGTATGTCCATATATCATCTCGTCGTTTCCGTTTATTGGCGTCACCGCTACGGTCCAGACAGATTTCACGCAAAATAGGCAGAAATGACATGCATTATAACGTGAGACTTATAATCATTTTCGTTCCGTCTCGTTTCGTCAACGAAAACTCGAAAGCGTCTCGTCATGTTTTCGTCACCTTAGAGACATTTTTAGCTAGTCATCGTCGCGTTAGCGTCATAAAAAATATGTGCGTCAACGAAATCATTTCGTTATCGTCATCGTTGACGAAAACAACACTGTGTTTGAATTGTTTTCAAACAAACGGAGCGTAGCTAACTTCTCCCCCTCCCTTCAGTGTTTTCATGAAGGCGCCCAACCCCCACCCCCAAATCCTTCTTGTCATTTATTGGCTGGAACACTTTGTTATGTTTCGTGGTGCTAGGTTTGGCCACTGTGTTGTTGAGCCTGGGCTGTCTACAAAAATTGCGTTTTTTTACAGTTTGATCAGCGGTCAGGTAGCAAGCAGATAGTGAGGAGATGTTTGCTGTATGTAACAAAAAATGTTTTATGGTCTTAAAGGGACCATTTAAAATGTCCGCCAAAAAAAAATCAATTCATACTCCACACTCCAAACAGATGGGGGCAGTATACCTCCAGAAAGTGAGTTGGTCTATTTTAATTTAGCAGCTGCTAATTTAGCAGCATATATCAAGTTTGATTTACATTAGCAACTAAGTAAGTTATCATTAGTCAAAAAAAAAAACATTCGGTCTCATTAAAATTGCAATGTTTTCCGCTACGTTTCGTGCGTCCATTTGGTGTTCATTATCATCGAAGACATTTCAAGCTTCTTAGCTAATGTTACATTTTAGCATCAGCTTGGTAGATAACGGGTGAAAACCGGATCGGATCCGTGGGTAGAGCTAACTATTAAACGCTAACAGCTAAGGATGCGCGATAAGTTGCATGCGATAGTCATTGCGCTTCTCGTCAGTGAAGCCGGTTTCTTGATTAAAAGTGAATCGCCATCAGCTGCTTTCAGATGGAGCCACATTTAATGCACAAAGCCGTAGTTCATCTACAAGCTGAGCATAAGTTATCCCAAGGCCTATTATAAGTGAACTTCCAGCGAAATACTTACAGCATCTTACTTACCAATCGAAAAGAAATGTTGTCATTTCGGAGTGAAACCTCATTTCTTTCATGTCCATTAGTTGTCTCCAGCGATGAAAAGCAGTGCCTATATTTACTCTGGTTCGGTTCCTTTATTTATCATATTTTATTTGTGATTCCGAGCGCGTTGCTCCCTGCAGCGAATGGTTGTGGTAGTGGTAAATGTCTCTTGCTTCAGCCATTCTTCCGCTCTCTTCCCTGAACTGAAATGCGTCCGAAAACCCTATTGCAAGGCAGGAAGGCATGTCCGAATCCATGGCTGTCCGAATTGCATTTCTCTGAGCTGCCTACATGTCAACAAGTCAGCTGCCTTAGTTTTCGGACGCAGCGGTAGTAGAGGGCTGTACCCCCACACATGCGACTTATTTGTGTATTGCAGTTTGGCTGGCGGTTATGTACATGGCCCGCATACCGCCTCCCATGGTCGAAACTGGTATTACGACACCTTTCAGGCTGTAGCTAGTAATTTAGCATGCTAATTCAGATTGATATTTCTGCAGCACTATACCTTGTCATTTTTTTAATGGCATCTTTGCCCTTATTTCTTCTCATTCTTTTGATCCGTGTAGCTCATTTTTAAAAATCTTTTACCTCAATTATTACAAATGGCACCTTTAAACACGTGAATTCGCTAAGAGCACCTTTAACCGGCAGCCAGTGTAGAGATGCAAAAATTTAGCTAATGTGATCATACATCTTTGAACGAGTAAGCACTAATGCAGCTGCGTATTGTACCAGCTGAAGCTTGTTTACTTGGTTCGCGTGATACTTCCCCAGTAATTAGTTAAAATAGTCAATTCTGAAGGTCATAAATGCGTGGATAACCTTCTCAGTATCTCATGCAGATAGCATGTGTCACATTTTTTTTAGATATTTCTAAGTGTGGGAAATATGACTATCGAACATTACACCTAGGTTCTTGTCAGTGGAATCAACCATCTATGGATAGGTTGTGATCTGACATGTATTGTTTGTATTGTTTTTGGTCCAATAATAAGTACCTCGGTTTTATTTGAGTTATAATTACGAAATTATTTGCAAATTATTTACTAACCAAGTTCGCTGACCTAGATAAACGGTTGGTTGCAGGTTCCGAGGAAATGTAAAGCTGGGTGTTGTCAGCATAACAGTAAAAATTATTAATTTGTGTCAAGGTTTTAATTAATTAATGTGTCATATTGCGGAGAAGAGCAGTTTATAAGGAACAGGTGCGCATAAGGAAATTATTTGCTAATTATTTACTAATCTCGTTCGCTGCGGCCTAGACAACCGGTTGGTTAGGCCAGGTTCTGAGGAAATGAAAAGCTGGGTGTTGTCAGCATAACAGTGGAAATTAATTATTTGTGTTAAGTTATTGACTAATGTGTCAAGCAACTATGTAGTAAACAGGATATTGTTCGTCTAGCCGACTGAAGTCCTGTTCACCCTGTCTGTATTTATTTTATAATAACAACCGGTTGCACATCATTCTTTACTTATTGCTTACCGATGCAAATTATGGTAAGAACAGTTTTGAACAATGATTTTTCTTTTTTCACATGTTTAACCAACAACAAGAAAGTTACTGATAACATATTTGACTTTTTCACCTGACTTTTTTTTAGGGTTCTAGTAAGGTGTTGGAGGGTACGAATGGTTCCTCCCCCCTTATCATACATACAACTGATTTAGACACCCGTCTCACTGCTGCGTGGAGGGCCGTGTACACCATACAAGGAGATAAATATGATCACTTCTCCATCCACACCGACCCGGACACTAATGATGGAGTACTCACAGTTGTTAAGGTTCATTCACACACTCCAGGCTTTATTGTACATTTGTTATTTGTTTTCTTTGATTTGATTCGGTCATTAATATATTTTTATGCAATTCTTTGCAGCCCCTAGATTATGAAAAGCAGGCACTACAAAGTATCAGCATTACTGTAGATAATGATGAGCCTTTTTACTCGTGTGAGGTGAAAGACAGGCCTGCAAGTGGGCTTTGGATTATCACTTCACATCAAGCCACAAAATCCACTCGAGGCTTTAACATTACAGTGGAAGACGTCAACGAGCCCCCGTATTTCCCTCAGCGGGTGAGGAGGGTAGTGTTGGAGGAGAACGGTGCCGTCGGAGTGTTTGTGGACAAAGTGGTGGCGGTCGATCCTGATACTCAACAAAAACCTGTACTGCAGTATGTGCTTTAGTTCCTTATCTTTTCTAGATTTATTTCTTAGAAATTGGATCTACGTGAGTCATGCAAAAATGTCGACTTGGCAAGAAAATGTTAATATAACATTACTCAACATTTTACCATGGTTAATAATATAGTAGTATTATAATATTATCCAGCTGGTACGATGGTTACCGGCTCTTAAAGGAACAGTATGTAGAATTGTGGCCAAAACTGGTACTGCAATTATAAAACTTGTGGTCCATACACAACATGACAATATAAACATCAGTTGAGGGCTGCAACTTATTACACCCAGAAACTTTTTAATACAAACCTGAGATATCAAAAGTATGTTGCAGTCCTTGAACTCTTTGGTCTACAAACAAAGTTTGGTTTCTTTTGAAAATAAATTCTTGTGAATATGTTGTACAAAAGAACAAAGGATCGTAATATTACATATTAAGTAGGTTATATGTGTGTTATATAGCTGTTTGTGCATGTACAGTATAAGATCTGCAAAGTTACAAAGCTCAAAGTCTCAAACCAAATGATTTATTCTAAAAGAGATCCCATATTTATGGCACCTGTCACATCATGCGTTTTTGCGCTCTGAGCGGCTGAAGTTAAGCAGAAAAGCCCGGCGTTATTTGCATTTTTTATCGTCCAATTGAATGAGGGGAGAGGGGGGCCTTTCGTTGTGGTGACACATAGATATATACACTAGATGTCGCCTTGTGTTTCTTAAGGTACATTTACATTATAAGCGACTAGCAGAGCAACGCAATCTCATTAATTTCAATGGAAGCTCGGCGGCATCCGTCGTCATGAGCGACAGTGACCATTGACAGCTGGATGGGCGTGTCCAGTTGCGCGTCAAAGCTGAGAAATTTTTACTTTATGCAAATTATGAGCGACATTTGGGAGCGACTCGGGAGTGAACGTTACTCATTTGTTTATGATGACCAGATATAGAATATAGAAAGCATGCGTCAAACTAGGAGGTAGCTAGGTAACGTTGCTATCTCCTTCTGTACTTAGAATTCGAACTTTTGTGCTGCGTATGTATGTTAGGCCTACTAGCACTATGTATTATATCATGATATTATCTCGAATTTCCGTGTTTTTTTTGTGATCGCACAACGAACTCCCGCCCTCGTGCGACCATCACGCATTGGTCACTCCTATTTTCTTACCATTGTCGCTTTGGTTTAGGGTTAGATTTACATAAAATGACATCCCTACCCAAACCCAACTCTAACCCTAACGCCAGGCGACATATAAAAAATAAATCAGAAAAAATAGTATAAGCCAATATATAAAGTGACATTCTAATGCAAGCCCCAAATCTAACCCTAAACCGAAGCGACAATGGTTTAAAAATAGGAAAAAGCAATTGATAATCACACGAAAACAGGAATTCATTATACGATCACAAAAAAATGCGGAAATTCGTGATAATATCAAGAAAAAAAAATACGGACTATATAACGAAATTTCATGAGACTGGGCTGAAATTTGTGATAATATCACGAAAAAAGAATAAAAAAAATATGTGAAATCACAAAACCTTGTGAGACTGGGTAGATTATATTTAGAAAAAGTCGATTTTCTTAATGTCAAGACTTTAACTTTTCTCTGGACTCAATGCTAAATACATGTCTGACCGTTGGAACAAAAAAAGAAGAAAAAAAACTAGAAATTTGCATTGATGACAATTTTATGGTGGTTTTATTTCCGTTAAACCTTTGCGTACTTTCACGTTAATGCATTAAAGATGAGGGGCTCCCCTTTTCAAGATGGCGGCTCTATTTGACGCATTTGTTCCAATGAACTGCCGTAGTCAAGGCGACATAGGTTAGTGTACATATCTAGGTTGGTCACAAAATTTTATAGTTGCTTGGAACAACCAGACCTTACAAAATTAACCATGGTTTTACTACACTAACCATTTTTAACTATGGTTTTTCAAAACCATGGTTGTCAAAACCATGGTTATTTTGTGGATACCATGATTTTACTACAGTAACCATGTTTTTTGGTTTTAACTGTAATAAAAACATGATTAATTTTCATAAGTGGGTGACTGCACTCACTCTCTGTCTATTGCGTGTTTGTGCACCTCTCAACCTCGATCAAGGTCAGAGCAAGCGCCATCTTTTTAAAGTTTCTGCTAGTGACAGTTTACAGCAAACCAAATTTTCAAGAGCACTCATGCTTCAATATTTGATTGACAGGACAGCTGCCTTGGTGGTTGCCTAGCAATAAAAATGGCAGCACACTGCTCTTTTCTTTGTTCAGCCTTGGGTTTTCAAACGTTTAAAATGCATTTGGTATGATTGTCCGCTAAAACAAGTAAATCAGACACGCCCCCCACATGCCACTGTGTCTAAATATTTGCATAATGCCACCCAAATGTATATGCAAAGAACGAATATGTAGATTTAGTTATCGCTTTGTGTAACTTTGCTTTTTTTAAGTTTTGGTAAATTTGGTAAACAGAAGTTGTAAGAATACCAATATGAGCAAAGACGAAGACAAAACGCGCTGACAGCTTTGGGCCAATCATAACATTCTGTCAGAGATGACACCCTCTACCTCACATGCTGTTTACGGACATTTCTCGCCACACGCTGCTTGAAGTCAAACACAGTTATATTGCTAAATCGGCCAAATCTCTTGCTCAAAAGTTTACTATCTCTTTGCTGAATTGCCTAGGTTGTTTGCTCACTCTCTGTGAAGCATTCAGACATTGCTGTTAATGTATTAGGTTGTGACTCTTGCAGTGTTTGGTTAAGAGTAACTGTCCATGACTGCCACAGAAGTAGAAACAACAAAATACAGACAGCAAGATAGAAGTCATAACCAACTACTGTTTACAACACAACACAGATCTCGCCAAATGGTGGTTTAGAGGAAACTTTTGTTCTCTTACCTGTATACACCGATATTTTTGCACTGCTGTGTGAATGATAACCTACATGGTGAAAAGACGTAAAGTTGTTGTGGTGTGTGAATAGCACAATAACCCTTTACTTGAAGGGTGTGCATAAGACTGACATGACACCTTTATAATCATGACATGACACGTGTCATAAACATGAAGGAGATTTTATGCACATTTATGACAACTGTCAATAGGTGTCATATGTTGGTTTGTCATTTTTAATTCAAAGATGACATTGTTTGAGATGTCTTTATTATGACAACTTGAAAAAAACAATACATCATAACTTGTCATAAATCTGTCATAAACATGACAAAACAAAATAATTATCAAACTTAAGAAACTACCTAGCTTTATGGGTTAACATTACATTAAACTGTCATTTAAATGTCACTAAGTGTCAAATAATTGTAAATACCTGAACAAAATGCCACAGACATGTCAAACAATTATACTTAACTTGAACTTAACTTAAAACTGACAACTAACAGAACTTGTTCTTCCTCACACAGAGGGTTCTGAAATTTTCTGACATAGACGAAAAAACTAACAAAACATTAAATCAATTTCATTTAATGGTTTTTCAAGTGATATGGACCCAACACTGCATGGCTTGTACTGTTGTCATTTAATTTTAGGTCTTCAAATGCAATAAATTATTATTTTATCAATTTTAATTATTATTATTATTGAATGATTGATTTTATTTGTTAAACACATGGAGGAAACTTTAAAAAATATTATGAACTGAAGAATATTCATGATGTTGTTATAAAACTATATGACAGAATATTAACACTTAATTACATTTTAATTACAAATTCAATTTGTATCGCTGGTAAAAAGTGGTCAGTTACTTTTTTCTTGTTAAAGGAATAGTCATTTTCAATATTAAAATATGTTATTACCTTAACTAAGAATTGTTGATACATCCCTCTATCATCTGTGTGCGTGCACGTAAGCGCTGGAGCGCGCTGCGACGCTTCGATAGCATTTAGCTTAGCCCCATTCATTCAATGGTACCATTTAGAGATAAAGTTAGAAGTGACCAAACACATCAACGTTTTTCTTATTTAAGACGAGTAGTTATACGAGCAAGTTTGGTGGTACAAAATAAAACGTAGCGCTTTTCTAAGCGGATTTAAAAGAGGAGCTACATTTTATGGCGTAATAGCACTTTTGGGAGTACTTCGACTCGGCGCAGTAACACCCTCCCTCTCCCATTATGACCGAAATAACTGTGTGAAATCGGCTAAAAAGTTGGCAGTATAACACTGCTTAACACCAAACACACAAAATAATGTTTTTTTTAAAAGCATCATATGTCCCCTTTAAATCAGCACCTTGATATTTAAAAGTGTACATTAAAAAGGTGGCAAAGCAAATATTTGCACAAATTATAACACAAATTTGACTGGCAGCTTTAACAAGTCTTTGTCTTTACAGAATAAATCTAAAATATCAGCCTCAAAATCTGAAGGAAAAAAATGATAAAAGGTTGATGAGGATTTCTGGCTCCCAGAATGCTTTGCGTGAGGCTGTTATTTTAGATTTATTCTGTAAAGATAAAGACTTGTTAATGTATAATGCTAATTTAAACAGTTGCATAACTACAGCTCATTTTTTACAGTGTTGTTGTACCTTTGCTAGCCTAAACTATCAAGTTATTAAGCGTTTGTAACTTCAACTTAACAACACCCCTGAGAATAATTCATCTTTTATCCCATCAGGTACACTCTTGAACAAGATCCTGCAGGCTGGCTCAGAGTCAATGCTACAACAGGGGAGATCTTTGTGAAAAAACCTTTAGACAGAGAGTCGAGTTATGTGATAAATGGCACTTATACAGTAACTGTGATTGTCACTGAGAAAGGTAACTTACAAATACGGTAAGGTGTACAGAATAAAACCCGGCAACGATAAACCAACCCCTGGTCTCAGCTGTGTAAGAATACATTTGTATATTTACATTTCATTAAGATTTCTCTTGGTTTCCATTCCAGATGACCCTAAAATGACAAGCACTGCTACGGTTAACATCTACGTCGAAGACAAGAACGATAATGTGCCCATGTTAAAGGAAACCGCCGTCTCTGTCTGTCAATCTGATGAGGTTTCTAGTACAGAGATCACGGCGTATGACCTTGATGGAGATCCATACAGTGGACCATTCAGATTTGAACTAATAGGAGATGTTAAGGACGAATGGAGCATCGACCCGAGCCACGGTAAAGGAAAAACTTGTGTCTGTATAATCTCAAGCTTTGACTATTATACCAGGTAATCAAAAGGAAGTCCAAAAAAAGATCAAAAAATTGTCCCTAACTGTCACTTGGGTGGTCGTTATCCTTTTAAAAAGTACACATTTGTACCTAAAGAGATTTATTAGTTTCTCAGAGGAACATGTTGGTACCAAAGAGGGCATCATATATGTATAAACCAGTGCTGCCTCACGATTAGTCGCGACTAATCGTTTGCAGAATAAACGTTTTTGTTTACATAATATATGTGGGTGTATTGCGTATAATAATTATGTATAAATACACATACACACATGCATGTATATAATTAAGAAACATTTGCATGTGTATATAAGTGTTTATATTTATATATAATCTATATTATATATAAATATACATATTTATTATATAAATATATTTTTTCCTTAAAATTATACATTTATGTGTTTGTATTTATATAAACATAATTATTATACACAGTACACACACATTTATTATGTAAACAAAAACTTTTATTCTGCAAACGATTAGTCGCGACTAATCGTGAGGCAGCACTAGTATAAACGTAACATATTAGGACCATTTTAAAGAGTACTGCCCCAATGATAACTTGGGACCATTTTTGTCTAACCTTGCAAGCATACAAACAGTGTCAAATAAATGCGCCCGTGTCAGAAACTATGTGTTTAATATATATTTCGCTCTGTCCTGTAGGTAACACCGTGCACTTGGTGAAACACAAAAACGTTTATCCTGGTATGTACACACTGACGGTGAAAATTTCGGATAAGCAGGGCATCTCTTTTCTCCAGAATCTCACCGTCTCGGCGTGCGATTGTTCAGTCTCACCAAGCTGTCTTGTTCAACGCAACACACAGAAAAAAGTAGGAACCGGTGTCATTGGAACGGCCATCTTTGCCTCACTGCTGGTTTTCGGTGAGCACTGGTTATATACATTTTCTAACGTATACGAATTAATGATTGGAAAATACTTTTGTGCATTTTAAAATCTGAAATGCATTTCCTCATCTCAGCACTTCTGCTGCTCTCCATCACTTGCTCTTGCGGGGCTGTAAAGTCTTTGGCACACGTGGACTATGTTTTAAATAATGTCCTGCCATCTAACACTGAGAACCCTGGAACAGATTGTATGGTAAGACTGCTGTAAAATGAATGTGTCTGTCTGATCAAATTCACTTTTCGTTGCTTGTAAGTGAAACAGAAAAGCCGTAGTATCTAAGGGCAATACTGTGTTTCATAAATGTTTGATCTGAAGGTCCCGAACACTCTCCTGAAGAAAAAATATGAGGCTCAGTCAAAGGAGGCTACTCTGGTATCTAACAATATTCAAACCAAGGTGAACGTTCAGCAGGTACATTTTTTTAATGTATAAGTTGTTATGAGTTTCACACAAAACAATCATTCATACAATCTAAAGATGTTGTGTTGTTTTAGTCCATGCGTGGGTAAATATGGATGAATGGTTTAAGTTAACCTAGAAAATGTCCATATTTGACCCAGCCAGATAAAAACAATCCGGTATTTTGGGTTACAACAACCCAAAGGTTAATTTAAACTGAATGGTTGGATTTGTCCATGTTTTATTTCAACCATGGGTTAAAACAACTCAGCATTAACTATAATTGTACTTTTTAATGTACTTTTTTTTTGCTTTAGGTAGCGAGCATGAATATGAGCCCTCGTAATACCCTGATTCATATGAATGGAATCCAGACCAGCAAAAGAGCGCAATACAATTTCAATGAGGTATGATATTACGACAAATATTTAAAGCTGCAATCCATAACTTTTGCCTCTGACCTTTGTTTGAACTATAAAATTGTAGTTATTTGAGTATTAAGGTTCAAAAAACGCCATGGGCCCTATCTATCATACACCCGGCGCAATGCGGCACAATGCAGCCCAAAACTAGCAAGTGTCTTTTGCTAGTTTCAACCCGGCGCAATGATAATTTTCACGTTTAGCGGCACATTGCTTAAATAGCAAATGCATTTGCGCCCAATTTTGCGCCCAAGGGCATTCTGGTTTGAAAATGAGGTGTGTTCAGACGCATTGTTGGCCCGTTTGAGGCGATTAATATTTAAAATATTAATTTTTAAAATATGAAAAATCTAAGGATTAAAATGTAAAAGATGATTATTGAGTCTCTTGGAAATAAATGAGGAAGGATTGATTATTAGACATTAGAAGGCGTAAAGAGCAGCTTCACCTGTAGCAAGGCGGAGCTGTGGGCGGGCCTGGACGAGCCTGGGCCCACCCATATTGACAGCTGGCCCTCCCAATAAAAAATCAAAAATGGTGCTCTGTATAGTTTAACATGGATACTACTTTATGTGGTGTATTTTATCTATAACACGTTATGTTAAAAACAGTAAAATTATAAGTAAGCCTGATAACTATTTAGCAGTTTGAATGTTGCGTTACAGTATGGTTAAAAATATTCCCGAGCAGCTTTCAGTCATGATCACTTCGAGACCTTTTCTTGCAAACAAGTGGAAACGTATTTTGAATAACACCACGTTATAAATATGCGCTGTGCCCTTTCCTCTCAATAACATAAACACACAACAAATATGACACACAACAAATTGCTCCTCTATGCCCCGCCTTTCTGAAACGTCATCCAGTGCGTTGTGATTGGCCGAATATATATCAAGTGTGCGATGGAAATGATATTACATAATATTGCTCAGATGATTGTCACTTAAAACATTACTGATTTAATGCCGCCATCTACATGACAAATTTAAATCCTAAACAACTATTGAACAAGCTACAAACTCTTCATCGTTGGCAGCAGCACACACGTGAATAAGTAGCTGGTAGTGATGCGGATCACGCTTTTATTAAATTATTTGGCCCGCCCCACAACACTATCTATTTTTACAACCCACAACCATTAAATATACATACATTGTAATGTAAATGAAAACAGGCTAAAAGGCCATTTCATTACATTGCCATGTAAACTGGTAACAACATATGCTTATAAACCATAGAAACCACTGGTTTCAAACCAGCATGGTCATATTACTTCTAAATCATAAAGGATAAGAATAAAGTTTAGTGTTCTAATTTTAGCAACTATTTTTCACTTCTAACCAGCAGATATCCACATGGAAACAGTCCCTGTATCGGAGTAACAGTCATTATAAGGTCAATTTTTATCTTTTTACTGCTTTTGACAAGGGTAAAGCTTTACGTTTTCAGCACTCTTGTAAAACAAATCAATAATGTACCGGTTATTTGTATGTGTCCTCAGGGTACAATGGTTAGCAGAATGACCTCTAAAAGACAAAATTCATATACCATGAGCCGACTGCATTTACAAAATATACTCGTACAGGTAAGTTTATTAAAGTATACCTTTATACATTCCTAATTTATCTTTAATCATGGATATGAGCGAATAATGCCAGCTATAAGTGTACACAATTTAAAGGTGCAGTGTGTAAATTTTAGTGGCATCTAGTGGTGAGGATGCGAATTGCAACCAACGGTGTAGTCCACTCCTCACCCCTCGCTTTTGAAACGCATAAAAAACTACGGTAGCAGCCACCGGACAAACATGTCATCATTGGAGACAACTTAGTAAAAAAAGTTTGACCGTTAAAGGCTTCTGTAGAAACATGGCGGCACAAAATGGCGTCTTCCATGTAAGGGGACCCTCTGTGTATGTAGATAAAAAGGTCTTGTTCTAAGGTAATAAACACATAACGGTTCATTATGAAAGGTCTTTATACACCTCTGATAATATAGTTTTGCATATTATTTTGCATTTCTGTCAATAGATCCTTCTAAAATTTACACACTGCACCTTTAAAGAAAAAAGTCTAAAATTCTCATCTCTGATAGGATTCTCTAGAGAGCACCAAAATTACTGGAATGTATTTATTTATTAATCAATGTGATTTTTGGGGTGAACTGTTTCTTGAAAGTATTTGTTATTTAGCACAATTAAAGGTAATAAATTCTTCATAATAATATTCTTCAACTTTCAGAGGCTTCATTCAATACAGTCACTGGGAAATGAGTTGCTTGATTATGAGCCTCATCGTTACGCTTTTGAGGACAACTCTGAATACTTTTCAGACCTGGACCCTATAGACTTGCCCGATAATGACTTTGATCCTGAGCCGTTCTCTGACCTTGGACCTGCATTTAGGCAACTGGCTTCAATCTGTAACCCAGAGAAAAGCTCGACAACAAAAGTGATTGAAAATGGCACTATAAAATATATGTAATATATGTCCTAAGTAAAGTAATATGGGTTATTTTGAATAGGATTAAGGGCTCGGTCATACCAAGAATGATCATAGTGACAATTCTCATAATGATAAGTGAATTGGAGTTACAATTTATTTTGATAGTCCACTTTAGACATTTAGGGAAGGGATACTTGTATTCAGTAGAATGACAGATGAGGGACCATTAAAATAAATTGTTAATACATATTAAGCAGACAGTCTACTAACTACTCTATGACTAGCAGTTGACAAGTGGTTACAATAAATAGTTAGTAAAATGTGTAGTATGAAGTGGACTATTAAAATAAAGCATTACCGAATTTTGATTGTTTTGTTTTTCCGTTCAATAATATTGTTCCTCTGTCATTATAATTGCGGTATGGAGTGCACTTCTATCTTACAGTTAAAATTATTTTTTTAAACTATCTTATAGTTATGGTTCTTGGTGTGAACAGGCCTTAACTGTTGCAAAAAATAATCTTTTATAGGTATTTGGGTGTAATTGAGACAGGGCTTATTTTTTAGTTGAATAGATTTATGTCCTTATATTTTTTTACAGCGGGGGTTTGTTTGTTCAAGCAGGATAATAAATCATGTGGATATCTTAGTTTAAAATCAGGTTATGTCATGCAAAGTTCATCTGTTTACAACCAGAGGGTTCAACAAAAAACTCCTCATGCTGGTATGGTCAGTTTAACATTTTAGAAGAAAGTTCCACTTGTTAAAACTACAGTAGTTAACATGAACTAACAATGAACAAAACTGTAACAGGATTTTTTCAACTTTTTTCATGTTTATTTCAACATTTAATAATACGATTAAAAGTTGTCTCTGTTAATGCAGTTAATGCACAGTAAACTAATATAAACAATTGTATTGGCATTACTCTTAAAAACAGAGGTGCTACAAATGGTTCAACAGCTATGCCGTTAAATAACCATTTTTGGATCCCAAAGGTTCTTGCCACGGCAAGATGCAAGGCAATACATCACGTTGCACAGGACAACACACACAATTTTGTCATTTCTTTGTTTACTCACTCTTGTGTCATTTCCAAACAGTTGGTGAGCACCATTCACTTCCATAGTATTAATTTTCCTACTATGGAAGTAAATGGTGCACAAACGGTTTTGTAACAAACATTCCTCAAAATATCTTCCTTCGTGTTTATCAAAACAAAGACATTTATACAGGTTTGTAACAACATGCGAGTGAGTAAATGATGGGAAAGTTTTCGTTTTGGGGTGAACTATCCCTTTAATTAAATAGGACAGCAAATAATGGAAACAGGTGCACTGTAAAAACATAAAATTTTGATCATCTTAAAAAAAATTACTTCAATAAGTAATGCTTACATTTTTTCTTTCGATTTTCTCACTTTAAATGAAACTTAATTGTTTATATATTTTAAGCTTTTTACCTTAGGTTTTTTACTTAAAGTGAGAAAATGTAAGAAAAAAAACTTGTTACTATTTGAAGTAAGTTCTTTAAGAGGAGCAGCTTTACTTTTTACAGTGTGAGGGGAATGAAACAATAATGAGATAATTAATCAGGAAAAGAGAGGGTGGGGCCAAGGCACTAGACCAGAGAGCACATGGCACACAAAAACAATGGCCATGTGCTTCCAAAACAGAAAACATGGTACTGCCACAATCCTCTCACAATAAAATACAAAAACAACTAGAAGAAAGACCATATGGTGCTTTTCAGTAGTCTAAAAGGAAGTGCAGAATGATTTTTACATTGATCCCCGGCAATTAAATTACTACACAACCTTGGTGTTTGTCAAAAAACTGTAGGTAATTTGACAGGGAATTTTTTACACGGGTGGTCAGAGAAAAAAACAGACATTCTGGATTTGGATGTCAATAAAATTAATGACTACCCTCTGTAAATTATGAAAATACCTTACGTCCCCACGAGAAACAATTCCGAATAGGGCTTAACTCTTTCCCCACCATTGACGAGTTATCTCGTATTGACGAGTTGTCTCGTCAATTAAGAGGGAAAAATTGCATAAAAAAATGTTCCTGGTGAGTTTTTATGTTAATCTGTTACCGCATTTATCGCACTTACCCAATTTATGAAAAACTGAAGCCAAAACGTTATTTATTCATTTTTATGTTTATGTTTTGATAATCATTCTGAATCTGATCTCTAACAAAATTCCTTCACAAAAATGCAATTATTTCAGTTTTTTTGCTAAAAAATATTTTTTAAGAAAAAACCCATATTTAAGGGTTTATAAGCAGAGAAAAAATATAGATGGGATGAAACTTTTTTTCTTGTTTTGTTTGCTTGTTATTGTTTGAAAGCAGAGGGGCTGTTCTTTCATTTGATATATTTATATATTTTTAGAAGAAATTTTACCTGGAAGGCATTTTGTGAAAATCACAAAAAATGCTGGCGGGCAACTTTTCCAAAAAAATGTCGGGGAATGAGTTAAGAGTGCAATATTAACTAATGAGAAAAAATTCTGTAAACATAGATTGCACATTGTTTGTTCATGTTAGCTAATGTATTAACTAATGTTAGCAAGTGGAACCGTATTCTAAAGTGTTACTGGCAATATCTCTCAGTATTTTCATTTTTAGCAACTTTTTATAAAAAAAAAAACAATTTCTTCATTTGTTTAATATGTTATTTGGTTTGTATGTTTAATGATCTGGGAAACTGTAGGGTTTGTAAATACATCTGTAAAATCATCAATTATGGCACACAAGCAAAGCATATTATTATGGTCTTCAACACACAATGTTATTTTCATAGTTGTGACGAAACCAGCAAAATGTTCAACAACAGTGTTTAATACTGTACATAACAGGCAACTCAGTATTTAAGTTTGTATTAATGCATATTTGCTATACACGTATATTCTGGACAATGTTTTGTTGAGCCCCATAACCACAAAAAGTCTTGTTTCATGACTTTTTCTCAAAAGCTAGTGATTTATCTGCAAAGATTTTAAGTGCAGGTGGAGTGTCACCTGCATTGCTACCTCATTTGGAGACATTTAAATGCTGCATTTCATTTTAAGAGCAATTGTTTTACATTATATGATGTTAGCAAAAACATCATAATCAAGGTTACAAATAGTAATTCTTTCATTCAAATGTAGTCTCTACTGAGAAACTATTAGAAATCAAACTGTCTTTTTTCTCCCTTATTGTTAAATGATGTAGAATGTATTGAATCAATGTATTGTTGGCTCCATAGAAGTGTTATTGGTCTGTGTGCTGGGAGTTAAGGGCTCTTGTAGCTAAATTAATAAATTCAAGATGTGAAATAGTAGTCGACCGATATAAGGTTTTTTATTGCCCATACTGATATTGAGAAAACAGCACTTTAAATTTTGCTGGGTTATTTTTAACCCAACACTGGGTAAATATTGGACAGAACACATGTTGGGTTATAAATAAACTTATGCTGGGTTGTTTCATTGCAGTACTGGGTTGAGTACATGGGTTAACAACAACCCAGCATAGATTTATTTAACGCGTTAATAATGTGTTAAAATTAAATATTAACGGCACTAATTTTATTAACATGTGACAACGCGCAATTTAAGTTTGACCCTTGGCCTAGCCCATTGTTGGATTTATTGAGACACATCCTTAGAAAGTAAATAGTCATCAAACACAAAATGATCTTAATTTGTATGTTTTCTGAGAGATGTACCATCCTAAATGCTTTGGGACCTGAAGTTTGGGATCTGATTTATGTTTCAAGAGTTATTGTGACAAGGCAAGAAAACAATCTTCCTCACGCTGACCGAGACATCTGAAGCATGCACACAGGCACGCAACCCCAATATATGAACACATAGGCAGAATTACAGATTTGAAAATATATGTTTTGACAAGAATTCATGCAGATATAATCTGTTATGTCTCAAGTAAACTTATGATAAACTGTTGAGGAAAAATATCTAATGTGTAACATTATATTAGATCCTTGCTTTACACTTAAAACTGTCTGTGTCTCAATGTCAATCAAACAATAAAAGAAAGAAAAAAGTTTAACATATATTGATATTGTTTTTTTTTTTACTTTGTGTGTCAAATCTATTAGTTTTACCACTGATTTTAAGGTATGGATGCAGTGAATTTGTTTTTAACCTTAAAAAAATCTTTAACTGTATTTTTCTCAAAATTAACTTTGCTGGCTCTTGAACTAATAATAATAAACACACATTTGCATAAAACATCCATATTTGTCCACGCCCATGTTGATTCGAGTATTAAAAACTTCAAAAGTGTCAAATTAATGTAAATATAGCACAGATAAAAATGTGTGATTAAGTTGTGATTAATCACTAGTTAACTCATGACAATCATGCAATTAATCTAGATTTTAATTTATTGACAGCCCTATTTTATTTATAACCCCACATGTGTTCTGTCCTATATTTCCCAGCATAACCCAACAGAATTTAGAGTGCATTTCAGCATCTTTTCTTTACAAACATCAAATTTAAGGAACAGTAAGATTTATAAGATGGTAAAATATAAGGCTGTAAATACCTCCACTTGTCAAAACCAAGAGAAAAAGAATTTAAGATCTGAACTGCCTAGGGGACAAACGACAGTTTCAACCTCTTTTTCGAACATCTGGGAACACAGTAGTCAACCAGATGGTAACAATTCAAAAGTGTGGATGAAGGACGCCTCTAATAATTCACAATGATATTAGCCTTTTCAGCACTCTATAATTTCTTATACTCTCTATAATATAACTTTATCTCTAACAATTTACTTGCTATTGTTATCACCTTCCCAAGTGATCTCCTATGAGTGTTGGAAGCATTACCATACCAACATATCACACAAAAATGTCTTTACAATAATATCTATTTCGAAAAGAACATGTATTGGTTTATAAAATAAACAGTAAAGGAGATAAAACACATCCATGAGGAGCTCCGACTGAAGTGATCATTTTATCCAAAGTAGACCCTTCTCCTTTATCCTGCTGGATTCTGGAACTAAGAAAATTAGTCACCCAGGTCAGTATCCTTTTTTTCTAATGCAGAAGTTAAATGTTAATGAAAAGTTAAAAGCTGATGAAAAAAAGTGAAATCTCTATAAAATCACTGATTATGTCAAACTGTTGTAAATGTTGTATTTTAATTGCATACTAAAAAATATATTTATTAAACAAAAATCTCTCGTTGTACTGTAATGTCACAGCCTGAACGCAGCGGCTCTATTCCAACCGGCAGGAGGCGCTGTGACTGCACACTGTGTTTGTTGCCGCTCCACTGACAGCTGAAGGGAGGGACGAAGAAGACGGAGTTGCACCGAGAGCCAACATGGTGGAGCTAGTGTCTATTCACTCGTTTTTAATTAAACGCATGATGGCAGCCGCCGATGAAATATTCGACGCTGTCAAAGACAATATTATTGAATATCAGAAGGAAATAGAACGACTAAAACAGGAAAACAGTCGGCTGAAGAACACACTGCGTTTCACAATAAAACCCCGCCGCGCGGAAGCGAGCAACGGTTAGTAACGCGTATACATACATCAACAACAACAAACTCTTCTTAAACTGTTTGAGCTATTTTTGTCAAGATAGATATGCAACATATTTGTCTTTTATAAGACATAATCATTTGAATCGGGCTACTACCATGGGGTACCATGGTAATACTGTGGTATTCTTTGAATCCCATTTGTGTTTAATGTAAATATCACGGTTATGCTTATGAAGATGCGATCACACTTTGGGAGAGCAGGGGCGGTTACTCTTTGTATTTAATTTAGTTTTCAGAGCCTGTTTGTATTAAAAGGCCAACATTTTAATGCATTAAACCATAAAATCACACTACTGTAGCATGTTTACATGATAATATACATACATGTAGTTTAATAGATGAATTCAAATGCTGCAACTTCATATCAGGAGACAGTTGCAACATTCATTAAATGTAATAAAAATAATTATTTAACATAATTTCATTATTTAATTTTTTTACAAACAGTTACTGTATATTATAAAAGTATTTTATATAAACTGCCATTAAACAGCATAACATGCTTTTCAGCTACATTTAAATAGTTAAATATTTATTAAACACTAAGCATTTGCAAAAATATCGATACAGTTAACTATTGTGATTTTTTTACAAGGTAGTGTATTGATATTTCGATCTCTATTGTCGATATTAAAAAAAAAAACTAAAATCCCTCTGTGTGCATCAAACGACCCCTTCCGCCGCTACTGTAGTTGTCACTGTCCAGTTGTCTGTCATATACGGTCATTCGGCCAATGTCTCAGAAGTTAGCAGGAGTGAGAAAATGGCAGAAATTTGAAAAACACCTGCAGCTTTAAAAGTCGACGTGTGGAAGCACTTTGGCTTTAAAAAACCGTCAGCTCAATTTTTTTTACATTTTTTGAAAAAAAAAGAAAAAGAAAAAAATATCGCAGTGGTATCGCAACATGCTTTGTATTGTATCGTATCATGGACTACATTGGACTACATACCGATACCGATTTTTGTTTTAGCAGCCTTAGCCGAGGACCGATACAGGCTGCCGATTTTCTTGAGCCGATATTTGGAGCCGATACTGCTTTTGCTCACTCAATTTACATCATAAAAATGACACAGTGGCTATGTTTACATGCACAAAATTTTTTCAATCCGATTGAATTTAATACAATTAAAGGTTACGATGATACAGATTATGTACACCCTAAAGATTGCAATCTGATTAAAGTGTTGGTTTACATGTACATTCTATAGAATCGGAACCGAACGTCTGCGCAAGCGCACAGCCAGGGTTGCCAGATTCGCATATCAGAACCATCCCAAATGGATTTCCAAAACTAGCCCAAAAGCATCCCAATGACTATTCACAGCCCAAATACCAATAAATAATGAACGAAATACTTTTATCTTTAATCAAACAGTTTAAACAGTAGCTCAAATCTAAACTCGAAAAAAATATGTATGCGATATGGCCCAGCTTGTCAGGGAACTACGGTTCTGTGCAGTTAAAGTTGCGCCATCTGAAAGCAGCTGTTGGCGATTTAATACTAATCAAGGAACCGGCATTACTGACGTAATGCGCGTGGTATCGCATGCGATTTATCGTGCAGCCCTAGTCAAAACGGAGTTGGAGAAAGTTGTTCTTAAGACGTATTCGGATAAAGGTGATGAAAACACACTTTTCAAAAGTCACAACGCTATTTTAATGTTTTAAAAGTACACATAAATGCGGCAGAATGTACATTGCATGACCCCATTAACTTTACCTTAATAATGCATAATGCCACTGCCTTGCTGTGACAAGAATCATGTGATATAAGAGTTTAAAATAAGACGAGAACATGAGCACAAATGTTCAGTGCATGTGCACAATGTATATTTGCGTCCGATTTGAGAAAATACTACGATTCACGCGTTTACATGCGTACTTTTCTCCTGCTGATCGGATCACAGATCGGAGTACACCACCCCCTTCAATACGATCCAAATTTGCATCCGATCGACCTCAATCGTATTCACTAAGGTGTTTACATGAAGACTTTTCAATACGATTGAGCCATCAATACGATTACAAATGAATTATTTGGTTGCATGTAAACGTACCTAGTGATGATGCCAAATGTTACAAGTCTCAATTTAAAAAAGTAACATTTATTGAACTTATTAAACTATATTTAACAAATAGTAAAAAGAGGATCAGCAAAGGATATTGATTTGTAGCACTTTACTACTACAAATATGTATATAGAGATCAGGGGCCTCATTTATAAAATGCTGCGTAAAAACCATCCTACATTTGATCTTACGATCATTTAACAAAAATGCGTACGTGTGATTCATAAACCGAACGTACGCGCAGAAAACGCGCGTACCCCTTTCAAATCTATAAATCGCAAATGAACTTGAACTTGTGCGCGCAGCCGAGCAGTTTCAGATCTCCGCCTTTAAACGATGCGTAATTAATGTCAGACATATAAAAAAGTGCTTGTCAAGGTTTAAACCCAATTTCAAATAGCAAGATTGGCTTATATTTCCAAAAACCTGCAGCAATCAGACAAGCAAAAGTGCGTACGTCTGCTCAGACCCTGACGTGGCGCTAAGCACTTTTCCACGTCAAAGACGGTTTTTATAAATATAGACTTTGCCGTGGATTTTTGCCTACGCACACTTTACGATCAAATCTGTGCGTACGCACGCTTTATAAATGAGGCCCGAGAAATAAAAACCTGCTTTGTCCAGCTATGATCAGCTGTTAGGCCGAGCTTTCGATGTTGTCATGAAAAGGATGGTTGTTTTTAGTCACATGACCTGCAATCGCTTGCGGCTTCCAACACTCTGTCTGTAAATAATGCCGAAAAAACGAGCACAGCAGCCACATATCGGTCGATGCCATTACACATAAAAAATCGGTCCGATATATCGCTCTATTACTACATCGTATCATGGGCCATGTATCGCGATATGTATCATATCGTGAGCCCATTGCCAACACCCAGCCCTGCCTATATTTAACTTGCACGTAGAACAAAATTCCTGAGAACACAGTCGACCTTTTGGTTAAAATTTATTTTGTGTATTTATTGTCAGTTGGAATAACTTTATAAATGTTAAACGTCTCATACTATTAAAATAACAAGGTTGATATTGTCCAATCTGAATTGTTGTACCATTGTCAATAAAATCTAATCTTGTGTCACAGGTCGCACAAATGCTCAAGGCACCGGTTCAGTCGGACTACAGCAAGATGTACTGACGTCAGAGCTCTCAGAAATCAATGTGCAGATGGAAGTGGCAACAGTGATGTCCCTTGAGCCTACGAGTCATGCATCCACCAATACATCTGCTCTGTCTGAAGTTACCAAAGAGCAGGTACTCGCTCGGTGCCTCACACATCCGCCAGAGTTGCTGGTAAAGAATGAAGGCAATGTTCGTTTGGATGAACAATCATCAGTCACAGATGACTCAACTCAGTTTGACAATCAGGCCGGTCGTTTAAGCTCACCTGACGTGCAACATGGCAATATCAGTGACGGTCACATTGAGTCTCCAGGACCGGAACAAGAGCCAATTTCTCATCAACCCTGCCAAAAAAAATCTAAAGGGGAGCCTCCGAAGGCACTCCAGAATCACCCCGTGATTTGCAGCGTTTGCAGCAAGTCGTTCGGCAACAAGAAATGCTTGCGGATGCACAAGGTCGTGCACCAGAGCGAGAGACCTTTCGGCTGTGATTCCTGCGGGTGGAGCTTTAAATTGAAATCTCACCTGACAGAACACAAAAGACTTCATACGGGGGATTATCGCTATAAATGCCCAAAGTGTGAAAAGGGGTTTTCTCGGTCAAATCTGGTCAAAATGCACCTTAAAAGTGTTCATTCATCATGATGAGTGATAATAATATCTGTTAACCATAACCAAGTGTGACAAGAAATAAGATGCATCTCTTCAGTGTTAGTTTGAGTTTCTTTCTCTTTGTTTCTGACAAGAAGCACTTTTGTTTGTCATTCGGTTTGTGTTAATGTTTTGGTTCCCTCCATGCATGTCCAAAATTATCCTGTGCCCGGTTGCATAAAACTCCTTAAGTAAGTGATCCTTGAGCTAAGGGATTTCTTTGAAAGATTACCTTCTTCCTTAAGTTTTTAAGGAAAATTAAATTGGTACTAAGGACTTTGTAGCAACGCATAGCAGAACTTAAGGTAATACTTTTAAGGGTAAATACTTATTGACAGCCTTATAGTTCCCGAAGTAAACACTTAAGGATTGTTCTTGCACCCCATTTTTTATTTAGGGCACCCTTAACCTTATATTTAGAGGGATTTCTTATCTTAAGGACTTTCATGCAACCAGACACTGCCCTTTAAAATATGGATGTGGTTTAATTGAGGAGTTTTATAAATGTGTATATGACAATCACTCACGTTTTACAAGTAACACCATGAAAAGCATGCCGTCTGGGGAAGAATCTTGGAATTACAGGGATTTGCTGTTATGTTATGCCCTGCTTTTACATTTAGTGACTTATTACAGACTTTGCAGTTGCTCGTCTGGTTAGGACACCATGTTAGTCATAAAACTATTTTATGATTGTTTGTAAGGTCTCCTTGTGTTGTTTTGAAAGGCACTTATAAATACAATGCTTTGTTATTACATTTTTTACATTTTATCTAAAGTGATTTACAAAGTGAAGTAAACAATGAAGCGATTGCTATTATCATTATTGCTTTTAAAAAAGCATCAATAATTACTTGGACAAAATAATATTTTAATATGTGTAAATAAAATGTTTAAATGTTCCATATCATATTTGAACATGACTTTATTATTTTCATGGATTAACATTAACAAATTAACATATATTTTTATGTGAATATAATTTATAAATTTAAAGGAACATGCCCACATTTGGGAATTTGGCTTGTTTACCACATCCCCCAGAGTTAGATAAGTCTGTACATACCTTTCTCATCTCCGTTCAAGCTGTAACTCTGTCTGACGCAGCCCCCGCTAGCTTAGCTTCGCGTTATTTTGGATCAGCATTAAGTGTGTCACGATTTCGATTTTAAATCGAAATCGATCGAAATTAGGTCACAACCTCGAACTTCGAATTAAAAAATGGGATCGTCGATGCTGCCACGCCCCCATGTCACGTCCGCTCGGCTTGCCAAGCGGGGGAAAATAAACTCTCAGAAGTGCCTTTAAAAACATCCATCCAGCGGAACGTGATTTATATTTTAAACACGAGAGATGTATTGCTACAACTCCTTGAAATGCATATCATAAACAGGATTACTAGTGATCTGGCTTCGGACAGAGCGCAGCTCTCTGCACGTGCACGAGAGAGCCGCCAAGATGCAGCGGGTTATATTTTAAACAAAATGTACAGTTTGCCTCAGCTCGCACGCATAAAACTAAACAAAAATATAAGGATTATTACTTTAGTTTATGTTTAGACTTAACATACGAGGACAGATACGAGAGCGCGTGCACGTGAGACAGATTTCAGATAATAGGAGTCCAAGACGCGCGCATTAAGTCTATCTGCGTGCAAGAAGGATTTCTCTGTCTACAAGCTCTCTCGCATAAAGTAAAGCCCACAAACCCCCATGCGAGGAAAAGCACGCAATGTGCATGTTAATGTGAAACTATAATAATAATAATAATAATAAAGGCATATCGAATTGAATCGTGACATCAGAATCGAAAATGTAATCGAATCGAGGATTTGGAGAATCGTGACACCCCTAATCAGCATGCTAGCTGGAGCCATTCACTTCCAGTCTTTGTGCTAAGCTAACCAAGCAGGGGCTGCGTCAGACAGAGTTACAGCACGCACGGAGATGAGAAAGGTATGTATGGACATATCTAACTCTGGGGGATGCAGTGAATAAGCTAAACACCCAAAATGTGGGCTTGTTCCTTTAATTCACTAAGTTACATCAGCAGCAACATTGTAAAAAGGCTGCCGTGTATGACACACACAGTGACAGTATACACGACATAATGCTCTACAATGTACAGTAGTGCAGTCCAAAAATATAACATTCAAAGGGTAACACGAAAATATACATTTTGTGCATATAAAAGAGCACCAATTACATTGCTAATAACGTTATTTTGTGTATTTGGTGTAATACAAAGTGTTTATGGTTCAAAAAACACATTATTTTTCATATACTGTACATTATTGTTGCTCCTCTATGCCCTGCCTCCCTGAAACGCATTGATTTTATTCAAAGCTTATCATTCTCAAAAGCGCCGTTTACTTTGATTGGACAGGTAACCAGTACATTGTGATTGGCCTGAATATCTCTGTCGTCAGCCGGAAATGTGACGCTCCTTACCGTGTTTGGAAGATTAGCTCTCAATGCAATACTGACAGGAGTTAATACCGTCTTTACTACCTTATCAATACAAGCCGAATCTGATCCAGAAATACAGATGACCAAGCTGATCGATCAACTTTACCATACTAAAACATAAAGTCATGTCTGCATTTGTGATCATCGTAGAAACATCAAACTGCACTGCACAAAACTCGTGTTTTAGTCGTAGTTTTAATATTAGTAAATTCTTTAAATATGAAAACAGACTACTTAGTTGTAAGTCAGAAGCGGGAGGAATTATGATAATGACCGTCGTGTCCACGTCAACAGGCCGAGGAAGTAACTATTGCCTACAATCTGTGTGTTATGTGTAAAATCGTGAATTTAGAAAATGGGTGCTCTTTAAAATGACAACTTTTACACAGTTATTATTGTAGAGATGATGCACAGACAGATTTTTTTTATTTTAAAGGTGGTGTGTGTACATTTTTTGTAATGGCATCTAGTTGTGTAATTGCGAATTGCAACCAACAGCTCACCCCTCAATTTCTAAACGCATATGGTAGCCAAACATATCGTCTGAAACAATGTAAAGACATAACGCACAGTATAGAGCAGTTTGTCTATTTAGGGCTACTGTAGACACATGACGGCGACTTCCATGTAATGGGACCCGCGGTGTATGTAGATTAAAACGGCTCATTCTAATGTAATAAAAACAATACAGTTCATTGTGTAATGTCTTTATACACCACTGATAATAATATAGTTATTTATATATATTGCATTTCTGTCAGGAGATCTTTCTAAAAGTTACACAATGCACCTTAAATCGCCCATGAAATTTAATTTATTATAGTATAAGTACATTAGGCTTAACACTGACAAAATTTTCATACAGAAGATACAGTATAAGCTTTCAAAACCTAAAGTTTGGCACATAAGCTAAAAAAGTCTAGATTTTTTATGACATCACTCTGCACTTCAGCTTCATCAAATTTCCTCATCAAATTTCCTGTCCAATTATTAGATGCTCTTCAGATGCTGAAGTGTCCCGCCCTCTATGTTTTGTTACAGTACGCCATTGCTGGAGTTTGCCATAAATGACACTATTGGTTATTTTTAAAAAGAGGGACGGTCTTGTCAGTAGTTCCGTTGCTTATGCTGCGTTCCAGGCAATCCGTAACCCGCAAATCACGACTTCAAAACCACGACTCTGAACTGGGAGTACATCGATCAAGTACGAGTTCACAGGTGAGAAGTCACGGGTTTGACTGCCGTTCCAGTGCGCTTTCACGGGTAGAAGGTTGGAAAAACACGAGTTACAGGCTGCCAGGAACGAGTACTCCCAGTTCAAAGTTGTGGTTTTGAAGTCGTGATTCACGGGCTCAGAAGCCTGCCTGGAACGCAGCATAACATTACAAAACTGTATACATTATTTATAAAATCCATTCCTTGATTCTGATTGGTCAATAGCTGTGCTTTAATCACAATAAAACACCTTCAAGGACTATTTTTCTAGCGGAAGGAATGCTTTTATTGATTTAACTTAATGAAAGTTGCACTAATACATTATTTTTTACTTTAATAATGTGTGGTAACCGTTTTATAAAAGCAATAAGGTACTTGAGGCAAGTGCTGTATTGTGAATAACAATCTGCTTCGCGTCATGCCTAACAACGCCATTCAGCTGTTACTTATGCCGTGTTCCAGTCAAGCTGTAATCCGTAAATCACGACTTCAAAACCACGACTCACCACTCTGAACTTTGAGTACATCGATCTAGTACGAGTTCACGAGTAGAAGTTTGGAAAAACACGGGTTACAGGTTGCCTGGAACGCATACTCGCGCTTTTGAGTCGTGGTTTTGAAGTTGTGATCGACTGGCAGGCGC
This sequence comes from Misgurnus anguillicaudatus, assembly GCF_027580225.2. NCBI lineage: Eukaryota > Metazoa > Chordata > Actinopteri > Cypriniformes > Cobitidae > Misgurnus > Misgurnus anguillicaudatus. Next base: position 8,987,339 of record NC_073350.2, read on the forward strand.
ATAAGAGTGTGACGGGTAGCGAGGCAGGTGCAGCAGGTGAGGCAGCTGCCCCTGCCACGCAAAGATTTTACTCTTTCTGAAAACCTGCCTGGAACGCAGAAATATTCACAATACAGCACATCCTCTCATACCGTTTTGCTTACATAGTACACCTTTTACGCAGTAAGGTTAGCTTAGTGTCGTTTTTGATATGGTAGCTATGATGTATGAACTAAGGTATCTACTTGTTTTTAACTTTGCTTGTTAAATAAACTACTCTAAAAGGTAGTTCTTCTGTTGTTTTTAAATTCTTTGCGGAGTTTACCGGAAGTTACGTTTGTTCCACGAAAGCCGTTTGTTTATGTTGTTACTGATGAAACCAAAGAGGCTTTGGATAATAACACCGGCTGCCTGTACATTAATTACATTGGGTTCAAATGTCTCAAACACACTATTTGTATTAATCTTTTTGAAATATAATGTCATATATGTTATTAAAACACATATTTATATTTAATCTTTGTATAATATTAAACTGTACCTGTCAATGATTTCCAGCATCCGTGTGTGAATAATTGTGACTGGCCAATCAGAATCAAGCATAGCATGTAATAAAATGTTTAATGATCTTGCTATATAACTGCAGCTACAAGGTTAAAATTATAAATATAACATCTTTTATTGTTTTATCGCCTTGTTTGTTGTAAATAAGCCGCTTTTTGTCATGCTAGCCAATCGCATGCTCGACTGAGGGTCATGTGACCGGACTCGGAGCAGGAAGCGCTTGTAAGTGACAGCAGGTTCTTTTAACGCGCTTGTGAAACAGCACGCGGGTATTATTTGTGCTCAGTGAACAAATGGCACCGACAGGTAAGACACAAACACGCATCTACCAGTGCGCTTAACACCGCTACACAAACACAACACTTAACAATTGTGTTTGCTTTCATTCAAATGAAGCGTAACGGATGCCGGTATTGTGTGTTGTAGCTGATTACGTTAGCCCAGTGCGCTAATATACTGTTGGTCATCTGTAGTGTTTTGGGTCTGCTGGTACCGTTTATCTCCACATCAGCAGCACTCTCAGTACACACACCGACTCCAACACAACCGATCGAGTGCTTAGCTGCTCGTGCAAGTTTACATTCGCTTTAGTAAATAAGTACTGAGCGGGCAAAGGAAATAACTGCATCATCATGAGTTTACACAATCATGTTTATAGAGTAGTGTAAGTTACGCTGGTTGGCCTTCTAGTAAACACATTACACATACGTGCAAATATCATTAACACTAACTTAGTTGTAGAAAAGTGATTTTTGACCATTGATCCGGATCATGTGCCGCTTCCTCGCTTACCTGCTGCAGTAAGTGCACATTTATATAGTTTTATGACTTTGCACATTGGGCTGATTCTGGTGTAATGTGACATGCAAGTTATAAGCACATGATGTCATCTTCTAAATGTTTCAGGTGAAGTCGTGTTTGGCTCTGGGGATCGGGTCTGTGCTGTCAACAATCTGCGATGGGATTTAACTCCTGACCAGATCCACCAGCTAACTGATGACCTCATTGCCAAAACCAAAAAGGTTTATGACACCGTTGGCGCCCTGGACCTGGCCACTGTCAGTTATGAGAACACACTGAAGGCCCTCGCTGATGTAGAGGTGGAGTACACAGGTACAGTCACTTAGTTTGGTGAGGAATATTTGCAATCTATAACTCATTTAAATCTAAATACTTAAGGGTGAAACTCATGACCAAAGTTTATATTGAGAATATTAAAATTGAGGCTTTGTGTAATTCACCCACTTTGATGACAAACCTATTGTCTAAACCTTACATTTTGATATTTTTAACCAATCGGTGAGTTTCACATTGATGGTTTCAGGTAGCTTACTTCCCCTTCCTATTACTTTTGTAAGCACTGTGGGGGACAAAAATGTCGTCGTGTGCAGGAAATTTGAATGCAATGAACACACCATTCAGCACTTTTCACATAATGACACGCTGACCTGCCCATGCACTGCCCTGTGCTTTACTTTTGTTCAGATGTTGAATTAGTCAAAGTTATTTTGCAAGCACTTCAGCAAAACTAATATAAAAATTTATTACACGACTCATTGGGATGCTTGACTCTTGATTTGCCAATCGCGACATTTGCAGGTTTGTTATTCCCTGATAAGAACCACTCAAAACTAAAAACACTGTTTAATATTACACAAGAATTAAATATAAATATGTCTTTTTAATAACGTATATGACATTATATTTACAAATGATTCAACCAAATAGTGTGTTCATAACATTTGAACGTCATGTCTTATATAAAAAAATAAAATAAATGCATTTGTTTAAAATTAGCTAATAAAATATTTCAAATCAATATTAATGTTCCTTACCTTACTTATGATGTAAATAGCCATGTAATAAGCTGGATATAATATAGTATATTCATTTTCCCTTAAATAACATCCTCTCTTCTGCTTTACATTTATTACAATTCATTCATTATCATCATACTTTAAAAGGTTGCTTTGGATAAAAGTGTCTGCCAAGTGTGCATAAATGTAAATGACTCCACACGTTTAATTTTGCAGTCCAGAGGAACATGTTGGACTTCCCTCAGCATGTGTCATCTTGCAAAGACGTCCGCACGGCCAGCACTGAAGCTGATAAGAAGCTGTCAGAGTTTGATGTGGAGATGAGCATGAGGGAGGACGTTTATCAGAGAATCGTGGCTCTGGAGGTCAGCAGGGAGCAAACGGAGCTGAACTGAGCTTTAGAAAGCTGAGTTAAACCGAATACACACTGTATGGTTTTGCATACTCACCTAAAGGATTAGTAGGAACACCTGTTCAATTTCTCATTAATGCAATTATCTAATCAAACAATCACATGGCAGTTGCTTCAATGCATTTAGGGATGTGATCCTGGTCAAGACAATCTCCTGAACTCCAAACTGAATGTCAGAATGGGAAAGAAAGGTGATTTAAGCAATTTCGAGCGTGGCATGGTTGTTGGTTCCAGACGGGCCGGTCTGAGTACTTCACAATCTGCTCAGTTACTGGTATTTTCACGCACAACCATTTCTAGGGCTTACAGGGATTGGTGTGAAAAGGGAAAAACATCCAGTATGTGGCAGTCCTGTGGGCAAAAATGTCTTGTTGATGCTAGAGGTCAGAGGAGAATGAGCCGACTGATTCAAGCTAATAGAAGAGCAACTTTGACTGAAATAACCACTCGTTACAACCGAGATATGCAGCAAAGCATTTGTGAAGCCACAACACGCGCAACCTTGAAGCGGATGAGCTTCAACAGCAGAAGACTCCACCATGTACCACTCATCTCCACTACAAATAGGAAATAAAGGCTACAATTTGCACGAGCTCACCAAAATTGGACAGTTGAAGACTGGAAAAATGTTGCTGGTCTGATGAGTCTCGATTTCTGTTGAGACATTCAGATGGTAGAGTCAGAATTTGGCATAAACAAAATGAGAACATGGATCCATCATGCCTTGTTACCACTGTGCAGGCTGCTGGTGGTGATGTAGTGATGTGTGGGGAATGTTTGCCTGGCCCTTAATTCCAATTTGGCATCGTTTAAATGCCACGGCCTACCTGAGCATTGTTTCTGACCATGTCCATCCCTTTATGACCACCATGTACCCATCCTCTGATGGCTACTTCCAGCAGGATAATGCAGCATGTCCCAAAGCACGAATCATTTCAAATTGGTTTCTTGAACATGACAATGAGTTCACGGTACTAAAATGGCCCCCACAGTCACCAGATCTCAACCCAATAGGGCATCTTTGGGATGTGGTGGAACGGGAGCTTCGTGGCCTGGATGTGCATCCCACAAATCTCCATCAACTGTAAGATGCTATCCTATCAATATGGGCCAACATTTCTAAAGAATGCTTTCAGCACCTTGTTGAATCAATGCCACGTAGTATTAAGGCAGTTCTGGGGTCAAACACAGTATTAGTATGGTGTTCCTAATAATCCTTTAGGTGAGTTTAGTTGGTCAGTGAACAGGCCAAAATCTGTAGTCTTTGATCACTTTGAGTTTGACATGAGTTCAAATAATCTTTTAGAATTTTCAGGAATTGTCTCAGCTGAGTCGTTGGCAAAATCATACTCTTTGCACCCAAATTGAACCTGTGAACTGTATTTACCAGTTAAGTCAAAAAAGTTTTGCTCGTCAGGATTCTGTTACGATCAGTATTTGATTTGAATCATACCATAAATTTGACTTTGGAGTTTGAACTGCTTTTGTTTCATTATTGGTTTTCATCATTGTTTACAGGAGAAGGTGTCAGAGAGTTTGTCAACCGAGGCCAAGCGTTACATGGAGAGACTCATAAAGCTGGGAAAGAGAAACGGCCTTCATCTTCCCAAAGAGAAACAGGAGGTCAGATGTTCATCTCTTTGGTTTGGTTGTGTAATAGTAGCCCACACACTGTCTTCTGACCTGTAACTGAGTTTAATCTTTCCTGTAACAGGAGATCAAAAAGATCAAGAAGCAGCTGAGCAATCTGGGTATCGATTTCAACAAATACCTGAATGAAGATACGACCACTTTGTCTTTTTCTCGCGAGGAGCTCGGTGGGTAGCAGCAGCAGCAGCCTTTTATGGCGGCAAATATTTGTTTAGAATGTAGTTTTTCCTAAATGTATACACTTTATAGTTAGTACATTTATTTTTAAAGTGTCTTTTTTACATTGTGTATTACATTTAACATTACAAATTCTCTGCCACTAGCTGCATCAATTGGAATGAAGAAACTGTTTTTAAAGGGCACATATTATAGGGATGCACTGATACCACTTTTTCTATTTCCGATCTGATTCCGATACCACAATTTTGAGTATCAGCCGATAGCTGTCGATCCGATACTACTGTATTTTTTAAAAGTGCACGCACACATAAAATGTTAAATTTTTATAGTTGTGATGAATGAGATATAATGGGTGTAAATGCTCTTGTTAGGAGGACTCCCTGAGGATTTCCTCAGCTCTCTGGAAAAGGATGAGGCTGGAAAGCTGAAGCTCACTCTCAAGTATCCCCATTATTTCCCCACCATAAAGAAATGCTTCGTTCCAGAGACAAGGAAGAAGTTAGAGGCGGCCTTTAACTCGCGCTGTAAAGAGGTCCGAAATCTCTGTAGATGGCACAAGAACATTAATGCTATGTGGATTCTTTAATCAGTGTTGTGATCATGTTTATCCTAAACCGTTATTGTAATGATTTGTCCGGCAGGAGAACTCTGCTATCCTGAAGGAGCTGGTGGACTTGCGCTCTCAGAAGAGCAGTCTGTTGGGCTTCAGCACGCATGCTGACTTTGTTCTTGAGATGAACATGGCCAAATCCTCAAAGAAGGTCGCTGGCTTCCTTGGTAATGACTTACACTTGCAAATGTACCCTGAAGTTTGAACCTGCTTTCCAAAATTGGAATCAAGAGTTGGCAACTCATTTTTGTTACAATCTATTATTCAAGTTTGATATAACCTCTGCACATTATAGAGGATCTGGCCCGTAAGCTGAAACCCCTGGGTGAGGAAGAGAGAGCCGTGATGCTGAAACTGAAGGAACAAGAGTGCCAGAAGAGGAACCTGCCCTTCACTGGAGAGCTTCACGCGTGGGACATGCGCTACTACATGACTCAGGTGGAGGAGACTCAGTATGCTGTTGATCAGAACCAGCTGAAGGAGTATTTCCCCATGGAGGTGGTGACCCAGGGTCTCTTGGACATCTATCAGGAGCTGCTCAATCTCACCTTTCAGCAGGTGGAAGGCGCCCCCGTCTGGCATGAAGATGTTACGCTGTACTGCGTTAAGGACCGCACATCTGGCCAGGTTGTGGGACAGTTTTATCTCGACCTTTTTCCAAGGTGAGCACTGTGTGTCTTATTGTTTGTTCTCATTTCTTGAACTTGGTGCTGGGGTGATAGTGAACCAACAAGAGGCAGGTCTATGTAAAAATTGAGCTAATTACTGATTCAAGGTATAAACACACATGACAAAATTTAGCCAATCAGCATCTTCAAATCTGAGAAGGGTGATTATTTTATCCTTTATCAGCAGTCACTTTGAACAGATCATGCAAGAAGTATGCTTGGGACTTGTTTGATAAATTGTCAGTTAGTGAGGAAAATCACTATGAAACAACTTGGTAGTTCGTTCAATTGGACATTTCCCAGGTTGTTTTGGCTATTCGGTTGTACAAGACCGAATAAAGTTCTCCGATTCCAATGCTTACAGTCCCATTCCCATACTTGAATCCCTAAGAACCACAATTCGCCTAAAAAAACATGTTTCCACATTATTTTCTATAATAAAACCAAGGTTAACTTTCGTGCAGGTGTATATGATTTGAAGCTTTTTAATATAATAAATAATAAATAGCTGTGATTTTTAATACACATGATGTGTTTAACAAAACAAATTTATAAAATTACAATCAAAACATTTGCTAACATATATATTATATCTATATATATTCTTATTTCATTTAACCATTTTGTTAAAATCTGCTCTTGTGATAACTTGTAGATAAATGAGAATATACAAAATGCTTAGATCATATAAACAAAAAAAAAAACAATAGAAGATAATTTTATATATTTTTTTATTTATAATATTGTTTTGTTAAATAACCCAGTTCCACATGCATTCACAAAAATAGCCAAAAACAAATAAAACAAGATAAAAAATATTTTTTATTTATAACAAAAAAAACAATAGAAAATAATTTTTTTATTTATAATATTGTTTTGTTAAATAACCCAGCTCCCCTTACATTCACTAAAAAAGCAAAACAAAAAAAAACAATATAAGATAAATACATATCTATTTTTTTATATTGTTTTGTTTTAAATGATCCAGCTCCCCATGCATTCACTAAAAAAGCAAAATAGATAAATAAACAACAATAGAAGATGAATAGATATATTTTAGTTATAATATTGTTTTGTTAAATAAACCAGCTTCCCCTTTTTTTACAACTCGCAGTAAATTTTAAATGTCACCGAAGTGGTAAAGAAATTGTGTGACTCCACTCCCAAATACACGGGTAGACATATAAACATGTAAAGGACAATCTTCATTATTAAATATTCAAATTTATTAGGGATTACACATTTATATCTAGGTTTTTAAAACTATTTTTTTTACTAGTACCAAAAACGTACACGCAAGTCACGTTTAAAAAAATATCTGATAACTTTGGAGCTCATTTATGTAGTTTTCCCTTGATCCCCAAACCAATAATAAGCGGGGGGTTTTTTTTGTGAAATTATGATTTATATATCATCTGAAAACTTAATAAATAAGCTTTCCATAGATGTATATAAAATTTGGCCGAGATACAACTATTTGAAAATCTGAAATCTGAGGGTGCAAAAAATCAAAATATTGATAAAATCACCTTTTAAAGTTGTCCAAATGAAGTTCCTAACAACTGAATCCATTCACAAAAATGAAATTTTTTTAATATATTTACGGTGGGAAATTTGCAAAATATTTTCATCGAACTTGAGGATATTTTGACCCATACTATGTATTTTTGGCTATTGCTACAAATATACCATTGCTACTGTTTTTGTAGCCTGACGTTGTCATACTCAATTCTAGTCAGAATTTGAGTCTGATACCGCTCCATTGAGCTATAATTATGAGGCGTGTCTCAACCGAAAAATGCCTCTCCACTCAATTGGATAGACCTATGACCAATCAGAGCAACGGAGTGTGTGACGTATGTTGAAATGTCGTCTTTTGCAGCCTGACCGAACTGCTAGTAATTTTGCTACAATGATACTAACATCATTGTGATTATACTAAGTCTGAGTTAGCGAAGGTACATCAACACCTACTATCTTTACAACATTTCATTTATTTCACAACATTAAGTATTTACTAAGTCATACAGTAAGACTATCTCTTACCATTTGTACGTTAGATAAACTTCATCCACGACGATAGCTACCCATTACGTTGGCTTGAAAAATATCGGAGCCTAGCATGTCCCTCCACTTATTCAGCAGTCACGATTCCGGGCTTCCGAAAAGAAGCTGGCAACGACTGCTAATTATATCCATCTCGTCGTGCACGCCAAATTGCATCGCCGTGATACCCATTTCAGTTGCTTCTTTAACTTTGTCCTCCATAAGTGTGACCAACTTTTGCCGAATCCCGTAGGAATGACGGCGAAAACATAAACAAATGCCTTGATCGCGTTTCTCTGTTCCTCTTTTTAAATCAATGCTCTGTCGATATCTTTTAGAACAGACTCAATGTCAGAATCCACACATCTGAAAATTCTACAGCGGCAGCCATTTCATTGTATACAGATTGAACACACGCGCTCTCTGGTGACGTGGTTGATTACGTTACTGTTAATCATCTGTCCATCATCGTATAAAGCCCGCCCTTACAATTTGATTCGTCTGCCAGTTTTGGGACTCGCATAGAAGCTCCTCAACGGAAAAACGCCAGACCGATCTTCCCGTTTTTCAAAATGTGGTGGGTGGGGCTAAGATCGGCTGGCACCCAGGCTACTGTTTTTGTGGTCCAGGATCACAAATTGGTTCATTTCTCCTTTCTTAAAGGTAGCAATGATTTTTGTGTCTGATGATGTTGTGCTTGTTTGCTGATTTTTTGTTTCCCCCAATTATTTCTGCAGAGAGGGCAAGTACGGCCATGCCGCGTGTTTTGGCCTACAGCCCGGCTGTTTGCTTCAGGATGGCACCAGGCAGATGGCTGTGGCCGCAATGGTGGCCAATTTCAGCAAACCCACGGCAGACGCGCCATCCCTTCTGCAGCACGATGAGGTGGAAACATACTTCCACGAGTTCGGACACGTGATGCATCAGCTCTGTGCTCAGGTCTGAATTAAGTCTCATATACAGACGTGCAAATCAGGCACTCCCAAAGTTAGTTTTTTTCCATTTTCAACTTTACATTTGGAGTATCTGTGGTGTTTCAGGCTGACTTTGCCATGTTCAGCGGGACTCATGTGGAGCGAGATTTCGTGGAGGCTCCATCTCAGATGTTGGAGAACTGGGTTTGGGAGAAGGAACCATTGCAGCGCATGTCCAAACACTACAAAACAGGCAAGCCCATTCCAGAGGAACTACTGGACAAACTCATCAAGTCGAGACTCGCTAATACAGGTAACCAAAAACATTCAACACGCAGTGGACATTTTCAAAGACACATCCATACCCCAGCTAGAAGAGCCAATTAATAAAATCTGTCCCATACTACATTTAAATACATTTCACTCATATCCATGTAAATATTTATCCATTATAATTGTTTGTAAATGGCATTACATGTTGGCTTTAAAGATTTTTTACCTAAAACTAGAACAATTCTTTTTTTATATATATATATATATTTTTTCCCTTTTTCTGTTCACTAGGACTGTTTAACTTGAGGCAGATTGTTCTTGCCAAGGTGGATCAGGCTTTGCACACTAAGGATGGACTCGACCCAGCTGAAGAGTACGCTAGGCTCTGCCAGGACATCCTGGGAATTCCTGCTACACCAGGTCAAATGAGAATTTGATTCGCTGTTACTATCTGTGTCCCAGTTTGCCCACTTACTTACACGATGCCCTAATAGTATGTACTGTTTTTCTGTTGGGAAAGTACATACTGTTGAGTGCAGAATAACAGAGTATGCACACACAGGGACATATTAAAGTGCTCATTATAGTTCTGCGAGGTTATGTCGTAGGATACAGGTCAGTTCATTCATACTTCTGTATTGCCGTCGTCTGCGTCGTAATAGGAAGTATCCACAGTTGTGGCCCACATTAGCAGTGCAACTGCCGAAGAAGCCACCGTTTGGCCAGAAGAAGTTTTTGTTTATGATTTGAGAAGACCAGCAGTGATGGAGGTAAATACACAGCGAATATTGTTGCAGTTTAAGTTAAATCACTCCTTAACTTGGCCTATCTATGAAGAAATGCAATTTTTTGACCTGGCAGAAGAGGTTCTAGCAGACCAATTACAGTGTTTACGGTCCGCGTAGACCGGAAGAACTGTTAAATTTTTGGAGAGGTGCGTATCAGGCTACGCGGGGTCTACGGCGTAGATCTTACACATAGGGATGCACCGAATATTCGGCCACCGAAAGACTTTTATCACCAAAACAATATGGTCGAAATGTTGTGATGACAAAAACAGAAACTGCGACCTGCACATGCTTGCAACATGTATGCGGTGTGGACGTATTTAACCGCAAAAAGGTTCTAAAGTGAGCAGTTTTCTGTACGCACAGAGGCACATGCGGTTGAATGTGTCCGGTCCAGACGTGATCATCATAGTATGCCCTTCAAAGATCAGAACTCTTGATGTGTAAACTTTAGAGAGAGTTGCGCCAATGTTTCTCATACTGTAGTCCATTAACATTAATTTTGCGAATAAAGCAATGAAAAACAACGTAATGTTTTTATGTGAGGCGACTGTTTATGCTGCGCTGTTTGGGATTCGCCCTCGGTCTCTGTGTGCAAGCGCGTTTAAGTGCCCTCAATAGTGCACACACGAGAGAGATGCGTTTCAAAAAACAAGCGAACATAAAATCTTTCTGTTATTGACGGCACATACAAACAAAATGCATTGTACAGACTTACTTAACTGGATGAAGTGAAATAGGATCTCAAACCTTTAATTTCTTCTGTCTGCAGGAACAAACATGCCTGCCACATTCGGTCACCTGGCAGGAGGATATGATGCTCAGTATTACGGTTACCTGTGGAGCGAAGTGTTCTCTACAGACATGTTCTATGCACGCTTCAGACAGGAAGGCATTATGAACCCCAAGGTTAGTTTAACCTACACTCTTTAAGTCTTATGGTTTTGTTTAAAGTGCAGATATGGGGTCTTTTGACAACTTCAACTCTTTCTCCGCCATTGACGAGTTAACTCGTCAGTAATGAAAAAAAAACGCTTCCCTATCAATGCTGAGTATTTCTGGCTTTCCACAATATCGCTATTATCCACCAGGTGGTGCTCTTCCGCAACTTATAAAACCCGGAAGTATTGCCCTAGGGCAAACAACTGTATGTCCGTGTAAGTTTCGAGGATCGTTCTGAATCTGATCAAAAGTCGTTCACAAAAATGGAATTATGTCAGGTTTTGCTCAAAAATTTTTGTTTTTGAAGAAATCTATGAAGGTAGGATGAAACGTTTTTTTTTTTTTTTTTTTGAAAGCAGAGGGTTTGTTCTTTCATTTGATATATTGTATGTTTACAGGGTTTCCCGCAGCACTTTGCAGTTCAGGCGGCCCACCTAAGCTGGGAAACCCAACCGCCTTAACTAGGTCGTAAAAATAACGTCGCTGCACAAAAGGCCGTCATGTGCATCTTGGAGAATAGCGCGGGCACGCGCGCCACACGGCCAAATGAGAGAAAGACGTAGTCCATCACTGTCTGAAGGATAACTTGTAGCTAGTTGATAAAACGGATGCGCTTCACATCGCAGACGCGCTTCACATCGTGGCCGCACGGCCGAAATGGTAGGTCAATTGTCTGGAGTGGAGGATAGCCCGTTGATAAAACGCGTGACCGTGAGAAGTGTATGTAGACTTATGTTTTGGGTTTATTTAAGTCTGTTATTGTATTCGTCTATAGTTCTTGCAAATTTAAAGTAAGTTAGCTGGTGATTTTGTTGTTTGAGCAACCTGCCAGCTAGGTTTCACGTGCCTGTTGATTAGATATAATTGTTAAGCGTTCTTGCTCACGTTATTTATGCATTATTTACATGCTACGGTAGTTACACTCCTTTAAGATAATGTAATTAATTATGGGAAATAATCAGCCTTTGCGCTATCTATCATTGTTCGCCAGACGTTTTACAAATCTGCTTCATTTTGTGTTTATTAACCCTTTAGTTTCACTTCATCATGCAGCTATTTTTGTTAGAGGTATCTGTTAAAAACATTTAATTTATTAATAATATAGTATGTGTTCATTTTCTATAATAGTTTCTTCAAAATTAAGTTTATTTGAGTGTTTAAATAAAAATATTTTTTGGAAGGCATTAAACTTTTGTGAAAATGCTGGCGCTGGCTGGCAACTTTTTTAAAAAAACGCTGGCGGGGAAAGAGTTAAAATATCTTTTTATTAGATATTTACTGAATGTCTTTGTTGGCACGTTAGTGTGAATAGATGTTAATCGTACTGTATGTCTACTCTATCATGCAGGTGGGTCTGGACTACAGAAAGTGCATCCTGAAGCCTGGAGGCTCGGAGGATGCGTCCGACATGCTCAAGAAGTTCCTGGGAAGAGAACCAAAGCAGGACGCGTTCCTCCTGAGCAAAGGTCTCACAGTGGAGGTCGAGACCAGCACGCCCTGCGCATGCTGACCGCATGGATGTTAGAACGAGCCGCTAAAACCTCAGACAGACTAAAAACTTTAAATCTCCCTAGAAAGGTCATTTACACAGCTTCTCACAACCCCACACTACTGCTGAGAGCTTTGGTTTCTGATGTATGAAGCAGTTTTAAAATTGAAGAAAAATATGTATTGAAACCTGCCAAACAACAAAGAACAAAAACAAAACCATGTTTTGACTCCGTTTTTTTTTTTTTTGTGGTGGGATGTTTTCCATAGTGTAATGAATTCTCTAGAGGAAATTGGGAGGGACTCCCTCAATGCAGTCATGACATCATATGAAGTGAAATGCATGGTACCATCTGTACGATACTTAACAGGAAAACATTCATTATGAGTTTCAATGCATAAATCTCACAGATAAGTCCATGTCACACTTCATACAAAACACACAAGAAAGGAAATTCTTGCCTTACAATGATTTGTGAAATGTGCTTTGTGGTCCTCAACTTTCATCCAAAATATCTTTAGGCCGAATATAAGTATTTGTTCTTTTAATTTATTGTGATATATGTCGCTTTTGACAGCTTGCGTGAGATGCACCTTATAAATGTGCACGTTAGTTTTTTTAATAACCTGTTGCATATTTATTGCACAATATTGCCTCGGGCAAATGCAGGTTTCATTACGGCTAAAGCACAAAGCCGTCACCTGCATCCTCGGTGAGTTTAGATTTGAGTTATTCTCTCTCAGGGCCGAGAGTTGTTTGAAACAAACAACATGGTGTAACAATTAACCGGTTCACAGGTTCGGTTAATGGTTAAACTTCACCTTTGGGCCTGACTTCAGTAGCAAAGAAGCAAGTTAACACAATTACATTTAAGATGGAGTCTATGCTAAATTAAACAAAGGCTCATATAATCCGAACTGAAAAGCAACAGTTTGTCCATGTACACGCTTCAGGTTAATGAAACATTGAGCAGCTGCTGAAGGGTCTCTAGGGTTTAATCCCAGGGGTCTGATCTGGTAAACACCGGCTCTCTCTCGATGTTACTGATCTCGGTGGATAAAATGACTATCATGGCAGAGAACAAACACTTGAGCTGGCAAACATCACAAGAGAGCTGTACTGCCCTTATACTGATTTTGATGGTATATTTACCCAATGCCTGACTTCATAGAGATTGATCAGTGATGTTGAGTAATAAAGTGGTTTAAAGGAGGTTATGTGGACGGAGGATCAGGAATAGTTGAGGATTGTTGGTTTGGATGGCGAAGATGATTGAAGATATGGGACTGGAGGTTTTACGAGGACAGGGCGTTGATGCTCTTCAGCCGGTGTCCAGAATGGTGCGGGTGTTCATCAGCTCTATACACTCAGGTAGTCATTTACTTTGTTCAAAGAGGTTTAGAAAGCATATATGCCTTTAAAAAATCATGAACATTTCTGCATAATATAAAATAAATTTGTTGTGAATATGACAAAAAAGTTTTTAGTGAGAAAATAATATGTAGGAATTCTGTGAATAAAAATGCAGTAATAATACCCAATAAATGGAGTAGGGGCGGCTCTTCACAGAACAAATAATATATTTTATTTTCGTGTGCACGTTTATGAGGAAGAAACAGCGTTATGGATGTGACATTTTTCCATTATGTGACAATTCTGAAATCTGTGCATTTGAAAAACTTAAAGGCCTCAAGCCACCAAATATTGACATCTGAGATACACATAGGGCGGTTTCCCGGACAGGGTTTAGATTAATCCAGGACTAGCCCTTAGGACATTTAGGTCACTTTTACAAACTTACTTTACAAAAAAAAAACAATACTGGTGTGGATCTTGAGATAAAACAATGACACTGGGACTAGGATAAGCCCTGTCCGTGAAACCACCCCTTAAAGTACACTTATTAAATGGACCATTTTCATGCACTCATTTTGTACTTAAAGGGGACATTTCACAAGACGTTTTTAAGATAAATCTTTGGTGTCCCTAGAGTATGTATGTTCTAGCTTAAAATACCATATAGATAATTTATTATAACATATTAAAATTGGCACTTTGTAGGTGTGAGCAAAAATGTGCCATTTTTGGGCGTGTCCTTTTAAATGCAAATGGCAGTGCCGTGGTTGGATAGTGCAGATTACGGGGCGGTATTATTCCCTTATGACATCACAAGGGGAGCAAAATTTTAATTACCTATTTTTTCACATGCTTGCAGAGAATGGTTTACCAAAACTAAGTTAGGCCTACTGGTTTGATCTTTTTCACATTTTCTAGGTTGATAGAAGCACTGGGAACACAATAATAGCACTTAAACATAGAAAAAAATCAGATTTTCATGATACTGTATGTCCCTTTTAAAGATGCAGCGTGTAATTTTTAGAAGGATCTTTTGACAGAAATGCAAAATAACATATAAAACTATATTATCAGGGGTGTATAAAGACCTTTCATAATGAACCCTTATGTTTTTATCACCTTAAAATGAGATGTTTTTATCTACATACAGCGAGGGTCCCCTTACGTGGATGTTTCTACAGAAGCCCTTAACAGACAAACTTTTTTTACTAAGTTGTCTCCAACGATGACATGTTTGTCCGGTGGCAGCTATCGTACCTTCTCTATGTGTTTCAAAAGCGAGGGAAGAGCAGTGGACTGAGCCATTGGTTGCATTTCACAACCTCACCACTAGATGCCGCTAAAATGTACACACTGCACGTTTAATATACTAAAAGTTTTCTTTAAGAGAAACATCTTGGCGACAACTGTGCTATTTTAATACACCATTTTTTTTAATACACTGAAAAGTAATACTGGTAGGTAACTTAACAATGAAGTTGATTTGACTCAAAGTACACAGTTGAGGTGCAGGATAAGCAACGTTAACTATTTACCTGAACACAAGAAGATGTTCAGAAATGTATTGTGAGAGCTCCTTAGGGAGTTTATGCAACGGTTAAAAACTCATTATCTGAAAAAGAAGATTATTATTTGCTTACCCCTCGTTCAGACAGCCAGCGACGTTATCGCTGTGTGTCGCTTGTCTCTTTCAATGAGGCGTTTCTACATCTGCTTGTCATAAACAAATGAGTACCATCCACGCCAGTAACTGACGAGAGAAGGATGACGTGAACTCCACTGCTTTGTTCTCATTGGTAGTCTCTCCCGAAAGTCGCTCGACATTTGCATAAAGTTAAACTTTTTTTACGAGTTACATATTTACCCTACCCTGGGCGCAATTTAATCATACAAGCTAACCGCTAACGCCCATAGCGGTGCATGTAAAAAACGTTTTACATCATGTAAACTGGACTGTTTTCACACATATTTGCTTTTTCTAAACAGTAATGGTTTTATGGATAAATGTATTGATACCAACCTTGTTCATCCACATAAATCTGTCCGTGTAAAAAACACAAATTTGTAAATTTGACCCAGCATTTGGATTGATGCGTCGCGTGAGGGATGCATCAAACATCACCTCAAAACTCCCCAAGACTGAGAAAACAACGTAATTAAAGGCGCTCTAAGCGAATTGACACGTTTTAGACCATAAAACATTTTTTGTTACATACAGCAAATATCTCCTCACTATCTGCTTGCTGCCTGTCTGCTGATCAAACTGTAAAAAAACGCGATCTCTGTAGACAGCCCAGGCTCGACAAACGGCAATATCAACATAGTGGCCAAACCTAGCACAACAAAACATAAAGTGTCCCAGCCAATAAACTCCGTTTGTTTGAAAACAGTTCAAACATCAACAGGAAGTGACGTCGCACATTATTCGCTTAGAGAGCCTTTAAATGACCTAAAAGGGTCAACCCAGCGTTTGGGTAGAAAAAATAACCCGGCATTTTTTAGACTGTAGCAGTTATACAAACCTTATAAATCCCCGTAAGATAAAAGCCACTGTAATTGAAAAAAAAAACCCAATGTATTATTTAATGTATTGATGTAGCAAATGTAAATGTAAAGGAGAGATAAACAATTTTAAATTATTACAGTAATATTGGGAATTTTTTTGCTTTGAAATGTTAAGGGGACCCCTCAAAATCCTCTGGAGGCCCCTCGGGATCCCCGGACCTATTGCCAACTTTCTCACTCTGCATTGCACATAATGGTTTTGTGTATACAGTGTATTTAAGCCATTTGTCAAAATAAAATATTAAAGGTCCTATTCTTTCTGTGTTTTTGAAGCTTTGATTGTGTTTACAGTGTGCAATATAACGTGTTCATGTTTCACGTATAAAAATGCGGTATTTTTACACAATTTACTGATCTGTATAGCGCTGTTTTCACTGCTCTAAATACAGGCTGATGTCTTCCTTGTTCTATGAAGTCCCTCCTTCACAAATACATAACGAGTTCTGATTGTGTAGTTTGTTTAGTCTGTTTGTGATTCGACAGCAGCTTAGTTTAGCAGAGCCGTTTGAGCCAAAGCTGGTGACTGACGTATTTCTGTGGGCGGAGTTTAGTCAAAAACTGCTATTTTGACGTCATTAAAGCAGGAAGTAGAGGGCTGTAGTCCAAACCGGCTTTGAAAGGCGAATTCTGTTATAGAAAATATATCGCCTGGCAGTTAACTTTTAGCTTTATCATTTTACAGGTATTATTTATGCTATTAAAGCAACATTACACACTAACCAAAGTTTGAAAAATGGGATCAGAAAGAACGTGACCTTTAATTTTCAGTGTTTTATCCCCCTTCATGTTAATCTTACGTGTGACATAGATTCTGTAAGCTGTGGTTTTGCAGAGTCAACATAAAAACTTTAATTAGAGTACAGTCTGTGAATCAGAAGCGTGAGAATGTCCTAGTAAAGTTTAGAAATACCTTGGGGCTTTTTAACAATGCAGATCTTATACATGCACAAACAGCTAAATAACCCACTATATAAAAAAAGGGTTATCCACATTGAACAAGCCTGTTATATCAGTCACTGGTTAGATCAGCGTAGCAGTCAAAAAATGGGACAAATAAATTAGGCCCAAAATATGGGACGTCTCGGCTAATACGGGACAGTTGGCAACCCTACCCGGACCTCAGTTTGAAAACCCCTGATTAAGTATATATAACATTTCATTTTTACTTTAAAGTTTAAGTTAAATACTTAGACCTACATTTAAAAGGTTGTGCTGTTTACTAAAACATTTTGAACTGAGACGACTGGATATTTGCACAGTGTGCAGTCACTATTGCAAGCGTTACAAGACCCATCATGTCAGGGTCCTGGTGACTCATGTTTAATTTTGGAACGAGTCTTTACATTTGCTGAAATTCTCATTTGTTCTTTTTTAAACCTACTGCCATGAACTTTTATGACAGATATGAAAAATGAGAGAACTGCATTCTGGGAGAAGACCTATTCTGAATTGCAGGCTTACTGTCAAAGTCTGGATCTCGTCTTCGAGGTTTGTACTGAAAACTTCTATTAGCGTGAAACCCTGACTATGGATCTATAATAATTTTACATTTTTATTATTTTCTACTCAAAAAATTACTTAATTTTGATATATTTATTTTTCAAATTTTTCTAACATTTTTTGGTTCTCAGGTAGTGGATTTCGGATGGGGAGTACGTGACATCATCACATCTGACCACATGACAGCTGAGCTCTGCATTAAAGAAATTGAGTCCTGTCAGAAGATATCAGATGGGCCGACTTTTATTGTATGTCAATATGTTAATAATAAATGTTAATAGGCATTTTGCACTTTTAAGAACAGTTTGTTGTCAGAATGATTGACAACCCTAAGCTCGTGCGAAGATATTCCGCATTTTGCTGTGTACCAAAGTTCTTGGGAACTTCGACCTGAGAATTCGTATTACAAGTAGAAATGTGACCACGCAGTATTACGGCAAAAAAAAGCTAAAGATGGACCCATATTCGGCAGCACCGTCCGAAAACATTTCCATGCTTAAAGTCTAGTGTGACTGTCCCTTAATCTCTGCTGTTGGATCTTTTCAGGCTCTGCTTGGTAACCAGTATGGTCATCGCCTCATCCCTCGCCTTATACCAGAGACTGAGTTTGAGTTGTTGCTTTCGAAACTTTCCAATGATCCACAGAGTTCAAAGCTGCTTAACCAATGGTTCTCCAAAGACAGCAACTCAGTCCCGCCCACATATATCCTGCAGCCGATCACAGCTCATTATCCTCATTACAATGATAAGGGGTCTGAGAGTGCAGAGTTGCGAGATAATGATGTCATATCCTGGAATCTGACAAAGTCACGGCTCTTGCAAGCTCTCCGTACTGCTGCTGTAAAGGCTGAGAAAGATGGAGACCTCAGTGCAGAGAGCAAACACAAGTTTTTCATGTCTGGTGAGATATTATTTAAGTTTAAAGAGGAAGTATATTCATAAAGCAGAATGCGTTGTGAGTGCAAAGGTCTGGGGTTCGATTCTTGGGGAACAATGTATTGCTTGAATGCATTATAAGTCTCTTTAGATAAAACATTTCCAAATGGATAAATATAAAACTGGGCCTGGGACGTATTCTGTAATATAGCAATAATATGATCTTATTGATGTGTTTCACAGTCCTAGAGTACGAGATAGAGCACGGCTTCCTCAAGTCTCAGAAAGATGCATCTGCTGTGCTGTTTATCCGCGAATTGCCTCGACTTAGTAAAAGAGAGGGCAAGAGAAACTTCGCCAAGTTTATGTTGGACGTCACGGCCGACGGCTTGCTGGACACAGAAGCCCGGGAGCTCTTGGCCGAACTGAAGCAGCGCGTTTCCAACACAGGTCGCCTTCAACCTCTCCGCATGGAGCTCAACAAAGGGGCCATGGACCCAAAACATAAGGAACACAAGGAATACATGAAAAAACTGTGTGAGCAAGTAACATCTCAAATGAAAGAACTGATCAGCAGGCAAGCTCCTCAAACATCAGGAGATCTTGGGTGGAGCTGGCTGAAACAGGAGATTTATCATCACAACCGGCTGAAGGTGGAAAAATGCTCTGTGTTTAAAGGCAGGGACAGTGTCCTGGGAAAGATCTGCATTACCATGTGGGAGTGCAATAGCATCAAACATGAGCCATTGCTTGTTCATGGACCTTCAGGAGTTGGTAAAACAGCTCTGCTTTGTAAACTTTCACAGGAAATGTTGAGTGTCCTGGACCAGCGGTCGGTGGTGGTGCTCAGGTTGCTGGGCACATCTCCACACAGCTCAGATGTTAACTCTGTTCTCAAAGGTGTTTGTCTTCAGGTGTGTGGAGCTTTAGGTTTGCAACCCCCAGGTTCGCGTGTTGCCAACACTCATGAAGATCTCATCAAGTTCTTTCATTCTATGTTGGATCAAGTGTCAAAGCAAGGAGACTCACTTCTTCTCATTTTAGACTCAGTGGAGACGCTGTTTGAGACAACCAAGGCTTATAAACTAAACTGGATACCAAAAGAGATCCCACCTAATGTACATATAGTGCTATCGGTTTCCGATGACTGTGTTGACCAATGCAAGGTTTTGATTTCAGAAGAAAGAAACATCTTCAGAGTTGAACTTCTTACAGCTGATGAAGGAAAAGAAATCATTGATGCCTATATGACAGCTGCAGGACGTCAGCTGACCTCAGAACAGTTTGACACCATCCTACACAGCTTCCAGGAGAGCGGAAGCCCACTGCATCTCAAACTCATGCTGGATGCTGCCAAACGGTGGCCCTCCTATACCTCAACGTCTAATGTTCACCTGGGTATCACTGCACAGGAAGTGATGACACAGTTTGTAAAGAATCTTGAGGAGAATCATGGGATGAAGCTTGTTGGTCATGCACTGAGTTTCATCTTGTTATCACGGTTAGTCATATTTTGTTATGGTGGCTCAAGCAAGATATTCAAAATTTGGAGTAACCAAGTCAGTTTTGTATAGTGACAATTGTGTTATGTAGATATTCTTTGTATTTTGGTATATCACCAGACATGGATTATCCGAGGCAGAGCTACAAGATGTCCTGTCTTTAGATAATGATGTTCTGGCTGAGACATATAAGTACTGGCTTCCTCCCTGTCACACGCTTCTGCGATTCCCTCGACTTCTTTGGTCGCGTCTCTGTCATGACCTTAGAGATCACCTGACGGAGAGATGGGAAGGTGGAGTTCTTCTTCTGGCGTTCTCCCACAGGTACAAGGGTTGCTTAGACCTCTCTGTGACTTAAAGGCGGAGTCCACGATGTTTGAAAAAAGCTTTGGAAAAGAAGACGGGCCGACTACCAAAACACACTTATAGCCAATCAGCAGTAAGGAGCGTGTCTACTAACTGACATCCTTGCCGGGTTGCGTATGTGTGGGGCGGGTCTATCAACAGAAGGTCCAGATTCTATTGGGGAGGGGCGTGTTTGTTTAGGTGATTTCAAATATCAACATTGGCTTTCAAACATCGTGGACTCCGCCTTTAAAGTGCCCATATTATGCTATTAGAAAGATTAATATGTGCTTTTGAAAGTCCTCAACAACGGGTTTGTAAACATGCATGAAAGGTCCAAAAACACTTTTGTTGTTTTATAATATGCATATAACTTTTCCTTATTTACCAACGACTCTCAAATGAATAATTCAACGATTTCTCTTGCCAAACGACTTATTTGTGTGACGCTATTCTGCTCTAATTGGTCGCAGTTGCACATTACTCTGTGTTACAGTCTTTTAATGATACTGTTCCACACTGTTATATAAAATGCCTCAAAAGGAAAAAGTTGCGTTAAACCGGACCCACAGCGTGGTAATACACACCCAAACAATAACGTTAGGTGCATTACGGACACAGAGTACTGCTAAAGCACTGCAGTTTGTAAACAAACATACTGCTCTATCTTTCATTGTGACTCCAAGTAATAAGATATTCTATATTAATCAACAAATTTGTAAACAACGCGGCTGTTAGCAGATTAGCAGAGCTATAAATGCGAGTTAGCATGAGACTGAGCTAGCCGGTTAGCTTGAGTGCACACAACACAGCACAGAGACAGTAAAAGAGAGCACAGCGTCTTCTCAACTTAACCCCATACAGGGTTCATGTATTGTGGAGACTACGCAGAGACTACGTAGGCGTAACATAGCAACGTTACAGGAAAAGGATTTGAACTCAGAGTCGCTGGAACGAGTCGTCCAAAGTCAACTCTTTCTTTTGAAAGTCAATTGCTTGAGTTACGGTGGACTTCCTGTTTAACAGATTTTGCAGACTGTTTACAACCACATGATGACACATTGCATGAAAATAATTTTTTTCGATAGCATAATAGCCTATGTACTCTTTAAGTCTCTGTGTTTTGAATCTGTGGCCGATTCATGATAGCGTAGACCTCATCTAAACATCTACTGTTCTCAGGAATTTCTCAAAGCTGGTAAGGGAGAGATACCTGACGGTCGGTTTGAAAGCGGATTTGCACGGCATCCTCGCCGATTATTTCTCAGGGAAATGGAGTGCGGGGCAACTCAGACCGATCCTTTTGCCCTCGCTGGGGACTATTCTCAATGCTGATAGAAAGGTATTCATCAAACAAAATGTAAAATATATGGGGAAAATAAAAATCGGCTTCTTTGGGTTCATGAGTTGGCATTTGAATTTAATTTTCTCAATTCAGTTCTGAATGGCACACAAGATGAAAAACATATTTTTTTAAAGGTACCACCCCAACCTTTGAGGTTCACAGAAGAAAACGCCAATGTGCGGAAGCTCTATGAATTGCCCTATCACCTTGCTCATGCGGGCAAATGGGAGGAGCTATGCCAATCAGTGCTCGGTATGATTTTGACACCTAAGTTCAGTGCTTTAGTTTGACTTTGAATTATATATAAAAACAAACAGATGTGTATTTATTCTCACAGGGAGTCTGGATTGGCTGTGCTGTAAAACTGTGACATGTGGTGTTGGCTGTGTTATTCAGGATCTGTCACTCTGTACTGAACTCACAGACTGTCCAGAGATAGAAATGCTGAAAGAGACTTTTCTGCTACTAAAGCCCACATTAGATTTAAGTGACGGTCAGCTGGGTAGGTATTGGCAGGTTGTGCTTTTATTTATTTTAATAGGAACAACAAAAGAACAATATTGGTTAATCTTAAAGCCAAAAAAGTTGTCTTTGAACTTTTTCTTTGATGTTCTGTATCCCTATGCATACATGTTTATCCAACTGTGCATTGTATGAAGGTTTATTTATATTTAAAATTATAATAAATTATTATTATTATTAATAATAAAGTATAAGTATTAGTATTATTAAAGTCTAATTATTACTATGAATAGTATAAGTATTGTTATGAATGAAGTATAATTATTATTATTATGAATAAAGTCTAAGAAGTATTATTATTATTATTATTATTAATAAAGTATAATTATTATTATTATTAAAGTATAATTATTACTATGAATAATATAAGTATTATTATGAATAAAGTATTATTATTATTATTATGAATAGAGTCTAAGAAGTATTATTATTATTAATAATAATAAAGTATAAGTATTATTATTATTAAAGTCTAATTATTACTATGAATAGTATAAGTATTATTATGAGTAAAGTATAATTATTATTATGGATAAAGTCTAAGAAGTATTATTATTATTTTTATGAATAAAGTATAATTATTATTATTATTAAAGTCTAATTATTACTATGAATAGTATAAGTATTATTATGAATAAAGTATAATTATTATTATGAATAAAGTCTAAGAAGTATTATTAATAATAATAATAAAAATAAAGTATAAGTATTATTATTATTAAAGTCTAATTATTACTATGAATAGTATACGTATTATTATGAATAAAGTATAATTATTATTATAAATAAAGTCTAAGAAGTATTATTATTATTATTATTAATAAAGTATAAGTATTATTATTATAAAGTCTTATTATTATTATGAATTGAATACGTATTATTATTATTATTAAAGTCTAAGTATTACTATGAATAGTATTATTATGAATAAAGTATAATTATTATTATGGATAAAGTCTAAGTATTATTATTATTATTATGAATAAAGTCTAAGTATTTTTTATTATTATTAATAGAGTATTATAATTATTAAACTCTAATTATTATTATGTATAAAGTCTAAGAAGTATTATTATTAGTGAAGTCTATGTATGATTATTATTATTATTAAAGTATAATTATTATTATGAATAAAGTCTAAGAAGTATTATTATTAATGAAGTCTATGTATTATTATTATTATTAAGGTATAATTATTATTATGAATAAAGTCTAAGAAGTATTATTATTAATGAAGTCTATGTATTATTATTATTATTAAAGTCTAATTATTATTATGAATAAAGTCTTTATGAATAAAGTATAATTATTATTATGGATAAAGTCTAAGTATTATTATTATTATTATGAATAAAGTCTAAGTTTTATTATTTTTTAATAGAGTATTATAATTATTAAAGTCTAATTATTATTATGAATGAAGTCTAAGAAGTATTATTATTAATGAAGTCTATGTATTATTATTATTATTAAAGTCTAATTATTATTATGAATAAAGTCTAAGTATTCCTATCAATAAAGTATAATTATTATTATGGATAAATGAAAAAGTCTTAGTATTTTTTATCGATTATTATAATTATTAAAGTCTAATTATTATTATGAATAAAGTCTATGTATTATTATTATTAAAGTCTAGGTATTATTAGTGTATGATTTACAGATCACATTTACAACATTTTCTAGTTTATTTACCAATCATTATAGTTTGTACATTTGAAATCTTCCTCTTATGTTTTCTTTAAGATCCCTCACTTTTGGTCACAGAGATCTTCACTCGACTGCAGGCTCTCATTGATCTTTACCCGTCTATGATTGGTCAGTTGTGTTCTCAGTGTGTGAACTGGTTTGCTTCCTGTACCGACCCAGTGCTTGTGCCCAAATGCAGCTTTCTTCAGGCCCCCGGAGGCCCATTGAAGGGAACCCTCACTGGGTTCTCAAAAGGTGAAATCTCCTTTTTTGTTTTACCTTTGTCAACGATGTTAAGGTTAAACTGCTGTTACCAAACCGTAAAATTTGACTTCATGTCGTTGGTTATAATTCCTGTGTTGATTTTAAGGGGTGAGGACTGTCAGTCTGTGCTCAAAGAGACAATTGCTGATAGCGGGTTCAGAAGATGGACAGATCATCGTCTGGAGCCTGAGACATCTGAATACTCTTCACACTCTTTCTGGACACACGGGTGTGTTCTTAGCAATGTCATTGAGTTTCACACAGTTATCTGTCTGGAAACATAAAAGTTTATATTTTAAACGTCTAAAATCCAAGAGCTACGAATTATTTTTTTCTAGGTTCCTTACAGTTGTGTGTCTCATCTGTTAAGTTATTAATATGATCATATAAAATCTTTTGGATTTGAGTTCATGATCAATGTCTCTCTCTCTCTCTCTCTCTGTATAGCGGGTGTGCTTTCTCTGAAGCTGACGTATACAACCAATCACTGTTTGTCTACTGGTCTTGATGGCACACTACGAAAATGGTGCCTCACAGGTGGACAACAGCTTTTCTGCATCCCTGATGCGGTTTCTGTCCAAACACACACCCCTACACACATCCATATGATTGAGGAAAAGAAGATTATCTTAACCAACCCAAGCGGACAAGTATGAAAGACTTTTATTACATTACTTTTTAAATCTATTTGTTGCTTAAAGGTAAAGCCTACCCCAAAATAAAATGGTTGCTAATATTTTTGTATGGAGAATTATTTAAAGGATTAGTCCATTTTCTTAAAAAAAATTCAGATAATTTACTCACC
The DNA here is from genome assembly GCF_027580225.2 of Misgurnus anguillicaudatus. Lineage (NCBI taxonomy): Eukaryota > Metazoa > Chordata > Actinopteri > Cypriniformes > Cobitidae > Misgurnus > Misgurnus anguillicaudatus. The sequence continues at coordinate 9,012,440 of NC_073350.2, forward strand.
ACCATATCATCCAAAATGTTGATGTCTTTCTTTGTTCAATCAAGAAGAAATTATGTATTTTGAGGAAAACATTCCAGGATTTTTCTCATTTTAATGGACTTTAATAGAGCCCAACACTTATTACTTAACAGTGTTGAGTTAAGAAAATGGACTAATCCTTTAAGAATTTACAGTTATAAGAGATAAGACAATAAGAGACTGGGGCCGGATCAGCAGCTCCGGTGTGGATCCGGCCCCAAGTCGTACATGTCAACTACATTTCTCAAATATTTTAAATCTCTTTCAAAAAAATATCTTTCAAGTTTCAAAAAGCTAGTCCAAATGACTACATTTCAAGTCTTTTGAAGCCATACTATAGCACTGCGGTACAGATTAATATTTAAGTCTAATTTTTCCTTCATTTAAAATATCTCCTATAGTTTCAAAGAAGAAACAACATCAAAAAAAAAATAATAATAATGTTTTAATTTGGGTATTGGTAGAGCTTTGTGCCAGCAATGCAAAAGTCATGGTTTGAACTCAGGAAAACACAAACTGATAAAAAAAAAGACTGAATGCACCCTAAGTCACTTTAGATAAAAATGTCAGTAGCATGAAATACATACATGTAAAGTATTCCTTTATGATTAATAGACGGATGGATGTTGTTTAGTGATATAGTTTCACTTTTATCTTTCATAGGTTAAAGCTTGGCATTTTGACAGTGCAGAACTCCTGTATGAGGTCCCGGTGGAAGTGTGTTCTCTTCTTGGTGTTGTGGGTGATACAGTAACATGTATGTGCAGTGATGGGACGCTCTGTTTTTATGACACATCCACCGGCATGCAGAATTCCCAGACCACCCTACCTTTCTCGGACCGGAGTGTCACCTGCTCCCTGACCCTCACTAAACACTCAAAGACCCTCATTGCGTTTGAGGAAGGCCACCTGTATTTGGTATGCACCTTGGTTTCAGCGAAGACTAAGCAAAATGTAGCATTTCTGCTTTATATGAAGATCTTTGTGTATATGCAGGTTTGCAGTGATGGTGTCCAGTCTAAAGTTTATCTTCCCTCTCCGGCTTTGTTTCTCAATACATCTGAGGATGAGAATTTGCTCTTTGCAGGTGTCTTTGATGCTTTTTTACATTAACTCTGTCTTACAAGTGCACTGAATTAAAATTGTGTAAAAATAAGAGAGTCGATTTGACTCGACTCATTTGTTAAAGAGCACCTATCGTCTGATTCATGATTTTACATTTCCTTTGGTGTGTAAGTGTGTATTAGTACATGTTAACGATATGCAAAAGGTACAAACCCCAAAGTAAACGATGGCCCGAGTTATCGTCTCCAATGTAAACATCTTTTCTTGGACTACGACAAACACACAGATTGTGGGCAACAGTTTAATTCCTGGGATTGGTGATGTAGACAAGATCGACATTATCAAAATTCCTCCCACTTGGACTCGCAGTCTGTAAGTTAAGTCCTGTTAGCATTGCATTGTGAGCGAATCTTTCAAACATGGTAAGGAGCGGCACATTTCCAGCTGACATCAGAGGTCACAACGTACAGATTAGCTGTCCAATCAGGGACACAGCGCTTTTTAAATCTGTGCGTTTCAGGAAGAGAGTAAAATCTAAAACTACAAAAATGTGTGGTATGTGGAAAATAATGTGTTTTTTGAACCATAAACCACTTGAATACATTGTATTAAACCAAATACACAAAATAACGTTTTTTTAGCAATGAAATAGGTGCTCTTTAATTTTATTTTCGACAATAACGTCTTGTTTTGTGAAACAAGCCCAAAATAGTCTACTGTTGTCATTCACTTGACTGATGTGTAACATTGTACCGTCTCTCTCATTGAAGGATGTGAAAGAACGTTGTGCGTGTTCCTCGTCACGCTGGTCTCCATGCACAAGGTTCTGGATCTTCAGCATGATGCACCTGTCCTGTGTGCTGTCTCAATGAGCGCCAGTAGCGAAATCATTACGAGTGCTCAGGATCGGATTATGCGGGTCTGTCGAACCCTGTCTTTCCAAACAGACATTTTGACCAGGGCTTTGAACCAGAATTTTTTCCCAATTGGTTTGTTCCGAACAGAAACAGTATTTTAACATTTCCGGTTTTCGGATCAACTCTAAAGTTGACGTTCCTGAACCGGTTAGAACAAAAATAAAGTTCCTGAACCGGTTAATAACGTTCCATGTCAGCTGTGGGACATATAAATAAGTAGACTGATCATTAGGACATTTAACTTAAATTATTAGTCTACATAATTTTCCTTAAGTCTCTATCTTGTCATTAAACACTAAAAAGGCTACATTATGTAAGCGGCATAACTGTAATTCTGACATGCCTACATTTGTTGAGTGCACTTAAACACGCGCACACACACAGACGGAGGACGAATTTAATGGCGCTTCGGGAAGATGCAGCAGCATAAACAGTCGCTCCACATAAAGTAAAATTACGTTGTTTTTCAGTGCTTTATTTACCAAATGTATTTTAATGGACTACAGTATGAGACACAGTAGCGCAGCTCTCCTCAAGTTTATACATCAAGAGTTCTGATCTTTGAAGGGCATAGGGATAATCACGTTTGATTGGAGTTGGACCTGACACATTCAACCGCATGTGCGTACAGAAAATTGCTCACTTTAGAACCTTTTTGTGGTTAAATTGTTTAAAATCACTTAAGTGTGAACATTTGCAAGCCTTTGAAACACATGCAAACATCAACTTTCACCCCATTTAAATTTGTGTATTAATCCACGAATCGCATGCGAGCCGAACCTTGGGTCGTTATCTGTATGGATCACGGATCAACTGCGATCTGTTACACCACTAATTAGTATTAAAACAACATCTTGAGATACTTGGTAGCCTACAATATTTACCTCTTATGATTGAGCATTAGAGACTTGGGCTTTAGTAGGCTACTTGCTGGTGGCAAGCTTCTCATTTCTCTGATGAGTAAGCGACGACCGGAAGTAAACTTCACTGAGTATTGCACAGAAATTTTGTCAAAGAACAAAAATAATAACGGTATTAACTGGTTACCATTATTTTCAATAAACTGTTCTGTTCCGGAACATATATTTTTGGAAAGTTTCTGGTTTCATTTCTGTTCCTTGCAAAACATCAAAAGTTTCTGGTTTTTGTTCCGTGAACCAGTTCAAAGCCTTGATTTTGACTTCAGATTAATCTTTCTGAAAGGTTATCTTGTTGTACTTTTAAAGGTTTGGAGTGTGACCACCGGAGCCTTGCTGGACTGGATCAGTGGAATGGATTCTGCCGTGTCCTCATTGGCTGTTCATCAGCGTACCGTCATCTCTGCCTCCGCTATTAACAGCTCACTTAAAATATGGCACCTTGACTACAGCACTAAGAATAGGATCAAGAGCTGCATCCCTGCATACTGCCCCCTAGTGGTCCTGTCTAAAGACGGAGATACTGTTTACTACGTCAAAGAGGGAAATAATACAGAGGTTTTCACATGGAGCTTTTCGGCAGGTGAAACATGTAATTACATGATGATAGTTTCTGTTGTTATATTAATAAGTTCTGTCCTTAAGTTGTCTAGAAATGTTTTTTATCCAAAACTGTTTGATATGTATCACAGGTCTACAGTCAGGCAGTATGGACGTCTCCTCAGAAGTGTGCTGCATGGAATTAGCCCAAAAGAAACATTTACTCTTCTGCGGGCTGCGTACTGGCACCATCCTCATTTACCCATTCGATTTTGCCCCAGAAACCTTGTGCCTGCCCCCTCCAGAAAGCCTACCCATGGTACGTAGCATGGCCATCAGCTCTAAGGAGGACAGAATTGCGGTGGCGTACGAGGACGCAGTCTGTTTGTTTGAAATCACGGCGAGGGATAGTTTTCCCTGTGTGGAGGGCCCGTTTGAAAGGTACTCGCTGTGTCTGCTGCACTCCGCGATTTCCGCCATGGCTCTGCTGTCCGACTGCAGGCTGCTCTATGGGACCTTCGGAGGTGAAGTGGTGATCTATGACTTTAAGACTGCCACGGCGTCCGAGCTGGATCACCATGGCACCGCTATCACCTGCATCACTTTGAGCAACTGGGATGAGAATGCTCTGATCGGCTCTCAAGATTGTGTGCAGAAGTTGTGGAATATGAACCCAGTTTTGCTGGATCACACCATGGAGTATAAGGTGAGGATTACGGACATTATTGTATTTTCATACCACGGGCCTGTGGACTGCGTTATTCTGTTCTACAGGTGTTGATTATTTTTCTGGAAAATGCACACTTACAGTAACTTTTCAAATGTCTTATGGTAACTGTGGTATAAGCGGATTAATTGACTCCCCTTGCCACATTACCACCTAAAGTGTGCATTATTTTTTTTAATACTCCAACAGTCCATCGTCAGTTATTTCTTTGTGGATGGGTCTACAGTGTCATAGTACAATATGGACTTTGTTTCAAAACGTAGTAAAACATGATTTATAGTCCCACGTAGGACCTACGCCGTAGGCTATATGTGGGATGTGCATAGCTCTGTGTAGCCTGACGTGCACCTCTCCAAAAATGTAACAACGCGTTCGTTTTTCTGATAGGTCTGCTAAAGCTCCTCCTGTAGGGTAAAATAAAATCTGTGTCGCATTTCCCCATAAGCATTTCCACTTGCGATGGTGCCGCATCTAATTTGCCGCTTGAACATTTTAAGTTTACTCGTGAAATTCTAGTCTTCGAGACATTTACGCGGAAATTCGCGTCATGGGAGGGCCTTCCATAGGCTTTGGCGACTCTGATCGCTTCCTGTAATCACGTCATTATTAGAGCAAGCTCCTGATTGGTTAACGCGGCGTGTTTTTCCACCAAAGTTAAAATTGTTCAACTTGCAAACTAGATGCGCGAATGAGGCGGAATCGCGTCTACAGTGCCGCGCTAAACGCCTTATTCGTGGCGCGAGACCTTCAGACGCGCGTCAATGCGTCTTCACATTGATTTAACATTGAAAACACTCGCGATTCTCGCCTCTACCGTGGCTTACCGCAGCATAAGATGTCTTCTTAACTCTTTCCATGCCACTGATGAGATTTTCATCATTTATCTCCAATTTAAAGGGACATTTCATCGTTAGAAACATTAATCTTTATTGAAAGTGGGTCACATTTGTAGTCAAAATGTAACATAAATTTAGAATATGGTGCCTATTTGACCGAGAAAAGACAGAGCGTGACTTTAGAGCGCATTTTTATGGAAAACTTCAACTCCCACAATGCACAGCTCTGCAAGCCACTCCCACTATTCCAGAACACCGCTCAGCTGTATGCTATTGTGTACATACATGCCATGTTAATATAAGAAAGAAAATAGAAACACTCACTTTATAGTCAGACGTCCGTTTATCCTTGCAGGCTTTGGCTGTCGCTACCAGTTTAGGATTCTAAAATATGTCTGTCTATATAGAAATAAGAACTTTTGTCGTATAGCTCCGGGTGGCTGCCACCACAGCAGCAAGCAGGCTCCTAATTTGTTAACGCGGCACGAAAATCCGTCAAAGTTAAAATTTTTCAAGTCGGGCGGCAGCCGCAAATCCGCGTCAAACGCAAAATGCACAAAAAGCACTTTTCGCGCGTACCACCCCAGACGCTCAATTCAGACGAAGTAGACGCGCGAATGAGGCGGAATTGCGTCTACCGCACCAAACGCCTCATCCACGCTGCGAGACCTCCAGACGCGCATCAACACGTATTCACATTCACTTAACATTGAAATCACTCACGCTTGACGCCTCTACCGCGGCTGGTGTAAACGCAGCATTACACCCTCAACAAAGATACAGCACTTCCTTCTTTCAAATGACGCAAAATGACGATTTTTACATCATTAAAAGAAGGAAGTGCAACACTGAAATTCTCAGCCTTTTCTTCAAAATGTTTTTATGAAACCTCATGGGACTAATAAGTGACTGATTTAAAATGCTATACAGTACTCAGCATAGGGAATAGTAAGTGTGAAAATGCATTGTCTTTTCTATGCCCAAGGGGTTTTATTTCGAAGGGGTTCTATGTGCCGTCTTCTCAACAAATGACAAATATGTCTTCACTGGATCCCTGGATAAAACCATCAAAGTGTGGGATGTTGCTACTGGTGAGCACTGTTTAATCCTTTTCTTTAAAACCTGAATGTAATCCATTATAATTAAGTGCATATTATTTGTAAATAATATTTGTCTAATTTTACCTGATTTGTAAGCGTTTTGGTTAAGTTTGTTTTGTAATTTATTTGATTGTTTTCATTTTGATAATCTTTTAATATATTGTACTTTGGGCAACAATCATTCAGGTGTATTATTTATAAATAAAGTTGATATTGACACAATAAATGAGCTTATTAATAAGTGATAAAATGATAAGAAAATACAAACATTCGTAATAATATTCTAGTATTTTCCTATCACAACACATATGTTTATTTAATCCTTTACATTTACATTAGATTTATGCATTTGGCAGATGCTTTCATCCATAGCTACTTGCAGTGCATTCAACTCATACATTTCTTTGATCAGTATGTGTGATCCTAGGATCAAACCCATGACCTTTGGAAAGCAATGCTTTAACAATTGAGCTATAGGAACACTCTACTGGTTTGCCACAAAAATGTATTTAAATATATTTTGTTCAGGGCCTTTTATTTTTTTAGCAAATATGTAATTAATTTGATTAATTGACATGTCATGTAATAGCAGGTCAGCTGCTCATAGGTGGGGTTTGGGGGGGGAGCACTGCCCCCCAGACCAGAGACAATTATAATTTTGTCTGAGCTATTAATGAAATAGAATTTTTATCTCATATATTAATGTCTACACTGCAAAAAATGATTTTCAAGAAAAAAATAGTATTTTTGTCCTGTTCTCAGCAAAAATATCCAAAAATTCCCAAACTAAGATGCCTCTTCTTGATTTCTTGAGCAAAACGACCCAAGAAAACAAGACCAAAAAATATAAAATTTAAGTGTTTTTGTGCATAAAAAAGCAAAAAAATCTTGAACATTTTTCTTAAACACTTAATTCAAGACAAACTCTAAAAAAATTTGCTTAACCCATTGGCAGATTTCCCCGCTTGTTCTTTGCACAAAATCACCCAAACTAGACCTATTTTTTTGGGTCGTTCCGCTCATCAAGAAAAAGCATCTTAATTTAAGAAGTTTTAGATATTTTTACTGAAAAAAGACAAAATACTTTTTTTCTTGAAAATCATTTTTTGGGGTGTAATCTTAACATTTTAATGGGTAGACTGAGAAACTTACAGCTAAATAGTTTTAATTCATTTAAACCACATTTAAAAACTATTTAGCTGCACTCTCTCGCTAATCTCAAAGTATTGCAGTACCCTTACTAGCCGGTAGGTGCCCCCCAGTCACAAATGCAAAACTCCAACAGTGTTGCCAGATTAAGGCGGTTTTGGGATCGGTTGGGTGGGTTTGATCGTGCATTTTATAAGCTAATTATTTAACAAAAAACCCAATTGTGCATGTATTTCATCTGACGTTACTAAACACACGCCCACTGCATGTGTTTGTGTTGACGCCACGCCTATGATGAGCCCGCGTTTAGCCAATCACAAGTGATAGCAGCCAGTCAGCTCTCTCGGTCTCAGCGGGAAATCAAGAGGTCGTGGGAAAATATATAAAAAGTTACAGATAGGAGTGGGAGAGTGACCTGAAGCAATGAAAAATGCCTTCTTAATCGGAAAATAGCACTGCAAATTCTGCAACACGGACTCCGGATAGCAACGTGTAAGTTGCTTGTCACACATCGGCCGTGTCTCAATGCGAATGCTGAAGCCTCCGGACGTCGCATGTTTAGGCTCCATACGTCATCAAGACTGTCTTGTTTCAGAATATTAACAATTATAAAGTTGACTGCTGTTGATTTAAATATTTTAGGCGTTTTTTTGTGCGTTTGGGTGGGTTTTGGGCTGGAAACCATCAACTCTATCTGGCAACACTGAACTCCACCTATGCAGCTGCTTGAGGACAAAATTCAGTTTCTGACTCAGGTCATTTTTATTTCAGGGTGTTTGCTGTACATTCAGTTCGTATACTCCCCAGTTATAAAGATGATGTCGTGCAATGATGGATTTATAGCCGTGTCTCAGCATGGCTCCTTCATCAAAGAAGGTTTCCGCTGTCCGGACATCCTCAAACCGGGACACAACCCCCTCCCAAACTTCAGAGCGCATTACAGGGTCACTTCCCGTGAGAAAAGCCAGATCGCTGCTCCGCACACAGTAATCAGAGATATCCCCGACTACAACCCAGCTCAGTTTAATTTCATTGGCATGATGAAAACTAAACCATCTAACACATGTGCTCTGCTGTGAGGATGTTGTAGGAGTTGTTTATAGGAGCGTTGGGAGTAACTAATGAAAATTAGCAATGTTGTTTACTTTTCACTAGCATGACAATAGCTTGGCTGTTTTGTAAAATAGCTTACAGGGGATTTGGTATTTTTCAACACATAGGGGACTGAACAGTACAATTATGGTTTTATTTACATTGTGCATACTACCTGCTAAATTTAAGTAGTAATCCAATGCTAAAATTGTATTGGAATTGTCCATTTATTTATTATTAATTAGTTAAAGGTGTATTGTGTAATTTTTAGAAGGATCTCTTTACAGAAATGCAAAATAATATACAAAACTATATTATCAGGGGTGTATAAAGACCTTTTTATAATGAACCGTTATGTGTTTATTACCTTAGAATGAGACGTTTTTATCTACATGCACACAGGGTCCTCTTACATGGAAGTCGCCATTTTGGGCGACCAAAAGCTCTTAATGGACAAACTTTTTTGACTAAGTTGTCTCTGATGATGACATGTGTGTCTGGTGGCGGCTACTGTAGCTTCTCTATGCGTTTCAAAAGCGACGGGTGAGCAGTGGACTGAGCCGTTGGTTGCAATTTGTAACCTCACTACTGAATTAACACTTCTTAAATTAAGATGCTCTATCTTGATGAGCAAAACGACCCAAGAAAATAAGTCCAGTCTTTAGACCAAAAATATCAAACTGAAGCGATCTTGTGCATGAAACAAGCAAAAAAAATCTGCCAATGGGGCAAGCAAGCCCCTCTTGAATCTTTCTTGAATTAAGTGTTTAAGAAAACTTTTCTAGACATTTCTTGAATTTAGAGTTTTTGCTTACCCCATTGGCAGATTTTTTTTGCTTGTTTTATGCACAAGGTCACTTGGATTTGATATTTTTGGTCTAAACACCAGACGTATTTTCTTGGGTCGTGTTGCTCATCAAGAAAAAGCATCTTATTTCAAGACTTTTTTTCTTGAAAATCATTTTATGCAGTGTGAATATTTAATTTAATTGCTGCTGTTTTTCACTGTTTTCAACAAAAGTTAAATAATACCACAAAAAGGAATACAAATGTTTATGTTGTTTAGTTTCAATGTAAACATTGTGTGTAATTTTATTAATTCTCTTCAATGGTTAATATATTTTATATAAAAACAATTTTAAGTAGCTTTAATTCCATTTCGTTTTTTTTTTACTTTTATTACTAGTTTGTTTATCCCTTTTTTTATTATAGACTCTAGACTACTTTAAATTGAGTAGCTTGTCACTCGAAAATTACAGTCTGTTTTTTTCTGTAAAAAAGAAAACAGTGTGTTTAAAGAAAACGTTGTAAAATATATTTTATTAACATGACAAATACTATTAACAATGGCTTTTCCCAGTACAAAAAATATTGGTAGTTTTATTTTTTTTTCTGTTATTACAGCTTTTGGCTTAGTAACTCTCATAAAAGACGTACATTCACATCTAATTGTTAACATGTTATAACTTGTTATAATGTTATAATGATGTGGCACGATCATTAAATCTCTGTAGGAACAGATGGGTGTATAAAAACAACAAAAAACGGTCAAGACCTTCTCTTGCAGCAAAGGTTTCGGCCTGTGTCGGTTTTCCTCTTCCTCTTTTGAACATTTCCGATTTGACGGAGCAGTACCGCAGCCAATGACATCATACATATCTCGAGGAAAAGAAGAATTCAATGTCAGACTTCAATGCAGTCTTTCATTGGCAGACCCATACAAACTTGATAAAATCACCAAATGGAATGGAATGGAAAATTCTTCACATTTTGTGAAGAATTTCAATTCAGACGAAACTGCACATGTGTAAAAACATCTGGTTGATGAAGCCACATTTATCAGCGCTTAGAAACATAAGCATGTCACTCCCATGTTAGCCAGGAGAGGCAAACAAACAAAGATGACACGCTCGTTGCTTTATAGAGCGATTACAGTGGGAAAAAAACTTTATTAGATTAGAGGGATAGTTCACCCAAAAATGTAAATTATGTCATCATTTTCTCATCATTATGTCTTTTTTTGACACATTTTGATAAATGATGGCAAGCACACCATTGACTTCCATAGAAGAAAAAACAAATATTATGTAAGTATTGTGATAAATGATCATTTTAGCTTTGTGCTTACCATCATTTATAAAAATATCTTAATTTTGTGTTCATCAGAAAAAATACATGATGATGAGAAAATGATGACAGAATTTTCAAATGACCTGAAATTACCAAATGATGATGTATGACAAATGACGAATCACTTTTTACCTAAACCCGACGTGTATAAATATTTAATTTTTTAACCCTAATAAGTCCCTTGGGGTCAATCTTACCCCAAGCCCTTTCTTTAGTTAAAAATTTCAACACAGAAAAGTAGGCCTGGTACTAGAGCACAAATGTAATATAGAAAAGGCACACACACACACACACACACACACACACACAAAGGTATGACTGCCACAGAGAGCATTTTTACAGAATTTTGCAAAAAACAGCCACAGACGCAAAACAAAGATGTAAATTGATAGGCTCTAATGCTCACACACAGACACGCACAAACACACACACACGCATGCGCACAAAAACACACACACAAAGACACAGACACACACATAAATCCACAAACACACATGCACACGTGTGTACACACAGACACATACTTTCAGTCAAATTTTTGTGACATTTTGTAAAAACAGACATTTCAAAATGCATCAAAAACTAAAATAAATTCTACTATTTGAAATAATATTTATTTTTAATGTCCTTTCTAATGTTTATATAAACATAAATTTACTAAATCCATCACTAAAGTTGTGATGTGAGCAATTGGCCATATCCAGTAAAACGAATGGGTCTCTATGGGCATCTGCTAGTCAAAATGATTTATTCTTTTATGTAATTCTTTTATGTTTTTTCTAAACACCAGATGACCAAATTTAACACATAACATCTAGATCAATATCTAAAAAGAATTTAAATCAAATTTAGATCATAATTTATGTGAAATTTTCATAAAAATTTAATATTTTTCAGGCAAGCTAATGGTCTAGTTGAGGAATTGAGTGGTAAACGGGTATAAAAGTACTTCATATCTCCCAAAACACAGCATTAATGTATAGATGGGAAGTAAACAAAAAAAATAATATATTATTTGTATCATTAAAAATGTATATATTTTTTGTAATCACTCTTTTCATTTCTGGGGTCATTTTTACCCCCAAGGAACTCTAACGTATACAGGAAAATAGGGGTTTTATGAGGGTTAAATAAAGACCCGACCCAAGAAAAACTCGAGAAAATTAGACCTGAGTCTGACCTGAACCAGTGGCAATTTTTTTTAAAAACCGAATGTAAATGCGTTCAGTTAGCAGCCCCACATGCAGCAGTCAGACAGAAAGAAACCCCGGTGGCCTCGCAACCAATCTCGCCTCCTGCTCCATTTATTTTACTTTGTTATCTGATGAAGATACCAAAAATTTACATTTAAATTGATTGCCGGATCTGTCTCAACAAATATTAACCTACCGCCAGCCACACGATGTCGCAAGCACTCTTGGCAAACAGAGGAGGGGTTGGAAAAGGACATACGCGAGAGAGTTCGGGTCATCCTGAGTCAAAAACACATTCAATTTAAATTACCCGATGCCGCTAATATTATACCTGACCCGTGTCCGAGGCACACATGAAACTTTTAGACCCGAGCCTGTTTCGGGTTTCAGGTTGGACCTCGGGTTTTCAGATCTAAGTGGACCAATGAAGTTTACATTGTATACATTATATAGTACACATTTTATACAATAACGTTAGCTTAGTGTAGTTTTTGATATGCTTTGTTATTTGTAAGGTATTCCACTTGTTGTTTATTTAGCTTGTTATCAGAAATAAACTACTCTAAAACGACTCTATTGTTATTGATTCTTTGCAGAGTTTACCAGAAGTTATGTTTGTTCCATGAAAGCTGTTTGTTTATGTTTTTACTGCTGAAACCGTCTATACATTGGAGGTGGATATTGTTTGTACATCAGATTAAGATAAGGATTTTTATTTTTCCATCTGTTTCCCCTGAATACTGGGGTTTCCAAACTTTTTCAACCCAACAGGTAATCTCAAGACCCACCATTTATTAAAAATAGAAATATAGGGGAAAACACAAACACATTTGTTTCTTTTCAGCAGTTTTTGAATAAGTTTAATTGAATAATATTAAAATGCCTTATGGTAGGGCTGCACGATTATGGCAAAATCATAACTGTTTTAGACTGTATTTGCATTCAATTGGAAATTATATTTTAGGAAAATATATTTATTGCAAGGCTGCAGAGAACAGTGCACTATTGCAGACTTATAAACTACTGAGGATTTAATTATATTATTTTAATATAGTCAGTCGTGAACTAAAGTGGGCCGGTCTAAGACATGAAACTCCAGGGCAGAAAATGAGCCCCACTCCGGCCCTGGCTTGACCTAAGATAGTTTCTCGAAAAAACTGTGTAGTTGAGACATGTTCATTGTTTTCAGGAATGAAACACTTGGCAGGAAGTTGGAAAATAGCTGCATATGAGAAGCTGTACTTGGAAAGCCCCTGTATTAAAGTATTGTGTGTGTGTATTACTCCAATATGTGACCCTGCCTGCAAAACCCAGCTAAAGTCATTTCAAATGGTCTGGATTCAGTTGAACATTGGAGGGTAAGAACAAATTTATGCGGGAATGGAACTGCTGTGAATTTGGAGATTAAGCATTAGCATTAAAAACACTTAAAAGCAATTATTGGTAAGACGAACCATATGGGTGAAAATACATATCATTTGGTAAACAAGACACAACATGACCTCATTCTCTGCCCCTGTAGTGGCCAGTTTTATCCCTTAAAGGTGCAGTATGTCATTTTTTGAAGGATCTCTTGACAGAAATGCTAAATAATATACAAAACTATATTATCAGGGGTGCATAAAGACCTTTCATAATGAACCGTTACGTGTTTATTGCCTTAGAATGAGATGTTTTATCTACATACACAGAGGGTCCCCTTACATGGAAGCCGCCATTTTGTGCCACCATGTTTCTACAGAAGCCCTTAACAGACAACATTTTTTACTAAGTTGTCTCCGACGATGACATGTTTGTCCGGTGGCAGCTACCGTAGCTTCTCTATGTGTTTTAAAAGCAAAACATGAGCAGTGGACGGAGCCGTTGGTTGCAATTCACAACCTCACCACTAGATGCCGCTAAAATTTACACACTGCACCTTTAAAACTCATCAGCATCAAAAGTATTTCCTGTCACAGTAATTTTTCTTTATGCCTTAAAATAGCTTGAATGTATATCTACACCCTTGCCTACTCAATCGCACAACCTCGGACCATAGATATGAATATGCAAATTAGTCCCTGCCTTCACTCAATCACACCAGCTGAGACCATAGATATATATGTACATAGATGCCGCATTCGGCAGTTCCAGACACCTAGCTGTCGGTTTCACTGAATACATGAGTTGTATGTTTGCAGCACATATTTTCTTCAGTGTTGATTTTAACAGGTTGGGCATTTGCACTGCATTAGGGATGGGACGATTACCGGTTTCACGATTAACCATGATAAAATGTCCTGACGGTTAGTATTATCGTTTAAAATGTAATTATCATTACAACCGTGTTTGATTACCGTGATTTTGAAAACTCGCGGTAAATCCTTTCCAGTCAGAATCAGCTTGACGCACACACGCGTGCAACATTGTTTTTTGCACGAGAAGGCGTGGCGGAAGGCAGTAACAGGTGCACTGTGTTTTAATGCGTTGCTTATGTGTGCATTTGATGTTCTTATTTAAGGTACTGTTCATTAAAACAGGTTCATACATCTCAGGGCTCTATGTTAATGTTCATTTAATGCAGGGGTGGGTGTCCAATACGACCAGTCGATCGCAAATGCAATGCCGGTAGATCGCACATAAGTTAATAACTGTGTATGCTGCTCCACGCCTCCACACCCTTTACTTAAAACAAAGCGCCAAATTGGCATTATGGTCTTAGAAACAAGTCTTTTTGAGTTGCTGCGCATTTCTTCTCAAGTGTTTTTTATCAATCTTATGCCTGCCTGCTGCAGCGGAGTCGTCTAACTTCCGAAATTTGGATGCACATTCTTGTATGTGCGCGCGACCGACCGACCGAACGAGAGAGATAGAGAGAGATGCATCTGATAATGTTGTCATTTTCTAGTTTATTTAATCAAAACCGCATCTCCGCTATTCCGCTATAAGAAGTACTCGGCATGTACTCAAGGATTTTTTTAACTCCTCAAAAAGAATGGAGTAATGGTGACAGCCCTAAATTCAACGTAGAAATAGTCCTCCTAACACACATTTAAAGTGTTATTAAAAAATGTAACAGTGTTTTGTTCAAAAAAAATTTTAGCAGGTAGTTCTTGTCGGCTTTATCATTTTAAAAGTAGATTGCCACACAAAGCTGGACACCCCTGATTTAATGTTTATGCTTAAAAAAGTGCATATAGCTGCTAATTGTATTTGTTGTTTGCTGATTTTCAAAAATAAAACTTGTTAAAATGTTTTCAGTGTGTGTATCAGTTCTTTTTGAACATTTCCATCTCAATTTAAGAAAACCATGATAATACTGATAACCGTGATAACTTTGGTCACTATAATCATGATATGAAATTTGCTAACCGTCCCATCCCTACACTGCATGTTTGAGCGGCATGTGTTTGCGTCACAGAAGTAGAGCTGAAAGAGATGTGCTGTAAATGTTTCAGCGCTGAGTCTATGCGGCATCAATACACAGTATCCACTCATTCAACTGTGACATAGGTCAAGGTGACGTGGTTTTGAGATTGTCTTTGGAAAATTGCAATTTTATGCAGAAGATATGGTGTTGAATGAAAAAATTTGTATACGCTTTGTTTTAGAGTCTGTTAAAGGGATAGTTCACTTTAAAATGAAAATTCTGTCATCATTTACTCATCCTCATGTTGTTCTAAACCTGCATGAATTTCTTTTTTCTACGGTGGCCCTGAAGTGCAAACAACAACAACAAATTACTAAACAACAACAACAAATTAAAAAACACCACAACAAATTAAAAAACACTACAACAAATTAAAAACACAACTACAAATTAAAAAACACTAAAACAAAATAAAAAACAAATACAAAATAAAAAACACAACAGCAAGTTAAAAAAACACTACGGCAAATTAAAAAACACAACTACAAATTAAAAAACACTACAACAAATTAAAAACACAACAGCAAGTTAAAAAAACACTACGGCAAATTAAAAAACACAACTACAAATTAAAAAACACTACAACAAATTAAAAACACAACTACAAGTTAAAAAACACTACAACAAATTAAAAAACACTACAACAAATTAAAAAAACACTACAACAAAATAAAAAACCACAACAAAATAAAAAACACAAAAGCAAGTAAAAAAACACTACAACAAATAAAAAAAAACTACAACAAAATAAAAACAACTACAAAATAAAAAACACCACAACAAATTAAAAAACACAACTACAAATTAAAAAACAAAACAACAAATTAAAAACAAAATTACAAATAAAAAACACAACTATATTAACCTACCGGAAGGGGTAGGTACCAGTGGGCAACATGAGACATCGCTGATTGGACGACACTGCAGTTCGGCTTTTGAACCGGAAGTTATTCTTCCTGTAGCGTGTGGTTGGGAGAGGAGGAAGGACAGCAAAATGTTTTGCCCAAACTGCGGAAAAGAACTGGTTGAGCCGTCCCTGAACTTTTGCAGCGGCTGTGGCAAAAGGCTTAAAGAAATATCTACCATCAGAGACCCCCAACAACCTTCGAGTAAGTTAATAAGAATAGGGTAAAACTTAGGTTGCTTGTGGATGTAACGTTAGCTTACTAATATCGTTAGCGGTTTCCAGACCATACCCTTAGCCGGCCCCAGCAGCTGCTACGTTTGGGTCATCTGTAACATTCATGTTTGAAAAAATACGCTACAGGAAGAATAACTTTCGGTTCAAAAGCCGAACTGCAGTGTCGTCCAATCAGCGATGTCTCACTGGTACCTACCTCTTCCGGTAGGTTAATATAGTTGTGTTTTTAATTTGTTGTTGTGTTTTTTAATTTGTAGTTGTGTTTTTTAATTTGTTGTAGTGTTTTTTATTTTGTAGTTGTTTTTTATTTTGTTGTAGTGTTTTTTATTTTGTTGTAGTGTTTTTTTAACTTGCTGTTGTTTTTTTATTTTGTTATGGCTTTTTATTTTGTTGTAGTGTTTTTTATTTTGTTGTAGTGTTTTTTTAACTTGCTGTTGTGTTTCCTATTTTGTTATGGTTTTTCATTTTTTTCTGTGTTTTTTAATTTGTTGTAGTGTTTTTTAATTTGTAGTTGTGTTTTTTAATTTGCTGTAGTGTTTTTAACTTGCTGTTGTGTTTCTTGTTTTGGATAGTTTTTTTATTTTGTTGTGGTGTTTTTTAATTTGCTGTAGCGGTTTTTAATTTGCTGTAGTGTTTTTTTAAGTTGTTGTTGTTGTTTAATTTGTTGCAGTGTTTTTTAATTTGTTGTGGTGTTTTTTAATTTGCTGTAGTGTTTTCTAATTTGTTGTGGTGTTTTTTAATTTGTTGTAGTGTTTTTTAACTTGTTGTTGTGTTTTTTATTTTGTATTTGTTTTTTAGTAATTTGTTGTTGTGGTTTGCACTTCAGGGCCACCGTATTTTTCTGATGAACACAAAAGAAGATATTTTGATAAATGATGGTAAACACACAGCAGTACAGGTAAGTGACCATAGACCTCCACAGTAGGAATAAAAAAATATGATGGAATTTAATGGGTACCATCACCTGTATGCTCACCACCATTTATAAAAACATTTTCTTAGTCATTTATCACAATACTTCCAAAATATTTTTTCCTACTATGGAAGCCTATGGTCACTTACTGCTGTGTGTTTACCATCATTTCTCACAGGGTTTCTGCAGGTTTCACCAAGTCTAATTTAAGACTTTTTAAGACCTTTTTAAGACCATAATGAATTAAATTTAAGACCTATATCACGACCAGTGTTGGGCAAGTTACTGAAAATTAGTAATTAGTTACAGTTACTAGTTACTTTTTTAAAAAGTAACTGAATTACTCTCCCAGTTACTGTGTATCAAAAGTAATTAGTTACTAGGGAAAGTAACTTTTAAGTTACTTTTATGTCTGCTTTTTTAATGTAAATATGAACAGTACTGAACAGTCAAACACAACATTTTAGACTTATTTATTGTTATCAACAGGTAGTAAGTCCAGTCTAATACTTAAAACGAAATAACTGTAAAAGTCTGTAAACTTTAACTATTTACAACTTATTTTAGTAAAGTTTCTTTGAATATTTTTGTTAGAAATTAATAATATGTAAGCTTACTTTTTTATGTATATCATTTAGACAAATATTCTGTATGTTTACATTGAAAATATATAATGTGTTAAAATTGTGTAGTGTCTCTTTAAGAATTTAAGAGTTGTGTGAAGCTAGCAGCTATTGCGCTCTCTGGAATGCAGTTTTCCACGCATCCGTGATATTTTAGATTTAAGATTATGTTTGTATATGTTTTATGTTTGAATCAAATGAGATACAAGATTAAAGGAAGATATTTAATCAGAAAACGGAGTACGGTGATTGTTTTGTCAGACACGAAGTGAGTGAAACCGAAACCAAAACTGAAACTTGAGCAATTGCGGATTGATCTCTTCCATGAAAGCCGATGTAAACATATCAACATTTCTCAGATGTATTACTTTTGTGGACTACAAATTCAAGTTGATATAGACCGGATGGACTTATGACTGGCGCACAATTTTTAAACAAAGGTATGTCGTCCGGTTTTGATTTTTCATGTTCATTCTGTACGCACTGTCGCTGTCGGAACTGATGAAGTTTAATGATCCATTGCGCCGCCCACCATGGTCCTGCGACGTTAGATCAAAAATGTCTTGTCTGCAAGTGTTAATTCATCACAGATCAGAAATGTCTTGTCTGCAAGTGTTAATTCATCACAAAATAGAGTAACGCGAGTAACGAACTCATTTAAATTTCAGTAATTGTAACTGCGTTACTTGATTTTAAAAAGTACTTCGTTACTTGCTCGTTACTGCTAAAAGTAGTGGAATTACAGTAACGCGTTACTTTGTAACGCGTTAGTCCCATCACTGATCACGACAATGAAGTCCAATTTTATAGTCCAGTGTGAATGCATCCATGTGTCTTTTAGAACCTTTTATCTTTAACAAAAAACTTTTTTTTCTAGGGGTGTGACAAGACACTTGCTCCACAAGATGAAACGAGATTGGTTCACAAGAATAAGATCAGACAAGTTTTTACACTTTGCTGATATTACAAGTTTTTCACCTAAAAAGTCATACGAAGTTTTAAGAAATCCCCAATGATAAAATATATGAAGAAAAATAGCATTTTAATTAACTAAAATCACATAATTTTAAAATGTTTTAACCAATCTAGGGGTTTCACTAACAATTATTTTGGTAAGGATGATGATCAAGTAATCTGATATTTTTTGGTAATAAAAATAGAGCTAAATGGGCCAAAGCATTTAAGATGACAATAGTGATGAGACAATAATAATTGGTTCAAATAATGTATAATGTGCATAAAATAAACACATGGTTTTATGTAACAACAATGTTAGGTGTGGTTACCCAGATTAAACCTGGACAAGGTCTTATTTATATTAGGACATTTAAGGAGTTTTTTTTTAAAAATATAACTGACAAAATACATTACTGGTGTGCATCTTGAGACAAAACATTGGCAGTGAAATATTTTATGGCAAAAATAGAAATAATTAAATTGATGAGACCAGGAGTAAGGGAAAGTGTGTAGTAGATCCACCCTCCAGAGCAGAGGGGGCGCTAATGCACCTATAAGCTAGATGCCAACCGCCATTAAAAGAAAAAAAGAAGACCAGCTTTGTTCGTTTTTGGACTTGGCAGTGGAGCCAAACGTTTATCGGATGTCTGATGGAGCAGAAGCCGTGGTGCTTAAAACTGCTGATGCAGATGTTTAACATGCTGTGATGCTCTTTAGGGCTACTGCTGTAGGCACAACAGAACGGAGAAATGCCGGATGTTTTTAACAGGTTTCTGCAGCGGCTTTATGTTTCTTACATTGCATGTGTGACACTAAAGCTTTGATGCCCATTGTTCTGAGTTTTAAAACTTTCTTGCAAAATAAACAACGGACCCCGTACGCTAACTTGTCTTTACCACGGAGCAAAATCAGGGTTAAGTAACCAGTTTTCATTAAATGTGCACTTCCCCATAGCTAAAACTCACACTTTTCTCCATTTGCTTATACCCGGGTCCACGCACTTTAGCGAACTTGTGCTTTAGTAGATTCCACCTATTCAGTTTTTTCTGACACATGAGACGAACATGTATAAAACAGTTACAATCTTCTTGGCGGTGTTGGTTGGACAACATTTTAAGACCTTTGATACCCGGATTTAAGACATTTTAATGCTTATTAAGGCCTTTTTTTCATACTACGGAATTTAAGATGTTTTAAGACTTTTTAAGGATCCGCGGACACCCTGTTCTCAAAATATGTTCTTTTGTGTTCATCAGAGAAAATTTTTTTTTCAACAGCATGAGGATGAGTAAATGATGACAGAATTTTCATTTTAAAGTGAACTATCCCTTTAAAATCACCATATAGACATATTATATAATATATACACAATAATGAAAATTTGATTTTCACCACAGGGGGACTTTAAGAAATGAGTACATTAGTTCAGATACAAAAATAATAACTGAAGGAAATTGAATGATAAACTGAGCAAGGTGATCTGACCTCGAGGAAAAGGAGGACGAGGGTCATCCCTCCCACCAACAGAAGGTTTTGTTTTCCCCACCCTATGATCTTATCCAGACAGCCAATGGTGTGGATGATTCGACTGGCCGGATTTTGTTTCATCTTTTGGGTCCCATAACCGCACATGGTGTTAAACACAGTCTGAAAATAGAACAAAAAAATTGTCAAACACAACCTTATATAGCCCATAAAGTTTGAAGAGCCCCTATTTACCGTTCCATGATTTTACATGTCTTTTGGTGTGTATGTGTGTTAGTACATGTTAACAATCTGTAAAGTTACAATCCCAGAATCTAGGATGACAGTTTACTTCCGCAGTCCGACAATGTGGACTCGATGCCCGCTTCTGACCCACAGTCTGTAAGTAATCTATGTTTTTATTAGGGCCGGGACTTTAACACGTTAATTAAGATTAATTAATTACACAAAAAATAACGCGTTAAACACTTTTAACGCATTTTAATCGCACTTATTTTTGCACCGCGGAACATTTCTCATTGGATGAGTTTCGGCGGATCGATTATACTGGAGCACCAACTAGCGTTCATGACTTCAGACAACAACAAACCACAGTGAACATGAACGAAAAAGCTGATGAGATCGCTTTGGTTGGTCCCGTGGATGGGAATTTTTTTTTATTAAAAACGAACGGATGGAAGCGTCGATAAGAGCATGGTTGTGTGTAAGCTATGCAACAAGGAATTCACATATCACCGCAGCACATCGAGCCTCAAGTATCATCTCAATGCAAAACATATAGCAGCTAGTGTGGACGTTAGCCCGACTCAGAGTACAACGACTTGGTTGAACAAAAATAAACAATATTTTGTTGCTTAAGCTTATGTATTCAGTCATTATTCATGGTATACTAAAAATCCATGTGAAAAAATAACTTCTCAATGTTCTCAGGTCAAATATTTATATGTGATTAAAATGTGATTAATTTCGATTAATTAATTACAAAGCCTCTAATTAATTAGATTAATTTTTTTAATCGAGTCCCGCACCTAGTTTTTATATTTAAAGAATTCACTACTATTGATTCGAATGCAATTTTGAGCAGTGCAAAGTAGCGTTTGTTGTTTGTCATTTCTACGATCACAAATGCAGACATGGTTTTATGTTTTTGTATTCTTACTTACCAATCTGTTACGTTCTGCTCAAGCCACGCTGGCAAATTTGATCAATCATTGATAATGTCGTAAATATGATATTATTTCCCGTTGGGAGCTGATCTTCCAAATATATAGGCGTTACATTTGCGTCACTCGCTTGAGGTATTTTCGCCCAATCACAACGTACTGGATAGCTGACCAATCGGAGCAAACCACTCTTTCTCAGATTGATGAGCTTTCAGAAATGTTTCCTGGCTGTCACGATTAAGAAATTTGGCTGACGGTTATTGTTTAATAAATTCTGATGTTTATGACGATTAATTGTCTGTTTTATTTTTTTTTTTACATTTAATTCTCATAATTTTTTTTGACTGTTTTTCACACAAATATACAGTTGAAAGAAAAAGTATGTGAACCCTTTGGGCTTACTTGGATTTCTTCATAAATTGGTCATAAAATGTGTTCTGATGTTCATCTCAAGTCACAACAATAGAGAAACACAGTCTGCTTAAACTAATACCGCAGAAGCATTACACGTTTTCATGTTTTTATTGAACACAACATGTAAACATTCATAGTGCAGGGTGGAAAAAGTATGCGAACTTTTGGGTTTAATAACTGGTTGACCCTCCTTTGGCAGCAATAACCTCAAACAAACGTTTCCTATAGTTGCAGATCAGAACTGCACAACAGTCAGGAGAAATTTTGGACCATTCCTCTTTACAAAAGTGTTTAAGTTCAGCAATATTCTTGGGATGTCTGGTGTGAATCGCTCTCTTGAGGTCATGCCACAGCATCACAATGGGGTTGAGGTCAGGACTCTGACTGGGCCACTCCAGAAGGCGTATTTTCTTCTGTTGAAGCCATTCTGTTGTTGATTTACTTCTATGCTTTGGGTCGTTGTCCTGTTGCATCGCCCATCCTCTGTTAAGCTTCAGTTGGCGGACAGATGGTCTTAAGTTTTCCTGCAAAATGTCTTAATAAACTTTGGAATTCATTTTTCCATCGATGACAGTAATCCGTCCAGGGCCTGAGGCAGCAAAGCAGCCCCAAACCATGATGCCCCCTCCACCATATTTCACATTTGGGATGAGGTTTTGATGTTGGTGTGCTGTGCCTTTTGTTCTCCACACATAGCGTTGTGTGTTCTTTCCAAACAACTCAATTTTGGTTTCATCTGTCCACAGAATGTTTTGCCAGTAGTGCTGTGGAACATCCAGGTGCTCCTTTGCAAACTTCAAACGTGCTGCAATGTTTTTTTGGACAGCAGTGGCTTCCTCTGTGATGTCCTCCTATTAAGTCCATTTTTGTTTAATGTTTTCCTTATTGTAGATTTGTCAACAAAAATGTTAGCATGTGCCAGAGATTTCTGTACGTCTTTAGCTGACACTCAAGGATTCTTCTTCACCTCATTGAGCATTCTGCGCTGTGCTCTTGCAGTCATCTTTACAGGACGACCACGCCTAGGGAGTGTAGCAACAGTGCTGAACTTTCTCCATTTGTAGACAATCTGTGTTACCGTGGACACATGGACATCAAGGCTTTTAGATATACTTTTGTAGCCCTTTCCTGCTTTATGTAAGTCAACAATTCTTGATCGTAGGTCTTCTGAGAGCTCTTTTGTGCGAGGCATGGTTCACATCAGACAATGCTTCTTCAGAACAGCAAACTCAAAACTGGTGTGTGTTTTTTATTGGACAGAGCAGCTTTAATCAACACATCCAATCTCATCACATTGATTGGACCAGGTTGGCTGACTCCTGGCTCCAATTAGCTCTTGGAGAAGTCATTAGCCTAGGGTTTCACATACTTTTTCCACCCTGCACTATGAATGTTTACATGTTGTGTTCAATAAAAACATGAAAACGTATAATGTTTGTGCGGTGTTGGTTTGGGCGGACTGTGTTTCTCTGTTGTTGTGACTTAGATGAAGGTCAGAACACATTTTATGATCAATTTATGAAGAAATCCAAGTAAGCCCAAAGGGTTCACATACTTTTTCTTTCAACTGTATATTTCAAAACTGAAATTCTTCATAAGAAATAAACACAACACATGTCTGAAAAATAACTGAAAATAAAAATGCAATCAAAATAAACTGACTATACCAGAAGAGGCATTAAATCCTACTAAGGTCATACTAGTACACATGTATTTAATGGCTTTGCAATGTATTAATCACATTGCACTGTCAGTTAAGGAGCGGCATCTAATACGATCTCGTTTATACAGGCGCTGCAGCTCCCCCTTGTGTTTTTAGAGAGATGTGCAATCATTGCGGTGATCTGAAATCATCACGATGAGGTCAAACAATCGCGATGAGACGATTATTTAGTCATTGTCACAGCCCTAGTAGAAATGGATGGGCGGGCCAGAGAAGACCAACAATAATGTGTGGTATGTGGAAAATAATTTATTTTTTTAACCATTAACACATTGTATTATACCAAATACACAAAATAATGTTTGTATCTTAAGTGGTTCGGGCTGATTAAATTATAATACAGTGTATAAAGCTTATTCCTAACATTTAATCTCACCTCATTTTTGAGCCGTTTACAGCAGGAGAAGGGAACACCACCGGCCTCCAGACTGGGGTTATGGTCAGAAAGGTTGAAATATATATTTTTAGACCAGTCAGAATAGGAATTCACCCCACAGCACTGGAACTTTAAAAGAAAGACTATTTGTTAGATTTTTGTACCTGTGGCCACTTTACTGTATTGTTTTTTTTTTTTAAGTTATGTTTTTGGGCCGTTTTTTGCCTTTATTAGATACATAGTATGTTAGGAGAGGACAGAAAAGTATAGGGTGGAGAGAGGGGTACGGGATCGGCAAAGGACCTCGAGCCGGGATTCGAACTCGGGTCGCCGAAAGTGCGTCTGCACCATATGTCGGAGCACTTGCCCACTACATCATCGGCTCCGACCTGTATTGTTTTTTATGTTTAAAAGACATCAAATGTTAATTTAAAGATCGAAATTGGAATTTTAAAGGAATTTCCATTCTAAACCGTTTGCAAGCATGATGCATCGTAATCACAGACGGGACATAACAATAAGATAATACAAATATCTAAATATTATGTTACCTTTTTCTGTACAAAATCAATAACATTTTCTAAGTCCTGGTCATCTCGATAGCGCACAATCGCCTTTATCATCAGTCGCTCTGTTCTTTCTTGTACCTATAAACAAATAAGAGTCATTAAAAATGAGAGCTAATAACTTTTGCATTTTAAGTTTAAAATATTTATAAAATGCCGTAACCTCTGCATTAATCCAAACATAAGTAAATCTGTACCTTGTCAGTGAACATCAGGCACAACACAGCAGCAGTTATTTGCATCAGAAGAATGATAAGTAATATTCCTATAAACTGAAAAGATAGGATTTCTTTAGAAATATGTAAAAAATGCTGAAATGTCACTAAAATCACTTCTGTGGAAGTTCTTAATCTATTGCTATCAAGCGTGCCGCACAAGCCCTGAAAAGTTAAGCCGAAACGTCTCGATCACCCCCCAGTGACTGGTCCCGGTATAGGTCATAAACCCCGCCTCCCCATGTTATTCAATGGGACTTGAGACCAACTAAACAATTTAATTACACTTCAATTATCTTTTTTTTTCCGAAGCTGGTTTCTGTCGTTTACTGTAGTTTTTATCACGCTCATGTAAATTCAAGTGTTTGTTTTTAAAATAAGTTTGTTTTTAGTTAGTTATTTAATTATATAAAAACGGTGGTTTCACGTCATGACTTACAGCTGTAATATGCTTTTTTACAGTCTATGATTGCTATCTATTGAAATTAAGCATAATATGTCAATTTAACACCTGATAATCATTAAAAAATTTAAAATAAAACCTTTTCATTGTAATACGATACGAGTGGTAAAGACTTCATTCAGACTTTGGACTTTAAATGCGATTTTTTTTTCAATATTTTGATTTTTTTGCACTCTCAAGTTCCAGATTTTCAAATAGGTGTATCAAAGCCAAATATTGTCCTATCCTAAATAAATCAATGGATTTATTTAATAAATCAATGGAAATCAATGGATTTATTTAGCGTTCTGGTGATCTTAATTTTAAGTTGACCCTTATGACTGGATTTGTAGTCCAGGGTCACATTTGTGCTTTTTGAAACTTCAAAATGTTAACCACCATCACAAAGCAAGGAAGAGCCAGAACTGTATTCAATTTTACTCTGATTTACTTGTATTCACTTAAAGGGATACTTTGTTTTTTTGGAAAATATCCTAATTTTCCAGCTCCTCTAGAGTTAACTCTTTCCCCGCTATTGACGAGAAAACTCATCAATTAAGAGAAAACTCTTCCCTGCCAATGACGAGAATTTCTGGCTTTCCGCAATACCGCTATTAATACCGCTATTATCCGCAACTTATACAACCCGGAAGTAACACCTCACGTGACAGAGAAAGAACCCTGTGTATGTTTTAAAGATCGCTCTGCATCTGATCTCTATCAAAAGTCCTTCACAAACATTTAATTTTCTCAGGTTTTTGCTCAAAATTGGGTGTTTTTGAAGAAACATACTCATATTTGATAGGTGATAAGAGAGAACTAATGAAGGTAGGATGAAACGTTTTTGTTTTGTTTGTTTGTTTGAAAGCAGAGAATCTGTTCTTTCATTTGATATATTGTTTGTTTATATATTTAAAGAAGAACATTTTTTTGAAGGGCATTACACTTTTGTGAAAATCATGAAAAATGCTGGCGCTGGCTGGCAACTTTTTTTAAACGCTGGCGGGGAAAGAGCATTTGATTCTTATTAATGATATTATGCAGCAGCCGAAAATAGTCCCCTTAGTATCTTTCAGTAGCACAGGACTATTTTCAGGCATTACGTAATATCATTGCGCCTGCTGCAGCCATGTTACGGCAGCAAAGTCATTGATAATTACACCAGAATGAGAGTATAGTTCCTTGCCATATCTGCCTGGAAAATCACAACTTATAATTTAAGAGTCAAGTTTTAAATAGGAAAAATATTGAAACTTTTTGGTTATTTTTTTTAGGCGCAATGCTAATGGTCTAATCAGAATCATGGTGCATCCCTAAAAACTCATGACATAAAACAATCTCAAACTTAGAATTTGAATTAAACAAAACATTCATTTTTCCATGGTTTGATAAAATTTCATAAAACTAGGTCCCCGCAAGTTGACTTAAAGGTGCAGTGTGTAACTTTTATAACAATCTCTTGACAGAAATGCAATATAAAATACATAACTATATTATCAGTGGTGTATAAAGACCTTTTATAATGAACTGTTATGTTTTTATAACCTTAGAATGAGAGCTTTTTATCTACATACACAGAGGGTCCCCGTACATGGAAGTCGCCATTTTGTTTCTACAGAAGCCCTTAACGGACAAACTTTTTTTACTAAGCTGTCTCCAACGATGACATGTGCTGCGTCCGAAACCGCCTACTACATGCTATATAGTACGCGAAAAGCAGTAGGCGAGGCGAGTAGTATGTCCGAATACATAGTATTCGAAAAACAGTATGCGAAAAGTACCCGGATGAGCTACTACTTCCGGTTAGATTTTGCAGTGTGCATACGATGGACACTTCACTATCCCATGATGCCCCGGACGAGGAATTATCCAACGAAGAAGAAGAGGCACGCGGCTGTTTTCGCGCTGAAATGACATGACGTGATGACGATGTATATCACGTGATGTAGCAACATGGCGGATGTAGTACGTCCGAATCTCATTCATACCATAGATATGTATAAAGGCTAGATGGCTCGTCCGCGCTGCTGGCCAATGGAGTGCAACGTCCGCATTTTGGCGGCCATCTTACGACAGGGCGCTCGCTCACTCGTAGCATTGAGTTTTAATGATGCAGGTACTTTTAAATGACCATAACTTGCTTAGTTTTTTACCGATTTTCAAACGGTTTGGTTTGTTATAAACGTCAAAGATGTACCTATGACACTGCATACCTATACTAAAAATAAAAAATAAATTCATGAAACATGTTAAAGCATCCAGAATTATAGCCACGTTAATAACGTTCGTAATTTACGAGAGAATTTTCATATGTGGGCAAATATTTCCTTTAAAAACCAGTTTAACCTTTCAGCTTGTATGAAATTGAAAACTCACAATGTTCAGCAGCACAGAGATGTTGCGCAGCGCTCCGAAACAGCCAAATAAAGTGATGGTGAACATGAGACAGCCCACAATGATCAACAACAGCGCCGGATCTGTGAACAGTGTGTCCACCACATCTGCCAACAATGTGTTATGTAACTGTTAGCCTATTACAGATCTGAAACTCATACTTAATAAATTTACTGTAAAAACATAAGCTAAAGTTTCTTGACATTTTCTTGACTGTTTATAAGTGTTAGCAAGTTAATATAATAAATATGAATAAACACATACATATTTACATATTAATAATACATATATTACTGATGAATACCTGACTCCTTGGCAACTTTCGCGTAGACTCCAACAGCAATAAGAACAGCACTGAAAACCTTAACATAAAAATTATCTGTCTAAAATATGTGTTATACAAATAATTGAAAAATGACAAATGAAATCACTTCAAATTCCGAATTCACGGGGAGGGGTAATCAAACAACCTGAACACAACAATAAAACAAAGTATAACCTGTTTAACCAGCAGTACCACCACCACCACGAATTATGCTTCATCAGGATACAAACATCTTACCCAGAAGATGTAGCAGCACACGAATAACGTGTACTTTACGACTCTGTATGATTTCTTCCTTCTGTTTTTCATTTTATCTCCGTGTCATGAAAACCGAATGTGGACTTTATGTGGTTTTGTAATCCCCGTACGAGTAACTGCTTGCCTGCTGTAATCCACACATACCTAAGTATGTGTGACTTGACTTCACATTCACAAGAGTTGAGCTTTTTCAGGACCAGAGTCGCCACGTGACATTTGGCACAACGCCTGATCAACAGCGACCTCTAGCGTTTACGCAGTTTATTACAATACTCGCTTTAATTTTCAGCCATATTTCAGTTTTGTAAACTGATAAAAAATTTAAATTGAGAAAAAATTGATAGTTCATATACTTGATTCTGATTGGTTGAGCGTTAATTAATCTTCAAACTCCAGACCTTACATCTGATGAACATTGTTTGATGGAAGAATAACATTTTATCAATAGTAATAAACTATTTGTTGGTGTGTGTTTATGTTTTTGACTATCTTCGCCCTTTAGCTGTGGTTCTAGTTGTTCTAGATTTATTGTAAACCACGTATATTATTTACTAAAGTAAACTGTGGTAAAATCGCTAGATACTAATATTTTTATCCTTACTATCCCAATTGAAGTAAACTATGAAATACTCTTTATCAATTTACTCAGATTTCATACTACAGTTTAATTATTACATATTATTCTACAATTGACTACAGTTTACTAGTAGATACTAACGCATGATAGAGTATTTTTCATGTGGGGGGTTCATACGGCTATAATCCGTTATAATTATGTGTCAGAATAGGCTTGTTCGACTTGATGCGGCGCCGCAGGAACAGACCTGCCGGTGACATCAAAGTACCGCGAGAGCGATTCGAAAAATCACACGGAGCAGAGCTGACAAATTGTTCTCGCGGTACTGTGATGTCATCTCATGTCGATTTTTGCGGCGCTGCGTGAAGTTGAACATAAGCCTGTTGATGTGCACTGACTGGTGTCGCCTCGATAACAGGAGTCTTGAAGCTTCCCCCTGTCGGTTCGACTGTAAGCGGATTTTGTCTGCTCAGTCACCCGAACTATTTAACTGAATGAGGACACATCACCATAAATGTCTACAATTATACAGCTGCGTTTAACTGCATAACTTCTAGCCTACACTTTGAGTTACGATGACAAGTTTATTTAAAAAGATAAAGGATCGCGTGGAAGCTTTTTTAAACGAGAAGAATTTCGTCACCGACTGTCTCAATTACATCGAAGAGAAAACCGGTATCAAAAAAAGATACCTGGCGATCGGTAAGACCTTATTTTATCAAGGCCAGACTCTTATTTTATAATTTTCATAAAACAATTAACAATTATGATTTATGGGAGGGAATCAAGAGACCTAGATGACAGAAAAACAGTAACTTAATCCTGGAGGTAACAGGTGTTGCATTATGCTATTGTTGCTTATTTTTCTTCAGATTGTAACTCTTGAAATTATACTTTTTGCACATTACTATAATAATCCTGCAACGTGAGTCGTGACAGATCTGATGATTTTGGGTACTAATATTTTATGTATTATTTGAATTAGTATGACGTCAAAGAAACAATAATTATATATATAAAAAAAAGTTTCAGAACTTCATTCGGGACGCTATATCAAATAAATAAATAAATAATAAATTAAAAATATAAATAATATAAATATAAATTATTATATATATTTATAATAAATAACTAATTGTAACTTCTTAAGTGTAGACCATTAAAAGATTGCTATGCAATAATAATGCATAAAGCAACATTCTGCCCCACACACACACGCACACGCACGCGCACACGCACGCACGCACACACACCTCGCAAATGTCCCCACGAGGTCAAAATTAACTGGTATTCTTATCTTTGTGGGGACATTTGGTCCCCACAACGTGATAATTACCAGGTACACACACACACACACACACACACACACACACATAGAGTAATGTAACTTATTCCTAAACATCAGTTATATTTATACTGTAAAATAAAAATCCAAAGCCTTGCGTGTCAAGAGGTACCAGATGGTGATGATAGGTAATGAGTTGTTGGATTATGAAAAAAGCATCTGTCTATTGGCTGTCATTTGTGAAAGAAATCATACAATACTTTATTAAAGTTTTGTTCTTGATAAAAAACAAAACACTTGAAATTCGTTTAAAAATGATTGTTTTAAGAGCAGATTTTTATTATTTTTCTCCCCACAGGTGCTGCAGGTGTGACTGGAGCATATTTATTATTTGGATATGGCGCCTCTCTTCTCTGTAATCTGATTGGTTTTGTTTATCCGGCATATTATTCGTAAGTCAGAAGTATTTTTTATCTCTACAATGATAGTTTGATATGGTTTGTGTCTGAGTTAGCTGTGTTAAATTGTTTTAAAGAAATAGTTCACATATAATTTACACCACTTAATGTGATTCTGAACCAGTTTAACTTTTTTTCTATTAATTATACAAGAGAAACCCTGACAAAGCTTTTTGTGAGAAACAGAAATTTAAGCTATCAAGATTGACATCTTGACAATTATGGTCAACATTCACTTTTATGGCATGACAAAAGCAGCATGAACATTCAGTTTACATGTCACCATACAGGCTTTGATAAACACGAGGATGAGTAAATATCACAAATGAATAGTTTATTTGTTTAAATACTTTAGAATCAAAGCCATAGAAAGTCCTGATAAAGAGGATGACACACAGTGGTTGACGTATTGGGTCATCTATGGCTTCTTCAGTGTGGGAGAATTCTTCTCAGACATCTTTCTACACTGGTTTCCTTTTTACTACATATGTAAGGTATGTAAAACAATGCTATATGCTTTCTTCCAGAAAACATGTATATAAATATAAATCAGTTAATTAAGAGGAGCTGTATTTTACTGAGGGCACAAGACTTCTTCCTTCCTTTGTTGTGCCACGTCTTTAGCCGTTTAATTTAAGGCAGTTCTGCTTACACCAGATAATACTTACATTTCTCTGACTTGACCCCTTCTTGTTTCCTGGGCTTTAGTGTCTGTTTTTACTGTGGTGCATGGCTCCGGTATCTTGGAATGGTTCTCAGATTCTGTACAGGCGTGTGGTGCGGCCATTTTTCCTGAAGCATGAAGCTGCAGTGGATGGAATGGTCAGCAATATAGGCGGGAAGGCCATGACAGCTGCTGAGAACGCCACCAGAGAGGGTATGACGACCAGTATGCATTTCCAGATTTGTCACAAAGAGAATATAAATTCAAAGATGCCACATGGGGGTTAAAACAACTTAAAATTTTTATTTATTGAAAGGCATTCAGTAGATTTTGAAACTGACATAAGAGCGTGATAAAGTGACATATATTAGCCTCCCCAGTTCAGTATTGGTCTACTATGAACAATTAAAAGTGCAATAACTGTCAAACATCTACAGCAGTTTTCATATCTCTAACATCTTCACCATTTTGCTCATCATAATGCTCGTGCCAGTCGTAGCCTAGTAGTTAGAGAGTCAGGTTTGTACCCCGAGGTGTCAGGAATTGCCTGGTTTTCTGTATTTTTTTATATTTTTAATTTCTGTTCTGTTTATGATTGTCTCTTGCAGTTCTTCAGACTCTAGTAAGAAACCGAACTATTGGTCCAGCCCAGTCCGAACCCAAAGGACTGCCCAGTTCAACTCCTGTATGTCATCATATTGCTAATTTACTCACATTGAACAACATTCTTACTATTTTTTTGCATTTGTCTCATAATATCTCAAACAGTGTTGCATTTTTTCCGTTTCTTCGTTTGCTTCACATATATGTCACACACACACACACACACACACACACACATATATATATATATAATAAACCTGTTTGTGTTTTTTGTTTTTTTGTTTCATGACTGTAGGCAGTTTCATGACTTGTTTGCTTCACATATATGTCACACACACATATATAATAAACCTGTTTGTGTTTTTTGTTTGTTTGTTTGTTTCATGACTGTAGGCAGATCCCAGTGTTGATTAAAGGTAAGCTTTCGCACTGGTTTTGGGATTTTGTTTATGGGGAAGTTATGGGTATGGCGTAACTGGTTAAGCTGTTTATTTTAATTAATAAATTAAGTGATGTATTTATTTATTTACATTTATTTTACAGATAGAACAATTACAGGAAAATACAATTGGTCAACTGCAAGGCAACCAAGACAAGCTGCATGCTCAAGCAGGACTTCAAATAGGACATAATACAAAACAGCAAGATATATACATCATGCATCATGTATTCTGTGTAGAAGAGATTTATGTTGTATGTATTGCATCTTTTAGATCTATTTATATAGTAATTATAATACATTCTAATAAAAAGGTCTCCCAACTTTCAATAAACGTATTTTGTAAAAATAAAAGTTTTTCTTCTTAAAGTCTTATGGCCTATTGTCTGTATTTAAACTTAAAATAATGAATGATGTAATGTGGCACACTGGCACTATAAAGAATTTACACACATTGCCATTGTACTGATTATTTTGCATCGTTATTTAAAAAAAGCAGTTTACAGTTTTTATAAATGCAGTGTTACTCCACGTCGCAAGATGGCGACTGTCATCATAAAGATAGTGGTATGACGTCACTCTTTGACGTGTCAAGTCACTGTGGGCTTCCACAGTAAACAGTGCGTGCAGAGTTTACATGTGAGTTATATTCAGTCATTTACAAATAGAGATTATTTTACAGCGTACAGTTTCTCATCAAACTGGCTACTGGTGCTTTATAAAGCGCATATGTGTGACTTTAAACGGGAGCCTCTTGAAACAAAATGAATTTTGGTTCTAAAAGTAAGAAGCGGATGATTCTTCCGAGCCGACCCGATCTTCCGACAGTAGAGCAGCTCATCGAGGATGTGAACCGAGCTTATCCCAACGATCCTGTATTCACTGTTGTACACGATTCTGCAGAAGGTACCAGACGATAACACATACAATGTCTTAATGTAGTTTTGAGACATCAATTGTATAGGTGACAGCAGCACCAGATCACCTGGAAACAGAAGACATTTAACTTCAGTGTCTTTCTTAAAGTGACACCATGTAATTTTTCAACCTTCATAATAAATTTTCAAGACCCTTGTGATAGTACATCGACTTTAAATATGTTGAATGACATGTCTACCATAGCCTGACAGGGTCTGTATCACTTTTACTCGTATTTTAAAACTTAGGGTTTCTGGTAGTAACCAGAGCACAAAAAAACTACAAAATTCGACTGCTTTACGGCATACGTCACTTCCTCCACACAATTTGTTTTTAACGTGAACTTTGCTGGAGGCTACTTAAGGAGTGTAGAGAGCAACTTCTATTATGTGACTGTGGCACAGTCTTTAGTGTCACGGACCTATGACACGGGCGACCCGGGTTCAATTCCCCTTTAAGGCAATTTTTAATATAAACTGTTGATTCATACATAAATGCGATGTTCTTTATAAATTACGGCGATTATATTGCATATAGTTCCCTGTATTCAGATGCTGTGTTCACGTATTTACCTTTCTTTTACTGTGTCTATGATATTTACATTACAATCAAGGATGCTAAAGAACTCAAACTTGCTCACAGTGTAAAACCAAACCCTATTCATTCACCAATCAGATCCGAGCGTTTCTCTCTTCTCTCTTCCTCATTTGCTGCGTTCCGCTGTCACTCGCGTGACGTATTACAAAGCGGCAGACCTAAACGCATCGGTTTACTTGGATTTGGAGCGATTTTCACACAAAAAAGAGGAATAACGAGCGCCATTGCGGAAAATCCTGGTGGCGAGGGAGAAAGAGACGATGCAACAATATTTGTTTGGAAAAAGGCAAGGAAATACTTCTGGTCGTTTCTCAATTGGAAGGCTGCAGCCTCCGGAGGTCAAATATGCAGGCTGCATACGTCATCAAGCCTGGGCTATTAAGGTAAACTGAGCATTACATTCGCAAGTCATAAGCATACTGCAACAATTTACGATTAACTAAGTATAATAGTCAACTTTGTAATTGTTAATATTGAAAATAAGACAGTCTTGATGACGTATACAGCTTAGAAATACCACATCCGGAGGCTGCAACCTTCAGATTGAGAAATGGCTTCTGCCACGACGAGTTCCTCATCAGAAAGTTGTAACATGACTGCGTTTCTCCCTGTTGTCTCAAAATGTTGATCGTTTAGCGTTTTAAATGTTTCGTTTTTAGTTTAGTTTTAAGGTTGGCCAGTTCCTTTCCTTTGCGACAGTGCTGCGGCGCTTGTGGGCTCTAGGGGCGCTAGAAGTGAAAAATACGTGTCTAGCACCCCCTAGTGGCCAAAAAGTTTCATGGTGTCCCTTTAAGTAGCATTGGTCCTGGTGCTGGTGGTGACTGTTCTAGAACTATTGCTAATTCAGTGGTGTAACTTTATATATTGAATATTGTACGGCGTGATTCGAGAAAGAAGTCTAATTTCGAATCGCTATCGCGGTACTTTGACGTCATCATCCTGTCAGTTCTTGTGACGCCTCATGTTTTTTTCCCTATTATTTATTTATTTATTTATTTAAAATATATATATAGAAGAAAAGCCATAGGTCAAACAAAAACGCCAAGGTTCAGGGACTGATACATATTATATCACAAAGGAATTTTAAGACAGAAAGAAAAATAAATAAATAAAACCTTCCCACAAAACATCACATGATAATTAATAATAATAATAAAGGGAGTAAAATAAATTTAATTATACAAAAACTCCAAAAAATGAGATCTAATATAATACTAAACATGTTCTTAAAAGTAAGAAACATTTGGGGTAATTTTCATAAATTTACATTTGTGGATAAAATATTTTGCAAACAAAATGATTAAGTTGCAAAGAAAAAAATATTCTCATATTGCTTTGCAAAAATGAAAAACCCAAACAAAATATTTTTAAAATAAAGCTCAAAGTCTTTGTCTATATACGGGTCATTCTATAAAAAAGGTGTAAATGCTTG